>NC_139746.1:7500-1207500 GCF_964211835.1 Anser anser
TGCTTTGGGAAACTAATATGGACTCCCGGAAGTCCATTGACGGAAGACTACATCTCCCGGCATGCTCCGGGAAAACAACATGTCCTCCCGGAAGCCCAGTGCCCGCCGAGTACTACATATCCCGGCATGCTGTGGGAAACCAACATGGCCTCCCGGAAGCCCAGTGCCGGAAGACTACATCTCCCGGCATTCCCCGGACTCCCAACATGGCTGCCCGGTAAGCGGCTTCTCGAGAACTACACCTCCCGACATGCTCTGGGAAGGCAACATGGCCTCCCGGAAACCCAGTGCCCAAGAACTACATTTCCCAGCACTCCCCTGAAAATTGAGCCTCGCAGTTTGCCGTAGGACGCCATTTTTTTTTGCTCTGTTACATTCCCCGTTCCATTTTGTGTTTATGGAGGTTTTCCCGCCGTTTTGGGGTTTTCCCCTCAATTTCGGGTTTTCACCTCTCCATTTCAGGGTTCTTCCCCACAATTCTGGGGTTCCTTTCCCTAATTTGGTGCTTCGCCCCCCCAGTTTTGGGGTTCCCCCTCTATTTTGGGGATTCCCCCCCCATTCCAATCCCCCCACAATTTTGGGGTCCCCCACCATCTTTTTTAGTCCTGCCACACTAATATTAAGGCTCTTTCCCCCAATGTTGGGGTTCTCACCACATTTTTGAGGTTCCTTCCCTTAAGTTGGGGCTTCGCTCCCTGACATCTGGGGCTTTAACCCGAATTTTGAGGGTCCCCCCGAATTTTGGGGATTCCTCCCCAGTTCTGGAGGGGTCCACATTCAATTCTGGAATTTTGCACTTCCATTTTAAGTGTTCTTCCCCCCAATTTGGGGGTTCACCCACCCAATCTTGGGGGTTCCTCCCCTAATTTGGGGGGACCCGACCACTTTTGGGGGTCCCCCCCAATTTTAGAGTCCCCCACCCTCCTTTTTTTGGGTTTCCCCCTAATATTAATAGTTCTTCTGCCCAATTTTGGGGGACCCCACAACTTTGAGGTTCCTTCCCCTAACTTGGGGCTTCAACCCTTCAATTTTGGGGGTCTCCTACCCTCTTAGTTTGGCCTTCCGTCCTAATATTAGGCCTAACCCCTAACCCTACTGTTAGTAATAGAAGAAGAAATAATACAATATTGTTTAGTATGTTACATTTGCGATGTACTGTTCTGAGGCTGCGCTTGGAAGATACAAAATATATGTGCAAGGGTAACATGAGAATGCACCAATTCATGATGAGGAGTAAGGAGGATTAACAGAATGCTCAATTTGCAAGACATCTAGATAACTGGGGCTTCTTGGACTCTGGGAACTGGGTCAAACCAACCTTGCAGTTTGGACTGAGACCAAGGGCTCAGAGAGCATGCGTGAAAAGGAAAGGTTAAAAAGTTCAACTCTGATGAAGACATCTTACTTCATGCCGACGACCACCCAGACGACCATCAGAGAGTAATACGCAAGCGCAGAAGGACTGATAAGATAATTAGCATACGAAGCGAGGCTAGGTGGAGCTAGGAAATGAATATGCATAGATGAGTTGTGAAACCTAATGCATATGTAGTATCTTAGGAGATAAAAGAGAACTAAGAAAACAAATCAGACGAAGTTAGATTTGGGCAGGCATGCCCCTAACTTCTGGCGCCTAATGAAGCACCTTCATATAATCACTTTGTGGATTATGTCTCTTCATGAACGCTAACACTACAGCACCCACGGATCTAACCCTAACCCCCATCCCAAAAAACTCTAGAAACCCTAACCCTAAAAACCCTTTCAGCACTAACCCAATAAAATTTACCACACTAAAGCCCTGAAGACCTACACCTAAACCCCTAACCCTAAAAATTAAGACCCTCTAAACCCTAACCCAAAAAAGCTGAACCCAAGTTAGACCCGAAAAAACACGTACGGTGCCACTTTCTGCCATCAAAAAGTGCTCTCAGAAGAAGCCTTTCGGTACACCTGAACTCCCTGGGGGAGCCTTTACGCAACCCCACACTCAACAGGATTCTGCGTCTTCACTCTTTCCTAACAACCCTAAACATAACCCTAACCGGAACAAGAAGCTGAACCCGAGTTAGACCCGAAAAAACACGCACGGTGCCACTTTATGCCATCAAAAAGTGCTCTCAGCGGAAGCCTTTGGGTACACCTGAACTCCCTGGGGGAGCCTTTACGCAACCCCACACTCAACAGGACTCTGCGTCTTCACTCTTTCCTAACAACCCTAAACATAACCCTAACCGGAACAAGAATCTGAACCCGAGTTAGACCCGAAAAAACACGCACGGTGCCACTTTCTGCCATCAAAAAGTGCTCTCAGCGGAAGCCTTTGGGTACACCTGAACTCCCTGGGGGAGCCTTTACGCAACCCCACACTCAACAGGACTCTGCGTCTTCACTCTTTCCTAACAACCCGAAACATAACCCTAACCGGAACAAGAAGCTGAACCCGAGTTAGACCGGAAAAAACACATACGGTGCCACTTTCTGCCATCAAAAAGTGCTCTCAGCGGAAGCCTTTGGGTACACATGAACTCCCTGGGGGAGCCTTTACACAACCCCACACTCAACAGGACTCTGCGTCTTCACTCTTTCCTAACAACCCTAAACATAACCCTAACCGCAACAAGAAGCTGAACCCGAGTTAGACCCGAAAAAACACGTACGGTGCCACTTTCTGCCATCAAAAAGTGCCCTCAGCGGAAGCCTTTGGGTACACCTGAACTCCCTGGGGGAGCCTTTACGCAACCCCACACTCAACAGGACTCTGCCTCTTCACTCTTTCCTAACAACCCTAAATATAACCCTAACCGGAACAAGAAGCTGAACCCGAGTTAGACCGGAAAAAACACATACGGTGCCACTTTCTGCCATCAAAAAGTGCTCTCAGCGGAAGCCTTTGGGTACACATGAACTCCCTGGGGGAGCCTTTACGCAACCCCACACTCAACAGGACTCTGCGTCTTCACTCTTTCCTAACAACCCTAAACATAACCCTAACCGCAACAAGAAGATGAACCCGAGTTAGACCCGAAAAAACACGCACGGTGCCACTTTCTGCCATCAAAAAGTGCTCTCAGCGGAAGCCTTTGGGTACACCTGAACTCCCTGGGGGAGCCTTTACGCAACCCCACACTCAACAGGACTCTGCGTCTTCACTCTTTCCTAACAACCCTAAACATAACCCTAACCGGAACAAGAAGCTGAACCCGAGTTAGACCCGAAAACACACGTACGGTGCCACTTTCTGCCATCAAAAAGTGCTCTCAGCGGAAGCCTTTGGGTACACCTGAACTCCCTGGGGGAGCCTTTACGCAACCCCACACTCAACAGGACTCTGCGTCTTCACTCTTTCCTAACAACCCTAAACATAACCCTAACCGGAACAAGAAGCTGAACCCGAGTTAGACCCGAAAAAACACGCACGGTGCCACTTTCTGCCATCAAAAAGTGCTCTCAGCGGAAGCCTTTGGGTACACCTGAGCTCCCTGTGGGAGCCTTTACGCAACCCCACACTCAACAGGACTCTGCGTCTTCACTCTTTCCTAACAACCCTAAACATAACCCAAACCGGAACAAGAAGCTGAACCCGAGTTAGACCCAAAAAAACACGCACGGTGCCACTTTCTGCCATCAAAAAGTGCTCTCAGCGGAAGCCTTTGGGTACACCTGAACTCCCTGGGGGAGCCTTTACGCAACCCCACACTCAACAGGACTCTGCGTCTTCACTCTTTCCTAACAACCCTAAACATAACCCTAACCGGAACAAGAAGCTGAACCCGAGTTAGACCCGAAAACACACGTACGGTGCCACTTTCTGCCATCAAAAAGTGCTCTCAGCGGAAGCCTTTGGGTACACCTGAACTCCCTGGGGGAGCCTTTACGCAACCCCACACTCAACAGGACTCTGCGTCTTCACTCTTTCCTAACAACCCTAAACATAACCCTAACCGGAACAAGAAGCTGAACCCGAGTTAGACCCGAAAAAACACGTACGGTGCCACTTTCTGCCATCAAAAAGTTTTCTCAGCAGAAGCCTTTGGGTACACCTGAACTCCCTGGGGGAGCCTTTACGCAACCCCACACTCAACAGGACTCTGCGTCTTCACTCTTTCCTAACAACCCTAAACATAACCCTAACCGGAACAAGAAGCTGCTCCCGAGTTAGACCCAAAAAATCACATACGGTGCCACTTTATGCCATCAAAAAGTGCTCTCAGCGGAAGCCTTTGGGTACACCTGAACTCCCTGGGGGAGCCTTTACGCAACCCCACACTCAACAGGACTCTGCGTCTTCACTCTTTCCTAACAACCCTAAACATAACCCTAACCGCAACAAGAAGCTGAACCCGAGTTAGACCCGAAAAAACACGTACGGTGCCACTTTCTGCCATCAAAAAGTGCTCTCAGCGGAAGCCTTTGGGTACACCTGAACTCCCTGGGGGAGCCTTTACGCAACCCCACACTCAACAGGACTCTGCGTCTTCACTCTTTCCTAACAACCCTAAACATAACCCTAACCGGAACAAGAAGCTGAACCCGAGTTAGACCCGAAAAAACACGTACGGTGCCACTTTCTGCCATCAAAAAGTGCTCTCAGCGGAAGCCTTTGGGTACACCTGAACTCCCTGGGAGAGCCTTTACGCAACCCCACACTCAACAGGACTCTGCGTCTTCACTCTTTCCTAACAACCCGAAACATAACCCTAACCGCAACAAGAAGCTGAACCCGAGTTAGACCCGAAAAAACACGTACGGTGCCACTTTCTGCCATCAAAAAGTGCTCTCAGCGGAAGCCTTTGGGTACACCTGAACTCCCTGGGGGAGCCTTTACGCAACCCCACACTCAACAGGACTCTGCGTCTTCACTCTTTCCTAACAACCCTAAACATAACCCTAACCGGAACAAGAAGCTGAACCCGAGTTAGACCCGAAAAAACACGTACGGTGCCACTTTCTGCCATCAAAAAGTGCTCTCAGCGGAAGCCTTTGGGTACACCTGAACTCCCTGGGAGAGCCTTTACGCAACCCCACACTCAACAGGACTCTGCGTCTTCACTCTTTCCTAACAACCCGAAACATAACCCTAACCGGAACAAGAAGCTGAACCCGAGTTAGACCGGAAAAAAAACATACGGTGCAACTTTCTGCCATCAAAAAGTGCTCTCAGCGGAAGCCTTTGGGTACACCTGAACTCCCTGGGGGAGCCTTTATGCAACCCCACACTCAACAGGACTCTGCGTCTTCACACTTTCCTAACAACCCTAAACATAACCCTAACCGCAACAAGAAGCTGAACCCGAGTTAGACCCGAAAAAACACGCACGGTGCCACTTTCTGCCATCAAAAAGTGCTCTCAGCGGAAGCCTTTGGGTACACCTGAACTCCCTGGGGGAGCCTTTACGCAACCCCAAACTCAACAGGACTCTGCGTCTTCACTCTTTCCTAACAACCCTAAACATAACCCTAACCGGAACAAGAAGCTGAACCCGAGTTAGACCCGAAAAAACACGTACTTTGCCACTTTCTGCCATCAAAAAGTGCTCTCAGCGGAAGCCTTTGGGTACACCTGAACTCCCTGGGGGAGCCTTTACGCAACCCCACACTCAACAGGACTCTGCGTCTTCACTCTTTCCTAACAACCCTAAATATAACCCTAACCGGAACAAGAAGCTGAACCCGAGTTAGACCCGAAAAAACACGCACGGTGCCACTTTCTGCCATCAAAAAGTGCTCTCAGCGGAAGCCTTTGGGTACACCTGAACTCCCTGGGGGAGCCTTTACGCAACCCCACACTCAACAGGACTCTGCGTCTTCACTCTTTCCTAACAACCCTAAACATAACCCTAACCGGAACAAGAAGCTGAACCCGAGTTAGACCCAAAACAACACGCACGATGCCACTTTCTGCCATCAAAAAGTGCTCTCAGCGGAAGCCTTTGGGTACACCTGAACTCCCTGGGGGAGCCTTTATGCAACCCCACACTCAACAGGACTCTGCGTCTTCACTCTTTCCTAACAACCCTAAACATAACCCTAACCGGAACAAGAAGCTGAACCCGAGTTAGACCCGAAAAAACACGCACGGTGCCACTTTCTGCCATCAAAAAGTGCTCTCAGCGGAAGCCTTTGGGTACACCTGAACTCCCTGGGGGAGCCTTTACGCAACCCCACACTCAACAGGACTCTGCGTCTTCACTCTTTCCTAACAACCCTAAACATAACCCTAACCGCAACAAGAAGCTGCTCCCGAGTTAGACCCAAAAAATCACATACGGTGCCACTTTATGCCATCAAAAAGTGCTCTCAGCGGAAGCCTTTGGGTACACCTGAACTCCCTGGGGGAGCCTTTACGCAACCCCACACTCAACAGGACTCTGCGTCTTCACTCTTTCCTAACAACCCGAAACATAACCCTAACCGGAACAAGAAGCTGAACCCGAGTTAGACCCGAAAAAACACGTACGGTGCCACTTTCTGCCATCAAAAAGTGCTCTCAGCGGAAGCCTTTGGGTACACCTGAACTCCCTGGGGGAGCCTTTACGCAACCCCACACTCAACAGGACTCTGCGTCTTCACTCTTTCCTAACAACCCTAAACATAACCCTAACCGCAACAGGAAGCTGAACCCGAGTTAGACCCGAAAAAACACGCACGGTGCCACTTTCTGCCATCAAAAAGTGCTCTCAGCGGAAGCCTTTGGGTACACCTGAACTCCCTGGGGGAGCCTTTACGCAACCCCACACTCAACAGGACTCTGCGTCTTCACTCTTTCCTAACAACCCTAAACATAACCCTAACCGGAACAAGAAGCTGAACCCGAGTTAGACCCGAAAAAACACGTACGGTGCCACTTTCTGCCATCAAAAAGTGCTCTCAGCGGAAGCCTTTGGGTACACCTGAACTCCCTGGGGGAGCCTTTACGCAACCCCACACTCAACAGGACTCTGCGTCTTCACTCTTTCCTAACAACCCTAAACATAACCCTAACCGGAACAAGAAGCTGAACCCGTGTTAGACCCAAAAAATCAGGTACGGTGCCACTTTATGCCATCAAAAAGTGCTCTCAGCGGAAGCCTTCGGGTACACCTGAACTCCCTGGGGGAGCCTTTACGCAACCCCACACTCAACAGGACTCTGCGTCTTCACTCTTTCCTAACAACCCTAAACATAACCCTAACCGGAACAAGAAGCTGAACCCGAGTTAGACCCGAAAAAACACGCACGGTGCCACTTTCTGCCATCAAAAAGTGCTCTCAGCGGAAGCCTTTGGGTACACCTGAACTCCCTGGGGGAGCCTTTACGCAACCCCACACTCAACAGGACTCTGCGTCTTCACTCTTTCCTAACAACCCTAAACATAACCCTAACCGCAACAAGAAGCTGCTCCCGAGTTAGACCCAAAAAATCACATACGGTGCCACTTTATGCCATCAAAAAGTGCTCTCAGCGGAAGCCTTTGGGTACACCTGAACTCCCTGGGGGAGCCTTTACGCAACCCCACACTCAACAGGACTCTGCGTCTTCACTCTTTCCTAACAACCCTAAACATAACCCTATCCGGAAGAGGAAGCTGAACCCGAGTTAGACCCGAAAAAACACGCACGGTGCCACTTTCTGCCATCAAAAAGTGCTCTCAGCGGAAGCCTTTGGGTACACCTGAACTCCCTGGGGGAGCCTTTACGCAACCCCACACTCAACAGGACTCTGCGTCTTCACTCTTTCCTAACAACCCTAAACATAACCCTAACCGCAACAAGAAGCTGAACCCGAGTTAGACCGGAAAAAACACATACGGTGCCACTTTCTGCCATCAAAAAGTGCTCTCAGCGGAAGCCTTTGGGTACACCTGAACTCCCTGGGGGAGCCTTTACGCAACCCCACACTCAACAGGACTCTGCCTCTTCACTCTTTCCTAACAACCCTAAACATAACCCTAACCGCAACAAGAAGCTGAACCCGAGTTAGACCCGAAAAAACACGCACGGTGCCACTTTCTGCCATCAAAAAGTGCTCTCAGCGGAAGCCTTCGGGTACACCTGAACTCCCTGGGGGAGCCTTTACGCAACCCCACACTCAACAGGACTCTGCGTCTTCACTCTTTCCTAACAACCCGAAACATAACCCTAACCGGAACAAGAAGCTGAACCCGAGTTAGACCCGAAAAAACACGTACGGTGCCACTTTCTGCCATCAAAAAGTGCTCTCAGCGGAAGCCTTTGGGTACACCTGAACTCCCTGGGGGAGCCTTTACGCAACCCCACACTCAACAGGACTCTGCGTCTTCACTCTTTCCTAACAACCCTAAACATAACCCTAACCGCAACAGGAAGCTGAACCCGAGTTAGACCCGAAAAAACACGCACGGTGCCACTTTCTGCCATCAAAAAGTGCTCTCAGCGGAAGCCTTTGGGTACACCTGAACTCCCTGGGGGAGCCTTTACGCAACCCCACACTCAACAGGACTCTGCGTCTTCACTCTTTCCTAACAACCCTAAACATAACCCTAACCGGAACAAGAAGCTGAACCCGAGTTAGACCCGAAAAAACACGTACGGTGCCACTTTCTGCCATCAAAAAGTGCTCTCAGCGGAAGCCTTTGGGTACACCTGAACTCCCTGGGGGAGCCTTTACGCAACCCCACACTCAACAGGACTCTGCGTCTTCACTCTTTCCTAACAACCCTAAACATAACCCTAACCGGAACAAGAAGCTGAACCCGTGTTAGACCCAAAAAATCAGGTACGGTGCCACTTTATGCCATCAAAAAGTGCTCTCAGCGGAAGCCTTCGGGTACACCTGAACTCCCTGGGGGAGCCTTTACGCAACCCCACACTCAACAGGACTCTGCGTCTTCACTCTTTCCTAACAACCCTAAACATAACCCTAACCGCAACAAGAAGCTGAACCCGAGTTAGACCCGAAAAAACACGTACTTTGCCACTTTCTGCCATCAAAAAGTGCTCTCAGCGGAAGCCTTTGGGTACACCTGAACTCCCTGGGGGAGCCTTTACGCAACCCCACACTCAACAGGACTCTGCGTCTTCACTCTTTCCTAACAACCCTAAATATAACCCTAACCGGAACAAGAAGCTGAACCCGAGTTAGACCCGAAAAAACACGCACGGTGCCACTTTCTGCCATCAAAAAGTGCTCTCAGCGGAAGCCTTTGGGTACACCTGAACTCCCTGGGGGAGCCTTTACGCAACCCCACACTCAACAGGACTCTGCGTCTTCACTCTTTCCTAACAACCCTAAACATAACCCTAACCGGAACAAGAAGCTGAACCCGAGTTAGACCCAAAACAACACGCACGATGCCACTTTCTGCCATCAAAAAGTGCTCTCAGCGGAAGCCTTTGGGTACACCTGAACTCCCTGGGGGAGCCTTTATGCAACCCCACACTCAACAGGACTCTGCGTCTTCACTCTTTCCTAACAACCCGAAACATAACCCTAACCGGAACAAGAAGCTGAACCCGAGTTAGACCGGAAAAAACACGTACGGTGCCACTTTCTGCCATCAAAAAGTGCTCTCAGCGGAAGCCTTTGGGTACACCTGAACTCCCTGGGGGAGCCTTTACGCAACCCCACACTCAACAGGACTCTGCGTCTTCACTCTTTCCTAACAACCCTAAACATAACCCTAACCGGAACAGGAAGCTGAACCCGAGTTAGACCCGAAAAAACACGCACGGTGCCACTTTATGCCATCAAAAAGTGCTCTCAGCGGAAGCCTTTGGGTACACCTGAACTCCCTGGGGGAGCCTTTACGCAACCCCACACTCAACAGGACTCTGCGTCTTCACTCTTTCCTAACAACCCTAAACATAACCCTAACCGGAACAAGAAGCTGAACCCGAGTTAGACCCGAAAAAACACGTACTTTGCCACTTTCTGCCATCAAAAAGTGCTCTCAGCGGAAGCCTTTGGGTACACCTGAACTCCCTGGGGGAGCCTTTACGCAACCCCACACTCAACAGGACTCTGCGTCTTCACTCTTTCCTAACAACCCTAAACATAACCCTAACCGGAACAAGAAGCTGCTCCCGAGTTAGACCCAAAAAATCACATACGGTGCCACTTTATGCCATCAAAAAGTGCTCTCAGCGGAAGCCTTTGGGTACACCTGAACTCCCTGGGGGAGCCTTTACGCAACCCCACACTCAACAGGACTCTGCGTCTTCACTCTTTCCTAACAACCCTAAACATAACCCTATCCGGAAGAGGAAGCTGAACCCGAGTTAGACCCGAAAAAACACGCACGGTGCCACTTTATGCCATCAAAAAGTGCTCTCAGCGGAAGCCTTTGGGTACACCTGAACTCCCTGGGGGAGCCTTTACGCAACCCCACACTCAACAGGACTCTGCGTCTTCACTCTTTCCTAACAACCCTAAACATAACCCTAACCGCAACAAGAAGCTGAACCCGAGTTAGACCGGAAAAAACACATACGGTGCCACTTTCTGCCATCAAAAAGTGCTCTCAGCGGAAGCCTTTGGGTACACCTG
Organism: Anser anser; assembly: GCF_964211835.1. Classification (NCBI taxonomy): domain Eukaryota; kingdom Metazoa; phylum Chordata; class Aves; order Anseriformes; family Anatidae; genus Anser; species Anser anser. Next base: position 18,007 of record NC_139746.1, read on the forward strand.
AACTCCCTGGGGGAGCCTTTACGCAACCCCACACTCAACAGGACTCTGCCTCTTCACTCTTTCCTAACAACCCTAAACATAACCCTAACCGCAACAAGAAGCTGAACCCGAGTTAGACCCGAAAAAACTCGCACGGTGCCACTTTCTGCCATCAAAAAGTGCTCTCAGCGGAAGCCTTTGGGTACACCTGAACTCCCTGGGGGAGCCTTTACGCAACCCCACACTCAACAGGACTCTGCGTCTTCACTCTTTCCTAACAACCCGAAACATAACCCTAACCGGAACAAGAAGCTGAACCCGAGTTAGACCCGAAAAAACACGTACGGTGCCACTTTCTGCCATCAAAAAGTGCTCTCAGCGGAAGCCTTTGGGTACACCTGAACTCCCTGGGGGAGCCTTTACGCAACCCCACACTCAACAGGACTCTGCGTCTTCACTCTTTCCTAACAACCCTAAACATAACCCTAACCGGAACAGGAAGCTGAACCCGAGTTAGACCCGAAAAAACACGCACGGTGCCACTTTCTGCCATCAAAAAGTGCTCTCAGCGGAAGCCTTTGGGTACACCTGAACTCCCTGGGGGAGCCTTTACGCAACCCCACACTCAACAGGACTCTGCGTCTTCACTCTTTCCTAACAACCCGAAACATAACCCTAACCGGAACAAGAAGCTGAACCCGAGTTAGACCGGAAAAAAAACATACGGTGCAACTTTCTGCCATCAAAAAGTGCTCTCAGCGGAAGCCTTTGGGTACACCTGAACTCCCTGGGGGAGCCTTTATGCAACCCCACACTCAACAGGACTCTGCGTCTTCACTCTTTCCTAACAACCCTAAACATAACCCTAACCGCAACAAGAAGCTGAACCCGAGTTAGACCCGAAAAAACACGCACGGTGCCACTTTCTGCCATCAAAAAGTGCTCTCAGCGGAAGCCTTTGGGTACACCTGAACTCCCTGGGGGAGCCTTTACGCAACCCCACACTCAACAGGACTCTGCGTCTTCACTCTTTCCTAACAACCCTAAACATAACCCTAACCGGAACAAGAAGCTGAACCCGAGTTAGACCCGAAAAAACACGTACTTTGCCACTTTCTGCCATCAAAAAGTGCTCTCAGCGGAAGCCTTTGGGTACACCTGAACTCCCTGGGGGAGCCTTTACGCAACCCCACACTCAACAGGACTCTGCGTCTTCACTCTTTCCTAACAACCCTAAATATAACCCTAACCGGAACAAGAAGCTGAACCCGAGTTAGACCCGAAAAAACACGCACGGTGCCACTTTCTGCCATCAAAAAGTGCTCTCAGCGGAAGCCTTTGGGTACACCTGAACTCCCTGGGGGAGCCTTTACGCAACCCCACACTCAACAGGACTCTGCGTCTTCACTCTTTCCTAACAACCCTAAACATAACCCTAACCGGAACAAGAAGCTGAACCCGAGTTAGACCCAAAACAACACGCACGATGCCACTTTCTGCCATCAAAAAGTGCTCTCAGCGGAAGCCTTTGGGTACACCTGAACTCCCTGGGGGAGCCTTTATGCAACCCCACACTCAACAGGACTCTGCGTCTTCACTCTTTCCTAACAACCCTAAACATAACCCTAACCGGAACAAGAAGCTGAACCCGAGTTAGACCCGAAAAAACACGCACGGTGCCACTTTCTGCCATCAAAAAGTGCTCTCAGCGGAAGCCTTTGGGTACACCTGAACTCCCTGGGGGAGCCTTTACGCAACCCCACACTCAACAGGACTCTGCGTCTTCACTCTTTCCTAACAACCCTAAACATAACCCTAACCGCAACAAGAAGCTGCTCCCGAGTTAGACCCAAAAAATCACATACGGTGCCACTTTATGCCATCAAAAAGTGCTCTCAGCGGAAGCCTTTGGGTACACCTGAATTCCCTGGGGGAGCCTTTACGCAACCCCACACTCAACAGGACTCTGCGTCTTCACTCTTTCCTAACAACCCTAAACATAACCCTATCCGGAAGAGGAAGCTGAACCCGAGTTAGACCCGAAAAAACACGCACGGTGCCACTTTCTGCCATCAAAAAGTGCTCTCAGCGGAAGCCTTTGGGTACACCTGAACTCCCTGGGGGAGCCTTTACGCAACCCCACACTCAACAGGACTCTGCGTCTTCACTCTTTCCTAACAACCCTAAACATAACCCTAACCGCAACAAGAAGCTGAACCCGAGTTAGACCGGAAAAAACACATACGGTGCCACTTTCTGCCATCAAAAAGTGCTCTCAGCGGAAGCCTTTGGGTACACCTGAACTCCCTGGGGGAGCCTTTACGCAACCCCACACTCAACAGGACTCTGCCTCTTCACTCTTTCCTAACAACCCTAAACATAACCCTAACCGCAACAAGAAGCTGAACCCGAGTTAGACCCGAAAAAACACGCACGGTGCCACTTTCTGCCATCAAAAAGTGCTCTCAGCGGAAGCCTTCGGGTACACCTGAACTCCCTGGGGGAGCCTTTACGCAACCCCACACTCAACAGGACTCTGCGTCTTCACTCTTTCCTAACAACCCGAAACATAACCCTAACCGGAACAAGAAGCTGAACCCGAGTTAGACCCGAAAAAACACGTACGGTGCCACTTTCTGCCATCAAAAAGTGCTCTCAGCGGAAGCCTTTGGGTACACCTGAACTCCCTGGGGGAGCCTTTACGCAACCCCACACTCAACAGGACTCTGCGTCTTCACTCTTTCCTAACAACCCTAAACATAACCCTAACCGCAACAGGAAGCTGAACCCGAGTTAGACCCGAAAAAACACGCACGGTGCCACTTTCTGCCATCAAAAAGTGCTCTCAGCGGAAGCCTTTGGGTACACCTGAACTCCCTGGGGGAGCCTTTACGCAACCCCACACTCAACAGGACTCTGCGTCTTCACTCTTTCCTAACAACCCTAAACATAACCCTCACCGGAACAAGAAGCTGAACCCGAGTTAGACCCGAAAAAACACGTACGGTGCCACTTTCTGCCATCAAAAAGTGCTCTCAGCGGAAGCCTTTGGCTACACCTGAACTCCCTGGGGGAGCCTTTACGCAACCCCACACTCAACAGGACTCTGCGTCTTCACTCTTTCCTAACAACCCTAAACATAACCCTAACCGGAACAAGAAGCTGAACCCGTGTTAGACCCAAAAAATCAGGTACGGTGCCACTTTATGCCATCAAAAAGTGCTCTCAGCGGAAGCCTTCGGGTACACCTGAACTCCCTGGGGGAGCCTTTACGCAACCCCACACTCAACAGGACTCTGCGTCTTCACTCTTTCCTAACAACCCTAAACATAACCCTAACCGCAACAAGAAGCTGAACCCGAGTTAGACCCGAAAAAACACGTACTTTGCCACTTTCTGCCATCAAAAAGTGCTCTCAGCGGAAGCCTTTGGGTACACCTGAACTCCCTGGGGGAGCCTTTACGCAACCCCACACTCAACAGGACTCTGCGTCTTCACTCTTTCCTAACAACCCTAAATATAACCCTAACCGGAACAAGAAGCTGAACCCGAGTTAGACCCGAAAAAACACGCACGGTGCCACTTTCTGCCATCAAAAAGTGCTCTCAGCGGAAGCCTTTGGGTACACCTGAACTCCCTGGGGGAGCCTTTACGCAACCCCACACTCAACAGGACTCTGCGTCTTCACTCTTTCCTAACAACCCTAAACATAACCCTAACCGGAACAAGAAGCTGAACCCGAGTTAGACCCAAAACAACACGCACGATGCCACTTTCTGCCATCAAAAAGTGCTCTCAGCGGAAGCCTTTGGGTACACCTGAACTCCCTGGGGGAGCCTTTATGCAACCCCACACTCAACAGGACTCTGCGTCTTCACTCTTTCCTAACAACCCGAAACATAACCCTAACCGGAACAAGAAGCTGAACCCGAGTTAGACCGGAAAAAACACGTACGGTGCCACTTTCTGCCATCAAAAAGTGCTCTCAGCGGAAGCCTTTGGGTACACCTGAACTCCCTGGGGGAGCCTTTACGCAACCCCACACTCAACAGGACTCTGCGTCTTCACTCTTTCCTAACAACCCTAAACATAACCCTAACCGGAACAGGAAGCTGAACCCGAGTTAGACCCGAAAAAACACGCACGGTGCCACTTTCTGCCATCAAAAAGTGCTCTCAGCGGAAGCCTTTGGGTACACCTGAACTCCCTGGGGGAGCCTTTACGCAACCCCACACTCAACAGGACTCTGCGTCTTCACTCTTTCCTAACAACCCTAAACATAACCCTAACCGGAACAAGAAGCTGAACCCGAGTTAGACCCGAAAAAACACGTACTTTGCCACTTTCTGCCATCAAAAAGTGCTCTCAGCGGAAGCCTTTGGGTACACCTGAACTCCCTGGGGGAGCCTTTACGCAACCCCACACTCAACAGGACTCTGCGTCTTCACTCTTTCCTAACAACCCTAAACATAACCCTAACCGGAACAAGAAGCTGCTCCCGAGTTAGACCCAAAAAATCACATACGGTGCCACTTTATGCCATCAAAAAGTGCTCTCAGCGGAAGCCTTTGGGTACACCTGAACTCCCTGGGGGAGCCTTTACGCAACCCCACACTCAACAGGACTCTGCGTCTTCACTCTTTCCTAACAACCCTAAACATAACCCTATCCGGAAGAGGAAGCTGAACCCGAGTTAGACCCGAAAAAACACGCACGGTGCCACTTTATGCCATCAAAAAGTGCTCTCAGCGGAAGCCTTTGGGTACACCTGAACTCCCTGGGGGAGCCTTTACGCAACCCCACACTCAACAGGACTCTGCGTCTTCACTCTTTCCTAACAACCCTAAACATAACCCTAACCGCAACAAGAAGCTGAACCCGAGTTAGACTGGAAAAAACACATACGGTGCCACTTTCTGCCATCAAAAAGTGCTCTCAGCGGAAGCCTTTGGGTACACCTGAACTCCCTGGGGGAGCCTTTACGCAACCCCACACTCAACAGGACTCTGCGTCTTCACTCTTTCCTAACAACCCTAAACATAACCCTAACCGCAACAAGAAGCTGAACCCGAGTTAGACCCGAAAAAACTCGCACGGTGCCACTTTCTGCCATCAAAAAGTGCTCTCAGCGGAAGCCTTTGGGTACACCTGAACTCCCTGGGGGAGCCTTTACGCAACCCCACACTCAACAGGACTCTGCGTCTTCACTCTTTCCTAACAACCCGAAACATAACCCTAACCGGAACAAGAAGCTGAACCCGAGTTAGACCCGAAAAAACACGTACGGTGCCACTTTCTGCCATCAAAAAGTGCTCTCAGCGGAAGCCTTTGGGTACACCTGAACTCCCTGGGGGAGCCTTTACGCAACCCCACACTCAACAGGACTCTGCGTCTTCACTCTTTCCTAACAACCCTAAACATAACCCTAACCGGAACAGGAAGCTGAACCCGAGTTAGACCCGAAAAAACACGCACGGTGCCACTTTCTGCCATCAAAAAGTGCTCTCAGCGGAAGCCTTTGGGTACACCTGAACTCCCTGGGGGAGCCTTTACGCAACCCCACACTCAACAGGACTCTGCGTCTTCACTCTTTCCTAACAACCCGAAACATAACCCTAACCGGAACAAGAAGCTGAACCCGAGTTAGACCGGAAAAAAAACATACGGTGCAACTTTCTGCCATCAAAAAGTGCTCTCAGCGGAAGCCTTTGGGTACACCTGAACTCCCTGGGGGAGCCTTTATGCAACCCCACACTCAACAGGACTCTGCGTCTTCACTCTTTCCTAACAACCCTAAACATAACCCTAACCGCAACAAGAAGCTGAACCCGAGTTAGACCCGAAAAAACACGCACGGTGCCACTTTCTGCCATCAAAAAGTGCTCTCAGCGGAAGCCTTTGGGTACACCTGAACTCCCTGGGGGAGCCTTTACGCAACCCCACACTCAACAGGACTCTGCGTCTTCACTCTTTCCTAACAACCCTAAACATAACCCTAACCGGAACAAGAAGCTGAACCCGAGTTAGACCCGAAAAAACACGTACTTTGCCACTTTCTGCCATCAAAAAGTGCTCTCAGCGGAAGCCTTTGGGTACACCTGAACTCCCTGGGGGAGCCTTTACGCAACCCCACACTCAACAGGACTCTGCGTCTTCACTCTTTCCTAACAACCCTAAATATAACCCTAACCGGAACAAGAAGCTGAACCCGAGTTAGACCCGAAAAAACACGCACGGTGCCACTTTCTGCCATCAAAAAGTGCTCTCAGCGGAAGCCTTTGGGTACACCTGAACTCCCTGGGGGAGCCTTTACGCAACCCCACACTCAACAGGACTCTGCGTCTTCACTCTTTCCTAACAACCCTAAACATAACCCTAACCGGAACAAGAAGCTGAACCCGAGTTAGACCCAAAACAACACGCACGATGCCACTTTCTGCCATCAAAAAGTGCTCTCAGCGGAAGCCTTTGGGTACACCTGAACTCCCTGGGGGAGCCTTTATGCAACCCCACACTCAACAGGACTCTGCGTCTTCACTCTTTCCTAACAACCCTAAACATAACCCTAACCGGAACAAGAAGCTGAACCCGAGTTAGACCCGAAAAAACACGCACGGTGCCACTTTCTGCCATCAAAAAGTGCTCTCAGCGGAAGCCTTTGGGTACACCTGAACTCCCTGGGGGAGCCTTTACGCAACCCCACACTCAACAGGACTCTGCGTCTTCACTCTTTCCTAACAACCCTAAACATAACCCTATCCGGAAGAGGAAGCTGAACCCGAGTTAGACCCGAAAAAACACGCACGGTGCCACTTTCTGCCATCAAAAAGTGCTCTCAGCGGAAGCCTTTGGGTACACCTGAACTCCCTGGGGGAGCCTTTACGCAACCCCACACTCAACAGGACTCTGCGTCTTCACTCTTTCCTAACAACCCTAAACATAACCCTAACCGCAACAAGAAGCTGAACCCGAGTTAGACCGGAAAAAACACATACGGTGCCACTTTCTGCCATCAAAAAGTGCTCTCAGCAGAAGCCTTTGGGTACACCTGAACTCCCTGGGGGAGCCTTTACGCAACCCCACACTCAACAGGACTCTGCCTCTTCACTCTTTCCTAACAACCCTAAACATAACCCTAACCGCAACAAGAAGCTGAACCCGAGTTAGACCCGAAAAAACACGCACGGTGCCACTTTCTGCCATCAAAAAGTGCTCTCAGCGGAAGCCTTTGGGTACACCTGAACTCCCTGGGGGAGCCTTTACGCAACCCCACACTCAACAGGACTCTGCGTCTTCACTCTTTCCTAACAACCCGAAACATAACCCTAACCGGAACAAGAAGCTGAACCCGAGTTAGACCCGAAAAAACACGTACGGTGCCACTTTCTGCCATCAAAAAGTGCTCTCAGCGGAAGCCTTTGGGTACACCTGAACTCCCTGGGGGAGCCTTTACGCAACCCCACACTCAACAGGACTCTGCGTCTTCACTCTTTCCTAACAACCCTAAACATAACCCTAACCGCAACAGGAAGCTGAACCCGAGTTAGACCCGAAAAAACACGCACGGTGCCACTTTCTGCCATCAAAAAGTGCTCTCAGCGGAAGCCTTTGGGTACACCTGAACTCCCTGGGGGAGCCTTTACGCAACCCCACACTCAACAGGACTCTGCGTCTTCACTCTTTCCTAACAACCCTAAACATAACCCTAACCGGAACAAGAAGCTGAACCCGAGTTAGACCCGAAAAAACACGTACGGTGCCACTTTCTGCCATCAAAAAGTGCTCTCAGCGGACGCCTTTGGGTACACCTGAACTCCCTGGGGGAGCCTTTACGCAACCCCACACTCAACAGGACTCTGCGTCTTCACTCTTTCCTAACAACCCTAAACATAACCCTAACCGGAACAAGAAGCTGAACCCGTGTTAGACCCAAAAAATCAGGTACGGTGCCACTTTATGCCATCAAAAAGTGCTCTCAGCGGAAGCCTTTGGGTACACCTGAACTCCCTGGGGGAGCCTTTACGCAACCCCACACTCAACAGGACTCTGCGTCTTCACTCTTTCCTAACAACCCGAAACATAACCCTAACCGGAACAAGAAGCTGAACCCGAGTTAGACCCGAAAAAACACGTACGGTGCCACTTTCTGCCATCAAAAAGTGCTCTCAGCGGAAGCCTTTGGGTACACCTGAACTCCCTGGGGGAGCCTTTACGCAACCCCACACTCAACAGGACTCTGCGTCTTCACTCTTTCCTAACAACCCTAAACATAACCCTAACCGGAACAGGAAGCTGAACCCGAGTTAGACCCGAAAAAACACGCACGGTGCCACTTTCTGCCATCAAAAAGTGCTCTCAGCGGAAGCCTTTGGGTACACCTGAACTCCCTGGGGGAGCCTTTACGCAACCCCACACTCAACAGGACTCTGCGTCTTCACTCTTTCCTAACAACCCTAAACATAACCCTAACCGGAACAAGAAGCTGAACCCGAGTTAGACCCAAAACAACACGCACGATGCCACTTTCTGCCATCAAAAAGTGCTCTCAGCGGAAGCCTTTGGGTACACCTGAACTCCCTGGGGGAGCCTTTATGCAACCCCACACTCAACAGGACTCTGCGTCTTCACTCTTTCCTAACAACCCGAAACATAACCCTAACCGGAACAAGAAGCTGAACCCGAGTTAGACCGGAAAAAACACGTACGGTGCCACTTTCTGCCATCAAAAAGTGCTCTCAGCGGAAGCCTTTGGGTACACCTGAACTCCCTGGGGGAGCCTTTACGCAACCCCACACTCAACAGGACTCTGCGTCTTCACTCTTTCCTAACAACCCTAAACATAACCCTAACCGGAACAGGAAGCTGAACCCGAGTTAGACCCGAAAAAACACGCACGGTGCCACTTTCTGCCATCAAAAAGTGCTCTCAGCGGAAGCCTTTGGGTACACCTGAACTCCCTGGGGGAGCCTTTACGCAACCCCACACTCAACAGGACTCTGCGTCTTCACTCTTTCCTAACAACCCTAAACATAACCCTAACCGGAACAAGAAGCTGAACCCGAGTTAGACCCGAAAAAACACGTACTTTGCCACTTTCTGCCATCAAAAAGTGCTCTCAGCGGAAGCCTTTGGGTACACCTGAACTCCCTGGGGGAGCCTTTACGCAACCCCACACTCAACAGGACTCTGCGTCTTCACTCTTTCCTAACAACCCTAAACATAACCCTAACCGGAACAAGAAGCTGCTCCCGAGTTAGACCCAAAAAATCACATACGGTGCCACTTTATGCCATCAAAAAGTGCTCTCAGCGGAAGCCTTTGGGTACACCTGAACTCCCTGGGGGAGCCTTTACGCAACCCCACACTCAACAGGACTCTGCGTCTTCACTCTTTCCTAACAACCCTAAACATAACCCTATCCGGAAGAGGAAGCTGAACCCGAGTTAGACCCGAAAAAACACGCACGGTGCCACTTTATGCCATCAAAAAGTGCTCTCAGCGGAAGCCTTTGGGTACACCTGAACTCCCTGGGGGAGCCTTTACGCAACCCCACACTCAACAGGACTCTGCGTCTTCACTCTTTCCTAACAACCCTAAACATAACCCTAACCGCAACAAGAAGCTGAACCCGAGTTAGACCGGAAAAAACACATACGGTGCCACTTTCTGCCATCAAAAAGTGCTCTCAGCGGAAGCCTTTGGGTACACCTGAACTCCCTGGGGGAGCCTTTACGCAACCCCACACTCAACAGGACTCTGCCTCTTCACTCTTTCCTAACAACCCTAAACATAACCCTAACCGCAACAAGAAGCTGAACCCGAGTTAGACCCGAAAAAACTCGCACGGTGCCACTTTCTGCCATCAAAAAGTGCTCTCAGCGGAAGCCTTTGGGTACACCTGAACTCCCTGGGGGAGCCTTTACGCAACCCCACACTCAACAGGACTCTGCGTCTTCACTCTTTCCTAACAACCCGAAACATAACCCTAACCGGAACAAGAAGCTGAACCCGAGTTAGACCCGAAAAAACACGTACGGTGCCACTTTCTGCCATCAAAAAGTGCTCTCAGCGGAAGCCTTTGGGTACACCTGAACTCCCTGGGGGAGCCTTTACGCAACCCCACACTCAACAGGACTCTGCGTCTTCACTCTTTCCTAACAACCCTAAACATAACCCTAACCGGAACAGGAAGCTGAACCCGAGTTAGACCCGAAAAAACACGCACGGTGCCACTTTCTGCCATCAAAAAGTGCTCTCAGCGGAAGCCTTTGGGTACACCTGAACTCCCTGGGGGAGCCTTTACGCAACCCCACACTCAACAGGACTCTGCGTCTTCACTCTTTCCTAACAACCCTAAACATAACCCTAACCGGAACAAGAAGCTGAACCCGAGTTAGACCCGAAAAAACACGTACGGTGCCACTTTCTGCCATCAAAAAGTGCTCTCAGCGGAAGCCTTTGGGTACACCTGAACTCCCTGGGGGAGCCTTTACGCAACCCCACACTCAACAGGACTCTGCGTCTTCACTCTTTCCTAACAACCCTAAACATAACCCTAACCGGAACAAGAAGCTGAACCCGTGTTAGACCCAAAAAATCAGGTACGGTGCCACTTTATGCCATCAAAAAGTGCTCTCAGCGGAAGCCTTCGGGTACACCTGAACTCCCTGGGGGAGCCTTTACGCAACCCCACACTCAACAGGACTCTGCGTCTTCACTCTTTCCTAACAACCCTAAACATAACCCTAACCGCAACAAGAAGCTGAACCCGAGTCAGACCCGAAAAAACACATACGGTGCCACTTTCTGCCATCAAAAAGTGCTCTCAGCGGAAGCCTTTGGGTACACATGAACTCCCTGGGGGAGCCTTTACGCAACCCCACACTCAACAGGACTCTGCCTCTTCACTCTTTCCTAACAACCCTAAACATAACCCTAACCAGAACAAGAAGCTGCTCCCGAGTTAGACCCGAAAAATCACGTACGGTGCCACTTTATGCCATCAAAAAGTGCTCTCAGCGGAAGCCTTCGGGTACACCTGAACTCCCTGGGGGAGCCTTTACGCAACCCAACACTCAACAGGACTCTGCGTCTTCACTCTTTCCTAACAACCCTAAACATAACCCTAACCGGAACAAGAAGCTGAACCCGAGTTAGACCCGAAAAAACACGTACGGTGCCACTTTCTGCCATCAAAAAGTGCTCTCAGCGGAAGCCTTTGGGTACACCTGAACTCCCTGGGGGAGCCTTTACGCAACCCCACACTCAACAGGACTCTGCGTCTTCACTCTTTCCTAACAACCCTAAACATAACCCTAACCGGAACAAGAAGCTGAACCCGAGTTAGACCCGAAAAAACACGTACGGTGCCACTTGCTGCCATCAAAAAGTGCTCTCAGCGGAAGCCTTTGGGTACACCTGAACTCCCTGGGGGGGCCTTTACGCAACCCCACACTCAACAGGACTCTGCGTCTTCACTCTTTCCTAACAACCCTAAACATAACCCTAACCGGAACAGGAATCTGAACCCGAGTTAGACCCGAAAAAACACGTACGGTGCCACTTTCTGCCATCAAAAAGTGCTCTCAGCGGAAGCCTTTGGGTACACCTGAACTCCCTGGGGGAGCCTTTACGCAACCCCACACTCAACAGGACTCTGCGTCTTCACTCTTTCCTAACAACCCTAAACATAACCCTAACCGGAACAAGAAGCTGCTCCCGAGTTAGACCCGAAAAATCACGTACGGTGCCACTTTCTGCCATCAAAAAGTGCTCTCAGCGGAAGCCTTTGGGTACACCTGAACTCCCTGGGGGAGCCTTTACGCAACCCCACACTCAACAGGACTCTGCGTCTTCACTCTTTCCTAACAACCCTAAACATAACCCTATCCGGAAGAGGAAGCTGAACCCGAGTTAGACCCGAAAAAACACGCACGGTGCCACTTTATGCCATCAAAAAGTGCTCTCAGCGGAAGCCTTTGGGTACACCTGAACTCCCTGGGGGAGCCTTTACGCAACCCCACACTCAACAGGACTCTGCGTCTTCACTCTTTCCTAACAACCCTAAACATAACCCTAACCGCAACAAGAAGCTGAACCCGAGTTAGACCGGAAAAAACACATACGGTGCCACTTTCTGCCATCAAAAAGTGCTCTCAGCGGAAGCCTTTGGGTACACCTGAACTCCCTGGGGGAGCCTTTACGCAACCCCACACTCAACAGGACTCTGCCTCTTCACTCTTTCCTAACAACCCTAAACATAACCCTAACCGCAACAAGAAGCTGAACCCGAGTTAGACCCGAAAAAACTCGCACGGTGCCACTTTCTGCCATCAAAAAGTGCTCTCAGCGGAAGCCTTTGGGTACACCTGAACTCCCTGGGGGAGCCTTTACGCAACCCCACACTCAACAGGACTCTGCGTCTTCACTCTTTCCTAACAACCCGAAACATAACCCTAACCGGAACAAGAAGCTGAACCCGAGTTAGACCCGAAAAAACACGTACGGTGCCACTTTCTGCCATCAAAAAGTGCTCTCAGCGGAAGCCTTTGGGTACACCTGAACTCCCTGGGGGAGCCTTTACGCAACCCCACACTCAACAGGACTCTGCGTCTTCACTCTTTCCTAACAACCCTAAACATAACCCTAACCGGAACAGGAAGCTGAACCCGAGTTAGACCCGAAAAAACACGCACGGTGCCACTTTCTGCCATCAAAAAGTGCTCTCAGCGGAAGCCTTTGGGTACACCTGAACTCCCTGGGGGAGCCTTTACGCAACCCCACACTCAACAGGACTCTGCGTCTTCACTCTTTCCTAACAACCCTAAACATAACCCTAACCGGAACAAGAAGCTGAACCCGAGTTAGACCCGAAAAAACACGTACGGTGCCACTTTCTGCCATCAAAAAGTGCTCTCAGCGGAAGCCTTTGGGTACACCTGAACTCCCTGGGGGAGCCTTTACGCAACCCCACACTCAACAGGACTCTGCGTCTTCACTCTTTCCTAACAACCCTAAACATAACCCTAACCGGAACAAGAAGCTGAACCCGTGTTAGACCCAAAAAATCAGGTACGGTGCCACTTTATGCCATCAAAAAGTGCTCTCAGCGGAAGCCTTCGGGTACACCTGAACTCCCTGGGGGAGCCTTTACGCAACCCCACACTCAACAGGACTCTGCGTCTTCACTCTTTCCTAACAACCCTAAACATAACCCTAACCGCAACAAGAAGCTGAACCCGAGTCAGACCCGAAAAAACACATACGGTGCCACTTTCTGCCATCAAAAAGTGCTCTCAGCGGAAGCCTTTGGGTACACATGAACTCCCTGGGGGAGCCTTTACGCAACCCCACACTCAACAGGACTCTGCCTCTTCACTCTTTCCTAACAACCCTAAACATAACCCTAACCAGAACAAGAAGCTGCTCCCGAGTTAGACCCGAAAAATCACGTACGGTGCCACTTTATGCCATCAAAAAGTGCTCTCAGCGGAAGCCTTCGGGTACACCTGAACTCCCTGGGGGAGCCTTTACGCAACCCAACACTCAACAGGACTCTGCGTCTTCACTCTTTCCTAACAACCCTAAACATAACCCTAACCGGAACAAGAAGCTGAACCCGAGTTAGACCCGAAAAAACACGTACGGTGCCACTTTCTGCCATCAAAAAGTGCTCTCAGCGGAAGCCTTTGGGTACACCTGAACTCCCTGGGGGAGCCTTTACGCAACCCCACACTCAACAGGACTCTGCGTCTTCACTCTTTCCTAACAACCCTAAACATAACCCTAACCGGAACAAGAAGCTGAACCCGAGTTAGACCCGAAAAAACACGTACGGTGCCACTTGCTGCCATCAAAAAGTGCTCTCAGCGGAAGCCTTTGGGTACACCTGAACTCCCTGGGGGGGCCTTTACGCAACCCCACACTCAACAGGACTCTGCGTCTTCACTCTTTCCTAACAACCCTAAACATAACCCTAACCGGAACAGGAATCTGAACCCGAGTTAGACCCGAAAAAACACGTACGGTGCCACTTTCTGCCATCAAAAAGTGCTCTCAGCGGAAGCCTTTGGGTACACCTGAACTCCCTGGGGGAGCCTTTACGCAACCCCACACTCAACAGGACTCTGCGTCTTCACTCTTTCCTAACAACCCTAAACATAACCCTAACCGGAACAAGAAGCTGCTCCCGAGTTAGACCCGAAAAATCACGTACGGTGCCACTTTCTGCCATCAAAAAGTGCTCTCAGCGGAAGCCTTCGGGTACACCTGAACTCCCTGGGGGAGCCTTTACGCAACCCCACACTCAACAGGACTCTGCGTCTTCACTCTTTCCTTACAACCCTAAACATAACCCTAACCGGAACAAGAAGCTGAACCCGAGGTAGACCCGAAAAAACACGTACGGTGCCACTTTCTGCCATCAAAAAGTGCTCTCAGCGGAAGCCTTTGGGTACACCTGAACTCCCTGGGGGAGCCTTTACGCAACCCCACACTCAACAGGACTCTGCGTCTTCACTCTTTCCTAACAACCCTAAACATAACCCTAACCGCAACAAGAAGCTGAACCCGAGTTAGACCCGAAAAAACACGCACGGTGCCACTTTCTGCCATCAAAAAGTGCTCTCAGCGGAAGCCTTTGGGTACACCTGAACTCCCTGGGGGAGCCTTTATGCAACCCCACACTCAACAGGACTCTGCGTCTTCACTCTTTCCTAACAACCCTAAACATAACCCTAACCGCAACAAGAAGCTGAACCCGAGTTAGACCCGAAAAAACACGTACAGTGCCACTTTCTGCCATCAAAAAGTGCTCTCAGCGGAAGCCTTTGGGTACACCTGAACTCCCTGGGGGAGCCTTTACGCAACCCCACACTCAACAGAACTCTGCGTCTTCACTCTTTCCTAACAACCCTAAACATAACCCTAACCGGAACAAGAAGCTGAACCCGAGTTAGACCCGAAAAAACACGTACGGTGCCACTTTCTGCCATCAAAAAGTGCTCTCAGCGGAAGCCTTTGGGTACACCTGAACTCCCTGGGGGAGCCTTTACGCAACCCCACACTCAACAGGACTCTGCGTCTTCACTCTTTCCTAACAACCCTAAACATAACCCTAACCGGAACAAGAAGCTGAACCCGAGTTAGACCCAAAAAAAAACGCACGATGCCACTTTCTGCCATCAAAAAGTGCTCTCAGCGGAAGCCTTTGGGTACACCTGAACTCCCTGGGGGAGCCTTTACGCAACCCCACACTCAACAGGACTCTGCGTCTTCACTCTTTCCTAACAACCCTAAACATAACCCTAACCGGAACAAGAAGCTGAACCCGAGTTAGACCCGAAAAAACACGCACGGTGCCACTTTCTGCCATCAAAAAGTGCTCTCAGCGGAAGCCTTAGGGTACAGATGAACTCCCTGGGGGAGCCTTTACGCAACCCCACACTCAACAGGACTCTGCATCTTCAGTCTTTCCTAACAACCCTAAACATAACCCTAACCGGAACAAGAAGCTGCTCCCGAGTTAGACCCAAAAAATCACATACGGTGCCACTTTATGCCATCAAAAAGTGCTCTCAGCGGAAGCCTTTGGGTACACCTGAACTCCCTGGGGGAGCCTTTACGCAACCCCACACTCAACAGGACTCTGCGTCTTCACTCTTTCCTAACAACCCTAAACATATCCCTAACTGGAACAGGAAACTGAACCCGAGTTAGACCCGAAAAAACAGGTACGGTGCCACTTTCTGCCATCAAAAAGTGCTCTCAGCGGAAGCCTTTGGGTACACCTGAACTCCCTGGGGGGGGCTTTACGCAACCCCACACTCAACAGGACTCTGCGTCTTCACTCTCTCCTAACAACCCTAAACATAACCCTAACCGCAACAAGAAGCTGAACCCGAGTTAGACCCGAAAAAACACGCACGGTGCCACTTTCTGCCATCAAAAAGTGCTCTCAGCGGAAGCCTTTGGGTACACCTGAACTCCCTGGGGGAGCCTTTACGCAACCCCACACTCAACAGGACTCTGCGTCTTCACTCTTTCCTAACAACCCTAAACATAACCCTAACCGGAACAAGAAGCTGAACCCGAGTTAGACCCGAAAAAACACGTACGGTGCCACTTTCTGCCATCAAAAAGTGCTCTCAGCGGAAGCCTTTGGGTACACCTGAACTCCCTGGGGGAGCCTTTACGCAACCCCACACTAAACAGGACTCTGCGTCTTCACTCTTTCCTAACAACCCTAAACATAACCCTAACCGGAACAAGAAGCTGAACCCGTGTTAGACCCAAAAAATCACGTACGGTGCCACTTTATGCCATCAAAAAGTGCTCTCAGCGGAAGCCTTCGGGTACACCTGAACTCCCTGGGGGAGCCTTTACGCAACCCCACACTCAACAGGACTCTGCGTCTTCACTCTTTCCTAACAACCCTAAACATAACCCTAACCGGAACAAGAAGCTGAACCCGAGTTAGACCCGAAAAAACACGTACGGTGCCACTTTCTGCCATCAAAAAGTGCTCTCAGCGGAAGCCTTTGGGTACACATGAACTCCCTGGGGGAGCCTTTACGCAACCCCACACTCAACAGGACTCTGCGTCTTCACTCTTTCCTAACAACCCTAAACATAACCCTAACCGGAACAAGAAGCTGCTCCCGAGTTAGACCCGAAAAATCACATACGGTGCCACTTTCTGCCATCAAAAAGTGCTCTCAGCGGAAGCCTTTGGGTACACCTGAACTCCCTGGGGGAGCCTTTACGCAACCCCACAGTCAACAGGACTCTGCGTCTTCACTCTTTCCTAACAACCCTAAACATAACCCTAACCGGAACAAGAAGCTGAACCCGAGTTAGACCCGAAAAAACACATACGGTGCCACTTTCTGCCATCAAAAAGTGCTCTCAGCGGAAGCCTTTGGGTACACCTGAACTCCCTGGGGGAGCCTTTACGCAACCCCACACTCAACAGGACTCTGCGTCTTCACTCTTTCCTAACAACCCTAAACATAACCCTAACCGCAACAAGAAGCTGAACCCGAGTTAGACCCAAAAAAACACGCACGGTGCCACTTTCTGCCATCAAAAAGTGCTCTCAGCGGAAGCCTTTGGGTACAGATGAACTCCCTGGGGGAGCCTTTACGCAACCCCACACTCAACAGGACTCTGCGCCTTCACTCTTTCCTAACAACCCTAAACATAACCCTAACCGCAACAAGAAGCTGAACCCGAGTTAGACCCGAAAAATCACGTACGGTGCCACTTTCTGCCATCAAAAAGTGCTCTCAGTGGAAGCCTTTGGGTACACCTGAACTCCCTGGGGGAGCCTTTACGCAACCCCACACTCAACAGGACTCTGCGCCTTCACTCTTTCCTAACAACCCTAAACATAACCCTAACCGGAACAAGAAGCTGAACCCGAGTTAGACCCGAAAAATCACGTACGGTGCCACTTTCTGCCATCAAAAAGTGCTCTCAGCGGAAGCCTTTGGGTACACCTGAACTCCCTGGGGGAGCCTTTACGCAACCCCACACTCAACAGGACTCTGCGTCTTCACTCTTTCCTAACAACCCTAAACATAACTCTAACCGGAACAAGAAGCTGAACCCGAGTTAGACCCGAAAAAACACGTACGGTGCCACTTTCTGCCATCAAAAAGTGCTCTCAACGGAAGCCTTTGGGTACACCTGAACTCCCTGGGGGAGCCTTTACGCAACTCCACACTCAACAGGACTCTGCGTCTTCACTCTTTCCTAACAACCCTAAACATAACCCTAACCGCAACAAGAAGCTGAACCCGAGTTAGACCCGAAAAAACACGCACGGTGCCACTTTCTGCCATCAAAAAGTGCTCTCAGCGGAAGCCTTTGGGTACACCTGAACTCCCTGGGGGAGCCTTTACGCAACCCCACACTCAACAGGACTCTGCGTCTTCACTCTTTCCTAACAACCCTAAACATAACCCTAACCGGAACAGGAAGCTGAACCCGAGTTAGACCCGAAAAAACACGTACGGTGCCACTTTCTGCCATCAAAAAGTGCTCTCAGCGGAAGCCTTTGGGTACTCCTGAGCTCCCTGGGGGAGCCTTTACGCAACCCCACACTCAACAGGACTCTGCGTCTTCACTCTTTCCTAACAACCCTAAACATAACCCTAACCGGAACAAGAAGCTGAACCCGAGTTAGACCCGAAAAATCACGTACTGTGCCACTTTCTGCCATCAAAAAGTGCTCACAGCAGAAGCCTTTGGGTACACCTGAACTCCCTGGGGGAGCCTTTACGCAACCCCACACTCAACAGGACTCTGCCTCTTCACTCTTTCCTAACAACCCTAAACATAACCCTAACCGCAACAAGAAGATGAACCCGAGTTAGACCCGAAAAAACACGCACGGTGCCACTTTATGCCATCAAAAAGTGCTCTCAGCAGAAGCCTTTGGGTACACCTGAACTCCCTGGGGGAGCCTTTACGCAACCCCACACTCAACAGGACTCTGCGTCTTCACTCTTTCCTAACAACCCTAAACATAACCCTAACCGGAACAAGAAGCTGAACCCGAGTTAGACCCGAAACAACACGTACGGTGCCACTTTATGCCATCAAAAAGTGCTCTCAGCGGAAGCCTTTGGCTACACCTGAACTCCCTGGGGGAGCCTTTACGCAACCCCACACTCAACAGGACTCTGCGTCTTCACTCTTTCCTAACAACCCTAAACATAACCCTAACCAGAACAAGAAGCTGAACCCGAGTTAGACCCGAAAAAACACGTACGGTGCCACTTTCTGCCATCAAAAAGTGCTCTCAGCGGAAGCCTTTGGGTACACCTGAACTCCCTGGGGGAGCCTTTACGCAACCCCACACTCAACAGGACTCTGCGTCTTCACTCTTTCCTAACAACCCTAAACATAACCCTAACCGGAACAAGAAGCTGAACCCGAGTTAGACCCGATAAAACACGCACGGTGCCACTTTCGGCCATCAAAAAGTGCTCTCAGCGGAAGCCTTTGGGTACACCTGAACTCCCTGGGGGAGCCTTTACGCAACCCCACACTCAACAGGACTCTGCGTCTTCACTCTTTCCTAACAACCCTAAACATAACCCTAACCGCAACAAGAAGCTGAACCCGAGTTAGACCCGAAAAAACACGTACGGTGCCACTTTCTGCCATCAAAAAGTGCTCTCAGCAGAAGCCTTTGGGTACACCTGAACTCCCTGGGGGAGCCTTTACGCAACCCCACACTCAACAGGACTCTGCGTCTTCACTCTTTCCTAACAACCCTAAACATAACGCTAACCGGAACAAGAAGCTGAACCCGAGTTAGACCCGAAAAATCACATACGGTGCCACTATCTGCCATCAAAAAGTTTTCTCAGCAGAAGCCTTTGGGTACACCTGAACTCCCTGGGGGAGCCTTTACGCAACCCCACACTCAACAGGACTCTGCCTCTTCACTCTTTCCTAACAACCCTAAACATAACCCTAACCGGAACAAGAAGCTGAACCCGAGTTAGACCTGAAAAAACACGTACGGTGCCACTTTCTGCCATCAAAAAGTGCTCTCAGCGGAAGCCTTTGGGTACACATGAACTCCCTGGGGGAGCCTTTACGCAACCCCACACTCAACAGGACTCTGCGTCTTCACTCTTTCCTAACAACCCTAAACATAACCCTAACCGGAACAAGAAGCTGAACCCGAGTTAGACCCGAAAAAACACGTACGGTGCCACTTTCTGCCATCAAAAAGTGCTCTCAGCGGAAGCCTTTGGGTACACCTGAACTCCCTGGGGGAGCCTTTACGCAACCCCACACTCAACAGGACTCTGCGTCTTCACTCTTTCCTAACAACCCTAAACATAACCCTAACCGGAACAAGAAGCTGAACCCGAGTTAGACCCAAAAAAACACGCACGGTGCCACTTTCTGCCATCAAAAAGTGCTCTCAGCGGAAGCCTTTGGGTACAGATGAACTCCCTGGGGGAGCCTTTACGCAACCCCACACTCAACAGGACTCTGCGCCTTCACTCTTTCCTAACAACCCTAAACATAACCCTAACCGGAACAAGAAGCTGAACCCGAGTTAGACCCGAAAAATCACGTACGGTGCCACTTTCTGCCATCAAAAAGTGCTCTCAGCGGAAGCCTTTGGCTACACCTGAACTCCCTGGGGGAGCCTTTACGCAACCCCACACTCAACAGGACTCTGCGTCTTCACTCTTTCCTAACAACCCTAAACATAACCCTAACCGGAACAAGAAGCTGAACGCGAGTTAGACCCGAAAAAACACGTACGGTGCCACTTTCTGCCATCAAAAAGTGCTCTCAGCGGAAGCCTTTGGGTACACCTGAACTCCCTGGGGGAGCCTTTACGCAACCCCACACTCAACAGGACTCTGCGTCTTCACTCTTTCCTAACAACCCTAAACATAACCCTATCCGGAAGAGGAAACTGAACCCGAGTTAGACCCAAAAAAACACGTACGGTGACACTTTCTGCCATCAAAAAGTGCTCTCAGCGGAAGCCTTTGGGTACACCTGAACTCCCTGGGGGAGCCTTTACGCAACCCCACACTCAACAGGACTCTGCCTCTTCACTCTTTCCTAACAACCCTAAACATAACCCTAACCGGAACAAGAAGCTGAACCCGAGTTAGACCCGATAAAACACGCACGGTGCCACTTTCTGCCATCAAAAAGTGCTCTCAGCGGAAGTCTTTGGGTACACCTGAGCTCCCTGGGGGAGCCTTTACGCAACCCCACACTCAACAGGACTCTGCGTCTTCACTCTTTCCTAACAACCCTAAACATAACCCTAACCGGAACAAGAAGCTGAACCCGAGTTAGACCCGAAAAATCACGTACGGTGCCACTTTCTGCCATCAAAAAGTGCTCTCAGCGGAAGCCTTTGGGTACACCTGAACTCCCTGGGGGAGCCTTTACGCAACCCCACACTCAACAGGACTCTGCGTCTTCACTCTTTCCTAACAACCCTAAACATAACCCTAACCGGAACAAGAAGCTGAACCCGAGTTAGACCTGAAAAATCACGTACGGTGCCACTTTATGCCATCAAAAAGTGCTCTCAGCGGAAGCCTTTGGGTACACCTGAACTCCCTGGGGGAGCCTTTACGCAACCCCACACTCAACAGGACTCTGCGTCTTCACTCTTTCCTAACAACCCTAAACATAACCCTAACCGGAACAAGAAGCTGAACCCGAGTTAGACCTGAAAAATCACGTACGGTGCCACTTTATGCCATCAAAAAGTGCTCTCAGCGGAAGCCTTTGGGTACACCTGAACTCCCTGGGGGAGCCTTTACGCAACCCCACACTCAACAGGACTCTGCGTCTTCACTCTTTCCTAACAACCCTAAACATAACCCTAACCGGAACAAGAAGCTGAACCCGAGTTAGACCTGAAAAATCACGTACGGTGCCACTTTATGCCATCAAAAAGTGCTCTCAGCGGAAGCCTTTGGGTACACCTGAACTCCCTGGGGGAGCCTTTACGCAACCCCACACTCAACAGGACTCTGCGTCTTCACTCTTTCCTAACAACCCTAAACATAACCCTAACCGGAACAAGAAGCTGAACCCGAGTTAGACCTGAAAAATCACGTACGGTGCCACTTTATGCCATCAAAAAGTGCTCTCAGCGGAAGCCTTTGGGTACACCTGAACTCCCTGGGGGAGCCTTTACGCAACCCCACACTCAACAGGACTCTGCGTCTTCACTCTTTCCTAACAACCCTAAACATAACCCTAACCGGAACAAGAAGCTGAACCCGAGTTAGACCTGAAAAATCACGTACGGTGCCACTTTATGCCATCAAAAAGTGCTCTCAGCGGAAGCCTTTGGGTACACCTGAACTCCCTGGGGGAGCCTTTACGCAACCCCACACTCAACAGGACTCTGCGTCTTCACTCTTTCCTAACAACCCTAAACATAACCCTAACCGGAACAAGAAGCTGCTCCCGAGTTAGACCCGAAAAATCACGTACGGTGCCACTTTCTGCCATCAAAAAGTGCTCTCAGCGGAAGCCTTTGGGTACACCTGAACTCCCTGGGGGAGCCTTTACGCAACCCCACACTCAACAGGACTCTGCGTCTTCACTCTTTCCTAACAACCCTAAACATAACCCTAACCGCAACAAGAAGCTGAACCCGAGTTAGACCCGAAAAAACACGTACGGTGCCACTTTCTGCCATCAAAAAGTGCTCTCAGCGGAAGCCTTTGGGTACACCTGAACTCCCTGGGGGAGCCTTTACGCAACCCCACACTCAACAGGACTCTGCGTCTTCACTCTTTCCTAAAAACCCTAAACATAACCCTAACCGGAACAAGAAGCTGAACCCGAGTTAGACCCGAAAAAACACGTACGGTGCCACTTTCGGCCATCAAAAAGTGCTCTCAGCGGAAGCCTTTGGGTACACCTGAACTCCCTGGGGGAGCCTTTACGCAACCCCACACTCAACAGGACTCTGCGTCTTCACTCTTTCCTTACAACCCTAAACATAACCCTAACCGGAACAAGAATCTGAACCCGAGTTAGACCCGAAAAAACACGTACGGTGCCACTTTCTGCCATCAAAAAGTGCTCTCAGCAGAAGCCTTTGGGTACACCTGAACTCCCTGGGGGAGCCTTTACGCAACCCCACACTCAACAGGACTCTGCGTCTTCACTCTTTCCTAACAACCCTAAACATAACCCTAACCGGAACAAGAAGCTGAACCCGAGTTAGACCCGAAAAATCACGTACGGTGCCACTTTCTGCCATCAAAAGGTTTTCTCAGCAGAAGCCTTTGGGTACACCTGAACTCCCTGGGGGAGCCTTTACGCAACCCCACACTCAACAGGACTCTGCCTCTTCACTCTTTCCTAACAACCCTAAACATAACCCTAACCGGAACAAGAAGCTGAACCCGACTTAGACCTGAAAAAACACGTACGGTGCCACTTTCTGCCATCAAAAAGTGCTCTCAGCGGAAGCCTTTGGGTACAGATGAACTCCCTGGGGGAGCCTTTACGCAACCCCACACTCAACAGGACTCTGCGCCTTCACTCTTTCCTAACAACCCTAAACATAACCCTAACCGGAACAAGAAGCTGAACCCGAGTTAGACCCGAAAAATCACGTACGGTGCCACTTTCTGCCATCAAAAAGTGCTCTCAGTGGAAGCCTTTGGGTACACCTGAACTCCCTGGGGGAGCCTTTACGCAACCCCACACTCAACAGGACTCTGCGTCTTCACTCTTTCCTAACAACCCTAAACATAACCCTAACCGGAACAAGAAGCTGAACCCGACTTAGACCTGAAAAAACACGTACGGTGCCACTTTCTGCCATCAAAAAGTGCTCTCAGCGGAAGCCTTTGGGTACACCTGAACTCCCTGGGGGAGCCTTTACGCAACCCCACACTCAACAGGACTCTGCGTCTTCACTCTTTCCTAACAACCCGAAACATAACCCTAACCGGAACAAGAAGCTGAACCCGAGTTAGACCCGAAAAAACACGTACGGTGCCACTTTCTGCCATCAAAAAGTGCTCTCAGCGGAAGCCTTTGGGTACACCTGAACTCCCTGGGGGAGCCTTTATGCAACCCCACACTCAACAGGACTCTGCGTCTTCACTCTTTCCTAACAACCCTAAACATAACTCTAACCGGAACAAGAAGCTGAACCCGAGTTAGACCCGAAAAAACACGTACGGTGCCACTTTCTGCCATCAAAAAGTGCTCTCAACGGAAGCCTTTGGGTACACCTGAACTCCCTGGGGGAGCCTTTACGCAACCCCACACTCAACAGGACTCTGCGTCTTCACTCTTTCCTAACAACCCTAAACATAACCCTAACCGCAACAAGAAGCTGAACCCGAGTTAGACCCGGAAAAACACGCACGGTGCCACTTTCTGCCATCAAAAACTGCTCTCAGCGGAAGCCTTTGGGTACACCTGAACTCCCTGGGGGAGCCTTTACGCAACCCCACACTCAACAGGACTCTGCGTCTTCACTCTTTCCTAACAACCCTAAACATAACCCTAACCGGAACAGGAAGCTGAACCCGAGTTAGACCCGAAAAAACACGTACGGTGCCACTTTCTGCCATCAAAAAGTGCTCTCAGCGGAAGCCTTTGGGTACTCCTGAACTCCCTGGGGGAGCCTTTACGCAACCCCACACTCAACAGGACTCTGCGTCTTCACTCTTTCCTAACAACCCTAAACATAACCCTAACCGGAACAAGAAGCTGAACCCGACTTAGACCCGAAAAATCACGTACGGTGCCACTTTCTGCCATCAAAAAGTGCTCTCAGCGGAAGCCTTTGGGTACACCTGAACTCCCTGGGGGAGCCTTTACGCAACCCCACACTCAACAGGACTCTGCGTCTTCACTCTTTCCTAACAACCCTAAACATAACCCTAACCGGAACAAGAAGCTGCTCCCGAGTTAGACCCGAAAAATCACGTACGGTGCCACTTTCTGCCATCAAAAAGTGCTCTCAGCGGAAGCCTTTGGGTACACCTGAACTCCCTGGGGGAGCCTTTACGCAACCCCACACTCAACAGGACTCTGCGTCTTCACTCTTTCCTAACAACCCTAAACATAACCCTAACCGCAACAAGAAGCTGAACCCGAGTTAGACCCGAAAAAACACGTACGGTGCCACTTTCTGCCATCAAAAAGTGCTCTCAGCGGAAGCCTTTGGGTACACCTGAACTCCCTGGGGGAGCCTTTACGCAACCCCACACTCAACAGGACTCTGCGTCTTCACTCTTTCCTAAAAACCCTAAACATAACCCTAACCGGAACAAGAAGCTGAACCCGAGTTAGACCCGAAAAAACACGTACGGTGCCACTTTCGGCCATCAAAAAGTGCTCTCAGCGGAAGCCTTTGGGTACACCTGAACTCCCTGGGGGAGCCTTTACGCAACCCCACACTCAACAGGACTCTGCGTCTTCACTCTTTCCTTACAACCCTAAACATAACCCTAACCGGAACAAGAATCTGAACCCGAGTTAGACCCGAAAAATCACGTACGGTGCCACTTTCTGCCATCAAAAAGTGCTCTCAGCAGAAGCCTTTGGGTACACCTGAACTCCCTGGGGGAGCCTTTACGCAACCCCACACTCAACAGGACTCTGCGTCTTCACTCTTTCCTAACAACCCTAAACATAACCCTAACCGGAACAAGAAGCTGAACCCGAGTTAGACCCGAAAAATCACGTACGGTGCCACTTTCTGCCATCAAAAGGTTTTCTCAGCAGAAGCCTTTGGGTACACCTGAACTCCCTGGGGGAGCCTTTACGCAACCCCACACTCAACAGGACTCTGCCTCTTCACTCTTTCCTAACAACCCTAAACATAACCCTAACCGGAACAAGAAGCTGAACCCGACTTAGACCTGAAAAAACACGTACGGTGCCACTTTCTGCCATCAAAAAGTGCTCTCAGCGGAAGCCTTTGGGTACAGATGAACTCCCTGGGGGAGCCTTTACGCAACCCCACACTCAACAGGACTCTGCGCCTTCACTCTTTCCTAACAACCCTAAACATAACCCTAACCGGAACAAGAAGCTGAACCCGAGTTAGACCCGAAAAATCACGTACGGTGCCACTTTCTGCCATCAAAAAGTGCTCTCAGTGGAAGCCTTTGGGTACACCTGAACTCCCTGGGGGAGCCTTTACGCAACCCCACACTCAACAGGACTCTGCGTCTTCACTCTTTCCTAACAACCCTAAACATAACCCTAACCGGAACAAGAAGCTGAACCCGAGTTAGACCCGAAAAATCACGTACGGTGCCACTTTCTGCCATCAAAAAGTGCTCTCAGCGGAAGCCTTTGGGTACACCTGAACTCCCTGGGGGAGCCTTTACGCAACCCCACACTCAACAGGACTCTGCGTCTTCACTCTTTCCTAACAACCCGAAACATAACCCTAACCGGAACAAGAAGCTGAACCCGAGTTAGACCCGAAAAAACACGTACGGTGCCACTTTCTGCCATCAAAAAGTGCTCTCAGCGGAAGCCTTTGGGTACACCTGAACTCCCTGGGGGAGCCTTTATGCAACCCCACACTCAACAGGACTCTGCGTCTTCACTCTTTCCTAACAACCCTAAACATAACTCTAACCGGAACAAGAAGCTGAACCCGAGTTAGACCCGAAAAAACACGTACGGTGCCACTTTCTGCCATCAAAAAGTGCTCTCAACGGAAGCCTTTGGGTACACCTGAACTCCCTGGGGGAGCCTTTACGCAACCCCACACTCAACAGGACTCTGCGTCTTCACTCTTTCCTAACAACCCTAAACATAACCCTAACCGCAACAAGAAGCTGAACCCGAGTTAGACCCGGAAAAACACGCACGGTGCCACTTTCTGCCATCAAAAACTGCTCTCAGCGGAAGCCTTTGGGTACACCTGAACTCCCTGGGGGAGCCTTTACGCAACCCCACACTCAACAGGACTCTGCGTCTTCACTCTTTCCTAACAACCCTAAACATAACCCTAACCGGAACAGGAAGCTGAACCCGAGTTAGACCCGAAAAAACACGTACGGTGCCACTTTCTGCCATCAAAAAGTGCTCTCAGCGGAAGCCTTTGGGTACTCCTGAACTCCCTGGGGGAGCCTTTACGCAACCCCACACTCAACAGGACTCTGCGTCTTCACTCTTTCCTAACAACCCTAAACATAACCCTAACCGGAACAAGAAGCTGAACCCGACTTAGACCCGAAAAATCACGTACGGTGCCACTTTCTGCCATCAAAAAGTGCTCTCAGCGGAAGCCTTTGGGTACACCTGAACTCCCTGGGGGAGCCTTTACGCAACCCCACACTCAACAGGACTCTGCCTCTTCACTCTTTCCTAACAACCCTAAACATAACCCTAACCGCAACAAGAAGATGAACCCGAGTTAGACCCGAAAAAACACGCACGGTGCCACTTTCTGCCATCAAAAAGTGCTCTCAGCGGAAGCCTTTGGGTACACCTGAACTCCCTGGGGGAGCCTTTACGCAACCCCACACTCAACAGGACTCTGCGTCTTCACTCTTTCCTAACAACCCTAAACATAACCCTAACCGGAACAAGAAGCTGAACCCGAGTTAGACCCGAAAAAACACGTACGGTGCCACTTTCTGCCATCAAAAAGTGCTCTCAGCGGAAGCCTTTGGGTACACCTGAACTCCCTGGGGGAGCCTTTACGCAACCCCACACTCAACAGGACTCTGCGTCTTCACTCTTTCCTAACAACCCTAAACATAACCCTAACCGGAACAAGAAGCTGAACCCGAGTTAGACCCGAAAAATCACGCACGGTGCCACTTTCTGCCATCAAAAAGTGCTCTCAGCAGAAGCCTTTGGGTACACCTGAACTCCCTGGGGGAGCCTTTACGCAACCCCACACTCAACAGGACTCTGCCTCTTCACTCTTTCCTAACAACCCTAAACATAACCCTAACCGGAACAAGAAGCTGAACCCGAGTTAGACCTGAAAAAACACGTACGGTGCCACTTTCTGCCATCAAAAAGTGCTCTCAGCGGAAGCCTTTGGGTACACATGAACTCCCTGGGGGAGCCTTTACGCAACCCCACACTCAACAGGACTCTGCGTCTTCACTCTTTCCTAACAACCCTAAACATAACCCTAACCGGAACAAGAAGCTGAACCCGAGTTAGACCCGAAAAAACACGTACGGTGCCACTTTCTGCCATCAAAAAGTGCTCTCAGCGGAAGCCTTTGGGTACACCTGAACTCCCTGGGGGAGCCTTTACGCAACCCCACACTCAACAGGACTCTGCGTCTTCACTCTTTCCTAACAACCCTAAACATAACCCTAACCGGAACAAGAAGCTGAACCCGAGTTAGACCCGAAAAAGCACGTACGGTGCCACTTTCTGCCATCAAAAAGTGCTCTCAGCGGAAGCCTTTGGGTACAGATGAACTCCCTGGGGGAGCCTTTACGCAACCCCACACTCAACAGGACTCTGCGCCTTCACTCTTTCCTAACAACCCTAAACATAACCCTAACCGGAACAAGAAGCTGAACCCGAGTTAGACCCGAAAAATCACGTACGGTGCCACTTTCTGCCATCAAAAAGTGCTCTCAGTGGAAGCCTTTGGGTACACCTGAACTCCCTGGGGGAGCCTTTACGCAACCCCACACTCAACAGGACTCTGCGTCTTCACTCTTTCCTAACAACCCTAAACATAACCCTAACCGGAACAAGAAGCTGAAACCGAGTTAGACCCGAAAAATCACGTACGGTGCCACTTTCTGCCATCAAAAAGTGCTCTCAGCGGAAGCCTTTGGGTACACCTGAACTCCCTGGGGGAGACTTTACGCAACCCCACACTCAACAGGACTCTGCGTCTTCACTCTTTCCTAACAACCCTAAACATAACTCTAACCGGAACAAGAAGCTGAACCCGAGTTAGACCCGAAAAAACACGTACGGTGCCACTTTCTGCCATCAAAAAGTGCTCTCAACGGAAGCCTTTGGGTACACCTGAACTCCCTGGGGGAGCCTTTACGCAACCCCACACTCAACAGGACTCTGCGTCTTCACTCTTTCCTAACAACCCTAAACATAACCCTAACCGCAACAAGAAGATGAACCCGAGTTAGACCCGAAAAAACACGCACGGTGCCACTTTCTGCCATCAAAAAGTGCTCTCAGCGGAAGCCTTTGGGTACACCTGAACTCCCTGGGGGAGCCTTTACGCAACCCCACACTCAACAGGACTCTGCGTCTTCACTCTTTCCTAACAACCCTAAACATAACCCTAACCGGAACAGGAAGCTGAACCCGAGTTAGACCCGAAAAAACACGTACGGTGCCACTTTCTGCCATCAAAAAGTGCTCTCAGCGGAAGCCTTTGGGTACTCCTGAACTCCCTGGGGGAGCCTTTACGCAACCCCACACTCAACAGGACTCTGCGTCTTCACTCTTTCCTAACAACCCTAAACATAACCCTAACCGGAACAAGAAGCTGAACCCGACTTAGACCCGAAAAATCACGTACGGTGCCACTTTCTGCCATCAAAAAGTGCTCTCAGCGGAAGCCTTTGGGTACACCTGAACTCCCTGGGGGAGCCTTTACGCAACCCCACACTCAACAGGACTCTGCCTCTTCACTCTTTCCTAACAACCCTAAACATAACCCTAACCGCAACAAGAAGATGAACCCGAGTTAGACCCGAAAAAACACGCACGGTGCCACTTTCTGCCATCAAAAAGTGCTCTCAGCGGAAGCCTTTGGGTACACCTGAACTCCCTGGGGGAGCCTTTACGCAACCCCACACTCAACAGGACTCTGCCTCTTCACTCTTTCCTAACAACCCTAAACATAACCCTAACCGGAACAAGAAGCTGAACCCGAGTTAGACCCGAAAAAACACGTACGGTGCCACTTTCTGCCATCAAAAAGTGCTCTCAGCGGAAGCCTTTGGGGACACCTGAACTCCCTGGGGGAGCCTTTACGCAACCCCACACTCAACAGGACTCTGCGTCTTCACTCTTTCCTAACAACCCTAAACATAACCCTAACCGGAACAGGAAACTGAACCCGAGTTAGACCCAAAAAAACACGTACGGTGACACTTTCTGCCATCAAAAAGTGCTCTCAGCGGAAGCCTTTGGGTACACCTGAACTCCCTGGGGGGGCCTTTACGCAACCCCACACTCAACAGGACTCTGCGTCTTCACTCTTTCCTAACAACCCTAAACATAACCCTAACCGGAACAAGAAGCTGAACCCGAGTTAGACCCGAAAAAACACGCACGGTGCCACTTTCTGCCATCAAAAAGTGCTCTCAGCGGAAGCCTTTGGGTACACCTGAACTCCCTGGGGGAGCCTTGACGCAACCCCACACTCAACAGGACTCTGCGTCTTCACTCTTTCCTTAAAACCCTAAACATAACCCTAACCGCAACAAGAAGCTGAACCCGAGTTAGACCCGAAAAAACACGTACGGTGCCACTTTCTGCCATCAAAAAGTGCTCTCAGCGGAAGCCTTTGGGTACACCTGAACTCCCTGGGGGAGCCTTGACGCAACCCCACACTCAACAGGACTCTGCGTCTTCACTCTTTCCTAACAACCCTAAACATAACCCTAACCGGAACAAGAAGCTGAACCCGAGTTAGACCCGAAAAAACACGTACGGTGCCACTTTCTGCCATCAAAAAGTTTTGTCAGCGGAAGCCTTTGGGTACACCTGAACTCCCTGGGGGAGCCTTTACGCAACCCCACACTCAACAGGACTCTGCGTCTTCACTCTTTCCTAACAACCCTAA
Organism: Anser anser; assembly: GCF_964211835.1. Lineage (NCBI taxonomy): Eukaryota > Metazoa > Chordata > Aves > Anseriformes > Anatidae > Anser > Anser anser. The sequence continues at coordinate 48,293 of NC_139746.1, forward strand.
ACATAACCCTAACCGGAACAAGAAGCTGAACCCGAGTAGACCTGAAAAAACACGTACGGTGCCACTTTATGCCATCAAAAAGTGCTCTCAGCGGAAGCCTTTGGGTACACCTGAACTCCCTGGGGGAGCCTTTACGCAACCCCACACTCAACAGGACTCTGCGTCTTCACTCTTTCCTAACAACCCTAAACATAACCCTAACCGGAACAAGAAGCTGAACCCGAGTTAGACCCAAAAAAACACGCACGGTGCCACTTTCTGCCATCAAAAAGTGCTCTCAGCGGAAGCCTTTGGGTACAGATGAACTCCCTGGGGGAGCCTTTACGCAACCCCACACTCAACAGGACTCTGCGTCTTCACTCTTTCCTAACAACCCTAAACATAACCCTAACCGCAACAAGAAGCTGAACCCGAGTTAGACCCGGAAAAACACGCACGGTGCCACTTTCTGCCATCAAAAAGTGCTCTCAGCGGAAGCCTTTGGGTACACCTGAACTCCCTGGGGGAGCCTTTACGCAACCCCACACTCAACAGGACTCTGCGTCTTCACTCTTTCCTAACAACCCTAAACATAACCCTAACCGGAACAAGAAGCTGAACCCGACTTAGACCCGAAAAATCACGTACGGTGCCACTTTCTGCCATCAAAAAGTGCTCTCAGCGGAAGCCTTTGGGTACACCTGAACTCCCTGGGGGAGCCTTTACGCAACCCCACACTCAACAGGACTCTGCCTCTTCACTCTTTCCTAACAACCCTAAACATAACCCTAACCGCAACAAGAAGATGAACCCGAGTTAGACCCGAAAAAACACGCACGGTGCCACTTTCTGCCATCAAAAAGTGCTCTCAGCGGAAGCCTTTGGGTACACCTGAACTCCCTGGGGGAGCCTTTACGCAACCCCACACTCAACAGGACTCTGCCTCTTCACTCTTTCCTAACAACCCTAAACATAACCCTAACCGGAACAAGAAGCTGAACCCGAGCTAGACCCGAAAAAACACGTACGGTGCCACTTTCTGCCATCAAAAAGTGCTCTCAGCGGAAGCCTTTGGGGACACCTGAACTCCCTGGGGGAGCCTTTACGCAACCCCACACTCAACAGGACTCTGCGTCTTCACTCTTTCCTAACAACCCTAAACATAACCCTAACCGGAACAAGAAGCTGAACCCGAGTTAGACCCGAAAAAACACGTACGGTGCCACTTTCTGCCATCAAAAAGTGCTCTCAGCGGAAGCCTTTGGGTACACCTGAACTCCCTGGGGGGGCCTTTACGCAACCCCACACTCAACAGGACTCTGCGTCTTCACTCTTTCCTAACAACCCTAAACATAACCCTAACCGGAACAAGAAGCTGAACCCGAGTTAGACCCGAAAAAACACGCACGGTGCCACTTTATGCCATCAAAAAGTGCTCTCAGCGGAAGCCTTTGGGTACACCTGAACTCCCTGGGGGAGCCTTTACGCAACCCCACACTCAACAGGACTCTGCCTCTTCACTCTTTCCTAACAACCCTAAACATAACCCTAACCGGAACAAGAAGCTGAACCCGAGTTAGACCCGAAAAAACACGTACGGTGCCACTTTCTGCCATCAAAAAGTGCTCTCAGCGGAAGCCTTTGGGGACACCTGAACTCCCTGGGGGAGCCTTTACGCAACCCCACACTCAACAGGACTCTGCGTCTTCACTCTTTCCTAACAACCCTAAACATAACCCTAACCGCAACAAGAAGATGAACCCGAGTTAGACCCGAAAAAACACGTACGGTGCCACTTTCTGCCATCAAAAAGTGCTCTCAGCGGAAGCCTTTGGGTACACCTGAACTCCCTGGGGGAGCCTTTACGCAACCCCACACTCAACAGGACTCTGCGTCTTCACTCTTTCCTAACAACCCTAAACATAACCCTAACCGGAACAGGAAACTGAACCCGAGTTAGACCCAAAAAAACACGTACGGTGACACTTTCTGCCATCAAAAAGTGCTCTCAGCGGAAGCCTTTGGGTACACCTGAACTCCCTGGGGGGGCCTTTACGCAACCCCACACTCAACAGGACTCTGCGTCTTCACTCTTTCCTAACAACCCTAAACATAACCCTAACCGGAACAAGAAGCTGAACCCGAGTTAGACCCGAAAAAACACGCACGGTGCCACTTTCTGCCATCAAAAAGTGCTCTCAGCGGAAGCCTTTGGGTACACCTGAACTCCCTGGGGGAGCCTTGACGCAACCCCACACTCAACAGGACTCTGCGTCTTCACTCTTTCCTTAAAACCCTAAACATAACCCTAACCGCAACAAGAAGCTGAACCCGAGTTAGACCCGAAAAAACACGTACGGTGCCACTTTCTGCCATCAAAAAGTGCTCTCAGCGGAAGCCTTTGGGTACACCTGAACTCCCTGGGGGAGCCTTGACGCAACCCCACACTCAACAGGACTCTGCGTCTTCACTCTTTCCTAACAACCCTAAACATAACCCTAACCGGAACAAGAAGCTGAACCCGAGTTAGACCCGAAAAAACACGTACGGTGCCACTTTCTGCCATCAAAAAGTTTTGTCAGCGGAAGCCTTTGGGTACACCTGAACTCCCTGGGGGAGCCTTTACGCAACCCCACACTCAACAGGACTCTGCGTCTTCACTCTTTCCTAACAACCCTAAACATAACCCTAACCGGAACAAGAAGCTGAACCCGAGTTAGACCTGAAAAAACACGTACGGTGCCACTTTCTGCCATCAAAAAGTGCTCTCAGCGGAAGCCTTTGGGTACACCTGAACTCCCTGGGGGAGCCTTTACGCAACCCCACACTCAACAGGACTCTGCGTCTTCACTCTTTCCTAACAACCCTAAACATAACCCTAACCGGAACAAGAAGCTGAACCCGAGTTAGACCCAAAAAAACACGCACGGTGCCACTTTCTGCCATCAAAAAGTGCTCTCAGCGGAAGCCTTTGGGTACAGATGAACTCCCTGGGGGAGCCTTTACGCAACCCCACACTCAACAGGACTCTGCGCCTTCACTCTTTCCTAACAACCCTAAACATAACCCTAACCGGAACAAGAAGCTGAACCCGAGTTAGACCCGAAAAATCACGTACGGTGCCACTTTCTGCCATCAAAAAGTGCTCTCAGTGGAAGCCTTTGGGTACACCTGAACTCCCTGGGGGAGCCTTTACGCAACCCCACACTCAACAGGACTCTGCGTCTTCACTCTTTCCTAACAACCCTAAACATAACCCTAACCGGAACAAGAAGCTGCTCCCGAGTTAGACCCGAAAAATCACGTACGGTGCCACTTTCTGCCATCAAAAAGTGCTCTCAGCGGAAGCCTTTGGGTACACCTGAACTCCCTGGGGGAGCCTTTACGCAACCCCACACTCAACAGGACTCTGCGTCTTCACTCTTTCCTAACAACCCTAAACATAACTCTAACCGGAACAAGAAGCTGAACCCGAGTTAGACCCGAAAAAACATGTACGGTGCCACTTTCTGCCATCAAAAAGTGCTCTCAACGGAAGCCTTTGGGTACACCTGAACTCCCTGGGGGAGCCTTTACGCAACCCCACACTCAACAGGACTCTGCGTCTTCACTCTTTCCTAACAACCCTAAACATAACCCTAACCGCAACAAGAAGCTGAACCCGAGTTAGACCCGAAAAAACACGCACGGTGCCACTTTCTGCCATCAAAAAGTGCTCTCAGCGGAAGCCTTTGGGTACACCTGAACTCCCTGGGGGAGCCTTTACGCAACCCCACACTCAACAGGACTCTGCGTCTTCACTCTTTCCTAACAACCCTAAACATAACCCTAACCGCAACAGGAAGCTGAACCCGAGTTAGACCCGAAAAAACACGTACGGTGCCACTTTCTGCCATCAAAAAGTGCTCTCAGCGGAAGCCTTTGGGTACTCCTGAACTCCCTGGGGGAGCCTTTACGCAACCCCACACTCAACAGGACTCTGCGTCTTCACTCTTTCCTAACAACCCTAAACATAACCCTAACCGGAACAAGAAGCTGAACCCGACTTAGACCCGAAAAATCACGTACGGTGCCACTTTCTGCCATCAAAAAGTGCTCTCAGCGGAAGCCTTTGGGTACACCTGAACTCCCTGGGGGAGCCTTTACGCAACCCCACACTCAACAGGACTCTGCCTCTTCACTCTTTCCTAACAACCCTAAACATAACCCTAACCGCAACAAGAAGATGAACCCGAGTTAGACCCGAAAAAACACGTACGGTGCCACTTTCTGCCATCAAAAAGTGCTCTCAGCGGAAGCCTTTGGGTACACCTGAACTCCCTGGGGGAGCCTTTACGCAACCCCACACTCAACAGGACTCTGCGTCTTCACTCTTTCCTAACAACCCTAAACATAACCCTAACCGGAACAAGAAGCTGAACCTGAGTTAGACCCGAAAAAACACGTACGGTGCCACTTTCTGCCATCAAAAAGTGCTCTCAGCGGAAGCCTTTGGGTACACCTGAACTCCCTGGGGGAGCCTTTACGCAACCCCACACTCAACAGGACTCTGCGTCTTCACTCTTTCCTAACAACCCTAAACATAACCCTAACCGGAACAAGAAGCTGAACCCGAGTTAGACCCGAAAAAACACGTACGGTGCCACTTTCTGCCATCAAAAAGTGCTCTCAGCGGAAGCCTTTGGGTACACCTGAACTCCCTGGGGGAGCCTTTACGCAACCCCACACTCAACAGGACTCTGCGTCTTCACTCTTTCCTAACAACCCTAAACATAACCCTAACCGGAACAGGAAACTGAACCCGAGTTAGACCCAAAAAAACACGTACGGTGACACTTTCTGCCATCAAAAAGTGCTCTCAGCGGAAGCCTTTGGGTACACCTGAACTCCCTGGGGGAGCCTTGACGCAACCCCACACTCAACAGGACTCTGCGTCTTCACTCTTTCCTAACAACCCTAAACATAACCCTAACCGGAACAAGAAGCTGAACCCGAGTTAGACCCGAAAAAACACGTACGGTGCCACTTTCTGCCATCAAAAAGTGCTCTCAGCAGAAGCCTTAGGGTACACCTGAACTCCCTGGGGGAGCCTTTACGCAACCCCACACTCAACAGGACTCTGCGTCTTCACTCTTTCCTAACAACCCTAAACATAACCCTAACCGGAACAAGAAGCTGAACCCGAGTTAGACCCGAAAAAACACGCACGGTGCCACTTTCGGCCATCAAAAAGTGCTCTCAGAGGAAGCCTTTGGGTACACCTGAACTCCCTGGGGGAGCCTTTACGCAACCCCACACTCAACAGGACTCTGCGCCTTCACTCTTTCCTAACAACCCTAAACATAACCCTAACCGGAACAAGAAGCTGAACCCGAGTTAGACCCGAAAAATCACGTACGGTGCCACTTTCTGCCATCAAAAAGTGCTCTCAGCGGAAGCCTTTGGGTACACCTGAACTCCCTGGGGGAGCCTTGACGCAACCCCACACTCAACAGGACTCTGCGTCTTCACTCTTTCCTAACAACCCTAAACATAACCCTAACCGGAACAAGAAGCTGAACCCGAGTTAGACCCGAAAAAACACGTACGGTGCCACTTTCTGCCATCAAAAAGTTTTCTCAGCAGAAGCCTTTGGGTACACCTGAACTCCCTGGGGGAGCCTTTACGCAACCCCACACTCAACAGGACTCTGCCTCTTCACTCTTTCCTAACAACCCTAAACATAACCCTAACCGGAACAAGAAGCTGAACCCGAGTTAGACCTGAAAAAACACGTACGGTGCCACTTTCTGCCATCAAAAAGTGCTCTCAGCGGAAGCCTTTGGGTACACCTGAACTCCCTGGGGGAGCCTTTACGCAACCCCACACTCAACAGGACTCTGCGTCTTCACTCTTTCCTAACAACCCTAAACATAACCCTAACCGGAACAAGAAGCTGAACCCGAGTTAGACCCGAAAAAACACGTACGGTGCCACTTTCTGCCATCAAAAAGTGCTCTCAGCGGAAGCCTTTGGGTACACCTGAACTCCCTGGGGGAGCCTTTACGCAACCCCACACTCAACAGGACTCTGCGTCTTCACTCTTTCCTAACAACCCTAAACATAACCCTAACCGGAACAAGAAGCTGAACCCGAGTTAGACCCAAAAAAAACACGCACGGTGCCACTTTCTGCCATCAAAAAGTGCTCTCAGCGGAAGCCTTTGGGTACAGATGAACTCCCTGAGGGAGCCTTTACGCAACCCCACACTCAACAGGACTCTGCGTCTTCACTCTTTCCTAACAACCCTAAACATAACCCTAACCGGAACAAGAAGCTGAACCCGAGTTAGACCCGAAAAAACACGTACGGTGCCACTTTCTGCCATCAAAAAGTGCTCTCAGCGGAAGCCTTTGGGTACACCTGAACTCCCTGGGGGAGCCTTTACGCAACCCCACACTCAACAGGACTCTGCGTCTTCACTCTTTCCTAACAACCCTAAACATAACCCTAACCGGAACAAGAAGCTGAACCCGACTTAGACCCGAAAAATCACGTACGGTGCCACTTTCTGCCATCAAAAAGTGCTCTCAGCGGAAGCCTTCGGGTACACCTGAACTCCCTGGGGGAGCCTTTACGCAACCCCACACTCAACAGGACTCTGCGTCTTCACTCTTTCCTAACAACCCTAAACATAACCCTAACCGGAACAAGAAGCTGAACCCGACTTAGACCCGAAAAATCACGTACGGTGCCACTTTCTGCCATCAAAAAGTGCTCTCAGCGGAAGCCTTTGGGTACACCTGAACTCCCTGGGGGAGCCTTTACGCAACCCCACACTCAACAGGACTCTGCGTCTTCACTCTTTCCTAACAACCCTAAACATAACCCTAACCGCAACAAGAAGCTGAACCCGAGTTAGACCCGAAAAATCACGTACGGTGCCACTTTATGCCATCAAAAAGTGCTCTCAGCGGAAGCCTTCGGGTACACCTGAACTCCCTGGGGGAGCCTTTACGCAACCCCACACTCAACAGGACTCTGCGTCTTCACTCTTTCCTAACAACCCTAAACATAACCCTAACCAGAACAAGAAGCTGAACCCGAGTTAGACCCGAAAAAACACGTACGGTGCCACTTTCTGCCATCAAAAAGTGCTCTCAGCGGAAGCCTTTGGGTACAGATGAACTCCCTGGGGGAGCCTTTACGCAACCCCACACTCAACAGGACTCTGCGCCTTCACTCTTTCCTAACAACCCTAAACATAACCCTAACCGGAACAAGAAGCTGAACCCGAGTTAGACCCGAAAAATCACGTACGGTGCCACTTTCTGCCATCAAAAAGTGCTCTCAGTGGAAGCCTTTGGGTACACCTGAACTCCCTGGGGGAGCCTTTACGCAACCCCACACTCAACAGGACTCTGCGTCTTCACTCTTTCCTAACAACCCTAAACATAACCCTAACCGGAACAAGAAGCTGAACCCGAGTTAGACCCGAAAAATCACGTACGGTGCCACTTTCTGCCATCAAAAAGTGCTCTCAGCGGAAGCCTTTGGGTACACCTGAACTCCCTGGGGGAGCCTTTACGCAACCCCACACTCAACAGGACTCTGCGTCTTCACTCTTTCCTAACAACCCTAAACATAACTCTAACCGGAACAAGAAGCTGAACCCGAGTTAGACCCGAAAAAACACGTACGGTGCCACTTTCTGCCATCAAAAAGTGCTCTCAGCGGAAGCCTTTGGGTACACCTGAACTCCCTGGGGGAGCCTTTACGCAACCCCACACTCAACAGGACTCTGCGTCTTCACTCTTTCCTAACAACCCTAAACATAACCCTAACCGCAACAAGAAGCTGAACCCGAGTTAGACCCGAAAAAACACGCACGGTGCCACTTTCTGCCATCAAAAAGTGCTCTCAGCGGAAGCCTTTGGGTACACCTGAACTCCCTGGGGGAGCCTTTACGCAACCCCACACTCAACAGGACTCTGCGTCTTCACTCTTTCCTAACAACCCTAAACATAACCCTAACCGGAACAGGAAGCTGAACCCGACTTAGACCCGAAAAAACACGTACGGTGCCACTTTCTGCCATCAAAAAGTGCTCTCAACGGAAGCCTTTGGGTACACCTGAACTCCCTGGGGGAGCCTTTACGCAACCCCACACTCAACAGGACTCTGCGTCTTCACTCTTTCCTAACAACCCTAAACATAACCCTAACCGCAACAGGAAGCTGAACCCGAGTTAGACCCGAAAAAACACGTACGGTGCCACTTTCTGCCATCAAAAAGTGCTCTCAACGGAAGCCTTTGGGTACACCTGAACTCCCTGGGGGAGCCTTTACGCAACCCCACACTCAACAGGACTCTGCGTCTTCACTCTTTCCTAACAACCCTAAACATAACCCTAACCGGAACAAGAAGCTGAACCCGACTTAGACCCGAAAAAACACGTACGGTGCCACTTTCTGCCATCAAAAAGTGCTCTCAGCAGAAGCCTTTGGGTACACCTGAACTCCCTGGGGGAGCCTTTACGCAACCCCACACTCAACAGGACTCTGCCTCTTCACTCTTTCCTAACAACCCTAAACATAACCCTAACCGCAACAAGAAGATGAACCCGAGTTAGACCCGAAAAAACACGCATGGTGACACTTTATGCCATCAAAAAGTGCTCTCAGCAGAAGCCTTTGGGTACACCTGAACTCCCTGGGGGAGCCTTTACGCAACCCCACACTCAACAGGACTCTGCGTCTTCACTCTTTCCTAACAACCCTAAACATAACCCTAACCGGAACAAGAAGCTGAACCCGAGTTAGACCCGAAACAACACGTACGGTGCCACTTTATGCCATCAAAAAGTGCTCTCAGCGGAAGCCTTTGGCTACACCTGAACTCCCTGGGGGAGCCTTTACGCAACCCCACACTCAACAGGACTCTGCGTCTTCACTCTTTCCTAACAACCCTAAACATAACCCTAACCGGAACAAGAAGCTGAACCCGAGTTAGACCCGAAAAAACACGTACGGTGCCACTTTCTGCCATCAAAAAGTGCTCTCAGCGGAAGCCTTTGGGTACACCTGAACTCCCTGGGGGAGCCTTTACGCAACCCCACACTCAACAGGACTCTGCGTCTTCACTCTTTCCTAACAACCCTAAACATAACCCTAACCGGAACAAGAAGCTGAACCCGAGTTAGACCCGATAAAACACGCACGGTGCCACTTTCGGCCATCAAAAAGTGCTCTCAGCGGAAGCCTTTGGGTACACCTGAACTCCCTGGGGGAGCCTTTACGCAACCCCACACTCAACAGGACTCTGCGTCTTCACTCTTTCCTAACAACCCTAAACATAACCCTAACCGGAACAAGAAGCTGAACCCGAGTTAGACCCGAAAAAACACGTACGGTGCCACTTTCTGCCATCAAAAAGTGCTCTCAGCAGAAGCCTTTGGGTACACCTGAACTCCCTGGGGGAGCCTTTACGCAACCCCACACTCAACAGGACTCTGCCTCTTCACTCTTTCCTAACAACCCTAAACATAACCCTAACCGGAACAAGAAGCTGAACCCGAGTTAGACCTGAAAAAACACGTACGGTGCCACTTTCTGCCATCAAAAAGTGCTCTCAGCGGAAGCCTTTGGGTACACCTGAACTCCCTGGGGGAGCCTTTACGCAACCCCACACTCAACAGGACTCTGCCTCTTCACTCTTTCCTAACAACCCTAAACATAACCCTAACCGGAACAAGAAGCTGAACCCGAGTTAGACCTGAAAAAACACGTACGGTGCCACTTTCTGCCATCAAAAAGTGCTCTCAGCGGAAGCCTTTGGGTACACCTGAACTCCCTGGGGGAGCCTTTACGCAACCCCACACTCAACAGGACTCTGCGTCTTCACTCTTTCCTAACAACCCTAAACATAACCCTAACCGGAACAAGAAGCTGAACCCGAGTTAGACCCGAAAAAACACGTACGGTGCCACTTTCTGCCATCAAAAAGTGCTCTCAGCGGAAGCCTTTGGGTACACCTGAACTCCCTGGGGGAGCCTTTACGCAACCCCACACTCAACAGGACTCTGCGTCTTCACTCTTTCCTAACAACCCTAAACATAACCCTAACCGGAACAAGAAGCTGAACCCGACTTAGACCCGAAAAATCACGTACGGTGCCACTTTCTGCCATCAAAAAGTGCTCTCAGCGGAAGCCTTCGGGTACACCTGAACTCCCTGGGGGAGCCTTTACGCAACCCCACACTCAACAGGACTCTGCGTCTTCACTCTTTCCTAACAACCCTAAACATAACCCTAACCGGAACAAGAAGCTGAACCCGACTTAGACCCGAAAAATCACGTACGGTGCCACTTTCTGCCATCAAAAAGTGCTCTCAGCGGAAGCCTTTGGGTACACCTGAACTCCCTGGGGGAGCCTTTACGCAACCCCACACTCAACAGGACTCTGCGTCTTCACTCTTTCCTAACAACCCTAAACATAACCCTAACCGCAACAAGAAGCTGAACCCGAGTTAGACCCGAAAAATCACGTACGGTGCCACTTTATGCCATCAAAAAGTGCTCTCAGCGGAAGCCTTCGGGTACACCTGAACTCCCTGGGGGAGCCTTTACGCAACCCCACACTCAACAGGACTCTGCGCCTTCACTCTTTCCTAACAACCCTAAACATAACCCTAACCGCAACAAGAAGCTGAACCCGAGTTAGACCCGAAAAATCACGTACGGTGCCACTTTCTGCCATCAAAAAGTGCTCTCAGTGGAAGCCTTTGGGTACACCTGAACTCCCTGGGGGAGCCTTTACGCAACCCCACACTCAACAGGACTCTGCGTCTTCACTCTTTCCTAACAACCCTAAACATAACCCTAACCGGAACAAGAAGCTGAACCCGAGTTAGACCCGAAAAATCACGTACGGTGCCACTTTCTGCCATCAAAAAGTGCTCTCAGCGGAAGCCTTTGGGTACACCTGAACTCCCTGGGGGAGCCTTTACGCAACCCCACACTCAACAGGACTCTGCGTCTTCACTCTTTCCTAACAACCCTAAACATAACTCTAACCGGAACAAGAAGCTGAACCCGAGTTAGACCCGAAAAAACACGTACGGTGCCACTTTCTGCCATCAAAAAGTGCTCTCAACGGAAGCCTTTGGGTACACCTGAACTCCCTGGGGGAGCCTTTACGCAACCCCACACTCAACAGGACTCTGCGTCTTCACTCTTTCCTAACAACCCTAAACATAACCCTAACCGCAACAAGAAGCTGAACCCGAGTTAGACCCGAAAAAACACGCACGGTGCCACTTTCTGCCATCAAAAAGTGCTCTCAGCGGAAGCCTTTGGGTACACCTGAACTCCCTGGGGGAGCCTTTACGCAACCCCACACTCAACAGGACTCTGCGTCTTCACTCTTTCCTAACAACCCTAAACATAACCCTAACCGGAACAGGAAGCTGAACCCGAGTTAGACCCGAAAAAACACGTACGGTGCCACTTTCTGCCATCAAAAAGTGCTCTCAGCGGAAGCCTTTGGGTACTCCTGAACTCCCTGGGGGAGCCTTTACGCAACCCCACACTCAACAGGACTCTGCGTCTTCACTCTTTCCTAACAACCCTAAACATAACCCTAACCGGAACAAGAAGCTGAACCCGACTTAGACCCGAAAAATCACGTACTGTGCCACTTTCTGCCATCAAAAAGTGCTCTCAGCAGAAGCCTTTGGGTACACCTGAACTCCCTGGGGGAGCCTTTACGCAACCCCACACTCAACAGGACTCTGCCTCTTCACTCTTTCCTAACAACCCTAAACATAACCCTAACCGCAACAAGAAGATGAACCCGAGTTAAACCCGAAAAAACACGCACGGTGCCACTTTATGCCATCAAAAAGTGCTCTCAGCAGAAGCCTTTGGGTACACCTGAACTCCCTGGGGGAGCCTTTACGCAACCCCACACTCAACAGGACTCTGCGTCTTCACTCTTTCCTAACAACCCTAAACATAACCCTAACCGGAACAAGAAGCTGAACCCGAGTTAGACCCGAAACAACACGTACGGTGCCACTTTATGCCATCAAAAAGTGCTCTCAGCGGAAGCCTTTGGGTACACCTGAACTCCCTGGGGGAGCCTTTACGCAACCCCACACTCAACAGGACTCTGCGTCTTCACTCTTTCCTAACAACCCTAAACATAACCCTAACCGGAACAAGAAGCTGAACCCGAGTTAGACCCGATAAAACACGCACGGTGCCACTTTCGGCCATCAAAAAGTGCTCTCAGCGGAAGCCTTTGGGTACACCTGAACTCCCTGGGGGAGCCTTTACGCAACCCCACACTCAACAGGACTCTGCGTCTTCACTCTTTCCTAACAACCCTAAACATAACCCTAACCGCAACAAGAAGCTGAACCCGAGTTAGACCCGAAAAAACACGTACGGTGCCACTTTCTGCCATCAAAAAGTGCTCTCAGCGGAAGCCTTTGGGTACACCTGAACTCCCTGGGGGAGCCTTTACGCAACCCCACACTCAACAGGACTCTGCGTCTTCACTCTTTCCTAACAACCCTAAACATAACCCTAACCGGAACAAGAAGCTGAACCCGAGTTAGACCCAAAAAAACACGCACGGTGCCACTTTCTGCCATCAAAAAGTGCTCTCAGCGGAAGCCTTTGGGTACTCCTGAACTCCCTGGGGGAGCCTTTACGCAACCCCACACTCAACAGGACTCTGCGTCTTCACTCTTTCCTAACAACCCTAAACATAACCCTAACCGGAACAAGAAGCTGAACCCGAGTTAGACCCGAAAAATCACGTACGGTGCCACTTTCTGCCATCAAAAAGTGCTCTCAGCGGAAGCCTTTGGGTACACCTGAACTCCCTGGGGGAGCCTTTACGCAACCCCACACTCAACAGGACTCTGCGTCTTCACTCTTTCCTAACAACCCTAAACATAACCCTAACCGGAACAAGAAGCTGAACCCGAGTTAGACCCGAAAAAACACGTACGGTGCCACTTTCTGCCATCAAAAAGTGCTCTCAGCGGAAGCCTTTGGGTACACCTGAACTCCCTGGGGGAGCCTTTACGCAACCCCACACTCAACAGGACTCTGCGTCTTCACTCTTTCCTAACAACCCTAAACATAACCCTAACCGGAACAAGAAGCTGAACCCGAGTTAGACCCGAAAAATCACGTACGGTGCCACTTTCTGCCATCAAAAAGTGCTCTCAGCGGAAGCCTTTGGGTACACCTGAACTCCCTGGGGGAGCCTTTACGCAACCCCACACTGAACAGGACTCTGCGTCTTCACTCTTTCCTAACAACCCTAAACATAACCCTAACCGCAACAAGAAGCTGAACCCGAGTTAGACCCGAAAAATCACGTACGGTGCCACTTTATGCCATCAAAAAGTGCTCTCAGCGGAAGCCTTCGGGTACACCTGAACTCCCTGGGGGAGCCTTTACGCAACCCCACACTCAACAGGACTCTGCGTCTTCACTCTTTCCTAACAACCCTAAACATAACCCTAACCAGAACAAGAAGCTGAACCCGAGTTAGACCCGAAAAAACACGTACGGTGCCACTTTATGCCATCAAAAAGTGCTCTCAGCGGAAGCCTTTGGGTACAGATGAACTCCCTGGGGGAGCCTTTACGCAACCCCACACTCAACAGGACTCTGCGCCTTCACTCTTTCCTAACAACCCTAAACATAACCCTAACCGCAACAAGAAGCTGAACCCGAGTTAGACCCGAAAAATCACGTACGGTGCCACTTTCTGCCATCAAAAAGTGCTCTCAGCGGAAGCCTTTGGGTACACCTGAACTCCCTGGGGGAGCCTTTACGCAACCCCACACTCAACAGGACTCTGCGTCTTCACTCTTTCCTAACAACCCTAAACATAACCCTAACCGGAACAAGAAGCTGAACCCGAGTTAGACCCGAAAAATCACGTACGGTGCCACTTTCTGCCATCAAAAAGTGCTCTCAGCGGAAGCCTTTGGGTACACCTGAACTCCCTGGGGGAGCCTTTACGCAACCCCACACTCAACAGGACTCTGCGTCTTCACTCTTTCCTAACAACCCTAAACATAACTCTAACCGGAACAAGAAGCTGAACCCGAGTTAGACCCGAAAAAACACGTACGGTGCCACTTTCTGCCATCAAAAAGTGCTCTCAACGGAAGCCTTTGGGTACACCTGAACTCCCTGGGGGAGCCTTTACGCAACCCCACACTCAACAGGACTCTGCGTCTTCACTCTTTCCTAACAACCCTAAACATAACCCTAACCGCAACAAGAAGCTGAACCCGAGTTAGACCCGAAAAAACACGCACGGTGCCACTTTCTGCCATCAAAAAGTGCTCTCAGCGGAAGCCTTTGGGTACACCTGAACTCCCTGGGGGAGCCTTTACGCAACCCCACACTCAACAGGACTCTGCGTCTTCACTCTTTCCTAACAACCCTAAACATAACCCTAACCGGAACAGGAAGCTGAACCCGAGTTAGACCCGAAAAAACACGTACGGTGCCACTTTCTGCCATCAAAAAGTGCTCTCAGCGGAAGCCTTTGGGTACTCCTGAACTCCCTGGGGGAGCCTTTACGCAACCCCACACTCAACAGGACTCTGCGTCTTCACTCTTTCCTAACAACCCTAAACATAACCCTAACCGGAACAAGAAGCTGAACCCGACTTAGACCCGAAAAATCACGTACTGTGCCACTTTCTGCCATCAAAAAGTGCTCTCAGCAGAAGCCTTTGGGTACACCTGAACTCCCTGGGGGAGCCTTTACGCAACCCCACACTCAACAGGACTCTGCCTCTTCACTCTTTCCTAACAACCCTAAACATAACCCTAACCGCAACAAGAAGATGAACCCGAGTTAGACCCGAAAAAACACGCACGGTGCCACTTTATGCCATCAAAAAGTGCTCTCAGCAGAAGCCTTTGGGTACACCTGAACTCCCTGGGGGAGCCTTTACGCAACCCCACACTCAACAGGACTCTGCGTCTTCACTCTTTCCTAACAACCCTAAACATAACCCTAACCGGAACAAGAAGCTGAACCCGAGTTAGACCCGAAACAACACGTACGGTGCCACTTTATGCCATCAAAAAGTGCTCTCAGCGGAAGCCTTTGGCTACACCTGAACTCCCTGGGGGAGCCTTTACGCAACCCCACACTCAACAGGACTCTGCGTCTTCACTCTTTCCTAACAACCCTAAACATAACCCTAACCGGAACAAGAAGCTGAACCCGAGTTAGACCCGAAAAAACACGTACGGTGCCACTTTCTGCCATCAAAAAGTGCTCTCAGCGGAAGCCTTTGGGTACACCTGAACTCCCTGGGGGAGCCTTTACGCAACCCCACACTCAACAGGACTCTGCGTCTTCACTCTTTCCTAACAACCCTAAACATAACCCTAACCGGAACAAGAAGCTGAACCCGAGTTAGACCCGATAAAACACGCACGGTGCCACTTTCTGCCATCAAAAAGTGCTCTCAGCGGAAGCCTTTGGGTACACCTGAACTCCCTGGGGGAGCCTTTACGCAACCCCACACTCAACAGGACTCTGCGTCTTCACTCTTTCCTAACAACCCTAAACATAACCCTAACCGCAACAAGAAGCTGAACCCGAGTTAGACCCGAAAAAACACGTACGGTGCCACTTTCTGCCATCAAAAAGTGCTCTCAGCAGAAGCCTTTGGGTACACCTGAACTCCCTGGGGGAGCCTTTACGCAACCCCACACTCAACAGGACTCTGCCTCTTCACTCTTTCCTAACAACCCTAAACATAACCCTAACCGGAACAAGAAGCTGAACCCGAGTTAGACCTGAAAAAACACGTACGGTGCCACTTTCTGCCATCAAAAAGTGCTCTCAGCGGAAGCCTTTGGGTACACATGAACTCCCTGGGGGAGCCTTTACGCAACCCCACACTCAACAGGACTCTGCGTCTTCACTCTTTCCTAACAACCCTAAACATAACCCTAACCGGAACAAGAAGCTGAACCCGAGTTAGACCCGAAAAAACACGTACGGTGCCACTTTATGCCATCAAAAAGTGCTCTCAGCGGAAGCCTTTGGGTACACCTGAACTCCCTGGGGGAGCCTTTACGCAACCCCACACTCAACAGGACTCTGCCTCTTCACTCTTTCCTAACAACCCTAAACATAACCCTAACCGGAACAAGAAGCTGAACCCGAGTTAGACCCAAAAAAACACGCACGGTGCCACTTTCTGCCATCAAAAAGTGCTCTCAGCGGAAGCCTTTGGGTACAGATGAACTCCCTGGGGGAGCCTTTACGCAACCCCACACTCAACAGGACTCTGCGTCTTCACTCTTTCCTAACAACCCTAAACATAACCCTAACCGGAACAAGAAGCTGAACCCGACTTAGACCCGAAAAAACACGTACGGTGCCACTTTCTGCCATCAAAAAGTGCTCTCAGCGGAAGCCTTTGGGTACACCTGAACTCCCTGGGGGAGCCTTTACGCAACCCCACACTCAACAGGACTCTGCGTCTTCACTCTTTCCTAACAACCCTAAACATAACCCTAACCGGAACAAGAAGCTGAACCCGAGTTAGACCCGAAAAAACACGTACGGTGCCACTTTCTGCCATCAAAAAGTGCTCTCAGCGGAAGCCTTTGGGTACACCTGAACTCCCTGGGGGAGCCTTTACGCAACCCCACACTCAACAGGACTCTGCGTCTTCACTCTTTCCTAACAACCCTAAACATAACCCTATCCGGAAGAGGAAACTGAACCCGAGTTAGACCCAAAAAAACACGTACGGTGACACTTTCTGCCATCAAAAAGTGCTCTCAGCGGAAGCCTTTGGGTACACCTGAACTCCCTGGGGGAGCCTTTACGCAACCCCACACTCAACAGGACTCTGCGTCTTCACTCTTTCCTAACAACCCTAAACATAACCCTAACCGGAACAAGAAGCTGAACCCGAGTTAGACCCGATAAAACACGCACGGTGCCACTTTCTGCCATCAAAAAGTGCTCTCAGCGGAAGTCTTTGGGTACACCTGAGCTCCCTGGGGGAGCCTTTACGCAACCCCACACTCAACAGGACTCTGCGTCTTCACTCTTTCCTAACAACCCTAAACATAACCCTAACCGGAACAAGAAGCTGAACCCGAGTTAGACCCGAAAAATCACGTACGGTGCCACTTTCTGCCATCAAAAAGTGCTCTCAGCGGAAGCCTTTGGGTACACCTGAACTCCCTGGGGGAGCCTTTACGCAACCCCACACTCAACAGGACTCTGCGTCTTCACTCTTTCCTAACAACCCTAAACATAACCCTAACCGGAACAAGAAGCTGAACCCGAGTTAGACCTGAAAAATCACGTACGGTGCCACTTTATGCCATCAAAAAGTGCTCTCAGCGGAAGCCTTTGGGTACACCTGAACTCCCTGGGGGAGCCTTTACGCAACCCCACACTCAACAGGACTCTGCGTCTTCACTCTTTCCTAACAACCCTAAACATAACCCTAACCGGAACAAGAAGCTGAACCCGAGTTAGACCCGAAAAAACACGTACGGTGCCACTTTCTGCCATCAAAATGTGCTCTCAGCGGAAGCCTTTGGGTACACCTGAACTCCCTGGGGGAGCCTTTACGCAACCCCACACTCAACAGGACTCTGCCTCTTCACTCTTTCCTAACAACCCTAAACATAACCCTAACCGGAACAAGAAGCTGCTCCCGAGTTAGACCCGAAAAATCACGTACGGTGCCACTTTCTGCCATCAAAAAGTGCTCTCAGCGGAAGCCTTTGGGTACACCTGAACTCCCTGGGGGAGCCTTTACGCAACCCCACACTCAACAGGACTCTGCGTCTTCACTCTTTCCTAACAACCCTAAACATAACCCTAACCGCAACAAGAAGCTGAACCCGAGTTAGACCTGAAAAAACACGTACGGTGCCACTTTCTGCCATCAAAAAGTGCTCTCAGCGGAAGCCTTTGGGTACACCTGAACTCCCTGGGGGAGCCTTTACGCAACCCCACACTCAACAGGACTCTGCGTCTTCACTCTTTCCTAAAAACCCTAAACATAACCCTAACCGGAACAAGAAGCTGAACCCGAGTTAGACCCGATAAAACACGCACGGTGCCACTTTCGGCCATCAAAAAGTGCTCTCAGCGGAAGCCTTTGGGTACACCTGAACTCCCTGGGGGAGCCTTTACGCAACCCCACACTCAACAGGACTCTGCGTCTTCACTCTTTCCTTACAACCCTAAACATAACCCTAACCGGAACAAGAAGCTGAACCCGAGTTAGACCCGATAAAACACGCACGGTGCCACTTTCTGCCATCAAAAAGTGCTCTCAGCGGAAGCCTTTGGGTACACCTGAACTCCCTGGGGGAGCCTTTACGCAACCCCACACTCAACAGGACTCTGCGTCTTCACTCTTTCCTAACAACCCTAAACATAACCCTAACCGCAACAAGAAGCTGAACCCGAGTTAGACCCGAAAAAACACGTACGGTGCCACTTTCTGCCATCAAAAAGTGCTCTCAGCAGAAGCCTTTGGGTACACCTGAACTCCCTGGGGGAGCCTTTACGCAACCCCACACTCAACAGGACTCTGCCTCTTCACTCTTTCCTAACAACCCTAAACATAACCCTAACCGGAACAAGAAGCTGAACCCGAGTTAGACCTGAAAAAACACGTACGGTGCCACTTTCTGCCATCAAAAAGTGCTCTCAGCGGAAGCCTTTGGGTACACATGAACTCCCTGGGGGAGCCTTTACGCAACCCCACACTCAACAGGACTCTGCGTCTTCACTCTTTCCTAACAACCCTAAACATAACCCTAACCGGAACAAGAAGCTGAACCCGAGTTAGACCCGAAAAAACACGTACGGTGCCACTTTATGCCATCAAAAAGTGCTCTCAGCGGAAGCCTTTGGGTACACCTGAACTCCCTGGGGGAGCCTTTACGCAACCCCACACTCAACAGGACTCTGCCTCTTCACTCTTTCCTAACAACCCTAAACATAACCCTAACCGGAACAAGAAGCTGAACCCGAGTTAGACCCAAAAAAACACGCACGGTGCCACTTTCTGCCATCAAAAAGTGCTCTCAGCGGAAGCCTTTGGGTACAGATGAACTCCCTGGGGGAGCCTTTACGCAACCCCACACTCAACAGGACTCTGCGTCTTCACTCTTTCCTAACAACCCTAAACATAACCCTAACCGGAACAAGAAGCTGAACCCGACTTAGACCCGAAAAAACACGTACGGTGCCACTTTCTGCCATCAAAAAGTGCTCTCAGCGGAAGCCTTTGGGTACACCTGAACTCCCTGGGGGAGCCTTTACGCAACCCCACACTCAACAGGACTCTGCGTCTTCACTCTTTCCTAACAACCCTAAACATAACCCTAACCGGAACAAGAAGCTGAACCCGAGTTAGACCCGAAAAAACACGTACGGTGCCACTTTCTGCCATCAAAAAGTGCTCTCAGCGGAAGCCTTTGGGTACACCTGAACTCCCTGGGGGAGCCTTTACGCAACCCCACACTCAACAGGACTCTGCGTCTTCACTCTTTCCTAACAACCCTAAACATAACCCTATCCGGAAGAGGAAACTGAACCCGAGTTAGACCCAAAAAAACACGTACGGTGACACTTTCTGCCATCAAAAAGTGCTCTCAGCGGAAGCCTTTGGGTACACCTGAACTCCCTGGGGGAGCCTTTACGCAACCCCACACTCAACAGGACTCTGCGTCTTCACTCTTTCCTAACAACCCTAAACATAACCCTAACCGGAACAAGAAGCTGAACCCGAGTTAGACCCGATAAAACACGCACGGTGCCACTTTCTGCCATCAAAAAGTGCTCTCAGCGGAAGTCTTTGGGTACACCTGAGCTCCCTGGGGGAGCCTTTACGCAACCCCACACTCAACAGGACTCTGCGTCTTCACTCTTTCCTAACAACCCTAAACATAACCCTAACCGGAACAAGAAGCTGAACCCGAGTTAGACCCGAAAAATCACGTACGGTGCCACTTTCTGCCATCAAAAAGTGCTCTCAGCGGAAGCCTTTGGGTACACCTGAACTCCCTGGGGGAGCCTTTACGCAACCCCACACTCAACAGGACTCTGCGTCTTCACTCTTTCCTAACAACCCTAAACATAACCCTAACCGGAACAAGAAGCTGAACCCGAGTTAGACCTGAAAAATCACGTACGGTGCCACTTTATGCCATCAAAAAGTGCTCTCAGCGGAAGCCTTTGGGTACACCTGAACTCCCTGGGGGAGCCTTTACGCAACCCCACACTCAACAGGACTCTGCGTCTTCACTCTTTCCTAACAACCCTAAACATAACCCTAACCGGAACAAGAAGCTGAACCCGAGTTAGACCCGAAAAAACACGTACGGTGCCACTTTCTGCCATCAAAATGTGCTCTCAGCGGAAGCCTTTGGGTACACCTGAACTCCCTGGGGGAGCCTTTACGCAACCCCACACTCAACAGGACTCTGCCTCTTCACTCTTTCCTAACAACCCTAAACATAACCCTAACCGGAACAAGAAGCTGCTCCCGAGTTAGACCCGAAAAATCACGTACGGTGCCACTTTCTGCCATCAAAAAGTGCTCTCAGCGGAAGCCTTTGGGTACACCTGAACTCCCTGGGGGAGCCTTTACGCAACCCCACACTCAACAGGACTCTGCGTCTTCACTCTTTCCTAACAACCCTAAACATAACCCTAACCGCAACAAGAAGCTGAACCCGAGTTAGACCTGAAAAAACACGTACGGTGCCACTTTCTGCCATCAAAAAGTGCTCTCAGCGGAAGCCTTTGGGTACACCTGAACTCCCTGGGGGAGCCTTTACGCAACCCCACACTCAACAGGACTCTGCGTCTTCACTCTTTCCTAAAAACCCTAAACATAACCCTAACCGGAACAAGAAGCTGAACCCGAGTTAGACCCGATAAAACACGCACGGTGCCACTTTCGGCCATCAAAAAGTGCTCTCAGCGGAAGCCTTTGGGTACACCTGAACTCCCTGGGGGAGCCTTTACGCAACCCCACACTCAACAGGACTCTGCGTCTTCACTCTTTCCTTACAACCCTAAACATAACCCTAACCGGAACAAGAATCTGAACCCGAGTTAGACCCGAAAAAACACGTACGGTGCCACTTTCTGCCATCAAAAAGTGCTCTCAGCAGAAGCCTTTGGGTACACCTGAACTCCCTGGGGGAGCCTTTACGCAACCCCACACTCAACAGGACTCTGCGTCTTCACTCTTTCCTAACAACCCTAAACATAACCCTAACCGGAACAAGAAGCTGAACCCGAGTTAGACCCGATAAAACACGCACGGTGCCACTTTCTGCCATCAAAAAGTGCTCTCAGCGGAAATCTTTGGGTACACCTGAGCTCCCTGGGGGAGCCTTTACGCAACCCCACACTCAACAGGACTCTGCGTCTTCACTCTTTCCTAACAACCCTAAACATAACCCTAACCGGAACAAGAAGCTGAACCCGAGTTAGACCCGAAAAATCACGTACGGTGCCACTTTCTGCCATCAAAAAGTGCTCTCAGCGGAAGCCTTCGGGTACACCTGAACTCCCTGGGGGAGCCTTTACGCAACCCCACACTCAACAGGACTCTGCGTCTTCACTCTTTCCTAACAACCCTAAACATAACCCTAACCGGAACAAGAAGCTGAACCCGAGTTAGACCTGAAAAATCACGTACGGTGCCACTTTCTGCCATCAAAAAGTGCTCTCAGCGGAAGCCTTTGGGTACACCTGAACTCCCTGGGGGAGCCTTTACGCAACCCCACACTCAACAGGACTCTGCGTCTTCACTCTTTCCTAACAACCCTAAACATAACCCTAACCGGAACAAGAAGCTGAACCCGAGTTAGACCCGAAAAAACACGTACGGTGCCACTTTCTGCCATCAAAATGTGCTCTCAGCGGAAGCCTTTGGGTACACCTGAACTCCCTGGGGGAGCCTTTACGCAACCCCACACTCAACAGGACTCTGCCTCTTCACTCTTTCCTAACAACCCTAAACATAACCCTAACCGGAACAAGAAGCTGCTCCCGAGTTAGACCCGAAAAATCACGTACGGTGCCACTTTCTGCCATCAAAAAGTGCTCTCAGCGGAAGCCTTTGGGTACACCTGAACTCCCTGGGGGAGCCTTTACGCAACCCCACACTCAACAGGACTCTGCGTCTTCACTCTTTCCTAACAACCCTAAACATAACCCTAACCGCAACAAGAAGCTGAACCCGAGTTAGACCTGAAAAAACACGTACGGTGCCACTTTCTGCCATCAAAAAGTGCTCTCAGCGGAAGCCTTTGGGTACACCTGAACTCCCTGGGGGAGCCTTTACGCAACCCCACACTCAACAGGACTCTGCGTCTTCACTCTTTCCTAAAAACCCTAAACATAACCCTAACCGGAACAAGAAGCTGAACCCGAGTTAGACCCGATAAAACACGCACGGTGCCACTTTCGGCCATCAAAAAGTGCTCTCAGCGGAAGCCTTTGGGTACACCTGAACTCCCTGGGGGAGCCTTTACGCAACCCCACACTCAACAGGACTCTGCGTCTTCACTCTTTCCTTACAACCCTAAACATAACCCTAACCGGAACAAGAATCTGAACCCGAGTTAGACCCGAAAAAACACGTACGGTGCCACTTTCTGCCATCAAAAAGTGCTCTCAGCAGAAGCCTTTGGGTACACCTGAACTCCCTGGGGGAGCCTTTACGCAACCCCACACTCAACAGGACTCTGCGTCTTCACTCTTTCCTAACAACCCTAAACAAAACCCTAACCGGAACAAGAAGCTGAACCCGAGTTAGACCCGATAAAACACGCACGGTGCCACTTTCTGCCATCAAAAAGTGCTCTCAGCGGAAGTCTTTGGGTACACCTGAGCTCCCTGGGGGAGCCTTTACGCAACCCCACACTCAACAGGACTCTGCGTCTTCACTCTTTCCTAACAACCCTAAACATAACCCTAACCGGAACAAGAAGCTGAACCCGAGTTAGACCCGAAAAATCACGTACGGTGCCACTTTCTGCCATCAAAAAGTGCTCTCAGCGGAAGCCTTTGGGTACACCTGAACTCCCTGGGGGAGCCTTTACGCAACCCCACACTCAACAGGACTCTGCGTCTTCACTCTTTCCTAACAACCCTAAACATAACCCTAACCGGAACAAGAAGCTGAACCCGAGTTAGACCTGAAAAATCACGTACGGTGCCACTTTATGCCATCAAAAAGTGCTCTCAGCGGAAGCCTTTGGGTACACCTGAACTCCCTGGGGGAGCCTTTACGCAACCCCACACTCAACAGGACTCTGCGTCTTCACTCTTTCCTAACAACCCTAAACATAACCCTAACCGGAACAAGAAGCTGAACCCGAGTTAGACCCGAAAAAACACCGACGGTGCCACTTTCTGCCATCAAAATGTGCTCTCAGCGGAAGCCTTTGGGTACACCTGAACTCCCTGGGGGAGCCTTTACGCAACCCCACACTCAACAGGACTCTGCGTCTTCACTCTTTCCTAACAACCCTAAACATAACCCTAACCGGAACAAGAAGCTGCTCCCGAGTTAGACCCGAAAAATCACGTACGGTGCCACTTTCTGCCATCAAAAAGTGCTCTCAGCGGAAGCCTTTGGGTACACCTGAACTCCCTGGGGGAGCCTTTACGCAACCCCACACTCAACAGGACTCTGCGTCTTCACTCTTTCCTAACAACCCTAAACATAACCCTAACCGCAACAAGAAGCTGAACCCGAGTTAGACCCGAAAAAACACGTACGGTGCCACTTTCTGCCATCAAAAAGTGCTCTCAGCGGAAGCCTTTGGGTACACCTGAACTCCCTGGGGGAGCCTTTACGCAACCCCACACTCAACAGGACTCTGCGTCTTCACTCTTTCCTAACAACCCTAAACATAACCCTAACCGGAACAAGAAGCTGAACCCGAGTTAGACCCGAAAAATCACGTACGGTGCCACTTTCTGCCATCAAAAAGTTTTCTCAGCAGAAGCCTTTGGGTACACCTGAACTCCCTGGGGGAGCCTTTACGCAACCCCACACTCAACAGGACTCTGCCTCTTCACTCTTTCCTAACAACCCTAAACATAACCCTAACCGGAACAAGAAGCTGAACCCGAGTTAGACCTGAAAAAACACGTACGGTGCCACTTTCTGCCATCAAAAAGTGCTCTCAGCGGAAGCCTTTGGGTACACATGAACTCCCTGGGGGAGCCTTTACGCAATCCCACACTCAACAGGACTCTGCGTCTTCACTCTTTCCTAACAACCCTAAACATAACCCTAACCGGAACAAGAAGCTGAACCCGGGTTAGACCCGAAAAAACACGTACGGTGCCACTTTCTGCCATCAAAAAGTGCTCTCAGCGGAAGCCTTTGGGTACACCTGAACTCCCTGGGGGAGCCTTTACGCAACCCCACACTCAACAGGACTCTGCGTCTTCACTCTTTCCTAACAACCCTAAACATAACCCTAACCGCAACAAGAAGCTGAACCCGAGTTAGACCCGAAAAAACACGCACGGTGCCACTTTCTGCCATCAAAAAGTGCTCTCAGCGGAAGCCTTTGGGTACAGATGAACTCCCTGGGGGAGCCTTTACGCAACCCCACACTCAACAGGACTCTGCGCCTTCACTCTTTCCTAACAACCCTAAACATAACCCTAACCGGAACAAGAAGCTGAACCCGAGTTAGACCCGAAAAATCACGTACGGTGCCACTTTCTGCCATCAAAAAGTGCTCTCAGTGGAAGCCTTTGGGTACACCTGAACTCCCTGGGGGAGCCTTTACGCAACCCCACACTCAACAGGACTCTGCGTCTTCACTCTTTCCTAACAACCCTAAACATAACCCTAACCGGAACAAGAAGCTGAAACCGAGTTAGACCCGAAAAATCACGTACGGTGCCACTTTCTGCCATCAAAAAGTGCTCTCAGCGGAAGCCTTTGGGTACACCTGAACTCCCTGGGGGAGCCTTTACGCAACCCCACACTCAACAGGACTCTGCGTCTTCACTCTTTCCTAACAACCCTAAACATAACCCTAACCGCAACAAGAAGCTGAACCCGAGTTAGACCCGAAAAAACACGTACGGTGCCACTTTCTGCCATCAAAAAGTGCTCTCAGCGGAAGCCTTTGGGTACACCTGAACTCCCTGGGGGAGCCTTTATGCAACCCCACACTCAACAGGACTCTGCGTCTTCACTCTTTCCTAACAACCCTAAACATAACTCTAACCGGAACAAGAAGCTGAACCCGAGTTAGACCCGAAAAAACACGTACGGTGCCACTTTCTGCCATCAAAAAGTGCTCTCAACGGAAGCCTTTGGGTACACCTGAACTCCCTGGGGGAGCCTTTACGCAACCCCACACTCAACAGGACTCTGCGTCTTCACTCTTTCCTAACAACCCTAAACATAACCCTAACCGCAACAAGAAGCTGAACCCGAGTTAGACCCGAAAAAACACGCACGGTGCCACTTTCTGCCATCAAAAAGTGCTCTCAGCGGAAGCCTTTGGGTACACCTGAACTCCCTGGGGGAGCCTTTACGCAACCCCACACTCAACAGGACTCTGCGTCTTCACTCTTTCCTAACAACCCTAAACATAACCCTAACCGGAACAGGAAGCTGAACCCGAGTTAGACCCGAAAAAACACGTACGGTGCCACTTTCTGCCATCAAAAAGTGCTCTCAGAGGAAGCCTTTGGGTACTCCTGAACTCCCTGGGGGAGCCTTTACGCAACCCCACACTCAACAGGACTCTGCGTCTTCACTCTTTCCTAACAACCCTAAACATAACCCTAACCGGAACAAGAAGCTGAACCCGACTTAGACCCGAAAAATCACGTACGGTGCCACTTTCTGCCATCAAAAAGTGCTCTCAGCGGAAGCCTTTGGGTACACCTGAACTCCCTGGGGGAGCCTTTACGCAACCCCACACTCAACAGGACTCTGCCTCTTCACTCTTTCCTAACAACCCTAAACATAACCCTAACCGCAACAAGAAGATGAACCCGAGTTAGACCCGAAAAAACACGCACGGTGCCACTTTCTGCCGTCAAAAAGTGCTCTCAGCGGAAGCCTTTGGGTACACCTGAACTCCCTGGGGGAGCCTTTACGCAACCCCACACTCAACAGGACTCTGCGTCTTCACTCTTTCCTAACAACCCTAAACATAACCCTAACCGGAACAAGAAGCTGAACCCGAGTTAGACCCGAAAAAACACGTACGGTGCCACTTTCTGCCATCAAAAAGTGCTCTCAGCGGAAGCCTTTGGGTACACCTGAACTCCCTGGGGGAGCCTTTACGCAACCCCACACTCAACAGGACTCTGCGTCTTCACTCTTTCCTAACAACCCTAAACATAACCCTAACCGGAACAAGAAGCTGAACCCGAGTTAGACCCGAAAAATCACGTACGGTGCCACTTTCTGCCATCAAAAAGTGCTCTCAGCAGAAGCCTTTGGGTACACCTGAACTCCCTGGGGGAGCCTTTACGCAACCCCACACTCAACAGGACTCTGCGTCTTCACTCTTTCCTAACAACCCTAAACATAACCCTAACCGGAACAAGAAGCTGAACCCGAGTTAGACCTGAAAATCACGTACGGTGCCACTTTCTGCCATCAAAAAGTGCTCTCAGCGGAAGCCTTTGGGTACACATGAACTCCCTGGGGGAGCCTTTACGCAACCCCACACTCAACAGGACTCTGCGTCTTCACTCTTTCCTAACAACCCTAAACATAACCCTAACCGGAACAAGAAGCTGAACGCGAGTTAGACCCGAAAAACACGTACGGTGCCACTTTCTGCCATCAAAAAGTGCTCTCAGCGGAAGCCTTTGGGTACACCTGAACTCCCTGGGGGAGCCTTTACGCAACCCCACACTCAACAGGACTCTGCGTCTTCACTCTTTCCTAACAACCCTAATCATAACCCTAACCGGACAAGAAGCTGAACCCGAGTTAGACCCAAAAAAACACGCACGGTGCCACTTTCTGCCATCAAAAAGTGCTCTCAGCAGAAGCCTTTGGGTACAGATGAACTCCCTGGGGGAGCCTTTACGCAACCCCACACTCAACAGGACTCTGCGCCTTCACTCTTTCCTAACAACCCTAAACATAACCCTAACCGGAACAAGAAGCTGAACCCGAGTTAGACCCGAAAAATCACGTACGGTGCCACTTTCTGCCATCAAAAAGTGCTCTCAGTGGAAGCCTTTGGGTACACCTGAACTCCCTGGGGGAGCCTTTACGCAACCCCACACTCAACAGGACTCTGCGTCTTCACTCTTTCCTAACAACCCTAAACATAACCCTAACCGGAACAAGAAGCTGCTCCCGAGTTAGACCCGAAAAATCACGTACGGTGCCACTTTCTGCCATCAAAAAGTGCTCTCAGCGGAAGCCTTTGGGTACACCTGAACTCCCTGGGGGAGCCTTTACGCAACCCCACACTCAACAGGACTCTGCGTCTTCACTCTTTCCTAACAACCCTAAACATAACCCTCACCGCAACAAGAAGCTGAAACCGAGTTAGACCCGAAAAATCACGTACGGTGCCACTTTCTGCCATCAAAAAGTGCTCTCAGCGGAAGCCTTTGGGTACACCTGAACTCCCTGGGGGAGCCTTTACGCAACCCCACACTCAACAGGACTCTGCGTCTTCACTCTTTCCTAACAACCCTAAACATAACTCTAACCGGAACAAGAAGCTGAACCCGAGTTAGACCCGAAAAAACACGTACGGTGCCACTTTCTGCCATCAAAAAGTGCTCTCAACGGAAGCCTTTGGGTACACCTGAACTCCCTGGGGGAGCCTTTACGCAACCCCACACTCAACAGGACTCTGCGTCTTCACTCTTTCCTAACAACCCTAAACATAACCCTAACCGCAACAAGAAGCTGAACCCGAGTTAGACCCGAAAAAACACGCACGGTGCCACTTTCTGCCATCAAAAAGTGCTCTCAGCGGAAGCCTTTGGGTACACCTGAACTCCCTGGGGGAGCCTTTACGCAACCCCACACTCAACAGGACTCTGCGTCTTCACTCTTTCCTAACAACCCTAAACATAACCCTAACCGCAACAAGAAGCTGAACCCGAGTTAGACCCGAAAAATCACGTACGGTGCCACTTTCTGCCATCAAAAAGTGCTCTCAGCGGAAGCCTTTGGGTACACCTGAACTCCCTGGGGGAGCCTTTACGCAACCCCACACTCAACAGGACTCTGCGTCTTCACTCTTTCCTAACAACCCTAAACATAACCCTAACCGGAACAACAAGCTGAACCCGAGTTAGACCTGAAAAATCACGTACGGTGCCACTTTATGCCATCAAAAAGTGCTCTCAGCGGAAGCCTTTGGGTACACCTGAACTCCCTGGGGGAGCCTTTACGCAACCCCACACTCAACAGGACTCTGCGTCTTCACTCTTTCCTAACAACCCTAAACATAACCCTAACCGGAACAAGAAGATGAACCCGAGTTAGACCCGAAAAAACACGTACGGTGCCACTTTCTGCCATCAAAATGTGCTCTCAGCGGAAGCCTTTGGGTACACCTGAACTCCCTGGGGGAGCCTTTACGCAACCCCACACTCAACAGGACTCTGCCTCTTCACTCTTTCCTAACAACCCTAAACATAACCCTAACCGGAACAAGAAGCTGCTCCCGAGTTAGACCCGAAAAATCACGTACGGTGCCACTTTCTGCCATCAAAAAGTGCTCTCAGCGGAAGCCTTTGGGTACACCTGAACTCCCTGGGGGAGCCTTTACGCAACCCCACACTCAACAGGACTCTGCGTCTTCACTCTTTCCTTACAACCCTAAACATAACCCTAACCGGAACAAGAATCTGAACCCGAGTTAGACCCGAAAAAACACGTACGGTGCCACTTTCTGCCATCAAAAAGTGCTCTCAGCAGAAGCCTTTGGGTACACCTGAACTCCCTGGGGGAGCCTTTACGCAACCCCACACTCAACAGGACTCTGCGTCTTCACTCTTTCCTAACAACCCTAAACAAAACCCTAACCGGAACAAGAAGCTGAACCCGAGTTAGACCCGATAAAACACGCACGGTGCCACTTTCTGCCATCAAAAAGTGCTCTCAGCGGAAGTCTTTGGGTACACCTGAGCTCCCTGGGGGAGCCTTTACGCAACCCCACACTCAACAGGACTCTGCGTCTTCACTCTTTCCTAACAACCCTAAACATAACCCTAACCGGAACAAGAAGCTGAACCCGAGTTAGACCCGAAAAATCACGTACGGTGCCACTTTCTGCCATCAAAAAGTGCTCTCAGCGGAAGCCTTTGGGTACACCTGAACTCCCTGGGGGAGCCTTTACGCAACCCCACACTCAACAGGACTCTGCGTCTTCACTCTTTCCTAACAACCCTAAACATAACCCTAACCGGAACAAGAAGCTGAACCCGAGTTAGACCTGAAAAATCACGTACGGTGCCACTTTATGCCATCAAAAAGTGCTCTCAGCGGAAGCCTTTGGGTACACCTGAACTCCCTGGGGGAGCCTTTACGCAACCCCACACTCAACAGGACTCTGCGTCTTCACTCTTTCCTAACAACCCTAAACATAACCCTAACCGGAACAAGAAGCTGAACCCGAGTTAGACCCGAAAAAACACGTACGGTGCCACTTTCTGCCATCAAAATGTGCTCTCAGCGGAAGCCTTTGGGTACACCTGAACTCCCTGGGGGAGCCTTTACGCAACCCCACACTCAACAGGACTCTGCGTCTTCACTCTTTCCTAACAACCCTAAACATAACCCTAACCGGAACAAGAAGCTGCTCCCGAGTTAGACCCGAAAAATCACGTACGGTGCCACTTTCTGCCATCAAAAAGTGCTCTCAGCGGAAGCCTTTGGGTACACCTGAACTCCCTGGGGGAGCCTTTACGCAACCCCACACTCAACAGGACTCTGCGTCTTCACTCTTTCCTAACAACCCTAAACATAACCCTAACCGCAACAAGAAGCTGAACCCGAGTTAGACCCGAAAAAACACGTACGGTGCCACTTTCTGCCATCAAAAAGTGCTCTCAGCGGAAGCCTTTGGGTACACCTGAACTCCCTGGGGGAGCCTTTACGCAACCCCACACTCAACAGGACTCTGCGTCTTCACTCTTTCCTAACAACCCTAAACATAACCCTAACCGGAACAAGAAGCTGAACCCGAGTTAGACCCGAAAAATCACGTACGGTGCCACTTTCTGCCATCAAAAAGTTTTCTCAGCAGAAGCCTTTGGGTACACCTGAACTCCCTGGGGGAGCCTTTACGCAACCCCACACTCAACAGGACTCTGCCTCTTCACTCTTTCCTAACAACCCTAAACATAACCCTAACCGGAACAAGAAGCTGAACCCGAGTTAGACCTGAAAAAACACGTACGGTGCCACTTTCTGCCATCAAAAAGTGCTCTCAGCGGAAGCCTTTGGGTACACATGAACTCCCTGGGGGAGCCTTTACGCAATCCCACACTCAACAGGACTCTGCGTCTTCACTCTTTCCTAACAACCCTAAACATAACCCTAACCGGAACAAGAAGCTGAACCCGGGTTAGACCCGAAAAAACACGTACGGTGCCACTTTCTGCCATCAAAAAGTGCTCTCAGCGGAAGCCTTTGGGTACACATGAACTCCCTGGGGGAGCCTTTACGCAACCCCACACTCAACAGGGCTCTGCGTCTTCACTCTTTCCTAACAACCCTAAACATAACCCTAACCGCAACAAGAAGCTGAACCCGAGTTAGACCCGAAAAAACACGCACGGTGCCACTTTCTGCCATCAAAAAGTGCTCTCAGCGGAAGCCTTTGGGTACAGATGAACTCCCTGGGGGAGCCTTTACGCAACCCCACACTCAACAGGACTCTGCGCCTTCACTCTTTCCTAACAACCCTAAACATAACCCTAACCGGAACAAGAAGCTGAACCCGAGTTAGACCCGAAAAATCACGTACGGTGCCACTTTCTGCCATCAAAAAGTGCTCTCAGTGGAAGCCTTTGGGTACACCTGAACTCCCTGGGGGAGCCTTTACGCAACCCCACACTCAACAGGACTCTGCGTCTTCACTCTTTCCTAACAACCCTAAACATAACCCTAACCGGAACAAGAAGCTGAAACCGAGTTAGACCCGAAAAATCACGTACGGTGCCACTTTCTGCCATCAAAAAGTGCTCTCAGCGGAAGCCTTTGGGTACACCTGAACTCCCTGGGGGAGCCTTTACGCAACCCCACACTCAACAGGACTCTGCGTCTTCACTCTTTCCTAACAACCCTAAACATAACCCTAACCGGAACAAGAAGCTGAACCCGAGTTAGACCCGAAAAAACACGTACGGTGCCACTTTCTGCCATCAAAAAGTGCTCTCAGCGGAAGCCTTTGGGTACACCTGAACTCCCTGGGGGAGCCTTTATGCAACCCCACACTCAACAGGACTCTGCGTCTTCACTCTTTCCTAACAACCCTAAACATAACTCTAACCGGAACAAGAAGCTGAACCCGAGTTAGACCCGAAAAAACACGTACGGTGCCACTTTCTGCCATCAAAAAGTGCTCTCAACGGAAGCCTTTGGGTACACCTGAACTCCCTGGGGGAGCCTTTACGCAACCCCACACTCAACAGGACTCTGCGTCTTCACTCTTTCCTAACAACCCTAAACATAACCCTAACCGCAACAAGAAGCTGAACCCGAGTTAGACCCGAAAAAACACGCACGGTGCCACTTTCTGCCATCAAAAAGTGCTCTCAGCGGAAGCCTTTGGGTACACCTGAACTCCCTGGGGGAGCCTTTACGCAACCCCACACTCAACAGGACTCTGCGTCTTCACTCTTTCCTAACAACCCTAAACATAACCCTAACCGGAACAAGAAGCTGAACCCGACTTAGACCCGAAAAATCACGTACGGTGCCACTTTCTGCCATCAAAAAGTGCTCTCAGCGGAAGCCTTTGGGTACACCTGAACTCCCTGGGGGAGCCTTTACGCAACCCCACACTCAACAGGACTCTGCCTCTTCACTCTTTCCTAACAACCCTAAACATAACCCTAACCGCAACAAGAAGATGAACCCGAGTTAGACCCGAAAAAACACGCACGGTGCCACTTTCTGCCGTCAAAAAGTGCTCTCAGCGGAAGCCTTTGGGTACACCTGAACTCCCTGGGGGAGCCTTTACGCAACCCCACACTCAACAGGACTCTGCGTCTTCACTCTTTCCTAACAACCCTAAACATAACCCTAACCGGAACAAGAAGCTGAACCCGAGTTAGACCCGAAAAATCACGTACGGTGCCACTTTCTGCCATCAAAAAGTGCTCTCAGCAGAAGCCTTTGGGTACACCTGAACTCCCTGGGGGAGCCTTTACGCAACCCCACACTCAACAGGACTCTGCGTCTTCACTCTTTCCTAACAACCCTAAACATAACCCTAACCGGAACAAGAAGCTGAACCCGAGTTAGACCTGAAAATCACGTACGGTGCCACTTTCTGCCATCAAAAAGTGCTCTCAGCGGAAGCCTTTGGGTACACATGAACTCCCTGGGGGAGCCTTTACGCAACCCCACACTCAACAGGACTCTGCGTCTTCACTCTTTCCTAACAACCCTAAACATAACCCTAACCGGAACAAGAAGCTGAACGCGAGTTAGACCCGAAAAAACACGTACGGTGCCACTTTCTGCCATCAAAAAGTGCTCTCAGCGGAAGCCTTTGGGTACACCTGAACTCCCTGGGGGAGCCTTTACGCAACCCCACACTCAACAGGACTCTGCGTCTTCACTCTTTCCTAACAACCCTAATCATAACCCTAACCGGACAAGAAGCTGAACCCGAGTTAGACCCAAAAAAACACGCACGGTGCCACTTTCTGCCATCAAAAAGTGCTCTCAGCAGAAGCCTTTGGGTACAGATGAACTCCCTGGGGGAGCCTTTACGCAACCCCACACTCAACAGGACTCTGCGCCTTCACTCTTTCCTAACAACCCTAAACATAACCCTAACCGGAACAAGAAGCTGAACCCGAGTTAGACCCGAAAAATCACGTACGGTGCCACTTTCTGCCATCAAAAAGTGCTCTCAGTGGAAGCCTTTGGGTACACCTGAACTCCCTGGGGGAGCCTTTACGCAACCCCACACTCAACAGGACTCTGCGTCTTCACTCTTTCCTAACAACCCTAAACATAACCCTAACCGGAACAAGAAGCTGCTCCCGAGTTAGACCCGAAAAATCACGTACGGTGCCACTTTCTGCCATCAAAAAGTGCTCTCAGCGGAAGCCTTTGGGTACACCTGAACTCCCTGGGGGAGCCTTTACGCAACCCCACACTCAACAGGACTCTGCGTCTTCACTCTTTCCTAACAACCCTAAACATAACCCTAACCGGAACAAGAAGCTGAAACCGAGTTAGACCCGAAAAAACACGTACGGTGCCACTTTCTGCCATCAAAAAGTGCTCTCAGCGGAAGCCTTTGGGTACACCTGAACTCCCTGGGGGAGCCTTTACGCAACCCCACACTCAACAGGACTCTGCGTCTTCACTCTTTCCTAACAACCCTAAACATAACTCTAACCGGAACAAGAAGCTGAACCCGAGTTAGACCCGAAAAAACACGTACGGTGCCACTTTCTGCCATCAAAAAGTGCTCTCAACGGAAGCCTTTGGGTACACCTGAACTCCCTGGGGGAGCCTTTACGCAACCCCACACTCAACAGGACTCTGCGTCTTCACTCTTTCCTAACAACCCTAAACATAACCCTAACCGCAACAAGAAGCTGAACCCGAGTTAGACCCGAAAAAACACGCACGGTGCCACTTTCTGCCATCAAAAAGTGCTCTCAGCGGAAGCCTTTGGGTACACCTGAACTCCCTGGGGGAGCCTTTACGCAACCCCACACTCAACAGGACTCTGCGTCTTCACTCTTTCCTAACAACCCTAAACATAACCCTAACCGGAACAGGAAGCTGAACCCGAGTTAGACCCGAAAAAACACGTACGGTGCCACTTTCTGCCATCAAAAAGTGCTCTCAGCGGAAGCCTTTGGGTACACCTGAACTCCCTGGGGGAGCCTTTACGCAACCCCACACTCAACAGGACTCTGCCTCTTCACTCTTTCCTAACAACCCTAAACATAACCCTAACCGCAACAAGAAGATGAACCCGAGTTAGACCCGAAAAAACACGCACGGTGCCACTTTCTGCCATCAAAAAGTGCTCTCAGCGGAAGCCTTTGGGTACACCTGAACTCCCTGGGGGAGCCTTTACGCAACCCCACACTCAACAGGACTCTGCGTCTTCACTCTTTCCTAACAACCCTAAACATAACCCTAACCGCAACAAGAAGCTGAACCTGAGTTAGACCCGAAAAAACACGTACGGTGCCACTTTATGCCATCAAAAAGTGCTCTCAGCGGAAGCCTTTGGGTACACCTGAACTCCCTGGGGGAGCCTTTACGCAACCCCACACTCAACAGGACTCTGCGTCTTCACTCTTTCCTAACAACCCTAAACATAACCCTAACCGGAACAAGAAGCTGAACCCGAGTTAGACCCGAAAAAACACGTACGGTGCCACTTTCTGCCATCAAAAAGTGCTCTCAGCGGAAGCCTTTGGGTACACCTGAACTCCCTGGGGGAGCCTTTACGCAACCCCACACTCAACAGGACTCTGCGTCTTCACTCTTTCCTAACAACCCTAAACATAACCCTAACCGGAACAAGAAGCTGAACCCGAGTTAGACCTGAAAATCACGTACGGTGCCACTTTCTGCCATCAAAAAGTGCTCTCAGCGGAAGCCTTTGGGTACACATGAACTCCCTGGGGGAGCCTTTACGCAACCCCACACTCAACAGGACTCTGCGTCTTCACTCTTTCCTAACAACCCTAAACATAACCCTAACCGGAACAAGAAGCTGAACGCGAGTTAGACCCGAAAAAACACGTACGGTGCCACTTTCTGCCATCAAAAAGTGCTCTCAGCGGAAGCCTTTGGGTACACCTGAACTCCCTGGGGGAGCCTTTACGCAACCCCACACTCAACAGGACTCTGCGTCTTCACTCTTTCCTAACAACCCTAATCATAACCCTAACCGGACAAGAAGCTGAACCCGAGTTAGACCCAAAAAAACACGCACGGTGCCACTTTCTGCCATCAAAAAGTGCTCTCAGCAGAAGCCTTTGGGTACAGATGAACTCCCTGGGGGAGCCTTTACGCAACCCCACACTCAACAGGACTCTGCGCCTTCACTCTTTCCTAACAACCCTAAACATAACCCTAACCGGAACAAGAAGCTGAACCCGAGTTAGACCCGAAAAATCACGTACGGTGCCACTTTCTGCCATCAAAAAGTGCTCTCAGTGGAAGCCTTTGGGTACACCTGAACTCCCTGGGGGAGCCTTTACGCAACCCCACACTCAACAGGACTCTGCGTCTTCACTCTTTCCTAACAACCCTAAACATAACCCTAACCGGAACAAGAAGCTGCTCCCGAGTTAGACCCGAAAAATCACGTACGGTGCCACTTTCTGCCATCAAAAAGTGCTCTCAGCGGAAGCCTTTGGGTACACCTGAACTCCCTGGGGGAGCCTTTACGCAACCCCACACTCAACAGGACTCTGCGTCTTCACTCTTTCCTAACAACCCTAAACATAACCCTAACCGGAACAAGAAGCTGAACCCGAGTTAGACCCGAAAAAACACGTACGGTGCCACTTTCTGCCATCAAAAAGTGCTCTCAGCGGAAGCCTTTGGGTACACCTGAACTCCCTGGGGGAGCCTTTACGCAACCCCACACTCAACAGGACTCTGCGTCTTCACTCTTTCCTAACAACCCTAAACATAACTCTAACCGGAACAAGAAGCTGAACCCGAGTTAGACCCGAAAAAACACGTACGGTGCCACTTTCTGCCATCAAAAAGTGCTCTCAACGGAAGCCTTTGGGTACACCTGAACTCCCTGGGGGAGCCTTTACGCAACCCCACACTCAACAGGACTCTGCGTCTTCACTCTTTCCTAACAACCCTAAACATAACCCTAACCGCAACAAGAAGATGAACCCGAGTTAGACCCGAAAAAACACGCACGGTGCCACTTTCTGCCATCAAAAAGTGCTCTCAGCGGAAGCCTTTGGGTACACCTGAACTCCCTGGGGGAGCCTTTACGCAACCCCACACTCAACAGGACTCTGCCTCTTCACTCTTTCCTAACAACCCTAAACATAACCCTAACCGCAACAAGAAGATGAACCCGAGTTAGACCCGAAAAAACACGCACGGTGCCACTTTCTGCCATCAAAAAGTGCTCTCAGCGGAAGCCTTTGGGTACACCTGAACTCCCTGGGGGAGCCTTTACGCAACCCCACACTCAACAGGACTCTGCGTCTTCACTCTTTCCTAACAACCCTAAACATAACCCTAACCGGAACAAGAAGCTGAACCTGAGTTAGACCCGAAAAAACACGTACGGTGCCACTTTATGCCATCAAAAAGTGCTCTCAGCGGAAGCCTTTGGGTACACCTGAACTCCCTGGGGGAGCCTTTACGCAACCCCACACTCAACAGGACTCTGCGTCTTCACTCTTTCCTAACAACCCTAAACATAACCCTAACCGGAACAAGAAGCTGAACCCGAGTTAGACCCGAAAAAACACGTACGGTGCCACTTTCTGCCATCAAAAAGTGCTCTCAGCGGAAGCCTTTGGGTACACCTGAACTCCCTGGGGGAGCCTTTACGCAACCCCACACTCAACAGGACTCTGCGTCTTCACTCTTTCCTAACAACCCTAAACATAACCCTAACCGGAACAAGAAGCTGAACCCGAGTTAGACCCGAAAAAACACGTACGGTGCCACTTTCTGCCATCAAAAAGTGCTCTCAGCGGAAGCCTTTGGGTACACCTGAACTCCCTGGGGGAGCCTTTCTGCAACCCCACACTCAACAGGACTCTGCGTCTTCACTCTTTCCTAACAACCCTAAACATAACCCTAACCGGAACAGGAAACTGAACCCGAGTTAGACCCAAAAAAACACGTACGGTGACACTTTCTGCCATCAAAAAGTGCTCTCAGCGGAAGCCTTTGGGTACACCTGAACTCCCTGGGGGGGCCTTTACGCAACCCCACACTCAACAGGACTCTGCGTCTTCACTCTTTCCTAACAACCCTAAAGATAACCCTAACCGGAACAAGAAGCTGAACCCGAGTTAGACCCGAAAAAACACGCACGGTGCCACTTTCTGCCATCAAAAAGTGCTCTCAGCAGAAGCCTTTGGGTACACCTGAACTCCCTGGGGGAGCCTTGACGCAACCCCACACTCAACAGGACTCTGCGTCTTCACTCTTTCCTTACAACCCTAAACATAACCCTAACCGCAACAAGAAGCTGAACCCGAGTTAGACCCGAAAAAACACGTACGGTGCCACTTTCTGCCATCAAAAAGTGCTCTCAGCGGAAGCCTTTGGGTACACCTGAACTCCCTGGGGGAGCCTTTACGCAACCCCACACTCAACAGGACTCTGCGTCTTCACTCTTTCCTAACAACCCTAAACATAACCCTATCCGGAAGAGGAAACTGAACCCGAGTTAGACCCGAAAAAACACGTACGGTGCCACTTTCTGCCATCAAAAAGTGCTCTCAGCGGAAGCCTTTGGGTACACCTGAACTCCCTGGGGGAGCCTTGACGCAACCCCACACTCAACAGGACTCTGCGTCTTCACTCTTTCCTAACAACCCTAAACATAACCCTAACCGGAACAAGAAGCTGAACCCGAGTTAGACCCGAAAAAACACGTACGGTGCCACTTTCTGCCATCAAAAAGTTTTGTCAGCGGAAGCCTTTGGGTACACCTGAACTCCCTGGGGGAGCCTTTACGCAACCCCACACTCAACAGGACTCTGCGTCTTCACTCTTTCCTAACAACCCTAAACATAACCCTAACCGGAACAAGAAGCTGAACCCGAGTTAGACCCGAAAAAACACGTACGGTGCCACTTTCTGCCATCAAAAAGTGCTCTCAGCGGAAGCCTTTGGGTACACCTGAACTCCCTGGGGGAGCCTTTACGCAACCCCACACTCAACAGGACTCTGCGTCTTCACTCTTTCCTAACAACCCTAAACATAACCCTAACCGGAACAAGAAGCTGAACCCGAGTTAGACCCGAAAAAACACGTACGGTGCCACTTTCTGCCATCAAAAAGTGCTCTCAGCAGAAGCCTTAGGGTACACCTGAACTCCCTGGGGGAGCCTTTACGCAACCCCACACTCAACAGGACTCTGCGTCTTCACTCTTTCCTAACAACCCTAAACATAACCCTAACCGGAACAAGAAGCTGAACCCGAGTTAGACCCGAAAAAACACGCACGGTGCCACTTTCGGCCATCAAAAAGTGCTCTCAGAGGAAGCCTTTGGGTACACCTGAACTCCCTGGGGGAGCCTTTACGCAACCCCACACTCAAAAGGACTCTGCGCCTTCACTCTTTCCTAACAACCCTAAACATAACCCTAACCGCAACAAGAACCTGAACCCGACTTAGACCCGAAAAATCACGTACGGTGCCACTTTCTGCCATCAAAAAGTGCTCTCAGCGGAAGCCTTTGGGTACACCTGAACTCCCTGGGGGAGCCTTGACGCAACCCCACACTCAACAGGACTCTGCGTCTTCACTCTTTCCTAACAACCCTAAACATAACCCTAACCGGAACAAGAAGCTGAACCCGAGTTAGACCCGAAAAAACACGTACGGTGCCACTTTCTGCCATCAAAAAGTTTTCTCAGCAGAAGCCTTTGGGTACACCTGAACTCCCTGGGGGAGCCTTTACGCAACCCCACACTCAACAGGACTCTGCCTCTTCACTCTTTCCTAACAACCCTAAACATAACCCTAACCGGAACAAGAAGCTGAACCCGAGTTAGACCTGAAAAAACACGTACGGTGCCACTTTCTGCCATCAAAAAGTGCTCTCAGCGGAAGCCTTTGGGTACACCTGAACTCCCTGGGGGAGCCTTTACGCAACCCCACACTCAACAGGACTCTGCGTCTTCACTCTTTCCTAACAACCCTAAACATAACCCTAACCGCAACAAGAAGCTGAACCCGAGTTAGACCCGAAAAAACACGTACGGTGCCACTTTCTGCCATCAAAAAGTGCTCTCAGCGGAAGCCTTTGGGTACACCTGAACTCCCTGGGGGAGCCTTTACGCAACCCCACACTCAACAGGACTCTGCGTCTTCACTCTTTCCTAACAACCCTAAACATAACCCTAACCGGAACAAGAAGCTGAACCCGAGTTAGACCCAAAAAAACACGCACGGTGCCACTTTCTGCCATCAAAAAGTGCTCTCAGCGGAAGCCTTTGGGTACACCTGAACTCCCTGGGGGGGCCTTTATGCAACCCCACACTCAACAGGACTCTGCGTCTTCACTCTTTCCTAACAACCCTAAAGATAACCCTAACCGGAACAAGAAGCTGAACCCGAGTTAGACCCGAAAAAACACGCACGGTGCCACTTTCTGCCATCAAAAAGTGCTCTCAGCAGAAGCCTTTGGGTACACCTGAACTCCCTGGGGGAGCCTTGACGCAACCCCACACTCAACAGGACTCTGCGTCTTCACTCTTTCCTTACAACCCTAAACATAACCCTAACCGCAACAAGAAGCTGAACCCGAGTTAGACCCGAAAAAACACGTACGGTGCCACTTTCTGCCATCAAAAAGTGCTCTCAGCGGAAGCCTTTGGGTACACCTGAACTCCCTGGGGGAGCCTTTACGCAACCCCACACTCAACAGGACTCTGCGTCTTCACTCTTTCCTAACAACCCTAAACATAACCCTATCCGGAAGAGGAAACTGAACCCGAGTTAGACCCGAAAAAACACGTACGGTGCCACTTTCTGCCATCAAAAAGTGCTCTCAGCGGAAGCCTTTGGGTACACCTGAACTCCCTGGGGGAGCCTTGACGCAACCCCACACTCAACAGGACTCTGCGTCTTCACTCTTTCCTAACAACCCTAAACATAACCCTAACCGGAACAAGAAGCTGAACCCGAGTTAGACCCGAAAAAACACGTACGGTGCCACTTTCTGCCATCAAAAAGTTTTGTCAGCGGAAGCCTTTGGGTACACCTGAACTCCCTGGGGGAGCCTTTACGCAACCCCACACTCAACAGGACTCTGCGTCTTCACTCTTTCCTAACAACCCTAAACATAACCCTAACCGGAACAAGAAGCTGAACCCGAGTTAGACCTGAAAAAACACGTACGGTGCCACTTTCTGCCATCAAAAAGTGCTCTCAGCGGAAGCCTTTGGGTACACCTGAACTCCCTGGGGGAGCCTTTACGCAACCCCACACTCAACAGGACTCTGCGTCTTCACTCTTTCCTAACAACCCTAAACATAACCCTAACCGGAACAAGAAGCTGAACCCGAGTTAGACCCGAAAAAACACGTACGGTGCCACTTTCTGCCATCAAAAAGTGCTCTCAGCAGAAGCCTTAGGGTACACCTGAACTCCCTGGGGGAGCCTTTACGCAACCCCACACTCAACAGGACTCTGCGTCTTCACTCTTTCCTAACAACCCTAAACATAACCCTAACCGGAACAAGAAGCTGAACCCGAGTTAGACCCGAAAAAACACGCACGGTGCCACTTTCGGCCATCAAAAAGTGCTCTCAGAGGAAGCCTTTGGGTACACCTGAACTCCCTGGGGGAGCCTTTACGCAACCCCACACTCAAAAGGACTCTGCGCCTTCACTCTTTCCTAACAACCCTAAACATAACCCTAACCGGAACAAGAAGCTGAACCCGAGTTAGACCCGAAAAATCACGTACGGTGCCACTTTCTGCCATCAAAAAGTGCTCTCAGCGGAAGCCTTTGGGTACACCTGAACTCCCTGGGGGAGCCTTGACGCAACCCCACACTCAACAGGACTCTGCGTCTTCACTCTTTCCTAACAACCCTAAACATAACCCTAACCGGAACAAGAAGCTGAACCCGAGTTAGACCCGAAAAAACACGTACGGTGCCACTTTCTGCCATCAAAAAGTTTTCTCAGCAGAAGCCTTTGGGTACACCTGAACTCCCTGGGGGAGCCTTTACGCAACCCCACACTCAACAGGACTCTGCCTCTTCACTCTTTCCTAACAACCCTAAACATAACCCTAACCGGAACAAGAAGCTGAACCCGAGTTAGACCTGAAAAAACACGTACGGTGCCACTTTCTGCCATCAAAAAGTGCTCTCAGCGGAAGCCTTTGGGTACACCTGAACTCCCTGGGGGAGCCTTTACGCAACCCCACACTCAACAGGACTCTGCGTCTTCACTCTTTCCTAACAACCCTAAACATAACCCTAACCGCAACAAGAAGCTGAACCCGAGTTAGACCCGAAAAAACACGTACGGTGCCACTTTCTGCCATCAAAAAGTGCTCTCAGCGGAAGCCTTTGGGTACACCTGAACTCCCTGGGGGAGCCTTTACGCAACCCCACACTCAACAGGACTCTGCGTCTTCACTCTTTCCTAACAACCCTAAACATAACCCTAACCGGAACAAGAAGCTGAACCCGAGTTAGACCCAAAAAAACACGCACGGTGCCACTTTCTGCCATCAAAAAGTGCTCTCAGCGGAAGCCTTTGGGTACACATGAACTCCCTGAGGGAGCCTTTACGCAACCCCGCACTCAACAGGACTCTGCGTCTTCACTCTTTCCTAACAACCCTAAACATAACCCTAACCGGAACAAGAAGCTGAACCCGAGTTAGACCCGAAAAAACACGTACGGTGCCACTTTCTGCCATCAAAAAGTGCTCTCAGCGGAAGCCTTTGGGTACACCTGAACTCCCTGGGGGAGCCTTTACGCAACCCCACACTCAACAGGACTCTGCGTCTTCACTCTTTCCTAACAACCCTAAACATAACCCTAACCGGAACAAGAAGCTGAACCCGACGTAGACCCGAAAAATCACGTACGGTGCCACTTTCTGCCATCAAAAAGTGCTCTCAGCGGAAGCCTTCGGGTACACCTGAACTCCCTGGGGGAGCCTTTACGCAACCCCACACTCAACAGGACTCTGCGTCTTCACTCTTTCCTAACAACCCTAAACATAACCCTAACCGGAACAAGAAGCTG
Source organism: Anser anser (assembly GCF_964211835.1). Lineage (NCBI taxonomy): Eukaryota > Metazoa > Chordata > Aves > Anseriformes > Anatidae > Anser > Anser anser. The sequence goes on from NC_139746.1 coordinate 90,494, forward strand.
AACCCGACTTAGACCCGAAAAATCACGTACGGTGCCACTTTCTGCCATCAAAAAGTGCTCTCAGCGGAAGCCTTTGGGTACACCTGAACTCCCTGGGGGAGCCTTTACGCAACCCCACACTCAACAGGACTCTGCGTCTTCACTCTTTCCTAACAACCCTAAACATAACCCTAACCGCAACAAGAAGCTGAACCCGAGTTAGACCCGAAAAATCACGTACGGTGCCACTTTATGCCATCAAAAAGTGCTCTCAGCGGAAGACTTTGGGTACACCTGAACTCCCTGGGGGAGCCTTTACGCAACCCCACACTCAACAGGACTCTGCCTCTTCACTCTTTCCTAACAACCCTAAACATAACCCTAACCGGAACAAGAAGCTGAACCCGAGTTAGACCCGAAAAAACACGTACAGTGCCACTTTCTGCCATCAAAAATTGCTCTCAGCGGAAGCCTTTGGGTACACCTGAACTCCCTGGGGGAGCCTTTACGCAACCCCACACTCAACAGGACTCTGCGTCTTCACTCTTTCCTAACAACCCTAAACATAACCCTAACCGGAACAAGAAGCTGAACCCGACTTAGACCCGAAAAATCACGTATGGTGCCACTTTCTGCCATCAAAAAGTGCTCTCAGCGGAAGCCTTTGGGTACACCTGAACTCCCTGGGGGAGCCTTTACGCAACCCCACACTCAACAGGACTCTGCGTCTTCACTCTTTCCTAACAACCCTAAACATAACCCTAACCGGAACAAGAAGCTGAACCCGAGTTAGACCCGAAAAAACACGCACGGTGCCACTTTCTGCCATCAAAAAGTGCTCTCAGCGGAAGCCTTTGGATACACCTGAACTCCCTGGGGGAGCCTTTACGCAACCCCACACTCAACAGGACTCTGCGTCTTCACTCTTTCCTAACAACCCTAAACATAACCCTAACCGCAACAAGAAGCTGAACCCGAGTTAGACCCGAAAAATCAGGTACGGTGCCACTTTCTGCCATCAAAAAGTGCTCTCAGCGGAAGCCTTTGGGTACACCTGAACTCCCTGGGGGAGCCTTTACGCAACCCCACACTCAACAGGACTCTGCCTCTTCACTCTTTCCTAACAACCCTAAACATAACCCTAACCGGAACAAGAAGCTGCTCCCGAGTTAGACCCGAAAAATCACGTACGGTGCCACTTTCTGCCATCAAAAAGTGCTCTCAGCGGAAGCCTTTGGGTACACCTGAACTCCCTGGGGGAGCCTTTACGCAACCCCACACTCAACAGGACTCTGCGTCTTCACTCTTTCCTAACAACCCTAAACATAACCCTAACCGGAACAAGAAGCTGAACCCGAGTTAGACCCGAAAAAACACGTGCGGTGCCACTTTCGGCCATCAAAAAGTGCTCTCAGCGGAAGCCTTTGGGTACACCTGAACTCCCTGGGGGAGCCTTGACGCAACCCCACACTCAACAGGACTCTGCGTCTTCACTCTTTCCTAACAACCCTAAACATAACCCTAACCGGAACAAGAAGCTGAACCCGAGTTAGACCCGAAAAAACACGTACGGTGCCACTTTCTGCCATCAAAAAGTTTTCTCAGCAGAAGCCTTTGGGTACACCTGAACTCCCTGGGGGAGCCTTTACGCAACCCCACACTCAACAGGACTCTGCCTCTTCACTCTTTCCTAACAACCCTAAACATAACCCTAACCGGAACAAGAAGCTGAACCCGACTTAGACCTGAAAAAACACGTACGGTGCCACTTTCTGCCATCAAAAAGTGCTCTCAGCGGAAGCCTTTGGGTACACCTGAACTCCCTGGGGGAGCCTTGACGCAACCCCACACTCAACAGGACTCTGCGTCTTCACTCTTTCCTAACAACCCTAAACATAACCCTAACCGGAACAAGAAGCTGAACCCGAGTTAGACCCGAAAAAACACGTACGGTGCCACTTTCTGCCATCAAAAAGTTTTCTCAGCAGAAGCCTTTGGGTACACCTGAACTCCCTGGGGGAGCCTTTACGCAACCCCACACTCAACAGGACTCTGCCTCTTCACTCTTTCCTAACAACCCTAAACATAACCCTAACCGGAACAAGAAGCTGAACCCGAGTTAGACCTGAAAAAACACGTACGGTGCCACTTTCTGCCATCAAAAAGTGCTCTCAGCGGAAGCCTTTGGGTACACCTGAACTCCCTGGGGGAGCCTTTACGCAACCCCACACTCAACAGGACTCTGCGTCTTCACTCTTTCCTAACAACCCTAAACATAACCCTAACCGCAACAAGAAGCTGAACCCGAGTTAGACCCGAAAAAACACGTACGGTGCCACTTTCTGCCATCAAAAAGTGCTCTCAGCGGAAGCCTTTGGGTACACCTGAACTCCCTGGGGGAGCCTTTACGCAACCCCACACTCAACAGGACTCTGCGTCTTCACTCTTTCCTAACAACCCTAAACATAACCCTAACCGGAACAAGAAGCTGAACCCGAGTTAGACCCAAAAAAACACGCACGGTGCCACTTTCTGCCATCAAAAAGTGCTCTCAGCGGAAGCCTTTGGGTACACATGAACTCCCTGAGGGAGCCTTTACGCAACCCCGCACTCAACAGGACTCTGCGTCTTCACTCTTTCCTAACAACCCTAAACATAACCCTAACCGGAACAAGAAGCTGAACCCGAGTTAGACCCGAAAAAACACGTACGGTGCCACTTTCTGCCATCAAAAAGTGCTCTCAGCGGAAGCCTTTGGGTACACCTGAACTCCCTGGGGGAGCCTTTACGCAACCCCACACTCAACAGGACTCTGCGTCTTCACTCTTTCCTAACAACCCTAAACATAACCCTAACCGGAACAAGAAGCTGAACCCGACGTAGACCCGAAAAATCACGTACGGTGCCACTTTCTGCCATCAAAAAGTGCTCTCAGCGGAAGCCTTCGGGTACACCTGAACTCCCTGGGGGAGCCTTTACGCAACCCCACACTCAACAGGACTCTGCGTCTTCACTCTTTCCTAACAACCCTAAACATAACCCTAACCGGAACAAGAAGCTGAACCCGACTTAGACCCGAAAAATCACGTACGGTGCCACTTTCTGCCATCAAAAAGTGCTCTCAGCGGAAGCCTTTGGGTACACCTGAACTCCCTGGGGGAGCCTTTACGCAACCCCACACTCAACAGGACTCTGCGTCTTCACTCTTTCCTAACAACCCTAAACATAACCCTAACCGCAACAAGAAGCTGAACCCGAGTTAGACCCGAAAAATCACGTACGGTGCCACTTTCTGCCATCAAAAAGTGCTCTCAGCGGAAGACTTTGGGTACACCTGAACTCCCTGGGGGAGCCTTTACGCAACCCCACACTCAACAGGACTCTGCCTCTTCACTCTTTCCTAACAACCCTAAACATAACCCTAACCGGAACAAGAAGCTGAACCCGAGTTAGACCCGAAAAAACACGTACAGTGCCACTTTCTGCCATCAAAAATTGCTCTCAGCGGAAGCCTTTGGGTACACCTGAACTCCCTGGGGGAGCCTTTACGCAACCCCACACTCAACAGGACTCTGCGTCTTCACTCTTTCCTAACAACCCTAAACATAACCCTAACCGGAACAAGAAGCTGAACCCGAGTTAGACCCGAAAAAACACGCACGGTGCCACTTTCTGCCATCAAAAAGTGCTCTCAGCGGAAGCCTTTGGATACACCTGAACTCCCTGGGGGAGCCTTTACGCAACCCCACACTCAACAGGACTCTGCGTCTTCACTCTTTCCTAACAACCCTAAACATAACCCTAACCGCAACAAGAAGCTGAACCCGAGTTAGACCCGAAAAATCAGGTACGGTGCCACTTTCTGCCATCAAAAAGTGCTCTCAGCAGAAGCCTTTGGGTACACCTGAACTCCCTGGGGGAGCCTTTACGCAACCCCACACTCAACAGGACTCTGCCTCTTCACTCTTTCCTAACAACCCTAAACATAACCCTAACCGGAACAAGAAGCTGCTCCCGAGTTAGACCCGAAAAATCACGTACGGTGCCACTTTCTGCCATCAAAAAGTGCTCTCAGCGGAAGCCTTTGGGTACACCTGAACTCCCTGGGGGAGCCTTTACGCAACCCCACACTCAACAGGACTCTGCGTCTTCACTCTTTCCTAACAACCCTAAACATAACCCTAACCGGAACAAGAAGCTGAACCCGAGTTAGACCCGAAAAAACACGTGCGGTGCCACTTTCGGCCATCAAAAAGTGCTCTCAGCGGAAGCCTTTGGGTACACCTGAACTCCCTGGGGGAGCCTTGACGCAACCCCACACTCAACAGGACTCTGCGTCTTCACTCTTTCCTAACAACCCTAAACATAACCCTAACCGGAACAAGAAGCTGAACCCGAGTTAGACCCGAAAAAACACGTACGGTGCCACTTTCTGCCATCAAAAAGTTTTCTCAGCAGAAGCCTTTGGGTACACCTGAACTCCCTGGGGGAGCCTTTACGCAACCCCACACTCAACAGGACTCTGCCTCTTCACTCTTTCCTAACAACCCTAAACATAACCCTAACCGGAACAAGAAGCTGAACCCGACTTAGACCTGAAAAAACACGTACGGTGCCACTTTCTGCCATCAAAAAGTGCTCTCAGCGGAAGCCTTTGGGTACACCTGAACTCCCTGGGGGAGCCTTTACGCAACCCCACACTCAACAGGACTCTGCGTCTTCACTCTTTCCTAACAACCCTAAACATAACCCTAACCGCAACAAGAAGCTGAACCCGAGTTAGACCCGAAAAAACACGTACGGTGCCACTTTCTGCCATCAAAAAGTGCTCTCAGCGGAAGCCTTTGGGTACACCTGAACTCCCTGGGGGAGCCTTTACGCAACCCCACACTCAACAGGACTCTGCGTCTTCACTCTTTCCTAACAACCCTAAACATAACCCTAACCGGAACAAGAAGCTGAACCCGAGTTAGACCCAAAAAAACACGCACGGTGCCACTTTCTGCCATCAAAAAGTGCTCTCAGCGGAAGCCTTTGGGTACACATGAACTCCCTGAGGGAGCCTTTACGCAACCCCGCACTCAACAGGACTCTGCGTCTTCACTCTTTCCTAACAACCCTAAACATAACCCTAACCGGAACAAGAAGCTGAACCCGAGTTAGACCCGAAAAAACACGTACGGTGCCACTTTCTGCCATCAAAAAGTGCTCTCAGCGGAAGCCTTTGGGTACACCTGAACTCCCTGGGGGAGCCTTTACGCAACCCCACACTCAACAGGACTCTGCGTCTTCACTCTTTCCTAACAACCCTAAACATAACCCTAACCGGAACAAGAAGCTGAACCCGACGTAGACCCGAAAAATCAGGTACGGTGCCACTTTCTGCCATCAAAAAGTGCTCTCAGCGGAAGCCTTCGGGTACACCTGAACTCCCTGGGGGAGCCTTTACGCAACCCCACACTCAACAGGACTCTGCGTCTTCACTCTTTCCTAACAACCCTAAACATAACCCTAACCGGAACAAGAAGCTGAACCCGACTTAGACCCGAAAAATCACGTACGGTGCCACTTTCTGCCATCAAAAAGTGCTCTCAGCGGAAGCCTTTGGGTACACCTGAACTCCCTGGGGGAGCCTTTACGCAACCCCACACTCAACAGGACTCTGCGTCTTCACTCTTTCCTAACAACCCTAAACATAACCCTAACCGCAACAAGAAGCTGAACCCGAGTTAGACCCGAAAAATCACGTACGGTGCCACTTTATGCCATCAAAAAGTGCTCTCAGCGGAAGACTTTGGGTACACCTGAACTCCCTGGGGGAGCCTTTACGCAACCCCACACTCAACAGGACTCTGCCTCTTCACTCTTTCCTAACAACCCTAAACATAACCCTAACCGGAACAAGAAGCTGAACCCGAGTTAGACCCGAAAAAACACGTACAGTGCCACTTTCTGCCATCAAAAATTGCTCTCAGCGGAAGCCTTTGGGTACACCTGAACTCCCTGGGGGAGCCTTTACGCAACCCCACACTCAACAGGACTCTGCGTCTTCACTCTTTCCTAACAACCCTAAACATAACCCTAACCGGAACAAGAAGCTGAACCCGACTTAGACCCGAAAAATCACGTATGGTGCCACTTTCTGCCATCAAAAAGTGCTCTCAGCGGAAGCCTTTGGGTACACCTGAACTCCCTGGGGGAGCCTTTACGCAACCCCACACTCAACAGGACTCTGCGTCTTCACTCTTTCCTAACAACCCTAAACATAACCCTAACCGCAACAAGAACCTGAACCCGAGTTAGACCCGAAAAAACACGCACGGTGCCACTTTCTGCCATCAAAAAGTGCTCTCAGCGGAAGCCTTTGGATACACCTGAACTCCCTGGGGGAGCCTTTACGCAACCCCACACTCAACAGGACTCTGCGTCTTCACTCTTTCCTAACAACCCTAAACATAACCCTAACCGGAACAAGAAGCTGAACCCGAGTTAGACCCGAAAAATCAGGTACGGTGCCACTTTCTGCCATCAAAAAGTGCTCTCAGCGGAAGCCTTTGGGTACACCTGAACTCCCTGGGGGAGCCTTTACGCAACCCCACACTCAACAGGACTCTGCCTCTTCACTCTTTCCTAACAACCCTAAACATAACCCTAACCGGAACAAGAAGCTGCTCCCGAGTTAGACCCGAAAAATCACGTACGGTGCCACTTTCTGCCATCAAAAAGTGCTCTCAGCGGAAGCCTTTGGGTACACCTGAACTCCCTGGGGGAGCCTTTACGCAACCCCACACTCAACAGGACTCTGCGTCTTCACTCTTTCCTAACAACCCTAAACATAACCCTAACCGGAACAAGAAGCTGAACCCGAGTTAGACCCGAAAAAACACGTGCGGTGCCACTTTCGGCCATCAAAAAGTGCTCTCAGCGGAAGCCTTTGGGTACACCTGAACTCCCTGGGGGAGCCTTTACGCAACCCTACACTCAACAGGACTCTGCGTCTTCACTCTTTCCTAACAACCCTAAACATAACCCTAACCGCAACAAGAAGCTGAACCCGAGTTAGACCCGAAAAAACACGTACGGTGCCACTTTATGCCATCAAAAAGTGCTCTCAGCGGAAGCCTTTGGGTACACCTGAACTCCCTGGGGGAGCCTTTACGCAACCCCACACTCAACAGGACTCTGCCTCTTCACTCTTTCCTAACAACCCTAAACATAACCCTAACCGGAACAAGAAGCTGAACACGAGTTAGACCCGAAAAAACACGTACGGTGCCACTTTCTGCCATCAAAAAGTGCTCTCAGTGGAAGCCTTTCGGTACACCTGAACTCCCTGGGGGAGCCTTTACGCAACCCCACACTCAACAGGACTCTGCCTCTTCACTCTTTCCTAACAACCCTAAACATAACCCTCACCGCAACAAGAAGCTGAACCCGAGTTAGACCCGAAAAAACACGTACGGTGCCACTTTATGCCATCAAAAAGTGTTCTCAGCGAAAGCCTTTGGGTACACCTGAACTCCCTGGGGGAGCCTTTACGCAACCCCACACTCAACAGGACTCTGCGTCTTCACTCTTTCCTAACAACCCTAAACATAACCCTAACCGCAACAAGAACCTGAACCCGAGTTACACCCGAAAAAACACGTACGGTGCCAATTTCTGCCATCAAAAAGTGCTCTCAGCGGAAGCCTTTGGGTACACATGAACTCCCTGAGGGAGCCTTTACGCAACCCCGCACTCAACAGGACTCTGCGTCTTCACTCTTTCCTAACAACCCTAAACATAACCCTAACCGGAACAAGAAGCTGAACCCGAGTTAGACCCGAAAAAACACGTACGGTGCCACTTTCTGCCATCAAAAAGTGCTCTCAGCGGAAGCCTTTGGGTACACCTGAACTCCCTGGGGGAGCCTTTACGCAACCCCACACTCAACAGGACTCTGCGTCTTCACTCTTTCCTAACAACCCTAAACATAACCCTAACCGGAACAAGAAGCTGAACCCGACGTAGACCCGAAAAATCACGTACGGTGCCACTTTCTGCCATCAAAAAGTGCTCTCAGCGGAAGCCTTCGGGTACACCTGAACTCCCTGGGGGAGCCTTTACGCAACCCCACACTCAACAGGACTCTGCGTCTTCACTCTTTCCTAACAACCCTAAACATAACCCTAACCGGAACAAGAAGCTGAACCCGACTTAGACCCGAAAAATCACGTACGGTGCCACTTTCTGCCATCAAAAAGTGCTCTCAGCGGAAGCCTTTGGGTACACCTGAACTCCCTGGGGGAGCCTTTACGCAACCCCACACTCAACAGGACTCTGCGTCTTCACTCTTTCCTAACAACCCTAAACATAACCCTAACCGCAACAAGAAGCTGAACCCGAGTTAGACCCGAAAAATCACGTACGGTGCCACTTTATGCCATCCAAAAGTGCTCTCAGCGGAAGACTTTGGGTACACCTGAACTCCCTGGGGGAGCCTTTACGCAACCCCACACTCAACAGGACTCTGCCTCTTCACTCTTTCCTAACAACCCTAAACATAACCCTAACCGGAACAAGAAGCTGAACCCGAGTTAGACCCGAAAAAACACGTACAGTGCCACTTTCTGCCATCAAAAATTGCTCTCAGCGGAAGCCTTTGGGTACACCTGAACTCCCTGGGGGAGCCTTTACGCAACCCCACACTCAACAGGACTCTGCGTCTTCACTCTTTCCTAACAACCCTAAACATAACCCTAACCGGAACAAGAAGCTGAACCCGACTTAGACCCGAAAAATCACGTATGGTGCCACTTTCTGCCATCAAAAAGTGCTCTCAGCGGAAGCCTTTGGGTACACCTGAACTCCCTGGGGGAGCCTTTACGCAACCCCACACTCAACAGGACTCTGCGTCTTCACTCTTTCCTAACAACCCTAAACATAACCCTAACCGCAACAAGAACCTGAACCCGAGTTAGACCCGAAAAAACACGCACGGTGCCACTTTCTGCCATCAAAAAGTGCTCTCAGCGGAAGCCTTTGGATACACCTGAACTCCCTGGGGGAGCCTTTACGCAACCCCACACTCAACAGGACTCTGCGTCTTCACTCTTTCCTAACAACCCTAAACATAACCCTAACCGGAACAAGAAGCTGAACCCGAGTTAGACCCGAAAAATCAGGTACGGTGCCACTTTCTGCCATCAAAAAGTGCTCTCAGCGGAAGCCTTTGGGTACACCTGAACTCCCTGGGGGAGCCTTTACGCAACCCCACACTCAACAGGACTCTGCCTCTTCACTCTTTCCTAACAACCCTAAACATAACCCTAACCGGAACAAGAAGCTGCTCCCGAGTTAGACCCGAAAAATCACGTACGGTGCCACTTTCTGCCATCAAAAAGTGCTCTCAGCGGAAGCCTTTGGGTACACCTGAACTCCCTGGGGGAGCCTTTACGCAACCCCACACTCAACAGGACTCTGCGTCTTCACTCTTTCCTAACAACCCTAAACATAACACTAACCGGAACAAGAAGCTGAACCCGAGTTAGACCCGAAAAAACACGTGCGGTGCCACTTTCGGCCATCAAAAAGTGCTCTCAGCGGAAGCCTTTGGGTACACCTGAACTCCCTGGGGGAGCCTTGACGCAACCCCACACTCAACAGGACTCTGCGTCTTCACTCTTTCCTAACAACCCTAAACATAACCCTAACCGGAACAAGAAGCTGAACCCGAGTTAGACCCGAAAAAACACGTACGGTGCCACTTTCTGCCATCAAAAAGTTTTCTCAGCAGAAGCCTTTGGGTACACCTGAACTCCCTGGGGGAGCCTTTACGCAACCCCACACTCAACAGGACTCTGCCTCTTCACTCTTTCCTAACAACCCTAAACATAACCCTCACCGCAACAAGAAGCTGAACCCGAGTTAGACCTGAAAAAACACGTACGGTGCCACTTTCTGCCATCAAAAAGTGCTCTCAGCGGAAGCCTTTGGGTACACCTGAACTCCCTGGGGGAGCCTTTACGCAACCCCACACTCAACAGGACTCTGCCTCTTCACTCTTTCCTAACAACCCTAAACATAACCCTAACCGGAACAAGAAGCTGAACCCGAGTTAGACCCGAAAAATCACGTACGGTGCCACTTTCTGCCATCAAAAAGTGCTCTCAGCGGAAGCCTTTGGGTACACCTGAACTCCCTGGGGGAGCCTTTACGCAACCCCACACTCAACAGGACTCTGCGTCTTCACTCTTTCCTAACAACCCTAAACATAACCCTAACCGGAACAAGAAGCTGAACCCGAGTTAGACCCGAAAAAACACGTACGGTGCCACTTTCTGCCATCAAAAAGTGCTCTCAGCGGAAGCCTTAGGGTACAGATGAACTCCCTGGGGGAGCCTTTACGCAACCCCACACTCAACAGGACTCTGCGTCTTCACTCTTTCCTAACAACCCTAAACATAACCCTAACCGCAACAAGAAGCTGAACCCGAGTTAGACCCGAAAAAACACGTGCGGTGCCACTTTCGGCCATCAAAAAGTGCTCTCAGCGGAAGCCTTTCGGTACACCTGAACTCCCTGGGGGAGCCTTTACGCAACCCCACACTCAACAGGACTCTGCGCCTTCACTCTTTCCTAACAACCCTAAACATAACCCTAACCGGAACAAGAAGCTGAACCCGAGTTAGACCCGAAAAATCACGTACGGTGCAACTTTCTGCCATCAAAAAGTGCTCTCAGTGGAAGCCTTTGGCTACACCTGAACTCCCTGGGGGAGCCTTTACGCAACCCCACACTCAACAGGACTCTGCGTCTTCACTCTTTCCTAACAACCCTAAACATAACCCTAACCGGAACAAGAAGCTGAACCCGAGTTAGACCCGAAAAATCACGTACGGTGCCACTTTCTGCCATCAAAAAGTGCTCTCAGCGGAAGCCTTTGGGTACACCTGAACTCCCTGGGGGAGCCTTTACGCAACCCCACACTCAACAGGACTCTGCGCCTTCACTCTTTCCTAACAACCCTAAACATAACTCTAACCGGAACAAGAAGCTGAACCCGAGTTAGACCCGAAAAAACACGTACGGTGCCACTTTCTGCCAGCAAAAAGTGCTCTCAACGGAAGCCTTTGGGTACACCTGAACTCCCTGGGGGAGCCTTTACGCAACCCCACACTCAACAGGACTCTGCGTCTTCACTCTTTCCTAACAACCCTAAACATAACCCTAACCGCAAAAAGAAGCTGAACCCGAGTTAGACCCGAAAAAACACGCACGGTGCCACTTTCTGCCATCAAAAAGTGCTCTCAGCGGAAGCCTTTGGGTACACCTGAACTCCCTGGGGGAGCATTTACGCAACCCCACACTCAACAGGACTCTGCGTCTTCACTCTTTCCTAACAACCCTAAAAATAACCCTAACCGGAACAGGAAGCTGAACCCGAGTTAGACCCGAAAAATCACGTACGGTGCCACTTTCTGCCATCAAAAAGTGCTCTCAGCGGAAGCCTTTGGGTACACCTGAACTCCCTGGGGGAGCCTTTACGCAACCCCACACTCAACAGGACTCTGCCTCTTCACTCTTTCCTAACAACCCTAAACATAACCCTAACCGCAACAAGAAGATGAACCCGAGTTAGACCCGAAAAATCACGTACGGTGCCACTTTCTGCCATCAAAAAGTGCTCTCAGCGGAAGCCTTTGGGTACACCTGAACTCCCTGGGGGAGCCTTTACGCAACCCCACACTCAACAGGACTCTGCGTCTTCACTCTTTCCTAACAACCCTAAACATAATCCTAACCGGAACAAGAAGCTGAACCCGAGTTAGACCCGAAAAAACACGTACGGTGCCACTTTCTGCCATCAAAAAGTGCTCTCAGCGGAAGCCTTCGGGTACACCTGAACTCCCTGGGGGAGCCTTTACGCAACCCCACACTCAACAGGACTCTGCGTCTTCACTCTTTCCTAACAACCCTAAACATAACCCTAACCGCAACAAGAAGCTGAACCCGAGTTAGACCCGAAAAAACACGTACGGTGCCACTTTCTGCCATCAAAAAGTGCTCTCAGCGGAAGCCTTCGGGTACACGTGAACTCCCTGGGGGAGCCTTTACGCAACCCCACACTCAACAGGACTCTGCCTCTTCACTCTTTCCTAACAACCCTAAACATAACCCTAACCGGAACAAGAAGCTGAACCCGAGTTAGACCCGAAAAATCACGTACGGTGCCACTTTCTGCCATCAAAAAGTGCTCTCAGCGGAAGCCTTTGGGGACACCTGAACTCCCTGGGGGAGCCTTTACGCAACCCCACACTCAACAGGACTCTGCGTCTTCACTCTTTCCTAACAACCCTAAACATAACCCTAACCGGAACAAGAAGCTGAACCCGAGTTAGACCCGAAAAAACACGTACGGTGCCACTTTCTGCCATCAAAAAGTGCTCTCAGCGGAAGCCTTTGGGTACACCTGAACTCCCTGGGGGAGCCTTTACGCAACCCCACACTCAACAGGACTCTGCCTCTTCACTCTTTCCTAACAACCCTAAACATAACCCTAACCGGAACAAGAAGCTGCTCCCGAGTTTGACCCGAAAAATCACGTACGGTGCCACTTTCTGCCATCAAAAACTGCTCTCAGCGGAAGCCTTTGTGTACACCTGAACTCCCTGGGGGAGCCTTTACGCAACCCCACACTCAACAGGACTCTGCCTCTTCACTCTTTCCTAACAACCCTAAACATAACCCTAACCGCAACAAGAAGCTGAACCCGAGTTAGACCCGAAAAAACACGTACGGTGCCACTTTCTGCCATCAAAAAGTGCTCTCAGCGGAAGCCTTTGGCTACACCTGAACTCCCTGGGGGAGCCTTTATGCAACCCCACACTCAACAGGACTCTGCGTCTTCACTCTTTCCTAACAACCCTAAACATAACCCTAACCGGAACATGAAGCTGAACCCGAGTTAGACCCGAAAAAACACGTACGGTGCCACTTTCTGCCATCAAAAAGTGCTCTCAGCGGAAGCCTTCGGGTACACCTGAACTCCCTGGGGGAGCCTTTACGCAACCCCACACTCAACAGGACTCTGCGTCTTCACTCTTTCCTAACAACCCGAAACATAACCCTAACCGGAACAAGAAGCTGCTCCCGAGTTAGACCCGAAAAATCACGTACGGTGCCACTTTCTGCCATCAAAAAGTGCTCTCAGCGGAAGCCTTTGGGTACACCTGAACTCCCTGGGGGAGCCTTTACGCAACCCCACACTCAACAGGACTCTGCGTCTTCACTCTTTCCTAACAACCCTAAACATAACCCTAACCGGAACAAGAAGCTGAACCCGAGTTAGACCCGAAAAATCACGTACGGTGCCACTTTCTGCCATCAAAAAGTGCTCTCAGCGGAAGCCTTTGGGTACACCTGAACTCCCTGGGGGAGCCTTTACGCAACCCCACACTCAACAGGACTCTGCGTCTTCACTCTTTCCTAACAACCCTAAACATAACCCTAACCGGAACAAGAAGCTGAACCCGAATTAGACCCGAAAAATCACGTACGGTGCCACTTTATGCCATCAAAAAGTGCTCTCAGCGGAAGCCTTTGGGTACACCTGAACTCCCTGGGGGAGCCTTTACGCAACCCTACACTCAACAGGACTCTGCGTCTTCACTCTTTCCTAACAACCCTAAACATAACCCTAACCGCAACAAGAAGCTGAACCCGAGTTAGACCCGAAAAAACACGTACGGTGCCACTTTATGCCATCAAAAAGTGCTCTCAGCGGAAGCCTTTGGGTACACCTGAACTCCCTGGGGGAGCCTTTACGCAACCCCACACTCAACAGGACTCTGCCTCTTCACTCTTTCCTAACAACCCTAAACATAACCCTAACCGGAACAAGAAGCTGAACACGAGTTAGACCCGAAAAAACACGTACGGTGCCACTTTCTGCCATCAAAAAGTGCTCTCAGTGGAAGCCTTTCGGTACACCTGAACTCCCTGGGGGAGCCTTTACGCAACCCCACACTCAACAGGACTCTGCCTCTTCACTCTTTCCTAACAACCCTAAACATAACCCTCACCGCAACAAGAAGCTGAACCCGAGTTAGACCCGAAAAAACACGTACGGTGCCACTTTATGCCATCAAAAAGTGTTCTCAGCGAAAGCCTTTGGGTACACCTGAACTCCCTGGGGGAGCCTTTACGCAACCCCACACTCAACAGGACTCTGCGTCTTCACTCTTTCCTAACAACCCTAAACATAACCCTAACCGCAACAAGAACCTGAACCCGACGTAGACCCGAAAAAACACGTACGGTGCCAATTTCTGCCATCAAAAAGTGCTCTCAGCGGAAGCCTTTCGGTACACCTGAACTCCCTGGGGGAGCCTTTACGCAACCCCACACTCAACAGGACTCTGCCTCTTCACTCTTTCCTAACAACCCTAAACATAACCCTCACCGCAACAAGAAGCTGAACCCGAGTTAGACCCGAAAAAACACGTACGGTGCCACTTTATGCCATCAAAAAGTGTTCTCAGCGAAAGCCTTTGGGTACACCTGAACTCCCTGGGGGAGCCTTTACGCAACCCCACACTCAACAGGACTCTGCGTCTTCACTCTTTCCTAACAACCCTAAACATAACCCTAACCGGAACAAGAAGCTGAACCCGAGTTAGACCTGAAAAAACACATACGGTGCCACTTTCTGCCATCAAAAAGTGCTCTCAGCAGAAGCCTTTGGGTACACCTGAACTCCCTGGGGGCGCCTTTACGCAACCCCACACTCAACAGGACTCTGCGTCTTCACTCTTTCCTAACAACCCTAAACATAACCCTAACCGGAACAAGAAGCTGAACCCGAGTTAGACCCGAAAAAACACGTACGGTGCCACTTTCTGCCATCAAAAAGTGCTCTCAGCGGAAGCCTTCGGGTACACCTGAACTCCCTGGGGGAGCCTTTACGCAACCCCACACTCAACAGGACTCTGCGTCTTCACTCTTTCCTAACAACCCTAAACATAACCCTAACCGGAAAAAGAAGCTGAACCCGAGTTAGACCCGAAAAAACACGCACGGTGCCACTTTCTGCCATCAAAAAGTGCTCTCAGCGGAAGCCTTTGGGTACACCTGAACTCCCTGGGGGAGCCTTTACGCAACCATCACACTCAACAGGACTCTGCGTCTTCACTCTTTCCTAACAACCCTAAACATAACCCTCACCGCAACAAGAAGCTGAACCCGAGTTAGACCCGAAAAAACACGTACGGTGCCACTTTCTGCCATCAAAAAGTGCTCTCAGCAGAAGCCTTTGGGTACACCTGAACTCCCTGGGGGAGCCTTTACGCAACCCCACACTCAACAGGACTCTGCGTCTTCACTCTTTCCTAACAACCCTAAACATAACCCTAAACCGGGACAGGAAAATGAACCTGAGTTAGACCTGAAAAAACACGTACGGTGCCACTTTCTGCCATCAAAAAGTGCTCTCAGCGGAAGCCTTTGGGTACACCTGAACTCCCTGGGGGAGCCTTTACGCAACCCCACACTCAACAGGACTCTGCCTCTTCACTCTTTCCTAACAACCCTAAACATAACCCTAACCGGAACAAGAAGCTGAACCCGAGTTAGGCCCGAAAAATCACGTACGGTGCCACTTTCTGCCATCAAAAAGTGCTCTCAGCGGAAGCCTTTGGGTACACCTGAACTCCCTGGGGGAGCCTTTACGCAACCCCACACTCAACAGGACTCTGCGTCTTCACTCTTTCCTAACAACCCTAAACATAACCCTAACCGGAACAAGAAGCTGAACCCGAGTTAGACCCGAAAAAACACGTACGGTGCCACTTTCTGCCATCAAAAAGTGCTCTCAGCGGAAGCCTTAGGGTACAGATGAACTCCCTGGGGGAGCCTTTACGCAACCCCACACTCAACAGGACTCTGCGTCTTCACTCTTTCCTAACAACCCTAAACATAACCCTAACCGGAACAAGAAGCTGAACCCGAGTTAGACCCGAAAAAACACGTGCGGTGCCACTTTCGGCCATCAAAAAGTGCTCTCAGCGGAAGCCTTCGGGTACACCTGAACTCCCTGGGGGAGCCTTTACGCAACCCCACACTCAACAGGACTCTGCGTCTTCACTCTTTCCTAACAACCCTAAACATAACCCTAACCGCAAAAAGAAGCTGAACCCGAGTTAGACCCGAAAAAACACGTACGGTGCCACTTTCTGCCAGCAAAAAGTGCTCTCAACGGAAGCCTTTGGGTACACCTGAACTCCCTGGGGGAGCCTTTACGCAACCCCACACTCAACAGGACTCTGCGTCTTCACTCTTTCCTAACAACCCTAAACATAACCCTAACCGCAACAAGAAGCTGAACCCGAGTTAGACCCGAAAAAACACGCACGGTGCCACTTTCTGCCATCAAAAAGTGCTCTCAGCGGAAGCCTTTGGGTACACCTGAACTCCCTGGGGGAGCATTTACGCAACCCCACACTCAACAGGACTCTGCGTCTTCACTCTTTCCTAACAACCCTAAAAATAACCCTAACCGGAACAGGAAGCTGAACCCGAGTTAGACCCGAAAAATCACGTACGGTGCCACTTTCTGCCATCAAAAAGTGCTCTCAGCGGAAGCCTTTGGGTACACCTGAACTCCCTGGGGGAGCCTTTACGCAACCCCACACTCAACAGGACTCTGCCTCTTCACTCTTTCCTAACAACCCTAAACATAACCCTAACCGCAACAAGAAGATGAACCCGAGTTAGACCCGAAAAATCACGTACGGTGCCACTTTCTGCCATCAAAAAGTGCTCTCAGCGGAAGCCTTTGGGTACACCTGAACTCCCTGGGGGAGCCTTTACGCAACCCCACACTCAACAGGACTCTGCGTCTTCACTCTTTCCTAACAACCCTAAACATAATCCTAACCGGAACAAGAAGCTGAACCCGAGTTAGACCCGAAAAAACACGTACGGTGCCACTTTCTGCCATCAAAAAGTGCTCTCAGCGGAAGCCTTCGGGTACACCTGAACTCCCTGGGGGAGCCTTTACGCAACCCCACACTCAACAGGACTCTGCGTCTTCACTCTTTCCTAACAACCCTAAACATAACCCTAACCGCAACAAGAAGCTGAACCCGAGTTAGACCCGAAAAAACACGTACGGTGCCACTTTCTGCCATCAAAAAGTGCTCTCAGCGGAAGCCTTCGGGTACACCTGAACTCCCTGGGGGAGCCTTTACGCAACCCCACACTCAACAGGACTCTGCCTCTTCACTCTTTCCTAACAACCCTAAACATAACCCTAACCGGAACAAGAAGCTGAACCCGAGTTAGACCCGAAAAATCACGTACGGTGCCACTTTCTGCCATCAAAAAGTGCTCTCAGCGGAAGCCTTTGGGGACACCTGAACTCCCTGGGGGAGCCTTTACGCAACCCCACACTCAACAGGACTCTGCGTCTTCACTCTTTCCTAACAACCCTAAACATAACCCTAACCGGAACAAGAAGCTGAACCCGAGTTAGACCCGAAAAAACACGTACGGTGCCACTTTCTGCCATCAAAAAGTGCTCTCAGCGGAAGCCTTTGGGTACACCTGAACTCCCTGGGGGAGCCTTTACGCAACCCCACACTCAACAGGACTCTGCCTCTTCACTCTTTCCTAACAACCCTAAACATAACCCTAACCGGAACAAGAAGCTGCTCCCGAGTTTGACCCGAAAAATCACGTACGGTGCCACTTTCTGCCATCAAAAACTGCTCTCAGCGGAAGCCTTTGTGTACACCTGAACTCCCTGGGGGAGCCTTTACGCAACCCCACACTCAACAGGACTCTGCCTCTTCACTCTTTCCTAACAACCCTAAACATAACCCTAACCGCAACAAGAAGCTGAACCCGAGTTAGACCCGAAAAAACACGTACGGTGCCACTTTCTGCCATCAAAAAGTGCTCTCAGCGGAAGCCTTTGGCTACACCTGAACTCCCTGGGGGAGCCTTTACGCAACCCCACACTCAACAGGACTCTGCGTCTTCACTCTTTCCTAACAACCCTAAACATAACCCTAACCGGAACAAGAAGCTGAACCCGAGTTAGACCCGAAAAATCACGTACGGTGCCACTTTCTGCCATCAAAAAGTGCTCTCAGCGGAAGCCTTTGGGTACACCTGAACTCCCTGGGGGAGCCTTTACGCAACCCCACACTCAACAGGACTCTGCGTCTTCACTCTTTCCTAACAACCCTAAACATAACCCTAACCGGAACAAGAAGCTGAACCCGAATTAGACCCGAAAAATCACGTACGGTGCCACTTTATGCCATCAAAAAGTGCTCTCAGCGGAAGCCTTTGGGTACACCTGAACTCCCTGGGGGAGCCTTTACGCAACCCTACACTCAACAGGACTCTGCGTCTTCACTCTTTCCTAACAACCCTAAACATAACCCTAACCGCAACAAGAAGCTGAACCCGAGTTAGACCCGAAAAAACACGTACGGTGCCACTTTATGCCATCAAAAAGTGCTCTCAGCGGAAGCCTTTGGGTACACCTGAACTCCCTGGGGGAGCCTTTACGCAACCCCACACTCAACAGGACTCTGCCTCTTCACTCTTTCCTAACAACCCTAAACATAACCCTAACCGGAACAAGAAGCTGAACACGAGTTAGACCCGAAAAAACACGTACGGTGCCACTTTCTGCCATCAAAAAGTGCTCTCAGTGGAAGCCTTTCGGTACACCTGAACTCCCTGGGGGAGCCTTTACGCAACCCCACACTCAACAGGACTCTGCCTCTTCACTCTTTCCTAACAACCCTAAACATAACCCTCACCGCAACAAGAAGCTGAACCCGAGTTAGACCCGAAAAAACACGTACGGTGCCACTTTATGCCATCAAAAAGTGTTCTCAGCGAAAGCCTTTGGGTACACCTGAACTCCCTGGGGGAGCCTTTACGCAACCCCACACTCAACAGGACTCTGCGTCTTCACTCTTTCCTAACAACCCTAAACATAACCCTAACCGCAACAAGAACCTGAACCCGACGTAGACCCGAAAAAACACGTACGGTGCCAATTTCTGCCATCAAAAAGTGCTCTCAGCGGAAGCCTTTCGGTACACCTGAACTCCCTGGGGGAGCCTTTACGCAACCCCACACTCAACAGGACTCTGCCTCTTCACTCTTTCCTAACAACCCTAAACATAACCCTCACCGCAACAAGAAGCTGAACCCGAGTTAGACCCGAAAAAACACGTACGGTGCCACTTTATGCCATCAAAAAGTGTTCTCAGCGAAAGCCTTTGGGTACACCTGAACTCCCTGGGGGAGCCTTTACGCAACCCCACACTCAACAGGACTCTGCGTCTTCACTCTTTCCTAACAACCCTAAACATAACCCTAACCGGAACAAGAAGCTGAACCCGAGTTAGACCTGAAAAAACACATACGGTGCCACTTTCTGCCATCAAAAAGTGCTCTCAGCAGAAGCCTTTGGGTACACCTGAACTCCCTGGGGGCGCCTTTACGCAACCCCACACTCAACAGGACTCTGCGTCTTCACTCTTTCCTAACAACCCTAAACATAACCCTAACCGGAACAAGAAGCTGAACCCGAGTTAGACCCGAAAAAACACGTACGGTGCCACTTTCTGCCATCAAAAAGTGCTCTCAGCGGAAGCCTTCGGGTACACCTGAACTCCCTGGGGGAGCCTTTACGCAACCCCACACTCAACAGGACTCTGCGTCTTCACTCTTTCCTAACAACCCTAAACATAACCCTAACCGGAAAAAGAAGCTGAACCCGAGTTAGACCCGAAAAAACACGCACGGTGCCACTTTCTGCCATCAAAAAGTGCTCTCAGCGGAAGCCTTTGGGTACACCTGAACTCCCTGGGGGAGCCTTTACGCAACCATCACACTCAACAGGACTCTGCGTCTTCACTCTTTCCTAACAACCCTAAACATAACCCTCACCGCAACAAGAAGCTGAACCCGAGTTAGACCCGAAAAAACACGTACGGTGCCACTTTCTGCCATCAAAAAGTGCTCTCAGCAGAAGCCTTTGGGTACACCTGAACTCCCTGGGGGAGCCTTTACGCAACCCCACACTCAACAGGACTCTGCGTCTTCACTCTTTCCTAACAACCCTAAACATAACCCTAAACCGGGACAGGAAAATGAACCTGAGTTAGACCTGAAAAAACACGTACGGTGCCACTTTCTGCCATCAAAAAGTGCTCTCAGCGGAAGCCTTTGGGTACACCTGAACTCCCTGGGGGAGCCTTTACGCAACCCCACACTCAACAGGACTCTGCCTCTTCACTCTTTCCTAACAACCCTAAACATAACCCTAACCGCAACAAGAAGCTGAACCCGAGTTAGGCCCGAAAAATCACGTACGGTGCCACTTTCTGCCATCAAAAAGTGCTCTCAGCGGAAGCCTTTGGGTACACCTGAACTCCCTGGGGGAGCCTTTACGCAACCCCACACTCAACAGGACTCTGCGTCTTCACTCTTTCCTAACAACCCTAAACATAACCCTAACCGGAACAAGAAGCTGAACCCGAGTTAGACCCGAAAAAACACGTACGGTGCCACTTTCTGCCATCAAAAAGTGCTCTCAGCGGAAGCCTTAGGGTACAGATGAACTCCCTGGGGGAGCCTTTACGCAACCCCACACTCAACAGGACTCTGCGTCTTCACTCTTTCCTAACAACCCTAAACATAACCCTAACCGGAACAAGAAGCTGAACCCGAGTTAGACCCGAAAAAACACGTGCGGTGCCACTTTCGGCCATCAAAAAGTGCTCTCAGCGGAAGCCTTCGGGTACACCTGAACTCCCTGGGGGAGCCTTTACGCAACCCCACACTCAACAGGACTCTGCGCCTTCACTCTTTCCTAACAACCCTAAACATAACCCTAACCGGAACAAGAAGCTGAACCCGAGTTAGACCCGAAAAATCACGTACGGTGCAACTTTCTGCCATCAAAAAGTGCTCTCAGTGGAAGCCTTTGGGTACACCTGAACTCCCTGGGGGAGCCTTTACGCAACCCCACACTCAACAGGACTCTGCGTCTTCACTCTTTCCTAACAACCCTAAACATAACCCTAACCGCAACAAGAAGCTGAACCCGAGTTAGACCCGAAAAATCACGTACGGTGCCACTTTCTGCCATCAAAAAGTGCTCTCAGCGGAAGCCTTTGGGTACACCTGAACTCCCTGGGGGAGCCTTTACGCAACCCCACACTCAACAGGACTCTGCGTCTTCACTCTTTCCTAACAACCCTAAACATAACTCTAACCGGAACAAGAAGCTGAACCCGAGTTAGACCCGAAAAAACACGTACGGTGCCACTTTCTGCCAGCAAAAAGTGCTCTCAACGGAAGCCTTTGGGTACACCTGAACTCCCTGGGGGAGCCTTTACGCAACCCCACACTCAACAGGACTCTGCGTCTTCACTCTTTCCTAACAACCCTAAACATAACCCTAACCGCAACAAGAAGCTGAACCCGAGTTAGACCCGAAAAATCACGTACGGTGCCACTTTCTGCCATCAAAAAGTGCTCTCAGCGGAAGCCTTTGGGTACACCTGAACTCCCTGGGGGAGCCTTTACGCAACCCCACACTCAACAGGACTCTGCGTCTTCACTCTTTCCTAACAACCCTAAACATAACTCTAACCGGAACAAGAAGCTGAACCCGAGTTAGACCCGAAAAAACACGTACGGTGCCACTTTCTGCCAGCAAAAAGTGCTCTCAACGGAAGCCTTTGGGTACACCTGAACTCCCTGGGGGAGCCTTTACGCAACCCCACACTCAACAGGACTCTGCGTCTTCACTCTTTCCTAACAACCCTAAACATAACCCTAACCGGAACAAGAAGCTGAACCCGAGTTAGACCCGAAAAAACACGCACGGTGCCACTTTCTGCCTTCAAAAAGTGCTCTCAGCGGAAGCCTTTGGGTACACCTGAACTCCCTGGGGGAGCATTTACGCAACCCCACACTCAACAGGACTCTGCGTCTTCACTCTTTCCTAACAACCCTAAAAATAACCCTAACCGGAACAGGAAGCTGAACCCGAGTTAGACCCGAAAAAACACGTACGGTGCCACTTTCTGCCATCAAAAAGTGCTCTCAGCGGAAGCCTTTGGGTACACCTGAACTCCCTGGGGGAGCCTTTACGCAACCCCACACTCAACAGGACTCTGCCTCTTCACTCTTTCCTAACAACCCTAAACATAACCCTAACCGCAACAAGAAGCTGAACCCGAGTTAGACCCGAAAAATCACGTACGGTGCCACTTTCTGCCATCAAAAAGTGCTCTCAGCGGAAGCCTTTGGGTACACCTGAACTCCCTGGGGGAGCCTTTACGCAACCCCACACTCAACAGGACTCTGCGTCTTCACTCTTTCCTAACAACCCTAAACATAACCCTAACCGGAACAAGAAGCTGAACCCGAGTTAGACCCGAAAAATCACGTACGGTGCCACTTTCTGCCATCAAAAAGTGCTCTCAGCGGAAGCCTTTGGGGACACCTGAACTCCCTGGGGGAGCCTTTACGCAACCCCACACTCAACAGGACTCTGCGTCTTCACTCTTTCCTAACAACCCTAAACATAACCCTAACCGGAACAAGAAGCTGAACCCGAGTTAGACCCGAAAAAACACGTACGGTGCCACTTTCTGCCAGCAAAAAGTGCTCTCAGCGGAAGCCTTTGGGTACACCTGAACTCCCTGGGGGAGCCTTTACGCAACCCCACACTCAACAGGACTCTGCCTCTTCACTCTTTCCTAACAACCCTAAACATAACCCTAACCGGAACAAGAAGCTGCTCCCGAGTTTGACCCGAAAAATCACGTACGGTGCCACTTTCTGCCATCAAAAACTGCTCTCAGCGGAAGCCTTTGTGTACACCTGAACTCCCTGGGGGAGCCTTTACGCAACCCCACACTCAACAGGACTCTGCCTCTTCACTCTTTCCTAACAACCCTAAACATAACCCTAACCGCAACAAGAAGCTGAACCCGAGTTAGACCCGAAAAAACACGTACGGTGCCACTTTCTGCCATCAAAAAGTGCTCTCAGCGGAAGCCTTTGGCTACACCTGAACTCCCTGGGGGAGCCTTTATGCAACCCCACACTCAACAGGACTCTGCGTCTTCACTCTTTCCTAACAACCCTAAACATAACCCTAACCGGAACATGAAGCTGAACCCGAGTTAGACCCGAAAAAACACGTACGGTGCCACTTTCTGCCATCAAAAAGTGCTCTCAGCGGAAGCCTTCGGGTACACCTGAACTCCCTGGGGGAGCCTTTACGCAACCCCACACTCAACAGGACTCTGCGTCTTCACTCTTTCCTAACAACCCGAAACATAACCCTAACCGGAACAAGAAGCTGCTCCCGAGTTAGACCCGAAAAATCACGTACGGTGCCACTTTCTGCCATCAAAAAGTGCTCTCAGCGGAAGCCTTTGGGTACACCTGAACTCCCTGGGGGAGCCTTTACGCAACCCCACACTCAACAGGACTCTGCGTCTTCACTCTTTCCTAACAACCCTAAACATAACCCTAACCGGAACAAGAAGCTGAACCCGAGTTAGACCCGAAAAATCACGTACGGTGCCACTTTCTGCCATCAAAAAGTGCTCTCAGCGGAAGCCTTTGGGTACACCTGAACTCCCTGGGGGAGCCTTTACGCAACCCCACACTCAACAGGACTCTGCGTCTTCACTCTTTCCTAACAACCCTAAACATAACCCTAACCGGAACAAGAAGCTGAACCCGAATTAGACCCGAAAAATCACGTACGGTGCCACTTTCTGCCATCAAAAAGTGCTCTCAGCGGAAGCCTTTGGGTACACCTGAACTCCCTGGGGTAGCCTTTACGCAACCCTACACTCAACAGGACTCTGCGTCTTCACTCTTTCCTAACAACCCTAAACATAACCCTAACCGCAACAAGAAGCTGAACCCGAGTTAGACCCGAAAAAACACGTACGGTGCCACTTTATGCCATCAAAAAGTGCTCTCAGCGGAAGCCTTTCGGTACACCTGAACTCCCTGGGGGAGCCTTTACGCAACCCCACACTCAACAGGACTCTGCCTCTTCACTCTTTCCTAACAACCCTAAACATAACCCTCACCGCAACAAGAAGCTGAACCCGAGTTAGACCCGAAAAAACACGTACGGTGCCACTTTACGCCATCAAAAAGTGTTCTCAGCGAAAGCCTTTGGGTACACCTGAACTCCCTGGGGGAGCCTTTACGCAACCCCACACTCAACAGGACTCTGCGTCTTCACTCTTTCCTAACAACCCTAAACATAACCCTAACCGCAACAAGAACCTGAACCCGAGTTAGACCCGAAAAAACACGTACGGTGCCAATTTCTGCCATCAAAAAGTGCTCTCAGCGGAAGCCTTTCGGTACACCTGAACTCCCTGGGGGAGCCTTTACGCAACCCCACACTCAACAGGACTCTGCCTCTTCACTCTTTCCTAACAACCCTAAACATAACCCTAACCGCAACAAGAAGCTGAACCCGAGTTAGACCCGAAAAAACACGTACGGTGCCACTTTATGCCATCAAAAAGTGTTCTCAGCGAAAGCCTTTGGGTACACCTGAACTCCCTGGGGGAGCCTTTACGCAACCCCACACTCAACAGGACTCTGCGTCTTCACTCTTTCCTAACAACCCTAAACATAACCCTAACCGCAACAAGAACCTGAACCCGAGTTAGACCCGAAAAAACACGTACGGTGCCAATTTCTGCCATCAAAAAGTGCTCTCAGCGGAAGCCTTTGGGTACACCTGAACTCCCTGGGGGAGCCTTTACGCAACCCCACACTCAACAGGACTCTGCGTCTTCACTCTTTCCTAACAACCCTAAACATAACCCTAACCGGAACAAGAAGCTGAACCCGAGTTAGACCCGAAAAAACACGTACGGTGCCACTTTCTGCCATCAAAAAGTGCTCTCAGCGGAAGCCTTTTGGTACACCTGAACTCCCTGGGGGAGCCTTTACGCAACCCCACACTCAACAGGACTCTGCGTCTTCACTCTTTCCTAACAACCCTAAACATAACCCTAACCGGAAAAAGAAGCTGAACCCGAGTTAGACCCGAAAAAACACGCACGGTGCCACTTTCTGCCATCAAAAAGTGCTCTCAGCGGAAGCCTTTGGGTACACCTGAACTCCCTGGGGGAGCCTTTACGCAACCATCACACTCAACAGGACTCTGCGTCTTCACTCTTTCCTAACAACCCTAAACATAACCCTCACCGCAACAAGAAGCTGAACCCGAGTTACACCCGAAAAAACACGTACGGTGCCACTTTCTGCCATCAAAAAGTGCTCTCAGCGGAAGCCTTTGGGTACACCTGAACTCCCTGGGGGAGCCTTTACGCAACCCCACACTCAACAGGACTCTGCGTCTTCACTCTTTCCTAACAACCCTAAACATAACCTTAACCGGAACAAGAAGCTGAACCCGAGTTAGACCCGAAAAAACACGTACGGTGCCACTTTCTGCCATCAAAAAGTGCTCTCAGCGGAAGCCTTTGGGTACACCTGAACTCCCTGGGGGAGCCTTTACGCAACCCCACACTCAACAGGACTCTGCGTCTTCACTCTTTCCTAACAACCCTAAACATAACCCTAAACCGGGACAGGAAAATGAACCTGAGTTAGACCTGAAAAAACATGTACGGTGCCACTTTCTGCCATCAAAAAGTGCTCTCAGCGGAAGCCTTTGGGTACACCTGAACTCCCTGGGGGAGCCTTTACGCAACCCCACACTCAACAGGACTCTGCCTCTTCACTCTTTCCTAACAACCCTAAACATAACCCTAACCGGAACAAGAAGCTGAACCCGAGTTAGGCCCCAAAAAAACACGTACGGTGCCACTTTCTGCCATCAAAAAGTGCTCTCAGCGGAAGCCTTTGGGTACACCTGAACTCCCTGGGGGAGCCTTTACGCAACCCCACACTCAACAGGACTCTGCGTCTTCACTCTTTCCTAACAACCCTAAACATAACCCTAACCGGAACAAGAAGCTGAACCCGAGTTAGACCCGAAAAATCACGTACGGTGCCACTTTCTGCCATCAAAAAGTGCTCTCAGCGGAAGCCTTTGGGTACACCTAAACTCCCTGGGGGAGCCTTTACGCAGCCCCACACTCAACAGGACTCTGCGTCTTCACTCTTTCCTAACAACCCTAAACATAACCCTAACCGGAACAAGAAGCTGAACCCGAGTTAGACCCGAAAAATCACGTACGGTGCCACTTTCTGCCATCAAAAAGTGCTCTCAGCGGAAGCCTTTGGGTACACCTGAACTCCCTGGGGGAGCCTTTACGCAACCCCACACTCAACAGGACTCTGCCTCTTCACTCTTTCCTAACAACCCTAAAGATAACCCTAACCGGAACAAGAAGCTGAACCCGAGTTAGACCCGAAAAAACACGTACCGTGCCACTTTCTGCCATCAAAAAGTGCTCTCAGCGGAAGCCTTTGGGTACACCTGAACTCCCTGGGGGAGCCTTTACGCAACCCCACACTCAACAGGACTCTGCGTCTTCACTCTTTCCTAACAACCCTAAACATAACCCTAACCGGAACAAGAAGCTGAACCCGAGTTAGACCCGAAAAAACACGTACGGTGCCACTTTCTGCCATCAAAAAGTGCTCTCAGCGGAAGCCTTTGGGTACACCTGAACTCCCTGGGGGAGCCTTTACGCAACCCCACACTCAACAGGATTCTGCGTCTTCACTCTTTCCTAACAACCCTAAACATAACCCTAACCGGAACAAGAAGCTGAACCCGAGTTAGACCCGAAAAAACACGCACGGTGCCACTTTCTGCCATCAAAAAGTGCTCTCAGCGGAAGCCTTTGGGTACACCTGAACTCCCTGGGGGAGCCTTTACGCAACCCCACACTCAACAGGACTCTGCGTCTTCACTCTTTCCTAACAACCCTAAACATAACCCTAACCGGAACAAGAAGCTGAACACGAGTTAGACCCGAAAAAACACGTACGGTGCCACTTTCTGCCATCAAAAAGTGCTCTCAGCGGAAGCCTTCGGGTACACCTGAACTCCCTGGGGGAGCCTTTACGCAACCCCACACTCAACAGGACTCTGCGTCTTCACTCTTTCCTAACAACCCTAAACATATCCCTAACCGGAACAATAAGCTGAAACCGAGTTAGACCCGAAAAAACACGTACGGTGCCACTTTCTGCCATCAAAAAGTGCTCTCAGCGGAAGCCTTTGGGTACACCTGAACTCCCTGGGGGAGCCTTTACGCAACCCCACACTCAACAGGACTCTGCGTCTTCACTCTTTCCTAACAACCCTAAACATAACCCTAACCGCAACAAGAAGCTGAACCCGAGTTAGACCCGAAAA
Source organism: Anser anser (assembly GCF_964211835.1). Classification (NCBI taxonomy): domain Eukaryota; kingdom Metazoa; phylum Chordata; class Aves; order Anseriformes; family Anatidae; genus Anser; species Anser anser. Next base: position 117,882 of record NC_139746.1, read on the forward strand.
AACACGTACGGTGCCACTTTCTGCCATCAAAAAGTGCTCTCAGCGGAAGCCTTTGGGTACACCTGAACTCCCTGGGGGAGCCTTTACGCAACCCCACACTCAACAGGACTCTCCCTCTTCACTCTTTCCTAACAACCCTAAACATAACCCTAACCGGAACAAGAAGCTGAACCCGAGTTAGACCCGAAAAATCACGTACGGTGCCACTTTCTGCCATCAAAAAGTGCTCTCAGCGGAAGCCTTTGGGTACACCTGAACTCCCTGGGGGAGCCTTTACGCAACCCCACACTCAACAGGACTCTGCGTCTTCACTCTTTCCTAACAACCCTAAACATAACCCTAAACCGGGACAGGAAAATGAACCTGAGTTAGACCTGAAAAAACATGTACGGTGCCACTTTCTGCCATCAAAAAGTGCTCTCAGCGGAAGCCTTTGGGTACACCTGAACTCCCTGGGGGAGCCTTTACGCAACCCCACACTCAACAGGACTCTGCCTCTTCACTCTTTCCTAACAACCCTAAACATAACCCTAACCGGAACAAGAAGCTGAACCCGAGTTAGGCCCCAAAAAAACACGTACGGTGCCACTTTCTGCCATCAAAAAGTGCTCTCAGCGGAAGCCTTTGGGTACACCTGAACTCCCTGGGGGAGCCTTTACGCAACCCCACACTCAACAGGACTCTGCGTCTTCACTCTTTCCTAACAACCCTAAACATAACCCTAACCGGAACAAGAAGCTGAACCCGAGTTAGACCCGAAAAATCACGTACGGTGCCACTTTCTGCCATCAAAAAGTGCTCTCAGCGGAAGCCTTTGGGTACACCTAAACTCCCTGGGGGAGCCTTTACGCAGCCCCACACTCAACAGGACTCTGCGTCTTCACTCTTTCCTAACAACCCTAAACATAACCCTAACCGGAACAAGAAGCTGAACCCGAGTTAGACCCGAAAAATCACGTACGGTGCCACTTTCTGCCATCAAAAAGTGCTCTCAGCGGAAGCCTTTGGGTACACCTGAACTCCCTGGGGGAGCCTTTACGCAACCCCACACTCAACAGGACTCTGCCTCTTCACTCTTTCCTAACAACCCTAAAGATAACCCTAACCGGAACAAGAAGCTGAACCCGAGTTAGACCCGAAAAAACACGTACCGTGCCACTTTCTGCCATCAAAAAGTGCTCTCAGCGGAAGCCTTTGGGTACACCTGAACTCCCTGGGGGAGCCTTTACGCAACCCCACACTCAACAGGACTCTGCGTCTTCACTCTTTCCTAACAACCCTAAACATAACCCTAACCGGAACAAGAAGCTGAACCCGAGTTAGACCCGAAAAAACACGTACGGTGCCACTTTCTGCCATCAAAAAGTGCTCTCAGCGGAAGCCTTTGGGTACACCTGAACTCCCTGGGGGAGCCTTTACGCAACCCCACACTCAACAGGATTCTGCGTCTTCACTCTTTCCTAACAACCCTAAACATAACCCTAACCGGAACAAGAAGCTGAACCCGAGTTAGACCCGAAAAAACACGCACGGTGCCACTTTCTGCCATCAAAAAGTGCTCTCAGCGGAAGCCTTTGGGTACACCTGAACTCCCTGGGGGAGCCTTTACGCAACCCCACACTCAACAGGACTCTGCGTCTTCACTCTTTCCTAACAACCCTAAACATAACCCTAACCGGAACAAGAAGCTGAACACGAGTTAGACCCGAAAAAACACGTACGGTGCCACTTTCTGCCATCAAAAAGTGCTCTCAGCGGAAGCCTTCGGGTACACCTGAACTCCCTGGGGGAGCCTTTACGCAACCCCACACTCAACAGGACTCTGCGTCTTCACTCTTTCCTAACAACCCTAAACATATCCCTAACCGGAACAATAAGCTGAAACCGAGTTAGACCCGAAAAAACACGTACGGTGCCACTTTCTGCCATCAAAAAGTGCTCTCAGCGGAAGCCTTTGGGTACACCTGAACTCCCTGGGGGAGCCTTTACGCAACCCCACACTCAACAGGACTCTGCGTCTTCACTCTTTCCTAACAACCCTAAACATAACCCTAACCGCAACAAGAAGCTGAACCCGAGTTAGACCCGAAAAAACACGTACGGTGCCACTTTCTGCCATCAAAAAGTGCTCTCAGCGGAAGCCTTTGGGTACACCTGAACTCCCTGGGGGAGCCTTTACGCAACCCCACACTCAACAGGACTCTCCCTCTTCACTCTTTCCTAACAACCCTAAACATAACCCTAACCGGAACAAGAAGCTGAACCCGAGTTAGACCCGAAAAATCACGTACGGTGCCACTTTCTGCCATCAAAAAGTGCTCTCAGCGGAAGCCTTTGGGTACACCTGAACTCCCTGGGGGAGCCTTTACGCAACCCCACACTCAACAGGACTCTGCGTCTTCACTCTTTCCTAACAACCCTAAACATAACCCTAACCGGAACAAGAAGCTGAACACGAGTTAGACCCGAAAAAACACGTACCGTGCCACTTTCTGCCATCAAAAAGTGCTCTCAGCGGAAGCCTTTGGGTACACCTGAACTCCCTGGGGGAGCCTTTACGCAACCCCACACTCAACAGGACTCTGCCTCTTCACTCTTTCCTAACAACCCTAAACATAACCCTAACCGGAACAAGAAGCTGAACCCGAGTTAGACCCGAAAAAACACGTACGGTGCCACTTTCTGCCATCAAAAAGTGCTCTCAGCGGAAGCCTTTGGGTACACCTGAACTCCCTGGGGGAGCCTTTACGCAACCCCACACTCAACAGGACTCTGCGTCTTCACTCTTTCCTAACAACCCTAAACATAACCCTAACCGGAACAGGAAAATGAACCTGAGTTAGACCCGAAAAAACACGCACGGTGCCACTTTCTGCCATCAAAAAGTGCTCTCAGCGGAAGCCTTTGGGTACACCTGAACTCCCTGGGGGAGCCTTTACGCAACCCCACACTCAACAGGACTCTGCGTCTTCACTCTTTCCTAACAACCCTAAACATAACCCTAACCGGAACAAGAAGCTGAACACGAGTTAGACCCGAAAAAACACGTACGGTGCCACTTTCTGCCATCAAAAAGTGCTCTCAGCGGAAGCCTTCGGGTACACCTGAACTCCCTGGGGGAGCCTTTACGCAACCCCACACTCAACAGGACTCTGCGTCTTCACTCTTTCCTAACAACCCTAAACATATCCCTAACCGGAACAATAAGCTAAAACCGAGTTAGACCCGAAAAAACACGTACGGTGCCACTTTCTGCCATCAAAAAGTGCTCTCAGCGGAAGCCTTTGGGTACACCTGAACTCCCTGGGGGAGCCTTTACGCAACCCCACACTCAACAGGACTCTGCGTCTTCACTCTTTCCTAACAACCCTAAACATAACCCTAACCGCAACAAGAAGCTGAACCCGAGTTAGACCCGAAAAATCACGTACGGTGCCACTTTCTGCCATCAAAAAGTGCTCTCAGCGGAAGCCTTTGGGTACACCTGAACTCCCTGGGGGAGCCTTTACGCAACCCCACACTCAACAGGACTCTGCGTCTTCACTCTTTCCTAACAACCCTAAACATAACCCTAACCGGAACAAGAAGCTGAACCCGAGTTAGACCCGAAAAAACACGTACGGTGCCACTTTCTGCCATCAAAAAGTGCTCTCAGCGGAAGCCTTTGGGTACACCTGAACTCCCTGGGGGAGCCTTTACGCAACCCCACACTCAACAGGACTCTGCGTCTTCACTCTTTCCTAACAACCCTAAACATAACCCTAACCGCAACAAGAAGCTGAACCCGAGTTAGACCCGAAAAAACACGTACGGTGCCACTTTCTGCCATCAAAAAGTGCTCTCAGCGGAAGCCTTCGGGTACACCTGAACTCCCTGGGGGAGCCTTTACGCAACCCCACACTCAACAGGACTCTACGTCTTCACTCTTTCCTAACAACCCTAAACATAACCCTAACCGCAACAAGAAGCTGAACCCGAGTTAGACCCGAAAAAACACGTACAGTGCCACTTTCTGCCATCAAAAAGTGCTCTCAGCGGAAGCCTTTGGGTACACCTGAACTCCCTGGGGGAACCTTTACGCAATCCCACACTCAACAGGACTCTGCGTCTTCACTCTTTCCTAACAACCCTAAACATAACCCTGACCGGAACAAGAAGCTGAACCCGAGTTAGACCCGAAAAAACACGTACGGTGCCACTTTCTGCCATCAAAAAGTGCTCTCAGCGGAAGCCTTTGGCTACACCTGAACTCCCTGGGGGAGCCTTTACGCAACCCCACACTCAACAGGACTCTGCGTCTTCACTCTTTCCTAACAACCCTAAACATAACCCTAACCGCAACAAGAAGCTGAACCCGAGTTAGACCCGAAAAATCACGTACGGTGCCACTTTCTGCCATCAAAAAGTGCTCTCAGCGGAAGCCTTTGGGTACACCTGAACTCCCTGGGGGAGCCTTTACGCAACCCCACACTCAACAGGACTCTGCGTCTTCACTCTTTCCTAACAACCCTAAACATAACCCTAACCGGAACAAGAAGCTGAACCCGAGTTAGACCCGAAAAAACACGCACGGTGCCACTTTCTGCCATCAAAAAGTGCTCTCAGCGGAAGCCTTCGGGTACACCTGAACTCCCTGGGGGAGCCTTTACGCAACCCCACACTCAACAGGACTCTGCGTCTTCACTCTTTCCTAACAACCCTAAACATAACCCTAACCGGAACAAGAAGCTGAACCCGAGTTAGACCCGAAAAAACACGTACGGTGCCACTTTCTGCCATCAAAAAGTGCTCTCAGCGGAAGCCTTTGGGTACACCTGAACTCCCTGGGGGAGCCTTTACGCAACCCCACACTCAACAGGACTCTGCGTCTTCACTCTTTCCTAACAACCCTAAACATAACCCTAACCGCAACAAGAAGCTGAACCCGAGTTAGACCCGAAAAAACACGTACGGTGCCACTTTCTGCCATCAAAAAGTGCTCTCAGCGGAAGCCTTTGGGTACACCTGAACTCCCTGGGGGAGCCTTTACGCAACCCCACACTCAACAGGACTCTGCGTCTTCACTCTTTCCTAACAACCCTAAACATAACCCTAACCGGAACAAGAAGCTGAACCCGAGTTAGACCCGAAAAAACACGTACGGTGCCACTTTCTGCCATCAAAAAGTGCTCTCAGCGGAAGCCTTCGGGTACACCTGAACTCCCTGGGGGAGCCTTTACGCAACCCCACACTCAACAGGACTCTGCGTCTTCACTCTTTCCTAACAACCCTAAACATAACCCTAACCGGAACAAGAAGCTGAACCCGAGTTAGACCCGAAAAATCACGTACGGTGCCACTTTCTGCCATCAAAAAGTGCTCTCAGCGGAAGCCTTTGGGTACACCTGAACTCCCTGGGGGAGCCTTTACGCAACCCCACACTCAACAGGACTCTGCGTCTTCACTCTTTCCTAACAACCCTAAACATAACCCTAACCGGAATAAGAAGCTGAACCCGAGTTAGACCCGAAAAAACACGTACGGTGCCACTTTCTGCCATCAAAAAGTGCTCTCAGCGGAAGCCTTCGGGTACACCTGAACTCCCTGGGGGAGCCTTTACGCAACCCCACACTCAACAGGACTCTGCGTCTTCACTCTTTCCTAACAACCCTAAACATAACCCTAACCGGAACAAGAAGCTGAACCCGAGTTAGACCCGAAAAAACACGTACGGTGCCACTTTCTGCCATCAAAAGGTGCTCTCAGCGGAAGCCTTCGGGTACACCTGAACTCCCTGGGGGAGCCTTTACGCAACCCCACACTCAACAGGACTCTGCGTCTTCACTCTTTCCTAACAACCCTAAACATAACCCTAACCGGAACAAGAAGCTGAACCCGAGTTAGACCCGAAAAATCACGTACGGTGCCACTTTCTGCCATCAAAAAGTGCTCTCAGCGGAAGCCTTTGGGTACACCTGAACTCCCTGGGGGAGCCTTTACGCAACCCCACACTCAACAGGACTCTGCGTCTTCACTCTTTCCTAACAACCCTAAACATAACCCTAACCGGAACAAGAAGCTGAACCCGAGTTAGACCCGAAAAAACACGTACGGTGCCACTTTCTGCCATCAAAAAGTGCTCTCAGCGGAAGCCTTTGGGTACACCTGAACTCCCTGGGGGAGCCTTTACGCAACCCCACACTCAACAGGACTCTGCGTCTTCACTCTTTCCTAACAACCCTAAACATAACCCTAACCGCAACAAGAAGATGAACCCGAGTTAGACCCGAAAAAACACGTACGGTGCCACTTTCTGCCATCAAAAAGTGCTCTCAGCGGAAGCCTTCGGGTACACCTGAACTCCCTGGGGGAGCCTTTACGCAACCCCACACTCAACAGGACTCTGCGCCTTCACTCTTTCCTAACAACCCTAAACATAACCCTAACCGCAACAAGAAGCTGAACCCGAGTTAGACCCGAAAAAACACGTACAGTGCCACTTTCTGCCATCAAAAAGTGCTCTCAGCGGAAGCCTTTGGGTACACCTAAACTCCCTGGGGGAACCTTTACGCAATCCCACACTCAACAGGACTCTGCGTCTTCACTCTTTCCTAACAACCCTAAACATAACCCTGACCGGAACAAGAAGCTGAACCCGAGTTAGACCCGAAAAAACACGTACGGTGCCACTTTATGCCATCAAAAAGTGCTCTCAGCGGAAGCCTTTGGGTACACCTGAACTCCCTGGGGGAGCCTTTACGCAACCCCACACTCAACAGGACTCTGCCTCTTCACTCTTTCCTAACAACCCTAAACATAACCCTAACCGGAACAAGAAGCTGAACCCGAGTTAGACCCGAAAAAACACGCACGGTGCCACTTTCTGCCATCAAAAAGTGCTCTCAGCGGAAGCCTTTGGCTACACCTGAACTCCCTGGGGGAGCCTTTACGCAACCCCACACTCAACAGGACTCTGCGTCTTCACTCTTTCCTAACAACCCTAAACATAACCCTAACCGCAACAAGAAGCTGAACCCGAGTTAGACCCGAAAAAACACGTACGGTGCCACTTTCTGCCATCAAAAAGTGCTCTCAGCGGAAGCCTTTGGGTACACCTGAACTCCCTGGGGGAGCCTTTACGCAACCCCACACTCAACAGGACTCTGCGTCTTCACTCTTTCCTAACAACCCTAAACATAACCCTAACCGCAACAAGAAGCTGAACCCGAGTTAGACCCGAAAAAACACGGACGGTGCCACTTTCTGCCATCAAAAAGTGCTCTCAGCGGAAGCCTTCGGGTACACCTGAACTCCCTGGGGGAGCCTTTACGCAACCCCACACTCAACAGGACTCTGCGTCTTCACTCTTTCCTAACAACCCTAAACATAACCCTAACCGGAATAAGAAGCTGAACCCGAGTTAGACCCGAAAAAACACGTACGGTGCCACTTTCTGCCATCAAAAAGTGCTCTCAGCGGAAGCCTTCGGGTACACCTGAACTCCCTGGGGGAGCCTTTACGCAACCCCACACTCAACAGGACTCTGCGTCTTCACTCTTTCCTAACAACCCTAAACATAACCCTAACCGCAAGAAGAAGCTGAACCCGAGTTAGACCCGAAAAAACACGTACGGTGCCACTTTCTGCCATCAAAAAGTGCTCTCAGCGGAAGCCTTCGGGTACACCTGAACTCCCTGGGGGAGCCTTTACGCAACCCCACACTCAACAGGACTCTGCGTCTTCACTCTTTCCTAACAACCCTAAACATAACCCTAACCGGAACAAGAAGCTGAACCCGAGTTAGACCCGAAAAATCACGTACGGTGCCACTTTCTGCCATCAAAAAGTGCTCTCAGCGGAAGCCTTTGGGTACACCTGAACTCCCTGGGGGAGCCTTTACGCAACCCCACACTCAACAGGACTCTGCGTCTTCACTCTTTCCTAACAACCCTAAACATAACCCTAACCGGAACAAGAAGCTGAACCCGAGTTAGACCCGAAAAAACACGTACGGTGCCACTTTCTGCCATCAAAAAGTGCTCTCAGCGGAAGCCTTTGGGTACACCTGAACTCCCTGGGGGAGCCTTTACGCAACCCCACACTCAACAGGACTCTGCCTCTTCACTCTTTCCTAACAACCCTAAACATAACCCTAACCGCAACAAGAAGCTGAACCCGAGTTAGACCCGAAAAATCACGTACGGTGCCACTTTCTGCCATCAAAAAGTGCTCTCAGCGGAAGCCTTCGGGTACACCTGAACTCCCTGGGGGAGCCTTTACGCAACCCCACACTCAACAGGACTCTACGTCTTCACTCTTTCCTAACAACCCTAAACATAACCCTAACCGCAACAAGAAGCTGAACCCGAGTTAGACCCGAAAAAACACGTACAGTGCCACTTTCTGCCATCAAAAAGTGCTCTCAGCGGAAGCCTTTGGGTACACCTAAACTCCCTGGGGGAACCTTTACGCAATCCCACACTCAACAGGACTCTGCGTCTTCACTCTTTCCTAACAACCCTAAACATAACCCTGACCGGAACAAGAAGCTGAACCCGAGTTAGACCCGAAAAAACACGTACGGTGCCACTTTATGCCATCAAAAAGTGCTCTCAGCGGAAGCCTTTGGGTACACCTGAACTCCCTGGGGGAGCCTTTACGCAACCCCACACTCAACAGGACTCTGCCTCTTCACTCTTTCCTAACAACCCTAAACATAACCCTAACCGGAACAAGAAGCTGAACCCGAGTTAGACCCGAAAAAACACGCACGGTGCCACTTTCTGCCATCAAAAAGTGCTCTCAGCGGAAGCCTTTGGCTACACCTGAACTCCCTGGGGGAGCCTTTACGCAACCCCACACTCAACAGGACTCTGCGTCTTCACTCTTTCCTAACAACCCTAAACATAACCCTAACCGGAACAAGAAGCTGAACCCGAGTTAGACCCGAAAAAACACGTACGGTGCCACTTTCTGCCATCAAAAAGTGCTCTCAGCGGAAGCCTTTGGGTACACCTGAACTCCCTGGGGGAGCCTTTACGCAACCCCACACTCAACAGGACTCTGCGTCTTCACTCTTTCCTAACAACCCTAAACATAACCCTAACCGCAACAAGAAGCTGAACCCGAGTTAGACCCGAAAAAACACGTACGGTGCCACTTTCTGCCATCAAAAAGTGCTCTCAGCGGAAGCCTTTGGGTACACCTGAACTCCCTGGGGGAGCCTTTACGCAACCCCACACTCAACAGGACTCTGCGTCTTCACTCTTTCCTAACAACCCTAAACATAACCCTAACCGGAATAAGAAGCTGAACCCGAGTTAGACCCGAAAAAACACGTACGGTGCCACTTTCTGCCATCAAAAAGTGCTCTCAGCGGAAGCCTTCGGGTACACCTGAACTCCCTGGGGGAGCCTTTACGCAACCCCACACTCAACAGGACTCTGCGTCTTCACTCTTTCCTAACAACCCTAAACATAACCCTAACCGGAACAAGAAGCTGAACCCGAGTTAGACCCGAAAAAACACGTACGGTGCCACTTTCTGCCATCAAAAAGTGCTCTCAGCGGAAGCCTTCGGGTACACCTGAACTCCCTGGGGGAGCCTTTACGCAACCCCACACTCAACAGGACTCTGCGTCTTCACTCTTTCCTAACAACCCTAAACATAACCCTAACCGGAACAAGAAGCTGAACCCGAGTTAGACCCGAAAAATCACGTACGGTGCCACTTTCTGCCATCAAAAAGTGCTCTCAGCGGAAGCCTTTGGGTACACCTGAACTCCCTGGGGGAGCCTTTACGCAACCCCACACTCAACAGGACTCTGCGTCTTCACTCTTTCCTAACAACCCTAAACATAACCCTAACCGGAACAAGAAGCTGAACCCGAGTTAGACCCGAAAAAACACGTACGGTGCCACTTTCTGCCATCAAAAAGTGCTCTCAGCGGAAGCCTTTGGGTACACCTGAACTCCCTGGGGGAGCCTTTACGCAACCCCACACTCAACAGGACTCTGCGTCTTCACTCTTTCCTAACAACCCTAAACATAACCCTAACCGCAACAAGAAGCTGAACCCGAGTTAGACCCGAAAAAACACGTACGGTGCCACTTTCTGCCATCAAAAAGTGCTCTCAGCGGAAGCCTTCGGGTACACCTGAACTCCCTGGGGGAGCCTTTACGCAACCCCACACTCAACAGGACTCTACGTCTTCACTCTTTCCTAACAACCCTAAACATAACCCTAACCGCAACAAGAAGCTGAACCCGAGTTAGACCCGAAAAAACACGTACAGTGCCACTTTCTGCCATCAAAAAGTGCTCTCAGCGGAAGCCTTTGGGTACACCTAAACTCCCTGGGGGAACCTTTACGCAATCCCACACTCAACAGGACTCTGCGTCTTCACTCTTTCCTAACAACCCTAAACATAACCCTGACCGGAACAAGAAGCTGAACCCGAGTTAGACCCGAAAAAACACGTACGGTGCCACTTTATGCCATCAAAAAGTGCTCTCAGCGGAAGCCTTTGGGTACACCTGAACTCCCTGGGGGAGCCTTTACGCAACCCCACACTCAACAGGGCTCTGCCTCTTCACTCTTTCCTAACAACCCTAAACATAACCCTAACCGCAACAAGAAGCTGAACCCGAGTTAGACCCGAAAAAACACGCACGGTGCCACTTTCTGCCATCAAAAAGTGCTCTCAGCGGAAGCCTTTGGGTACACCTGAACTCCCTGGGGGAGCCTTTACGCAACCCCACACTCAACAGGACTCTGCGCCTTCACTCTTTCCTAACAACCCTAAACATAACCCTAACCGCAACAAGAAGCTGAACCCGAGTTAGACCCGAAAAAACACGTACGGTGCCACTTTCTGCCATCAAAAAGTGCTCTCAGCGGAAGCCTTTGGGTACACCTGAACTCCCTGGGGGAGCCTTTACGCAACCATCACACTCAACAGGACTCTGCCTCTTCACTTTTTCCTAACAACCCTAAACATAACCCTAACCGGAACAAGAAGCTGCTCCCGAGTTAGACCCGAAAAAACACGTACGGTGCCACTTTCTGCCATCAAAAAGTGCTCTCAGCGGAAGCCTTCGGGTACACCTGAACTCCCTGGGGGAGCCTTTACGCAACCCCACACTCAACAGGACTCTGCGTCTTCACTCTTTCCTAACAACCCTAAACATAACCCTAACCGGAACAAGAAGCTGAACCCGAGTTAGACCCGAAAAAACACGTACGGTGCCACTTTCTGCCATCAAAAAGTGCTCTCAGCGGAAGCCTTTGGCTACACCTGAACTCCCTGGGGGAGCCTTTACGCAACCCTACACTCAACAGGACTCTGCGTCTTCACTCTTTCCTAACAACCCTAAACATAACCCTAACCGGAACAAGAAGCTGAACCCGAGTTAGACCCGAAAAAACACGTACGGTGCCACTTTCTGCCATCAAAAAGTGCTCTCAGCGGAAGCCTTTGGGTACACCTGAACTCCCTGGGGGAGCCTTTACGCAACCCCACACTCAACAGGACTCTGCGTCTTCACTCTTTCCTAACAACCCTAAACATAACCCTAACCGGAACAAGAAGCTGAACCCGAGTTAGACCCGAAAAAACACGCACGGTGCCACTTTCTGCCATCAAAAAGTGCTCTCAGCGGAAGCCTTCGGGTACACCTGAACTCCCTGGGGGAGCCTTTACGCAACCCCACACTCAACAGGACTCTGCGTCTTCACTCTTTCCTAACAACCCTAAACATAACCCTAACCGGAATAAGAAGCTGAACCCGAGTTAGACCCGAAAAAACACGTACGGTGCCACTTTCTGCCATCAAAAAGTGCTCTCAGCGGAAGCCTTCGGGTACACCTGAACTCCCTGGGGGAGCCTTTACGCAACCCCACACTCAACAGGACTCTGCGTCTTCACTCTTTCCTAACAACCCTAAACATAACCCTAACCGGAACAAGAAGCTGAACCCGAGTTAGACCCGAAAAAACACGTACGGTGCCACTTTCTGCCATCAAAAAGTGCTCTCAGCGGAAGCCTTCGGGTACACCTGAACTCCCTGGGGGAGCCTTTACGCAACCCCACACTCAACAGGACTCTGCGTCTTCACTCTTTCCTAACAACCCTAAACATAACCCTAACCGGAACAAGAAGCTGAACCCGAGTTAGACCCGAAAAATCACGTACGGTGCCACTTTCTGCCATCAAAAAGTGCTCTCAGCGGAAGCCTTTGGGTACACCTGAACTCCCTGGGGGAGCCTTTACGCAACCCCACACTCAACAGGACTCTGCGTCTTCACTCTTTCCTAACAACCCTAAACATAACCCTAACCGGAACAAGAAGCTGAACCCGAGTTAGACCCGAAAAAACACGTACGGTGCCACTTTCTGCCATCAAAAAGTGCTCTCAGCGGAAGCCTTTGGGTACACCTGAACTCCCTGGGGGAGCCTTTACGCAACCCCACACTCAACAGGACTCTGCGTCTTCACTCTTTCCTAACAACCCTAAACATAACCCTAACCGCAACAAGAAGCTGAACCCGAGTTAGACCCGAAAAAACACGTACGGTGCCACTTTCTGCCATCAAAAAGTGCTCTCAGCGGAAGCCTTCGGGTACACCTGAACTCCCTGGGGGAGCCTTTACGCAACCCCACACTCAACAGGACTCTACGTCTTCACTCTTTCCTAACAACCCTAAACATAACCCTAACCGCAACAAGAAGCTGAACCCGAGTTAGACCCGAAAAAACACGTACAGTGCCACTTTCTGCCATCAAAAAGTGCTCTCAGCGGAAGCCTTTGGGTACACCTAAACTCCCTGGGGGAACCTTTACGCAATCCCACACTCAACAGGACTCTGCGTCTTCACTCTTTCCTAACAACCCTAAACATAACCCTGACCGGAACAAGAAGCTGAACCCGAGTTAGACCCGAAAAAACACGTACGGTGCCACTTTATGCCATCAAAAAGTGCTCTCAGCGGAAGCCTTTGGGTACACCTGAACTCCCTGGGGGAGCCTTTACGCAACCCCACACTCAACAGGGCTCTGCCTCTTCACTCTTTCCTAACAACCCTAAACATAACCCTAACCGCAACAAGAAGCTGAACCCGAGTTAGACCCGAAAAAACACGCACGGTGCCACTTTCTGCCATCAAAAAGTGCTCTCAGCGGAAGCCTTTGGGTACACCTGAACTCCCTGGGGGAGCCTTTACGCAACCCCACACTCAACAGGACTCTGCGTCTTCACTCTTTCCTAACAACCCTATACATAACCCTAACCGGAACAAGAAGCTGAACCCGAGTTAGACCCGAAAAAACACGCACGGTGCCACTTTATGCCATCAAAAAGTGCTCTCAGCGGACGCCTTTGGGTACACCTGAACTCCCTGCGGGAGCCTTTACGCAATCCCACACTCAACAGGACTCTGCGCCTTCACTCTTTCCTAACAACCCTAAACATAACCCTAACCGCAACAAGAAGCTGAACCCGAGTTAGACCCGAAAAAACACGTACGGTGCCACTTTCTGCCATCAAAAAGTGCTCTCAGCGGAAGCCTTTGGGTACACCTGAACTCCCTGGGGGAGCCTTTACGCAACCATCACACTCAACAGGACTCTGCCTCTTCACTTTTTCCTAACAACCCTAAACATAACCCTAACCGGAACAAGAAGCTGCTCCCGAGTTAGACCCGAAAAAACACGTACGGTGCCACTTTCTGCCATCAAAAAGTGCTCTCAGCGGAAGCCTTCGGGTACACCTGAACTCCCTGGGGGAGCCTTTACGCAACCCCACACTCAACAGGACTCTGCGTCTTCACTCTTTCCTAACAACCCTAAACATAACCCTAACCGGAACAAGAAGCTGAACCCGAGTTAGACCCGAAAAAACACGTACGGTGCCACTTTCTGCCATCAAAAAGTGCTCTCAGCGGAAGCCTTTGGCTACACCTGAACTCCCTGGGGGAGCCTTTACGCAACCCTACACTCAACAGGACTCTGCGTCTTCACTCTTTCCTAACAACCCTAAACATAACCCTAACCGCAACAAGAAGCTGAACCCGAGTTAGACCCGAAAAAACACGTACGGTGCCACTTTATGCCATCAAAAAGTGCTCTCAGCGGAAGCCTTTGGGTACACCTGAACTCCCTGGGGGAGCCTTTACGCAACCCCACACTCAACAGGACTCTGCGTCTTCACTCTTTCCTAACAACCCTAAACATAACCCTAACCGGAACAAGAAGCTGAACACGAGTTAGACCCGAAAAAACACGTACGGTGCCACTTTCTGCTATCAAAAAGTGCTCTCAGCGGAAGCCTTCGGGTACACCTGAACTCCCTGGGGGAGCCTTTACGCAACCCCACACTCAACAGGACTCTGCGTCTTCACTCTTTCCTAACAACCCTAAACATAACCCTAACCGCAACAAGAACCTGAACCCGAGTTAGACCCGAAAAAACACGTACGGTGCCACTTTCTGCCATCAAAAAGTGCTCTCAGCGGAAGCCTTTGGGTACACCTGAACTCCCTGGGGGAGCCTTTACGCAACCCCACACTCAACAGGACTCTGCGTCTTCACTCTTTCCTAACAACCCTAAACATAACCCTAACCGCAACAAGAAGCTGAACCCGAGTTAGACCCGAAAAAACAAGTACGGTGCCACTTTCTGCCATCAAAAAGTGCTCTCAGCGGAAGCCTTTGGGTACACCTGAACTCCCTGGGGGAGCCTTTACGCAACCCCACACTCAACAGGACTCTGCGTCTTCACTCTTTCCTAACAACCCTAAACATAACCCTAACCGGAACAAGAAGCTGAACCCGAGTTAGACCCGAAAAAACACGCACGGTGCCACTTTCTGCCATCAAAAAGTGCTCTCAGCGGAAGCCTTTGGGTACACCTGAACTCCCTGGGGGAGCCTTTACGCAACCCCACACTCAACAGGACTCTGCGTCTTCACTCTTTCCTAACAACCCTAAACATAACCCTAACCGGAACAGGAAAATGAACCTGAGTTAGACCCGAAAAATCACGTACAGTGCCACTTTCTGCCATCAAAAAGTGCTCTCAGCGGAAGCCTTTGGGTACACCTGAACTCCCTGGGGGAGCCTTTACGCAACCCCACACTCAACAGGACTCTGCCTCTTCACTCTTTCCTAACAACCCTAAACATAACCCTAACCGGAACAAGAAGCTGAACCCGAGTTAGACCCGAAAAAACACGCACGGTGCCACTTTCTGCCATCAAAAAGTGCTCTCAGCGGAAGCCTTTGGCTACACCTGAACTCCCTGGGGGAGCCTTTACGCAACCCCACACTCAACAGGACTCTGCGTCTTCACTCTTTCCTAACAACCCTAAACATAACCCTAACCGCAACAAGAAGCTGAACCCGAGTTAGACCCGAAAAAACACGTACGGTGCCACTTTCTGCCATCAAAAAGTGCTCTCAGCGGAAGCCTTTGGGTACACCTGAACTCCCTGGGGGAGCCTTTACGCAACCCCACACTCAACAGGACTCTGCGTCTTCACTCTTTCCTAACAACCCTAAACATAACCCTAACCGCAACAAGAAGCTGAACCCGAGTTAGACCCGAAAAAACACGTACGGTGCCACTTTCTGCCATCAAAAAGTGCTCTCAGCGGAAGCCTTTGGGTGCACCTGAACTCCCTGGGGGAGCCTTTACGCAACCCCACACTCAACAGGACTCTGTCTCTTCACTCTTTCCTAACAACCCTAAACATAACCCTAACCGGAACAAGAAGCTGAACCCGAGTTAGACCCGAAAAAACACGTACGGTGCCACTTTCTGCCATCAAAAAGTGCTCTCAGCGGAAGCCTTTGGGTACACCTGAACTCCCTGGGGGAGCCTTTACGCAACCCCACACTCAACAGGACTCTGCGTCTTCACTCTTTCCTAACAACCCTAAACATATCCCTAACGGGAACAAGAAGCTGAACCCGAGTTAGACCCGAAAAAACACGTACGGTGCCACTTTCTGCCATCAAAAAGTGCTCTCAGCGGAAGCCTTTGGGTACTCCTGAACTCCCTGGGGGAGCCTTTACGCAACCCCACACTCAACAGGAATCTGCGTTTTATCTCTTTCCTAACAACCCTAAACATAACCCTAACCGGAACAAGAAGCTGAACGCGAGTTAGACCCGAAAAAACACGTACGGTGCCACTTTCTGCCATCAAAAAGTGCTCTCAGCGGAAGCCTTCGGGTACACCTGAACTCCCTGGGGGAGCCTTTACGCAACCCCACACTCAACAGGACTCTGCGTCTTCACTCTTTCCTAACAACCCTAAACATAACCCTAACCGCAACAAGAAGCTGAACCCGAGTTAGACCCGAAAAATCACGTACGGTGCCACTTTCTGCCATCAAAAACTGCTCTCAGCGGAAGCCTTTGGGTACACCTGAACTCCCTGGGGGAGCCTTTACGCAACCCCACACTCAACAGGACTCTGCCTCTTCACTCTTTCCTAACAACCCTAAACATAACCCTAACCGCAACAAGAAGCTGAACCCGAGTTAGACTCGAAAAATCACGTACGGTGCCACTTTCTGCCATCAAAAAGTGCTCTCAGCCGAAGCCTTTGGGTACACGTGAACTCCCTGGGGGAGCCTTTACGCAACCCCACACTCAACAGGACTCTGCGTCTTCACTCTTTCCTAACAACCCTAAACATAACCCTAACCGGAACAAGAAGCTTAACCCGAGTTAGACCCGGAAAAACACGTACGGTGCCACTTTCTGCCATCAAAAAGTGCTCTCAGCGGAAGCCTTCGGGTACACCTGAATTCCCTGGGGGAGCCTTTACGCAACCCCACACTCAACAGGACTCTGCGTCTTCACTCTTTCCTAACAACTCTAAACATAACCCTAACCGGAACAAGAAGCTGAACCCGAGTTAGATCCGAAAAAACACGTACGGTGCCACTTTCTGCCATCAAAAAGTGCTCTCAGCGGAAGCCTTTGGGTACACCTGAACTCCCTGGGGGAGCCTTTACGCAACCCCACACTCAACAGGACTGTGCCTCTTCACTCTTTCCTAACAACCCTAAACATAACCCTAACCGGAACAAGAAGCTGAACCCGAGTTAGACCCGAAAAAACACGTACGGTGCCACTTTCTGCCATCAAAAAGTGCTCTCAGTGGAAGCCTTTGGGTACACCTGAACTCCCTGGGGGAGCCTTTACGCAACCCCACACTCAACAGGACTCTGCGTCTTCACTCTTTCCTAACAACCCGAAACATAACCCTAACCGGAACAAGAAGCTGAACCCGAGTTAGACCCGAAAAAACACGTACGGTGCCACTTTCTGCCATCAAAAAGTGCTCTCAGCGGAAGCCTTTGGGTACACCTGAACTCCCTGGGGGAGCCTTTACGCAACCCCACACTCAACAGGACTGTGCCTCTTCACTCTTTCCTAACAACCCTAAACATAACCCTAACCGGAACAAGAAGCTGAACCCGAGTTAGACCCGAAAAAACACGTACGGTGCCACTTTCTGCCATCAAAAAGTGCTCTCAGTGGAAGCCTTTGGGTACACCTGAACTCCCTGGGGGAGCCTTTACGCAACCCCACACTCAACAGGACTCTGCGTCTTCACTCTTTCCTAACAACCCGAAACATAACCCTAACCGGAACAAGAAGCTGAACCCGAGTTAGACCCGAAAAAACACGTACGGTGCCACTTTCTGCCATCAAAAAGTGCTCTCAGCGGAAGCCTTTGGGTACACCTGAACTCCCTGGGGGAGCCTTTACGCAACCCCACACTCAACAGGACTCTGCGTCTTCACTCTTTCCTAACAACCCTAAACATATCCCTAACGGGAACAAGAAGCTGAACCCGAGTTAGACCCGAAAAAACACGTACAGTGCCACTTTCTGCCATCAAAAAGTGCTCTCAGCGGAAGCCTTTGGGTACTCCTGAACTCCCTGGGGGAGCCTTTACGCAACCCCACACTCAACAGGACTCTGCGTTTTATCTCTTTCCTAACAACCCTAAACATAACCCTAACCGGAACAAGAAGCTGAACCCGAGTTAGACCCGAAAAATCACGTACGGTGCCACTTTCTGCCATCAAAAAGTGCTCTCAGCGGAAGCCTTTGGGTACACCTGAACTCCCTGGGGGAGCCTTTACGCAACCCCACACTCAACAGGACTCTGCGTCTTCACTCTTTCCTAACAACCCTAAACATAACCCTAACCGCAACAAGAAGCTGAACCCGAGTTAGACCCGAAAAATCAGGTACGGTGCCACTTTATGCCATCAAAAAGTGCTCTCAGCGGAAGCCTTTGGGTACACCTGAACTCCCTGGGGGAGCCTTTACGCAACCCCACACTCAACAGGACTCTGCGTCTTCACTCTTTCCTAACAACCCTAAACATAACCCTAACCGCAACAAGAAGCTGAACCCGAGTTAGACCCGAAAAATCACGTACGGTGCCACTTTCTGCCATCAAAAAGTGCTCTCAGCGGAAGCCTTTGGGTACACCTGAACTCCCTGGGGGAGCCTTTACGCAACCCCACACTCAACAGGACTCTGCCTCTTCACTCTTTCCTAACAACCCTAAACATAACCCTAACCGGAACAGGAAGCTGAACCCGAGTTAGACCCGAAAAAACACGTACGGTGCCACTTTCTGCCATCAAAAAGTGCTCTCAGCGGAAGCCTTTGGGTACTCCTGAACTCCCTGGGGGAGCCTTTACGCAACCCCACACTCAACAGGACTCTGCGTCTTCACTCTTTCCTAACAACCCTAAACATAACCCTAACCGGAACAAGAAGCTGAACCCGAGTTAGACCCGAAAAAACACCTACGGTGCCACTTTCTGCCATCAAAAAGTGCTCTCAGCGGAAGCCTTTGGGTACACCTGAACTCCCTGGGGGAGCCTTTACGCAACCCCACACTCAACAGGACTCTGCGTCTTCACTCTTTCCTAACAACCCTAAACATAATCCTAACCGGAACAAGAAGCTGAACCCGAGTTAGACCCGAAAAAACACGCACGGTGCCACTTTCTGCCATCAAAAAGTGCTCTCAGCGGAAGCCTTTGGGTACACCTGAACTCCCTGGGGGAGCCTTTACGCAACACCACACTCAACAGGACTCTGCGTCTTCACTCTTTCCTAACAACCCTAAACATATCCCTAACGGGAACAAGAAGCTGAACCCGAGTTAGACCCGAAAAAACACGTACGGTGCCACTTTCTGCCATCAAAAAGTGCTCTCAGCGGAAGCCTTTGGGTACTCCTGAACTCCCTGGGGGAGCCTTTACGCAACCCCACACTCAACAGGAATCTGCGTTTTATCTCTTTCCTAACAACCCTAAAAATAACCCTAACCGGAACAAGAAGCTGAACCCGAGTTAGACCCGAAAAATCACGTACGGTGCCACTTTCTGCCATCAAAAAGTGCTCTCAGCGGAAGCCTTTGGGTACACCTGAACTCCCTGGGGGAGCCTTTACGCAACCCCACACTCAACAGGACTCTGCGTCTTCACTCTTTCCTAACAACCCTAAACATAACCCTAACCGGAACAAGAAGCTGAACCCGAGTTAGACCCGAAAAATCACGTACGGTGCCACTTTCTGCCATCAAAAAGTGCTCTCAGCGGAAGCCTTTGGGTACACCTGAACTCCCTGGGGGAGCCTTTACGCAACCCCACACTCAACAGGACTCTGCCTCTTCACTCTTTCCTAACAACCCTAAACAGAACCCTAACCGCAACAAGAAGCTGAACCCGAGTTAGACCCGAAAAAACACGTACGGTGCCACCTTCTGCCATCAAAAAGTGCTCTCAGCGGAAGCCTTTGGGTACACCTGAACTCCCTGGGGGAGCCTTTACGCAACCCCACACTCAACAGGACTCTGCGTCTTCACTCTTTCCTAACAACCCTAAACATAACCCTAACCGGAACAAGAAGCTGAACCCGAGTTAGACCCGAAAAAACACGTACGGTGCCACTTTCTGCCATCAAAAAGTGCTCTCAGCGGAAGCCTTTGGGTACACCTGAACTCCCTGGGGGAGCCTTTACGCAACCCCACACTCAACAGGACTCTGCGTCTTCACTCTTTCCTAACAACCCTAAACATAACCCTAACCGCAACAAGAAGCTGAACCCGAGTTAGACCCGAAAAATCACGTACGGTGCCACTTTCTGCCATCAAAAAGTGCTCTCAGCGGAAGCCTTTGGGTACACCTGAACTCCCTGGGGGAGCCTTTACGCAACCCCACACTCAACAGGACTCTGCGTCTTCACTCTTTCCTAACAACCCTAGACATAACCCTAACCGGAACAAGAAGCTGAACCCGAGTTAGACCCGAAAAAACACGTACGGTGCCACTTTATGCCATCAAAAAGTGCTCTCAGCGGAAGCCTTTGGGTACACCTGAACTCCCTGGGGGAGCCTTTACGCAACCCCACACTTAACAGGACTCTGTCTCTTCACTCTTTCCTAACAACCCTAAACATAACCCTAACCGGAACAAGAAGCTGAACGCGAGTTAGACCCGAAAAAACACGCACGGTGCCACTTTCTGCCATCAAAAAGTGCTCTCAGCGGAAGCCTTTGGGTACACCTGAACTCCCTGGGGGAGCCTTTACGCAACCCCACACTCAACAGGACTCTGCCTCTTCACTCTTTCCTAACAACCCTAAACATAACCCTAACCGGAACAAGAAGCTGAACCCGAGTTAGACCCGGAAAAACACGCACGGTGCCACTTTCTGCCATCAAAAAGTGCTCTCAGCGGAATCCTTTGGGTACACCTGAACTCCCTGGGGGAGCCTTTACGCAACCCCACACTCAACAGGACTCTGCGTCTTCACTCTTTCCTAACAACCCTAAAGATATCCCTAAACGGAACAAGAAGCTGAACCCGAGTTAGACCCGAAAAAACACCTACGGTGCCACTTTCTGCCATCAAAAAGTGCTCTCAGCGGAAGCCTTCGGGTACACCTGAACTCCCTGGGGGAGCCTTTACGCAACCCCACACTCAACAGGACTCTGCGTCTTCACTCTTTCCTAACAACCCTAAACATAACCCTAACCGGAACAAGAAGCTGAACCCGAGTTAGACCCGAAAAATCACGTACGGTGCCACTTTCTGCCATCAAAAAGTGCTCTCAGCGGAAGCCTTTGGGTACACCTGAACTCCCTGGGGGAGCCTTTACGCAACCCCACACTCAACAGGACTCTGCCTCTTCACTCTTTCCTAACAACCCTAAACATAACCCTAACCGCAACAAGAAGCTGAACCCGAGTTAGACTCGAAAAATCACGTACGGTGCCACTTTCTGCCATCAAAAAGTGCTCTCAGCCGAAGCCTTTGGGTACACGTGAACTCCCTGGGGGAGCCTTTACGCAACCCCACACTCAACAGGACTCTGCGTCTTCACTCTTTCCTAACAACCCTAAACATAACCCTAACCGGAACAAGAAGCTGAACCCGAGTTAGACCCGAAAAAACACGCACGGTGCCACTTTCTGCCATCAAAAAGTGCTCTCAGCGGAAGCCTTTGGGTACACCTGAACTCCCTGGGGGAGCCTTTACGCACCCCCACACTCAACAGGACTCTGCGTCTTCACTCTTTCCTAACAACCCTAAACATAACCCTAACCGGAACAAGAAGCTTAACCCGAGTTAGACCCGGAAAAACACGTACGGTGCCACTTTCTGCCATCAAAAAGTGCTCTCAGCGGAAGCCTTCGGGTACACCTGAATTCCCTGGGGGAGCCTTTACGCAACCCCACACTCAACAGGACTCTGCGTCTTCACTCTTTCCTAACAACTCTAAACATAACCCTAACCGGAACAAGAAGCTGAACCCGAGTTAGATCCGAAAAAACACGTACGGTGCCACTTTCCGCCATCAAAAAGTGCTCTCAGCGGAAGCCTTTGGGTACACCTGAACTCCCTGGGGGAGCCTTTACGCAACCCCACACTCAACACGACTGTGCCTCTTCACTCTTTCCTAACAACCCTAAACATAACCCTAACCGGAACAAGAAGCTGAACCCGAGTTAGACCCGAAAAAACACGTACGGTGCCACTTTCTGCCATCAAAAAGTGCTCTCAGTGGAAGCCTTTGGGTACACCTGAACTCCCTGGGGGAGCCTTTACGCAACCCCACACTCAACAGGACTCTGCGTCTTCACTCTTTCCTAACAACCCGAAACATAACCCTAACCGGAACAAGAAGCTGAACCCGAGTTAGACCCGAAAAATCACGTACGGTGCCACTTTATGCCATCAAAAAGGGCTCTCAGCGGAAGCCTTTGGGTACACCTGAACTCCCTGGGGGAGCCTTTACGCAACCCCACACTCAACAGGACTCTGCGTCTTCACTCTTTCCTAACAACCCTAAACATAACCCTAACCGGAACAAGAAGCTGAACCCGAGTTAGACCCGAAAAATCAGGTACGGTGCCACTTTCTGCCATCAAAAAGTGCTCTCAGCGGAAGCCTTTGGGTACACCTGAACTCCCTGGGGGAGCCTTTACGCAACCCCACACTCAACAGGACTCTGCCTCTTCACTCTTTCCTAACAACCCTAAACATAACCCTAACCGCAACAAGAAGCTGAACCCGAGTTAGACCCGAAAAAACACGTACGGTGCCACTTTCTGCCATCAAAAAGTGCTCTCAGCGGAAGCCTTTGGGTACACCTGAACTCCCTGGGGGAGCCTTTACGCAACCCCACACTCAACAGGACTCTGCCTCTTCACTCTTTCCTAACAACCCTAAACATAACCCTAACCGCAACAAGAAGCTGAACCCGAGTTAGACCCGAAAAAACACACACGGTGCCACTTTCTGCCATCAAAAAGTGCTCTCAGCAGAAGCCTTTGGGTACACCTGAACTCCCTGGGGGAGCCTTTACGCAACCCCACACTCAACAGGACTCTGCCTCTTCACTCTTTCCTAACAACCCTAAACATAACCCTAACCGGAACAGGAAGCTGAACCCGAGTTAGACCCGAAAAAACACGTACGGTGCCACTTTCTGCCATCAAAAAGTGCTCTCAGCGGAAGCCTTTGGGTACTCCTGAACTCCCTGGGGGAGCCTTTACGCAACCCCACACTCAACAGGACTCTGCGTCTTCACTCTTTCCTAACAACCCTAAACATAACCCTAACCGGAACAAGAAGCTGAACCCGAGTTAGACCCGAAAAAACACCTACGGTGCCACTTTCTGCCATCAAAAAGTGCTCTCAGCGGAAGCCTTTGGGTACACCTGAACTCCCTGGGGGAGCCTTTACGCAACCCCACACTCAACAGGACTCTGCGTCTTCACTCTTTCCTAACAACCCTAAACATAACCCTAACCGGAACAAGAAGCTGAACCCGAGTTAGACCCGAAAAAACACGTACGGTGCCACTTTCTGCCATCAAAAAGTGCTCTCAGCGGAAGCCTTTGGGTACTCCTGAACTCCCTGGGGGAGCCTTTACGCAACCCCACACTCAACAGGACTCTGCGTCTTCACTCTTTCCTAACAACCCTAAACATAACCCTAACCGGAACAAGAAGCTGAACCCGAGTTAGACCCGAAAAAACACCTACGGTGCCACTTTCTGCCATCAGAAAGTGCTCTCAGCGGAAGCCTTTGGGTACACCTGAACTCCCTGGGGGAGCCTTTACGCAACCCCACACTCAACAGGACTCTGCGTCTTCACTCTTTCCTAACAACCCTAAACATAACCCTAACCGGAACAAGAAGCTGAACGCGAGTTAGACCCGAAAAAACAGGCACGGTGCCACTTTCTGCCATCAAAAAGTGCTCTCAGCGGAAGCCTTTGGGTACACCTGAACTCCCTGGGGGAGCCTTTACGCAACCCCACACTCAACAGGACTCTGCCTCTTCACTCTTTCCTAACAACCCTAAACATAACCCTAACCGGAACAAGAAGCTGAACCCGAGTTAGACCCGAAAAATCACGTACGGTGCCACTTTCTGCCATCAAAAAGTGCTCTCAGCGGAAGCCTTTGGGTACACCTGAACTCCCTGGGGGAGCCTTTACGCAACCCCACACTCAACAGGACTCTGCGTCTTCACTCTTTCCTAACAACCCTAAACATAACCCTAACCGGAACAAGAAGCTGAACCCGAGTTAGACCCGAAAAAACACGTACGGTGCCACTTTCTGCCATCAAAAAGTGCTCTCAGCGGAAGCCTTTGGGTACACCTGAACTCCCTGGGGGAGCCTTTACGCAACCCCACACTCAACAGGACTCTGCGTCTTCACTCTTTCCTAACAACCCTAAACATAACCCTAACCGGAACAAGAAGCTGAACCCGAGTTAGACCCGAAAAATCACGTACGGTGCCACTTTCTGCCATCAAAAAGTGCTCTCAGCGGAAGCCTTTGGGTACACCTGAACTCCCTGGGGGAGCCTTTACGCAACCCCACACTCAACAGGACTCTGTCTCTTCACTCTTTCCTAACAACCCTAAACATAACCCTAACCGCAACAAGAAGCTGAACCCGAGTTAGACCCGAAAAAACACGCACGGTGCCACTTTCTGCCATCAAAAAGTGCTCTCAGCGGAAGCCTTTGGGTACACCTGAACTCCCTGGGGGAGCCTTTACGCAACCCCACACTCAACAGGACTCTGCCTCTTCACTCTTTCCTAACAACCCTAAACATAACCCTAACCGCAACAAGAAGATGAACCCGAGTTAGACCCGAAAAAACACCTACGGTGCCACTTTCTGCCATCAAAAAGTGCTCTCAGTGGAAGCCTTTGGGTACACCTGAACTCCCTGGGGGAGCCTTT
This sequence comes from Anser anser, assembly GCF_964211835.1. NCBI lineage: Eukaryota > Metazoa > Chordata > Aves > Anseriformes > Anatidae > Anser > Anser anser. The sequence continues at coordinate 142,671 of NC_139746.1, forward strand.
ACGCAACCCCACACTCAACAGGACTCTGCCTCTTCACTCTTTCCTAACAACCCTAAACATAACCCTAACCGGAACAGGAAGCTGAACCCGAGTTAGACCCGAAAAAACACGTACGGTGCCACTTTCTGCCATCAAAAAGTGCTCTCAGCGGAAGCCTTTGGGTACTCCTGAACTCCCTGGGGAGCCTTTACGCAACCCCACACTCAACAGGACTCTGCGTCTTCACTCTTTCCTAACAACCCTAAACATAACCCTAACCGGAACAAGAAGCTGAACCCGAGTTAGACCCGAAAAAACACCTACGGTGCCACTTTCTGCCATCAAAAAGTGCTCTCAGCGGAAGCCTTTGGGTACACCTGAACTCCCTGGGGGAGCCTTTACGCAACCCCACACTCAACAGGACTCTGCGTCTTCACTCTTTCCTAACAACCCTAAACATAACCCTAACCGGAACAAGAAGCTGAACCCGAGTTAGACCCGAAAAATCACGTACGGTGCCACTTTCTGCCATCAAAAAGTGCTCTCAGCGGAAGCCTTTGGGTACACCTGAACTCCCTGGGGGAGCCTTTACGCAACCCCACACTCAACAGGACTCTGCCTCTTCACTCTTTCCTAACAACCCTAAACATAACCCTAACCGGAACAAGAAGCTTAACCCGAGTTAGACCCGAAAAAACACGTACGGTGCCAATTTCTGCCATCAAAAAGTGCTCTCAGCGGAAGCCTTCGGGTACACCTGAACTCCCTGGGGGAGCCTTTACGCAACCCCACACTCAACAGGACTCTGCGTCTTCACTCTTTCCTAACAACCCTAAACATAACCCTAACCGGAACAAGAAGCTGAACCCGAGTTAGACCCGAAAAAACACGTACGGTGCCACTTTCTGCCATCAAAAAGTGCTCTCAGCGGAAGCCTTTGGGTACTCCTGAACTCCCTGGGGGAGCCTTTACGCAACCCCACACTCAACAGGACTCTGCGTTTTATCTCTTTCCTAACAACCCTAAACATAACCCTAACCGGAACAAGAAGCTGAACCCGAGTTAGACCCGAAAAATCACGTACGGTGCCACTTTATGCCATCAAAAAGTGCTCTCAGCGGAAGCCTTTGGGTACACCTGAACTCCCTGGGGGAGCCTTTACGCAACCCCACACTCAACAGGACTCTGCCTCTTCACTCTTTCCTAACAACCCTAAACATAACCCTAACCGGAACAAGAAGCTGAACCCGAGTTAGACCCGAAAAATCACGTACGGTGCCACTTTCTGCCATCAAAAAGTGCTCTCAGCGGAAGCCTTTGGGTACACGTGAACTCCCTGGGGGAGCCTTTACGCAACCCCACACTCAACAGGACTCTGTCTCTTCACTCTTTCCTAACAACCCTAAACATAACCCTAACCGGAACAAGAAGCTGAACCCGAGTTAGACCCGAAAAAACACGCACGGTGCCACTTTCTGCCATCAAAAAGTGCTCTCAGCGGAAGCCTTTGGGTACACCTGAACTCCCTGGGGGAGCCTTTACGCAACCCCACACTCAACAGGACTCTGCGTCTTCACTCTTTCCTAACAACCCTAAACATAACCCTAACCGGAACAAGAAGCTGAACCCGAGTTAGACCCGGAAAAACACGTACGGTGCCACTTTCTGCCATCAAAAAGTGCTCTCAGCGGAAGCCTTTGGGGACACCTGAGCTCCCTGGGGGAGCCTTTACGCAACCCCACACTCAACAGGACTCTGCGTCTTCACTCTTTCCTAACAACCCTAAACATAACCCTAACCGGAACAAGAAGCTGAACCCGAGTTAGACCCGAAAAAACACGTACGGTGCCACTTTCTGCCATCAAAATGTGCTCTCAGTGGAAGCCTTTGGGTACACCTGAACTCCCTGGGGGAGCCTTTACGCAACCCCACACTCAACAGGACTCTGCGTCTTCACTCTTTCCTAACAACCCTAAACATATCCCTAACTGGAACAAGAAGCTGAACCCGAGTTACACCCGAAAAAACACGTACGGTGCCACTTTCTGCCATCAAAAAGTGCTCTCAGCGGAAGCCTTTGGGTACTCCTGAACTCCCTGGGGGAGCCTTTACGCAACCCCACACTCAACAGGACTCTGCGTCTTCACTCTTTCCTAACAACCCTAAACATAACCCTAACCGGAACAAGAAGCTGAACCCGAGTTAGACCCGAAAAAACACGTACGGTGCCACTTTCTGCCATCAAAAAGTGCTCTCAGCGGAAGCCTTTGGGTACACCTGAACTCCCTGGGGGAGCCTTTACGCAACCCCACACTCAACAGGACTCTGCGTCTTCACTCTTTCCTAACAACCCTAAACATAACCCTAACCGGAACAAGAAGCTGAACCCGAGTTAGACCCGAAAAATCACGTACGGTGCCACTTTCTGCCATCAAAAAGTGCTCTCAGCGGAAGCCTTTGGGTACACCTGAACTCCCTGGGGGAGCCTTTACGCAACCCCACACTCAACAGGACTCTGTCTCTTCACTCTTTCCTAACAACCCTAAACATAACCCTAACCGCAACAAGAAGCTGAACCCGAGTTAGACCCGAAAAAACACGCACGGTGCCACTTTCTGCCATCAAAAAGTGCTCTCAGCGGAAGCCTTTGGGTACACCTGAACTCCCTGGGGGAGCCTTTACGCAACCCCACACTCAACAGGACTCTGCCTCTTCACTCTTTCCTAACAACCCTAAACATAACCCTAACCGCAACAAGAAGATGAACCCGAGTTAGACCCGAAAAAACACCTACGGTGCCACTTTCTGCCATCAAAAAGTGCTCTCAGTGGAAGCCTTTGGGTACACCTGAACTCCCTGGGGGAGCCTTTACGCAACCCCACACTCAACAGGACTCTGCCTCTTCACTCTTTCCTAACAACCCTAAACATAACCCTAACCGGAACAGGAAGCTGAACCCGAGTTAGACCCGAAAAAACACGTACGGTGCCACTTTCTGCCATCAAAAAGTGCTCTCAGCGGAAGCCTTTGGGTACTCCTGAACTCCCTGGGGAGCCTTTACGCAACCCCACACTCAACAGGACTCTGCGTCTTCACTCTTTCCTAACAACCCTAAACATAACCCTAACCGGAACAAGAAGCTGAACCCGAGTTAGACCCGAAAAAACACCTACGGTGCCACTTTCTGCCATCAAAAAGTGCTCTCAGCGGAAGCCTTTGGGTACACCTGAACTCCCTGGGGGAGCCTTTACGCAACCCCACACTCAACAGGACTCTGCGTCTTCACTCTTTCCTAACAACCCTAAACATAACCCTAACCGGAACAAGAAGCTGAACCCGAGTTAGACCCGAAAAATCACGTACGGTGCCACTTTCTGCCATCAAAAAGTGCTCTCAGCGGAAGCCTTTGGGTACACCTGAACTCCCTGGGGGAGCCTTTACGCAACCCCACACTCAACAGGACTCTGCCTCTTCACTCTTTCCTAACAACCCTAAACATAACCCTAACCGGAACAAGAAGCTTAACCCGAGTTAGACCCGAAAAAACACGTACGGTGCCAATTTCTGCCATCAAAAAGTGCTCTCAGCGGAAGCCTTCGGGTACACCTGAACTCCCTGGGGGAGCCTTTACGCAACCCCACACTCAACAGGACTCTGCGTCTTCACTCTTTCCTAACAACCCTAAACATAACCCTAACCGGAACAAGAAGCTGAACCCGAGTTAGACCCGAAAAAACACGTACGGTGCCACTTTCTGCCATCAAAAAGTGCTCTCAGCGGAAGCCTTTGGGTACTCCTGAACTCCCTGGGGGAGCCTTTACGCAACCCCACACTCAACAGGACTCTGCGTTTTATCTCTTTCCTAACAACCCTAAACATAACCCTAACCGGAACAAGAAGCTGAACCCGAGTTAGACCCGAAAAATCACGTACGGTGCCACTTTATGCCATCAAAAAGTGCTCTCAGCGGAAGCCTTTGGGTACACCTGAACTCCCTGGGGGAGCCTTTACGCAACCCCACACTCAACAGGACTCTGCCTCTTCACTCTTTCCTAACAACCCTAAACATAACCCTAACCGGAACAAGAAGCTGAACCCGAGTTAGACCCGAAAAATCACGTACGGTGCCACTTTCTGCCATCAAAAAGTGCTCTCAGCGGAAGCCTTTGGGTACACGTGAACTCCCTGGGGGAGCCTTTACGCAACCCCACACTCAACAGGACTCTGTCTCTTCACTCTTTCCTAACAACCCTAAACATAACCCTAACCGGAACAAGAAGCTGAACCCGAGTTAGACCCGAAAAAACACGCACGGTGCCACTTTCTGCCATCAAAAAGTGCTCTCAGCGGAAGCCTTTGGGTACACCTGAACTCCCTGGGGGAGCCTTTACGCAACCCCACACTCAACAGGACTCTGCCTCTTCACTCTTTCCTAACAACCCTAAACATAACCCTAACCGCAACAAGAAGCTGAACCCGAGTTAGACCCGGAAAAACACGTACGGTGCCACTTTCTGCCATCAAAAAGTGCTCTCAGCGGAAGCCTTTGGGGACACCTGAGCTCCCTGGGGGAGCCTTTACGCAACCCCACACTCAACAGGACTCTGCGTCTTCACTCTTTCCTAACAACCCTAAACATAACCCTAACCGGAACAAGAAGCTGAACCCGAGTTAGACCCGAAAAAACACGTACGGTGCCACTTTCTGCCATCAAAATGTGCTCTCAGTGGAAGCCTTTGGGTACACCTGAACTCCCTGGGGGAGCCTTTACGCAACCCCACACTCAACAGGACTCTGCGTCTTCACTCTTTCCTAACAACCCTAAACATATCCCTAACTGGAACAAGAAGCTGAACCCGAGTTACACCCGAAAAAACACGTACGGTGCCACTTTCTGCCATCAAAAAGTGCTCTCAGCGGAAGCCTTTGGGTACTCCTGAACTCGCTGGGGGAGCCTTTACGCAACCCCACACTCAACAGGGCTCTGCGTTTTATCTCTTTCCTAACAACCCTAAACATAACCCTAACCGGAACAAGAAGCTGAACCCGAGTTAGACCCGAAAAATCACGTACGGTGCCACATTCTGCCATCAAAAAGTGCTCTCAGCGGAAGCCTTTGGGTACACCTGAACTCCCTGGGGGAGCCTTTACGCAACCCCACACTCAACAGGACTCTGCGTCTTCACTCTTTCCTAACAACCCTAAACATAACCCTAACCGGAACAAGAAGCTGAACCCGAGTTAGACCCGAAAAATCACGTACGGTGCCACTTTCTGCCATCAAAAAGTGCTCTCAGCGGAAGCCTTTGGGTACACCTGAACTCCCTGGGGGAGCCTTTACGCAACCCCACACTCAACAGGACTCTGCGTCTTCACTCTTTCCTAACAACCCTAAACATAACCCTAACCGGAACAGGAAGCTGAACCCGAGTTAGACCCGAAAAAACACGTACGGTGCCACTTTCTGCCATCAAAAAGTGCTCTCAGCGGAAGCCTTTGGGTACTCCTGAACTCCCTGGGGGAGCCTTTACGCAACCCCACACTCAACAGGACTCTGCGTCTTCACTCTTTCCTAACAACCCTAAACATAACCCTAACCGGAACAAGAAGCTGAACCCGAGTTAGACCCGAAAAAACACGTACGGTGCCACTTTCTGCCATCAAAAAGTGCTCTCAGCGGAAGCCTTTGGGTACACCTGAACTCCCTGGGGGAGCCTTTACGCAACCCCACACTCAACAGGACTCTGCGTTTTATCTCTTTCCTCACAACCCTAAACATAACCCTAACCGGAACAAGAAGCTGAACCCGAGTTAGACCCGAAAAATCACGTACGGTGCCACTTTCTGCCATCAAAAAGTGCTCTCAGCGGAAGCCTTTGGGTACACCTGAACTCCCTGGGGGAGCCTTTACGCAACCCCACACTCAACAGGACTCTGCGTCTTCACTCTTTCCTAACAACCCTAAACATAACCCTAACCGGAACAAGAAGCTGAACCCGAGTTAGACCCGAAAAAACACGTACGGTGCCACTTTCTGCCATCAAAAAGTGTTCTCAGCGGAAGCCTTTGGGTACACCTGAACTCCCTGGGGGAGCCTCTACGCATCCCCACACTGAACAGGACTCTGCGTCTTCACTCTTTCCTAACAACCCTAAACATAACCCTCACCGCAACAAGAAGCTGAACCCGAGTTAGACCCGAAAAAACACGTACGGTGCCACTTTCTGCCATCAAAAAGTGCTCTCAGCGGAAGCCTTTGGGTACACCTGAACTCCCTGGGGGAGCCTTTACGCAACCCCACACTCAACAGGACTCTGCGTCTTCACTTTTTCCTAACAACCCTAAACATAACCCTAACCGGAACAAGAAGCTGAACCCGAGTTAGACCCGAAAAAACACGTACGGTGCCACTTTCTGCCATCAAAAAGTGCTCTCAGCGGAAGCCTTTGGGTACACCTGAACTCCCTGGGGGAGCCTTTACGCAACCCCAAACTCAACAAGACTCTGCGTTTTATCTCTTTCCTAACAACCCTAAACATAACCCTAACCGCAACAAGAAGCTGAACCCGAGTTAGACCCAAAAAATCACGTACGGTGCCACTTTCTGCCATCAAAAAGTGCTCTCAGCGTAAGCCTTTGGGTACACCTGAACTCCCTGGGGGAGCCTTTACGCAACCCCACACTCAACAGGACTCTGCGTCTTCACTCTTTCCTAACAACCCTAAACATAACCCTAACCGGAACAGGAAGCTGAACCCGAGTTAGACCCGAAAAAACACGTACGGTGCCACTTTCTGCCATCAAAAAGTGCTCTCAGCGGAAGCCTTTGGGTACACCTGAACTCCCTGGGGGAGCCTTTACGCAACCCCACACTCAACAGGACTCTGCGTCTTCACTCTTTCCTAACAACCCTAAACATAACCCTAACCGGAACAGGAAGCTGAACCCGAGTTAGACCCGAAAAAACACGTACGGTGCCACTTTCTGCCATCAAAAAGTGCTCTCAGCGGAAGCCTTTGGGTACTCCTGAACTCCCTGGGGGAGCCTTTACGCAACCCCACACTCAACAGGACTCTGCGTCTTCACTCTTTCCTAACAACCCTAAACATAACCCTAACCGGAACAAGAAGCTGAACCCGAGTTAGACCCGAAAAAACACGTACGGTGCCACTTTCTGCCATCAAAAAGTGCTCTCAGCGGAAGCCTTTGGGTACACCTGAACTCCCTGGGGGAGCCTTTACGCAACCCCAAACTCAACAGGACTCTGCCTTTTCACTCTTTCCTAACAACCCTAAACATAACCCTAACCGGAACAAGAAGCTGAACCCGAGTTAGACCCGAAAAATCACGTACGGTGCCACTTTCTGCCATCAAAAAGTGCTCTCAGCGGAAGCCTTTGGGTACACCTGAACTCCCTGGGGGAGCCTTTACGCAACCCCACACTCAACAGGACTCTGCGTTTTATCTCTTTCCTAACAACCCTAAACATAACCCTAACCGGAACAAGAAGCTGAACCCGAGTTAGACCCAAAAAATCACGTACGGTGCCACTTTCTGCCATCAAAAAGTGCTCTCAGCGGAAGCCTTTGGGTACACCTGAACTCCCTGGGGGAGCCTTTACGCAACCCCACACTCAACAGGACTCTGCGTCTTCACTCTTTCCTAACAACCCGAAACATAACCCTAACCGGAACAAGAAGCTGAACCCGAGTTAGACCCGAAAAAACACGTACGGTGCCACTTTCTGCCATCAAAAAGTGCTCTCAGCGGAAGCCTTTGGGTACACCTGAACTCCCTGGGGGAGCCTCTACGCATCCCCACACTGAACAGGACTCTGCGTCTTCACTCTTTCCTAACAACCCGAAACATAACCCTCACCGTAACAAGAAGCTGAACCCGAGTTAGACCCGAAAAAACACGTACGGTGCCACTTTCTGCCATCAAAAAGTGCTCTCAGCGGAAGCCTTTGGGTACACCTGAACTCCCTGGGGGAGCCTTTACGCAACCCCACACTCAACAGGACTCTGCGTCTTCACTCTTTCCTAACAACCCTAAACATAACCCTAACCGGAACAGGAAGCTGAACCCGAGTTAGACCCGAAAAAACACGTACGGTGCCACTTTCTGCCATCAAAAAGTGCTCTCAGCGGAAGCCTTTGGGTACTCCTGAACTCCCTGGGGGAGCCTTTACGCAACCCCACACTCAACAGGACTCTGCGTCTTCACTCTTTCCTAACAACCCTAAACATAACCCTAACCGGAACAAGAAGCTGAACCCGAGTTAGACCCGAAAAAACACGTACGGTGCCACTTTCTGCCATCAAAAAGTGCTCTCAGCGGAAGCCTTTGGGTACACCTGAACTCCCTGGGGGAGCCTTTACGCAACCCCAAACTCAACAGGACTCTGCCTTTTCACTCTTTCCTAACAACCCTAAACATAACCCTAACCGGAACAAGAAGCTGAACCCGAGTTAGACCCGAAAAATCACGTACGGTGCCACTTTATGCCATCAAAAAGTGCTCTCAGCGGAAGCCTTTGGGTACACCTGAACTCCCTGGGGGAGCCTTTACGCAACCCCACACTCAACAGGACTCTGCGTTTTATCTCTTTCCTAACAACCCTAAACATAACCCTAACCGCAACAAGAAGCTGAACCCGAGTTAGACCCAAAAAATCACGTACGGTGCCACTTTCTGCCATCAAAAAGTGCTCTCAGCGGAAGCCTTTGGGTACACCTGAACTCCCTGGGGGAGCCTTTACGCAACCCCACACTCAACAGGACTCTGCGTCTTCACTCTTTCCTAACAACCCTAAACATAACCCTAACCGGAACAAGAAGCTGAACCCGAGTTAGACCCGAAAAAACACGTATGGTGCCACTTTCTGCCATCAAAAAGTGCTCTCAGCGGAAGCCTTTGGGTACACCTGAACTCCCTGGGGGAGCCTCTACGCATCCCCACACTGAACAGGACTCTGCGTCTTCACTCTTTCCTAACAACCCTAAACATAACCCTCACCGCAACAAGAAGCTGAACCCGAGTTAGACCCGAAAAAACACGTACGGTGCCACTTTCTGCCATCAAAAAGTGCTCTCAGCGGAAGCCTTTGGGTACACCTGAACTCCCTGGGGGAGCCTTTACGCAACCCCACACTCAACAGGACTCTGCGTCTTCACTTTTTCCTAACAACCCTAAACATAACCCTAACCGGAACAAGAAGCTGAACCCGAGTTAGACCCGAAAAAACACGTACGGTGCCACTTTCCGCCATCAAAAAGTGCTCTCAGCGGAAGCCTTTGGGTACACCTGAACTCCCTGGGGGAGCCTTTACGCAACCCCAAACTCAACAAGACTCTGCGTTTTATCTCTTTCCTAACAACCCTAAACATAACCCTAACCGCAACAAGAAGCTGAACCCGAGTTAGACCCAAAAAATCACGTACGGTGCCACTTTCTGCCATCAAAAAGTGCTCTCAGCGGAAGCCTTTGGGTACACCTGAACTCCCTGGAGGAGCCTTTACGCAACCCCACACTCAACAGGACTCTGCGTCTTCACTCTTTCCTAACAACCCTAAACATAACCCTAACCGGAACAGGAAAATGAACCTGAGTTAGACCCGAAAATACACGTACGGTGCCACTTTCTGCCATCAAAAAGTGCTCTCAGCGGAAGCCTTTGGGTACACCTGAACTCCCTGGGGGAGCCTTTACGCAACCCCACACTCAACAGGACTCTGCGTCTTCACTCTTTCCTAACAACCCTAAACATAACCCTAACCGCAACAAGAAGCTGAACCCGAGTTAGACCCGAAAAAACACGTACGGTGCCACTTTCTGCCATCAAAAAGTGCTCTCAGCGGAAGCCTTTGGGTACACCTGAACTCCCTGGGGGAGCCTTTACGCAACCCCAAACTCAACAGGACTCTGCGTCTTCACTCTTTCCTAACAACCCGAAACATAACCCTAACCGGAACAAGAAGCTGAACCCGAGTTACACCCGAAAAAACACGTACGGTGCCACTTTCTGCCATCAAAAAGTGCTCTCAGCGGAAGCCTTCAGGTACACCTGAACTCCCTGGGGGAGCCTTTACGCAACCCCAAACTCAACAGGACTCTGCGTCTTCACTCTTTCCTAACAACCCTAAACATAACCCTAACCGGAACAAGAAGCTGAACCCGAGTTAGACCCGGAAAAACACGTACGGTGCCACTTTCTGCCATCAAAAAGTGCTCTCAGCGGAAGCCTTCGGGTACACCTGAACTCCCTGGGGGAGCCTTTACGCAATCTCACACTCAACAGGACAATGCGTCTTCACTCTTTCCTAACAACCCTAAACATAACCCTAACCGCAACAAGAAGCTGAACCCGAGTTAGACCCGAAAAATCACGTACGGTGCCACTTTCTGCCATCAAAAAGTGCTCTCAGCAGAAGCCTTTGGGTACACCTGAACTCCCTGGGGGAGCCTTTACGCATCCCCACACTCAACAGGACTCTGCGTCTTCACTCTTTCCTAACAACCCTAAACATAACCCTCACCGCAACAAGAAGCTGAACCCGAGTTAGACCCGAAAAAACACGTACGGTGCCACTTTCTGCCATCAAAAAGTGCTCTCAGCGGAAGCCTTTGGGTACACCTGAACTCCCTGGGGGAGCCTTTACGCAACCCCACACTCAACAGGACTCTGCGTCTTCACTTTTTCCTAACAACCCTAAACATAACCCTAACCGGAACAAGAAGCTGAACCCGAGTTAGACCCGAAAAAACACGTACGGTGCCACTTTCCGCCATCAAAAAGTGCTCTCAGCGGAAGCCTTTGGGTACACCTGAACTCCCTGGGGGAGCCTTTACGCAACCCCAAACTCAACAAGACTCTGCGTTTTATCTCTTTCCTAACAACCCTAAACATAACCCTAACCGCAACAAGAAGCTGAACCCGAGTTAGACCCAAAAAATCACGTACGGTGCCACTTTCTGCCATCAAAAAGTGCTCTCAGCGGAAGCCTTTGGGTACACCTGAACTCCCTGGAGGAGCCTTTACGCAACCCCACACTCAACAGGACTCTGCGTCTTCACTCTTTCCTAACAACCCTAAACATAACCCTAACCGGAACAGGAAAATGAACCTGAGTTAGACCCGAAAATACACGTACGGTGCCACTTTCTGCCATCAAAAAGTGCTCTCAGCGGAAGCCTTTGGGTACACCTGAACTCCCTGGGGGAGCCTTTACGCAACCCCACACTCAACAGGACTCTGCGTCTTCACTCTTTCCTAACAACCCTAAACATAACCCTAACCGCAACAAGAAGCTGAACCCGAGTTAGACCCGAAAAAACACGTACGGTGCCACTTTCTGCCATCAAAAAGTGCTCTCAGCGGAAGCCTTTGGGTACACCTGAACTCCCTGGGGGAGCCTTTACGCAACCCCAAACTCAACAGGACTCTGCGTCTTCACTCTTTCCTAACAACCCGAAACATAACCCTAACCGGAACAAGAAGCTGAACCCGAGTTACACCCGAAAAAACACGTACGGTGCCACTTTCTGCCATCAAAAAGTGCTCTCAGCGGAAGCCTTCAGGTACACCTGAACTCCCTGGGGGAGCCTTTACGCAACCCCAAACTCAACAGGACTCTGCGTCTTCACTCTTTCCTAACAACCCTAAACATAACCCTAACCGGAACAAGAAGCTGAACCCGAGTTAGACCCGGAAAAACACGTACGGTGCCACTTTCTGCCATCAAAAAGTGCTCTCAGCGGAAGCCTTCGGGTACACCTGAACTCCCTGGGGGAGCCTTTACGCAATCTCACACTCAACAGGACTCTGCGTCTTCACTCTTTCCTAACAACCCTAAACATAACCCTAACCGCAACAAGAAGCTGAACCCGAGTTAGACCCGAAAAATCACGTACGGTGCCACTTTCTGCCATCAAAAAGTGCTCTCAGCAGAAGCCTTTGGGTACACCTGAACTCCCTGGGGGAGCCTTTACGCATCCCCACACTCAACAGGACTCTGCGTCTTCACTCTTTCCTAACAACCCTAAACATAACCCTCACCGCAACAAGAAGCTGAACCCGAGTTAGACCCGAAAAAACACGTACGGTGCCACTTTCTGCCATCAAAAAGTGCTCTCAGCGGAAGCCTTTGGGTACACCTGAACTCCCTGGGGGAGCCTTTACGCAACCCCAAACTCAACAGGACTCTACGTATTCACTCTTTCCTAACAACCCGAAACATAACCCTAACCGGAACAAGAAGCTGAACCCGAGTTAGACCCGAAAAAACACGTACGGTGCCACTTTCTGCCATCAAAAAGTGCTCTCAGCGGAAGCCTTTGGGTACACCTGAACTCCCTGGGGGAGCCTTTACGCAACCCCACACTCAACAGGACTCTGTGTCTTCACTCTTTCCTAACAACCCTAAACATAACCCTCACCGCAACAAGAAGCTGAACCCGAGTTAGACCCGAAAAATCAGGTACGGTGCCACTTTCTGCCATCAAAAAGTGCTCTCAGCGGAAGCCTTTGGGTACACCTGAACTCCCTGGGGGAGCCTTTACGCAACCCCACACTCAACAGGACTCTGTCTCTTCACTCTTTCCTAACAACCCTAAACATAACCCTAACCGGAACAAGAAGCTGAACCCAAGTTAGACCCGAAAAAACACGTACGGTGCCACTTTCTGCCATCAAAAAGTGCTCTCAGCGGAAGCCTTTGGGTACACCTGAACTCCCTGGGGGAGCCTTTACGCAACCCCACACTCAACAGGACTCTGCGTCTTCACTCTTTCCTAACAACCCTAAACATAACCCTCACCGCAACAAGAAGCTGAACCCGAGTTAGACCCGAAAAAACACGTACGGTGCCACTTTCTGCCATCAAAAAGTGCTCTCAGCGGAAGCCTTTGGGTACACCTGAACTCCCTGGGGGAGCCTTTACGCATCCCCAAACTCAACAGGACTCTGCGTCTTCACTCTTTCCTAACAACCCGAAACATAACCCTAACCGGAACAAGAAGCTGAACCCGAGTTAGACCCGAAAAAACACGTACGGTGCCACTTTCTGCCATCAAAAAGTGCTCTCAGCGGAAGCCTTTGGGTACACCTGAACTCCCTGGGGGAGCCTTTACGCAACCCCACACTCAACAGGACTCTGCGTCTTCACTCTTTCCTAACAACCCTAAACATAACCCTAACCGCAACAAGAAGCTGAACCCGAGTTAGACCCGAAAAATCACGTACTTTGCCACTTTCTGCCATCAAAAAGTGCTCTCAGCGGAAGCCTTTGGGTACACCTGAACTCCCTGGGGGAGCCTTTACGCAACCCCACACTCAACAGGACTCTGCGTCTTCACTCTTTCCTAACAACCCTAAACATAACCCTAACCGCAACAAGAAGCTGAACCCGAGTTAGACCCGAAAAAACACGTACGGTGCCACTTTCTGCCATCCAAAAGTGCTCTCAGCGGAAGCCTTTGGGTACACCTGAACTCCCTGGGAGAGCCTTTACGCAACCCCACACTCAACAGGACTCTGCGTCTTCACTCTTTCCTAACAACCCTAAACATAACCCTAACCGGAACAAGAAGCTGAACCCGAGTTAGACCCGAAAAAACACGTACGGTACCACTTTATGCCATCAAAAAGTGCTCTCAGCGGAAGCCTTTGGGTACACCTGAGCTCCCTGGGGGAGCCTTTACGCAACCCCACACTCAACAGGACTCTGCGTCTTCACTCTTTCCTAACAACCCTAAACATAACCCTAACCGGAACAGGAAAATGAACCTGAGTTAGACCCGAAAAAACACGTACGGTGCCACTTTCTGCCATCAAAAAGTGCTCTCAGCGGAAGCCTTCGGGTACACCTGAACTCCCTGGGGGAGCCTTTACGCAAACCCACACTCAACAGGACTCTGCGTCTTCACTCTTTCCTAACAACCCTAAACATAACCCTAACCGCAACAAGAAGCTGAACCCGAGTTAGACCCGAAAAAACACGTACGGTGCCACTTTCTGCCATCAAAAAGTGCTCTCAGCGGAAGCCTTTGGGTACACCTGAACTCCCTGGGGGAGCCTTTACGCAACCCCACACTCAACAGGACTCTGCGTCTTCACTCTTTCCTAACAACCCTAAACATAACCCTAACCGGAATAAGAAGCTGAACCCGAGTTAGACCCGAAAAAACACGTACGGTGCCACTTTCTGCCACCAAAAAGTGCTCTCAGCGGAAGCCTTTGGCTACACCTGAACTCCCTGGGGGAGCCTTTACGCAACCCCAAACTCAACAGGACTCTACGTCTTCACTCTTTCCTAACAACCCGAAACATAACCCTAACCGGAACAAGAAGCTGAACCCGAGTTAGACCCGAAAAAACACGTACGGTGCCACTTTATGCCATCAGAAAGTGCTCTCAGCGGAAGCCTTTGGGTACACCTGAACTCCCTGGGGGAGCTTTTACGCAACCCCACACTCAACAGGACTCTGCGTCTTCACTCTTTCCTAACAACCCTAAACATAACCCTCACCGCAACAAGAAGCTGAACCCGAGTTAGACCCGAAAAAACATGCACGGTGCCACTTTCTGCCATCAAAAAGTGCTCTCAGCGGAAGCCTTCGGGTACACCTGAACTCCCTGGGGGAGCCTTTACGCAACCCCACACTCAACAGGACTCTGCGTCTTCACTCTTTCCTAACAACCCTAAACATAAACCTAACCGGAACAAGAAGCTGAACCCGAGTTAGACCCGAAAAAACACGTACGGTGCCACTTTCTGCCATCAAAAAGTGCTCTCAGCGGAAGCCTTTGGGTACACCTGAACTCCCTGGGGGAGCCTTTACGCAACCCCACACTCAACAGGACTCTGCGTCTTCACTCTTTCCTAACAACCCTAAACATAACCCTAACCGGAACAGGAAAATGAACCTGAGTTAGACCCGAAAATACACGTACGGTGCCACTTTCTGCCATCAAAAAGTGCTCTCAGCGGAAGCCTTTGGGTACACCTGAACTCCCTGGGGGAGCCTTTACGCAACCCCACACTCAACAGGACTCTGCGTCTTCACTCTTTCCTAACAACCCTAAACATAACCCTAACCGGAACAAGAAGCTGAACCCGAGTTAGACCCGAAAAATCACGTACGGTGCCACTTTCTGCCATCAAAAAGTGCTCTCAGCGGAAGCCTTTGGGTACACCTGAACTCCCTGGGGGAGCCTTTACGCAACCCCACACTCAACAGGACTCTGCGTCTTCACTCTTTCCTAACAACCCTAAACATAACCCTCACCGCAACAAGAAGCTGAACCCGAGTTAGACCCGAAAAAACACGTACGGTGCCACTTTCTGCCATCAAAAAGTGCTCTCAGCGGAAGCCTTCGGGTACACCTGAACTCCCTGGGGGAGCCTTTACGCAACCCCACACTCAACAGGACTCTGCGTCTTCACTCTTTCCTAACAACCCTAAACATAACCCTAACCGCAACAAGAAGCTGAACCCGAGTTAGACCCGAAAAAACACGTACGGTGCCACTTTCTGCCATCAAAAAGTGCTCTCAGCGGAAGCCTTTGGGTACACCTGAACTCCCTGGGGGAGCCTTTACGCAACCCCACACTCAACAGGACTCTGCGTCTTCACTCTTTCCTAACAACCCTAAACATAACCCTAACCGGAACAAGAAGCTGAACCCGAGTTAGACCCGAAAAAACACGTACGGTGCCACTTTCTGCCAGCAAAAAGTGCTCTCAGCGGAAGCCTTCGGGTACACCTGAACTCCCTGGGGGAGCCTTTACGCAACCCCACACTCAACAGGACTCTGCGTCTTCACTCTTTCCTAACAACCCTAAACATATCCCTAACCGGAACAAGAAGCTGAACCCGAGTTAGACCCGAAAAAACACGTACGGTGCCACTTTCTGCCATCAAAAAGTGCTCTCAGCGGAAGCCTTTGGGTACACCTGAACTCCCTGGGGGAGCCTTTACGCAACCCCACACTCAACAGGACTCTGCGTCTTCACTCTTTCCTAACAACCCTAAACATAACCCTAACCGGAACAGGAAAATGAACCTGAGTTAGACCCGAAAATACACGTACGGTGCCACTTTCTGCCATCAAAAAGTGCTCTCAGCGGAAGCCTTTGGGTACACCTGAACTCCCTGGGGGAGCCTTTACGCAACCCCACACTCAACAGGACTCTGCGTCTTCACTCTTTCCTAACAACCCTAAACATAACCCTAACCGGAACAAGAAGCTGAACCCGAGTTAGACCCGAAAAATCACGTACGGTGCCACTTTCTGCCATCAAAAAGTGCTCTCAGCGGAAGCCTTTGGGTACACCTGAACTCCCTGGGGGAGCCTTTACGCAACCCCACACTCAACAGGACTCTGCGTCTTCACTCTTTCCTAACAACCCTAAACATAACCCTAACCGCAACAAGAAGCTGAACCCGAGTTAGACCCGAAAAAACACGTACGGTGCCACTTTCTGCCATCAAAAAGTGCTCTCAGCGGAAGCCTTCGGGTACACCTGAACTCCCTGGGGGAGCCTTTACGCAACCCCACACTCAACAGGACTCTGCGTCTTCACTCTTTCCTAACAACCCTAAACATAACCCTAACCGCAACAAGAAGCTGAACCCGAGTTAGACCCGAAAAAACACGTACGGTGCCACTTTCTGCCATCAAAAAGTGCTCTCAGCGGAAGCCTTTGGGTACACCTGAACTCCCTGGGGGAGCCTTTACGCAACCCCACACTCAACAGGACTCTGCGTCTTCACTCTTTCCTAACAACCCTAAACATAACCCTAACCGGAACAAGAAGCTGAACCCGAGTTAGACCCGAAAAAACACGTACGGTGCCACTTTCTGCCAGCAAAAAGTGCTCTCAGCGGAAGCCTTCGGGTACACCTGAACTCCCTGGGGGAGCCTTTACGCAACCCCACACTCAACAGGACTCTGCGTCTTCACTCTTTCCTAACAACCCTAAACATATCCCTAACCGGAACAAGAAGCTGAACCCGAGTTAGACCCGAAAAAACACGTACGGTGCCACTTTCTGCCATCAAAAAGTGCTCTCAGCGGAAGCCTTTGGGTACACCTGAACTCCCTGGGGGAGCCTTTACGCAACCCCACACTCAACAGGACTCTGCGTCTTCACTCTTTCCTAACAACCCTAAGCATAACCCTAACCGGAACAAGAAGCTGAACCCGAGTTAGACCCGGAAAAACACGTACGGTGCCACTTTCTGCCATCAAAAAGTGCTCTCAGCAGAAGCCTTCAGGTACACCTGAACTCCCTGGGGGAGCCTTTACGCAACCCCACACTCAACAGGACTCTGCGTCTTCACTCTTTCCTAACAACCCTAAACATAACCCTAACCGGAACAAGAAGCTGAACCCGAGTTAGACCCGAAAAAACACGTACGGTGCCACTTTCTGCCATCAAAAAGTGCTCTCAGCGGAAGCCTTTGGCTACACCTGAACTCCCTGGGGGAGCCTTTACGCAACCCCACACTCAACAGGACTCTGCCTCTTCACTCTTTCCTAACAACCCTAAACATAACCCTAACCGGAATAAGAAGCTGAACCCGAGTTAGACCCGAAAAAACACGTACGGTGCCACTTTCTGCCATCAAAAAGTGCTCTCAGCGGAAGCCTTTGGGTACACCTGAACTCCCTGGGGGAGCCTTTACGCAACCCCACACTCAACAGGACTCTGCGTCTTCACTCTTTCCTAACAACCCTAAACATAACCCTAACCGGAACAAGAAGCTGAACCCGAGTTAGACCCGAAAAAACACGTACGGTGCCACTTTCTGCCATCAAAAAGTGCTCTCAGCGGAAGCCTTTGGGTACACCTGAACTCCCTGGGGGAGCCTCTACGCATCCCCACACTCAACAGGACTCTGCGTCTTCACTCTTTCCTAACAACCCTAAACATAACCCTCACCGCAACAAGAAGCTGAACCCGAGTTAGACCCGAAAAAACACGTACGGTGCCACTTTCTGCCATCAAAAAGTGCTCTCAGCGGAAGCCTTTGGGTACACCTGAACTCCCTGGGGGAGCCTTTACGCAACCCCACACTCAACAGGACTCTGCGTCTTCACTCTTTCCTAACAACCCTAAACATAACCCTAACCGGAACAAGAAGCTGAACCCGAGTTAGACCCGAAAAAACACGTACGGTGCCACTTTCTGCCATCAAAAAGTGCTCTCAGCGGAAGCCTTTGGGGACAGCTGAACTCCCTGGGGGAGCCTTTACGCAACCCCACACTAAACAGGACTCTGCGTCTTCACTCTTTCCTAACAACCCTAAACATAACCCTAACCGCAAGAAGAAGCTGAACCCGAGTTAGACCCGAAAAAACACGTACGGTGCCACTTTCTGCCATCAAAAAGTGCTCTCAGCGGAAGCCTTCGGGTACACCTGAACTCCCTGGGGGAGCCTTTACGCAACCCCACACTCAACAGGACTCTGCGTCTTCACTCTTTCCTAACAACCCTAAACATAACCCTAACCGGAACAAGAAGCTGAACCCGAGTTAGACCCGAAAAAACACGTACGGTGCCACTTTCTGCCATCAAAAAGTGCTCTCAGCGGAAGCCTTTGGGTACACCTGAACTCCCTGGGGGAGCCTTTACGCAACCCCACACTCAACAGGACTCTGTCTCTTCACTCTTTCCTAACAACCCTAAACATAACCCTAACCGGAACAAGAAGCTGAACCCGAGTTAGACCCGAAAAATCACGTACGGTGCCACTTTCTGCCATCAAAAAGTGCTCTCAGCGGAAGCCTTTGGGTACACCTGAACTCCCTGGGGGAGCCTTTACGCAACCCCACACTCAACAGGACTCTGCGTCTTCACTCTTTCCTAACAACCCTAAACATAACCCTAACCGGAATAAGAAGCTGAACCCGAGTTAGACCCGAAAAAACACGTACGGTGCCACTTTCTGCCATCAAAAAGTGCTCTCAGCGGAAGCCTTCGGGTACACCTGAACTCCCTGGGGGAGCCTCTACGCATCCCCACACTCAACAGGACTCTGCGTCTTCACTCTTTCCTAACAACCCTAAACATAACCCTCACCGCAACAAGAAGCTGAACCCGAGTTAGACCCGAAAAAACACGTACGGTGCCACTTTCTGCCATCAAAAAGTGCTCTCAGCGGAAGCCTTTGGGTACACCTGAACTCCCTGGGGGACCCTTTACGCAACCCCACACTCAACAGGACTCTGCGTCTTCATTCTTTCCTAACAACCCTAAACATAACCCTAACCGCAACAAGAAGCTGAACCCGAGTTAGACCCGAAAAAACACGTACGGTGCCACTTTCTGCCATCAAAAAGTGCTCTCAGCGGAAGCCTTCGGGGACACCTGAACTCCCTGGGGGAGCCTTTACGCAACCCCACACTCAACAGGACTCTGCGTCTTCACTCTTTCCTAACAACCCGAAACATAACCCTAACCGGAACAAGAAGCTGAACCCGAGTTACACCCGAAAAAACACGTACGGTGCCACTTTCTGCCATCAAAAAGTGCTCTCAGAGGAAGCCTTTGGGTACACCTGAACTCCCTGGGGGAGCCTTTACGCAACCCCACACTCAACAGGACTCTGCGTCTTCACTCTTTCCTAACAACCCTAAACATAACCCTAACCGGAACAAGAAGCTGAACCCGAGTTAGACCCGAAAAAACACGTACGGTGCCACTTTCTGCCATCAAAAAGTGCTCTCAGCGGAAGCCTTCGGGTACACCTGAACTCCCTGGGGGAGCCTTTACGCAACCCCACACTCAACAGGACTCTGCGTCTTCACTCTTTCCTAACAACCCTAAACATAACCCTAACCGCAACAAGAAGCTGAACCCGAGTTAGACCCGAAAAAACACGTACGGTGCCACTTTCTGCCATCAAAAAGTGCTCTCAGCGGAAGCCTTTGGGTACACCTGAACTCCCTGGGGGAGCCTTTACGCAACCCCACACTCAACAGGACTCTGCGTCTTCACTCTTTCCTAACAACCCTAAACATAACCCTAACCGGAATAAGAAGCTGAACCCGAGTTAGACCCGAAAAAACACGTACGGTGCCACTTTCTGCCACCAAAAAGTGCTCTCAGCGGAAGCCTTTGGCTACACCTGAACTCCCTGGGGGAGCCTTTACGCAACCCCACACTCAACAGGACTCTACGTCTTCACTCTTTCCTAACAACCCTAAACATAACCCTAACCGGAACAAGAAGCTGAACCCGAGTTAGACCCGAAAAAACACGTACGGTGCCACTTTATGCCATCAGAAAGTGCTCTCAGCGGAAGCCTTTGGGTACACCTGAACTCCCTGGGGGAGCTTTTACGCAACCCCACACTCAACAGGACTCTGCGTCTTCACTCTTTCCTAACAACCCTAAACATAACCCTCACCGCAACAAGAAGCTGAACCCGAGTTAGACCCGAAAAAACATGCACGGTGCCACTTTCTGCCATCAAAAAGTGCTCTCAGCGGAAGCCTTCGGGTACACCTGAACTCCCTGGGGGAGCCTTTACGCAACCCCACACTCAACAGGACTCTGCGTCTTCACTCTTTCCTAACAACCCTAAACATAAACCTAACCGGAACAAGAAGCTGAACCCGAGTTAGACCCGAAAAAACACGTACGGTGCCACTTTCTGCCATCAAAAAGTGCTCTCAGCGGAAGCCTTTGGGTACACCTGAACTCCCTGGGGGAGCCTTTACGCAACCCCACACTCAACAGGACTCTGCGTCTTCACTCTTTCCTAACAACCCTAAACATAACCCTAACCGGAACAGGAAAATGAACCTGAGTTAGACCCGAAAATACACGTACGGTGCCACTTTCTAACATCAAAAAGTGCTCTCAGCGGAAGCCTTTGGGTACACCTGAACTCCCTGGGGGAGCCTTTACGCAACCCCACACTCAACAGGACTCTGCGTCTTCACTCTTTCCTAACAACCCTAAACATAACCCTAACCGGAACAAGAAGCTGAACCCGTGTTAGACCCGAAAAATCACGTACGGTGCCACTTTCTGCCATCAAAAAGTGCTCTCAGCGGAAGCCTTTGGGTACACCTGAACTCCCTGGGGGAGCCTTTACGCAACCCCACACTCAACAGGACTCTGCGTCTTCACTCTTTCCTAACAACCCTAAACATAACCCTCACCGCAACAAGAAGCTGAACCCGAGTTAGACCCGAAAAAACACGTACGGTGCCACTTTCTGCCATCAAAAAGTGCTCTCAGCGGAAGCCTTCGGGTACACCTGAACTCCCTGGGGGAGCCTTTACGCAACCCCACACTCAACAGGACTCTGCGTCTTCACTCTTTCCTAACAACCCTAAACATAACCCTAACCGCAACAAGAAGCTGAACCCGAGTTAGACCCGAAAAAACACGTACGGTGCCACTTTCTGCCATCAAAAAGTGCTCTCAGCGGAAGCCTTTGGGTACACCTGAACTCCCTGGGGGAGCCTTTACGCAACCCCACACTCAACAGGACTCTGCGTCTTCACTCTTTCCTAACAACCCTAAACATAACCCTAACCGGAACAAGAAGCTGAACCCGAGTTAGACCCGAAAAAACACGTACGGTGCCACTTTCTGCCATCAAAAAGTGCTCTCAGCGGAAGCCTTCGGGTACACCTGAACTCCCTGGGGGAGCCTTTACGCAACCCCACACTCAACAGGACTCTGCGTCTTCACTCTTTCCTAACAACCCTAAACATAACCCTAACCGGAACAAGAAGCTGAACCCGAGTTAGACCCGAAAAATCACGTACGGTGCCACTTTCTGCCATCAAAAAGTGCTCTCAGCGGAAGCCTTTGGGTACACCTGAACTCCCTGGGGGAGCCTTTACGCAACCCCACACTCAACAGGACTCTGCGTCTTCACTCTTTCCTAACAACCCTAAGCATAACCCTAACCGGAACAAGAAGCTGAACCCGAGTTAGACCCGGAAAAACACGTACGGTGCCACTTTCTGCCATCAAAAAGTGCTCTCAGCAGAAGCCTTCGGGTACACCTGAACTCCCTGGGGGAGCCTTTACGCAACCCCACACTCAACAGGACTCTGCGTCTTCACTCTTTCCTAACAACCCTAAACATAACCCTAACCGGAACAAGAAGCTGAACCCGAGTTAGACCCGAAAAAACACGTACGGTGCCACTTTCTGCCATCAAAAAGTGCTCTCAGCGGAAGCCTTTGGATACACCTGAACTCCCTGGGGGGAGCCTTTACGCAACCCCACACTAAACAGGACTCTGCGTCTTCACTCTTTCCTAACAACCCTAAACATAACCCTAACCGCAAGAAGAAGCTGAACCCGAGTTAGACCCGAAAAAACACGTACGGTGCCACTTTCTGCCATCAAAAAGTGCTCTCAGCGGAAGCCTTCGGGTACACCTGAACTCCCTGGGGGAGCCTTTACGCAACCCCACACTCAACAGGACTCTGCGTCTTCACTCTTTCCTAACAACCCTAAACATAACCCTAACCGCAACAAGAAGCTGAACCCGAGTTAGACCCGAAAAAACACGTACGGTGCCACTTTCTGCCATCAAAAAGTGCTCTCAGCGGAAGCCTTTGGGTACACCTGAACTCCCTGGGGGAGCCTTTACGCAACCCCACACTCAACAGGACTCTGTCTCTTCACTCTTTCCTAACAACCCTAAACATAACCCTAACCGGAACAAGAAGCTGAACCCGAGTTAGACCCGAAAAATCACGTACGGTGCCACTTTCTGCCATCAAAAAGTGCTCTCAGCGGAAGCCTTTGGGTACACCTGAACTCCCTGGGGGAGCCTTTACGCAACCCCACACTCAACAGGACTCTGCGTCTTCACTCTTTCCTAACAACCCTAAACATAACCCTAACCGGAATAAGAAGCTGAACCCGAGTTAGACCCGAAAAAACACGTACGGTGCCACTTTCTGCCATCAAAAAGTGCTCTCAGCGGAAGCCTTCGGGTACACCTGAACTCCCTGGGGGAGCCTCTACGCATCCCCACACTCAACAGGACTCTGCGTCTTCACTCTTTCCTAACAACCCTAAACATAACCCTCACCGCAACAAGAAGCTGAACCCGAGTTAGACCCGAAAAAACACGTACGGTGCCACTTTCTGCCATCAAAAAGTGCTCTCAGCGGAAGCCTTTGGGTACACCTGAACTCCCTGGGGGACCCTTTACGCAACCCCACACTCAACAGGACTCTGCGTCTTCACTCTTTCCTAACAACCCTAAACATAACCCTAACCGCAACAAGAAGCTGAACCCGAGTTAGACCCGAAAAATCACGTACGGTGCCACTTTCTGCCATCAAAAAGTGCTCTCAGAGGAAGCCTTTGGGGACACCTGAACTCCCTGGGGGAGCCTTTACGCAACCCCACACTCAACAGGACTCTGCGTCTTCACTCTTTCCTAACAACCCTAAACATAACCCTAACCGGAACAAGAAGCTGAACCCGAGTTAGACCCGAAAAAACACGTACGGTGCCACTTTCTGCCATCAAAAAGTGCTCTCAGCGGAAGCCTTCGGGTACACCTGAACTCCCTGGGGGAGCCTTTACGCAACCCCACACTCAACAGGACTCTGCGTCTTCACTCTTTCCTAACAACCCGAAACATAACCCTAACCGGAACAAGAAGCTGAACCCGAGTTAGACCCGAAAAAACACGTACGGTGCCACTTTCTGCCATCAAAAAGTGCTCTCAGAGGAAGCCTTTGGGTACACCTGAACTCCCTGGGGGAGCCTTTACGCAACCCCACACTCAACAGGACTCTGCGTCTTCACTCTTTCCTAACAACCCTAAACATAACCCTAACCGGAACAAGAAGCTGAACCCGAGTTAGACCCGAAAAAACACGTACGGTGCCACTTTATGCCATCAAAAAGTGCTCTCAGCGGAAGCCTTCGGGTACACCTGAACTCCCTGGGGGAGCCTTTACGCAACCCCACACTCAACAGGACTCTGCGTCTTCACTCTTTCCTAACAACCCGAAACATAACCCTAACCGGAACAAGAAGCTGAACCCGAGTTACACCCGAAAAAACACGTACGGTGCCACTTTCTGCCATCAAAAAGTGCTCTCAGCGGAAGCCTTTGGGGACACCTGAACTCCCTGGGGGAGCCTTTACGCAACCCCACACTCAACAGGACTCTGCGTCTTCACTCTTTCCTAACAACCCTAAACATAACCCTAACCGGAAAAAGAACCTGAACCCGAGTTAGACCCGAAAAAACACGTACGGTGCCACTTTCTGCCATCAAAAAGTGCTCTCAGCGGAAGCCTTTGGGTACACCTGAACTCCCTGGGGGAGCCTTTACGCAACCCCACACTCAACAGGACTCTGCCTCTTCACTCTATCCTAACAACCCTAAACATAACCCTAACCGGAACAGGAAAATGAACCTGAGTTTGACCGGATAAAGCACGTACGGTGCCACTTTCTGCCATCAAAAAGTGCTCTCAGCGGAAGCCTTTGGGTACACCTAAACTCCCTGGGGGAGCCTTTACGCAACCCCACACTCAACAGGACTCTGCGTCTTCACTCTTTCCTAACAACCCTAAACATAACCCTAACCGGAACAAGAAGCTGAACCCGAGTTAGACCCGAAAAAACACGTACGGTGCCACTTTCTGCCATCAAAAAGTGCTCTCAGCGGAAGCCTTTGGGTACACCTGAACTCCCTGGGGGAGCCTTTACGCAACCCCACACTCAACAGGACTCTGCGTCTTCACTCTTTCCTAACAACCCTAAACATAACCCTAACTGGAACAAGAAGCTGAACCCGAGTTAGACCCGGAAAAACACGTACGGTGCCACTTTCTGCCATCAAAAAGTGCTCTCAGCGGAAGCCTTCGGGTACACCTGAACTCCCTGGGGGAGCCTTTACGCAACCCCACACTCAACAGGACTCTGCGTCTTCACTCTTTCCTAACAACCCTAAACATAACCCTAACCGGAACAGGAAAACGAACCTGAGTTAGACCCGAAAAAACACGTACGGTGCCACTTTCTGCCATCAAAAAGTGCTCTCAGCGGAAGCCTTTGGGTACACCTGAACTCCCTGGGGGAGCCTTTACGCAACCCCACACTCAACAGGACTCTGCGTCTTCACTCTTTCCTAACAACCCTAAACATAACCCTAACTGGAACAAGAAGCTGAACCCGAGTTAGACCCGGAAAAACACGTACGGTGCCACTTTCTGCCATCAAAAAGTGCTCTCAGCGGAAGCCTTCGGGTACACCTGAACTCCCTGGGGGAGCCTTTACGCAACCCCACACTCAACAGGACTCTGCGTCTTCACTCTTTCCTAACAACCCTAAACATAACCCTAACCGGAACAGGAAAATGAACCCGAGGTAGACCTGAAAAAACACGTACGGTGCCACTTTCTGCCATCAAAAAGTGCTCTCAGCGGAAGCCTTTGGGTACACCTGAACTCCCTGGGGGAGCCTTTACGCAACCCCACACTCAACAGGACTCTGCGTCTTCACTCTTTCCTAACAACCCGAAACATAACCCTAACCGGAACAAGAAGCTGAACCCGAGTTAGACCCGAAAAATCACGTACGGTGCCACTTTCTGCCATCAAAAAGTGCTCTCAGCGGAAGCCTTTGGGTACACCTGAACTCCCTGGGGGAGCCTTTACGCAACCCCACACTCAACAGGACTCTGCCTCTTCACTCTTTCCTAACAACCCGAAACATAACCCTAACCGGAACAAGAAGCTGAACCCGAGTTAGACCCGGAAAAACACGTACGGTGCCACTTTCTGCCATCAAAAAGTGCTCTCAGCGGAAGCCTTTGGGTACACCTGAACTCCCTGGGGGAGCCTTTACGCAACCCCACACTCAACAGGACTCTGCGTCTTCACTCTTTCCTAACAACCCTAAACATAACCCTAACCGGAACAAGAAGCTCAACCCGAGTTAGACCCGAAAAATCACGTACGGTGCCACTTTCTGCCATCAGAAAGTGCTCTCAGCGGAAGCCTTTGGGTACACCTGAACTCCCTGGGGGAGCCTTTACGCAACCCCACACTCAACAGGACTCTGCGTCTTCACTCTTTCCTAACAACCCTAAACATAACCCTAACCGCAACAAGAAGCTGAACCCGAGTTAGACCCGAAAAAACACGTACGGTGCCACTTTCTGCCATCAAAAAGTGCTCTCAGCGGAAGCCTTTGGGTACACCTGAACTCCCTGGGGGAGCCTTTACGCAACCCCACACTCAACAGGACTCTGCGTCTTCACTCTTTCCTAACAACCCGAAACATAACCCTAACCGGAACAAGAAGCTGAACCCGAGTTAGACCCGGAAAAACACGTACGGTGCCACTTTCTGCCATCAAAAAGTGCTCTCAGCGGAAGCCTTTGGCTACACCTGAACTCCCTGGGGGAGCCTTTACGCAACCCCACCCTCAACAGGACTCTGCCTCTTCACTCTTTCCTAACAACCCTAAACATAACCCTAACCGCAACAAGAAGCTGAACCCGAGTTAGACCCGAAAAAACACGTACGGTGCCACTTTCTGCCATCAAAAAGTGCTCTCAGCGGAAGCCTTTGGGGACACCTGAACTCCCTGGGGGAGCCTTTACGCAACCCCACACTCAACAGGACTCTGCGTCTTCACTCTTTCCTAACAACCCTAAACATAACCCTAACCGCAACAAGAAGCTGAACCCGAGTTAGACCCGAAAAAACACGTACGGTGCCACTTTCTGCCATCAAAAAGTGCTCTCAGCGGAAGCCTTTGGGTACACCTGAACTCCCTGGGGGAGCCTTTACGCAACCCCACACTCAACAGGACTCTGCGTCTTCACTCTTTCCTAACAACCCTAAACATAACCCTAACCGGAACAAGAAGCTGAACCCGAGTTAGACCCGAAAAAACACGTACGGTGCCACTTTCTGCCATCAAAAAGTGCTCTCAGCGGAAGCCTTCGGGTACACCTGAACTCCCTGGGGGAGCCTTTACGCAACCCCACACTCAACAGGACTCTGCGTCTTCACTCTTTCCTAACAACCCTAAACATAACCCTAACCGCAACAAGAAGCTGAACCCGAGTTAGACCCGAAAAAACACGTACGGTGCCACTTTCTGCCATCAAAAAGTGCTCTCAGCGGAAGCCTTTGGGTACACCTGAACTCCCTGGGGGAGCCTTTACGCAACCCCACACTCAACAGGACTCTGCGTCTTCACTCTTTCCTAACAACCCTAAACATAACCCTAACCGGAACAAGAAGCTGAACCCGAGTTAGACCCGGAAAAACACGTACGGTGCCACTTTCTGCCATCAAAAAGTGCTCTCAGCGGAAGCCTTTGGGGACACCTGAACTCCCTGGGGGAGCCTTTACGCAACCCCACACTCAACAGGACTCTGCGTCTTCACTCTTTCCTAACAACCCTAAACATAACCCTAACCGGAACAAGAAGCTGAACCCGAGTTAGACCCGAAAAAACACGTACGGTGCCACTTTCTGCCATCAAAAAGTGCTCTCAGCGGAAGCCTTTGGGGACACCTGAACTCCCTGGGGGAGCCTTTACGCAACCCCACACTCAACAGGACTCTGCGTCTTCACTCTTTCCTAACAACCCGAAACATAACCCTAACCGGAACAAGAAGCTGAACCCGAGTTACACCCGAAAAAACACGTACGGTGCCACTTTCTGCCATCAAAAAAGTGCTCTCAGCGGAAGCCTTTGGGGACACCTGAACTCCCTGGGGGAGCCTTTACGCAACCCCACACTCAACAGGACTCTGCGTCTTCACTCTTTCCTAACAACCCTAAACATAACCCTAACCGCAACAAGAAGCTGAACCCGAGTTAGACCCGAAAAAACACGTACGGTGCCACTTTCTGCCATCAAAAAGTGCTCTCAGCGGAAGCCTTTGGGTACACCTGAACTCCCTGGGGGAGCCTTTACGCAACCCCACACTCAACAGGACTCTGCGTCTTCACTCTTTCCTAACAACCCTAAACATAACCCTCACCGCAACAAGAAGCTGAACCCGAGTTAGACCCGAAAAATCAGGTACGGTGCCACTTTCTGCCATCAAAAAGTGCTCTCAGCGGAAGCCTTCGGGTACACCTGAACTCCCTGGGGGAGCCTTTACGCAACCCCACACTCAACAGGACTCTGCGTCTTCACTCTTTCCTAACAACCCGAAACATAACCCTAACCGGAACAAGAAGCTGAACCCGAGTTAGACCCGAAAAAACACGTACGGTGCCACTTTCTGCCATCAAAAAGTGCTCTCAGCGGAAGCCTTTGGGGACACCTGAACTCCCTGGGGGAGCCTTTACGCAACCCCACACTCAACAGGACTCTGCGTCTTCACTCTTTCCTAACAACCCTAAACATAACCCTAACCGGAACAAGAAGCTGAACCCGAGTTAGACCCGAAAAAACACGTACGGTGCCACTTTCTGCCATCAAAAAGTGCTCTCAGCGGAAGCCTTTGGGTACACCTGAACTCCCTGGGGGAGCCTTTACGCAACCCCACACTCAACAGGACTCTGCGTCTTCACTCTTTCCTAACAACCCTAAACATAACCCTAACTGGAACAAGAAGCTGAACCCGAGTTAGACCCGGAAAAACACGTACGGTGCCACTTTCTGCCATCAAAAAGTGCTCTCAGCGGAAGCCTTCGGGTACACCTGAACTCCCTGGGGGAGCCTTTACGCAACCCCACACTCAACAGGACTCTGCGTCTTCACTCTTTCCTAACAACCCTAAACATAACCCTAACCGGAACAGGAAAACGAACCTGAGTTAGACCCGAAAAAACACGTACGGTGCCACTTTCTGCCATCAAAAAGTGCTCTCAGCGGAAGCCTTTGGGTACACCTGAACTCCCTGGGGGAGCCTTTACGCAACCCCACACTCAACAGGACTCTGCGTCTTCACTCTTTCCTAACAACCCTAAACATATCCCTAACTGGAACAAGAAGCTGAACCCGAGTTAGACCCGGAAAAACACGTACGGTGCCACTTTCTGCCATCAAAAAGTGCTCTCAGCGGAAGCCTTCAGGTACACCTGAACTCCCTGGGGGAGCCTTTACGCAACCCCACACTCAACAGGACTCTGCGTCTTCACTCTTTCCTAACAACCCTAAACATAACCCTAACCGGAACAGGAAAATGAACCCGAGGTAGACCTGAAAAAACACGTACGGTGCCACTTTCTGCCATCAAAAAGTGCTCTCAGTGGAAGCCTTTGGGTACACCTGAACTCCCTGGGGGAGCCTTTACGCAACCCCACACTCAACAGGACTCTGCGTCTTCACTCTTTCCTAACAACCCGAAACATAACCCTAACCGGAACAAGAAGCTGAACCCGAGTTAGACCCGAAAAATCACGTACGGTGCCACTTTCTGCCATCAAAAAGTGCTCTCAGCGGAAGCCTTTGGGTACACCTGAACTCCCTGGGGGAGCCTTTACGCAACCCCACACTCAACAGGACTCTGCGTCTTCACTCTTTCCTAACAACCCGAAACATAACCCTAACCGGAACAAGAAGCTGAACCCGAGTTAGACCCGAAAAAACACGTACGGTGCCACTTTCTGCCATCAAAAAGTGCTCTCAGCGGAAGCCTTTGGGTACACCTGAACTCCCTGGGGGAGCCTTTACGCAACCCCACACTCAACAGGACTCTGCGTCTTCACTCTTTCCTAACAACCCTAAACATAACCCTAACCGGAACAAGAAGCTGAACCCGAGTTAGACCCGAAAAATCACGTACGGTGCCACTTTCTGCCATCAAAAAGTGCTCTCAGCGGAAGCCTTTGGGTACACCTGAACTCCCTGGGGGAGCCTTTACGCAACCCCACACTCAACAGGACTCTGCGTCTTCACTCTTTCCTAACAACCCTAAACATAACCCTAACCGCAACAAGAAGCTGAACCCGAGTTAGACCCGAAAAAACACGTACGGTGCCACTTTCTGCCATCAAAAAGTGCTCTCAGCGGAAGCCTTTGGGTACACCTGAACTCCCTGGGGGAGCCTTTACGCAACCCCACACTCAACAGGACTCTGCGTCTTCACTCTTTCCTAACAACCCGAAACATAACCCTAACCGGAACAAGAAGCTGAACCCGAGTTAGACCCGAAAAAACACGTACGGTGCCACTTTCTGCCATCAAAAAGTGCTCTCAGCGGAAGCCTTTGGGTACACCTGAACTCCCTGGGGGAGCCTTTACGCAACCCCACACTCAACAGGACTCTGCGTCTTCACTCTTTCCTAACAACCCTAAACATAACCCTAACCGGAACAAGAAGCTGAACCCGAGTTAGACCCGAAAAAACACGTACGGTGCCACTTTCTGCCATCAAAAAGTGCTCTCAGCGGAAGCCTTTGGGTACACCTGAACTCCCTGGGGGAGCCTTTACGGAACCCCACACTCAACAGGACTCTGCGTCTTCACTCTTTCCTAACAACCCTAAACATAACCCTAACCGGAACAAGAAGCTGAACCCGAGTTAGACCCGAAAAAACACGTACGGTGCCACTTTCTGCCATCAAAAAGTGCTCTCAGCGGAAGCCTTCGGGTACACCTGAACTCCCTGGTGGAGCCTTTACGGAACCCCACACTCAACAGGACTCTGCGTCTTCACTCTTTCCTAACAACCCTAAACATATCCCTAACCGCAACAAGAAGCTGAACCCGAGTTAGACCCGAAAAAACACGTACGGTGCCACTTTCTGCCATCAAAAAGTGCTCTCAGCGGAAGCCTTTGGGGACACCTGAACTCCCTGGGGGAGCCTTTACGCAACCCCACACTCAACAGGACTCTGCGTCTTCACTCTTTCCTAACAACCCGAAACATAACCCTAACCGGAACAAGAAGCTGAACCCGAGTTAGACCCGAAAAAACACGTACGGTGCCACTTTCTGCCATCAAAAAGTGCTCTCAGCGGAAGCCTTCGGGGACACCTGAACTCCCTGGGGGAGCCTTTACGCAACCCCACACTCAACAGGACTCTGCGTCTTCACTCTTTCCTAACAAGCCGAAACATAACCCTAACCGGAACAAGAAGCTGAACCCGAGTTAGACCCGAAAAAACACGTACGGTGCCACTTTCTGCCAACAAAAAGTGCTCTCAGCGGAAGCCTTTGGGTACACCTGAACTCCCTGGGGGAGCCTTTACGCAACCCCACACTCAACAGGACTCTGCGTCTTCACTCTTTCCTAACAACCCTAAACATAACCCTAACCGGAACAAGAAGCTGAACCCGAGTTAGACCCGGAAAAACACGTACGGTGCCACTTTCTGCCATCAAAAAGTGCTCTCAGCGGAAGCCTTTGGGTACACCTGAACTCCCTGGGGGAGCCTTTACGCAACCCCACCCTCAACAGGACTCTGCGTCTTCACTCTTTCCTAACAACCCTAAACATAACCCTAACCGGAACAAGAAGCTGAACCCGAGTTAGACCCGAAAAAACACGTACGGTGCCACTTTCTGCCATCAAAAAGTGCTCTCAGCGGAAGCCTTCGGGTACACCTGAACTCCCTGGGGGAGCCTTTACGCATCCCCACACTCAACAGGACTCTGCGTCTTCACTCTTTCCTAACAACCCTAAACATAACCCTCACCGCAACAAGAAGCTGAACCCGAGGTAGACGCGAAAAAACACGTACGGTGCCACTTTCTGCCATCAAAAAGTGCTCTCAGCGGAAGCCTTTGGGTACACCTGAACTCCCTGGGGGAGCCTTTACGCAACCCCACACTCAACAGGACTCTGCGTCTTCACTTTTTCCTAACAACCCTAAACATAACCCTAACCGGAACAAGAAGCTGAACCCGAGTTAGACCCGAAAAAACACGTACGGTGCCACTTTCTGCCATCAAAAAGTGCTCTCAGCGGAAGCCTTTGGGTACACCTGAACTCCCTGGGGGAGCCTTTACGCAACCCCACACTCAACAGGACTCTGCGTCTTCACTCTTTCCTAACAACCCTAAACATAACCCTAACCAGAACAAGAAGCTGAACCCGAGTTAGACCCGAAATAACACGTACGGTGCCACTTTCTGCCATCAAAAAGTGCTCTCAGCGGAAGCCTTTGGGGACACCTGAACTCCCTGGGGGAGCCTTTACGCAACCCCACACTCAACAGCACTCTGCGTCTTCACTCTTTCCTAACAACCCTAAACATAACCCTAACCGCAACAAGAAGCTGAACCCGAGTTAGACCCGAAAAAACACGTACGGTGCCACTTTCTGCCATCAAAAAGTGCTCTCAGCGGAAGCCTTTGGGGACACCTGAACTCCCTGGGGGAGCCTTTACGCAACCCCACACTCAACAGGACTCTGCGTCTTCACTCTTTCCTAACAACCCTAAACATAACCCTAACCGGAACAAGAAGCTGAACCCGAGTTAGACCCGAAAAAACACGTACGGTGCCACTTTCTGCCATCAAAAAGTGCTCTCAGCGGAAGCCTTTGGGGACACCTGAACTCCCTGGGGGAGCCTTTACGCAACCCCACACTCAACAGGACTCTGCGTCTTCACTCTTTCCTAACAACCCTAAACATAACCCTAACCGCAACAAGAAGCTGAACCCGAGTTAGACCCGAAGAAACACGCACGGTGCCACTTTCTGCCATCAAAAAGTGCTCTCAGCGGAAGCCTTCGGGTACACCTGAACTCCCTGGGGGAGCCTTTACGCAACCCCACACTCAACATTACTCTGCGTCATCACTCTTTCCTAACAACCCTAAACATAACCCTAACAGCAACAAGAAGCTCAACCCAAGTTAGACCCGAAAAATCAGGTACGGTGCCACTTTCTGCCATCAAAAAGTGCTCTCAGCGGAAGCCTTCAGGTACACCTGAACTCCCTGGGGGAGCCTTTACGCAACCCCACACTCAACAGGACTCTGCGTCTTCACTCTTTCCTAACAACCCTAAACATAACCCTAACCGGAACAAGAAGCTGAACCCGAGTTAGACCCGAAAAATCACGTACGGTGCCACTTTCTGCCATCAAAAAGTGCTCTCAGCGGAAGCCTTTGGGTACACCTGAACTCCCTGGGGGAGCCTTTACGCAACCCCACACTCAACAGGACTCTGCGTCTTCACTCTTTCCTAACAACCCTAAACATAACCCTAACCGGAACAAGAAGCTGAACCCGAGTTTGACCTGAAAAAACACGTACGGTGCCACTTTCTGCCATCAAAAAGTGCTCTCAGCAGAAGCCTTCGGGTACACCTGAACTCCCTGGGGGAGCCTGTACGCAACCCCACACTCAACAGGACTCTGCGTCTTCACTCTTTCCTAACAACCCTAAACATAACCCTAACCGGAACAAGAAGCTGAACCCGAGTTAGACCCGAAATAACACGTACGGTGCCACTTTCTGCCATCAAAAAGTGCTCTCAGCGGAAGCCTTTGGGTACACCTGAACTCCCTGGGGGAGCCTTTACGCAACCCCACACTCAACAGGACTCTGCGTCTTCACTCTTTCCTAACAACCCTAAACATAACCCTAACCGGAACAAGAAGCTGAACCCGAGTTAGACCCGAAAAAACACGTACGGTGCCACTTTCTGCCATCAAAAAGTGCTCTCAGCGGAAGCCTTTGGGGACACCTGAACTCCCTGGGGGAGCCTTTACGCAACCCCACACTCAACAGGACTCTGCCTCTTCACTCTTTCCTAACAACCCGAAACATAACCCTAACCGGAACAAGAAGCTGAACCCGAGTTAGACCCGAAAAAACACGTACGGTGCCACTTTCTGCCATCAAAAAGTGCTCTCAGCGGAAGCCTTCGGGTACACCTGAACTCCCTGGGGGAGCCTTTACGCAACCCCACACTCAACAGGACTCTGCGTCTTCACTCTTTCCTAACAACCCTAAACATAACCCTAACCGGAACAAGAAGCTGAACCCGAGTTAGACCCGAAAAATCACGTACGGTGCCACTTTCTGCCATCAAAAAGTGCTCTCAGCGGAAGCCTTTGGGTACACCTGAACTCCCTGGGGGAGCCTTTACGCAACCCCACACTCAACAGGACTCTGCGTCTTCACTCTTTCCTAACAACCCGAAACATAACCCTAACCGGAACAAGAAGCTGAACCCGAGTTAGACCCGGAAAAACACATACGGTGCCACTTAATGCCATCAAAAAGTGCTCTCAGCGGAAGCCTTCGGGTACACCTGAACTCCCTGGGGGAGCCTTTACGCAACCCCACACTTAACACGACTCTGCGTCTTCACTCTTTCCTAACAACCCGAAACATATCCCTAACCGGAACAAGAAGCTGAACCCGAGTTAGACCCGAAAAAACACGTACGGTGCCACTTTCTGCCATCAAAAAGTGCTCTCAGCGGAAGCCTTTGGGTACACCTGAACTCCCTGGGGGAGCCTTTACGCAACCCCACACTCAACAGGACTCTGCGTCTTCACTCTTTCCTAACAACCCTAAACATAACCCTAACCGCAACAAGAAGCTGAACGCGAGTTAGACCCGGAAAAACACGTACGGTGCCACTTTCTGCCATCAAAAAGTGCTCTCACCAGAAGCCTTCGGGTACACCTGAACTCCCTGGGGGAGCCTTTACGCAACCCCACACTCAACAGGACTCTGCGTCTTCACTCTTTCCTAACAACCCTAAACATAACCCTAACCGGAACACGAAAATGAACCTGAGTTTGACCCGAAAAAACACGTACGGTGCCACTTTCTGCCATCAAAAAGTGCTCTCAGCGGAAGCCTTTGGGTACACCTGAACTCCCTGGGGGAGCCTTTACGCAACCCCACACTCAACAGCACTCTGCGTCTTCACTCTTTCCTAACAACCCGAAACATAACCCTAACCGGAACAAGAAGCTGAACCCGAGTTAGACCCGAAAAAACACGTACGGTGCCACTTTCTGCCATCAAAAAGTGCTCTCAGCGGAAGCCTTTGGGGACACCTGAACTCCCTGGGGGAGCCTTTACGCAACCCCACACTCAACAGGACTCTGCGTCTTCACTCTTTCCTAACAACCCTAAACATAACCCTCACCGCAACAAGAAGCTGAACCCGAGTTAGACCCGAAAAATCACGTACGGTGCCACTTTCTGCCATCAAAAAGTGCTCTCAGTGGAAGCCTTTGGGTACACCTGAACTCCCTGGGGGAGCCTTTACGCAACCCCACACTCAACAGGACTCTGCGTCTTCACTCTTTCCTAACAACCCTAAACATAACCCTAACCGCAACAAGAAGCTGAACCCGCGTTTAGACCCGAAAAAACACGTACGGTGCCACTTTATGCCATCAAAAAGTGCTCTCAGCGGAAGCCTTTGGGTACACCTGAACTCCCTGGGGGAGCCTTTATGCAATTCCACACTCAACAGGACTCTACCTCTTCACTCTTTCCTAACAACCCTAAACATAACCCTAACCGGAACAAGAAGCTGAACCCGAGTTAGACCCGAAAAAACACGTACGGTGCCACTTTCTGCCATCAAAAAGTGCTCTCAGCGGAAGCCTTTGGGTACACCTGAACTCCCTGGGGGAGCCTTTACGCAACCCCACACTCAACAGGACTCTGCGTCTTCACTCTTTCCTAACAACCCTAAACATAACCCTAACCGGAACAAGAAGCTGAACCCGAGTTAGACCCGGAAAAACACGTACGGTGCCACTTTCTGCCATCAAAAAGTGCTCTCAGCGGAAGCCTTCGGGTACACCTGAACTCCCTGGGGGAGCCTTTACGCAACCCCACACTCAACAGGACTCTGCGTCTTCACTCTTTCCTAACAACCCTAAACATAACCCTAACCGGAACAAGAAGCTGAACCCGAGTTAGACCCGAAAAAACACGTACGGTGCCACTTTCTGCCATCAAAAAGTGCTCTCAGCGGAAGCCTTTGGGTACACCTGAACTCCCTGGGGGAGCCTTTACGCAACCCCACACTCAACAGGACTCTGCGTCTTCACTCTTTCCTAACAACCCTAAACATAACCCTAACCGGAACAAGAAGCTGAACCCGAGTTAGACCCGAAAAAACACGTACGGTGCCACTTTCTGCCATCAAAAAGTGCTCTCAGCGGAAGCCTTTGGGTACACCTGAACTCCCTGGGGGAGCCTTTACGCAACCCCACACTCAACAGGACTCTGCGTCTTCACTCTTTCCTAACAACCCGAAACATAACCCTAACCGGAACAAGAAGCTGAACCCGAGTTAGACCCGGAAAAACACGTACGGTGCCACTTTCTGCCATCAAAAAGTGCTCTCAGCGGAAGCCTTCGGGTACACCTGAACTCCCTGGGGGAGCCTTTACGCAACCCCACACTCAACAGGACTCTGCGTCTTCACTCTTTCCTAACAACCCTAAACATAACCCTAACCGGAACAGGAAAATGAACCCGAGTTAGACCCGAAAAAACACATACGGTGCCACTTTCTGCCATCAAAAAGTGCTCTCAGCGGAAGCCTTTGGGTACACCTGAACTCCCTGGGGGAGCCTTTACGCAACCCCACACTCAACAGGACTCTGCGTCTTCACTCTTTCCTAACAACCCGAAACATAACCCTAACCGGAACAAGAAGCTGAACCCGAGTTAGACCCGAAAAAACACGTACGGTGCCACTTTCTGCCATCAAAAAGTGCTCTCAGCGGAAGCCTTCGGGTACACCTGAACTCGCTGGGGGAGCCTTTATGCAACCGCACACTCAACAGGACTCTGCGTCTTCACTCTTTCCTAACAACCCTAAACATAACCCTAACCGGAACAGGAAAATGAACCTGAGTTAGACCCGAAAAAACACGTACGGTGCCACTTTCTGCCATCAAAAAGTGCTCTCAGTGGAAGCCTTTGGGTACACCTGAACTCCCTGGGGGAGCCTTTACGCAATTCCACACTCAACAGGACTCTGCCTCTTCACTCTTTCCTAACAACCCTAAACATAACCCTAACCGGAACAAGAAGCTGAACCCGAGTTAGACCCGAAAAAACACGTACGGTGCCACTTTCTGCCATCAAAAAGTGCTCTCAGCGGAAGCCTTTGGGTACACCTGAACTCCCTGGGGGAGCCTTTACGCAACCCCACACTCAACAGGACTCTGCGTCTTCACTCTTTCCTAACAACCCTAAACATAACCCTAACCGGAACAGGAAAATGAACCTGAGTTAGACCCGAAAAAACACGTACGGTGCCACTTTCTGCCATCAAAAAGTGCTCTCAGCGGAAGCCTTTGGGTACACCTGAACTCCCTGGGGGAGTCTTTACGCAACCCCACACTCAACAGGACTCTGCGTCTTCACTCTTTCCTAACAACCCGAAACATAACCCTAACCGGAACAAGAAGCTGAACCCGAGTTAGACCCGAAAAAACACGTACGGTGCCACTTTCTGCCATCAAAAAGTGCTCTCAGCTGAAGCCTTTGGGGACACCTGAACTCCCTGGGGGAGCCTTTACGCAACCCCACACTCAACAGGACTCTGCGTCTTCACTCTTTCCTAACAACCCTAAACATAACCCTAACCGGAACAAGAAGCTGAACCCGAGTTAGACCCGAAAAAACACGTACGGTGCCACTTTCTGCCATCAAAAAGTGCTCTCAGCGGAAGCCTTCGGGTACACCTGAACTCCCTGGGGGAGCCTTTACGCAACCCCACACTCAACAGGACTCTGCGTCTTCACTCTTTCCTAACAACCCTAAACATAACCCTAACCGCAACAAGAAGCTGAACCCGAGTTAGACCCGAAAAATCACGTACGGTGCCACTTTCTGCCATCAAAAAGTGCTCTCAGCGGAAGCCTTTGGGTACACCTGAACTCCCTGGGGGAGCCTTTACGCAACCCCACACTCAACAGGACTCTGCGTCTTCACTCTTTCCTAACAACCCTAAACATAACCCTAACCGGAACAAGAAGCTGAACCCGAGTTAGACCCGGAAAAACACGTACGGTGCCACTTAATGCCATCAAAAAGTGCTCTCAGCGGAAGCCTTTGGGTACACCTGAACTCCCTGGGGGAGCCTTTACGCAACCCCACACTCAACAGGACTCTGCGTCTTCACTCTTTCCTAACAACCCTAAACATAACCCTAACCGCAACAAGAAGCTGAACCCGAGTTAGACCCGAAAAAACACGTACGGTGCCACTTTCTGCCATCAGAAAGTGCTCTCAGCGGAAGCCTTTGGGTACACCTGAACTCCCTGGGGGAGCCTTTACGCAACCCCACACTCAACAGGACTCTGCGTCTTCACTCTTTCCTAACAACCCTAAACATAACCCTAACCGGAACAAGAAGCTGAACCCGAGTTAGACCCGGAAAAACACGTACGGTGCCACTTTCTGCCATCAAAAAGTGCTCTCAGCGGAAGCCTTTGGGTACACCTGAACTCCCTGGGGGAGCCTTTACGCAACCCCACACTCAACAGGACTCTGCGTCTTCACTTTTTCCTAACAACCCTAAACATAACCCTAACCGCAACAAGAAGCTGAACCCGAGTTAGACCCGAAAAAGCACGTACGGTGCCACTTTCTGCCATCAAAAAGTGCTCTCAGCGGAAGCCTTTGGGTACACCTGAACTCCCTGGGGGAGCCTTTACGCAACCCCACACTCAACAGGACTCTGCGTCTTCACTCTTTCCTAACAACCCTAAACAAAACCCTAACCGGAACAAGAAGCTGAACCCGAGTTAGACCCGAAAAAACACGCACGGTGCCACTTTCTGCCATCAAAAAGTGCTCTCAGCGGAAGCCTTTGGGTACACCTGAACTCCCTGGGGGAGCCTTTACGCAACCCCACACTCAACAGGACTCTGCGTCTTCACTCTTTCCTAACAACCCTAAACATAACCCTAACCGGAACAAGAAGCTGAACCCGAGTTAGACCCGGAAAAACACGTACGGTGCCACTTTCTGCCATCAAAAAGTGCTCTCAGCAGAAGCCTTCGGGTACACCTGAACTCCCTGGGGGAGCCTTTACGCAACCCCACACTCAACAGGACTCTGCGTCTTCACTCTTTCCTAACAACCCTAAACATAACCCTAACCGGAACAGGAAAATGAACCTGAGTTAGACCCGAAAAAACACGTACGGTGCCACTTTCTGCCATCAAAAAGTGCTCTCAGCGGAAGCCTTTGGGTACACCTGAACTCCCTGGGGGAGCCTTTATGCAACCCCAC
Source organism: Anser anser (assembly GCF_964211835.1). Classification (NCBI taxonomy): domain Eukaryota; kingdom Metazoa; phylum Chordata; class Aves; order Anseriformes; family Anatidae; genus Anser; species Anser anser. Next base: position 181,824 of record NC_139746.1, read on the forward strand.
ACTCAACAGGACTCTGCGTCTTCACTCTTTCCTAACAACCCGAAACATAACCCTAACCGGAACAAGAAGCTGAACCCGAGTTAGACCCGAAAAAACACGTACGGTGCCACTTTCTGCCATCAAAAAGTGCTCTCAGCGGAAGCCTTTGGGGACACCTGAACTCCCTGGGGGAGCCTTTACGCAACCCCACACTCAACAGGACTCTGCGTCTTCACTCTTTCCTAACAACCCGAAACATAACCCTAACCGGAGCAGGAAGCTGTACCCGAGTTAGACCCGAAAAAACACGTACGGTGCCACTTTCTGCCATCAAAAAGTGCTCTCAGCGGAAGCCTTCGGGTACACCTGAACTCCCTGGGGGAGCCTTTACGCAACCGCACACTCAACAGGACTCTGCGTCTTCACTCTTTCCTAACAACCCTAAACATAACCCTAACCGGAACAAGAAGCTGAACCCGAGTTAGACCCGAAAAATCACGTACGGTGCCACTTTCTGCCATCAAAAAGTGCTGTCAGCAGAAGCCTTTGGGTACACCTGAACTCCCTGGGGGAGCCTTTACGCAACCCCACACTCAACAGGACTCTGCGTCTTCACTCTTTCCTAACAACCCTAAACATAACCCTAACCGGAACAAGAAGCTGAACCCGAGTTAGACCCGGAAAAACACGTACGGTGCCACTTAATGCCATCAAAAAGTGCTCTCAGCGGAAGCCTTTGGGTACACCTGAACTCCCTGGGGGAGCCTTTACGCAACCCCACACTCAACAGGACTCTGCGTCTTCACTCTTTCCTAACAACCCTAAACATAACCCTAACCGCAACAAGAAGCTGAACCCGAGTTAGACCCGAAAAAACACGTACGGTGCCACTTTCTGCCATCAGAAAGTGCTCTCAGCGGAAGCCTTTGGGTACACCTGAACTCCCTGGGGGAGCCTTTACGCAACCGCACACTCAACAGGACTCTGCGTCTTCACTCTTTCCTAACAACCCTAAACATAACCCTAACCGCAACAAGAAGCTGAACCCGAGTTAGACCCGGAAAAACACGTACGGTGCCACTTTCTGCCATCAAAAAGTGCTCTCAGCGGAAGCCTTTGGGTACACCTGAACTCCCTGGGGGAGCCTTTACGCAACCCCACACTCAGCAGGACTCTGCGTCTTCACTTTTTCCTAACAACCCTAAACATAACCCTAACCGCAACAAGAAGCTGAACCCGAGTTAGACCCGAAAAAGCACGTACGGTGGCACTTTCTGCCATCAAAAAGTGCTCTCAGCGGAAGCCTTTGGGTACACCTGAACTCCCTGGGGGAGCCTTTACGCAACCCCACACTCAACAGGACTTTGCGTCTTCACTCTTTCCTAACAACCCTAAACAAAACCCTAACCGGAACAAGAAGCTGAACCCGAGTTAGACCCGAAAAAACACGCACGGTGCCACTTTCTGCCATCAAAAAGTGCTCTCAGCGGAAGCCTTTGGGTACACCTGAACTCCCTGGGGGAGCCTTTACGCAACCCCACACTCAACAGGACTCTGCGTCTTCACTCTTTCCTAACAACCCTAAACATAACCCTAACCGGAACAAGAAGCTGAACCCGAGTTAGACCCGGAAAAACACGTACGGTGCCACTTTCTGCCATCAAAAAGTGCTCTCAGCAGAAGCCTTCGGGTACACCTGAACTCCCTGGGGGAGCCTTTACGCAACCCCACACTCAACAGGACTCTGCGTCTTCACTCTTTCCTAACAACCCTAAACATAACCCTAACCGGAACAGGAAAATGAACCTGAGTTAGACCCGAAAAAACACGTACGGTGCCACTTTCTGCCATCAAAAAGTGCTCTCAGCGGAAGCCTTTGGGTACACCTGAACTCCCTGGGGGAGCCTTTACGCAACCCCACACTCAACAGGACTCTGCGTCTTCACTCTTTCCTAACAACCCTAAACATAACCCTAACCGGAACAAGAAGCTGAACCCGAGTTAGACCCGGAAAAACACGTACGGTGCCACTTTCTGCCATCAAAAAGTGCTCTCAGCGGAAGCCTTTGGGTACACCTGAACTCCCTGGGGGAGCCTTTACGCAACCCCACACTCAACAGGACTCTGCGTCTTCACTTTTTCCTAACAACCCTAAACATAACCCTAACCGCAACAAGAAGCTGAACCCGAGTTAGACCCGAAAAAGCACGTACGGTGCCACTTTCTGCCATCAAAAAGTGCTCTCAGCGGAAGCCTTTGGGTACACCTGAACTCCCTGGGGGAGCCTTTACGCAACCCCACACTCAACAGGACTCTGCGTCTTCACTCTTTCCTAACAACCCTAAACAAAACCCTAACCGGAACAAGAAGCTGAACCCGAGTTAGACCCGAAAAAACACGCACGGTGCCACTTTCTGCCATCAAAAAGTGCTCTCAGCGGAAGCCTTTGGGTACACCTGAACTCCCTGGGGGAGCCTTTACGCAACCCCACACTCAACAGGACTCTGCGTCTTCACTCTTTCCTAACAACCCTAAACATAACCCTAACCGGAACAAGAAGCTGAACCCGAGTTAGACCCGGAAAAACACGTACGGTGCCACTTTCTGCCATCAAAAAGTGCTCTCAGCAGAAGCCTTCGGGTACACCTGAACTCCCTGGGGGAGCCTTTACGCAACCCCACACTCAACAGGACTCTGCGTCTTCACTCTTTCCTAACAACCCTAAACATAACCCTAACCGGAACAGGAAAATGAACCTGAGTTAGACCCGAAAAAACACGTACGGTGCCACTTTCTGCCATCAAAAAGTGCTCTCAGCGGAAGCCTTTGGGTACACCTGAACTCCCTGGGGGAGCCTTTACGCAACCCCACACTCAACAGGACTCTGCGTCTTCACTCTTTCCTAACAACCCGAAACATAACCCTAACCGGAACAAGAAGCTGAACCTGAGTTAGACCCGAAAAAACACGTACGGTGCCACTTTCTGCCATCAAAAAGTGCTCTCAGCGGAAGCCTTTGGGGACACCTGAACTCCCTGGGGGAGCCTTTACGCAACCCCACACTCAACAGGACTCTGCGTCTTCACTCTTTCCTAACAACCCGAAACATAACCCTAACCGGAGCAGGAAGCTGTACCCGAGTTAGACCCGAAAAATCACGTACGGTGCCACTTTCTGCCATCAAAAAGTGCTCTCAGCGGAAGCCTTCGGGTACACCTGAACTCCCTGGGGGAGCCTTTACGCAACCCCACACTCAACAGGACTCTGCGTCTTCACTCTTTCCTAACAACCCTAAACATAACCCTAACCGGAACAAGAAGCTGAACCCGAGTTAGACCCGAAAAATCACGTACGGTGCCACTTTCTGCCATCAAAAAGTGCTCTCAGCAGAAGCCTTTGGGTACACCTGAACTCCCTGGGGGAGCCTTTACGCAACCCCACACTCAACAGGACTCTGCGTCTTCACTCTTTCCTAACAACCCTAAACATAACCCTAACCGGAACAAGAAGCTGAACCCGAGTTAGACCCGGAAAAACACGTACGGTGCCACTTAATGCCATCAAAAAGTGCTCTCAGCGGAAGCCTTTGGGTACACCTGAACTCCCTGGGGGAGCCTTTACGCAACCCCACACTCAACAGGACTCTGCGTCTTCACTCTTTCCTAACAACCCTAAACATAACCCTAACCGCAACAAGAAGCTGAACCCGAGTTAGACCCGAAAAAACACGTACGGTGCCACTTTCTGCCATCAGAAAGTGCTCTCAGCGGAAGCCTTTGGGTACACCTGAACTCCCTGGGGGAGCCTTTACGCAACCGCACACTCAACAGGACTCTGCGTCTTCACTCTTTCCTAACAACCCTAAACATAACCCTAACCGGAACAAGAAGCTGAACCCGAGTTAGACCCGGAAAAACACGTACGGTGCCACTTTCTGCCATCAAAAAGTGCTCTCAGCGGAAGCCTTTGGGGACACCTGAACTCCCTGGGGGAGCCTTTACGCAACCCCTCACTCAACAGGACTCTGCGTCTTCACTTTTTCCTAACAACCCTAAACATAACCCTAACCGCAACAAGAAGCTGAACCCGAGTTAGACCCGAAAAAGCACGTACGGTGCCACTTTCTGCCATCAAAAAGTGCTCTCAGCGGAAGCCTTTGGGTACACCTGAACTCCCTGGGGGAGCCTTTACGCAACCCCACACTCAACAGGACTCTGCGTCTTCACTCTTTCCTAACAACCCTAAACAAAACCCTAACCGGAACAAGAAGCTGAACCCGAGTTAGACCCGAAAAAACACGCACGGTGCCACTTTCTGCCATCAAAAAGTGCTCTCAGCGGAAGCCTTTGGGTACACCTGAACTCCCTGGGGGAGCCTTTACGCAACCCCACACTCAACAGGACTCTGCGTCTTCACTCTTTCCTAACAACCCTAAACATAACCCTAACCGGAACAAGAAGCTGAACCCGAGTTAGACCCGGAAAAACACGTACGGTGCCACTTTCTGCCATCAAAAAGTGCTCTCAGCAGAAGCCTTCGGGTACACCTGAACTCCCTGGGGGAGCCTTTACGCAACCCCACACTCAACAGGACTCTGCGTCTTCACTCTTTCCTAACAACCCTAAACATAACCCTAACCGGAACAGGAAAATGAACCTGAGTTAGACCCGAAAAAACACGTACGGTGCCACTTTCTGCCATCAAAAAGTGCTCTCAGCGGAAGCCTTTGGGTACACCTGAACTCCCTGGGGGAGCCTTTACGCAACCCCACACTCAACAGGACTCTGCGTCTTCACTCTTTCCTAACAACCCGAAACATAACCCTAACCGGAACAAGAACCTGAACCCGAGTTAGACCCGAAAAAACACGTACGGTGCCACTTTCTGCCATCAAAAAGTGCTCTCAGCGGAAGCCTTTGGGGACACCTGAACTCCCTGGGGGAGCCTTTACGCAACCCCACACTCAACAGGACTCTGCGTCTTCACTCTTTCCTAACAACCCGAAACATAACCCTAACCGGAGCAGGAAGCTGTACCAGAGTTAGACCCGAAAAAACACGTACGGTGCCACTTTCTGCCATCAAAAAGTGCTCTCAGCGGAAGCCTTCGGGTACACCTGAACTCCCTGGGGGAGCCTTTACGCAACCGCACACTCAACAGGACTCTGCGTCTTCACTCTTTCCTAACAACCCTAAACATAACCCTAACCGGAACAAGAAGCTGAACCCGAGTTAGACCCGAAAAATCACGTACGGTGCCACTTTCTGCCATCAAAAAGTGCTCTCAGCGGAAGCCTTTGGGTACACCTGAACTCCCTGGGGGAGCCTTTACGCAACCCCACACTCAACAGGACTCTGCGTCTTCACTCTTTCCTAACAACCCGAAACATAACCCTAACCGGAACAAGAAGCTGAACCCGAGTTAGACCCGAAAAAACACGTACGGTGCCACTTTCTGCCATCAAAAAGTGCTCTCAGCGGAAGCCTTTGGGGACACCTGAACTCCCTGGGGGAGCCTTTACGCAACCCCACACTCAACAGGACTCTGCGTCTTCACTCTTTGCTAACAACCCGAAACATAACCCTAACCGGAGCAGGAAGCTGTACCCGAGTTAGACCCGAAAAAACACGTACGGTGCCACTTTCTGCCATCAAAAAGTGCTCTCAGCGGAAGCCTTCGGGTACACCTGAACTCCCTGGGGGAGCCTTTACGCAACCGCACACTCAACAGGACTCTGCGTCTTCACTCTTTCCTAACAACCCTAAACATAACCCTAACCGGAACAAGAAGCTGAACCCGAGTTAGACCCGAAAAATCACGTACGGTGCCACTTTCTGCCATCAAAAAGTGCTCTCAGCGGAAGCCTTTGGGTACACCTGAACTCCCTGGGGGAGCCTTTACGCAACCCCACACTCAACAGGACTCTGCGTCTTCACTCTTTCCTAACAACCCTAAACATAACCTTACCCGGAACAAGAAGCTGAACCCGAGTTAGACCCGGAAAAACACGTACGGTGCCACTTTCTGCCATCAAAAAGTGCTCTCAGCAGAAGCCTTCGGGTACACCTGAACTCCCTGGGGGAGCCTTTACGCAACCCCACACTCAACAGGACTCTGCGTCTTCACTCTTTCCTAACAACCCTAAACATAACCCTAACCGGAACAGGAAAATGAACCTGAGTTAGACCCGAAAAAACACGTACGGTGCCACTTTCTGCCATCAAAAAGTGCTCTCAGCGGAAGCCTTTGGGTACACCTGAACTCCCTGGGGGAGCCTTTACGCAACCCCACACTCAACAGGACTCTGCGTCTTCACTCTTTCCTAACAACCCGAAACATAACCCTAACCGGAACAAGAAGCTGAACCCGAGTTAGACCCGAAAAAACACGTACGGTGCCACTTTCTGCCATCAAAAAGTGCTCTCAGCGGAAGCCTTTGGGTACACCTGAACTCCCTGGGGGAGCCTTTACGCAACCCCACACTCAACAGGACTCTGCGTCTTCACTCTTTCCTAACAACCCTAAACATAACCCTAACCGGAACAAGAAGCTGAACCCGAGTTAGACCCGAAAAAACACGTACGGTGCCACTTTCTGCCATCAAAAAGTGCTCTCAGCGGAAGCCTTTGGGTACACCTGAACTCCCTGGGGGAGCCTTTACGCAACCCCACACTCAACAGGACTCTGCGTCTTCACTCTTTCCTAACAACCCTAAACATAACCCTCACCGCAACAAGAAGCTGAACCCGAGTTAGACCCGGAAAAACACGTACGGTGCCACTTTCTGCCATCAAAAAGTGCTCTCAGCGGAAGCCTTTGGGTACACCTGAACTCCCTGGGGGAGCCTTTACGCAACCCCACACTCAACAGGACTCTGCGTCTTCACTCTTTCCTAACAACCCTAAACATAACCCTAACCGCAACAAGAAGCTGAACCCGAGTTAGACCCGGAAAAACACGTACGGTGCCACTTTCTGCCATCAAAAAGTGCTCTCAGCAGAAGCCTTCGGGTACACCTGAACTCCCTGGGGGAGCCTTTACGCAACCCCACACTCAACAGGACTCTGCGTCTTCACTCTTTCCTAACAACCCTAAACATAACCCTAACCGGAACAAGAAGCTGAACCCGAGTTAGACCCGGAAAAACACGTACGGTGCCACTTTCTGCCATCAAAAAGTGCTCTCAGCAGAAGCCTTCGGGTACACCTGAACTCCCTGGGGGAGCCTTTACGCAACCCCACACTCAACAGGACTCTGCGTCTTCACTCTTTCCTAACAACCCTAAACATAACCCTAACCGGAACAGGAAAATGAACCTGAGTTTGACCCGAAAAAACACGTACGGTGCCACTTTCTGCCATCAAAAAGTGCTCTCAGCGGAAGCCTTTGGGTACACCTGAACTCCCTGGGGGAGCCTTTACGCAACCCCACACTCAACAGGACTCTGCGTCTTCACTCTTTCCTAACAACCCTAAACATAACCCTAACCGCAACAAGAAGCTGAACCCGAGTTAGACCCGAAAAAACACGTACGGTGCCACTTTCTGCCATCAAAAAGTGCTCTCAGCGGAAGCCTTTGGCTACACCTGAACTCCCTGGGGGAGCCTTTACGCAACCCCACACTCAACAGGACTCTGCGTCTTCACTCTTTCCTAACAACCCTAAACATAACCCTAACCGCAACAAGAAGCTGAACCCGAGTTAGACCCGAAAAAGCACGTACGGTGCCACTTTCTGCCATCAAAAAGTGCTCTCAGCAGAAGCCTTCGGGTACACCTGAACTCCCTGGGGGAGCCTTTACGCAACCCCACACTCAACAGGACTCTGCGTCTTCACTCTTTCCTAACAACCCTAAACATAACCCTAACCGGAACAGGAAAATGAACCTGAGTTAGACCCGAAAAAACACGTACGGTGCCACTTTCTGCCATCAAAAAGTGCTCTCAGCGGAAGCCTTTGGGTACACCTGAACTCCCTGGGGGAGCCTTTACGCAACCCCACACTCAACAGGACTCTGCGTCTTCACTCTTTCCTAACAACCCGAAACATAACCCTAACCGGAACAAGAAGCTGAACCTGAGTTAGACCCGAAAAAACACGTACGGTGCCACTTTCTGCCATCAAAAAGTGCTCTCAGCGGAAGCCTTTGGGGACACCTGAACTCCCTGGGGGAGCCTTTACGCAACCCCACACTCAACAGGACTCTGCGTCTTCACTCTTTCCTAACAACCCGAAACATAACCCTAACCGGAGCAGGAAGCTGTACCCGAGTTAGACCCGAAAAATCACGTACGGTGCCACTTTCTGCCATCAAAAAGTGCTCTCAGCGGAAGCCTTCGGGTACACCTGAACTCCCTGGGGGAGCCTTTACGCAACCCCACACTCAACAGGACTCTGCGTCTTCACTCTTTCCTAACAACCCTAAACATAACCCTAACCGGAACAAGAAGCTGAACCCGAGTTAGACCCGAAAAATCACGTACGGTGCCACTTTCTGCCATCAAAAAGTGCTCTCAGCAGAAGCCTTTGGGTACACCTGAACTCCCTGGGGGAGCCTTTACGCAACCCCACACTCAACAGGACTCTGCGTCTTCACTCTTTCCTAACAACCCTAAACATAACCCTAACCGGAACAAGAAGCTGAACCCGAGTTAGACCCGGAAAAACACGTACGGTGCCACTTAATGCCATCAAAAAGTGCTCTCAGCGGAAGCCTTTGGGTACACCTGAACTCCCTGGGGGAGCCTTTACGCAACCCCACACTCAACAGGACTCTGCGTCTTCACTCTTTCCTAACAACCCTAAACATAACCCTAACCGCAACAAGAAGCTGAACCCGAGTTAGACCCGAAAAAACACGTACGGTGCCACTTTCTGCCATCAGAAAGTGCTCTCAGCGGAAGCCTTTGGGTACACCTGAACTCCCTGGGGGAGCCTTTACGCAACCGCACACTCAACAGGACTCTGCGTCTTCACTCTTTCCTAACAACCCTAAACATAACCCTAACCGGAACAAGAAGCTGAACCCGAGTTAGACCCGGAAAAACACGTACGGTGCCACTTTCTGCCATCAAAAAGTGCTCTCAGCGGAAGCCTTTGGGGACACCTGAACTCCCTGGGGGAGCCTTTACGCAACCCCTCACTCAACAGGACTCTGCGTCTTCACTTTTTCCTAACAACCCTAAACATAACCCTAACCGCAACAAGAAGCTGAACCCGAGTTAGACCCGAAAAAGCACGTACGGTGCCACTTTCTGCCATCAAAAAGTGCTCTCAGCGGAAGCCTTTGGGTACACCTGAACTCCCTGGGGGAGCCTTTACGCAACCCCACACTCAACAGGACTCTGCGTCTTCACTCTTTCCTAACAACCCTAAACAAAACCCTAACCGGAACAAGAAGCTGAACCCGAGTTAGACCCGAAAAAACACGCACGGTGCCACTTTCTGCCATCAAAAAGTGCTCTCAGCGGAAGCCTTTGGGTACACCTGAACTCCCTGGGGGAGCCTTTACGCAACCCCACACTCAACAGGACTCTGCGTCTTCACTCTTTCCTAACAACCCTAAACATAACCCTAACCGGAACAAGAAGCTGAACCCGAGTTAGACCCGGAAAAACACGTACGGTGCCACTTTCTGCCATCAAAAAGTGCTCTCAGCAGAAGCCTTCGGGTACACCTGAACTCCCTGGGGGAGCCTTTACGCAACCCCACACTCAACAGGACTCTGCGTCTTCACTCTTTCCTAACAACCCTAAACATAACCCTAACCGGAACAGGAAAATGAACCTGAGTTAGACCCGAAAAAACACGTACGGTGCCACTTTCTGCCATCAAAAAGTGCTCTCAGCGGAAGCCTTTGGGTACACCTGAACTCCCTGGGGGAGCCTTTACGCAACCCCACACTCAACAGGACTCTGCGTCTTCACTCTTTCCTAACAACCCGAAACATAACCCTAACCGGAACAAGAACCTGAACCCGAGTTAGACCCGAAAAAACACGTACGGTGCCACTTTCTGCCATCAAAAAGTGCTCTCAGCGGAAGCCTTTGGGGACACCTGAACTCCCTGGGGGAGCCTTTACGCAACCCCACACTCAACAGGACTCTGCGTCTTCACTCTTTCCTAACAACCCGAAACATAACCCTAACCGGAGCAGGAAGCTGTACCAGAGTTAGACCCGAAAAAACACGTACGGTGCCACTTTCTGCCATCAAAAAGTGCTCTCAGCGGAAGCCTTCGGGTACACCTGAACTCCCTGGGGGAGCCTTTACGCAACCGCACACTCAACAGGACTCTGCGTCTTCACTCTTTCCTAACAACCCTAAACATAACCCTAACCGGAACAAGAAGCTGAACCCGAGTTAGACCCGAAAAATCACGTACGGTGCCACTTTCTGCCATCAGAAAGTGCTCTCAGCGGAAGCCTTTGGGTACACCTGAACTCCCTGGGGGAGCCTTTACGCAACCGCACACTCAACAGGACTCTGCGTCTTCACTCTTTCCTAACAACCCTAAACATAACCCTAACCGGAACAAGAAGCTGAACCCGAGTTAGACCCGGAAAAACACGTACGGTGCCACTTTCTGCCATCAAAAAGTGCTCTCAGCGGAAGCCTTTGGGGACACCTGAACTCCCTGGGGGAGCCTTTACGCAACCCCTCACTCAACAGGACTCTGCGTCTTCACTTTTTCCTAACAACCCTAAACATAACCCTAACCGCAACAAGAAGCTGAACCCGAGTTAGACCCGAAAAAGCACGTACGGTGCCACTTTCTGCCATCAAAAAGTGCTCTCAGCGGAAGCCTTTGGGTACACCTGAACTCCCTGGGGGAGCCTTTACGCAACCCCACACTCAACAGGACTCTGCGTCTTCACTCTTTCCTAACAACCCTAAACAAAACCCTAACCGGAACAAGAAGCTGAACCCGAGTTAGACCCGAAAAAACACGCACGGTGCCACTTTCTGCCATCAAAAAGTGCTCTCAGCGGAAGCCTTTGGGTACACCTGAACTCCCTGGGGGAGCCTTTACGCAACCCCACACTCAACAGGACTCTGCGTCTTCACTCTTTCCTAACAACCCTAAACATAACCCTAACCGGAACAAGAAGCTGAACCCGAGTTAGACCCGGAAAAACACGTACGGTGCCACTTTCTGCCATCAAAAAGTGCTCTCAGCAGAAGCCTTCGGGTACACCTGAACTCCCTGGGGGAGCCTTTACGCAACCCCACACTCAACAGGACTCTGCGTCTTCACTCTTTCCTAACAACCCTAAACATAACCCTAACCGGAACAGGAAAATGAACCTGAGTTAGACCCGAAAAAACACGTACGGTGCCACTTTCTGCCATCAAAAAGTGCTCTCAGCGGAAGCCTTTGGGTACACCTGAACTCCCTGGGGGAGCCTTTACGCAACCCCACACTCAACAGGACTCTGCGTCTTCACTCTTTCCTAACAACCCGAAACATAACCCTAACCGGAACAAGAACCTGAACCCGAGTTAGACCCGAAAAAACACGTACGGTGCCACTTTCTGCCATCAAAAAGTGCTCTCAGCGGAAGCCTTTGGGGACACCTGAACTCCCTGGGGGAGCCTTTACGCAACCCCACACTCAACAGGACTCTGCGTCTTCACTCTTTCCTAACAACCCGAAACATAACCCTAACCGGAGCAGGAAGCTGTACCAGAGTTAGACCCGAAAAAACACGTACGGTGCCACTTTCTGCCATCAAAAAGTGCTCTCAGCGGAAGCCTTCGGGTACACCTGAACTCCCTGGGGGAGCCTTTACGCAACCGCACACTCAACAGGACTCTGCGTCTTCACTCTTTCCTAACAACCCTAAACATAACCCTAACCGGAACAAGAAGCTGAACCCGAGTTAGACCCGAAAAATCACGTACGGTGCCACTTTCTGCCATCAAAAAGTGCTCTCAGCGGAAGCCTTTGGGTACACCTGAACTCCCTGGGGGAGCCTTTACGCAACCCCACACTCAACAGGACTCTGCGTCTTCACTCTTTCCTAACAACCCGAAACATAACCCTAACCGGAACAAGAAGCTGAACCCGAGTTAGACCCGAAAAAACACGTACGGTGCCACTTTCTGCCATCAAAAAGTGCTCTCAGCGGAAGCCTTTGGGGACACCTGAACTCCCTGGGGGAGCCTTTACGCAACCCCACACTCAACAGGACTCTGCGTCTTCACTCTTTGCTAACAACCCGAAACATAACCCTAACCGGAGCAGGAAGCTGTACCCGAGTTAGACCCGAAAAAACACGTACGGTGCCACTTTCTGCCATCAAAAAGTGCTCTCAGCGGAAGCCTTCGGGTACACCTGAACTCCCTGGGGGAGCCTTTACGCAACCGCACACTCAACAGGACTCTGCGTCTTCACTCTTTCCTAACAACCCTAAACATAACCCTAACCGGAACAAGAAGCTGAACCCGAGTTAGACCCGAAAAATCACGTACGGTGCCACTTTCTGCCATCAAAAAGTGCTCTCAGCGGAAGCCTTTGGGTACACCTGAACTCCCTGGGGGAGCCTTTACGCAACCCCACACTCAACAGGACTCTGCGTCTTCACTCTTTCCTAACAACCCTAAACATAACCTTACCCGGAACAAGAAGCTGAACCCGAGTTAGACCCGGAAAAACACGTACGGTGCCACTTTCTGCCATCAAAAAGTGCTCTCAGCAGAAGCCTTCGGGTACACCTGAACTCCCTGGGGGAGCCTTTACGCAACCCCACACTCAACAGGACTCTGCGTCTTCACTCTTTCCTAACAACCCTAAACATAACCCTAACCGGAACAGGAAAATGAACCTGAGTTAGACCCGAAAAAACACGTACGGTGCCACTTTCTGCCATCAAAAAGTGCTCTCAGCGGAAGCCTTTGGGTACACCTGAACTCCCTGGGGGAGCCTTTACGCAACCCCACACTCAACAGGACTCTGCGTCTTCACTCTTTCCTAACAACCCGAAACATAACCCTAACCGGAACAAGAAGCTGAACCCGAGTTAGACCCGAAAAAACACGTACGGTGCCACTTTCTGCCATCAAAAAGTGCTCTCAGCGGAAGCCTTTGGGTACACCTGAACTCCCTGGGGGAGCCTTTACGCAACCCCACACTCAACAGGACTCTGCGTCTTCACTCTTTCCTAACAACCCTAAACATAACCCTAACCGGAACAAGAAGCTGAACCCGAGTTAGACCCGAAAAAACACGTACGGTGCCACTTTCTGCCATCAAAAAGTGCTCTCAGCGGAAGCCTTTGGGTACACCTGAACTCCCTGGGGGAGCCTTTACGCAACCCCACACTCAACAGGACTCTGCGTCTTCACTCTTTCCTAACAACCCTAAACATAACCCTCACCGCAACAAGAAGCTGAACCCGAGTTAGACCCGGAAAAACACGTACGGTGCCACTTTCTGCCATCAAAAAGTGCTCTCAGCGGAAGCCTTTGGGTACACCTGAACTCCCTGGGGGAGCCTTTACGCAACCCCACACTCAACAGGACTCTGCGTCTTCACTCTTTCCTAACAACCCTAAACATAACCCTAACCGCAACAAGAAGCTGAACCCGAGTTAGACCCGGAAAAACACGTACGGTGCCACTTTCTGCCATCAAAAAGTGCTCTCAACAGAAGCCTTCGGGTACACCTGAACTCCCTGGGGGAGCCTTTACGCAACCCCACACTCAACAGGACTCTGCGTCTTCACTCTTTCCTAACAACCCTAAACATAACCCTAACCGGAACAAGAAGCTGAACCCGAGTTAGACCCGGAAAAACACGTACGGTGCCACTTTCTGCCATCAAAAAGTGCTCTCAGCAGAAGCCTTCGGGTACACCTGAACTCCCTGGGGGAGCCTTTACGCAACCCCACACTCAACAGGACTCTGCGTCTTCACTCTTTCCTAACAACCCTAAACATAACCCTAACCGGAACAGGAAAATGAACCTGAGTTTGACCCGAAAAAACACGTACGGTGCCACTTTCTGCCATCAAAAAGTGCTCTCAGCGGAAGCCTTTGGGTACACCTGAACTCCCTGGGGGAGCCTTTACGCAACCCCACACTCAACAGGACTCTGCGTCTTCACTCTTTCCTAACAACCCTAAACATAACCCTAACCGGAACAAGAAGCTGAACCCGAGTTAGACCCGAAAAAACACGTACGGTGCCACTTTCTGCCATCAAAAAGTGCTCTCAGCGGAAGCCTTTGGCTACACCTGAACTCCCTGGGGGAGCCTTTACGCAACCCCACACTCAACAGGACTCTGCGTCTTCACTCTTTCCTAACAACCCGAAACATAACCCTAACCGGAACAAGAACCTGAACCCGAGTTAGACCCGAAAAAACACGTACGGTGCCACTTTCTGCCATCAAAAAGTGCTCTCAGCGGAAGCCTTTGGGGACACCTGAACTCCCTGGGGGAGCCTTTACGCAACCCCACACTCAACAGGACTCTGCGTCTTCACTCTTTCCTAACAACCCGAAACATAACCCTAACCGGAGCAGGAAGCTGTACCAGAGTTAGACCCGAAAAAACACGTACGGTGCCACTTTCTGCCATCAAAAAGTGCTCTCAGCGGAAGCCTTCGGGTACACCTGAACTCCCTGGGGGAGCCTTTACGCAACCGCACACTCAACAGGACTCTGCGTCTTCACTCTTTCCTAACAACCCTAAACATAACCCTAACCGGAACAAGAAGCTGAACCCGAGTTAGACCCGAAAAATCACGTACGGTGCCACTTTCTGCCATCAAAAAGTGCTCTCAGCGGAAGCCTTTGGGTACACCTGAACTCCCTGGGGGAGCCTTTACGCAACCCCACACTCAACAGGACTCTGCGTCTTCACTCTTTCCTAACAACCCGAAACATAACCCTAACCGGAACAAGAAGCTGAACCCGAGTTAGACCCGAAAAAACACGTACGGTGCCACTTTCTGCCATCAAAAAGTGCTCTCAGCGGAAGCCTTTGGGGACACCTGAACTCCCTGGGGGAGCCTTTACGCAACCCCACACTCAACAGGACTCTGCGTCTTCACTCTTTGCTAACAACCCGAAACATAACCCTAACCGGAGCAGGAAGCTGTACCCGAGTTAGACCCGAAAAAACACGTACGGTGCCACTTTCTGCCATCAAAAAGTGCTCTCAGCGGAAGCCTTCGGGTACACCTGAACTCCCTGGGGGAGCCTTTACGCAACCGCACACTCAACAGGACTCTGCGTCTTCACTCTTTCCTAACAACCCTAAACATAACCCTAACCGGAACAAGAAGCTGAACCCGAGTTAGACCCGAAAAATCACGTACGGTGCCACTTTCTGCCATCAAAAAGTGCTCTCAGCGGAAGCCTTTGGGTACACCTGAACTCCCTGGGGGAGCCTTTACGCAACCCCACACTCAACAGGACTCTGCGTCTTCACTCTTTCCTAACAACCCTAAACATAACCTTACCCGGAACAAGAAGCTGAACCCGAGTTAGACCCGGAAAAACACGTACGGTGCCACTTTCTGCCATCAAAAAGTGCTCTCAGCAGAAGCCTTCGGGTACACCTGAACTCCCTGGGGGAGCCTTTACGCAACCCCACACTCAACAGGACTCTGCGTCTTCACTCTTTCCTAACAACCCTAAACATAACCCTAACCGGAACAGGAAAATGAACCTGAGTTAGACCCGAAAAAACACGTACGGTGCCACTTTCTGCCATCAAAAAGTGCTCTCAGCGGAAGCCTTTGGGTACACCTGAACTCCCTGGGGGAGCCTTTACGCAACCCCACACTCAACAGGACTCTGCGTCTTCACTCTTTCCTAACAACCCGAAACATAACCCTAACCGGAACAAGAAGCTGAACCCGAGTTAGACCCGAAAAAACACGTACGGTGCCACTTTCTGCCATCAAAAAGTGCTCTCAGCGGAAGCCTTTGGGTACACCTGAACTCCCTGGGGGAGCCTTTACGCAACCCCACACTCAACAGGACTCTGCGTCTTCACTCTTTCCTAACAACCCTAAACATAACCCTAACCGGAACAAGAAGCTGAACCCGAGTTAGACCCGAAAAAACACGTACGGTGCCACTTTCTGCCATCAAAAAGTGCTCTCAGCGGAAGCCTTTGGGTACACCTGAACTCCCTGGGGGAGCCTTTACGCAACCCCACACTCAACAGGACTCTGCGTCTTCACTCTTTCCTAACAACCCTAAACATAACCCTCACCGCAACAAGAAGCTGAACCCGAGTTAGACCCGGAAAAACACGTACGGTGCCACTTTCTGCCATCAAAAAGTGCTCTCAGCGGAAGCCTTTGGGTACACCTGAACTCCCTGGGGGAGCCTTTACGCAACCCCACACTCAACAGGACTCTGCGTCTTCACTCTTTCCTAACAACCCTAAACATAACCCTAACCGCAACAAGAAGCTGAACCCGAGTTAGACCCGGAAAAACACGTACGGTGCCACTTTCTGCCATCAAAAAGTGCTCTCAGCAGAAGCCTTCGGGTACACCTGAACTCCCTGGGGGAGCCTTTACGCAACCCCACACTCAACAGGACTCTGCGTCTTCACTCTTTCCTAACAACCCTAAACATAACCCTAACCGGAACAAGAAGCTGAACCCGAGTTAGACCCGGAAAAACACGTACGGTGCCACTTTCTGCCATCAAAAAGTGCTCTCAGCAGAAGCCTTCGGGTACACCTGAACTCCCTGGGGGAGCCTTTACGCAACCCCACACTCAACAGGACTCTGCGTCTTCACTCTTTCCTAACAACCCTAAACATAACCCTAACCGGAACAGGAAAATGAACCTGAGTTTGACCCGAAAAAACACGTACGGTGCCACTTTCTGCCATCAAAAAGTGCTCTCAGCGGAAGCCTTTGGGTACACCTGAACTCCCTGGGGGAGCCTTTACGCAACCCCACACTCAACAGGACTCTGCGTCTTCACTCTTTCCTAACAACCCTAAACATAACCCTAACCGGAACAAGAAGCTGAACCCGAGTTAGACCCGAAAAAACACGTACGGTGCCACTTTCTGCCATCAAAAAGTGCTCTCAGCGGAAGCCTTTGGCTACACCTGAACTCCCTGGGGGAGCCTTTACGCAACCCCACACTCAACAGGACTCTGCGTCTTCACTCTTTCCTAACAACCCTAAACATAACCCTAACCGCAACAAGAAGCTGAACCCGAGTTAGACCCGAAAAAGCACGTACGGTGCCACTTTCTGCCATCAAAAAGTGCTCTCAGCGGAAGCCTTTGGGTACACCTGAGCTCCCTGGGGGAGCCTTTACGCAACCCCACACTCAACAGGACTCTGCGTCTTCACTCTTTCCTAACAACCCGAAACATAACCCTAACTGGAACAAGAAGCTGAACCCGAGTTAGACCCGAAAAAACACGTACGGTGCCACTTTCTGCCATCAAAAAGTGCTCTCAGCGGAAGCCTTTGGGGACACCTGAACTCCCTGGGGGAGCCTTTACGCAACCCCACACTCAACAGGACTCTGCATCTTCACTCTTTCCTAACAACCCTAAACATAACCCTAACCGGAGCAGGAAGCTGTACCCGAGTTAGACCCGAAAAAACACGTACGGTGCCACTTTCTGCCATCAAAAAGTGCTCTCAGCGGAAGCCTTCGGGTACACCTGAACTCCCTGGGGGAGCCTTTACGCAACCCCACACTCAACAGGACTCTGCGTCTTCACTCTTTCCTAACAACCCTAAACATAACCCTAACCGGAACAAGAAGCTG
Source organism: Anser anser (assembly GCF_964211835.1). Lineage (NCBI taxonomy): Eukaryota > Metazoa > Chordata > Aves > Anseriformes > Anatidae > Anser > Anser anser. The sequence continues at coordinate 199,566 of NC_139746.1, forward strand.
AACCCGAGTTAGACCCGGAAAAGCACGTACGGTGCCACTTTCTGCCATCAAAAAGTGCTCTCAGCGGAAGCCTTCGGGTACACCTGAACTCCCTGGGGGAGCCTTTACGCAACCCCACACTCAACAGGACTCTGCGTCTTCACTCTTTCCTAACAACCCTAAACATAACCCTAACCGGAACAAGAAGCTGAACCCGAGTTAGACCCGAAAAAACACGTACGGTGCCACTTTCTGCCATCAAAAAGTGCTCTCAGCGGAAGCCTTCGGGTACACCTGAACTCCCTGGGGGAGCCTTTACGCAACCCCACACTCAACAGGACTCTGCGTCTTCACTCTTTCCTAACAACCCTAAACATAACCCTAACCAGAACAAGAAGCTGAACCCGAGTTAGACCCGAAAAAGCACGTACGGTGCCACTTTCTGCCATCAAAAAGTGCTCTCAGCGGAAGCCTTTGGGTACACCTGAGCTCCCTGGGGGAGCCTTTACGCAACCCCACACTCAACAGGACTCTGCGTCTTCACTCTATCCTAACAACCCTAAACATAACCCTAACCGGAACAGGAAAATGAACCTGAGTTTGACCCAAAAAATCACGTACGGTGCCACTTTCTGCCATCAAAAAGTGCTCTCAGCGGAAGCCTTTGGCTACACCTGAACTCCCTGGGGGAGCCTTTACGCAACCCCACACTCAACAGGACTCTGTCTCTTCACTCTTTCCTAACAACCCTAAACATAACCCTAACCGGAACAAGAAGCTGAACCCGAGTTAGACCCGAAAAAACACGTACGGTGCCACTTTCTGCCATCAAAAAGTGCTCTCAGCGGAAGCCTTCGGGTACACCTGAACTCCCTGGGGGAGCCTTTACGCAACCCCACACTCAACAGGACTCTGCGTCTTCACTCTTTCCTAACAACCCTAAACATAACCCTAACCGGAACAAGAAGCTGAACCCGAGTTAGACCCGGAAAAACACGTACGGTGCCACTTTCTGCCATCAAAATTGCTCTCAGCGGAAGCCTTTGGCTACACCTGAACTCCCTGGGGGAGCCTTTACGCAACCCCACACTCAACAGGACTCTGTCTCTTCACTCTTTCCTAACAACCCTAAACATAACCCTAACCGGAACAAGAAGCTGAACCCGAGTTAGACCCGAAAAAACACGTACGGTGCCACTTTCTGCCATCAAAAAGTGCTCTCAGCGGAAGCCTTCGGGTACACCTGAACTCCCTGGGGGAGCCTTTACGCAACCCCACACTCAACAGGACTCTGCGTCTTCACTCTTTCCTAACAACCCTAAACATAACCCTAACCGGAACAAGAAGCTGAACCCGAGTTAGACCCGGAAAAACACGTACGGTGCCACTTTCTGCCATCAAAATTGCTCTCAGCGGAAGCCTTTGGGGACACCTGAACTCCCTGGGGGAGCCTTTACGCAACCCCACACTCAACAGGACTCTGCGTCTTCACTCTTTCCTAACAACCCTAAACATAACCCTAACCGGAGCAGGAAGTTGTACCCGAGTTAGACCCGAAAAAACACGTACGGTGCCACTTTCTGCCATCAAAAAGTGCTCTCAGCGGAAGCCTTCGGGTACACCTGAACTCCCTGGGGGAGCCTTTACGCAACCCCACACTCAACAGGACTCTGCGTCTTCACTCTTTCCTAACAACCCTAAACATAACCCTAACCGGAACAAGAAGCTGAACCCGAGTTAGACCCGAAAAATCACGTACGGTGCCACTTTCTGCCATCAAAAAGTGCTCTCAGCGGAAGCCTTTGGGTACACCTGAACTCCCTGGGGGAGCCTTTACGCAACCCCACACTCAACAGGACTCTGCGTCTTCACTCTTTCCTAACAACCCTAAACATAACCCTAACCGGAACAAGAAGCTGAACCCGAGTTAGACCCGGAAAAACACGTACGGTGCCACTTTCTGCCATCAAAAAGTGCTCTCAGCAGAAGCCTTCGGGTACACCTGAACTCCCTGGGGGAGCCTTTACGCAACCCCACACTCAACAGGACTCTGCGTCTTCACTCTTTCCTAACAACCCTAAACATAACCCTAACCGGAACAAGAAGCTGAACCCGAGTTAGACCCGAAAAAACACGTACGGTGCCACTTTCTGCCATCAAAAAGTGCTCTCACCGGAAGCCTTTGGGTACACCTGAACTCCCTGGGGGAGCCTTTACGCAACCCCACACTCAACAGGACTCTGCGTCTTCACTCTTTCCTAACAACCCTAAACATAACCCTCACCGCAACAAGAAGCTGAACCCGAGTTAGACCCGAAAAAACACGTACGGTGCCACTTTCTGCCATCAAAAAGTGCTCTCAGCGGAAGCCTTCGGGTACACCTGAACTCCCTGGGGGAGCCTTTACGCAACCCCACACTCAACAGGACTCTGCGTCTTCACTCTTTCCTAACAACCCTAAACATAACCCTAACCGGAACAAGAAGCTGAACCCGAGTTAGACCCGGAAAAACACGTACGGTGCCACTTTCTGCCATCAAAAAGTGCTCTCAGCGGAAGCCTTTGGGTACACCTGAACTCCCTCGGGGAGCCTTTACGCATCCCCACACTCAACAGGACTCTGCGTCTTCACTCTTTCCTAACAACCCTAAACATAACCCTAACCGGAACAAGAAGCTGAACCCGAGTTAGACCCGAAAAAACACGTACGGTGCCACTTTCTGCCATCAAAAAGTGCTCTCAGCGGAAGCCTTTGGGTACACCTGAACTCCCTGGGGGAGCCTTTACGCAACCCCACACTCAACAGGACTCTGCGTCTTCACTCTTTCCTAACAACCCGAAACATAACCCTAACCGGAACAAGAAGCTGAACCCGAGTTAGACCCGAAAAAACACGTACGGTGCCACTTTCTGCCATCAAAAAGTGCTCTCAGCGGAAGCCTTTGGGTACACCTGAACTCCCTGGGGGAGCCTTTACGCAACCCCACACTCAACAGGACTCTGCCTCTTCACTCTTTCCTAACAACCCTAAACATAACTCTAACCGGAACAAGAAGCTGAACCCGAGTTAGACCCGAAAAATCACGTACGGTGCCACTTTCTGCCATCAAAAAGTGCTCTCAGCGGAAGCCTTTGGGTACACCTGAACTCCCTGGGGGAGCCTTTACGCAACCCCACACTCAACAGGACTCTGCGTCTTCACTCTTTCCTAACAACCCTAAACATAACCTTACCCGGAACAAGAAGCTGAACCCGAGTTAGACCCGGAAAAACACGTACGGTGCCACTTTCTGCCATCAAAAAGTGCTCTCAGCAGAAGCCTTCGGGTACACCTGAACTCCCTGGGGGAGCCTTTACGCAACCCCACACTCAACAGGACTCTGCGTCTTCACTCTTTCCTAACAACCCTAAACATAACCCTAACCGGAACAGGAAAATGAACCTGAGTTAGACCCGAAAAAACACGTACGGTGCCACTTTCTGCCATCAAAAAGTGCTCTCAGCGGAAGCCTTTGGGTACACCTGAACTCCCTGGGGGAGCCTTTACGCAACCCCACACTCAACAGGACTCTGCGTCTTCACTCTTTCCTAACAACCCGAAACATAACCCTAACCGGAACAAGAAGCTGAACCCGAGTTAGACCCGAAAAAACACGTACGGTGCCACTTTCTGCCATCAAAAAGTGCTCTCAGCGGAAGCCTTTGGGTACACCTGAACTCCCTGGGGGAGCCTTTACGCAACCCCACACTCAACAGGACTCTGCGTCTTCACTCTTTCCTAACAACCCTAAACATAACCCTAACCGGAACAAGAAGCTGAACCCGAGTTAGACCCGAAAAAACACGTACGGTGCCACTTTCTGCCATCAAAAAGTGCTCTCAGCGGAAGCCTTTGGGTACACCTGAACTCCCTGGGGGAGCCTTTACGCAACCCCACACTCAACAGGACTCTGCGTCTTCACTCTTTCCTAACAACCCTAAACATAACCCTCACCGCAACAAGAAGCTGAACCCGAGTTAGACCCGGAAAAACACGTACGGTGCCACTTTCTGCCATCAAAAAGTGCTCTCAGCGGAAGCCTTTGGGTACACCTGAACTCCCTGGGGGAGCCTTTACGCAACCCCACACTCAACAGGACTCTGCGTCTTCACTCTTTCCTAACAACCCTAAACATAACCCTAACCGCAACAAGAAGCTGAACCCGAGTTAGACCCGGAAAAACACGTACGGTGCCACTTTCTGCCATCAAAAAGTGCTCTCAGCAGAAGCCTTCGGGTACACCTGAACTCCCTGGGGGAGCCTTTACGCAACCCCACACTCAACAGGACTCTGCGTCTTCACTCTTTCCTAACAACCCTAAACATAACCCTAACCGGAACAAGAAGCTGAACCCGAGTTAGACCCGGAAAAACACGTACGGTGCCACTTTCTGCCATCAAAAAGTGCTCTCAGCAGAAGCCTTCGGGTACACCTGAACTCCCTGGGGGAGCCTTTACGCAACCCCACACTCAACAGGACTCTGCGTCTTCACTCTTTCCTAACAACCCTAAACATAACCCTAACCGGAACAGGAAAATGAACCTGAGTTTGACCCGAAAAAACACGTACGGTGCCACTTTCTGCCATCAAAAAGTGCTCTCAGCGGAAGCCTTTGGGTACACCTGAACTCCCTGGGGGAGCCTTTACGCAACCCCACACTCAACAGGACTCTGCGTCTTCACTCTTTCCTAACAACCCTAAACATAACCCTAACCGGAACAGGAAAATGAACCTGAGTTTGACCCGAAAAAACACGTACGGTGCCACTTTCTGCCATCAAAAAGTGCTCTCAGCGGAAGCCTTTGGGTACACCTGAACTCCCTGGGGGAGCCTTTACGCAACCCCACACTCAACAGGACTCTGCGTCTTCACTCTTTCCTAACAACCCTAAACATAACCCTAACCGGAACAAGAAGCTGAACCCGAGTTAGACCCGAAAAAACACGTACGGTGCCACTTTCTGCCATCAAAAAGTGCTCTCAGCGGAAGCCTTTGGCTACACCTGAACTCCCTGGGGGAGCCTTTACGCAACCCCACACTCAACAGGACTCTGCGTCTTCACTCTTTCCTAACAACCCTAAACATAACCCTAACCGCAACAAGAAGCTGAACCCGAGTTAGACCCGAAAAAGCACGTACGGTGCCACTTTCTGCCATCAAAAAGTGCTCTCAGCGGAAGCCTTTGGGTACACCTGAGCTCCCTGGGGGAGCCTTTACGCAACCCCACACTCAACAGGACTCTGCGTCTTCACTCTTTCCTAACAACCCGAAACATAACCCTAACTGGAACAAGAAGCTGAACCCGAGTTAGACCCGAAAAAACACGTACGGTGCCACTTTCTGCCATCAAAAAGTGCTCTCAGCGGAAGCCTTTGGGGACACCTGAACTCCCTGGGGGAGCCTTTACGCAACCCCACACTCAACAGGACTCTGCGTCTTCACTCTTTCCTAACAACCCTAAACATAACCCTAACCGGAACAAGAAGCTGAACCCGAGTTAGACCCGGAAAAGCACGTACGGTGCCACTTTCTGCCATCAAAAAGTGCTCTCAGCGGAAGCCTTCGGGTACACCTGAACTCCCTGGGGGAGCCTTTACGCAACCCCACACTCAACAGGACTCTGCGTCTTCACTCTTTCCTAACAACCCTAAACATAACCCTAACCGGAACAAGAAGCTGAACCCGAGTTAGACCCGAAAAAACACGTACGGTGCCACTTTCTGCCATCAAAAAGTGCTCTCAGCGGAAGCCTTCGGGTACACCTGAACTCCCTGGGGGAGCCTTTACGCAACCCCACACTCAACAGGACTCTGCGTCTTCACTCTTTCCTAACAACCCTAAACATAACCCTAACCAGAACAAGAAGCTGAACCCGAGTTAGACCCGAAAAAGCACGTACGGTGCCACTTTCTGCCATCAAAAAGTGCTCTCAGCGGAAGCCTTTGGGTACACCTGAGCTCCCTGGGGGAGCCTTTACGCAACCCCACACTCAACAGGACTCTGCGTCTTCACTCTATCCTAACAACCCTAAACATAACCCTAACCGGAACAGGAAAATGAACCTGAGTTTGACCCAAAAAAACACGTACGGTGCCACTTTCTGCCATCAAAAAGTGCTCTCAGCGGAAGCCTTTGGCTACACCTGAACTCCCTGGGGGAGCCTTTACGCAACCCCACACTCAACAGGACTCTGTCTCTTCACTCTTTCCTAACAACCCTAAACATAACCCTAACCGGAACAAGAAGCTGAACCCGAGTTAGACCCGAAAAAACACGTACGGTGCCACTTTCTGCCATCAAAAAGTGCTCTCAGCGGAAGCCTTCGGGTACACCTGAACTCCCTGGGGGAGCCTTTACGCAACCCCACACTCAACAGGACTCTGCGTCTTCACTCTTTCCTAACAACCCTAAACATAACCCTAACCGGAACAAGAAGCTGAACCCGAGTTAGACCCGGAAAAACACGTACGGTGCCACTTTCTGCCATCAAAATTGCTCTCAGCGGAAGCCTTTGGGGACACCTGAACTCCCTGGGGGAGCCTTTACGCAACCCCACACTCAACAGGACTCTGCGTCTTCACTCTTTCCTAACAACCCTAAACATAACCCTAACCGGAGCAGGAAGTTGTACCCGAGTTAGACCCGAAAAAACACGTACGGTGCCACTTTCTGCCATCAAAAAGTGCTCTCAGCGGAAGCCTTCGGGTACACCTGAACTCCCTGGGGGAGCCTTTACGCAACCCCACACTCAACAGGACTCTGCGTCTTCACTCTTTCCTAACAACCCTAAACATAACCCTAACCGGAACAAGAAGCTGAACCCGAGTTAGACCCGAAAAATCACGTACGGTGCCACTTTCTGCCATCAAAAAGTGCTCTCAGCGGAAGCCTTTGGGTACACCTGAACTCCCTGGGGGAGCCTTTACGCAACCCCACACTCAACAGGACTCTGCGTCTTCACTCTTTCCTAACAACCCGAAACATAACCCTAACCGGAACAAGAAGCTGAACCCGAGTTAGACCCGGAAAAACACGTACGGTGCCACTTTCTGCCATCAAAAAGTGCTCTCAGCAGAAGCCTTCGGGTACACCTGAACTCCCTGGGGGAGCCTTTACGCAACCCCACACTCAACAGGACTCTGCGTCTTCACTCTTTCCTAACAACCCTAAACATAACCCTAACCGGAACAGGAAAATGAACCTGAGTTAGACCCGAAAAAACACGTACGGTGCCACTTTCTGCCATCAAAAAGTGCTCTCAGCGGAAGCCTTTGGGTACACCTGAACTCCCTGGGGGAGCCTTTACGCAACCCCACACTCAACAGGACTCTGCGTCTTCACTCTTTCCTAACAACCCTAAACATAACCCTAACCGCAACAAGAAGCTGAACCCGAGTTAGACCCGAAAAAACACGTACGGTGCCACTTTCTGCCATCAAAAAGTGCTCTCACCGGAAGCCTTTGGGTACACCTGAACTCCCTGGGGGAGCCTTTACGCAACCCCACACTCAACAGGACTCTGCGTCTTCACTCTTTCCTAACAACCCTAAACATAACCCTCACCGCAACAAGAAGCTGAACCCGAGTTAGACCCGAAAAAACACGTACGGTGCCACTTTCTGCCATCAAAAAGTGCTCTCAGCGGAAGCCTTCGGGTACACCTGAACTCCCTGGGGGAGCCTTTACGCAACCCCACACTCAACAGGACTCTGCGTCTTCACTCTTTCCTAACAACCCGAAACATAACCCTAACCGGAACAAGAAGCTGAACCCGAGTTAGACCCGGAAAAACACGTACGGTGCCACTTTCTGCCATCAAAAAGTGCTCTCAGCGGAAGCCTTCGGGTACACCTGAACTCCCTCGGGGAGCCTTTACGCATCCCCACACTCAACAGGACTCTGCGTCTTCACTCTTTCCTAACAACCCTAAACATAACCCTAACCGGAACAAGAAGCTGAACCCGAGTTAGACCCGAAAAAACACGTACGGTGCCACTTTCTGCCATCAAAAAGTGCTCTCAGCGGAAGCCTTTGGGTACACCTGAACTCCCTGGGGGAGCCTTTACGCAACCCCACACTCAACAGGACTCTGCGTCTTCACTCTTTCCTAACAACCCGAAACATAACCCTAACCGGAACAAGAAGCTGAACCCGAGTTAGACCCGAAAAAACACGTACGGTGCCACTTTCTGCCATCAAAAAGTGCTCTCAGCGGAAGCCTTTGGGGACACCTGAACTCCCTGGGGGAGCCTTTACGCAACCCCACACTCAACAGGACTCTGCCTCTTCACTCTTTCCTAACAACCCTAAACATAACCCTAACCGGAACAAGAAGCTGAACCCGAGTTAGACCCGAAAAAACACGTACGGTGCCACTTTCTGCCATCAAAAAGTGCTCTCAGCGGAAGCCTTCGGGTACACCTGAACTCCCTGGGGGAGCCTTTACGCAACCCCACACTCAACAGGACTCTGCGTCTTCACTCTTTCCTAACAACCCTAAACATAACCCTAACCGGAACAAGAAGCTGAACCCGAGTTAGACCCGAAAAATCAGGTACGGTGCCACTTTCTGCCATCAAAAAGTGCTCTCAGCGGAAGCCTTCGGGTACACCTGAACTCCCTGGGGGAGCCTTTACGCAACCCCACACTCAACAGGACTCTGCGTCTTCACTCTTTCCTAACAACCCTAAACATAACCCTAACCGGAACAAGAAGCTGAACCCGAGTTAGACCCGAAAAAACACGTACGGTGCCACTTTCTGCCATCAAAAAGTGCTCTCAGCGGAAGCCTTTGGGTACACCTGAATTCCCTGGGGGAGCCTTTACGCAACCCCACACTCAACAGGACTCTGCGTCTTCACTCTTTCCTAACAACCCTAAACATAACCCTAACCGCAACAAGAAGCTGAACCCGAGTTAGACCCGAAAAAACACGTACGGTGCCACTTTCTGCCATCAAAAAGTGCTCTCAGCGGAAGCCTTCGGGTACACCTGAACTCCCTGGGGGAGCCTTTACGCAACCCCACACTCAACAGGACTCTGCGTCTTCACTCTTTCCTAACAACCCGAAACATAACCCTAACCGGAACAAGAAGCTGAACCCGAGTTAGACCCGGAAAAACACGTACGGTGCCACTTTCTGCCATCAAAAAGTGCTCTCAGCGGAAGCCTTTGGGTACACCTGAACTCCCTGGGGGAGCCTTTACGCAACCCCACACTCAACAGGACTCTGCGTCTTCACTCTTTCCTAACAACCCTAAACATAACCCTAACCGCAACAAGAAGCTGAACCCGAGTTAGACCCGAAAAAACACGTACGGTGCCACTTTCTGCCATCAAAAAGTGCTCTCAGCGGAAGCCTTTGGGTACACCTGAACTCCCTGGGGGAGCCTTTACGCAACCCCACACTCAACAGGACTCTGCGTCTTCACTCTTTCCTAACAACCCGAAACATAACCCTAACCGGAACAAGAAGCTGAACCCGAGTTAGACCCGAAAAAACACGTACGGTGCCACTTTCTGCCATCAAAAAGTGCTCTCAGCGGAAGCCTTTGGGGACACCTGAACTCCCTGGGGGAGCCTTTACGCAACCCCACACTCAACAGGACTCTGCCTCTTCACTCTTTCCTAACAACCCTAAACATAACCCTAACCGGAACAAGAAGCTGAACCCGAGTTAGACCCGAAAAAACACGTACGGTGCCACTTTCTGCCATCAAAAAGTGCTCTCAGTGGAAGCCTTCGGGTACACCTGAACTCCCTGGGGGAGCCTTTACGCAACCCCACACTCAACAGGACTCTGCGTCTTCACTCTTTCCTAACAACCCTAAACATAACCCTAACCGGAACAAGAAGCTGAACCCGAGTTAGACCCGAAAAATCAGGTACGGTGCCACTTTCTGCCATCAAAAAGTGCTCTCAGCGGAAGCCTTTGGGTACACCTGAACTCCCTGGGGGAGCCTTTACGCAACCCCACACTCAACAGGACTCTGCGTCTTCACTCTTTCCTAACAACCCTAAACATAACCCTAACCGCAACAAGAAGCTGAACCCGAGTTAGACCCGAAAAAACACGTACGGTGCCACTTTCTGCCATCAAAAAGTGCTCTCAGCGGAAGCCTTTGGGTACACCTGAACTCCCTGGGGGAGCCTTTACGCAACCCCACACTCAACAGGACTCTGCGTCTTCACTCTTTCCTAACAACCCTAAACATAACCCTAACCGGAACAAGAAGCTGAACCCGAGTTAGACCCGAAAAAACACGTACGGTGCCACTTTCTGCCATCAAAAAGTGCTCTCAGCGGAAGCCTTTGGGTACACCTGAACTCCCTGGGGGAGCCTTTACGCAACCCCACACTCAACAGGACTCTGCGTCTTCACTCTTTCCTAACAACCCTAAACATAACCCTAACCGGAACAAGAAGCTGAACCCGAGTTAGACCCGAAAAAACACGTACGGTGCCACTTTCTGCCATCAAAAAGTGCTCTCAGCGGAAGCCTTCGGGTACACCTGAACTCCCTGGGGGAGCCTTTACGCAACCCCACACTCAACAGGACTCTGCGTCTTCACTCTTTCCTAACAACCCGAAACATAACCCTAACCGGAACAAGAAGCTGAACCCGAGTTAGACCCGAAAAAACACGTACGGTGCCACTTTCTGCCATCAAAAAGTGCTCTCAGCAGAAGCCTTCGGGTACACCTGAACTCCCTGGGGGAGCCTTTACGCAACCCCACACTCAACAGGACTCTGCGTCTTCACTCTTTCCTAACAACCCTAAACATAACCCTAACCGGAACAAGAAGCTGAACCCGAGTTAGACCCGAAAAAACACGCACGGTGCCACTTTCTGCCATCAAAAAGTGCTCTCAGCGGAAGCCTTTGGGTACACCTGAACTCCCTGGGGGAGCCTTTACGCAACCCCACACTCAACAGGACTCTGCGTCTTCACTCTTTCCTAACAACCCTAAACATAACCCTAACCGCAACAAGAAGCTGAACCCGAGTTAGACCCGGAAAAACACGTACGGTGCCACTTTCTGCCATCAAAAAGTGCTCTCAGCAGAAGCCTTCGGGTACACCTGAACTCCCTGGGGGAGCCTTTACGCAACCCCACACTCAACAGGACTCTGCGTCTTCACTCTTTCCTAACAACCCTAAACATAACCCTAACCGGAACAAGAAGCTGAACCCGAGTTAGACCCGGAAAAACACGTACGGTGCCACTTTCTGCCATCAAAAAGTGCTCTCAGTGGAAGCCTTTGGGTACACCTGAACTCCCTGGGGGAGCCTTTACGCAACCCCACACTCAACAGGACTCTGCGTCTTCACTCTTTCCTAACAACCCTAAACATAACCCTAACCGGAACAAGAAGCTGAACCCGAGTTAGACCCGGAAAAACACGTACGGTGCCACTTTCTGCCATCAAAAAGTGCTCTCAGCAGAAGCCTTCGGGTACACCTGAACTCCCTGGGGGAGCCTTTACGCAACCCCACACTCAACAGGACTCTGCGTCTTCACTCTTTCCTAACAACCCTAAACATAACCCTAACCGGAACAAGAAGCTGAACCCGAGTTAGACCCGAAAAAACACGTACGGTGCCACTTTCTGCCATCAAAAAGTGCTCTCAGCGGAAGCCTTTGGGTACACCTGAACTCCCTGGGGGAGCCTTTACGCAACCCCACACTCAACAGGACTCTGCGTCTTCACTCTTTCCTAACAACCCTAAACATAACCCTAACCGCAACAAGAAGCTGAACCCGAGTTAGACCCGAAAAAACACGTACGGTGCCACTTTCTGCCATCAAAAAGTGCTCTCAGCGGAAGCCTTTGGGTACACCTGAACTCCCTGGGGGAGCCTTTACGCAACCCCACACTCAACAGGACTCTGCGTCTTCACTCTTTCCTAACAACCCTAAACATAACCCTAACCGCAACAAGAAGCTGAACCCGAGTTAGACCCGAAAAAACACGTACGGTGCCACTTTCTGCCATCAAAAAGTGCTCTCAGCGGAAGCCTTTGGGTACACCTGAACTCCCTGGGGGAGCCTTTACGCAACCCCACACTCAACAGGACTCTGCGTCTTCACTCTTTCCTAACAACCCTAAACATAACCCTAACCGGAACAAGAAGCTGAACCCGAGTTAGACCCGAAAAAACACGTACGGTGCCACTTTCTGCCATCAAAAAGTGCTCTCAGCGGAAGCCTTTGGGTACACCTGAACTCCCTGGGGGAGCCTTTACGCAACCCCACACTCAACAGGACTCTGCGTCTTCACTCTTTCCTAACAACCCTAAACATAACCCTAACCGGAACAAGAAGCTGAACCCGAGTTAGACCCGAAAAAACACGTACGGTGCCACTTTCTGCCATCAAAAAGTGCTCTCAGCGGAAGCCTTCGGGTACACCTGAACTCCCTGGGGGAGCCTTTACGCAACCCCACACTCAACAGGACTCTGCGTCTTCACTCTTTCCTAACAACCCGAAACATAACCCTAACCGGAACAAGAAGCTGAACCCGAGTTAGACCCGAAAAAACACGTACGGTGCCACTTTCTGCCATCAAAAAGTGCTCTCAGCAGAAGCCTTCGGGTACACCTGAACTCCCTGGGGGAGCCTTTACGCAACCCCACACTCAACAGGACTCTGCGTCTTCACTCTTTCCTAACAACCCTAAACATAACCCTAACCGGAACAAGAAGCTGAACCCGAGTTAGACCCGAAAAAACACGCACGGTGCCACTTTCTGCCATCAAAAAGTGCTCTCAGCGGAAGCCTTTGGGTACACCTGAACTCCCTGGGGGAGCCTTTACGCAACCCCACACTCAACAGGACTCTGCGTCTTCACTCTTTCCTAACAACCCTAAACATAACCCTAACCGCAACAAGAAGCTGAACCCGAGTTAGACCCGGAAAAACACGTACGGTGCCACTTTCTGCCATCAAAAAGTGCTCTCAGCAGAAGCCTTCGGGTACACCTGAACTCCCTGGGGGAGCCTTTACGCAACCCCACACTCAACAGGACTCTGCGTCTTCACTCTTTCCTAACAACCCTAAACATAACCCTAACCGGAACAAGAAGCTGAACCCGAGTTAGACCCGGAAAAACACGTACGGTGCCACTTTCTGCCATCAAAAAGTGCTCTCAGTGGAAGCCTTTGGGTACACCTGAACTCCCTGGGGGAGCCTTTACGCAACCCCACACTCAACAGGACTCTGCGTCTTCACTCTTTCCTAACAACCCTAAACATAACCCTAACCGGAACAAGAAGCTGAACCCGAGTTAGACCCGGAAAAACACGTACGGTGCCACTTTCTGCCATCAAAAAGTGCTCTCAGCAGAAGCCTTCGGGTACACCTGAACTCCCTGGGGGAGCCTTTACGCAACCCCACACTCAACAGGACTCTGCGTCTTCACTCTTTCCTAACAACCCGAAACATAACCCTAACCGGAACAAGAAGCTGAACCCGAGTTAGACCCGAAAAAACACGTACGGTGCCACTTTCTGCCATCAAAAAGTGCTCTCAGCGGAAGCCTTTGGGTACACCTGAACTCCCTGGGGGAGCCTTTACGCAACCCCACACTCAACAGGACTCTGCGTCTTCACTCTTTCCTAACAACCCTAAACATAACCCTAACCGCAACAAGAAGCTGAACCCGAGTTAGACCCGAAAAAACACGTACGGTGCCACTTTCTGCCATCAAAAAGTGCTCTCAGCGGAAGCCTTTGGGTACACCTGAACTCCCTGGGGGAGCCTTTACGCAACCCCACACTCAACAGGACTCTGCGTCTTCACTCTTTCCTAACAACCCTAAACATAACCCTAACCGGAACAAGAAGCTGAACCCGAGTTAGACCCGAAAAAACACGTACGGTGCCACTTTCTGCCATCAAAAAGTGCTCTCAGCGGAAGCCTTCGGGTACACCTGAACTCCCTGGGGGAGCCTTTACGCAACCCCACACTCAACAGGACTCTGCGTCTTCACTCTTTCCTAACAACCCGAAACATAACCCTAACCGGAACAAGAAGCTGAACCCGAGTTAGACCCGAAAAAACACGTACGGTGCCACTTTCTGCCATCAAAAAGTGCTCTCAGCAGAAGCCTTCGGGTACACCTGAACTCCCTGGGGGAGCCTTTACGCAACCCCACACTCAACAGGACTCTGCGTCTTCACTCTTTCCTAACAACCCGAAACATAACCCTAACCGGAACAAGAAGCTGAACCCGAGTTAGACCCGAAAAAACACGCACGGTGCCACTTTCTGCCATCAAAAAGTGCTCTCAGCGGAAGCCTTTGGGTACACCTGAACTCCCTGGGGGAGCCTTTACGCAACCCCACACTCAACAGGACTCTGCGTCTTCACTCTTTCCTAACAACCCTAAACATAACCCTAACCGGAACAAGAAGCTGAACCCGAGTTAGACCCGGAAAAACACGTACGGTGCCACTTTCTGCCATCAAAAAGTGCTCTCAGCAGAAGCCTTCGGGTACACCTGAACTCCCTGGGGGAGCCTTTACACAACCCCACACTCAACAGGACTCTGCGTCTTCACTCTTTCCTAACAACCCTAAACATAACCCTAACCGGAACAAGAAGCTGAACCCGAGTTAGACCCGGAAAAACACGTACGGTGCCACTTTCTGCCATCAAAAAGTGCTCTCAGTGGAAGCCTTTGGGTACACCTGAACTCCCTGGGGGAGCCTTTACGCAACCCCACACTCAACAGGACTCTGCGTCTTCACTCTTTCCTAACAACCCTAAACATAACCCTAACCGCAACAAGAAGCTGAACCCGAGTTAGACCCGGAAAAACACGTACGGTGCCACTTTCTGCCATCAAAAAGTGCTCTCAGCGGAAGCCTTTGGGTACACCTGAACTCCCTGGGGGAGCCTTTACGCAACCCCACACTCAACAGGACTCTGCGTCTTCACTCTTTCCTAACAACCCGAAACATAACCCTAACCGGAACAAGAAGCTGAACCCGAGTTAGACCCGAAAAATCACGTACGGTGCCACTTTCTGCCATCAAAAAGTGCTCTCAGCGGAAGCCTTTGGGTACACCTGAACTCCCTGGGGGAGCCTTTACGCAACCCCACACTCAACAGGACTCCGCGTCTTCACTCTTTCCTAACAACCCTAAACATAACCCTAACCGGAATAAGAAGCTGAACCCGAGTTAGACCCGAAAAAACACGTACGGTGCCACTTTCTGCCATCAAAAAGTGCTCTCAGCAGAAGCCTTCGGGTACACCTGAACTCCCTGGGGGAGCCTTTACGCAACCCCACACTCAGCAGGACTCTGCGTCTTCACTCTTTCCTAACAACCCTAAACATAACCCTCACCGCAACAAGAAGCTGAACCCGAGGTAGACGCGAAAAAACACGTACGGTGCCACTTTCTGCCATCAAAAAGTGCTCTCAGCGGAAGCCTTTGGGTACACCTGAACTCCCTGGGGGAGCCTTTACGCAACCCCACACTCAACAGGACTCTGCGTCTTCACTCTTTCCTAACAACCCTAAACATAACCCTAACCGGAACAAGAAGCTGAACCCGAGTTAGACCCGAAAAAACACGTACGGTGCCACTTTCTGCCATCAAAAAGTGCTCTCAGCGGAAGCCTTTGGGGACACCTGAACTCCCTGGGGGAGCCTTTACGCAACCCCACACTCAACAGGACTCTGCCTCTTCACTCTTTCCTAACAACCCTAAACATAACCCTAACCGGAACAAGAAGCTGAACCCGAGTTAGACCCGAAAAAACACGTACGGTGCCACTTTCTGCCATCAAAAAGTGCTCTCAGCGGAAGCCTTCGGGTACACCTGAACTCCCTGGGGGAGCCTTTACGCAACCCCACACTCAACAGGACTCTGCGTCTTCACTCTTTCCTAACAACCCTAAACATAACCCTAACCGGAACAAGAAGCTGAACCCGAGTTAGACCCGAAAAATCAGGCACGGTGCCACTTTCTGCCACCAAAAAGTGCTCTCAGCGGAAGCCTTTGGGTACACCTGAACTCCCTGGGGGAGCCTTTACGCAACCCCACACTCAACAGGACTCTGCGTCTTCACTCTTTCCTAACAACCCTAAACATAACCCTAACCGGAACAAGAAGCTGAACCCGAGTTAGACCCGGAAAAACACGTACGGTGCCACTTTCTGCCATCAAAAAGTGCTCTCAGCAGAAGCCTTCGGGTACACCTGAACTCCCTGGGGGAGCCTTTACGCAACCCCACACTCAACAGGACTCTGCCTCTTCACTCTTTCCTAACAACCCTAAACATAACCCTAACCGGAACAGGAAAATGAACCTGAGTTAGACCCGAAAAAACACGTACGGTGCCACTTTCTGCCATCAAAAAGTGCTCTCAGCGGAAGCCTTTGGGTACACCTGAACTCCCTGGGGGAGCCTTTACGCAACCCCACACTCAACAGGACTCTGCGTCTTCACTCTTTCCTAACAACCCTAAACATAACCCTAACCGGAACAAGAAGCTGAACCCGAGTTAGACCCGAAAAAACACGTACGGTGCCACTTTCTGCCATCAAAAAGTGCTCTCAGCGGAAGCCTTCGGGTACACCTGAACTCCCTGGGGGAGCCTTTACGCAACCCCACACTCAACAGGACTCTGCGTCTTCACTCTTTCCTAACAACCCGAAACATAACCCTAACCGGAACAAGAAGCTGAACCCGAGTTAGACCCGGAAAAACACGTACGGTGCCACTTTCTGCCATCAAAAAGTGCTCTCAGCAGAAGCCTTCGGGTACACCTGAACTCCCTGGGGGAGCCTTTACGCAACCCCACACTCAACAGGACTCTGCCTCTTCACTCTTTCCTAACAACCCTAAACATAACCCTAACCGGAACAGGAAAATGAACCTGAGTTAGACCCGAAAAAACACGTACGGTGCCACTTTCTGCCATCAAAAAGTGCTCTCAGCGGAAGCCTTTGGGTACACCTGAACTCCCTGGGGGAGCCTTTACGCAACCCCACACTCAACAGGACTCTGCGTCTTCACTCTTTCCTAACAACCCTAAACATAACCCTAACCGGAACAAGAAGCTGAACCCAAGTTAGACCCGAAAAAACACGTACGGTGCCACTTTCTGCCATCAAAAAGTGCTCTCAGCGGAAGCCTTTGGGTACACCTGAACTCCCTGGGGGAGCCTTTACGCAACCGCACACTCAACAGGACTCTGCGTCTTCACTCTTTCCTAACAACCCTAAACATAACCCTAACCGGAACAAGAAGCTGAACCCGAGTTAGACCCGAAAAATCAGGTACGGTGCCACTTTCTGCCATCAAAAAGTGCTCTCAGCGGAAGCCTTCGGGTACACCTGAACTCCCTGGGGGAGCCTTTACGCAACCCCACACTCAACAGGACTCTGCGTCTTCACTCTTTCCTAACAACCCGAAACATAACCCTAACCGGAACAAGAAGCTGAACCCGAGTTAGACCCGGAAAAACACGTATGGTGCCACTTTCTGCCATCAAAAAGTGCTCTCAGCAGAAGCCTTCGGGTACACCTGAACTCCCTGGGGGAGCCTTTACGCAACCCCACACTCAACAGGACTCTGCGTCTTCACTCTTTCCTAACAACCCTAAACATAACCCTAACCGCAACAAGAAGCTGAACCCGAGTTAGACCCGAAAAATCACGTACGGTGCCACTTTCTGCCATCAAAAAGTGCTCTCAGCGGAAGCCTTTGGGTACACCTGAACTCCCTGGGGGAGCCTTTACGCAACCCCACACTCAACAGGACTCTGCGTCTTCACTCTTTCCTAACAACCCTAAACATAACCCTAACCGGAACAAGAAGCTGAACCCGAGTTAGACCCGGAAAAACACGTACGGTGCCACTTTCTGCCATCAAAAAGTGCTCTCAGCAGAAGCCTTCGGGTACACCTGAACTCCCTGGGGGAGCCTTTACGCAACCCCACACTCAACAGGACTCTGCGTCTTCACTCTTTCCTAACAACCCTAAACATAACCCTAACCGGAACAGGAAAATGAACCTGAGTTAGACCCGAAAAAACACGTACGGTGCCACTTTCTGCCATCAAAAAGTGCTCTCAGCGGAAGCCTTTGGGTACACCTGAACTCCCTGGGGGAGCCTTTACGCAACCCCACACTCAACAGGACTCTGCCTCTTCACTCTTTCCTAACAACCCTAAACATAACCCTAACCGGAACAAGAAGCTGAACCCGAGTTAGACCCGAAAAAACACGTACGGTGCCACTTTCTGCCATCAAAAAGTGCTCTCAGCGGAAGCCTTCGGGTACACCTGAACTCCCTGGGGGAGCCTTTACGCAACCCCACACTCAACAGGACTCTGCGTCTTCACTCTTTCCTAACAACCCGAAACATAACCCTAACCGGAACAAGAAGCTGAACCCGAGTTAGACCCGGAAAAACACGTATGGTGCCACTTTCTGCCATCAAAAAGTGCTCTCAGCAGAAGCCTTCGGGTACACCTGAACTCCCTGGGGGAGCCTTTACGCAACCCCACACTCAACAGGACTCTGCGTCTTCACTCTTTCCTAACAACCCGAAACATAACCCTAACCGGAACAAGAAGCTGAACCCGAGTTAGACCCGAAAAAACACGCACGGTGCCACTTTCTGCCATCAAAAAGTGCTCTCAGCGGAAGCCTTTGGGTACACCTGAACTCCCTGGGGGAGCTTTTACGCAACCCCACACTCAACAGGACTCTGCGTCTTCACTCTTTCCTAACAACCCGAAACATAACCCTAACCGGAACAAGAAGCTGAACCCGAGTTAGACCCGGAAAAACACGTATGGTGCCACTTTCTGCCATCAAAAAGTGCTCTCAGCAGAAGCCTTCGGGTACACCTGAACTCCCTGGGGGAGCCTTTACGCAACCCCACACTCAACAGGACTCTGCGTCTTCACTCTTTCCTAACAACCCTAAACATAACCCTAACCGCAACAAGAAGCTGAACCCGAGTTAGACCCGAAAAATCACGTACGGTGCCACTTTCTGCCATCAAAAAGTGCTCTCAGCGGAAGCCTTTGGGTACACCTGAACTCCCTGGGGGAGCCTTTACGCAACCCCACACTCAACAGGACTCTGCGTCTTCACTCTTTCCTAACAACCCTAAACATAACCCTAACCGGAACAAGAAGCTGAACCCGAGTTAGACCCGGAAAAACACGTACGGTGCCACTTTCTGCCATCAAAAAGTGCTCTCAGCAGAAGCCTTCGGGTACACCTGAACTCCCTGGGGGAGCCTTTACGCAACCCCACACTCAACAGGACTCTGCCTCTTCACTCTTTCCTAACAACCCTAAACATAACCCTAACCGGAACAGGAAAATGAACCTGAGTTAGACCCGAAAAAACACGTACGGTGCCACTTTCTGCCATCAAAAAGTGCTCTCAGCGGAAGCCTTTGGGTACACCTGAACTCCCTGGGGGAGCCTTTACGCAACCCCACACTCAACAGGACTCTGCCTCTTCACTCTTTCCTAACAACCCTAAACATAACCCTAACCGGAACAAGAAGCTGAACCCGAGTTAGACCCGAAAAAACACGTACGGTGCCACTTTCTGCCATCAAAAAGTGCTCTCAGCGGAAGCCTTCGGGTACACCTGAACTCCCTGGGGGAGCCTTTACGCAACCCCACACTCAACAGGACTCTGCGTCTTCACTCTTTCCTAACAACCCGAAACATAACCCTAACCGGAACAAGAAGCTGAACCCGAGTTAGACCCGGAAAAACACGTATGGTGCCACTTTCTGCCATCAAAAAGTGCTCTCAGCAGAAGCCTTCGGGTACACCTGAACTCCCTGGGGGAGCCTTTACGCAACCCCACACTCAACAGGACTCTGCGTCTTCACTCTTTCCTAACAACCCTAAACATAACCCTAACCGGAACAAGAAGCTGAACCCGAGTTAGACCCGAAAAAACACGCACGGTGCCACTTTCTGCCATCAAAAAGTGCTCTCAGCGGAAGCCTTTGGGTACACCTGAACTCCCTGGGGGAGCCTTTACGCAACCCCACACTCAACAGGACTCTGCGTCTTCACTCTTTCCTAACAACCCTAAACATAACCCTAACCGGAACAAGAAGCTGAACCCGAGTTAGACCCGGAAAAACACGTACGGTGCCACTTTCTGCCATCAAAAAGTGCTCTCAGCAGAAGCCTTCGGGTACACCTGAACTCCCTGGGGGAGCCTTTACGCAACCCCACACTCAACAGGACTCTGCGTCTTCACTCTTTCCTAACAACCCTAAACATAACCCTAACCGGAACAAGAAGCTGAACCCGAGTTAGACCCGGAAAAACACGTACGGTGCCACTTTCTGCCATCAAAAAGTGCTCTCAGTGGAAGCCTTTGGGTACACCTGAACTCCCTGGGGGAGCCTTTACGCAACCCCACACTCAACAGGACTCTGCGTCTTCACTCTTTCCTAACAACCCTAAACATAACCCTAACCGGAACAAGAAGCTGAACCCGAGTTAGACCCGGAAAAACACGTACGGTGCCACTTTCTGCCATCAAAAAGTGCTCTCAGCGGAAGCCTTTGGGTACACCTGAACTCCCTGGGGGAGCCTTTACGCAACCCCACACTCAACAGGACTCTGCGTCTTCACTCTTTCCTAACAACCCTAAACATAACCCTAACCGGAACAAGAAGCTGAACCCGAGTTAGACCCGAAAAATCACGTACGGTGCCACTTTCTGCCATCAAAAAGTGCTCTCAGCGGAAGCCTTTGGGTACACCTGAACTCCCTGGGGGAGCCTTTACGCAACCCCACACTCAACAGGACTCCGCGTCTTCACTCTTTCCTAACAACCCTAAACATAACCCTAACCGGAATAAGAAGCTGAACCCGAGTTAGACCCGAAAAAACACGTACGGTGCCACTTTCTGCCATCAAAAAGTGCTCTCAGCAGAAGCCTTCGGGTACACCTGAACTCCCTGGGGGAGCCTTTACGCAACCCCACACTCAGCAGGACTCTGCGTCTTCACTCTTTCCTAACAACCCTAAACATAACCCTCACCGCAACAAGAAGCTGAACCCGAGGTAGACGCGAAAAAACACGTACGGTGCCACTTTCTGCCATCAAAAAGTGCTCTCAGCGGAAGCCTTTGGGTACACCTGAACTCCCTGGGGGAGCCTTTACGCAACCCCACACTCAACAGGACTCTGCGTCTTCACTCTTTCCTAACAACCCGAAACATAACCCTAACCGGAACAAGAAGCTGAACCCGAGTTAGACCCGAAAAATCAGGTACGGTGCCACTTTCTGCCATCAAAAAGTGCTCTCAGCGGAAGCCTTTGGGGACACCTGAACTCCCTGGGGGAGCCTTTACGCAACCCCACACTCAACAGGACTCTGCGTCTTCACTCTTTCCTAACAACCCTAAACAAAACCCTAACCGGAACAAGAAGCTGAACCCGAGTTAGACCCGAAAAAACACGTACGGTGCCACTTTCTGCCATCAAAAAGTGCTCTCAGCGGAAGCCTTCGGGTACACCTGAACTCCCTGGGGGAGCCTTTACGCAACCCCACACTCAACAGGACTCTGCGTCTTCACTCTTTCCTAACAACCCTAAACATAACCCTAACCGGAACAAGAAGCTGAACCCGAGTTAGACCCGAAAAATCAGGTACGGTGCCACTTTCTGCCATCAAAAAGTGCTCTCAGCGGAAGCCTTTGGGTACACCTGAACTCCCTGGGGGAGCCTTTACGCAACCCCACACTCAACAGGACTCTGCGTCTTCACTCTTTCCTAACAACCCTAAACATAACCCTAACCGGAACAAGAAGCTGAACCCGAGTTAGACCCGAAAAAACACGTACGGTGCCACTTTCTGCCATCAAAAAGTGCTCTCAGCGGAAGCCTTTGGGTACACCTGAACTCCCTGGGGGAGCCTTTACGCAACCCCACACTCAACAGGACTCTGCGTCTTCACTCTTTCCTAACAACCCTAAACATAACCCTAACCGCAACAAGAAGCTGAACCCGAGTTAGACCCGAAAAATCAGGTACAGTGCCACTTTCTGCCATCAAAAAGTGCTCTCAGCGGAAGCCTTTGGGGACACCTGAACTCCCTGGGGGAGCCTTTACGCAACCCCACACTCAACAGGACTCTGCGTCTTCACTCTTTCCTAACAACCCGAAACATAACCCTAACCGGAACAAGAAGCTGAACCCGAGCTAGACCCGAAAAAACACGTACGGTGCCACTTTCTGCCATCAAAAAGTGCTCTCAGCGGAAGCCTTTGGGTACACCTGAACTCCCTGGGGGAGCCTCTACGCATCCCCACACTCAACAGGACTCTGCGTCTTCACTCTTTCCTAACAACCCTAAACATAACCCTCACCGCAACAAGAAGCTGAACCCGAGTTAGACCCGAAAAAACACGTACGGTGCCACTTTCTGCCATCAAAAAGTGCTCTCAGCGGAAGCCTTTGGGTACACCTGAACTCCCTGGGGGAGCCTTTACGCAACCCCACACTCAACAGGACTCTGCCTCTTCACTTTTCCCTAACAACCCTAAACATAACCCTCACCGCAACAAGAAGCTGAACCCGAGTTAGACCCGAAAAAACACGTACGGTGCCACTTTCTGCCATCAAAAAGTGCTCTCAGCGGAAGCCTTTGGGTACACCTGAACTCCCTGGGGGAGCCTTTACGCAACCCCACACTCAACAGGACTCTGCGTCTTCACTCTTTCCTAACAACCCTAAACATAACCCTAACCGCAACAAGAAGCTGAACCCGAGTTAGACCCGAAAAAACACGTACGGTGCCACTTTCTGCCATCAAAAAGTGCTCTCAGCGGAAGCCTTTGGGTACACCTGAACTCCCTGGGGGAGCCTTTACGCAACCCCACACTCAACAGGACTCTGCGTCTTCACTCTTTCCTAACAACCCTAAACATAACCCTAACCGCAACAAGAAGCTGAACCCGAGTTAGACCCGAAAAATCAGGTACAGTGCCACTTTCTGCCATCAAAAAGTGCTCTCAGCGGAAGCCTTTGGGGACACCTGAACTCCCTGGGGGAGCCTTTACGCAACCCCACACTCAACAGGACTCTGCGTCTTCACTCTTTCCTAACAACCCTAAACATAACCCTAACCGGAACAAGAAGCTGAACCCGAGTTAGACCCGAAAAATCACGTACGGTGCCACTTTCTGCCATCAAAAAGTGCTCTCAGCGGAAGCCTTTGGGTACACTTGAACTCCCTGGGGGAGCCTTTACGCAACCCCACACTCAACAGGACTCTGCGTCTTCACTCTTTCCTAACAACCCTAAACATAACCCTAACCGGAATAAGAAGCTGAACACGAGTTAGACCCGAAAAAACACGTACGGTGCCACTTTCTGCCATCAAAAAGTGCTCTCAGCGGAAGCCTTTGGGGACACCTGAACTCCCTGGGGGAGCCTTTACGCAACCCCACACTCAACAGGACTCTGCGTCTTCACTCTTTCCTAACAACCCTAAACATAACCCTAACCGGAACAAGAAGCTGAACCCGAGTTAGACCCGAAAAAACACGTACGGTGCCACTTTCTGCCATCAAAAAGTGCTCTCAGCAGAAGCCTTTGGGTACACCTGAACTCCCTGGGGGAGCCTTTACGCAACCCCACACTCAACAGGACTCTGCGTCTTCACTCTTTCCTAACAACCCGAAACATAACCCTAACCGGAACAAGAAGCTGAACCCGAGTTAGACCCGAAAAAACACGTACGGTGCCACTTTCTGCCATCAAAAAGTGCTCTCAGCGGAAGCCTTTGGGTACACCTGAACTCCCTGGGGGAGCCTCTACGCATCCCCACACTCAACAGGACTCTGCGTCTTCACTCTTTCCTAACAACCCTAAACATAACCCTCACCGCAACAAGAAGCTGAACCCGAGTTAGACCCGAAAAAACACGTACGGTGCCACTTTCTGCCATCAAAAAGTGCTCTCAGCGGAAGCCTTTGGGTACACCTGAACTCCCTGGGGGAGCCTTTACGCAACCCCACACTCAACAGGACTCTGCCTCTTCACTTTTCCCTAACAACCCTAAACATAACCCTAACCGGAACAAGAAGCTGAACCCGAGTTAGACCCGAAAAAACACGTACGGTGCCACTTTCTGCCATCAAAAAGTGCTCTCAGCGGAAGCCTTTGGCTACACCTGAACTCCCTGGGGGAGCCTTTACGCAACCCCACACTCAACAGGACTCTGCGTCTTCACTCTTTCCTAACAACCCTAAACATAACCCTAACCGCAACAAGAAGCTGAACCCGAGTTAGACCCGAAAAAACACGTACGGTGCCACTTTCTGCCATCAAAAAGTGCTCTCAGCGGAAGCCTTTGGCTACACCTGAACTCCCTGGGGGAGCCTTTACGCAACCCCACACTCAACAGGACTCTGCGTCTTCACTCTTTCCTAACAACCCGAAACATAACCCTAACCGGAGCAGGAAGCTGTACCCGAGTTAGACCCGAAAAAACACGTACGGTGCCACTTTCTGCCATCAAAAAGTGCTCTCAGCGGAAGCCTTCGGGTACACCTGAACTCCCTGGGGGAGCCTTTACGCAACCGCACACTCAACAGGACTCTGCGTCTTCACTCTTTCCTAACAACCCTAAACATAACCCTAACCGGAACAAGAAGCTGAACCCGAGTTAGACCCGAAAAATCACGTACGGTGCCACTTTCTGCCATCAAAAAGTGCTCTCAGCGGAAGCCTTTGGCTACACCTGAACTCCCTGGGGGAGCCTTTACGCAACCCCACACTCAACAGGACTCTGCGTCTTCACTCTTTCCTAACAACCCTAAACATAACCCTACCCGGAACAAGAAGCTGAACCCGAGTTAGACCCGGAAAAACACGTACGGTGCCACTTTCTGCCATCAAAAAGTGCTCTCAGCAGAAGCCTTCGGGTACACCTGAACTCCCTGGGGGAGCCTTTACGCAACCCCACACTCAACAGGACTCTGCGTCTTCACTCTTTCCTAACAACCCGAAACATAACCCTAACCGGAACAAGAAGCTGAACCCGAGTTAGACCCGAAAAAACACGTACGGTGCCACTTTCTGCCAGCAAAAAGTGCTCTCAGCGGAAGCCTTTGGGTACACCTGAACTCCCTGGGGGAGCCTTTACGCAACCCCACACTCAACAGGACTCTGCGTCTTCACTCTTTCCTAACAACCCTAAACATAATACTAACCGGAACAAGAAGCTGAACCCGATTTAGACCCGAAAAAACACGTACGGTGCCACTTTCTGCCATCAAAAAGTGCTCTCAGCGGAAGCCTTTGGGTACACCTGAACTCCCTGGGGGAGCCTTTACGCAACCCCACACTCAACAGGACTCTGCGTCTTCACTCTTTCCTAACAACCCTAAACATAACCCTAACCGGAACAAGAAGCTGAACCCGAGTTAGACCCGGAAAAACACGTACGGTGCCACTTAATGCCATCAAAAAGTGCTCTCAGCGGAAGCCTTTGGGTACACCTGAACTCCCTGGGGGAGCCTTTACGCAACCCCACACTCAACAGGACTCTGCGTCTTCACTCTTTCCTAACAACCCTAAACATAACCCTCACCGCAACAAGAAGCTGAACCCGAGTTATACCCGGAAAAACACGTACGGTGCCACCTTCTGCCATCAAAAAGTGCTCTCAGCAGAAGCCTTCGGGTACACCTGAACTCCCTGGGGGAGCCTTTACGCAACCCCACACTCAACAGGACTCTGCGTCTTCACTCTTTCCTAACAACCCTAAACATAACCCTAACAGCAACAAGAAGCTGAACCCGAGTTAGACCCGAAAAAGCACGTACGGTGCCACTTTCTGCCATCAAAAAGTGCTCTCAGCGGAAGCCTTTGGGTACACCTGAGCTCCCTGGGGGAGCCTTTACGCAACCCCACACTCAACAGGACTCTGCGTCTTCACTCTTTCCTAACAACCCGAAACATAACCCTAACCGGAACAAGAAGCTGAACCCGAGTTAGACCCGAAAAAACACGTACGGTGCCACTTTCTGCCATCAAAAAGTGCTCTCAGCGGAAGCCTTTGGGGACACCTGAACTCCCTGGGGGAGCCTTTACGCAACCCCACACTCAACAGGACTCTGCGTCTTCACTCTTTCCTAACAACCCTAAACATAACCCTAACCGGAGCAGGAAGCTGTACCCGAGTTAGACCCGAAAAAACACGTACGGTGCCACTTTCTGCCATCAAAAAGTGCTCTCAGCGGAAGCCTTTGGGTACACCTGAACTCCCTGGGGGAGCCTTTACGCAACCCCACACTCAACAGGACTCTGCGTCTTCACTCTTTCCTAACAACCCTAAACATAACCCTAACCGCAACAAGAAGCTGAACCCGAGTTAGACCCGAAAAAGCACGTACGGTGCCACTTTCTGCCATCAAAAAGTGCTCTCAGCGGAAGCCTTTGCGGACACCTGAGCTCCCTGGGGGAGCCTTTACGGAACCCCACACTCAACAGGACTCTGCGTCTTCACTCTATCCTAACAACCCTAAACATAACCCTAACCGGAACAGGAAAATGAACCTGAGTTTGACCCGAAAAAACACGTACGGTGCCACTTTCTGCCATCAAAAAGTGCTCTCAGCGGAAGCCTTTGGGTACACCTGAACTCCCTGGGGGAGCCTTTACGCAACCCCACACTCAACAGGACTCTGTCTCTTCACTCTTTCCTAACAACCCTAAACATAACCCTAACCGGAACAAGAAGCTGAACCCGAGTTAGACCCGAAAAAACACGTATGGTGCCACTTTCTGCCATCAAAAAGTGCTCTCAGCGGAAGCCTTTGGGTACACCTGAACTCCCTGGGGGAGCCTTTACGCAACCCCACACTCAACAGGACTCTGCGTCTTCACTCTTTCCTAACAACCCTAAACATAACCCTAACCGGAACAGGAAAATGAACCTGAGTTAGACCCGAAAAAACACGTATGGTGCCACTTTCTGCCATCAAAAAGTGCTCTCAGCGGAAGCCTTTGGGTACACCTGAACTCCCTGGGGGAGCCTTTACGCAACCGCACACTCAACAGGACTCTGCGTCTTCACTCTTTCCTAACAACCCGAAACATAACCCTAACCGGAACAAGAAGCTGACCCCGAGTTAGACCCGAAAAAACACGTACGGTGCCACTTTCTGCCATCAAAAAGTGCTCTCAGCGGAAGCCTTTGGGTACACCTGAACTCCCTGGGGGAGCCTTTACGCAACCCCACACTCAACAGGACTCTGCCTCTTCACTCTTTCCTAACAACCCTAAACATAACCCTAACCGGAGCAGGAAGTTGTACCCGAGTTAGACCCGAAAAAACACGTACGGTGCCACTTTCTGCCATCAAAAAGTGCTCTCAGCGGAAGCCTTCGGGTACACCTGAACTCCCTGGGGGAGCCTTTACGCAACCCCACACTCAACAGGACTCTGCGTCTTCACTCTTTCCTAACAACCCTAAACATAACCCTAACCGGAACAAGAAGCTGAACCCGAGTTAGACCCGAAAAATCAGGTACGGTGCCACTTTCTGCCATCCAAAAGTGCTCTCAGCGGAAGCCTTTGGGTACACCTGAACTCCCTGGGGGAGCCTTTACGCAACCCCACACTCAACAGGACTCTGCGTCTTCACTCTTTCCTAACAACCCTAAACATAACCCTAACCGGAACAAGAAGCTGAACCCGAGTTAGACCCGGAAAAACACGTACGGTGCCACTTTCTGCCATCAAAAAGTGCTCTCAGCAGAAGCCTTCGGGTACACCTGAACTCCCTGGGGGAGCCTTTACGCAACCCCACACTCAACAGGACTCTGCGTCTTCACTCTTTCCTAACAACCCTAAACATAACCCTAACCGGAACAGGAAAATGAACCTGAGTTAGACCCGAAAAAACACGTACGGTGCCACTTTCTGCCATCAAAAAGTGCTCTCAGCGGAAGCCTTCGGGTACACCTGAACTCCCTGGGGGAGCCTTTACGCAACCCCACACTCAACAGGACTCTGCGTCTTCACTCTTTCCTAACAACCCTAAACATAACCCTAACCGCAACAAGAAGCTGAACCCGAGTTAGACCCGAAAAAACACGTACGGTGCCACTTTCTGCCATCAAAAAGTGCTCTCAGTGGAATCCTTCGGGTACACCTGAACTCCCTGGGGGAGCCTTTACGCAACCCCACACTCAACAGGACTCTGCGTCTTCACTCTTTCCTAACAACCCGAAACATAACCCTAACCGCAACAAGAAGCTGAACCCGAGTTAGACCCGGAAAAACACGTACGGTGCCACTTTCTGCCATCAAAAAGTGCTCTCAGCGGAAGCCTTCGGGTACACCTGAACTCCCTGGGGGAGCCTTTACGCAACCCCACACTCAACAGGACTCTGCGTCTTCACTCTTTCCTAACAACCCTAAACATAACCCTAACCGGAACAAGAAGCTGAACCCGAGTTAGACCCGAAAAAACACGTACGGTGCCACTTTCTGCCATCAAAAAGTGCTCTCAGCGGAAGCCTTTGGGTACACCTGAACTCCCTGGGGGAGCCTTTACGCAACCCCACACTCAACAGGACTCTGCGTCTTCACTCTTTCCTAACAACCCTAAACATAACCCTAACCGGAACAAGAAGCTGAACCCGAGTTAGACCCGGAAAAACACGTACGGTGCCACTTTCTGCCATCAAAAAGTGCTCTCAGCAGAAGCCTTCGGGTACACCTGAACTCCCTGGGGGAGCCTTTACGCAACCCCACACTCAACAGGACTCTGCGTCTTCACTCTTTCCTAACAACCCGAAACATAACCCTAACCGGAACAGGAAAATGAACCTGAGTTAGACCCGAAAAAACACGTACGGTGCCACTTTCTGCCATCAAAAAGTGCTCTCAGCGGAAGCCTTTGGGTACACCTGAACTCCCTGGGGGAGCCTTTACGCAACCCCACACTCAACAGGACTCTGCGTCTTCACTCTTTCCTAACAACCCGAAACATAACCCTAACCGGAACAAGAAGCTGAACCCGAGTTAGACCCGAAAAAACACGTACGGTGCCACTTTCTGCCATCAAAAAGTGCCCTCAGCGGAAGCCTTTGGGGACACCTGAACTCCCTGGGGGAGCCTTTACGCAACCCCACACTCAACAGGACTCTGCGTCTTCACTCTTTCCTAACAACCCTAAACATAACCCTAACCGGAACAAGAAGCTGAACCCGAGTTAGACCCGAAAAAACACGTACGGTGCCACTTTCTGCCATCAAAAAGTGCTCTCAGCGGAAGCCTTCGGGTACACCTGAACTCCCTGGGGGAGCCTTTACGCAACCCCACACTCAACAGGACTCTGCGTCTTCACTCTTTCCTAACAACCCTAAACATAACCCTAACCGGAACAAGAAACTGAACCCGAGTTAGACCCGAAAAATCAGGTACGGTGCCACTTTCTACCATCAAAAAGTGCTCTCAGCGGAAGCCTTTGGGTACACCTGAACTCCCTGGGGGAGCCTTTACGCAACCCCACACTCAACAGGACTCTGCGTCTTCACTCTTTCCTAACAACCCTAAACATAACCCTAACCGGAACAAGAAGCTGAACCCGAGTTAGACCCGAAAAAACACGTACGGTGCCACTTTCTGCCATCAAAAAGTGCTCTCAGCGGAAGCCTTTGGGTACACCTGAACTCCCTGGGGGAGCCTTTACGCAACCCCACACTCAACAGGACTCTGCGTCTTCACTCTTTCCTAACAACCCTAAACATAACCCTAACCGGAACAAGAAGCTGAACCCGAGTTAGACCCGGAAAAACACGTACGGTGCCACTTTCTGCCATCAAAAAGTGCTCTCAGCAGAAGCCTTCGGGTACACCTGAACTCCCTGGGGGAGCCTTTACGCAACCCCACACTCAACAGGACTCTGCGTCTTCACTCTTTCCTAACAACCCTAAACATAACCCTAACCGGAACAGGAAAATGAACCTGAGTTAGACCCGAAAAAACACGTACGGTGCCACTTTCTGCCATCAAAAAGTGCTCTCAGCGGAAGCCTTTGGGTACACCTGAACTCCCTGGGGGAGCCTTTACGCAACCCCACACTCAACAGGACTCTGCGTCTTCACTCTTTCCTAACAACCCGAAACATAACCCTAACCGGAACAAGAAGCTGAACCCGAGTTAGACCCGAAAAAACACGTACGGTGCCACTTTCTGCCATCAAAAAGTGCCCTCAGCGGAAGCCTTTGGGGACACCTGAACTCCCTGGGGGAGCCTTTACGCAACCCCACACTCAACAGGACTCTGCGTCTTCACTCTTTCCTAACAACCCTAAACATAACCCTAACCGGAACAAGAAGCTGAACCCGAGTTAGACCCGAAAAAACACGTACGGTGCCACTTTCTGCCATCAAAAAGTGCTCTCAGCGGAAGCCTTCGGGTACACCTGAACTCCCTGGGGGAGCCTTTACGCAACCCCACACTCAACAGGACTCTGCGTCTTCACTCTTTCCTAACAACCCTAAACATAACCCTAACCGGAACAAGAAACTGAACCCGAGTTAGACCCGAAAAATCAGGTACGGTGCCACTTTCTACCATCAAAAAGTGCTCTCAGCGGAAGCCTTTGGGTACACCTGAACTCCCTGGGGGAGCCTTTACGCAACCCCACACTCAACAGGACTCTGCCTCTTCACTCTTTCCTAACAACCCTAAACATAACCCTAACCGGAACAAGAAGCTGAACCCGAGTTAGACCCGGAAAAACACGTACGGTGCCACTTTCTGCCAGCAAAAAGTGCTCTCAGCAGAAGCCTTCGGGTACACCTGAACTCCCTGGGGGAGCCTTTACGCAACCCCACACTCAACAGGACTCTGCGTCTTCACTCTTTCCTAACAACCCTAAACATAACCCTAACCGGAACAGGAAAATGAACCTGAGTTAGACCCGAAAAAACACGTACGGTGCAACCTTCTGCCATCAAAAAGTGCTCTCAGCGGAAGCCTTTGGGTACACCTGAACTCCCTGGGGGAGCCTTTACGCAACCCCACACTCAACAGGACTCTGCGTCTTCACTCTTTCCTAACAACCCTAAACATAACCCTCACCGCAACAAGAAGCTGAACCCGAGTTAGACCCGAAAAAACACGTATGGTGCCACTTTCTGCCATCAAAAAGTGCTCTCAGCGGAAGCCTTTGGGGACACCTGAACTCCCTGGGGGAGCCTTTACGCAACCCCACACTCAACAGGACTCTGCGTCTTCACTCTTTCCTAACAACCCTAAACATAACCCTAACAGCAACAAGAAGCTGAACCCGAGTTAGACCCGAAAAAGCACGTACGGTGCCACTTTCTGCCATCAAAAAGTGCTCTCAGCGGAAGCCTTTGGGTACACCTGAGATCCCTGGGGGAGCCTTTACGCAACCCCACACTCAACAGGACTCTGCGTCTTCACTCTTTCCTAACAACCCGAAACATAACCCTAACCGGAACAAGAAGCTGAACCCGAGTTAGACCCGAAAAAACACGTACGGTGCCACTTTCTGCCATCAAAAAGTGCTCTCAGCGGAAGCCTTTGGGGACACCTGAACTCCCTGGGGGAGCCTTTACGCAACCCCACACTCAACAGGACTCTGCGTCTTCACTCTTTCCTAACAACCCTAAACATAACCCTAACCGCAACAAGAAGCTGAACCCGAGTTAGACCCGAAAAAGCACGTACGGTGCCACTTTCTGCCATCAAAAAGTGCTCTCAGCGGAAGCCTTTGGGTACACCTGAGCTCCCTGGGGGAGCCTTTACGCAACCCCACACTCAACAGGACTCTGCGTCTTCACTCTATCCTAACAACTCTAAACATAACCCTAACCGGAACAGGAAAATGAACCTGAGTTTGACCCGAAAAAACACGTACGGTGCCACTTTCTGCCATCAAAAAGTGCTCTCAGCGGA
This sequence comes from Anser anser, assembly GCF_964211835.1. Lineage (NCBI taxonomy): Eukaryota > Metazoa > Chordata > Aves > Anseriformes > Anatidae > Anser > Anser anser. Next base: position 231,551 of record NC_139746.1, read on the forward strand.
AGCCTTTGGGTACACCTGAACTCCCTGGGGGAGCCTTTACGCAACCCCACACTCAACAGGACTCTGCGTCTTCACTCTTTCCTAACAACCCTAAACATAACCCTAACCGGAACAGGAAAATGAACCTGAGTTAGACCCGAAAAAACACGTACGGTGCCACTTTCTGCCATCAAAAAGTGCTCTCAGCGGAAGCCTTTGGGTACACCTGAACTCCCTGGGGGAGCCTTTACGCAACCGCACACTCAACAGGACTCTGCGTCTTCACTCTTTCCTAACAACCCGAAACATAACCCTAACCGGAACAAGAAGCTGAACCCGAGTTAGACCCGAAAAAACACGTACGGTGCCACTTTCTGCCATCAAAAAGTGCTCTCAGCGGAAGCCTTTGGGGACACCTGAACTCCCTGGGGGAGCCTTTACGCAACCCCACACTCAACAGGACTCTGCGTCTTCACTCTTTCCTAACAACCCTAAACATAACCCTAACCGGAGCAGGAAGCTGAACCCGAGTTAGACCCGAAAAAACACGTACGGTGCCACTTTCTGCCATCAAAAAGTGCTCTCAGCGGAAGCCTTTGGGGACACCTGAACTCCCTGGGGGAGCCTTTACGCAACCCCACACTCAACAGGACTCTGCCTCTTCACTCTTTCCTAACAACCCTAAACATAACCCTAACCGCAACAAGAAGCTGAACCCGAGTTAGACCCGAAAAAACACGTACGGTGCCACTTTCTGCCATCAAAAAGTGCTCTCAGTGGAAGCCTTCGGGTACACCTGAACTCCCTGGGGGAGCCTTTACGCAACCCCACACTCAACAGGACTCTGCGTCTTCACTCTTTCCTAACAACCCTAAACATAACCCTAACCGGAACAAGAAGCTGAACCCGAGTTAGACCCGAAAAATCACGTACGGTGCCACTTTCTGCCATCAAAAAGTGCTCTCAGCGGAAGCCTTTGGGTACACCTGAACTCCCTGGGGGAGCCTTTACGCAACCCCACACTCAACAGGACTCTGCGTCTTCACTCTTTCCTAACAACCCTAAACATAACCCTAACCGCAACAAGAAGCTGAACCCGAGTTAGACCCGGAAAAACACGTACGGTGCCACTTTCTGCCATCAAAAAGTGCTCTCAGCAGAAGCCTTCGGGTACACCTGAACTCCCTGGGGGAGCCTTTACGCAACCCCACACTCAACAGGACTCTGCCTCTTCACTCTTTCCTAACAACCCTAAACATAACCCTAACCGGAACAGGAAAATGAACCTGAGTTAGACCCGAAAAAACACGTACGGTGCCACTTTCTGCCATCAAAAAGTGCTCTCAGTGGAAGCCTTTGGGTACACCTGAACTCCCTGGGGGAGCCTTTACGCAACCCCACACTCAACAGGACTCTGCGTCTTCACTCTTTCCTAACAACCCTAAACATAACCCTAACCGGAACAAGAAGCTGAACCCAAGTTAGACCCGAAAAAACACGTACGGTGCCACTTTCTGCCATCAAAAAGTGCTCTCAGCGGAAGCCTTTGGGTACACCTGAACTCCCTGGGGGAGCCTTTACGCAACCCCACACTCAACAGGACTCTGCGTCTTCACTCTTTCCTAACAACCCTAAACATAACCCTAACCGGAACAAGAAGCTGAACCCGAGTTAGACCCGAAAAAACACGTACGGTGCCACTTTCTGCCATCAAAAAGTGCTCTCAGCGGAAGCCTTCGGGTACACCTGAACTCCCTGGGGGAGCCTTTACGCAACCCCACACTCAACAGGACTCTGCGTCTTCACTCTTTCCTAACAACCCGAAACATAACCCTAACCGGAACAAGAAGCTGAACCCGAGTTAGACCCGGAAAAACACGTACGGTGCCACTTTCTGCCATCAAAAAGTGCTCTCAGCAGAAGCCTTCGGGTACACCTGAACTCCCTGGGGGAGCCTTTACGCAACCCCACACCCAACAGGACTCTGCGTCTTCACTCTTTCCTAACAACCCTAAACATAACCCTAACCGGAACAAGAAGCTGAACCCGAGTTAGACCCGAAAAAACACGCACGGTGCCACTTTCTGCCATCAAAAAGTGCTCTCAGCGGAAGCCTTTGGGTACACCTGAACTCCCTGGGGGAGCCTTTACGCAACCCCACACTCAACAGGACTCTGCGTCTTCACTCTTTCCTAACAACCCTAAACATAACCCTAACCGGAACAAGAAGCTGAACCCGAGTTAGACCCGAAAAAACACGTACGGTGCCACTTTCTGCCATCAAAAAGTGCTCTCAGCAGAAGCCTTCGGGTACACCTGAACTCCCTGGGGGAGCCTTTACGCAACCCCACACTCAACAGGACTCTGCGTCTTCACTCTTTCCTAACAACCCTAAACATAACCCTAACCGGAACAAGAAGCTGAACCCGAGTTAGACCCGGAAAAACACGTACGGTGCCACTTTCTGCCATCAAAAAGTGCTCTCAGTGGAAGCCTTTGGGTACACCTGAACTCCCTGGGGGAGCCTTTACGCAACCCCACACTCAACAGGACTCTGCGTCTTCACTCTTTCCTAACAACCCTAAACATAACCCTAACCGCAACAAGAAGCTGAACCCGAGTTAGACCCGGAAAAACACGTACGGTGCCACTTTCTGCCATCAAAAAGTGCTCTCAGCGGAAGCCTTTGGGTACACCTGAACTCCCTGGGGGAGCCTTTACGCAACCCCACACTCAACAGGACTCTGCGTCTTCACTCTTTCCTAACAACCCGAAACATAACCCTAACCGGAACAAGAAGCTGAACCCGAGTTAGACCCGAAAAATCACGTACGGTGCCACTTTCTGCCATCAAAAAGTGCTCTCAGCGGAAGCCTTTGGGTACACCTGAACTCCCTGGGGGAGCCTTTACGCAACCCCACACTCAACAGGACTCTGCGTCTTCACTCTTTCCTAACAACCCTAAACATAACCCTAACCGCAACAAGAAGCTGAACCCGAGTTAGACCCGGAAAAACACGTACGGTGCCACTTTCTGCCATCAAAAAGTGCTCTCAGCAGAAGCCTTCGGGTACACCTGAACTCCCTGGGGGAGCCTTTACGCAACCCCACACTCAACAGGACTCTGCGTCTTCACTCTTTCCTAACAACCCTAAACATAACCCTAACCGGAACAGGAAAATGAACCTGAGTTAGACCCGAAAAAACACGTACGGTGCCACTTTCTGCCATCAAAAAGTGCTCTCAGCGGAAGCCTTTGGGTACACCTGAACTCCCTGGGGGAGCCTTTACGCAACCCCACACTCAACAGGACTCTGCGTCTTCACTCTTTCCTAACAACCCTAAACATAACCCTAACCGGAACAAGAAGCTGAACCCGAGTTAGACCCGAAAAAACACGTACGGTGCCACTTTCTGCCATCAAAAAGTGCTCTCAGCGGAAGCCTTTGGGTACACCTGAACTCCCTGGGGGAGCCTTTACGCAACCCCACACTCAACAGGACTCTGCGTCTTCACTCTTTCCTAACAACCCTAAACATAACCCTAACCGCAACAAGAAGCTGAACCCGAGTTAGACCCGAAAAAACACGTACGGTGCCACTTTCTGCCATCAAAAAGTGCTCTCAGCGGAAGCCTTCGGGTACACCTGAACTCCCTGGGGGAGCCTTTACGCAACCCCACACTCAACAGGACTCTGCGTCTTCACTCTTTCCTAACAACCCGAAACATAACCCTAACCGGAACAAGAAGCTGAACCCGAGTTAGACCCGGAAAAACACGTACGGTGCCACTTTCTGCCATCAAAAAGTGCTCTCAGCAGAAGCCTTCGGGTACACCTGAACTCCCTGGGGGAGCCTTTACGCAACCCCACACTCAACAGGACTCTGCGTCTTCACTCTTTCCTAACAACCCTAAACATAACCCTAACCGGAACAAGAAGCTGAACCCGAGTTAGACCCGAAAAAACACGTACGGTGCCACTTTCTGCCATCAAAAAGTGCTCTCAGCGGAAGCCTTTGGGTACACCTGAACTCCCTGGGGGAGCCTTTACGCAACCCCACACTCAACAGGACTCTGCGTCTTCACTCTTTCCTAACAACCCGAAACATAACCCTAACCGGAACAAGAAGCTGAACCCGAGTTAGACCCGAAAAAACACGTACGGTGCCACTTTCTGCCATCAAAAAGTGCTCTCAGCGGAAGCCTTCGGGTACACCTGAACTCCCTGGGGGAGCCTTTACGCAACCCCACACTCAACAGGACTCTGCGTCTTCACTCTTTCCTAACAACCCTAAACATAACCCTAACCGCAACAAGAAGCTGAACCCGAGTTAGACCCGAAAAATCAGGTACGGTGCCACTTTCTGCCATCAAAAAGTGCTCTCAGCGGAAGCCTTTGGGTACACCTGAACTCCCTGGGGGAGCCTTTGCGCAACCCCACACTCAACAGGACTCTGCGTCTTCACTCTTTCCTAACAACCCTAAACATAACCCTAACCGCAACAAGAAGCTGAACCCGAGTTAGACCCGAAAAAACACGTACGGTGCCACTTTCTGCCATCAAAAAGTGCTCTCAGCGGAAGCCTTCGGGTACACCTGAACTCCCTGGGGGAGCCTTTACGCAACCCCACACTCAACAGGACTCTGCGTCTTCACTCTTTCCTAACAACCCTAAACATAACCCTAACCGGAACAAGAAGCTGAACCCGAGTTAGACCCGAAAAATCAGGTACGGTGCCACTTTCTGCCATCAAAAAGTGCTCTCAGCGGAAGCCTTTGGGTACACCTGAACTCCCTGGGGGAGCCTTTACGCAACCCCACACTCAACAGGACTCTGCGTCTTCACTCTTTCCTAACAACCCTAAACATAACCCTAACCGGAACAAGAAGCTGAACCCGAGTTAGACCCGGAAAAACACGTACGGTGCCACTTTCTGCCATCAAAAAGTGCTCTCAGCAGAAGCCTTCGGGTACACCTGAACTCCCTGGGGGAGCCTTTACGCAACCCCACACTCAACAGGACTCTGCGTCTTCACTCTTTCCTAACAACCCTAAACAAAACCCTCACCGCAACAAGAAGCTGAACCCGAGTTAGACCCGAAAAAACACGTACGGTGCCACTTTCTGCCATCAAAAAGTGCTCTCAGCGGAAGCCTTTGGGGACACCTGAACTCCCTGGGGGAGCCTTTACGCAACCCCACACTCAACAGGACTCTGCGTCTTCACTCTTTCCTAACAACCCTAAACATAACCCTAACCGGAACAAGAAGCTGAACCCGAGTTAGACCCGAAAAATCAGGTACGGTGCCACTTTCTGCCATCAAAAAGTGCTCTCAGCGGAAGCCTTTGGGTACACCTGAACTCCCTGGGGGAGCCTTTACGCAACCCCACACTCAACAGGACTCTGCGTCTTCACTCTTTCCTAACAACCCTAAACATAACCCTAACCGGAACAAGAAGCTGAACCCGAGTTAGACCCAAAAAAACACGTACGGTGCCACTTTCTGCCATCAAAAAGTGCTCTCAGTGGAAGCCTTTGGGTACACCTGAACTCCCTGGGGGAGCCTTTACGCAACCCCACACTCAACAGGACTCTGCGTCTTCACTCTTTCCTAACAACCCTAAACATAACCCTAACCGCAACAAGAAGCTGAACCCGAGTTAGACCCGAAAAATCAGGTACAGTGCCACTTTCTGCCATCAAAAAGTGCTCTCAGCGGAAGCCTTTGGGTACACGTGAACTCCCTGGGGGAGCCTTTACGCAACCCCACACTCAACAGGACTCTGCGTCTTCACTCTTTCCTAACAACCCGAAACATAACCCTAACCGGAACAAGAAGCTGAACCCGAGTTAGACCCGAAAAATCACGTACGGTGCCACTTTCTGCCATCAAAAAGTGCTCTCAGCGGAAGCCTTTGGGTACACTTGAACTCCCTGGGGGAGCCTTTACGCAACCCCACACTCAACAGGACTCTGCGTCTTCACTCTTTCCTAACAACCCTAAACATAACCCTAACCGGAATAAGAAGCTGAACACGAGTTAGACCCGAAAAAACACGTACGGTGCCACTTTCTGCCATCAAAAAGTGCTCTCAGCGGAAGCCTTTGGGGACACCTGAACTCCCTGGGGGAGCCTTTACGCAACCCCACACTCAACAGGACTCTGCGTCTTCACTCTTTCCTAACAACCCTAAACATAACCCTAACCGGAACAAGAAGCTGAACCCGAGTTAGACCCGAAAAAACACGTACGGTGCCACTTTCTGCCATCAAAAAGTGCTCTCAGCAGAAGCCTTTGGGTACACCTGAACTCCCTGGGGGAGCCTTTACGCAACCCCACACTCAACAGGACTCTGCGTCTTCACTCTTTCCTAACAACCCGAAACATAACCCTAACCGGAACAAGAAGCTGAACCCGAGTTAGACCCGAAAAAACACGTACGGTGCCACTTTCTGCCATCAAAAAGTGCTCTCAGCGGAAGCCTTTGGGTACACCTGAACTCCCTGGGGGAGCCTCTACGCATCCCCACACTCAACAGGACTCTGCGTCTTCACTCTTTCCTAACAACCCTAAACATAACCCTCACCGCAACAAGAAGCTGAACCCGAGTTAGACCCGAAAAAACACGTACGGTGCCACTTTCTGCCATCAAAAAGTGCTCTCAGCAGAAGCCTTCGGGTACACCTGAACTCCCTGGGGGAGCCTTTACGCAACCCCACACTCAACAGGACTCTGCCTCTTCACTTTTCCCTAACAACCCTAAACATAACCCTAACCGCAACAAGAAGCTGAACCCGAGTTAGACCCGAAAAAACACGTACGGTGCCACTTTCTGCCATCAAAAAGTGCTCTCAGCGGAAGCCTTTGGCTACACCTGAACTCCCTGGGGGAGCCTTTACGCAACCCCACACTCAACAGGACTCTGCGTCTTCACTCTTTCCTAACAACCCTAAACATAACCCTAACCGCAACAAGAAGCTGAACCCGAGTTAGACCCGAAAAAACACGTACGGTGCCACTTTCTGCCATCAAAAAGTGCTCTCAGCGGAAGCCTTCGGGTACACCTGAACTCCCTGGGGGAGCCTTTACGCAACCGCACACTCAACAGGACTCTGCGTCTTCACTCTTTCCTAACAACCCTAAACATAACCCTAACCGGAACAAGAAGCTGAACCCGAGTTAGACCCGAAAAATCACGTACGGTGCCACTTTCTGCCATCAAAAAGTGCTCTCAGCGGAAGCCTTTGGGTACACCTGAACTCCCTGGGGGAGCCTTTACGCAACCCCACACTCAACAGGACTCTGCGTCTTCACTCTTTCCTAACAACCCTAAACATAACCCTACCCGGAACAAGAAGCTGAACCCGAGTTAGACCCGGAAAAACACGTACGGTGCCACTTTCTGCCATCAAAAAGTGCTCTCAGCAGAAGCCTTCGGGTACACCTGAACTCCCTGGGGGAGCCTTTACGCAACCCCACACTCAACAGGACTCTGCGTCTTCACTCTTTCCTAACAACCCGAAACATAACCCTAACCGGAACAAGAAGCTGAACCCGAGTTAGACCCGAAAAAACACGTACGGTGCCACTTTCTGCCATCAAAAAGTGCTCTCAGCGGAAGCCTTTGGCTACACCTGAACTCCCTGGGGGAGCCTTTACGCAACCCCACACTCAACAGGACTCTGCGTCTTCACTCTTTCCTAACAACCCTAAACATAATACTAACCGGAACAAGAAGCTGAACCCGATTTAGACCCGAAAAAACACGTACGGTGCCACTTTCTGCCATCAAAAAGTGCTCTCAGCAGAAGCCTTTGGGTACACCTGAACTCCCTGGGGGAGCCTTTACGCAACCCCACACTCAACAGGACTCTGCGTCTTCACTCTTTCCTAACAACCCTAAACATAACCCTAACCGCAACAAGAAGCTGAACCCGAGTTAGACCCGGAAAAACACGTACGGTGCCACTTAATGCCATCAAAAAGTGCTCTCAGCGGAAGCCTTTGGGTACACCTGAACTCCCTGGGGGAGCCTTTACGCAACCCCACACTCAACAGGACTCTGCGTCTTCACTCTTTCCTAACAACCCTAAACATAACCCTAACCGCAACAAGAAGCTGAACCCGAGTTAGACCCGAAAAAACACGTACGGTGCCACTTTCTGCCATCAAAAAGTGCTCTCAGCGGAAGCCTTTGGGTACACCTGAACTCCCTGGGGGAGCCTTTACGCAACCGCACACTCAACAGGACTCTGCGTCTTCACTCTTTCCTAACAACCCGAAACATAACCCTAACCGGAACAAGAAGCTGAACCCGAGTTATACCCGGAAAAACACGTACGGTGCCACTTTCTGCCATCAAAAAGTGCTCTCAGCGGAAGCCTTCGGGTACACCTGAACTCCCTGGGGGAGCCTTTACGCAACCCCACACTCAACAGGACTCTGCGTCTTCACTCTTTCCTAACAACCCTAAACATAACCCTAACCGCAACAAGAAGCTGAACCCGAGTTAGACCCGGAAAAACACGTACGGTGCCACTTTCTGCCATCAAAAAGTGCTCTCAGCGGAAGCCTTTGGGTACACCTGAACTCCCTGGGGGAGCCTTTACGCAACCCCACACTCAACAGGACTCTGCGTCTTCACTCTTTCCTAACAACCCGAAACATAACCCTAACCGGAACAAGAAGCTGAACCCGAGTTAGACCCGAAAAATCACGTACGGTGCCACTTTCTGCCATCAAAAAGTGCTCTCAGCGGAAGCCTTTGGGTACACCTGAACTCCCTGGGGGAGCCTTTACGCAACCCCACACTCAACAGGACTCTGCGTCTTCACTCTTTCCTAACAACCCTAAACATAACCCTAACCGCAACAAGAAGCTGAACCCGAGTTAGACCCGGAAAAACACGTACGGTGCCACTTTCTGCCATCAAAAAGTGCTCTCAGCAGAAGCCTTCGGGTACACCTGAACTCCCTGGGGGAGCCTTTACGCAACCCCACACTCAACAGGACTCTGCGTCTTCACTCTTTCCTAACAACCCTAAACATAACCCTAACCGGAACAGGAAAATGAACCTGAGTTAGACCCGAAAAAACACGTACGGTGCCACTTTCTGCCATCAAAAAGTGCTCTCAGCGGAAGCCTTTGGGTACACCTGAACTCCCTGGGGGAGCCTTTACGCAACCCCACACTCAACAGGACTCTGCGTCTTCACTCTTTCCTAACAACCCTAAACATAACCCTAACCGGAACAAGAAGCTGAACCCGAGTTAGACCCGAAAAAACACGTACGGTGCCACTTTCTGCCATCAAAAAGTGCTCTCAGCGGAAGCCTTTGGGTACACCTGAACTCCCTGGGGGAGCCTTTACGCAACCCCACACTCAACAGGACTCTGCGTCTTCACTCTTTCCTAACAACCCTAAACATAACCCTAACCGCAACAAGAAGCTGAACCCGAGTTAGACCCGAAAAAACACGTACGGTGCCACTTTCTGCCATCAAAAAGTGCTCTCAGCGGAAGCCTTCGGGTACACCTGAACTCCCTGGGGGAGCCTTTACGCAACCCCACACTCAACAGGACTCTGCGTCTTCACTCTTTCCTAACAACCCGAAACATAACCCTAACCGGAACAAGAAGCTGAACCCGAGTTAGACCCGGAAAAACACGTACGGTGCCACTTTCTGCCATCAAAAAGTGCTCTCAGCAGAAGCCTTCGGGTACACCTGAACTCCCTGGGGGAGCCTTTACGCAACCCCACACTCAACAGGACTCTGCGTCTTCACTCTTTCCTAACAACCCTAAACATAACCCTAACCGGAACAAGAAGCTGAACCCGAGTTAGACCCGAAAAAACACGTACGGTGCCACTTTCTGCCATCAAAAAGTGCTCTCAGCGGAAGCCTTTGGGTACACCTGAACTCCCTGGGGGAGCCTTTACGCAACCCCACACTCAACAGGACTCTGCGTCTTCACTCTTTCCTAACAACCCGAAACATAACCCTAACCGGAACAAGAAGCTGAACCCGAGTTAGACCCGAAAAAACACGTACGGTGCCACTTTCTGCCATCAAAAAGTGCTCTCAGCGGAAGCCTTCGGGTACACCTGAACTCCCTGGGGGAGCCTTTACGCAACCCCACACTCAACAGGACTCTGCGTCTTCACTCTTTCCTAACAACCCTAAACATAACCCTAACCGCAACAAGAAGCTGAACCCGAGTTAGACCCGAAAAATCAGGTACGGTGCCACTTTCTGCCATCAAAAAGTGCTCTCAGCGGAAGCCTTTGGGTACACCTGAACTCCCTGGGGGAGCCTTTGCGCAACCCCACACTCAACAGGACTCTGCGTCTTCACTCTTTCCTAACAACCCTAAACATAACCCTAACCGCAACAAGAAGCTGAACCCGAGTTAGACCCGAAAAAACACGTACGGTGCCACTTTCTGCCATCAAAAAGTGCTCTCAGCGGAAGCCTTCGGGTACACCTGAACTCCCTGGGGGAGCCTTTACGCAACCCCACACTCAACAGGACTCTGCGTCTTCACTCTTTCCTAACAACCCTAAACATAACCCTAACCGGAACAAGAAGCTGAACCCGAGTTAGACCCGAAAAATCAGGTACGGTGCCACTTTCTGCCATCAAAAAGTGCTCTCAGCGGAAGCCTTTGGGTACACCTGAACTCCCTGGGGGAGCCTTTACGCAACCCCACACTCAACAGGACTCTGCGTCTTCACTCTTTCCTAACAACCCTAAACATAACCCTAACCGGAACAAGAAGCTGAACCCGAGTTAGACCCGGAAAAACACGTACGGTGCCACTTTCTGCCATCAAAAAGTGCTCTCAGCAGAAGCCTTCGGGTACACCTGAACTCCCTGGGGGAGCCTTTACGCAACCCCACACTCAACAGGACTCTGCGTCTTCACTCTTTCCTAACAACCCTAAACAAAACCCTCACCGCAACAAGAAGCTGAACCCGAGTTAGACCCGAAAAAACACGTACGGTGCCACTTTCTGCCATCAAAAAGTGCTCTCAGCGGAAGCCTTTGGGGACACCTGAACTCCCTGGGGGAGCCTTTACGCAACCCCACACTCAACAGGACTCTGCGTCTTCACTCTTTCCTAACAACCCTAAACATAACCCTAACCGCAACAAGAAGCTGAACCCGAGTTAGACCCGAAAAATCAGGTACAGTGCCACTTTCTGCCATCAAAAAGTGCTCTCAGCGGAAGCCTTTGGGTACACGTGAACTCCCTGGGGGAGCCTTTACGCAACCCCACACTCAACAGGACTCTGCGTCTTCACTCTTTCCTAACAACCCGAAACATAACCCTAACCGGAACAAGAAGCTGAACCCGAGTTAGACCCGAAAAATCACGTACGGTGCCACTTTCTGCCATCAAAAAGTGCTCTCAGCGGAAGCCTTTGGGTACACTTGAACTCCCTGGGGGAGCCTTTACGCAACCCCACACTCAACAGGACTCTGCGTCTTCACTCTTTCCTAACAACCCTAAACATAACCCTAACCGGAATAAGAAGCTGAACACGAGTTAGACCCGAAAAAACACGTACGGTGCCACTTTCTGCCATCAAAAAGTGCTCTCAGCGGAAGCCTTTGGGGACACCTGAACTCCCTGGGGGAGCCTTTACGCAACCCCACACTCAACAGGACTCTGCGTCTTCACTCTTTCCTAACAACCCTAAACATAACCCTAACCGGAACAAGAAGCTGAACCCGAGTTAGACCCGAAAAAACACGTACGGTGCCACTTTCTGCCATCAAAAAGTGCTCTCAGCAGAAGCCTTTGGGTACACCTGAACTCCCTGGGGGAGCCTTTACGCAACCCCACACTCAACAGGACTCTGCGTCTTCACTCTTTCCTAACAACCCGAAACATAACCCTAACCGGAACAAGAAGCTGAACCCGAGTTAGACCCGAAAAAACACGTACGGTGCCACTTTCTGCCATCAAAAAGTGCTCTCAGCGGAAGCCTTTGGGTACACCTGAACTCCCTGGGGGAGCCTCTACGCATCCCCACACTCAACAGGACTCTGCGTCTTCACTCTTTCCTAACAACCCTAAACATAACCCTCACCGCAACAAGAAGCTGAACCCGAGTTAGACCCGAAAAAACACGTACGGTGCCACTTTCTGCCATCAAAAAGTGCTCTCAGCAGAAGCCTTCGGGTACACCTGAACTCCCTGGGGGAGCCTTTACGCAACCCCACACTCAACAGGACTCTGCCTCTTCACTTTTCCCTAACAACCCTAAACATAACCCTAACCGCAACAAGAAGCTGAACCCGAGTTAGACCCGAAAAAACACGTACGGTGCCACTTTCTGCCATCAAAAAGTGCTCTCAGCGGAAGCCTTTGGCTACACCTGAACTCCCTGGGGGAGCCTTTACGCAACCCCACACTCAACAGGACTCTGCGTCTTCACTCTTTCCTAACAACCCTAAACATAACCCTAACCGCAACAAGAAGCTGAACCCGAGTTAGACCCGAAAAAACACGTACGGTGCCACTTTCTGCCATCAAAAAGTGCTCTCAGCGGAAGCCTTCGGGTACACCTGAACTCCCTGGGGGAGCCTTTACGCAACCGCACACTCAACAGGACTCTGCGTCTTCACTCTTTCCTAACAACCCTAAACATAACCCTAACCGGAACAAGAAGCTGAACCCGAGTTAGACCCGAAAAATCACGTACGGTGCCACTTTCTGCCATCAAAAAGTGCTCTCAGCGGAAGCCTTTGGGTACACCTGAACTCCCTGGGGGAGCCTTTACGCAACCCCACACTCAACAGGACTCTGCGTCTTCACTCTTTCCTAACAACCCTAAACATAACCCTACCCGGAACAAGAAGCTGAACCCGAGTTAGACCCGGAAAAACACGTACGGTGCCACTTTCTGCCATCAAAAAGTGCTCTCAGCAGAAGCCTTCGGGTACACCTGAACTCCCTGGGGGAGCCTTTACGCAACCCCACACTCAACAGGACTCTGCGTCTTCACTCTTTCCTAACAACCCGAAACATAACCCTAACCGGAACAAGAAGCTGAACCCGAGTTAGACCCGAAAAAACACGTACGGTGCCACTTTCTGCCATCAAAAAGTGCTCTCAGCGGAAGCCTTTGGCTACACCTGAACTCCCTGGGGGAGCCTTTACGCAACCCCACACTCAACAGGACTCTGCGTCTTCACTCTTTCCTAACAACCCTAAACATAATACTAACCGGAACAAGAAGCTGAACCCGATTTAGACCCGAAAAAACACGTACGGTGCCACTTTCTGCCATCAAAAAGTGCTCTCAGCAGAAGCCTTTGGGTACACCTGAACTCCCTGGGGGAGCCTTTACGCAACCCCACACTCAACAGGACTCTGCGTCTTCACTCTTTCCTAACAACCCTAAACATAACCCTAACCGCAACAAGAAGCTGAACCCGAGTTAGACCCGGAAAAACACGTACGGTGCCACTTAATGCCATCAAAAAGTGCTCTCAGCGGAAGCCTTTGGGTACACCTGAACTCCCTGGGGGAGCCTTTACGCAACCCCACACTCAACAGGACTCTGCGTCTTCACTCTTTCCTAACAACCCTAAACATAACCCTAACCGCAACAAGAAGCTGAACCCGAGTTAGACCCGAAAAAACACGTACGGTGCCACTTTCTGCCATCAAAAAGTGCTCTCAGCGGAAGCCTTTGGGTACACCTGAACTCCCTGGGGGAGCCTTTACGCAACCGCACACTCAACAGGACTCTGCGTCTTCACTCTTTCCTAACAACCCGAAACATAACCCTAACCGGAACAAGAAGCTGAACCCGAGTTATACCCGGAAAAACACGTACGGTGCCACTTTCTGCCATCAAAAAGTGCTCTCAGCGGAAGCCTTCGGGTACACCTGAACTCCCTGGGGGAGCCTTTACGCAACCCCACACTCAACAGGACTCTGCGTCTTCACTCTTTCCTAACAACCCTAAACATAACCCTAACCGGAACAAGAAGCTGAACCCGAGTTAGACCCGAAAAAGCACGTACGGTGCCACTTTCTGCCATCAAAAAGTGCTCTCAGCGGAAGCCTTTGGGTACACCTGAGCTCCCTGGGGGAGCCTTTACGCAACCCCACACTCAACAGGACTCTGCGTCTTCACTCTATCCTAACAACCCTAAACATAACCCTAACCGGAACAGGAAAATGAACCTGAGTTTGACCCGAAAAAACACGTACGGTGCCACTTTCTGCCATCAAAAAGTGCTCTCAGCGGAAGCCTTTGGGTACACCTGAACTCCCTGGGGGAGCCTTTACGCAACCCCACACTCAACAGGACTCTGTCTCTTCACTCTTTCCTAACAACCCTAAACATAACCCTAACCGGAACAAGAAGCTGAACCCGAGTTAGACCCGAAAAAACACGTATGGTGCCACTTTCTGCCATCAAAAAGTGCTCTCAGCGGAAGCCTTTGGGTACACCTGAACTCCCTGGGGGAGCCTTTACGCAACCCCACACTCAACAGGACTCTGCCTCTTCACTCTTTCCTAACAACCCTAAACATAACCCTAACCGGAACAGGAAAATGAACCTGAGTTAGACCCGAAAAAACACGTACGGTGCCACTTTCTGCCATCAAAAAGTGCTCTCAGCGGAAGCCTTTGGGTACACCTGAACTCCCTGGGGGAGCCTTTACGCAACCGCACACTCAACAGGACTCTGCGTCTTCACTCTTTCCTAACAACCCGAAACATAACCCTAACCGGAACAAGAAGCTGAACCCGAGTTAGACCCGAAAAAACACGTACGGTGCCACTTTCTGCCATCAAAAAGTGCTCTCAGCGGAAGCCTTTGGGGACACCTGAACTCCCTGGGGGAGCCTTTACGCAACCCCACACTCAACAGGACTCTGCGTCTTCACTCTTTCCTAACAACCCGAAACATAACCCTAACCGGAGCAGGACGTTGTACCCGAGTTAGACCCGAAAAAACACGTACGGTGCCACTTTCTGCCATCAAAAAGTGCTCTCAGCGGAAGCCTTCGGGTACACCTGAACTCCCTGGGGGAGCCTTTACGCAACCCCACACTCAACAGGACTCTGCGTCTTCACTCTTTCCTAACAACCCTAAACATAACCCTCACCGCAACAAGAAGCTGAACCCGAGTTAGACCCGAAAAATCACGTACGGTGCCACTTTCTGCCATCAAAAAGTGCTCTCAGCGGAAGCCTTTGGGTACACCTGAACTCCCTGGGGGAGCCTTTACGCAACCCCACACTCAACAGGACTCTGCGTCTTCACTCTTTCCTAACAACCCTAAACATAACCCTAACCGCAACAAGAAGCTGAACCCGAGTTAGACCCGGAAAAACACGTACGGTGCCACTTTCTGCCATCAAAAAGTGCTCTCAGCAGAAGCCTTCGGGTACACCTGAACTCCCTGGGGGAGCCTTTACGCAACCCCACACTCAACAGGACTCTGCGTCTTCACTCTTTCCTAACAACCCTAAACATAACCCTAACCGGAACAAGAAGCTGAACCCGAGTTAGACCCGAAAAAACACGTATGGTGCCACTTTCTGCCATCAAAAAGTGCTCTCAGCGGAAGCCTTTGGGGACACCTGAACTCCCTGGGGGAGCCTTTACGCAACCCCACACTCAACAGGACTCTGCGTCTTCACTCTTTCCTAACAACCCTAAACATAACCCTAACCGGAACAGGAAAATGAACCTGAGTTAGACCCGAAAAAACACGTACGGTGCCACTTTCTGCCATCAAAAAGTGCTCTCAGCGGAAGCCTTTGGGTACACCTGAACTCCCTGGGGGAGCCTTTACGCAACCGCACACTCAACAGGACTCTGCGTCTTCACTCTTTCCTAACAACCCGAAACATAACCCTAACCGCAACAAGAAGCTGAACCCGAGTTAGACCCGAAAAAACACGTACGGTGCCACTTTCTGCCATCAAAAAGTGCTCTCAGCGGAAGCCTTTGGGGACACCTGAACTCCCTGGGGGAGCCTTTACGCAACCCCACACTCAACAGGACTCTGCGTCTTCACTCTTTCCTAACAACCCTAAACATAACCCTCACCGCAACAAGAAGCTGAACCCGAGTTAGACCCGAAAAATCACGTACGGTGCCACTTTCTGCCATCAAAAAGTGCTCTCAGCGGAAGCCTTTGGGTACACCTGAACTCCCTGGGGGAGCCTTTACGCAACCCCACACTCAACAGGACTCTGCGTCTTCACTCTTTCCTAACAACCCTAAACATAACCCTAACCGGAACAAGAAGCTGAACCCGAGTTAGACCCGGAAAAACACGTACGGTGCCACTTTCTGCCATCAAAAAGTGCTCTCAGCAGAAGCCTTCGGGTACACCTGAACTCCCTGGGGGAGCCTTTACGCAACCCCACACTCAACAGGACTCTGCGTCTTCACTCTTTCCTAACAACCCGAAACATAACCCTAACCGGAACAGGAAAATGAACCTGAGTTAGACCCGAAAAAACACGTACGGTGCCACTTTCTGCCATCAAAAAGTGCTCTCAGCGGAAGCCTTTGGGTACACCTGAACTCCCTGGGGGAGCCTTTACGCAACCCCACACTCAACAGGACTCTGCGTCTTCACTCTTTCCTAACAACCCGAAACATAACCCTAACCGCAACAAGAAGCTGAACCCGAGTTAGACCCGAAAAAACACGTACGGTGCCACTTTCTGCCATCAAAAAGTGCTCTCAGCGGAAGCCTTTGGGTACACCTGAACTCCCTGGGGGAGCCTTTACGCAACCCCACACTCAACAGGACTCTGCGTCTTCACTCTTTCCTAACAACCCTAAACATAACCCTAACCGGAACAAGAAGCTGAACCCGAGTTAGACCCGAAAAAACACGTACGGTGCCACTTTCTGCCATCAAAAAGTGCTCTCAGCG
Organism: Anser anser; assembly: GCF_964211835.1. Lineage (NCBI taxonomy): Eukaryota > Metazoa > Chordata > Aves > Anseriformes > Anatidae > Anser > Anser anser. The sequence continues at coordinate 248,459 of NC_139746.1, forward strand.
GAAGCCTTCGGGTACACCTGAACTCCCTGGGGGAGCCTTTACGCAACCCCACACTCAACAGGACTCTGCGTCTTCACTCTTTCCTAACAACCCTAAACATAACCCTAACCGCAACAAGAAGCTGAACCCGAGTTAGACCCGGAAAAACACGTACGGTGCCACTTTCTGCCATCAAAAAGTGCTCTCAGCGGAAGCCTTCGGGTACACCTGAACTCCCTGGGGGAGCCTTTACGCAACCCCACACTCAACAGGACTCTGCGTCTTCACTCTTTCCTAACAACCCAAAACATAACCCTAACCGGAACAGGAAAATGAACCTGAGTTAGACCCGAAAAAACACGTACGGTGCCACTTTCTGCCATCAAAAAGTGCTCTCAGCGGAAGCCTTTGGGTACACCTGAACTCCCTGGGGGAGCCTTTACGCAACCCCACACTCAACAGGACTCTGCGTCTTCACTCTTTCCTAACAACCCGAAACATAACCCTAACCGGAACAAGAAGCTGAACCCGAGTTAGACCCGAAAAAACACGTACGGTGCCACTTTCTGCCATCAAAAAGTGCTCTCAGCGGAAGCCTTTGGGTACACCTGAACTCCCTGGGGGAGCCTTTACGCAACCCCACACTCAACAGGACTCTGCGTCTTCACTCTTTCCTAACAACCCTAAACATAACCCTAACCGGAACAAGAAGCTGAACCCGAGTTAGACCCGAAAAAACACGTACGGTGCCACTTTCTGCCATCAAAAAGTGCTCTCAGCGGAAGCCTTCGGGTACACCTGAACTCCCTGGGGGAGCCTTTACGCAACCCCACACTCAACAGGACTCTGCGTCTTCACTCTTTCCTAACAACCCGAAACATAACCCTAACCGCAACAAGAAGCTGAACCCGAGTTAGACCCGGAAAAACACGTACGGTGCCACTTTCTGCCATCAAAAAGTGCTCTCAGTGGAAGCCTTCGGGTACACCTGAACTCCCTGGGGGAGCCTTTACGCAACCCCACACTCAACAGGACTCTGCCTCTTCACTCTTTCCTAACAACCCGAAACATAACCCTAACCGGAACAAGAAGCTGAACCCGAGTTAGACCCGAAAAAACACGTACGGTGCCACTTTCTGCCATCAAAAAGTGCTCTCAGCGGAAGCCTTTGGGTACACCTGAACTCCCTGGGGGAGCCTTTACGCAACCCCACACTCAACAGGACTCTGCGTCTTCACTCTTTCCTAACAACCCTAAACATAACCCTCACCGCAACAAGAAGCTGAACCCGAGTTAGACCCGGAAAAACACGTACGGTGCCACTTTCTGCCATCAAAAAGTGCTCTCAGCAGAACCCTTCGGGTACACCTGAACTCCCTGGGGGAGCCTTTACGCAACCCCACACTCAACAGGACTCTGCGTCTTCACTCTTTCCTAACAACCCTAAACATAACCCTAACCGGAACAGGAAAATGAACCTGAGTTAGACCCGAAAAAACACGTACGGTGCCACTTTCTGCCATCAAAAAGTGCTCTCAGCGGAAGCCTTTGGGTACACCTGAACTCCCTGGGGGAGCCTTTACGCAACCCCACACTCAACAGGACTCTGCGTCTTCACTCTTTCCTAACAACCCGAAACATAACCCTAACCGGAACAAGAAGCTGAACCCGAGTTAGACCCGAAAAAACACGTACGGTGCCACTTTCTGCCATCAAAAAGTGCTCTCAGCGGAAGCCTTTGGGTACACCTGAACTCCCTGGGGGACCCTTTACGCAACCCCACACTCAACAGGACTCTGCCTCTTCACTCTTTCCTAACAACCCTAAACATAACCCTAACCGGAACAAGAAGCTGAACCCGAGTTAGACCCGAAAAAACACGTACGGTGCCACTTTCTGCCATCAAAAAGTGCTCTCAGCGGAAGCCTTCGGGTACACCTGAACTCCCTGGGGGAGCCTTTACGCAACCCCACACTCAACAGGACTCTGCGTCTTCACTCTTTCCTAACAACCCTAAACATAACCCTAACCGGAACAAGAAACTGAACCCGAGTTAGACCCGAAAAATCAGGTACGGTGCCACTTTCTGCCATCAAAAAGTGCTCTCAGCGGAAGCCTTTGGGTACACCTGAACTCCCTGGGGAAGCCTTTACGCAACCCCACACTCAACAGGACTCTGCGTCTTCACTCTTTCCTAACAACCCTAAACATAACCCTCACCGCAACAAGAAGCTGAACCCGAGTTAGACCCGGAAAAACACGTACGGTGCCACTTTCTGCCATCAAAAAGTGCTCTCAGCAGAAGCCTTCGGGTACACCTGAACTCCCTGGGGGAGCCTTTACGCAACCCCACACTCAACAGGACTCTGCCTCTTCACTCTTTCCTAACAACCCTAAACATAACCCTAACCGGAACAGGAAAATGAACCTGAGTTAGACCCGAAAAAACACGTACGGTGCCACTTTCTGCCATCAAAAAGTGCTCTCAGCGGAAGCCTTTGGGTACACCTGAACTCCCTGGGGGAGCCTTTACGCAACCCCACACTCAACAGGACTCTGCGTCTTCACTCTTTCCTAACAACCCGAAACATAACCCTAACCGGAACAAGAAGCTGAACCCGAGTTAGACCCGAAAAAACACGTACGGTGCCACTTTCTGCCATCAAAAAGTGCTCTCAGCGGAAGCCTTTGGGTACACCTGAACTCCCTGGGGGAGCCTTTACGCAACCCCACACTCAACAGGACTCTGCGTCTTCACTCTTTCCTAACAACCCTAAACATAACCCTAACCGGAACAAGAAGCTGAACCCGAGTTAGACCCGAAAAAACACGTACGGTGCCACTTTCTGCCATCAAAAAGTGCTCTCAGCGGAAGCCTTTGGGTACACCTGAACTCCCTGGGGGAGCCTTTACGCAACCCCACACTCAACAGGACTCTGCGTCTTCACTCTTTCCTAACAACCCTAAACATAACCCTAACCGAAACAAGAAGCTGAACCCGAGTTAGACCCGAAAAAACACGTACGGTGCCACTTTCTGCCATCAAAAAGTGCTCTCAGCGGAAGCCTTTGGGTACACCTGAACTCCCTGGGGGAGCCTTTACGCAACCCCACACTCAACAGGACTCTGCGTCTTCACTCTTTCCTAACAACCCGAAACATAACCCTAACCGCAACAAGAAGCTGAACCCGAGTTAGACCCGGAAAAACACGTACGGTGCCACTTTCTGCCATCAAAAAGTGCTCTCAGCGGAAGCCTTCGGGTACACCTGAACTCCCTGGGGGAGCCTTTACGCAACCCCACACTCAACAGGACTCTGCGTCTTCACTCTTTCCTAACAACCCTAAACATAACCCTAACCGGAACAAGAAGCTGAACCCGAGTTAGACCCGAAAAAACACGTACGGTGCCACTTTCTGCCATCAAAAAGTGCTCTCAGCGGAAGCCTTTGGGTACACCTGAACTCCCTGGGGGAGCCTTTACGCAACCCCACACTCAACAGGACTCTGCGTCTTCACTCTTTCCTAACAACCCTAAACATAACCCTAACCGCAACAAGAAGCTGAACCCGAGTTAGACCCGGAAAAACACGTACGGTGCCACTTTCTGCCATCAAAAAGTGCTCTCAGCAGAAGCCTTCGGGTACACCTGAACTCCCTGGGGGAGCCTTTACGCAACCCCACACTCAACAGGACTCTGCGTCTTCACTCTTTCCTAACAACCCTAAACATAACCCTAACCGGAGCAGGAAGTTGTACCCGAGTTAGACCCGAAAAAACACGTACGGTGCCACTTTCTGCCATCAAAAAGTGCTCTCAGCGGAAGCCTTCGGGTACACCTGAACTCCCTGGGGGAGCCTTTACGCAACCCCACACTCAACAGGACTCTGCGTCTTCACTCTTTCCTAACAACCCTAAACATAACCCTCACCGCAACAAGAAGCTGAACCCGAGTTAGACCCGAAAAATCACGTACGGTGCCACTTTCTGCCATCAAAAAGTGCTCTCAGCGGAAGCCTTTGGGTACACCTGAACTCCCTGGGGGAGCCTTTACGCAACCCCACACTCAACAGGACTCTGCGTCTTCACTCTTTCCTAACAACCCGAAACATAACCCTAACCGCAACAAGAAGCTGAACCCGAGTTAGACCCGGAAAAACACGTACGGTGCCACTTTCTGCCATCAAAAAGTGCTCTCAGCAGAAGCCTTCGGGTACACCTGAACTCCCTGGGGGAGCCTTTACGCAACCCCACACTCAACAGGACTCTGCGTCTTCACTCTTTCCTAACAACCCTAAACATAACCCTAACCGGAACAAGAAGCTGAACCCGAGTTAGACCCGAAAAAACACGTATGGTGCCACTTTCTGCCATCAAAAAGTGCTCTCAGCGGAAGCCTTTGGGGACACCTGAACTCCCTGGGGGAGCCTTTACGCAACCCCACACTCAACAGGACTCTGCGTCTTCACTCTTTCCTAACAACCCGAAACATAACCCTAACCGGAACAAGAAGCTGAACCCGAGTTAGACCCGAAAAAACACGTACGGTGCCACTTTCTGCCATCAAAAAGTGCTCTCAGCGGAAGCCTTTGGGGACACCTGAACTCCCTGGGGGAGCCTTTACGCAACCCCACACTCAACAGGACTCTGCGTCTTCACTCTTTCCTAACAACCCTAAACATAACCCTAACCGGAGCAGGAATTTTTACCCGAGTTAGACCCGAAAAAACACGTACGGTGCCACTTTCTGCCATCAAAAAGTGCTCTCAGCGGAAGCCTTCGGGTACACCTGAACTCCCTGGGGGAGCCTTTACGCAACCCCACACTCAACAGGACTCTGCGTCTTCACTCTTTCCTAACAACCCTAAACATAACCCTAACCGGAACAAGAAGCTGAACCCGAGTTAGACCCGAAAAATCACGTACGGTGCCACTTTCTGCCATCAAAAAGTGCTCTCAGCGGAAGCCTTTGGGTACACCTGAACTCCCTGGGGGAGCCTTTACGCAACCCCACACTCAACAGGACTCTGCGTCTTCACTCTTTCCTAACAACCCGAAACATAACCCTAACCGCAACAAGAAGCTGAACCCGAGTTAGACCCGGAAAAACACGTACGGTGCCACTTTCTGCCATCAAAAAGTGCTCTCAGCGGAAGCCTTCGGGTACACCTGAACTCCCTGGGGGAGCCTTTACGCAACCCCACACTCAACAGGACTCTGCGTCTTCACTCTTTCCTAACAACCCGAAACATAACCCTAACCGGAACAGGAAAATGAACCTGAGTTAGACCCGAAAAAACACGTACGGTGCCACTTTCTGCCATCAAAAAGTGCTCTCAGCGGAAGCCTTTGGGTACACCTGAACTCCCTGGGGGAGCCTTTACGCAACCCCACACTCAACAGGACTCTGCGTCTTCACTCTTTCCTAACAACCCGAAACATAACCCTAACCGGAACAAGAAGCTGAACCCGAGTTAGACCCGAAAAAACACGTACGGTGCCACTTTCTGCCATCAAAAAGTGCTCTCAGCGGAAGCCTTTGGGTACACCTGAACTCCCTGGGGGAGCCTTTACGCAACCCCACACTCAACAGGACTCTGCGTCTTCACTCTTTCCTAACAACCCTAAACATAACCCTAACCGGAACAAGAAGCTGAACCCGAGTTAGACCCGAAAAAACACGTACGGTGCCACTTTCTGCCATCAAAAAGTGCTCTCAGCGGAAGCCTTCGGGTACACCTGAACTCCCTGGGGGAGCCTTTACGCAACCCCACACTCAACAGGACTCTGCGTCTTCACTCTTTCCTAACAACCCGAAACATAACCCTAACCGCAACAAGAAGCTGAACCCGAGTTAGACCCGGAAAAACACGTACGGTGCCACTTTCTGCCATCAAAAAGTGCTCTCAGCGGAAGCCTTCGGGTACACCTGAACTCCCTGGGGGAGCCTTTACGCAACCCCACACTCAACAGGACTCTGCGTCTTCACTCTTTCCTAACAACCCGAAACATAACCCTAACCGGAACAAGAAGCTGAACCCGAGTTAGACCCGAAAAAACACGTACGGTGCCACTTTCTGCCATCAAAAAGTGCTCTCAGCGGAAGCCTTTGGGTACACCTGAACTCCCTGGGGGAGCCTTTACGCAACCCCACACTCAACAGGACTCTGCGTCTTCACTCTTTCCTAACAACCCTAAACATAACCCTCACCGCAACAAGAAGCTGAACCCGAGTTAGACCCGGAAAAACACGTACGGTGCCACTTTCTGCCATCAAAAAGTGCTCTCAGCAGAACCCTTCGGGTACACCTGAACTCCCTGGGGGAGCCTTTACGCAACCCCACACTCAACAGGACTCTGCGTCTTCACTCTTTCCTAACAACCCTAAACATAACCCTAACCGGAACAGGAAAATGAACCTGAGTTAGACCCGAAAAAACACGTACGGTGCCACTTTCTGCCATCAAAAAGTGCTCTCAGCGGAAGCCTTTGGGTACACCTGAACTCCCTGGGGGAGCCTTTACGCAACCCCACACTCAACAGGACTCTGCCTCTTCACTCTTTCCTAACAACCCTAAACATAACCCTAACCGCAACAAGAAGCTGAACCCGAGTTAGACCCGAAAAAACACGTACGGTGCCACTTTCTGCCATCAAAAAGTGCTCTCAGCGGAAGCCTTTGGGTACACCTGAACTCCCTGGGGGAGCCTTTACGCAACCCCACACTCAACAGGACTCTGCGTCTTCACTCTTTCCTAACAACCCGAAACATAACCCTAACCGGAACAAGAAGCTGAACCCGAGTTAGACCCGAAAAAACACGTACGGTGCCACTTTCTGCCATCAAAAAGTGCTCTCAGCGGAAGCCTTTGGGTACACCTGAACTCCCTGGGGGAGCCTTTACGCAACCCCACACTCAACAGGACTCTGCGTCTTCACTCTTTCCTAACAACCCTAAACATAACCCTAACCGGAACAAGAAGCTGAACCCGAGTTAGACCCGAAAAAACACGTACGGTGCCACTTTCTGCCATCAAAAAGTGCTCTCAGCGGAAGCCTTTGGGTACACCTGAACTCCCTGGGGGAGCCTTTACGCAACCCCACACTCAACAGGACTCTGCGTCTTCACTCTTTCCTAACAACCCTAAACATAACCCTAACCGAAACAAGAAGCTGAACCCGAGTTAGACCCGAAAAAACACGTACGGTGCCACTTTCTGCCATCAAAAAGTGCTCTCAGCGGAAGCCTTTGGGTACACCTGAACTCCCTGGGGGAGCCTTTACGCAACCCCACACTCAACAGGACTCTGCGTCTTCACTCTTTCCTAACAACCCGAAACATAACCCTAACCGCAACAAGAAGCTGAACCCGAGTTAGACCCGGAAAAACACGTACGGTGCCACTTTCTGCCATCAAAAAGTGCTCTCAGCGGAAGCCTTCGGGTACACCTGAACTCCCTGGGGGAGCCTTTACGCAACCCCACACTCAACAGGACTCTGCGTCTTCACTCTTTCCTAACAACCCTAAACATAACCCTAACCGGAACAAGAAGCTGAACCCGAGTTAGACCCGAAAAAACACGTACGGTGCCACTTTCTGCCATCAAAAAGTGCTCTCAGCGGAAGCCTTTGGGTACACCTGAACTCCCTGGGGGAGCCTTTACGCAACCCCACACTCAACAGGACTCTGCGTCTTCACTCTTTCCTAACAACCCTAAACATAACCCTAACCGGAACAAGAAGCTGAACCCGAGTTAGACCCGGAAAAACACGTACGGTGCCACTTTCTGCCATCAAAAAGTGCTCTCAGCAGAAGCCTTCGGGTACACCTGAACTCCCTGGGGGAGCCTTTACGCAACCCCACACTCAACAGGACTCTGCGTCTTCACTCTTTCCTAACAACCCTAAACATAACCCTAACCGGAGCAGGAAGTTGTACCCGAGTTAGACCCGAAAAAACACGTACGGTGCCACTTTCTGCCATCAAAAAGTGCTCTCAGCGGAAGCCTTCGGGTACACCTGAACTCCCTGGGGGAGCCTTTACGCAACCCCACACTCAACAGGACTCTGCGTCTTCACTCTTTCCTAACAACCCTAAACATAACCCTCACCGCAACAAGAAGCTGAACCCGAGTTAGACCCGAAAAATCACGTACGGTGCCACTTTCTGCCATCAAAAAGTGCTCTCAGCGGAAGCCTTTGGGTACACCTGAACTCCCTGGGGGAGCCTTTACGCAACCCCACACTCAACAGGACTCTGCGTCTTCACTCTTTCCTAACAACCCTAAACATAACCCTAACCGGAACAAGAAGCTGAACCCGAGTTAGACCCGGAAAAACACGTACGGTGCCACTTTCTGCCATCAAAAAGTGCTCTCAGCAGAAGCCTTCGGGTACACCTGAACTCCCTGGGGGAGCCTTTACGCAACCCCACACTCAACAGGACTCTGCGTCTTCACTCTTTCCTAACAACCCTAAACATAACCCTAACCGGAACAAGAAGCTGAACCCGAGTTAGACCCGAAAAAACACGTATGGTGCCACTTTCTGCCATCAAAAAGTGCTCTCAGCGGAAGCCTTTGGGGACACCTGAACTCCCTGGGGGAGCCTTTACGCAACCCCACACTCAACAGGACTCTGCGTCTTCACTCTTTCCTAACAACCCGAAACATAACCCTAACCGGAACAAGAAGCTGAACCCGAGTTAGACCCGAAAAAACACGTACGGTGCCACTTTCTGCCATCAAAAAGTGCTCTCAGCGGAAGCCTTTGGGGACACCTGAACTCCCTGGGGGAGCCTTTACGCAACCCCACACTCAACAGGACTCTGCGTCTTCACTCTTTCCTAACAACCCTAAACATAACCCTAACCGGAGCAGGAATTTTTACCCGAGTTAGACCCGAAAAAACACGTACGGTGCCACTTTCTGCCATCAAAAAGTGCTCTCAGCGGAAGCCTTCGGGTACACCTGAACTCCCTGGGGGAGCCTTTACGCAACCCCACACTCAACAGGACTCTGCGTCTTCACTCTTTCCTAACAACCCTAAACATAACCCTAACCGGAACAAGAAGCTGAACCCGAGTTAGACCCGAAAAATCACGTACGGTGCCACTTTCTGCCATCAAAAAGTGCTCTCAGCGGAAGCCTTTGGGTACACCTGAACTCCCTGGGGGAGCCTTTACGCAACCCCACACTCAACAGGACTCTGCGTCTTCACTCTTTCCTAACAACCCGAAACATAACCCTAACCGCAACAAGAAGCTGAACCCGAGTTAGACCCGGAAAAACACGTACGGTGCCACTTTCTGCCATCAAAAAGTGCTCTCAGCGGAAGCCTTCGGGTACACCTGAACTCCCTGGGGGAGCCTTTACGCAACCCCACACTCAACAGGACTCTGCGTCTTCACTCTTTCCTAACAACCCGAAACATAACCCTAACCGGAACAGGAAAATGAACCTGAGTTAGACCCGAAAAAACACGTACGGTGCCACTTTCTGCCATCAAAAAGTGCTCTCAGCGGAAGCCTTTGGGTACACCTGAACTCCCTGGGGGAGCCTTTACGCAACCCCACACTCAACAGGACTCTGCGTCTTCACTCTTTCCTAACAACCCGAAACATAACCCTAACCGGAACAAGAAGCTGAACCCGAGTTAGACCCGAAAAAACACGTACGGTGCCACTTTCTGCCATCAAAAAGTGCTCTCAGCGGAAGCCTTTGGGTACACCTGAACTCCCTGGGGGAGCCTTTACGCAACCCCACACTCAACAGGACTCTGCGTCTTCACTCTTTCCTAACAACCCTAAACATAACCCTAACCGGAACAAGAAGCTGAACCCGAGTTAGACCCGAAAAAACACGTACGGTGCCACTTTCTGCCATCAAAAAGTGCTCTCAGCGGAAGCCTTCGGGTACACCTGAACTCCCTGGGGGAGCCTTTACGCAACCCCACACTCAACAGGACTCTGCGTCTTCACTCTTTCCTAACAACCCGAAACATAACCCTAACCGCAACAAGAAGCTGAACCCGAGTTAGACCCGGAAAAACACGTACGGTGCCACTTTCTGCCATCAAAAAGTGCTCTCAGCGGAAGCCTTCGGGTACACCTGAACTCCCTGGGGGAGCCTTTACGCAACCCCACACTCAACAGGACTCTGCGTCTTCACTCTTTCCTAACAACCCGAAACATAACCCTAACCGGAACAAGAAGCTGAACCCGAGTTAGACCCGAAAAAACACGTACGGTGCCACTTTCTGCCATCAAAAAGTGCTCTCAGCGGAAGCCTTTGGGTACACCTGAACTCCCTGGGGGAGCCTTTACGCAACCCCACACTCAACAGGACTCTGCGTCTTCACTCTTTCCTAACAACCCTAAACATAACCCTCACCGCAACAAGAAGCTGAACCCGAGTTAGACCCGGAAAAACACGTACGGTGCCACTTTCTGCCATCAAAAAGTGCTCTCAGCAGAACCCTTCGGGTACACCTGAACTCCCTGGGGGAGCCTTTACGCAACCCCACACTCAACAGGACTCTGCGTCTTCACTCTTTCCTAACAACCCTAAACATAACCCTAACCGGAACAGGAAAATGAACCTGAGTTAGACCCGAAAAAACACGTACGGTGCCACTTTCTGCCATCAAAAAGTGCTCTCAGCGGAAGCCTTTGGGTACACCTGAACTCCCTGGGGGAGCCTTTACGCAACCCCACACTCAACAGGACTCTGCCTCTTCACTCTTTCCTAACAACCCTAAACATAACCCTAACCGCAACAAGAAGCTGAACCCGAGTTAGACCCGAAAAAACACGTACGGTGCCACTTTCTGCCATCAAAAAGTGCTCTCAGCGGAAGCCTTCGGGTACACCTGAACTCCCTGGGGGAGCCTTTACGCAACCCCACACTCAACAGGACTCTGCGTCTTCACTCTTTCCTAACAACCCTAAACATAACCCTAACCGGAACAAGAAACTGAACCCGAGTTAGACCCGAAAAATCAGGTACGGTGCCACTTTCTGCCATCAAAAAGTGCTCTCAGCGGAAGCCTTCGGGTACACCTGAACTCCCTGGGGGAGCCTTTACGCAACCCCACACTCAGCAGGACTCTGCGTCTTCACTCTTTCCTAACAACCCTAAACATAACCCTCACCGCAACAAGAAGCTGAACCCGAGTTAGACCCGGAAAAACACGTACGGTGCCACTTTCTGCCATCAAAAAGTGCTCTCAGCAGAAGCCTTTGGGTACACCTGAACTCCCTGGGGGAGCCTTTACGCAACCCCACACTCAACAGGACTCTGCCTCTTCACTCTTTCCTAACAACCCTAAACATAACCCTAACCGGAACAGGAAAATGAACCTGAGTTAGACCCGAAAAAACACGTACGGTGCCACTTTCTGCCATCAAAAAGTGCTCTCAGCGGAAGCCTTTGGGTACACCTGAACTCCCTGGGGGAGCCTTTACGCAACCCCACACTCAACAGGACTCTGCGTCTTCACTCTTTCCTAACAACCCTAAACATAACCCTAACCGCAACAAGAAGCTGAACCCGAGTTAGACCCGAAAAAACACGTACGGTGCCACTTTCTGCCATCAAAAAGTGCTCTCAGCGGAAGCCTTTGGGTACACCTGAACTCCCTGGGGGAGCCTTTACGCAACCCCACACTCAACAGGACTCTGCGTCTTCACTCTTTCCAAACAACCCTAAACATAACCCTAACCGGAACAAGAAGCTGAACCCGAGTTAGACCCGAAAAAACACGTACGGTGCCACTTTCTGCCATCAAAAAGTGCTCTCAGCGGAAGCCTTTGGGTACACCTGAACTCCCTGGGGGAGCCTTTACGCAACCCCACACTCAACAGGACTCTGCGTCTTCACTCTTTCCTAACAACCCTAAACATAACCCTAACCGGAACAAGAAGCTGAACCCGAGTTAGACCCGAAAAAACACGTACGGTGCCACTTTCTGCCATCAAAAAGTGCTCTCAGCGGAAGCCTTTGGGTACACCTGAACTCCCTGGGGGAGCCTTTACGCAACCCCACACTCAACAGGACTCTGCGTCTTCACTCTTTCCTAACAACCCTAAACATAACCCTAACCGAAACAAGAAGCTGAACCCGAGTTAGACCCGAAAAAACACGTACGGTGCCACTTTCTGCCATCAAAAAGTGCTCTCAGCGGAAGCCTTCGGGTACACCTGAACTCCCTGGGGGAGCCTTTACGCAACCCCACACTCAACAGGACTCTGCGTCTTCACTCTTTCCTAACAACCCGAAACATAACCCTAACCGCAACAAGAAGCTGAACCCGAGTTAGACCCGGAAAAACACGTACGGTGCCACTTTCTGCCATCAAAAAGTGCTCTCAGCGGAAGCCTTCGGGTACACCTGAACTCCCTGGGGGAGCCTTTACGCAACCCCACACTCAACAGGACTCTGCGTCTTCACTCTTTCCTAACAACCCTAAACATAACCCTAACCGCAACAAGAAGCTGAACCCGAGTTAGACCCGAAAAAACACGTACGGTGCCACTTTCTGCCATCAAAAAGTGCTCTCAGCGGAAGCCTTTGGGTACACCTGAACTCCCTGGGGGAGCCTTTACGCAACCCCACACTCAACAGGACTCTGCGTCTTCACTCTTTCCTAACAACCCTAAACATAACCCTAACCGGAACAAGAAGCTGAACCCGAGTTAGACCCGGAAAAACACGTACGGTGCCACTTTCTGCCATCAAAAAGTGCTCTCAGTGGAAGCCTTTGGGTACACCTGAACTCCCTGGGGGAGCCTTTACGCAACCCCACACTCAACAGGACTCTGCGTCTTCAATCTTTCCTAACAACCCTAAACATAACCCTAACCGCAACAAGAAGCTGAACCCGAGTTAGACCCGGAAAAACACGTACGGTGCCACTTTCTGCCATCAAAAAGTGCTCTCAGCGGAAGCCTTTGGGTACACCTGAACTCCCTGGGGGAGCCTTTACGCAACCCCACACTCAACAGGACTCTGCGTCTTCACTCTTTCCTAACAACCCGAAACATAACCCTAACCGCAACAAGAAGCTGAACCCGAGTTAGACCCGAAAAATCACGTACGGTGCCACTTTCTGCCATCAAAAAGTGCTCTCAGCGGAAGCCTTTGGGTACACCTGAACTCCCTGGGGGAGCCTTTACGCAACCCCACACTCAACAGGACTCTGCGTCTTCACTCTTTCCTAACAACCCTAAACATAACCCTAACCGGAACAAGAAGCTGAACCCGAGTTAGACCCGAAAAAACACGTACGGTGCCACTTTCTGCCATCAAAAAGTGCTCTCAGCAGAAGCCTTCGGGTACACCTGAACTCCCTGGGGGAGCCTTTACGCAACCCCACACTCAACAGGACTCTGCGTCTTCACTCTTTCCTAACAACCCTAAACATAACCCTAACCGGAACAAGAAGCTGAACCCGAGTTAGACCCGGAAAAACACGTACGGTGCCACTTTCTGCCATCAAAAAGTGCTCTCAGCGGAAGCCTTCGGGTACACCTGAACTCCCTGGGGGAGCCTTTACGCAACCCCACACTCAGCAGGACTCTGCGTCTTCACTCTTTCCTAACAACCCTAAACATAACCCTAACCGGAACAGGAAAATGAACCTGAGTTAGACCCGAAAAAACACGTACGGTGCCACTTTCTGCCATCAAAAAGTGCTCTCAGCGGAAGCCTTTGGGTACACCTGAACTCCCTGGGGGAGCCTTTACGCAACCACACACTCAACAGGACTCTGCGTCTTCACTCTTTCCTAACAACCCGAAACATAACCCTAACCACAACAAGAAGCTGAACCCGAGTTAGACCCGAAAAATCACGTACGGTGCCACTTTCTGCCATCAAAAAGTGCTCTCAGCGGAAGCCTTTGGGGACACCTGAACTCCCTGGGGGAGCCTTTACGCAACCCCACACTCAACAGGACTCTGCGTCTTCACTCTTTCCTAACAACCCTAAACAAAACCCTAACCGGAACAAGAAGCTGAACCCGAGTTAGACCCGAAAAAACACGTACGGTGCCACTTTCTGCCATCAAAAAGTGCTCTCAGCGGAAGCCTTCGGGTACACCTGAACTCCCTGGGGGAGCCTTTACGCAACCCCACACTCAACAGGACTCTGCGTCTTCACTCTTTCCTAACAACCCTAAACATAACCCTAACCGGAACAAGAAGCTGAACCCGAGTTAGACCCGAAAAATCAGGTACGGTGCCACTTTCTGCCATCCAAAAGTGCTCTCAGCGGAAGCCTTTGGGTACACCTGAACTCCCTGGGGGAGCCTTTACGCAACCCCACACTCAACAGGACTCTGCGTCTTCACTCTTTCCTAACAACCCGAAACATAACCCTAACCGGAACAAGAAGCTGAACCCGAGTTAGACCCGAAAAAACACGTACGGTGCCACTTTCTGCCATCAAAAAGTGCTCTCAGCGGAAGCCTTTGGGTACACCTGAACTCCCTGGGGGAGCCTTTACGCAACCCCACACTCAACAGGACTCTGCGTCTTCACTCTTTCCTAACAACCCTAAACATAACCCTCACCGCAACAAGAAGCTGAACCCGAGTTAGACCCGGAAAAACACGTACGGTGCCACTTTCTGCCATCAAAAAGTGCTCTCAGCAGAACCCTTCGGGTACACCTGAACTCCCTGGGGGAGCCTTTACGCAACCCCACACTCAACAGGACTCTGCGTCTTCACTCTTTCCTAACAACCCTAAACATAACCCTAACCGGAACAGGAAAATGAACCTGAGTTAGACCCGAAAAAACACGTACGGTGCCACTTTCTGCCATCAAAAAGTGCTCTCAGCGGAAGCCTTTGGGTACACCTGAACTCCCTGGGGGAGCCTTTACGCAACCCCACACTCAACAGGACTCTGCGTCTTCACTCTTTCCTAACAACCCGAAACATAACCCTAACCGGAACAAGAAGCTGAACCCGAGTTAGACCCGAAAAAACACGTACGGTGCCACTTTCTGCCATCAAAAAGTGCTCTCAGCGGAAGCCTTTGGGTACACCTGAACTCCCTGGGGGACCCTTTACGCAACCCCACACTCAACAGGACTCTGCCTCTTCACTCTTTCCTAACAACCCTAAACATAACCCTAACTGGAACAAGAAGCTGAACCCGAGTTAGACCCGAAAAAACACGTACGGTGCCACTTTCTGCCATCAAAAAGTGCTCTCAGCGGAAGCCTTCGGGTACACCTGAACTCCCTGGGGGAGCCTTTACGCAACCCCACACTCAACAGGACTCTGCGTCTTCACTCTTTCCTAACAACCCTAAACATAACCCTAACCGGAACAAGAAACTGAACCCGAGTTAGACCCGAAAATACACGTACGGTGCCACTTTCTGCCATCAAAAAGTGCTCTCAGCGGAAGCCTTTGGGTACACCTGAACTCCCTGGGGAAGCCTTTACGCAACCCCACACTCAACAGGACTCTGCGTCTTCACTCTTTCCTAACAACCCTAAACATAACCCTCACCGCAACAAGAAGCTGAACCCGAGTTAGACCCGGAAAAACACGTACGGTGCCACTTTCTGCCATCAAAAAGTGCTCTCAGCAGAAGCCTTCGGGTACACCTGAACTCCCTGGGGGAGCCTTTACGCAACCCCACACTCAACAGGACTCTGCCTCTTCACTCTTTCCTAACAACCCTAAACATAACCCTAACCGGAACAGGAAAATGAACCTGAGTTAGACCCGAAAAAACACGTACGGTGCCACTTTCTGCCATCAAAAAGTGCTCTCAGCGGAAGCCTTTGGGTACACCTGAACTCCCTGGGGGAGCCTTTACGCAACCCCACACTCAACAGGACTCTGCGTCTTCACTCTTTCCTAACAACCCTAAACATAACCCTAACCGCAACAAGAAGCTGAACCCGAGTTAGACCCGAAAAAACACGTACGGTGCCACTTTCTGCCATCAAAAAGTGCTCTCAGCGGAAGCCTTTGGGTACACCTGAACTCCCTGGGGGAGCCTTTACGCAACCCCACACTCAACAGGACTCTGCGTCTTCACTCTTTCCAAACAACCCTAAACATAACCCTAACCGGAACAAGAAGCTGAACCCGAGTTAGACCCGAAAAAACACGTACGGTGCCACTTTCTGCCATCAAAAAGTGCTCTCAGCGGAAGCCTTTGGGTACACCTGAACTCCCTGGGGGAGCCTTTACGCAACCCCACACTCAACAGGACTCTGCGTCTTCACTCTTTCCTAACAACCCTAAACATAACCCTAACCGCAACAAGAAGCTGAACCCGAGTTAGACCCGAAAAAACACGTACGGTGCCACTTTCTGCCATCAAAAAGTGCTCTCAGCGGAAGCCTTTGGGTACACCTGAACTCCCTGGGGGAGCCTTTACGCAACCCCACACTCAACAGGACTCTGCCTCTTCACTCTTTCCTAACAACCCTAAACATAACCCTAACCGAAACAAGAAGCTGAACCCGAGTTAGACCCGAAAAAACACGTACGGTGCCACTTTCTGCCATCAAAAAGTGCTCTCAGCGGAAGCCTTCGGGTACACCTGAACTCCCTGGGGGAGCCTTTACGCAACCCCACACTCAACAGGACTCTGCCTCTTCACTCTTTCCTAACAACCCGAAACATAACCCTAACCGCAACAAGAAGCTGAACCCGAGTTAGACCCGGAAAAACACGTACGGTGCCACTTTCTGCCATCAAAAAGTGCTCTCAGCGGAAGCCTTCGGGTACACCTGAACTCCCTGGGGGAGCCTTTACGCAACCCCACACTCAACAGGACTCTGCGTCTTCACTCTTTCCTAACAACCCTAAACATAACCCTAACCGGAACAAGAAGCTGAACCCGAGTTAGACCCGAAAAAACACGTACGGTGCCACTTTCTGCCATCAAAAAGTGCTCTCAGCGGAAGCCTTTGGGTACACCTGAACTCCCTGGGGGAGCCTTTACGCAACCCCACACTCAACAGGACTCTGCGTCTTCACTCTTTCCTAACAACCCGAAACATAACCCTAACCGGAACAAGAAGCTGAACCCGAGTTAGACCCGGAAAAACACGTACGGTGCCACTTTCTGCCATCAAAAAGTGCTCTCAGTGGAAGCCTTTGGGTACACCTGAACTCCCTGGGGGAGCCTTTACGCAACCCCACACTCAACAGGACTCTGCGTCTTCAATCTTTCCTAACAACCCTAAACATAACCCTAACCGCAACAAGAAGCTGAACCCGAGTTAGACCCGGAAAAACACGTACGGTGCCACTTTCTGCCATCAAAAAGTGCTCTCAGCGGAAGCCTTTGGGTACACCTGAACTCCCTGGGGGAGCCTTTACGCAACCCCACACTCAACAGGACTCTGCGTCTTCACTCTTTCCTAACAACCCGAAACATAACCCTAACCGCAACAAGAAGCTGAACCCGAGTTAGACCCGAAAAATCACGTACGGTGCCACTTTCTGCCATCAAAAAGTGCTCTCAGCGGAAGCCTTTGGGTACACCTGAACTCCCTGGGGGAGCCTTTACGCAACCCCACACTCAACAGGACTCTGCGTCTTCACTCTTTCCTAACAACCCTAAACATAACCCTAACCGGAACAAGAAGCTGAACCCGAGTTAGACCCGAAAAAACACGTACGGTGCCACTTTCTGCCATCAAAAAGTGCTCTCAGCGGAAGCCTTTGGGTACACCTGAACTCCCTGGGGGAGCCTTTACGCAACCCCACACTCAACAGGACTCTGCGTCTTCACTCTTTCCTAACAACCCTAAACATAACCCTAACCGGAACAAGAAGCTGAACCCGAGTTAGACCCGGAAAAACACGTACGGTGCCACTTTCTGCCATCAAAAAGTGCTCTCAGCGGAAGCCTTCGGGTACACCTGAACTCCCTGGGGGAGCCTTTACGCAACCCCACACTCAGCAGGACTCTGCGTCTTCACTCTTTCCTAACAACCCTAAACATAACCCTAACCGGAACAGGAAAATGAACCTGAGTTAGACCCGAAAAAACACGTACGGTGCCACTTTCTGCCATCAAAAAGTGCTCTCAGCGGAAGCCTTTGGGTACACCTGAACTCCCTGGGGGAGCCTTTACGCAACCACACACTCAACAGGACTCTGCGTCTTCACTCTTTCCTAACAACCCGAAACATAACCCTAACCACAACAAGAAGCTGAACCCGAGTTAGACCCGAAAAATCACGTACGGTGCCACTTTCTGCCATCAAAAAGTGCTCTCAGCGGAAGCCTTTGGGGACACCTGAACTCCCTGGGGGAGCCTTTACGCAACCCCACACTCAACAGGACTCTGCGTCTTCACTCTTTCCTAACAACCCTAAACAAAACCCTAACCGGAACAAGAAGCTGAACCCGAGTTAGACCCGAAAAAACACGTACGGTGCCACTTTCTGCCATCAAAAAGTGCTCTCAGCGGAAGCCTTCGGGTACACCTGAACTCCCTGGGGGAGCCTTTACGCAACCCCACACTCAACAGGACTCTGCGTCTTCACTCTTTCCTAACAACCCTAAACATAACCCTAACCGGAACAAGAAGCTGAACCCGAGTTAGACCCGAAAAATCAGGTACGGTGCCACTTTCTGCCATCCAAAAGTGCTCTCAGCGGAAGCCTTTGGGTACACCTGAACTCCCTGGGGGAGCCTTTACGCAACCCCACACTCAACAGGACTCTGCGTCTTCACTCTTTCCTAACAACCCTAAACATAACCCTAACCGGAACAAGAAGCTGAACCCGAGTTAGACCCGGAAAAACACGTACGGTGCCACTTTCTGCCATCAAAAAGTGCTCTCAGTGGAAGCCTTTGGGTACACCTGAACTCCCTGGGGGAGCCTTTACGCAACCCCACACTCAACAGGACTCTGCGTCTTCACTCTTTCCTAACAACCCTAAACATAACCCTCACCGCAATAAGAAGCTGAACCCGAGTTAGACCCGAAAAAACACGTACGGTGCCACTTTCTGCCATCAAAAAGTGCTCTCAGCGGAAGCCTTTGGCTACACCTGAACTCCCTGGGGGAGCCTTTACGCAACCCCACACTCAACAGGACTCTGCGTCTTCACTCTTTCCTAACAACCCTAAACATAACCCTAACCGCAACAAGAAGCTGAACCCGAGTTAGACCCGAAAAATCATGTACGGTGCCACTTTCTGCCATCAAAAAGTGCTCTCAGCAGAAGCGTTTGGGTACACCTGAACTCCCTGGGGGAGCCTTTACGCATCCCCACACTCAACAGGACTCTGCGTCTTCACTCTTTCCTAACAACCCTAAACATAACCCTCACCGCAACAAGAAGCTGACCCTGAGTTAGACCCGAAAAAACACGTATGGTGCCACTTTCTGCCATCAAAAAGTGCTCTCAGCGGAAGCCTTTGGGTACACCTGAACTCCCTGGGGGAGCCTTTACGCAACCCCACACTCAACAGGACTCTGCGTCTTCACTCTTTCCTAACAACCCTAAACATAACCCTAACCGCAACAAGAAGCTGAACCCGAGTTAGACCCGAAAAAACACGTACGGTGCCACTTTCTGCCATCAAAAAGTGCTCTCAGCGGAAGCCTTTGGGTACACCTGAACTCCCTGGGGGAGCCTTTGCGCAACCCCACACTCAACAGGACTCCGCGTCTTCACTCTTTCCTAACAACCCTAAACATAACCCTAACCGGAACAAGAAGCTGAACCCGAGTTAGACCCGAAAAAACACGTACGGTGCCACTTTCTGCCATCAAAAAGTGCTCTCAGCGGAAGCCTTTGGGTACACCTGAACTCCCTGGGGGAGCCTTTACGCAACCCCACACTCAACAGGACTCTGCGTCTTCACTCTTTCCTAACAACCCTAAACATAACCCTAACCGCAACAAGAAGCTGAACCCGAGTTAGACCCGGAAAAACACGTACGGTGCCACTTTCTGCCATCAAAAAGTGCTCTCAGCAGAAGCCTTTGGGTACACCTGAACTCCCTGGGGGAGCCTTTACGCAACCCCAAACTCAACAGGACTCTGCGTCTTCACTCTTTCCTAACAACCCTAAACATAACCCTAACCGGAACAAGAAGCTGAACCCGAGTTAGACCCGAAAAAACACATACGGTGCCACTTTCTGCCATCAAAAAGTGCTCTCAGCGGAACCCTTCGGGTACACCTGAACTCCCTGGGGGAGCCTTTACGCAACCCCACACTCAACAGGACTCTGCGTCTTCACTCTTTCCTAACAACCCTAAACATAACCCTAACCGGAACAAGAAGCTGAACCCGAGTTAGACCCGAAAAATCAGGTACGGTGCCACTTTCACCATCCAAAAGTGCTCTCAGCAGAAGCCTTTGGGTACACCTGAACTCCCTGGGGGAGCCTTTACGCAACCCCACACTCAACAGGACTCTGCGTCTTCACTCTTTCCTAACAACCCTAAACATAACCCTAACCGGAACAAGAAGCTGAACCCGAGTTAGACCCGGAAAAACACGTACGGTGCCACTTTCTGCCATCAAAAAGTGCTCTCAGTGGAAGCCTTTGGGTACACCTGAACTCCCTGGGGGAGCCTTTACGCAACCCCACACTCAACAGGACTCTGCGTCTTCACTCTTTCCTAACAACCCGAAACATAACCCTAACTGCAACAAGAAGCTGAACCCGAGTTAGACCCGAAAAATCACGTACGGTGCCACTTTCTGCCATCAAAAAGTGCTCTCAGCGGAAGCCTTTGGGGACACCTGAACTCCCTGGGGGAGCCTTTACGCAACCCCACACTCAACAGGACTCTGCGTCTTCACTCTTTCCTAACAACCCTAAACATAACCCTAACCGCAACAAGAAGCTGAACCCGAGTTAGACCCGAAAAATCACGTACGGTGCCACTTTCTGCCATCAAAAAGTGCTCTCAGCAGAAGCCTTTGGGTACACCTGAACTCCCTGGGGGAGCCTTTACGCAACCCCACACTCAACAGGACTCTGCGTCTTCACTCTTTCCTAACAACCCTAAACATAACCCTAACCGCAACAAGAAGCTGACCCCGAGTTAGACCCGAAAAAACACGTACGGTGCCACTTTCTGCCATCAAAAAGTGCTCTCAGCGGAAGCCTTTGGGTACACCTGAACTCCCTGGGGGAGCCTTTACGCAACCCCACACTCAACAGGACTCTGCCTCTTCACTTCTCCCTAACAACCCTAAACATAACCCTAACCGGAACAAGAAGCTGAACCCGAGTTAGACCCGAAAAAACACGTACGGTGCCACTTTCTGCCATCAAAAAGTGCTCTCAGCGGAAGCCTTTGGCTACACCTGAACTCCCTGGGGGAGCCTTTACGCAACCCCACACTCAACAGGACTCTGCGTCTTCACTCTTTCCTAACAACCCTAAACATAACCCTAACCGGAACAAGAAGCTGAACCCGAGTTAGACCCGAAAAAACACGTACGGTGCCACTTTCTGCCATCAAAAAGTGCTCTCAGCGGAAGCCTTTGGGTACACCTGAACTCCCTGGGGGAGCCTTTACGCAACCCCACACTCAACAGGACTCTGCGTCTTCACTCTTTCCTAACAACCCTAAACATAACCCTAACCGGAATAGGAAAATGAACCTGAGTTAGACCCGAAAATACACGTACGGTGCCACTTTCTGCCATCAAAAAGTGCTCTCAGCGGAAGCCTTCGGGTACACCTGAACTCCCTGGGGGAGCCTTTACGCAACCCCACACTCAACAGGACTCTGCGTCTTCACTCTTTCCTAACAACCCTAAACATAACCCTCACCGCAATAAGAAGCTGAACCCGAGTTAGACCCGAAAAAACACGTACGGTGCCACTTTCTGCCATCAAAAAGTGCTCTCAGCGGAAGCCTTTGGGTACACCTGAACTCCCTGGGGGAGCCTTTACGCAACCCCACACTCAACAGGACTCTGCGTCTTCACTCTTTCCTAACAACCCGAAACATAACCCTAACCGCAACAAGAAGCTGAACCCGAGTTAGACCCGAAAAATCATGTACGGTGCCACTTTCTGCCATCAAAAAGTGCTCTCAGCAGAAGCCTTTGGGTACACCTGAACTCCCTGGGGGAGCCTTTACGCATCCCCACACTCAACAGGACTCTGCGTCTTCACTCTTTCCTAACAACCCTAAACATAACCCTCACCGCAACAAGAAGCTGACCCTGAGTTAGACCCGAAAAAACACGTACGGTGCCACTTTCTGCCATCAAAAAGTGCTCTCAGCGGAAGCCTTTGGGTACACCTGAACTCCCTGGGGGAGCCTTTACGCAACCCCACACTCAACAGGACTCTGCGTCTTCACTCTTTCCTAACAACCCTAAACATAACCCTAACCGCAACAAGAAGCTGAACCCGAGTTAGACCCGAAAAAACACGTACGGTGCCACTTTCTGCCATCAAAAAGTGCTCTCAGCGGAAGCCTTTGGGTACACCTGAACTCCCTGGGGGAGCCTTTACGCAACCCCACACTCAACAGGACTCCGCGTCTTCACTCTTTCCTAACAACCCTAAACATAACCCTAACCGGAACAAGAAGCTGAACCCGAGTTAGACCCGAAAAAACACGTACGGTGCCACTTTCTGCCATCAAAAAGTGCTCTCAGCGGAAGCCTTTGGGTACACCTGAACTCCCTGGGGGAGCCTTTACGCAACCCCACACTCAACAGGACTCTGCGTCTTCACTCTTTCCTAACAACCCTAAACATAACCCTCACCGCAACAAGAAGCTGAACCCGAGTTAGACCCGGAAAAACACGTACGGTGCCACTTTCTGCCATCAAAAAGTGCTCTCAGCAGAAGCCTTTGGGTACACCTGAACTCCCTGGGGGAGCCTTTACGCAACCCCAAACTCAACAGGACTCTGCGTCTTCACTCTTTCCTAACAACCCTAAACATAACCCTAACCGGAACTAGAAGCTGAACCCGAGTTAGACCCGAAAAAACACATACGGTGCCACTTTCTGCCATCAAAAAGTGCTCTCAGCGGAACCCTTCGGGTACACCTGAACTCCCTGGGGGAGCCTTTACGCAACCCCACACTCAACAGGACTCTGCGTCTTCACTCTTTCCTAACAACCCTAAACATAACCCTCACCGCAACAAGAAGCTGACCCCGAGTTAGACCCGAAAAAACACGTACGGTGCCACTTTCTGCCATCAAAAAGTGCTCTCAGCGGAAGCCTTTGGGTACACCTGAACTCCCTGGGGGAGCCTTTACGCAACCCCACACTCAACAGGACTCTGCGTCTTCACTCTTTCCTAACAACCCTAAACATAACCCTAACCGCAACAAGAAGCTGAACCCGAGTTAGACCCGAAAAAACACGTACGGTGCCACTTTCTGCCATCAAAAAGTGCTCTCAGTAGAAGCCTTCGGGTACACCTGAACTCCCTGGGGGAGCCTTTACGCAACCCCACACTCAACAGGACTCTGCGTCTTCACTCTTTCCTAACAACCCTAAACATAACCCTAACCGGAGCAGGAAAATGAACCTGAGTTAGACCCGAAAAAACACGTACGGTGCCACTTTCTGCCATCAAAAAGTGCTCTCAGCGGAAGCCATTGGGTACACCTGAACTCCCTGGGGGAGCCTTTACGCAACCCCACACTCAACAGGACTCCGCGTCTTCACTCTTTCCTAACAACCCGAAACATAACCCTAACCGGAACAAGAAGCTGAACCCGAGTTAGACCCGAAAAAACACGTACGGTGCCACTTTCTGCCATCAAAAAGTGCTCTCAGTGGAAGCCTTTGGGGACACCTGAACTCCCTGGGGGAGCCTTTACGCAACCCCACACTCAACAGGACTCTGCGTCTTCACTCTTTCCTAACAACCCTAAACATAACCCTAACCGGAACAAGAAGCTGAACCCGAGTTAGACCCGAAAAAACACGTACGGTGCCACTTTCTGCCATCAAAAAGTGCTCTCAGCGGAAGCCTTCGGGTACACCTGAACTCCCTGGGGGAGCCTTTACGCAACCCCACACTCAACAGGACTCTGCGTCTTCACTCTTTCCTAACAACCCTAAACATAACCCTAACCGCAACAAGAAGCTGAACCCGAGTTAGACCCGAAAAATCATGTACGGTGCCACTTTCTGCCATCAAAAAGTGCTCTCAGCGGAAGCGTTTGCGTACACCTGAACTCCCTGGGGGAGCCTTTACGCATCCCCACACTCAACAGGACTCTGCGTCTTCACTCTTTCCTAACAACCCTAAACATAACCCTCACCGCAACAAGAAGCTGAACCCGAGTTAGACCCGAAAAAACACGTACGGTGCCACTTTCTGCCATCAAAAAGTGCTCTCAGTGGAAGCCTTTGGGGACACCTGAACTCCCTGGGGGAGCCTTTACGCAACCCCAAACTCAACAGGACTCTGCGTCTTCACTCTTTCCTAACAACCCTAAACATAACCCTAACCGGAACAAGAAGCTGAACCCGAGTTAGACCCGAAAAAACACGTACGGTGCCACTTTCTGCCATCAAAAAGTGCTCTCAGCGGAAGCCTTTGGCTACACCTGAACTCCCTGGGGGAGCCTTTACGCAACCCCACACTCAACAGGACTCTGCGTCTTCACTCTTTCCTAACAACCCTAAACATAACCCTCACCGCAACAAGAAGCTGAACCCGAGTTAGACCCGAAAAAACACGTACGGTGCCACTTTCTGCCATCAAAAAGTGCTCTCAGCGGAAGCCTTTGGGTACACCTGAACTCCCTGGGGGAGCCTTTACGCAACCCCACACTCAACAGGACTCTGCGTCTTCACTCTTTCCTAACAACCCTAAACATAACCCTAACCGGAACAAGAAGCTGAACCCGAGTTAGACCCGAAAAAACACGTACGGTGCCACTTTCTGCCATCAAAAAGTGCTCTCAGCGGAAGCCTTCGGGTACACCTGAACTCCCTGGGGGAGCCTTTACGCAACCCCACACTCAACAGGACTCTGCGTCTTCACTCTTTCCTAACAACCCTAAACATAACCCTAACCGGAACAAGAAGCTGAACCCGAGTTAGACCCGAAAAAACACGTACGGTGCCACTTTCTGCCAGCAAAAAGTGCTCTCAGCGGAAGCCTTTGGGTACACCTGAACTCCCTGGGGGAGCCTTTACGCAACCCCACACTCAACAGGACTCTGCGTCTTCACTCTTTCCTAACAACCCTAAACATAACCCTAACCGCAACAAGAAGCTGAACCCGATTTAGACCCGAAAAAACACGTACGGTGCCACTTTCTGCCATCAAAAAGTGCTCTCAGTAGAAGCCTTCGGGTACACCTGAACTCCCTGGGGGAGCCTTTACGCAACCCCACACTCAACAGGACTCTGCGTCTTCACTCTTTCCTAACAACCCTAAACATAACCCTAACCGCAACAAGAAGCTGAACCTGAGT
Organism: Anser anser; assembly: GCF_964211835.1. Lineage (NCBI taxonomy): Eukaryota > Metazoa > Chordata > Aves > Anseriformes > Anatidae > Anser > Anser anser. The sequence continues at coordinate 273,861 of NC_139746.1, forward strand.
TTGACCCGAAAAAACACGTACGGTGCCACTTTCTGCCATCAAAAAGTGCTCTCAGCGGAAGCCATTGGGTACACCTGAACTCCCTGGGGGAGCCTTTACGCAACCCCACACTCAACAGGACTCTGCGTCTTCACTCTTTCCTAACAACCCGAAACATAACCCTAACCGGAACAAGAAGCTGAACCCGAGTTAGACCCGAAAAAACACGTACGGTGCCACTTTCTGCCATCAAAAAGTGCTCTCAGTGGAAGCCTTTGGGGACACCTGAACTCCCTGGGGGAGCCTTTACGCAACCCCACACTCAACAGGACTCTGCGTCTTCACTCTTTCCTAACAACCCTAAACATAACCCTAACCGGAACAAGAAGCTGAACCCGAGTTAGACCCGAAAAAACACGTACGGTGCCACTTTCTGCCAGCAAAAAGTGCTCTCAGTGGAAGCCTTCGGGTACACCTGAACTCCCTGGGGGAGCCTTTACGCAACCCCACACTCAACAGGACTCTGCGTCTTCACTCTTTCCTAACAACCCTAAACATAACCCTAACCGCAACAAGAAGCTGAACCCGAGTTAGACCCGAAAAAACACGTACGGTGCCACTTTCTGCCATCAAAAAGTGCTCTCAGCGGAAGCCTTTGGGTACACCTGAACTCCCTGGGGGAGCCTTTACGCAACCCCACACTCAACAGGACTCTGCGTCTTCACTCTTTCCTAACAACCCTAAACATAACCCTAACCGGAACAAGAAGCTGAACCCGAGTTAGACCCGAAAAAACACGTACGGTGCCACTTTCTGCCATCAAAAAGTGCTCTCAGCGGAAGCCTTTGGGTACACCTGAACTCCCTGGGGGAGCCTTTACGCAACCCCACACTCAACAGGACTCTGCGTCTTCACTCTTTCCTAACAACCCTAAACATAACCCTAACCGCAACAAGAAGCTGAACCTGAGTTAGACCCGGAAAAACACGTACGGTGCCACTTTCTGCCATCAAAAAGTGCTCTCAGCGGAAGCCTTTGGGTACACCTGAACTCCCTGGGGGAGCCTTTACGCAACCCCAAACTCAACAGGACTCTGCGTCTTCACTCTTTCCTAACAACCCTAAACATAACCCTAACCGGAACAAGAAGCTGAACCCGAGTTAGACCCGAAAAAACACGTACGGTGCCACTTTCTGCCATCAAAAAGTGCTCTCAGCGGAAGCCTTCGGGTACACCTGAACTCCCTGGGGGAGCCTTTACGCAACACCACACTCAACAGGACTCTGCGTCTTCACTCTTTCCTAACAACCCTAAACATAACCCTAACCGGAACAAGAAGCTGACCCCGAGTTAGACCCGAAAAAACACGCACGGTGCCACTTTCTGCCATCAAAAAGTGCTCTCAGCGGAAGCCTTTGGGTACACCTGAACTCCCTGGGGGAGCCTTTACGCAACCCCACACTCAACAGGACTCTGCGTCTTCACTCTTTCCTAACAACCCTAAACATAACCCTAACCGGAACAAGAAGCTGAACCCGAGTTAGACCCGAAAAATCACGTACGGTGCCACTTTCTGCCATCAAAAAGTGCTCTCAGCAGAAGCGTTTGCGTACACCTGAACTCCCTGGGGGAGCCTTTACGCATCCCCACACTCAACAGGACTCTGCGTCTTCACTCTTTCCTAACAACCCTAAACATAACCCTCACCGCAACAAGAAGCTGAACCCGAGTTAGACCCGAAAAAACACGTACGGTGCCACTTTCTGCCATCAAAAAGTGCTCTCAGCGGAAGCCTTTGGGTACACCTGAACTCCCTGGGGGAGCCTTTACGCAACCCCAAACTCAACAGGACTCTGCGTCTTCACTCTTTCCTAACAACCCTAAACATAACCCTCACCGCAACAAGAAGCTGACCCCGAGTTAGACCCGAAAAAACACGTACGGTGCCACTTTCTGCCATCAAAAAGTGCTCTCAGCGGAAGCCTTTGGGTACACCTGAACTCCCTGGGGGAGCCTTTACGCAACCCCACACTCAACAGGACTCTGCGTCTTCACTCTTTCCTAACAACCCTAAACATAACCCTAACCGGAACAAGAAGCTGAACCCGAGTTAGACCCGAAAAAACACGTACGGTGCCACTTTCTGCCATCAAAAAGTGCTCTCAGCGGAAGCCTTTGACTACACCTGAACTCCCTGGGGGAGCCTTTACGCAACCCCACACTCAACAGGACTCTGTGTCTTCACTCTTTCCTAACAACCCTAAACATAACCCTAACCGGAACAAGAAGCTGAACCCGAGTTAGACCCGAAAAAACACGTACGGTGCCACTTTATGCCATCAAAAAGTGCTCTCAGCGGAAGCCTTTGGGTACACCTGAACTCCCTGGGGGAGCCTTTACGCAACCCCACACTCAACAGGACTCTGCGTCTTCACTCTTTCCTAACAACCCTAAACATAACCCTCACCGTAACAAGAAGCTGAACCCGAGTTAGACCCGAAAAAACACGTACGGTGCCACTTTCTGCCATCAAAAAGTGCTCTCAGCGGAAGCCTTTGGGTACACCTGAACTCCCTGGGGGAGCCTTTACGCAACCCCAAACTCAACAGGACTCTGCGTCTTCACTCTTTCCTAACAACCCTAAACATAACCCTAACCGGAACAAGAAGCTGAACCCGAGTTAGACCCGAAAAAACACGTACGGTGCCACTTTCTGCCATCAAAAAGTGCTCTCAGCGGAAGCCTTTGGGTACACCTGAACTCCCTGGGGGAGCCTTTACGCAACCCCACACTCAACAGGACTCTGCGTCTTCACTCTTTCCTAACAACCCTAAACATAACCCTCACCGCAACAAGAAGCTGAACCCGAGTTAGACCCGAAAAAACACGTACGGTGCCACTTTCTGCCATCAAAAAGTGCTCTCAGCGGAAGCCTTTGGGTACACCTGAACTCCCTGGGGGAGCCTTTACGCAACCCCACACTCAACAGGACTCTGCGTCTTCACTCTTTCCTAACAACCCGAAACATAACCCTCACCGCAACAAGAAGCTGAACCCGAGTTAGACCCGAAAAAACACGTACGGTGCCACTTTCTGCCATCAAAAAGTGCTCTCAGCGGAAGCCTTTGGGTACACCTGAACTCCCTGGGGGAGCCTTTACGCAACCCCACACTCAACAGGACTCTGCGTCTTCACTCTTTCCTAACAACCCGAAACATAACCCTAACCGGAACAAGAAGCTGAACCCGAGTTAGACCCGGAAAAACACGTACGGTGCCACTTTCTGCCATCAAAAAGTGCTCTCAGCGGAAGCCTTTGGGTACACCTGAACTCCCTGGGGGAGCCTTTACGCAACCCCACACTCAACAGGACTCTGCGTCTTCACTCTTTCCTAACAACCCTAAACATAACCCTCACCGCAACAAGAAGCTGAACCCGAGTTAGACCCGAAAAAACACGTACGGTGCCACTTTCTGCCATCAAAAAGTGCTCTCAGCGGAAGCCTTTGGGTACACCTGAACTCCCTGGGGGAGCCTTTACGCAACCCCACACTCAACAGGACTCTGCGTCTTCACTCTTTCCTAACAACCCTAAACATAACCCTAACCGGAACAAGAAGCTGAACCCGAGTTAGACCCGAAAAAACACGTACGGTGCCACTTTCTGCCATCAAAAAGTGCTCTCAGCGGAAGCCTTTGGGGACACCTGAACTCCCTGGGGGAGCCTTTACGCAACCCCACACTCAACAGGACTCTGCGTCTTCACTCTTTCCTAACAACCCTAAACATAACCCTAACCGGAACAAGAAGCTGAACCCGAGTTAGACCCGAAAAAACACGTACGGTGCCACTTTCTGCCAGCAAAAAGTGCTCTCAGCGGAAGCCTTTGGGTACACCTGAACTCCCTGGGGGAGCCTTTACGCAACCCCACACTCAACAGGACTCTGCGTCTTCACTCTTTCCTAACAACCCTAAACATAACCCTCACCGCAACAAGAAGCTGAACCCGAGTTAGACCCGAAAAAACACGTACGGTGCCACTTTCTGCCATCAAAAAGTGCTCTCAGCGGAAGCCTTTGGCTACACCTGAACTCCCTGGGGGAGCCTTTACGCAACCCCACACTCAACAGGACTCTGCGTCTTCACTCTTTCCTAACAACCCTAAACATAACCCTAACCGGAACAAGAAGCTGAACCCGAGTTAGACCCGGAAAAACACGTACGGTGCCACTTTCTGCCATCAAAAAGTGCTCTCAGCGGAAGCCTTTGACTACACCTGAACTCCCTGGGGGAGCCTTTACGCAACCCCACACTCAACAGGACTCTGCGTCTTCACTCTTTCCTAACAACCCTAAACATAACCCTCACCGCAACAAGAAGCTGAACCCGAGTTAGACCCGAAAAAACACGTACGGTGCCACTTTCTGCCATCAAAAAGTGCTCTCAGCGGAAGCCTTTGGGTACACCTGAACTCCCTGGGGGAGCCTTTACGCAACCCCACACTCAACAGGACTCTGCGTCTTCACTTTTTCCTAACAACCCTAAACATAACCCTAACCGGAACAAGAAGCTGAACCCGAGTTAGACCCGAAAAATCACGTACGGTGCCACTTTCTGCCATCAAAAAGTGCTCTCAGCGGAAGCCTTTGGGTACACTTGAACTCCCTGGGGGAGCCTTTACGCAACCCCACACTCAACAGGACTCTGCGTCTTCACTCTTTCCTAACTACCCTAAACATAACCCTAACCGGAATAAGAAGCTGAACCCGAGTTAGACCCGAAAAAACACGTACGGTGCCACTTTCTGCCATCAAAAAGTGCTCTCAGCGGAAGCCTTCGAGTACACCTGAACTCCCTGGGGGAGCCTTTACGCAACCCCACACTCAACAGGACTCTGCGTCTTCACTCTTTCCTAACAACCCTAAACATAACCCTAACCGGAACAAGAAGCTGAACCCGAGTTAGACCCGAAAAATCACGTACGGTGCCACTTTCTGCCATCAAAAAGTGCTCTCAGCGGAAGCCTTTGGGTACACCTGAACTCCCTGGGGGAGCCTCTACGCATCCCCACACTCAACAGGACTCTGCGTCTTCACTCTTTCCTAACAACCCTAAACATAACCCTAACCGCAACAAGAAGCTGAACCCGAGTTAGACCCGAAAAAACACGTACGGTGCCACTTTCTGCCATCAAAAAGTGCTCTCAGCGGAAGCCTTTGGGTACACCTGAACTCCCTGGGGGAGCCTTTACGCAACCCCACACTCAACAGGACTCTGCGTCTTCACTTTTCCCTAACAACCTTAAACATAACCCTAACCGGAACAAGAAGCTGAACCCGAGTTAGACCCGAAAAAACACGTACGGTGCCACTTTCTGCCATCAAAAAGTGCTCTCAGCGGAAGCCTTTGACTACACCTGAACTCCCTGGGGGAGCCTTTACGCAACCCCACACTCAACAGGACTCTGCGTCTTCACTCTTTCCTAACAACCCTAAACATAACCCTAACCGGAACAAGAAGCTGAACCCGAGTTAGACCCGAAAAAACACGTACGGTGCCACTTTATGCCATCAAAAAGTGCTCTCAGCGGAAGCCTTTGGGTACACCTGAACTCCCTGGGGGAGCCTTTACGCAACCCCACACTCAACAGGACTCTGCGTCTTCACTCTTTCCTAACAACCCTAAACATAACCCTCACCGTAACAAGAAGCTGAACCCGAGTTAGACCCGAAAAAACACGTACGGTGCCACTTTCTGCCATCAAAAAGTGCTCTCAGCGGAAGCCTTTGGGTACACCTGAACTCCCTGGGGGAGCCTTTACGCAACCCCAAACTCAACAGGACTCTGCGTCTTCACTCTTTCCTAACAACCCTAAACATAACCCTAACCGGAACAAGAAGCTGAACCCGAGTTAGACCCGAAAAAACACGTACGGTGCCACTTTCTGCCATCAAAAAGTGCTCTCAGCGGAAGCCTTCGGGTACACCTGAACTCCCTGGGGGAGCCTTTACGCAACCCCACACTCAACAGGACTCTGCGTCTTCACTCTTTCCTAACAACCCGAAACATAACCCTCACCGCAACAAGAAGCTGAACCCGAGTTAGACCCGAAAAAACACGTACGGTGCCACTTTCTGCCATCAAAAAGTGCTCTCAGCGGAAGCCTTTGGGTACACCTGAACTCCCTGGGGGAGCCTTTACGCAACCCCACACTCAACAGGACTCTGCGTCTTCACTCTTTCCTAACAACCCGAAACATAACCCTAACCGGAACAAGAAGCTGAACCCGAGTTAGACCCGGAAAAACACGTACGGTGCCACTTTCTGCCATCAAAAAGTGCTCTCAGCGGAAGCCTTTGGGGACACCTGAACTCCCTGGGGGAGCCTTTACGCAACCCCACACTCAACAGGACTCTGCGTCTTCACTCTTTCCTAACAACCCTAAACATAACCCTCACCGCAACAAGAAGCTGAACCCGAGTTAGACCCGAAAAAACACGTACGGTGCCACTTTCTGCCATCAAAAAGTGCTCTCAGCGGAAGCCTTTGGGTACACCTGAACTCCCTGGGGGAGCCTTTACGCAACCCCACACTCAACAGGACTCTGCGTCTTCACTCTTTCCTAACAACCCTAAACATAACCCTAACCGGAACAGGAAAATGAACCTGAGTTAGACCCGAAAAAACACGTACGGTGCCACTTTCTGCCATCAAAAAGTGCTCTCAGCGGAAGCCTTTGGGTACACCTGAACTCCCTGGGGGAGCCTTTACGCAACCCCACACTCAACAGGACTCTGCGTCTTCACTCTTTCCTAACAACCCTAAACATAACCCTCACCGCAACAAGAAGCTGAACCCGAGTTAGACCCGGAAAAACACGTACGGTGCCACTTTCTGCCATCAAAAAGTGCTCTCATCAGAAGCCTTCGGGTACACCTGAACTCCCTGGGGGAGCCTTTACGCAACCCCACACTCAACAGGACTCTGCGTCTTCACTCTTTCCTAACAACCCTAAACATAACCCTAACCGGAACAGGAAAATGAACCTGAGTTAGACCCGAAAAAACACGTACGGTGCCACTTTCTGCCATCAAAAAGTGCTCTCAGCGGAAGCCTTTGGGTACACCTGAACTCCCTGGGGGAGCCTTTACGCAACCCCACACTCAACAGGACTCTGCGTCTTCACTCTTTCCTAACAACCCGAAACATAACCCTAACCGGAACAAGAAGCTGAACCCGAGTTAGACCCGAAAAAACACGTACGGTGCCACTTTCTGCCATCAAAAAGTGCTCTCAGCGGAAGCCTTTGGGGACACCTGAACTCCCTGGGGGAGCCTTTACGCAACCCCACACTCAACAGGACTCTGCGTCTTCACTCTTTCCTAACAACCCTAAACATAACCCTAACCGGAACAAGAAGCTGAACCCGAGTTAGACCCGAAAAAACACGTACGGTGCCACTTTCTGCCAGCAAAAAGTGCTCTCAGCGGAAGCCTTTGGGTACACCTGAACTCCCTGGGGGAGCCTTTACGCAACCCCACACTCAACAGGACTCTGCGTCTTCACTCTTTCCTAACAACCCTAAACATAACCCTCACCGCAACAAGAAGCTGAACCCGAGTTAGACCCGAAAAAACACGTACGGTGCCACTTTCTGCCATCAAAAAGTGCTCTCAGCGGAAGCCTTTGGCTACACCTGAACTCCCTGGGGGAGCCTTTACGCAACCCCACACTCAACAGGACTCTGCGTATTCACTCTTTCCTAACAACCCTAAACATAACCCTAACCGCAACAAGAAGCTGAACCCGAGTTAGACCCGAAAAAACACGTACGGTGCCACTTTCTGCCATCAAAAAGTGCTCTCAGCGGAAGCCTTTGGGTACACCTGAACTCCCTGGGGGAGCCTTTACGCAACCCCACACTCAACAGGACTCTGCGTCTTCACTCTTTCCTAACAACCCTAAACATAACCCTAACCGCAACAAGAAGCTGAACCCGAGTTAGACCCGAAAAAACACGTACGGTGCCACTTTCTGCCATCAAAAAGTGCTCTCAGCGGAAGCCTTTGGGTACACCTGAACTCCCTGGGGGAGCCTTTACGCAACCCCACACTCAACAGGACTCTGCGTCTTCACTCTTTCCTAACAACCCTAAACATAACTCTAACCGGAACAAGAAGCTGAACCCGAGTTAGACCCGAAAAATCAGGTACGGTGCCACTTTCTGCCATCAAAAAGTGCTCTCAGCGGAAGCCTTTGGGTACACCTGAACTCCCTGGGGGAGCCTTTACGCAACCCCACACTCAACAGGACTCTGCGTCTTCACTCTTTCCTAACAACCCTAAACATAACCCTAACCGGAACAAGAAGCTGAACCCGAGTTAGACCCGAAAAAACATGTACGGTGCCACTTTCTGCCATCAAAAAGTGCTCTCAGCGGAAGTCTTTGGCTACACCTGAACTCCCTGGGGGAGCCTTTACGCAACCCCACACTCAACAGGACTCTGCGTCTTCACTCTTTCCTAACAACCCTAAACATAACCCTCACCGCAACAAGAAGCTGAACCCGAGTTAGACCCGAAAAAACACGTACGGTGCCACTTTCTGCCATCAAAAAGTGCTCTCAGCGGAAGCCTTCGGGTACACCTGAACTCCCTGGGGGAGCCTTTACGCAACCCCACACTCAACAGGACTCTGCGTCTTCACTCTTTCCTAACAACCCTAAACATAACCCTCACCGCAACAAGAAGCTGAACCCGAGTTAGACCCGAAAAAACACGTACGGTGCCACTTTCTGCCATCAAAAAGTGCTCTCAGCAGAAGCCTTTGGGTACACCTGAACTCCCTGGGGGAGCCTTTACGCAACCCCACACTCAACAGGACTCTGCGTCTTCACTCTTTCCTAACAACCCTAAACATAACCCTAACCGCAACAAGAAGCTGAACCCGAGTTAGACCCGGAAAAACACGTACGGTGCCACTTTCTGCCATCAAAAAGTGCTCTCATCAGAAGCCTTCGGGTACACCTGAACTCCCTGGGGGAGCCTTTACGCAACCCCACACTCAACAGGACTCTGCGTCTTCACTCTTTCCTAACAACCCTAAACATAACCCTAACCGGAACAAGAAACTGAACCCGAGTTAGACCCGAAAAAACACGTATGGTGCCACTTTCTGCCATCAAAAAGTGCTCTCAGCGGAAGCCTTTGGGGACACCTGAACTCCCTGGGGGAGCCTTTACGCAACCCCACACTCAACAGGACTCTGCCTCTTCACTCTTTCCTAACAACCCTAAACATAACCCTCACCGCAACAAGAAGCTGAACCCGAGTTAGACCCGAAAAAACACGTACGGTGCCACTTTCTGCCAGCAAAAAGTGCTCTCAGCGGAAGCCTTTGGGTACACCTGAACTCCCTGGGGGAGCCTTTACGCAACCCCACACTCAACAGGACTCTGCGTCTTCACTCTTTCCTAACAACCCTAAACATAACCCTCACCGGAACAAGAAGCTGAACCCGAGTTAGACCCGAAAAAACACGTACGGTGCCACTTTCTGCCATCAAAAAGTGCTCTCAGCGGAAGCCTTTGGCTACACCTGAACTCCCTGGGGGAGCCTTTACGCAACCCCACACTCAACAGGACTCTGCGTCTTCACTCTTTCCTAACAACCCTAAACATAACCCTAACCGCAACAAGAAGCTGAACCCGAGTTAGACCCGAAAAAACACGTACGGTGCCACTTTCTGCCATCAAAAAGTGCTCTCAGCGGAAGCCTTTGGGTACACCTGAACTCCCTGGGGGAGCCTTTACGCAACCCCACACTCAACAGGACTCTGCGTCTTCACTCTTTCCTAACAACCCTAAACATAACCCTAACCGCAACAAGAAGCTGAACCCGAGTTAGACCCGAAAAAACACGTACGGTGCCACTTTCTGCCATCAAAAAGTGCTCTCAGCGGAAGCCTTTGGGTACACCTGAACTCCCTGGGGGAGCCTTTACGCAACCCCACACTCAACAGGACTCTGCGTCTTCACTCTTTCCTAACAACCCTAAACATAACTCTAACCGGAACAAGAAGCTGAACCCGAGTTAGACCCGAAAAATCAGGTACGGTGCCACTTTCTGCCATCAAAAAGTGCTCTCAGCGGAAGCCTTTGGGTACACCTGAACTCCCTGGGGGAGCCTTTACGCAACCCCACACTCAACAGGACTCTGCGTCTTCACTCTTTCCTAACAACCCTAAACATAACCCTAACCGGAACAAGAAGCTGAACCCGAGTTAGACCCGGAAAAACACGTACGGTGCCACTTTCTGCCATCAAAAAGTGCTCTCAGCGGAAGCCTTTGGGTACACCTGAACTCCCTGTTGGAGCCTCTACGCATCCCCACACTCAACAGGACTCTGCATCTTCACTCTTTCCTAACAACCCTAAACATAACCCTAACCGCAACAAGAAGCTGAACCCGAGTTAGACCCGAAAAAACACATACGGTGCCACTTTCTGCCATCAAAAAGTGCTCTCAGCGGAAGCCTTTGGGTACACCTGAACTCCCTGGGGGAGCCTTTACGCAACCCCACACTCAACAGGACTCTGCGTCTTCACTTTTTCCTAACAACCCTAAACATAACCCTAACCGCAACAAGAAGCTGAACCCGAGTTAGACCCGAAAAATCACGTACGGTGCCACTTTCTGCCATCAAAAAGTGCTCTCAGCGGAAGCCTTTGGGTACACTTGAACTCCCTGGGGGAGCCTTTACGCAACCCCACACTCAACAGGACTCTGCGTCTTCACTCTTTCCTAACAACCCTAAACATAACCCTCACCGCAACAAGAAGCTGAACCCGAGTTAGACCCGAAAAAACACGTACGGTGCCACTTTCTGCCATCAAAAAGTGCTCTCAGCGGAAGCCTTTGGGTACACCTGAACTCCCTGGGGGAGCCTTTACGCAACCCCACACTCAACAGGACTCTGCGTCTTCACTTTTCCCTAACAACCCTAAACATAACCCTAACCGGAACAAGAAGCTGAACCCGAGTTAGACCCGAAAAAACACGTACGGTGCCACTTTCTGCCATCAAAAAGTGCTCTCAGCGGAAACCTTTGGGTACACCTGAACTCCCTGGGGGAGCCTTTACGCAACCCCACACTCAACAGGACTCTGCCTCTTCACTCTTTCCTAACAACCCTAAACATAACCCTAACCGCAACAAGAAGCTGAACCCGAGTTAGACCCGAAAAAACACGTACGGTGCCACTTTCTGCCAGCAAAAAGTGCTCTCAGCGGAAGCCTTTGGGTACACCTGAACTCCCTGGGGGAGCCTTTACGCAACCCCACACTCAACAGGACTCTGCGTCTTCACTCTTTCCTAACAACCCTAAACATAACCCTCACCGCAACAAGAAGCTGAACCCGAGTTAGACCCGAAAAAACACGTACGGTGCCACTTTCTGCCATCAAAAAGTGCTCTCAGCGGAAGCCTTTGGCTACACCTGAACTCCCTGGGGGAGCCTTTACGCAACCCCACACTCAACAGGACTCTGCGTCTTCACTCTTTCCTAACAACCCTAAACATAACCCTAACCGCAACAAGAAGCTGAACCCGAGTTAGACCCGAAAAAACACGTACGGTGCCACTTTCTGCCATCAAAAAGTGCTCTCAGCAGAAGCCTTTGGGTACACCTGAACTCCCTGGGGGAGCCTTTACGCAACCCCACACTCAACAGGACTCTGCGTCTTCACTCTTTCCTAACAACCCTAAACATAACCCTAACCGCAACAAGAAGCTGAACCCGAGTTAGACCCGAAAAAACACGTACGGTGCCACTTTCTGCCATCAAAAAGTGCTCTCAGCGGAAGCCTTCGGGTACACCTGAACTCCCTGGGGGAGCCTTTACGCAACCCCACACTCAACAGGACTCTGCGTCTTCACTCTTTCCTAACAACCCTAAACATAACCCTAACCGGAACAAGAAGCTGAACCCGAGTTAGACCCGAAAAATCAGGTACGGTGCCACTTTCTGCCATCAAAAAGTGCTCTCAGCGGAAGCCTTTGGGTACACCTGAACTCACTGGGGGAGCCTTTACGCAACCCCACACTCAACAGGACTCTGCGTCTTCACTCTTTCCTAACAACCCTAAACATAACCCTAACCGCAACAAGAAGCTGAACCCGAGTTAGACCCGGAAAAACACGTACGGTGCCACTTTCTGCCATCAAAAAGTGCTCTCAGCGGAAGCCTTTGGGTACACCTGAACTCCCTGTTGGAGCCTCTACGCATCCCCACACTCAACAGGACTCTGCGTCTTCACTCTTTCCTAACAACCCTAAACATAACCCTCACCGCAACAAGAAGCTGAACCCGAGTTAGACCCGAAAAAACACGTACGGTGCCACTTTCTGCCATCAAAAAGTGCTCTCAGCGGAAGCCTTTGGGTACACCTGAACTCCCTGGGGGAGCCTTTACGCAACCCCACACTCAACAGGACTCTGCGTCTTCACTTTTTCCTAACAACCCTAAACATAACCCTAACCGCAACAAGAAGCTGAACCCGAGTTAGACCCGAAAAATCACGTACGGTGCCACTTTCTGCCATCAAAAAGTGCTCTCAGCGGAAGCCTTTGGGTACACTTGAACTCCCTGGGGGAGCCTTTACGCAACCCCACACTCAACAGGACTCTGCGTCTTCACTCTTTCCTAACAACCCTAAACATAACCCTAACCGGAATAAGAAGCTGAACCCGAGTTAGACCCGAAAAAACACGTACGGTGCCACTTTCTGCCAGCAAAAAGTGCTCTCAGCGGAAGCCTTCGAGTACACCTGAACTCCCTGGGGGAGCCTTTACGCAACCCCACACTCAACAGGACTCTGCGTCTTCACTCTTTCCTAACAACCCTAAACATAACCCTCACCGCAACAAGAAGCTGAACCCGAGTTAGACCCGAAAAAACACGTACGGTGCCACTTTCTGCCATCCAAAAGTGCTCTCAGCGGAAGCCTTTGGGTACACCTGAACTCCCTGGGGGAGCCTTTACGCAACCCCACACTCAACAGGACTCTGCGTCTTCACTTTTCCCTAACAACCCTAAACATAACCCTAACCGGAACAAGAAGCTGAACCCGAGTTAGACCCGAAAAAACACGTACGGTGCCACTTTCTGCCATCAAAAAGTGCTCTCAGCGGAAGCCTTTGGGTACACCTGAACTCCCTGGGGGAGCCTTTACGCAACCCCACACTCAACAGGACTCTGCCTCTTCACTCTTTCCTAACAACCCTAAACATAACCCTAACCGCAACAAGAAGCTGAACCCGAGTTAGACCCGAAAAAACACGTACGGTGCCACTTTCTGCCATCAAAAAGTGCTCTCAGCGGAAGCCTTTGGGTACACCTGAACTCCCTGGGGGAGCATTTACGCAACCCCACACTCAACAGGACTCTGCGTCTTCACTCTTTCCTAACAACCCTAAACATAACCCTCACCGGAATAAGAAGCTGAACCCGAGTTAGACCCGAAAAATCACGTACGGTGCCACTTTCTGCCATCAAAAAGTGCTCTCAGCGGAAGCCTTTGGGTACACCTGAACTCCCTGGGAAAGCCTTTACGCAACCCCACACTCAACAGGACTCTGCGTCTTCACTCTTTCCTAACAACCCTAAACATAACCCTAACCGGAACAGGAAAATGAACCTGAGTTAGACCCGAAAATACACGTACGGTGCCACTTTCTGCCATCAAAAAGTGCTCTCAGCAGAAGCCTTCGGGTACACCTGAACTCCCTGGGGGAGCCTTTACGCAACCCCACACTCAACAGGACTCTGCGTCTTCACTCTTTCCTAACAACCCTAAACATAACCCTCACCGCAACAAGAAGCTGAACCCGAGTTAGACCCGAAAAAACACGCACGGTGCCACTTTCTGCCATAAAAAAGTGCTCTCAGCGGAAGCCTTTGGGTACACCTGAACTCCCTGGGGGAGCCTTTACGCATCCCCACACTCAACAGGACTCTGCGTCTTCACTCTTTCCTAACAACCCTAAACATAACCCTCACCGCAACAAGAAGCTGAACCCGAGTTAGACCCGAAAAAACATGTACAGTGCCACTTTCTGCCATCAAAAAGTGCTCTCAGCGGAAGCCTTTGGGTACACCTGAACTCCCTGGGGGAGCCTTTACGCAACCCCAAACTCAACAGGACTCTGCGTCTTCACTCTTTCCTAACAACCCGAAACATAACCCTAACCGGAACAAGAAGCTGAACCCGAGTTAGACCCGGAAAAACACGTACGGTGCCACTTTCTGCCATCAAAAAGTGCTCTCAGCGGAAGCCTTTGGGTACACTTGAACTCCCTGGGGGAGCCTTTACGCAACCCCACACTCAACAGGACTCTGCGTCTTCACTCTTTCCTAACAACCCTAAACATAACCCTCACCGCAACAAGAAGCTGAACCCGAGTTAGACCCGAAAAATCAGGTACGGTGCCTCTTTCTGCCATCAAAAAGTGCTATCAGCGGAAGCCTTTGGGTACACCTGAACTCCCTGGGGGAGCCTTTACGCAACCCCACACTCAACAGGACTCTGCGTCTTCACTCTTTCCTAACAACCCTAAACATAACCCTAACCGGAACAAGAAGCTGAACCCGAGTTAGACCCAAAAAAACACGTACGGTGCCACTTTCTGCCATCAAAAAGTGCTCTCAGCGGAAGCCTTTGGGTACACCTGAACTCCCTGGGGGAGCCTTTACGCAACCCCAAACTCAACAGGACTCTGCGTCTTCACTCTTTCCTAACAACCCTAAACATAACCCTCACCGCAACAAGAAGCTGAACCCGAGTTAGACCCGAAAAAACACGTACGGTGCCACTTTCTGCCATCAAAAAGTGCTCTCAGCAGAAGCCTTTGGCTACACCTGAACTCCCTGGGGGAGCCTTTACGCAACCCCACACTCAACAGGACTCTGCGTCTTCACTCTTTCCTAACAACCCTAAACATAACCCTAACCGCAACAAGAAGCTGAACCCGAGTTAGACCCGAAAAAACACGTACGGTGCCACTTTCTGCCATCAAAAAGTGCTCTCAGCGGAAGCCTTTGGGTACACCTGAACTCCCTGGGGGAGCCTTTACGCAACCCCACACTCAACAGGACTCTGCGTCTTCACTCTTTCCTAACAGCCCGAAACATAACCCTCACCGCAACAAGAAGCTGCTCCCGAGTTAGACCCGAAAAAACACGTACGGTGCCACTTTCTGCCATCAAAAAGTGCTCTCAGCGGAAGCCTTTGGGTACACCTGAACTCCCTGGGGGAGCCTTTACGCAACCCCACACTCAACAGGACTCTGCCTCTTCACTCTTTCCTAACAACCCTAAACATAACCCTAACCGCAACAAGAAGCTGAACCCGAGTTAGACCCGAAAAAGCACGTACGGTGCCACTTTATGCCATCAAAAAGTGCTCTCAGCGGAAGCCTTTGGGTACATCTGAGCTCCCTGGGGGAGCCTTTACGCAACCCCACACTCAACAGGACTCTGCGTCTTCACTCTATCCTAACAACCCTAAACATAACCCTAACCGGAACAGAAAAATGAACCTGAGTTTGACCCGAAAAAACACGTACGGTGCCACTTTCTGCCATCAAAAAGTGCTCTCAGCGGAAGCCTTTGGGTACACCTGAACTCCCTGGGGGAGCCTTTACGCAACCCCACACTCAACAGGACTCTGCGTCTTCACTCTTTCCTAACAACCCTAAACATAACCCTAACCGGAACAAGAAGCTGAACCCGAGTTAGACCCGGAAAAACACGTACGGTGCCACTTTCGACCATCAAAAAGTGCTCTCAGCGGAAGCCTTCGGGTACACCTGAACTCCCTGGGGGAGCCTTTACGCAACCCCAAACTCAACAGGACTCTGCGTCTTCACTCTTTCCTAACAACCCTAAACATAACCCTAACCGGAACAAGAAGCTGAACCCGAGTTAGACCCGGAAAAACACGTACGGTGCCACTTTCTGCCATCAAAAAGTGCTCTCAGCGGAAGCCTTTGGGTACACCTGAACTCCCTGGGGGAGCCTTTACGCAACCCCACACTCAACAGGACTCTGCGTCTTCACTCTTTCCTAACAACCCTAAACATAACCCTAACCGGAACAAGAAGCTGAACCTGAGTTTGACCCGAAAAAACACGTACGGTGCCACTTTATGCCATCAAAAAGTGCTCTCAGCGGAAGCCTTTGGGTACTCCTGAACTCCCTGGGGGAGCCTTTACGCAACCCCACACTCAACAGGACTCTGCGTCTTCACTCTATCCTAACAACCCTAAACATAACCCTAACCGGAACAGGAAAATGAACCTGAGTTAGACCCGAAAAAACACGTACGGTGCCACTTTCTGCCATCAAAAAGTGCTCTCAGCGGAAGCCTTCGGGTACACCTGAACTCCCTGGGGGAGCCTTTACGCAACCCCACACTCAACAGGACTCTGCGTCTTCACTCTTTCCTAACAACCCTAAACATAACTCTAACCGGAACAAGAAGCTGAACCCGAGTTAGACCCGAAAAAATAGGTACGGTGCCACTTTCTGCCATCAAAAAGTGCTCTCAGTGGAAGCCTTTGGGTACACCTGAACTCCCTGGGGGAGCCTTTACGCAATCCCACACTCAACAGGACTCTGCGTCTTCACTCTTTCCTAACAACCCTAAACATAACCCTAACCGCAACAAGAAGCTGAACCCGAGTTAGACCCGAAAAAACACGTACGGTGCCACTTTCTGCCATCAAAAAGTGCTCTCAGCGGAAGCCTTCGGGTACACCTGAACTCCCTGGGGGAGCCTTTACGCAACCCCACACTCAACAGGACTCTGCGTCTTCACTCTTTCCTAACAACCCTAAACATAACCCTAACCGCAACAAGAAGCTGAACCCGAGTTAGACCCGAAAAAACACGTACGGTGCCACTTTCTGCCATCAAAAAGTGCTCTCAGTGGAAGCCTTTGGGTACACCTGAACTCCCTGGGGGAGCCTTTACGCAACCCCAAACTCAACAGGACTCTGCGTCTTCACTCTTTCCTAACAACCCTAAACATAACCCTAACCGCAACAAGAAGCTGAACCCGAGTTAGACCCGAAAAAGCACGTACGGTGCCACTTTCTGCCATCAAAAAGTGCTCTCAGCGGAAGCCTTTGGGTACACCTGAGCTCCCTGAGGGAGCCTTTACGCAACCCCACACTCAACAGGAGTCTGCGTCTTCACTCTTTCCTAACAACCCTAAACATAACCCTAACCGGAACAAGAAGCTGAACCCGAGTTAGACCCGAAAAAACACGTACGGTGCCACTTTCTGCCATCAAAAAGTGCTCTCAGCGGAAGCCTTTGGGGACACCTGAACTCCCTGGGGGAGCCTTTACGCAACCCCACACTCAACAGGACTCTGCGTCTTCACTCTTTCCTAACAACCCTAAACATAACCCTAACCGCAACAAGAAGCTGAACCTGAGTTTGACCCGAAAAAACACGTACGGTGCCACTTTATGCCATCAAAAAGTGCTCTCAGCGGAAGCCTTTGGGTACTCCTGAACTCCCTGGGGGAGCCTTTACGCAACCCCACACTCAACAGGACTCTGCGTCTTCACTCTATCCTAACAACCCTAAACATAACCCTAACCGGAACAGGAAAATGAACCTGAGTTAGACCCGAAAAAACACGTACGGTGCCACTTTCTGCCATCAAAAAGTGCTCTCAGCGGAAGCCTTCGGGTACACCTGAACTCCCTGGGGGAGCCTTTACGCAACCCCACACTCAACAGGACTCTGCGTCTTCACTCTTTCCTAACAACCCGAAACATAACTCTAACCGGAACAAGAAGCTGAACCCGAGTTAGACCCGAAAAATCAAGTACGGTGCCACTTTCTGCCATCAAAAAGTGCTCTCAGCGGAAGCCTTTGGGTACACCTGAACTCCCTGGGGGAGCCTTTACGCAGCCCCACACTCAACAGGACTCTGCGTCTTCACTCTTTCCTAACAACCCTAAACATAACCCTAACCGCAACAAGAAGCTGAACCCGAGTTAGACCCGAAAAATCAGGTACGGTGCCACTTTCTGCCATCAAAAAGTGCTCTCAGCGGAAGCCTTTGGGGACACCTGAACTCCCTGGGGGAGCCTTTACGCAACCCCACACTCAACAGGACTCTGCGTCTTCACTCTTTCCTAACAACCCTAAACATAACCCTAACCGGAACAAGAAGCTGAACCCGAGTTAGACCCGAAAAATCAGGTACAGTGCCACTTTCTGCCATCAAAAAGTGCTCTCAGCGGAAGCCTTCGGGTACACCTGAACTCCCTGGGGGAGCCTTTACGCAACCCCAAACTCAACAGGACTCTGCGTCTTCACTCTATCCTAACAACCCTAAACATAACCCTAACCGGAACAAGAAGCTGAACCCGAGTTAGACCCGAAAAAACACGTACGGTGCCACTTTCTGCCATCAAAAAGTGCTCTCAGCGGAAGCCTTTGGGGACACCTGAACTCCCTGGGGGAGCCTTTACGCAACCCCAAACTCAACAGGACTCTGCGTCTTCACTCTTTCCTAACAACCCTAAACATAACCCTAACCGCAACAAGAAGCTGAACCCGAGTTAGACCCGAAAAAGCACGTACGGTGCCACTTTCTGCCATCAAAAAGTGCTCTCAGCGGAAGCCTTTGGGTACACCTGAGCTCCCTGAGGGAGCCTTTACGCAACCCCACACTCAACAGGAGTCTGCGTCTTCACTCTTTCCTAACAACCCTAAACATAACCCTAACCGGAACAAGAAGCTGAACCCGAGTTAGACCCGAAAAAACACGTACGGTGCCACTTTCTGCCATCAAAAAGTGCTCTCAGCAGAAGCCTTTGGGGACACCTGAACTCCCTGGGGGAGCCTTTACGCAACCCCACACTCAACAGGACTCTGCGTCTTCACTCTTTCCTAACAACCCTAAACATAACCCTAACCGCAACAAGAAGCTGAACCTGAGTTTGACCCGAAAAAACACGTACGGTGCCACTTTATGCCATCAAAAAGTGCTCTCAGCGGAAGCCTTTGGGTACTCCTGAACTCCCTGGGGGAGCCTTTACGCAACCCCACACTCAACAGGACTCTGCGTCTTCACTCTATCCTAACAACCCTAAACATAACCCTAACCGGAACAGGAAAATGAACCTGAGTTAGACCCGAAAAAACACGTACGGTGCCACTTTCTGCCATCAAAAAGTGCTCTCAGCGGAAGCCTTCGGGTACACCTGAACTCCCTGGGGGAGCCTTTACGCAACCCCACACTCAACAGGACTCTGCGTCTTCACTCTTTCCTAACAACCCGAAACATAACTCTAACCGGAACAAGAAGCTGAACCCGAGTTAGACCCGAAAAATCAGGTACGGTGCCACTTTCTGCCATCAAAAAGTGCTCTCAGCGGAAGCCTTTGGGTACACCTGAACTCCCTGGGGGAGCCTTTACGCAGCCCCACACTCAACAGGACTCTGCGTCTTCACTGTTTCCTAACAACCCTAAACATAACCCTAACCGCAAAAAGAAGCTGAACCCGAGTTAGACCCGAAAAATCAGGTACGGTGCCACTTTCTGCCATCAAAAAGTGCTCTCAGCGGAAGCCTTTGGGTACACCTGAACTCCCTGGGGGAGCCTTTACGCAATCCCACACTCAACAGGACTCTGCGTCTTCACTCTTTCCTAACAACCCTAAACATAACCCTAACCGCAACAAGAAGCTGAACCCGAGTTAGACCCGAAAAAACACGTACGGTGCCACTTTCTGCCATCAAAAAGTGCTCTCAGCGGAAGCCTTCGGGTACACCTGAACTCCCTGGGGGAGCCTTTACGCAACCCCACACTCAACAGGACTCTGCGTCTTCACTCTTTCCTAACAACCCTAAACATAACCCTAACCGCAACAAGAAGCTGAACCCGAGTTAGACCCGAAAAAACACGTACGGTGCCACTTTCTGCCATCAAAAAGTGCTCTCAGTGGAAGCCTTTGGGTACACCTGAACTCCCTGGGGGAGCCTTTACGCAACGCCAAACTCAACAGGACTCTGCCTCTTCACTCTTTCCTAACAACCCTAAACATAACCCTAACCGCAACAAGAAGCTGAACCCGAGTTAGACCCGAAAAAGCACGTACGGTGCCACTTTCTGCCATCAAAAAGTGCTCTCAGCGGAAGCCTTTGGGTACACCTGAGCTCCCTGGGGGAGCCTTTACGCAACCCCACACTCAACAGGAGTCTGCGTCTTCACTCTTTCCTAACAACCCTAAACATAACCCTAACCGGAACAAGAAGCTGAACCCGAGTTAGACCCGAAAAAACACGCACGGTGCCACTTTCTGCCATCCAAAAGTGCTCTCAGCGGAAGCCTTTGGGTACACCTGAACTCCCTGGGGGAGCCTTTACGCAACCCCACACTCAACAGGACTCTGCGTCTTCACTTTTCCCTAACAACCCTAAACATAACCCTAACCGGAACAAGAAGCTGAACCCGAGTTAGACCCGAAAAAACACGTACGGTGCCACTTTCTGCCATCAAAAAGTGCTCTCAGCGGAAGCCTTTGGGTACACCTGAACTCCCTGGGGGAGCCTTTACGCAACCCCACACTCAACAGGACTCTGCCTCTTCACTCTTTCCTAACAACCCTAAACATAACCCTAACCGCAACAAGAAGCTGAACCCGAGTTAGACCCGAAAAAACACGTACGGTGCCACTTTCTGCCATCAAAAAGTGCTCTCAGCGGAAGCCTTTGGGTACACCTGAACTCCCTGGGGGAGCATTTACGCAACCCCACACTCAACAGGACTCTGCGTCTTCACTCTTTCCTAACAACCCTAAACATAACCCTCACCGGAATAAGAAGCTGAACCCGAGTTAGACCCGAAAAATCACGTACGGTGCCACTTTCTGCCATCAAAAAGTGCTCTCAGCGGAAGCCTTTGGGTACACCTGAACTCCCTGGGAAAGCCTTTACGCAACCCCACACTCAACAGGACTCTGCGTCTTCACTCTTTCCTAACAACCCTAAACATAACCCTAACCGGAACAGGAAAATGAACCTGAGTTAGACCCGAAAATACACGTACGGTGCCACTTTCTGCCATCAAAAAGTGCTCTCAGCAGAAGCCTTCGGGTACACCTGAACTCCCTGGGGGAGCCTTTACGCAACCCCACACTCAACAGGACTCTGCGTCTTCACTCTTTCCTAACAACCCTAAACATAACCCTCACCGCAACAAGAAGCTGAACCCGAGTTAGACCCGAAAAAACACGCACGGTGCCACTTTCTGCCATAAAAAAGTGCTCTCAGCGGAAGCCTTTGGGTACACCTGAACTCCCTGGGGGAGCCTTTACGCATCCCCACACTCAACAGGACTCTGCGTCTTCACTCTTTCCTAACAACCCTAAACATAACCCTCACCGCAACAAGAAGCTGAACCCGAGTTAGACCCGAAAAAACATGTACAGTGCCACTTTCTGCCATCAAAAAGTGCTCTCAGCGGAAGCCTTTGGGTACACCTGAACTCCCTGGGGGAGCCTTTACGCAACCCCAAACTCAACAGGACTCTGCGTCTTCACTCTTTCCTAACAACCCGAAACATAACCCTAACCGGAACAAGAAGCTGAACCCGAGTTAGACCCGGAAAAACACGTACGGTGCCACTTTCTGCCATCAAAAAGTGCTCTCAGCGGAAGCCTTTGGGTACACTTGAACTCCCTGGGGGAGCCTTTACGCAACCCCACACTCAACAGGACTCTGCGTCTTCACTCTTTCCTAACAACCCTAAACATAACCCTCACCGCAACAAGAAGCTGAACCCGAGTTAGACCCAAAAAAACACGTACGGTGCCACTTTCTGCCATCAAAAAGTGCTCTCAGCGGAAGCCTTTGGGTACACCTGAACTCCCTGGGGGAGCCTTTACGCAACCCCACACTCAACAGGACTCTGCGTCTTCACTCTTTCCTAACAACCCTAAACATAACCCTAACCGGAACAAGAAGCTGAACCCGAGTTAGACCCAAAAAAACACGTACGGTGCCACTTTCTGCCATCAAAAAGTGCTCTCAGCGGAAGCCTTTGGGTACACCTGAACTCCCTGGGGGAGCCTTTACGCAACCCCAAACTCAACAGGACTCTGCGTCTTCACTCTTTCCTAACAACCCTAAACATAACCCTCACCGCAACAAGAAGCTGAACCCGAGTTAGACCCGAAAAAACACGTACGGTGCCACTTTCTGCCATCAAAAAGTGCTCTCAGCAGAAGCCTTTGGCTACACCTGAACTCCCTGGGGGAGCCTTTACGCAACCCCACACTCAACAGGACTCTGCGTCTTCACTCTTTCCTAACAACCCTAAACATAACCCTAACCGCAACAAGAAGCTGAACCCGAGTTAGACCCGAAAAAACACGTACGGTGCCACTTTCTGCCATCAAAAAGTGCTCTCAGCGGAAGCCTTTGGGTACACCTGAACTCCCTGGGGGAGCCTTTACGCAACCCCACACTCAACAGGACTCTGCGTCTTCACTCTTTCCTAACAGCCCGAAACATAACCCTCACCGCAACAAGAAGCTGCTCCCGAGTTAGACCCGAAAAAACACGTACGGTGCCACTTTCTGCCATCAAAAAGTGCTCTCAGCGGAAGCCTTTGGGTACACCTGAACTCCCTGGGGGAGCCTTTACGCAACCCCACACTCAACAGGACTCTGCCTCTTCACTCTTTCCTAACAACCCTAAACATAACCCTAACCGCAACAAGAAGCTGAACCCGAGTTAGACCCGAAAAAGCACGTACGGTGCCACTTTCTGCCATCAAAAAGTGCTCTCAGCGGAAGCCTTTGGGTACACCTGAACTCCCTGGGGGAGCCTTTACGCAACCCCACACTCAACAGGACTCTGCGTCTTCACTCTTTCCTAACAACCCTAAACATAACCCTAACCGGAACAAGAAGCTGAACCCGAGTTAGACCCGGAAAAACACGTACGGTGCCACTTTCGACCATCAAAAAGTGCTCTCAGCGGAAGCCTTCGGGTACACCTGAACTCCCTGGGGGAGCCTTTACGCAACCCCAAACTCAACAGGACTCTGCGTCTTCACTCTTTCCTAACAACCCTAAACATAACCCTAACCGGAACAAGAAGCTGAACCCGAGTTAGACCCGGAAAAACACGTACGGTGCCACTTTCTGCCATCAAAAAGTGCTCTCAGCGGAAGCCTTTGGGTACACCTGAACTCCCTGGGGGAGCCTTTACGCAACCCCACACTCAACAGGACTCTGCGTCTTCACTCTTTCCTAACAACCCTAAACATAACCCTAACCGGAACAAGAAGCTGAACCTGAGTTTGACCCGAAAAAACACGTACGGTGCCACTTTATGCCATCAAAAAGTGCTCTCAGCGGAAGCCTTTGGGTACTCCTGAACTCCCTGGGGGAGCCTTTACGCAACCCCACACTCAACAGGACTCTGCGTCTTCACTCTATCCTAACAACCCTAAACATAACCCTAACCGGAACAGGAAAATGAACCTGAGTTAGACCCGAAAAAACACGTACGGTGCCACTTTCTGCCATCAAAAAGTGCTCTCAGCGGAAGCCTTCGGGTACACCTGAACTCCCTGGGGGAGCCTTTACGCAACCCCACACTCAACAGGACTCTGCGTCTTCACTCTTTCCTAACAACCCTAAACATAACTCTAACCGGAACAAGAAGCTGAACCCGAGTTAGACCCGAAAAATCAGGTACGGTGCCACTTTCTGCCATCAAAAAGTGCTCTCAGTGGAAGCCTTTGGGTACACCTGAACTCCCTGGGGGAGCCTTTACGCAATCCCACACTCAACAGGACTCTGCGTCTTCACTCTTTCCTAACAACCCTAAACATAACCCTAACCGCAACAAGAAGCTGAACCCGAGTTAGACCCGAAAAAACACGTACGGTGCCACTTTCTGCCATCAAAAAGTGCTCTCAGCGGAAGCCTTCGGGTACACCTGAACTCCCTGGGGGAGCCTTTACGCAACCCCACACTCAACAGGACTCTGCGTCTTCACTCTTTCCTAACAACCCTAAACATAACCCTAACCGCAACAAGAAGCTGAACCCGAGTTAGACCCGAAAAAACACGTACGGTGCCACTTTCTGCCATCAAAAAGTGCTCTCAGTGGAAGCCTTTGGGTACACCTGAACTCCCTGGGGGAGCCTTTACGCAACCCCAAACTCAACAGGACTCTGCGTCTTCACTCTTTCCTAACAACCCTAAACATAACCCTAACCGCAACAAGAAGCTGAACCCGAGTTAGACCCGAAAAAGCACGTACGGTGCCACTTTCTGCCATCAAAAAGTGCTCTCAGCGGAAGCCTTTGGGTACACCTGAGCTCCCTGAGGGAGCCTTTACGCAACCCCACACTCAACAGGAGTCTGCGTCTTCACTCTTTCCTAACAACCCTAAACATAACCCTAACCGGAACAAGAAGCTGAACCCGAGTTAGACCCGAAAAAACACGTACGGTGCCACTTTCTGCCATCAAAAAGTGCTCTCAGCGGAAGCCTTTGGGGACACCTGAACTCCCTGGGGGAGCCTTTACGCAACCCCACACTCAACAGGACTCTGCGTCTTCACTCTTTCCTAACAACCCTAAACATAACCCTAACCGCAACAAGAAGCTGAACCTGAGTTTGACCCGAAAAAACACGTACGGTGCCACTTTATGCCATCAAAAAGTGCTCTCAGCGGAAGCCTTTGGGTACTCCTGAACTCCCTGGGGGAGCCTTTACGCAACCCCACACTCAACAGGACTCTGCGTCTTCACTCTATCCTAACAACCCTAAACATAACCCTAACAGGAAAATGAACCTGAGTTAGACCCGAAAAAACACGTACGGTGCCACTTTCTGCCATCAAAAAGTGCTCTCAGCGGAAGCCTTCGGGTACACCTGAACTCCCTGGGGGAGCCTTTACGCAACCCCACACTCAACAGGACTCTGCGTCTTCACTCTTTCCTAACAACCCGAAACATAACTCTAACCGGAACAAGAAGCTGAACCCGAGTTAGACCCGAAAAATCAGGTACGGTGCCACTTTCTGCCATCAAAAAGTGCTCTCAGCGGAAGCCTTTGGGTACACCTGAACTCCCTGGGGGAGCCTTTACGCAGCCCCACACTCAACAGGACTCTGCGTCTTCACTCTTTCCTAACAACCCTAAACATAACCCTAACCGCAACAAGAAGCTGAACCCGAGTTAGACCCGAAAAATCAGGTACGGTGCCACTTTCTGCCATCAAAAAGTGCTCTCAGCGGAAGCCTTTGGGGACACCTGAACTCCCTGGGGGAGCCTTTACGCAACCCCACACTCAACAGGACTCTGCGTCTTCACTCTTTCCTAACAACCCTAAACATAACCCTAACCGGAACAAGAAGCTGAACCCGAGTTAGACCCGAAAAATCAGGTACAGTGCCACTTTCTGCCATCAAAAAGTGCTCTCAGCGGAAGCCTTCGGGTACACCTGAACTCCCTGGGGGAGCCTTTACGCAACCCCAAACTCAACAGGACTCTGCGTCTTCACTCTATCCTAACAACCCTAAACATAACCCTAACCGGAACAAGAAGCTGAACCCGAGTTAGACCCGAAAAAACACGTACGGTGCCACTTTCTGCCATCAAAAAGTGCTCTCAGCGGAAGCCTTTGGGGACACCTGAACTCCCTGGGGGAGCCTTTACGCAACCCCAAACTCAACAGGACTCTGCGTCTTCACTCTTTCCTAACAACCCTAAACATAACCCTAACCGCAACAAGAAGCTGAACCCGAGTTAGACCCGAAAAAGCACGTACGGTGCCACTTTCTGCCATCAAAAAGTGCTCTCAGCGGAAGCCTTTGGGTACACCTGAGCTCCCTGAGGGAGCCTTTACGCAACCCGACACTCAACAGGAGTCTGCGTCTTCACTCTTTCCTAACAACCCTAAACATAACCCTAACCGGAACAAGAAGCTGAACCCGAGTTAGACCCGAAAAAACACGTACGGTGCCACTTTCTGCCATCAAAAAGTGCTCTCAGCAGAAGCCTTTGGGGACACCTGAACTCCCTGGGGGAGCCTTTACGCAACCCCACACTCAACAGGACTCTGCGTCTTCACTCTTTCCTAACAACCCTAAACATAACCCTAACCGCAACAAGAAGCTGAACCTGAGTTTGACCCGAAAAAACACGTACGGTGCCACTTTATGCCATCAAAAAGTGCTCTCAGCGGAAGCCTTTGGGTACTCCTGAACTCCCTGGGGGAGCCTTTACGCAACCCCACACTCAACAGGACTCTGCGTCTTCACTCTATCCTAACAACCCTAAACATAACCCTAACCGGAACAGGAAAATGAACCTGAGTTAGACCCGAAAAAACACGTACGGTGCCACTTTCTGCCATCAAAAAGTGCTCTCAGCGGAAGCCTTCGGGTACACCTGAACTCCCTGGGGGAGCCTTTACGCAACCCCACACTCAACAGGACTCTGCGTCTTCACTCTTTCCTAACAACCCGAAACATAACTCTAACCGGAACAAGAAGCTGAACCCGAGTTAGACCCGAAAAATCAGGTACGGTGCCACTTTCTGCCATCAAAAAGTGCTCTCAGCGGAAGCCTTTGGGTACACCTGAGCTCCCTGGGGGAGCCTTTACGCAACCCCACACTCAACAGGACTCTGCGTCTTCACTCTTTCCTAACAACCCGAAACATAACTCTAACCGGAACAAGAAGCTGAACCCGAGTTAGACCCGAAAAAGCACGTACGGTGCCACTTTCTGCCATCAAAAAGTGCTCTCAGCGGAAGCCTTTGGGTACACCTGAGCTCCCTGGGGGAGCCTTTACGCAACCCCACACTCAACAGGAGTCTGCGTCTTCACTCTTTCCTAACAACCCTAAACATAACCCTAACCGGAACAAGAAGCTGAACCCGAGTTAGACCCGAAAAAACACGTACGGTGCCACTTTCTGCCATCAAAAAGTGCTCTCAGCGGAAGCCTTTGGGTACACCTGAACTCCCTGGGGGAGCCTTTACGCAACCCCACACTCAACAGGACTCTGCGTCTTCACTCTTTCCTAACAACCCTAAACATAACCCTAACCGGAACAGGAAAATGAACCTGAGTTAGACCCGAAAAAACACGTACGGTGCCACTTTCTGCCATCAAAAAGTGCTCTCAGCGGAAGCCTTCGGGTACACCTGAACTCCCTGGGGGAGCCTTTACGCAACCCCACACTCAACAGGACTCTGCGTCTTCACTCTTTCCTAACAACCCTAAACATAACCCTAACCGCAACAAGAAGCTGAACCCGAGTTAGACCCGAAAAATCAGGTACGGTGCCACTTTCTGCCATCAAAAAGTGCTCTCAGCGGAAGCCTTTGGGGACACCTGAACTCCCTGGGGGAGCCTTTACGCAACCCCACACTCAACAGGACTCTGCGTCTTCACTCTTTCCTAACAACCCTAAACATAACCCTAACCGCAACAAGAAGCTGAACCCGAGTTAGACCCGAAAAATCAGGTACAGTGCCACTTTCTGCCATCAAAAAGTGCTCTCAGCGGAAGCCTTCGGGTACACCTGAACTCCCTGGGGGAGCCTTTACGCAACCCCAAACTCAACAGGACTCTGCGTCTTCACTCTATCCTAACAACCCTAAACATAACCCTAACCGGAACAAGAAGCTGAACCCGAGTTAGACCCGAAAAAACACGTACGGTGCCACTTTCTGCCATCAAAAAGTGCTCTCAGCGGAAGCCTTTGGGGACACCTGAACTCCCTGGGGGAGCCTTTACGCAACCCCACACTCAACAGGACTCTGCGTCTTCACTCTTTCCTAACAACCCTAAACATAACCCTAACCGGAACAAGAAACTGAACCCGAGTTAGACCCGAAAAAGCACGTACGGTGCCACTTTCTCCCATCAAAAAGTGCTCTCAGTGGAAGCCTTTGGGTACACCTGAACTCCCTGGGGGAGCCTTTACGCAACCCCACACTCAACAGGACTCTGCGTCTTCACTCTTTCCTAACAACCCTAAACATAACCCTAACCGCAACAAGAAGCTGAACCCGAGTTAGACCCGGAAAAACACGTACGGTGCCACTTTCTGCCATCAAAAAGTGCTCTCAGCGGAAGCCTTTGGGGACACCTGAACTCCCTGGGGGAGCCTTTACGCAACCCCACACTCAACAGGACTCTGCGTCTTCACTCTTTCCTAACAACCCTAAACATAACCGTAACCGCAACAAGAAGCTGAACCCGAGTTAGACCCGAAAAAGCACGTACGGTGCCACTTTCTGCCATCAAAAAGTGCTCTCAACGGAAGCCTTCGGGTACACCTGAACTCCCTGGGGGAGCCTTTACGCAATCCCACACTCAACAGGACTCTGCGTCTTCACTCTTTCCTAACAACCCTAAACATAACCCTAACCGCAACAAGAAGCTGAACCCGAGTTAGACCCGAAAAAACACGTACGGTGCCACTTTCTGCCATCAAAAAGTGCTCTCAGCGGAAGCCTTTGGGTACACCTGAACTCCCTGGGGGAGCCTTTACGCAACCCCACACTCAACAGGACTCTGCGTCTTCACTCTTTCCTAACAACCCTAAACATAACCCTAACCGGAACAAGAAGCTGAACCCGAGTTAGACCCGGAAAAACATGTACGGTGCCACTTTCTGCCATCAAAAAGTGCTCTCAGCGGAAGCCTTTGGCTACACCTGAACTCCCTGGGGGAGCCTTTACGCAACCCCACACTCAACAGGACTCTGCGTCTTCACTCTTTCCTAACAACCCTAAACATAACCCTCACCGCAACAAGAAGCTGAACCCGAGTTAGACCCGGAAAAACACGTACGGTGCCACTTTCTGCCATCAAAAAGTGCTCTCAGCGGAAGCCTTTGGGTACACCTGAACTCCCTGGGGGAGCCTTTACGCAACCCCACACTCAACAGGACTCTGCGTCTTCACTCTTTCCTAACAACCCTAAACATAACCCTAACCGCAACAAGAAGCTGAACCCGAGTTAGACCCGAAAAAACACGTACGGTGCCACTTTCTGCCATCAAAAAGTGCTCTCAGCGGAAGCCTTTGGGTACACCTGAACTCCCTGGGGGAGCCTTTACGCAACCCCACACTCAACAGGACTCTGCGTCTTCACTCTTTCCTAACAACCCTAAACATAACCCTAACCGGAACAGGAAAATGAACCAGAGTTTGACCCGAAAAAACACGTACGGTGCCACTTTCTGCCATCAAAACGTGCTCTCAGCGGAAGCCTTTGGGTACACCTGAACTCCCTGGGGGAGCCTTTACGCAACCCCACACTCAACAGGACTCTGCGTCTTCACTCTTTCCTAACAACCCTAAACATAACCCTAACCGGAACAGGAAAATGAACCTGAGTTTGACCCGAAAAAACACGTACGGTGCCACTTTCTGCCATCAAAAAGTGCTCTCAGCGGAAGCCTTTGGGTACACCTGAACTCCCTGGGGGAGCCTTTACGCAACCCCACACTCAACAGGACTCTGCGTCTTCACTCTTTCCTAACAACCCTAAACATAACCCTAACCGGAACAGGAAAATGAACCTGAGTTTGACCCGAAAAAACACGTACGGTGCCACTTTCTGCCATCAAAAAGTGCTCTCAGCGGAAGCCTTTGGGTACACCTGAACTCCCTGGGGGAGCCTTTACGCAACCCCACACTCAACAGGACTCTGCGTCTTCACTCTTTCCTAACAACCCTAAACATAACCCTAACCGGAACAGGAAAATGAACCCAAGTTAGACCCGAAAAAACACGTACGGTGCCACTTTCTGCCATCAAAAAGTGCTCTCAGCGGAAGCCTTTGGGTACACCTGAACTCCCTGGGGGAGCCTTTACGCAACCCCACACTCAACAGGACTCTGCGTCTTCACTCTTTCCTAACAACCCTAAACATAACCCTAACCGGAACAAGAAGCTGAACCCGAGTTAGACCCGAAAAATCACGTACGGTGCCACTTTCTGCCATCAAAAAGTGCTCTCAGCGGAAGCCTTTGGGTACACCTGAACTCCCTGGGGGAGCCTTTACGCAACCCCACACTCAACAGGACTCTGCGTCTTCACTCTTTCCTAACAACCCTAAACAAATCCCTAACCGGAACAAGAAGCTGAACCCGAGTTAGACCCGAAAAAACACGTACGGTGCCACTTTCTGCCATCAAAAAGTGCTCTCAGCGGAAGCCTTTGGGGACACCTGAACTCCCTGGGGGAGCCTTTACGCAACCCCACACTCAACAGGACTCTGCGTCTTCACTCTTTCCTAACAACCCTAAACATAACCCTAACCGCAACAAGAAGCTGAACCCGAGTTAGACCCGAAAAAGCACGTATGGTGCCACTTTCTGCCATCAAAAAGTGCTCTCAGCGGAAGCCTTCGGGTACACCTGAACTCCCTGGGGGAGCCTTTACGCAACCCCACACTCAACAGGACTCTGCGTCTTCACTCTTTCCTAACAACCCTAAACATAACCCTAACCGCAACAAGAAGCTGAACCTGAGTTAGACCCGGAAAAACACGTATGGTGCCACTTTCTGCCATCAAAAAGTGCTCTCAGCGGAAGCCTTTGGGTACACCTGAACTCCCTGGGGGAGCCTTTACGCAACCCCACACTCAACAGGACTCTGCGTCTTCACTCTATCCTAACAACCCTAAACATAACCCTAACCGGAACAAGAAGCTGAACCCGAGTTAGACCCGGAAAAACACGTACGGTGCCACTTTCTGCCATCAAAAAGTGCTCTCAGCGGAAGCCTTTGGGTACACCTGAACTCCCTGGGGGAGCCTTTACGCAACCCCACACTCAACAGGACTCTGCGTCTTCACTCTTTCCTAACAACCCTAAACATAACCCTAACCGGAACAGGAAAATGAACCTGAGTTTGACCCGAAAAAACACGTACGGTGCCACTTTCTGCCATCAAAAAGTGCTCTCAGCGGAAGCCTTTGGGTACACCTGAACTCCCTGGGGGAGCCTTTACGCAACCCCACACTCAACAGGACTCTGCGTCTTCACTCTTTCCTAACAACCCTAAACATAACCCTAACCGCAACAAGAAGCTGAACCCGAGTTAGACCCGGAAAAACACGTACGGTGCCACTTTCTGCCATCAAAAAGTGCTCTCAGCGGAAGCCTTTGGGGACACCTGAACTCCCTGGGGGAGCCTTTACGCAACCCCACACTCAACAGGACTCTGCATCTTCACTCTTTCCTAACAACCCTAAACATAACCCTAACCGCAACAAGAAGCTGAACCCGAGTTAGACCCGAAAAAACACATACGGTGCCACTTTCTGCCATCAAAAAGTGCTCTCAGCGGAAGCCTTTGGGTACACCTGAACTCCCTGGGGGAGCCTTTACGCAACCCCACACTCAACAGGACTCTGCGTCTTCACTCTTTCCTAACAACCCTAAACATAACCCTAACCGGAACAGGAAAATGAACCTGAGTTTGACCCGAAAAAACACGTACGGTGCCACTTTCTGCCATCAAAAAGTGCTCTCAGTGGAAGCCTTTGGGTACACCTGAACTCCCTGGGGGAGCCTTTACGCAACCCCACACTCAACAGGACTCTGCGTCTTCACTCTTTCCTAACAACCCTAAACATAACCCTAACCGGAACAGGAAAATGAACCTGAGTTTGAC
The DNA here is from genome assembly GCF_964211835.1 of Anser anser. Lineage (NCBI taxonomy): Eukaryota > Metazoa > Chordata > Aves > Anseriformes > Anatidae > Anser > Anser anser. Next base: position 305,590 of record NC_139746.1, read on the forward strand.
CCGAAAAAACACGTACGGTGCCACTTTCTGCCATCAAAAAGTGCTCTCAGCGGAAGCCTTTGGGTACTCAAAAAGTGCTCTCAGCGGAAGCCTTTGGGTACACCTGAACTCCCTGGGGGAGCCTTTACGCAACCCCACACTCAACAGGACTCTGCGTCTTCACTCTTTCCTAACAACCCTAAACATAACCCTCACCGCAACAAGAAGCTGAACCCGAGTTAGACCCGGAAAAACACGTACGGTGCCACTTTCTGCCATCAAAAAGTGCTCTCAGCGGAAGCCTTTGGGTACACCTGAACTCCCTGGGGGAGCCTTTACGCAACCCCACACTCAACAGGACTCTGCGTCTTCACTCTTTCCTAACAACCCTAAACATAACCCTAACCGGAACAGGAAAATGAACCTGAGTTTGACCCGAAAAAACACGTACGGTGCCACTTTCTGCCATCAAAAAGTGCTCTCAGCGGAAGCCTTTGGGTACACCTGAACTCCCTGGGGGAGCCTTTACGCAACCCCACACTCAACAGGACTCTGCGTCTTCACTCTTTCCTAACAACCCTAAACATAACCCTAACCGCAACAAGAAGCTGAACCCGAGTTAGACCCGAAAAAACACGTACGGTGCCACTTTCTGCCATCAAAAAGTGCTCTCAGCGGAAGCCTTCGGGTACACCTGAACTCCCTGGGGGAGCCTTTACGCAATCCCACACTCAACAGGACTCTGCGTCTTCACTCTTTCCTAACAACCCTAAACATAACCCTAACCGCAACAAGAAGCTGAACCCGAGTTAGACCCGAAAAAACACGTACGGTGCCACTTTCTGCCATCAAAAAGTGCTCTCAGCGGAAGCCTTTGGGTACACCTGAACTCCCTGGGGGAGCCTTTACGCAACCCCACACTCAACAGGACTCTGCGTCTTCACTCTTTCCTAACAACCCTAAACATAACCCTAACCGGAACAAGAAGCTGAACCCGAGTTAGACCCGGAATAACATGTACGGTGCCACTTTCTGCCATCAAAAAGTGCTCTCAGCGGAAGCCTTTGGGTACACCTGAACTCCCTGGGGGAGCCTTTACGCAACCCCACACTCAACAGGACTCTGCGTCTTCACTCTTTCCTAACAACCCGAAACATAACCCTAATCGGAACAAGAAGCTGAACCCGAGTTAGACCCGAAAAAACACGTACGGTGCCACTTTCTGCCATCAAAAAGTGCTCTCAGCGGAAGCCTTTGGGTACACCTGAACTCCCTGGGGGAGCCTTTACGCAACCCCACACTCAACAGGACTCTGCGTCTTCACTCTTTCCTAACAACCCTAAACATAACCCTAACCGCAACAAGAAGCTGAACCCGAGTTAGACCCGAAAAAACACGTACGGTGCCACTTTCTGCCATCAAAAAGTGCTCTCAGCGGAAGCCTTTGGGTACACCTGAACTCCCTGGGGGAGCCTTTACGCAACCCCACACTCAACAGGACTCTGCGTCTTCACTCTTTCCTAACAACCCTAAACATAACCCTAACCGGAACAGGAAAATGAACCAGAGTTTGACCCGAAAAAACACGTACGGTGCCACTTTCTGCCATCAAAAAGTGCTCTCAGCGGAAGCCTTTGGGTACACCTGAACTCCCTGGGGGAGCCTTTACGCAACCCCACACTCAACAGGACTCTGCGTCTTCACTCTTTCCTAACAACCCTAAACATAACCCTAACCGCAACAAGAAGCTGAACCCGAGTTAGACCCGGAAAAACACGTACGGTGCCACTTTCTGCCATCAAAAAGTGCTCTCAGCGGAAGCCTTTGGCTACACCTGAACTCCCTGGGGGAGCCTTTACGCAACCCCACACTCAACAGGACTCTGCGTCTTCACTCTTTCCTGAACAGGAAATAACTGAGTTACCCGAAATCAGGTACGGTGCCACTTTCTGCCATCAAAAGTGCTCTCAGCGGAAGCCTTTGGGTACACCTGAACTCCCTGGGGGAGCCTTTACGCAACCCCACACTCAACAGGACTCTGCGTCTTCACTCTTTCCTAACAACCCTAAACATAACTCTAACCGGAACAAGAAGCTGAACCCGAGTTAGACCCGAAAAATCACGTACGGTGCCACTTTCTGCCATCAAAAAGTGCTCTCAGCGGAAGCCTTTGGGGACACCTGAACTCCCTGGGGGAGCCTTTACGCAACCACACACTCAACAGGACTCTGCGTCTTCACTCTTTCCTAACAACCCTAAACATAACCCTAACCGCAACAAGAAGCTGAACCCGAGTTAGACCCGAAAAAACACGTACGGTGCCACTTTCTGCCATCAAAAAGTGCTCTCAGCGGAAGCCTTTGGCTACACCTGAACTCCCTGGGGGAGCCTTTACGCAACCCCACACTCAACAGGACTCTGCGTCTTCACTCTTTCCTAACAACCCTAAACATAACCCTAACCGCAACAAGAAGCTGAACCCGAGTTAGACCCGAAAAAACACGTACGGTGCCACTTTCTGCCATCAAAAAGTGCTCTCAGCGGAAGCCTTCGGGTACACCTGAACTCCCTGGGGGAGCCTTTACGCAACCCCACACTCAACAGGACTCTGCGTCTTCACTCTTTCCTAACAACCCTAAACATAACCCTAACCGGAACAAGAAGCTGAACCCGAGTTAGACCCGGAAAAAACACGTACGGTGCCACTTTCTGCCATCAAAAAGTGCTCTCAGCGGAAGCCTTCGGGTACACCTGAACTCCCTGGGGGAGCCTTTACGCAACCCCACACTCAACAGGACTCTGCGTCTTCACTCTTTCCTAACAACCCTAAACATAACCCTAACCGCAACAAGAAGCTGAACCCGAGTTAGACCCGAAAAAACACGTACGGTGCCACTTTCTGCCATCAAAAAGTGCTCTCAGCAGAAGCCTTCGGGTACACCTGAACTCCCTGGGGGAGCCTTTACGCAACCCCACACTCAACAGGACTCTGCGTCTTCACTCTTTCCTAACAACCCTAAACATAACTCTAACCGGAACAAGAAGCTGAACCCGAGTTAGACCCGAAAAATCACGTACGGTGCCACTTTCTGCCATCAAAAAGTGCTCTCAGCGGAAGCCTTTGGGTACACCTGAACTCCCTGGGGGAGCCTTTACGCAACCCCACACTCAACAGGACTCTGCGTCTTCACTCTTTCCTAACAACCCTAAACATAACCCTAACCGGAACAGGAAAATGAACCCGAGTTAGACCCGAAAAAACACGTACGGTGCCACATCTGCCATCAAAAAGTGCTCTCAGCGGAAGCCTTCGGGAACACCTGAACTCCCTGGGGGAGCCTTTACGCAACCCCACACTCAACAGGACTCTGCGTCTTCACTCTTTCCTAACAACCCTAAACATAACCCTAACCGGAACAAGAACCTGAACCCGAGTTAGACCCGAAAAAACACGTACGGTGCCACCTTCTGCCATCAAAAAGTGCTCTCAGCGGAAGCCTTTGGGTACACCTGAACTCCCTGGGGGAGCCTTTACGCAACCCCACACTCAACAGGACTCTGCCTCTTCACTCTTTCCTAACAACCCTAAACATAACTCTAACCGGAACAAGAAGCTGAACCCGAGTTAGACCCGAAAAATCACGTACGATGCCACTTTCTGCCATCAAAAAGTGCTCTCAGCGGAAGCCTTTGGGTACACCTGAACTCCCTGGGGGAGCCTTTACGCAACCCCACACTCAACAGGACTCTGCGTCTTCACTCTTTCCTAACAACCCTAAACATAACCCTAACCGGAACAGGGAAATGAACCTGAGTTAGACCCGAAAAATCACGTACGGTGCCACTTTCTGCCATCAAAAAGTGCTCTCAGCGGAAGCCTTTGGGTACACCTGAACTCCCTGGGGGAGCCTTTACGCAACCCCACACTCAACAGGACTCTGCGTCTTCACTCTTTCCTAACAACCCTAAACATAACTCTAACCGGAACAAGAAGCTGAACCCGAGTTAGACCCGAAAAATCACGTACGGTGCCACTTTCTGCCATCAAAAAGTGCTCTCAGCGGAAGCCTTTGGGGACACCTGAACTCCCTGGGGGAGCCTTTACGCAACCACACACTCAACAGGACTCTGCGTCTTCACTCTTTCCTAACAACCCTAAACATAACCCTAACCGCAACAAGAAGCTGAACCCGAGTTAGACCCGAAAAAACACGTACGGTGCCACTTTCTGCCATCAAAAAGTGCTCTCAGCGGAAGCCTTTGGGTACACCTGAACTCCCTGGGGGAGCCTTTACGCAACCCCACACTCAACAGGACTCTGCGTCTTCACTCTTTCCTAACAACCCTAAACATAACCCTAACCGCAACAAGAAGCTGAACCCGAGTTAGACCCGAAAAAACACGTACGGTGCCACTTTCTGCCATCAAAAAGTGCTCTCAGCGGAAGCCTTTGGGTACACCTGAACTCCCTGGGGGAGCCTTTACGCAACCCCACACTCAACAGGACTCTGCGTCTTCACTCTTTCCTAACAACCCTAAACATAACCCTAACCGCAACAAGAAGCTGAACCCGAGTTAGACCCGAAAAAACACGTACGGTGCCACTTTCTGCCATCAAAAAGTGCTCTCAGCAGAAGCCTTCGGGTACACCTGAACTCCCTGGGGGAGCCTTTACGCAACCCCACACTCAACAGGACTCTGCGTCTTCACTCTTTCCTAACAACCCGAAACATAACTCTAACCGGAACAAGAAGCTGAACCCGAGTTAGACCCGAAAAATCACGTACGGTGCCACTTTCTGCCATCAAAAAGTGCTCTCAGCGGAAGCCTTTGGGTACACCTGAACTCCCTGGGGGAGCCTTTACGCAACCCCACACTCAACAGGACTCTGCGTCTTCACTCTTTCCTAACAACCCTAAACATAACCCTAACCGGAACAGGAAAATGAACCCGAGTTAGACCCGAAAAAACACGTACGGTGCCACATCTGCCATCAAAAAGTGCTCTCAGCGGAAGCCTTCGGGAACACCTGAACTCCCTGGGGGAGCCTTTACGCAACCCCACACTCAACAGGACTCTGCGTCTTCACTCTTTCCTAACAACCCTAAACATAACCCTAACCGGAACAAGAACCTGAACCCGAGTTAGACCCGAAAAAACACGTACGGTGCCACTTTCTGCCATCAAAAAGTGCTCTCAGCGGAAGCCTTTGGGTACACCTGAACTCCCTGGGGGAGCCTTTACGCAACCCCACACTCAACAGGACTCTGCCTCTTCACTCTTTCCTAACAACCCTAAACATAACTCTAACCGGAACAAGAAGCTGAACCCGAGTTAGACCCGAAAAATCACGTACGGTGCCACTTTCTGCCATCAAAAAGTGCTCTCAGCGGAAGCCTTTGGGTACACCTGAACTCCCTGGGGGAGCCTTTACGCAACCCCACACTCAACAGGACTCTGCGTCTTCACTCTTTCCTAACAACCCTAAACATAACCCTAACCGCAACAAGAAGCTGAACCCGAGTTAGACCCGAAAAAACACGTACGGTGCCACTTTCTGCCATCAAAAAGTGCTCTCAGCGGAAGCCTTTGGCTACACCTGAACTCCCTGGGGGAGCCTTTACGCAACCCCACACTCAACAGGACTCTGCGTCTTCACTCTTTCCTAACAACCCTAAACATAACTCTAACCGGAACAAGAAGCTGAACCCGAGTTAGACCCGAAAAATCACGTACGGTGCCACTTTCTGCCATCAAAAAGTGCTCTCAGCGGAAGCCTTTGGGTACACCTGAACTCCCTGGGGGAGCCTTTACGCAACCCCACACTCAACAGGACTCTGCGTCTTCACTCTTTCCTAACAACCCTAAACATAACTCTAACCGGAACAAGAAGCTGAACCCGAGTTAGACCCGAAAAATCACGTACGGTGCCACTTTCTGCCATCAAAAAGTGCTCTCAGCGGAAGCCTTTGGGGACACCTGAACTCCCTGGGGGAGCCTTTACGCAACCACACACTCAACAGGACTCTGCGTCTTCACTCTTTCCTAACAACCCTAAACATAACCCTAATCGGAACAAGAAGCTGAACCCGAGTTAGACCCGAAAAAACACGTACGGTGCCACTTTCTGCCATCAAAAAGTGCTCTCAGCGGAAGCCTTTGGGTACACCTGAACTCCCTGGGGGAGCCTTTACGCAACCACACACTCAACAGGACTCTGCGTCTTCACTCTTTCCTAACAACCCTAAACATAACCCTAACCGGAACAAGAAGCTGAACCCGAGTTAGACCCGAAAAAACACGTACGGTGCCACTTTCTGCCATCAAAAAGTGCTCTCAGCGGAAGCCTTTGGGTACACCTGAACTCCCTGGGGGAGCCTTTACGCAACCCCACACTCAACAGGACTCTGCGTCTTCACTCTTTCCTAACAACCCTAAACATAACCCTAACCGGAACAGGAAAATGAACCTGAGTTTGACCCGAAAAAACACGTACGGTGCCACTTTCTGCCATCAAAAAGTGCTCTCAGCGGAAGCCTTTGGGTACACCTGAACTCCCTGGGGGAGCCTTTACGCAACCCCACACTCAACAGGACTCTGCGTCTTCACTCTTTCCTAACAACCCTAAACATAACCCTAACCGCAACAAGAAGCTGAACCCGAGTTAGACCCGGAAAAACACGTACGGTGCCACTTTCTGCCATCAAAAAGTGCTCTCAGCGGAAGCCTTTGGCTACACCTGAACTCCCTGGGGGAGCCTTTACGCAACCCCACACTCAACAGGACTCTGCGTCTTCACTCTTTCCTAACAACCCTAAACATAACCCTAACCGGAACAGGAAAATGAACCTGAGTTAGACCCGAAAAATCAGGTACGGTGCCACTTTCTGCCATCAAAAAGTGCTCTCAGCGGAAGCCTTTGGGTACACCTGAACTCCCTGGGGGAGCCTTTACGCAACCCCACACTCAACAGGACTCTGCGTCTTCACTCTTTCCTAACAACCCTAAACATAACTCTAACCGGAACAAGAAGCTGAACCCGAGTTAGACCCGAAAAATCACGTACGGTGCCACTTTCTGCCATCAAAAAGTGCTCTCAGCGGAAGCCTTTGGGGACACCTGAACTCCCTGGGGGAGCCTTTACGCAACCACACACTCAACAGGACTCTGCGTCTTCACTCTTTCCTAACAACCCTAAACATAACCCTAACCGCAACAAGAAGCTGAACCCGAGTTAGACCCGAAAAAACACGTACGGTGCCACTTTCTGCCATCAAAAAGTGCTCTCAGCGGAAGCCTTTGGCTACACCTGAACTCCCTGGGGGAGCCTTTACGCAACCCCACACTCAACAGGACTCTGCGTCTTCACTCTTTCCTAACAACCCTAAACATAACCCTAACCGCAACAAGAAGCTGAACCCGAGTTAGACCCGAAAAAACACGTACGGTGCCACTTTCTGCCATCAAAAAGTGCTCTCAGCGGAAGCCTTCGGGTACACCTGAACTCCCTGGGGGAGCCTTTACGCAACCCCACACTCAACAGGACTCTGCGTCTTCACTCTTTCCTAACAACCCTAAACATAACCCTAACCGGAACAAGAAGCTGAACCCGAGTTAGACCCGGAAAAAACACGTACGGTGCCACTTTCTGCCATCAAAAAGTGCTCTCAGCGGAAGCCTTCGGGTACACCTGAACTCCCTGGGGGAGCCTTTACGCAACCCCACACTCAACAGGACTCTGCGTCTTCACTCTTTCCTAACAACCCTAAACATAACCCTAACCGCAACAAGAAGCTGAACCCGAGTTAGACCCGAAAAAACACGTACGGTGCCACTTTCTGCCATCAAAAAGTGCTCTCAGCAGAAGCCTTCGGGTACACCTGAACTCCCTGGGGGAGCCTTTACGCAACCCCACACTCAACAGGACTCTGCGTCTTCACTCTTTCCTAACAACCCTAAACATAACTCTAACCGGAACAAGAAGCTGAACCCGAGTTAGACCCGAAAAATCACGTACGGTGCCACTTTCTGCCATCAAAAAGTGCTCTCAGCGGAAGCCTTTGGGTACACCTGAACTCCCTGGGGGAGCCTTTACGCAACCCCACACTCAACAGGACTCTGCGTCTTCACTCTTTCCTAACAACCCTAAACATAACCCTAACCGGAACAGGAAAATGAACCCGAGTTAGACCCGAAAAAACACGTACGGTGCCACATCTGCCATCAAAAAGTGCTCTCAGCGGAAGCCTTCGGGAACACCTGAACTCCCTGGGGGAGCCTTTACGCAACCCCACACTCAACAGGACTCTGCGTCTTCACTCTTTCCTAACAACCCTAAACATAACCCTAACCGGAACAAGAACCTGAACCCGAGTTAGACCCGAAAAAACACGTACGGTGCCACTTTCTGCCATCAAAAAGTGCTCTCAGCGGAAGCCTTTGGGTACACCTGAACTCCCTGGGGGAGCCTTTACGCAACCCCACACTCAACAGGACTCTGCCTCTTCACTCTTTCCTAACAACCCTAAACATAACTCTAACCGGAACAAGAAGCTGAACCCGAGTTAGACCCGAAAAATCACGTACGATGCCACTTTCTGCCATCAAAAAGTGCTCTCAGCGGAAGCCTTTGGGTACACCTGAACTCCCTGGGGGAGCCTTTACGCAACCCCACACTCAACAGGACTCTGCGTCTTCACTCTTTCCTAACAACCCTAAACATAACCCTAACCGGAACAGGAAAATGAACCTGAGTTAGACCCGAAAAAACACGTACGGTGCCACTTTCTGCCATCAAAAAGTGCTCTCAGCGGAAGCCTTTGGGTACACCTGAACTCCCTGGGGGAGCCTTTACGCAACCCCACACTCAACAGGACTCTGCGTCTTCACTCTTTCCTAACAACCCTAAACATAACTCTAACGGGAACAAGAAGCTGAACCCGAGTTAGACCCGAAAAATCACGTACGGTGCCACTTTCTGCCATCAAAAAGTGCTCTCAGCGGAAGCCTTTGGGTACACCTGAACTCCCTGGGGGAGCCTTTACGCAACCCCACACTCAACAGGACTCTGCGTCTTCACTCTTTCCTAACAACCCTAAACATAACTCTAACCGGAACAAGAAGCTGAACCCGAGTTAGACCCGAAAAATCACGTACGGTGCCACTTTCTGCCATCAAAAAGTGCTCTCAGCGGAAGCCTTTGGGGACACCTGAACTCCCTGGGGGAGCCTTTACGCAACCACACACTCAACAGGACTCTGCGTCTTCACTCTTTCCTAACAACCCTAAACATAACCCTAACCGCAACAAGAAGCTGAACCCGAGTTAGACCCGGAAAAACACGTACGGTGCCACTTTCTGCCATCAAAAAGTGCTCTCAGCGGAAGCCTTTGGGTACACCTGAACTCCCTGGGGGAGCCTTTACGCAACCCCACCCTCAACAGGACTCTGCGTCTTCACTCTTTCCTAACAACCCTAAACATAACCCTAACCGCAACAAGAAGCTGAACCCGAGTTAGACCCGAAAAAACACGTACGGTGCCACTTTCTGCCATCAAAAAGTGCTCTCAGCGGAAGCCTTCGGGTACACCTGAACTCCCTGGGGGAGCCTTTACGCAACCCCACACTCAACAGGACTCTGCGTCTTCACTCTTTCCTAACAACCCTAAACATAACCCTAACCGCAACAAGAAGCTGAACCCGAGTTAGACCCGAAAAAACACGTACGGTGCCACTTTCTGCCATCAAAAAGTGCTCTCAGCAGAAGCCTTCGGGTACACCTGAACTCCCTGGGGGAGCCTTTACGCAACCCCACACTCAACAGGACTCTGCGTCTTCACTCTTTCCTAACAACCCGAAACATAACTCTAACCGGAACAAGAAGCTGAACCCGAGTTAGACCCGAAAAATCACGTACGGTGCCACTTTCTGCCATCAAAAAGTGCTCTCAGCGGAAGCCTTTGGGTACACCTGAACTCCCTGGGGGAGCCTTTACGCAACCCCACACTCAACAGGACTCTGCGTCTTCACTCTTTCCTAACAACCCTAAACATAACCCTAACCGGAACAGGAAAATGAACCCGAGTTAGACCCGAAAAAACACGTACGGTGCCACATCTGCCATCAAAAAGTGCTCTCAGCGGAAGCCTTCGGGAACACCTGAACTCCCTGGGGGAGCCTTTACGCAACCCCACACTCAACAGGACTCTGCGTCTTCACTCTTTCCTAACAACCCTAAACATAACCCTAACCGGAACAAGAACCTGAACCCGAGTTAGACCCGAAAAAACACGTACGGTGCCACTTTCTGCCATCAAAAAGTGCTCTCAGCGGAAGCCTTTGGGTACACCTGAACTCCCTGGGGGAGCCTTTACGCAACCCCACACTCAACAGGACTCTGCCTCTTCACTCTTTCCTAACAACCCTAAACATAACTCTAACCGGAACAAGAAGCTGAACCCGAGTTAGACCCGAAAAATCACGTACGGTGCCACTTTCTGCCATCAAAAAGTGCTCTCAGCGGAAGCCTTTGGGTACACCTGAACTCCCTGGGGGAGCCTTTACGCAACCCCACACTCAACAGGACTCTGCGTCTTCACTCTTTCCTAACAACCCTAAACATAACCCTAACCGGAACAGGAAAATGAACCTGAGTTAGACCCGAAAAAACACGTACGGTGCCACTTTCTGCCATCAAAAAGTGCTCTCAGCGGAAGCCTTTGGCTACACCTGAACTCCCTGGGGGAGCCTTTACGCAACCCCACACTCAACAGGACTCTGCGTCTTCACTCTTTCCTAACAACCCTAAACATAACTCTAACCGGAACAAGAAGCTGAACCCGAGTTAGACCCGAAAAATCACGTACGGTGCCACTTTCTGCCATCAAAAAGTGCTCTCAGCGGAAGCCTTTGGGTACACCTGAACTCCCTGGGGGAGCCTTTACGCAACCCCACACTCAACAGGACTCTGCGTCTTCACTCTTTCCTAACAACCCTAAACATAACTCTAACCGGAACAAGAAGCTGAACCCGAGTTAGACCCGAAAAATCACGTACGGTGCCACTTTCTGCCATCAAAAAGTGCTCTCAGCGGAAGCCTTTGGGGACACCTGAACTCCCTGGGGGAGCCTTTACGCAACCACACACTCAACAGGACTCTGCGTCTTCACTCTTTCCTAACAACCCTAAACATAACCCTAACCGCAACAAGAAGCTGAACCCGAGTTAGACCCGAAAAAACACGTACGGTGCCACTTTCTGCCATCAAAAAGTGCTCTCAGCGGAAGCCTTTGGGTACACCTGAACTCCCTGGGGGAGCCTTTACGCAACCCCACACTCAACAGGACTCTGCGTCTTCACTCTTTCCTAACAACCCTAAACATAACCCTAACCGCAACAAGAAGCTGAACCCGAGTTAGACCCGAAAAAACACGTACGGTGCCACTTTCTGCCATCAAAAAGTGCTCTCAGCGGAAGCCTTCGGGTACACCTGAACTCCCTGGGGGAGCCTTTACGCAACCCCACACTCAACAGGACTCTGCGTCTTCACTCTTTCCTAACAACCCTAAACATAACCCTAACCGCAACAAGAAGCTGAACCCGAGTTAGACCCGAAAAAACACGTACGGTGCCACTTTCTGCCATCAAAAAGTGCTCTCAGCGGAAGCCTTCGGGTACACCTGAACTCCCTGGGGGAGCCTTTACGCAACCCCACACTCAACAGGACTCTGCGTCTTCACTCTTTCCTAACAACCCTAAACATAACCCTAACCGGAACAAGAAGCTGAACCCGAGTTAGACCCGAAAAAACACGTACGGTGCCACTTTCTGCCATCAAAAAGTGCTCTCAGCAGAAGCCTTCGGGTACACCTGAACTCCCTGGGGGAGCCTTTACGCAACCCCACACTCAACAGGACTCTGCGTCTTCACTCTTTCCTAACAACCCGAAACATAACTCTAACCGGAACAAGAAGCTGAACCCGAGTTAGACCCGAAAAATCACGTACGATGCCACTTTCTGCCATCAAAAAGTGCTCTCAGCGGAAGCCTTTGGGTACACCTGAACTCCCTGGGGGAGCCTTTACGCAACCCCACACTCAACAGGACTCTGCGTCTTCACTCTTTCCTAACAACCCTAAACATAACCCTAACCGGAACAGGAAAATGAACCCGAGTTAGACCCGAAAAAACACGTACGGTGCCACTTTCTGCCATCAAAAAGTGCTCTCAGCGGAAGCCTTCGGGAACACCTGAACTCCCTGGGGGAGCCTTTACGCAACCCCACACTCAACAGGACTCTGCGTCTTCACTCTTTCCTAACAACCCTAAACATAACCCTAACCGCAACAAGAAGCTGAACCCGAGTTAGACCCGAAAAAACACGTACGGTGCCACTTTCTGCCATCAAAAAGTGCTCTCAGCGGAAGCCTTTGGGTACACCTGAACTCCCTGGGGGAGCCTTTACGCAACCCCACACTCAACAGGACTCTGCCTCTTCACTCTTTCCTAACAACCCTAAACATAACCCTAACCGCAACAAGAAGCTGAACCCGAGTTAGACCCGAAAAATCACGTACGGTGCCACTTTCTGCCATCAAAAAGTGCTCTCAGCGGAAGCCTTTGGGTACACCTGAACTCCCTGGGGGAGCCTTTACGCAACCCCACACTCAACAGGACTCTGCGTCTTCACTCTTTCCTAACAACCCTAAACATAACCCTAACCGGAACAGGAAAATGAACCTGAGTTAGACCCGAAAAAACACGTACGGTGCCACTTTCTGCCATCAAAAAGTGCTCTCAGCAGAAGCCTTTGGGTACACCTGAACTCCCTGGGGGAGCCTTTACGCAACCCCACACTCAACAGGACTCTGCGTCTTCACTCTTTCCTAACAACCCTAAACATAACTCTAACCGGAACAAGAAGCTGAACCCGAGTTAGAACCGAAAAAACACGTACGGTGCCACTTTCTGCCAGCAAAAAGTGCTCTCAGCGGAAGCCTTCGGGTACACCTGAACTTCCTGGGGGAGCCTTTACGCAATCCCACACTCAACAGGACTCTGCGTCTTCACTCTTTCCTAACAACCCTAAACATAACTCTAACCGGAACAAGAAGCTGAACCCGAGTTAGACCCGAAAAATCACGTACGGTGCCACTTTCTGCCATCAAAAAGTGCTCTCAGCGGAAGCCTTTGGGTACACCTGAACTCCCTGGGGGAGCCTTTACGCAACCCCACACTCAACAGGACTCTGCGTCTTCACTCTTTCCTAACAACCCTAAACATAACCCTAACCGCAACAAGAAGCTGAACCCGAGTTAGACCCGAAAAAACACGTACAGTGCCACTTTAAGCCATCAAAAAGTGCTCTCAGCGGAAGCCTTTGGGTACACCTGAACTCCCTGGGGGAGCCTTTACGCAACCACACACTCAACAGGACTCTGCGTCTTCACTCTTTCCTAACAACCCTAAACATAACCCTCACCGCAACAAGAAGCTGAACCCGAGTTAGACCCGAAAAATCACGTACGGTGCCACTTTCTGCCATCAAAAAGTGCTCTCAGCGGAAGCCTTCGGGTACACCTGAACTCCCTGGGGGAGCCTTTACGCAACCCCACACTCAACAGGACTCTGCGTCTTCACTCTTTCCTAACAACCCTAAACATAACCCTAACCGCAACAAGAAGCTGAACCCGAGTTAGACCCGAAAAAACACGTACGGTGCCACTTTCTGCCATCAAAAAGTGCTCTCAGCAGAAGCCTTCGGGTACACCTGAACTCCCTGGGGGAGCCTTTACGCAACCCCACACTCAACAGGACTCTGCGTCTTCACTCTTTCCTAACAACCCTAAACATAACTCTAACCGGAACAAGAAGCTGAACCCGAGTTAGACCCGGAAAAACACGTACGGTGCCACTTTCTGCCATCAAAAAGTGCTCTCAGCGGAAGCCTTTGGGTACACCTGAACTCCCTGGGGGAGCCTTTACGCAACCCCACACTCAACAGGACTCTGCGTCTTCACTCTTTCCTAACAACCCTAAACATAACCCTAACCGGAACAGGAAAATGAACCCGAGTTAGACCCGAAAAAACACGTACGGTGCCACTTTCTGCCATCAAAAAGTGCTCTCAGCGGAAGCCTTCGGGAACACCTGAACTCCCTGGGGGAGCCTTTACGCAACCCCACACTCAACAGGACTCTGCGTCTTCACTCTTTCCTAACAACCCTAAACATAACCCTAACCGCAACAAGAAGCTGAACCCGAGTTAGACCCGAAAAAACACGTACGGTGCCACTTTCTGCCATCAAAAAGTGCTCTCAGCGGAAGCCTTTGGGTACACCTGAACTCCCTGGGGGAGCCTTTACGCAACCCCACACTCAACAGGACTCTGCCTCTTCACTCTTTCCTAACAACCCTAAACATAACTCTAACCGGAACAAGAAGCTGAACCCGAGTTAGACCCGAAAAATCACGTACGGTGCCACTTTCTGCCATCAAAAAGTGCTCTCAGCGGAAGCCTTTGGGTACACCTGAACTCCCTGGGGGAGCCTTTACGCAACCCCACACTCAACAGGACTCTGCGTCTTCACTCTTTCCTAACAACCCTAAACATAACCCTAACCGGAACAGGAAAATGAACCTGAGTTAGACCCGAAAAAACACGTACGGTGCCACTTTCTGCCATCAAAAAGTGCTCTCAGCAGAAGCCTTTGGGTACACCTGAACTCCCTGGGGGAGCCTTTACGCAACCCCACACTCAACAGGACTCTGCGTCTTCACTCTTTCCTAACAACCCTAAACATAACTCTAACCGGAACAAGAAGCTGAACCCGAGTTAGACCCGAAAAAACACGTACGGTGCCACTTTCTGCCAGCAAAAAGTGCTCTCAGCGGAAGCCTTCGGGTACACCTGAACTTCCTGGGGGAGCCTTTACGCAATCCCACACTCAACAGGACTCTGCGTCTTCACTCTTTCCTAACAACCCTAAACATAACCCTAACCGCAACAAGAAGCTGAACCCGAGTTAGACCCGAAAAATCACGTACGGTGCCACTTTCTGCCATCAAAAAGTGCTCTCAGCGGAAGCCTTTGGGTACACCTGAACTCCCTGGGGGAGCCTTTACGCAACCCCACACTCAACAGGACTCTGCGTCTTCACTCTTTCCTAACAACCCTAAACATAACCCTAACCGCAACAAGAAGCTGAACCCGAGTTAGACCCGAAAAAACACGTACAGTGCCACTTTAAGCCATCAAAAAGTGCTCTCAGCGGAAGCCTTTGGGTACACCTGAACTCCCTGGGGGAGCCTTTACGCAACCACACACTCAACAGGACTCTGCGTCTTCACTCTTTCCTAACAACCCTAAACATAACCCTAACCGCAACAAGAAGCTGAACCCGAGTTAGACCCGAAAAATCACGTACGGTGCCACTTTCTGCCATCAAAAAGTGCTCTCAGCGGAAGCCTTTGGGGACACCTGAACTCCCTGGGGGAGCCTTTACGCAACCCCACACTCAACAGGACTCTGCGTCTTCACTCTTTCCTAACAACCCTAAACATAACCCTAACCGCAACAAGAAGCTGAACCCGAGTTAGACCCGAAAAAACACGTACGGTGCCACTTTCTGCCATCAAAAAGTGCTCTCAGCGGAAGCCTTCGGGTACACCTGAACTCCCTGGGGGAGCCTTTACGCAACCCCACACTCAACAGGACTCTGCGTCTTCACTCTTTCCTAACAACCCTAAACATAACCCTAACCGGAACAAGAAGCTGAACCCGAGTTAGACCCGAAAAAACACGTACGGTGCCACTTTCTGCCATCAAAAAGTGCTCTCAGCGGAAGCCTTCGGGTACACCTGAACTCCCTGGGGGAGCCTTTACGCAACCCCACACTCAACAGGACTCTGCGTCTTCACTCTTTCCTAACAACCCTAAACATAACTCTAACCGGAACAAGAAGCTGAACCCGAGTTAGACCCGGAAAAACACGTACGGTGCCACTTTCTGCCATCAAAAAGTGCTCTCAGCGGAAGCCTTTGGGTACACCTGAACTCCCTGGGGGAGCCTTTACGCAACCCCACACTCAACAGGACTCTGCGTCTTCACTCTTTCCTAACAACCCTAAACATAACCCTAACCGGAACAGGAAAATGAACCCGAGTTAGACCCGAAAAAACACGTACGGTGCCACTTTCTGCCAGCAAAAAGTGCTCTCAGCGGAAGCCTTCGGGAACACCTGAACTCCCTGGGGGAGCCTTTACGCAACCCCACACTCAACAGGACTCTGCGTCTTCACTCTTTCCTAACAACCCTAAACATAACCCTCACCGCAACAAGAAGCTGAACCCGAGTTAGACCCGAAAAAACACGTACGGTGCCACTTTCTGCCATCAAAAAGTGCTCTCAGCGGAAGCCTTTGGGTACACCTGAACTCCCTGGGGGAGCCTTTACGCAACCCCACACTCAACAGGACTCTGCGTCTTCACTCTTTCCTAACAACCCTAAACATAACTCTAACCGGAACAAGAAGCTGAACCCGAGTTAGACCCGAAAAATCACGTACGGTGCCACTTTCTGCCATCAAAAAGTGCTCTCAGCGGAAGCCTTTGGGTACACCTGAACTCCCTGGGGGAGCCTTTACGCAACCCCACACTCAACAGGACTCTGCGTCTTCACTCTTTCCTAACAACCCTAAACATAACCCTAACCGGAACAGGAAAATGAACCTGAGTTAGACCCGAAAAAACACGTACGGTGCCACTTTCTGCCATCAAAAAGTGCTCTCAGCAGAAGCCTTTGGGTACACCTGAACTCCCTGGGGGAGCCTTTACGCAACCCCACACTCAACAGGACTCTGCGTCTTCACTCTTTCCTAACAACCCTAAACATAACTCTAACCGGAACAAGAAGCTGAACCCGAGTTAGACCCGAAAAAACACGTACGGTGCCACTTTCTGCCAGCAAAAAGTGCTCTCAGCGGAAGCCTTCGGGTACACCTGAACTTCCTGGGGGAGCCTTTACGCAATCCCACACTCAACAGGACTCTGCGTCTTCACTCTTTCCTAACAACCCTAAACATAACCCTAACCGGAACAAGAAGCTGAACCCGAGTTAGACCCGAAAAATCACGTACGGTGCCACTTTCTGCCATCAAAAAGTGCTCTCAGCGGAAGCCTTTGGGTACACCTGAACTCCCTGGGGGAGCCTTTACGCAACCCCACACTCAACAGGACTCTGCGTCTTCACTCTTTCCTAACAACCCTAAACATAACCCTAACCGCAACAAGAAGCTGAACCCGAGTTAGACCCGAAAAAACACGTACGGTGCCACTTTCTGCCATCAAAAAGTGCTCTCAGCGGAAGCCTTTGGGTACACCTGAACTCCCTGGGGGAGCCTTTACGCAACCCCACACTCAACAGGACTCTGCGTCTTCACTCTTTCCTAACAACCCTAAACATAACCCTAACCGGAACAGGAAAATGAACCTGAGTTTGACCCGAAAAAACACGTACGGTGCCACTTTCTGCCATCAAAAAGTGCTCTCAGCGGAAGCCTTTGGGTACACCTGAACTCCCTGGGGGAGCCTTTACGCAACCCCACACTCAACAGGACTCTGCGTCTTCACTCTTTCCTAACAACCCTAAACATAACCCTAACCGCAACAAGAAGCTGAACCCGAGTTAGACCCGGAAAAACACGTACGGTGCCACTTTCTGCCATCAAAAAGTGCTCTCAGCGGAAGCCTTTGGCTACACCTGAACTCCCTGGGGGAGCCTTTACGCAACCCCACACTCAACAGGACTCTGCGTCTTCACTCTTTCCTAACAACCCTAAACATAACCCTAACCGGAACAGGAAAATGAACCTGAGTTAGACCCGAAAAATCAGGTACGGTGCCACTTTCTGCCATCAAAAAGTGCTCTCAGCGGAAGCCTTTGGGTACACCTGAACTCCCTGGGGGAGCCTTTACGCAACCCCACACTCAACAGGACTCTGCGTCTTCACTCTTTCCTAACAACCCTAAACATAACTCTAACCGGAACAAGAAGCTGAACCCGAGTTAGACCCGAAAAATCACGTACGGTGCCACTTTCTGCCATCAAAAAGTGCTCTCAGCGGAAGCCTTTGGGGACACCTGAACTCCCTGGGGGAGCCTTTACGCAACCACACACTCAACAGGACTCTGCGTCTTCACTCTTTCCTAACAACCCTAAACATAACCCTAACCGCAACAAGAAGCTGAACCCGAGTTAGACCCGAAAAAACACGTACGGTGCCACTTTCTGCCATCAAAAAGTGCTCTCAGCGGAAGCCTTTGGCTACACCTGAACTCCCTGGGGGAGCCTTTACGCAACCCCACACTCAACAGGACTCTGCGTCTTCACTCTTTCCTAACAACCCTAAACATAACCCTAACCGCAACAAGAAGCTGAACCCGAGTTAGACCCGAAAAAACACGTACGGTGCCACTTTCTGCCATCAAAAAGTGCTCTCAGCGGAAGCCTTCGGGTACACCTGAACTCCCTGGGGGAGCCTTTACGCAACCCCACACTCAACAGGACTCTGCGTCTTCACTCTTTCCTAACAACCCTAAACATAACCCTAACCGGAACAAGAAGCTGAACCCGAGTTAGACCCGGAAAAAACACGTACGGTGCCACTTTCTGCCATCAAAAAGTGCTCTCAGCGGAAGCCTTCGGGTACACCTGAACTCCCTGGGGGAGCCTTTACGCAACCCCACACTCAACAGGACTCTGCGTCTTCACTCTTTCCTAACAACCCTAAACATAACCCTAACCGCAACAAGAAGCTGAACCCGAGTTAGACCCGAAAAAACACGTACGGTGCCACTTTCTGCCATCAAAAAGTGCTCTCAGCAGAAGCCTTCGGGTACACCTGAACTCCCTGGGGGAGCCTTTACGCAACCCCACACTCAACAGGACTCTGCGTCTTCACTCTTTCCTAACAACCCTAAACATAACTCTAACCGGAACAAGAAGCTGAACCCGAGTTAGACCCGAAAAATCACGTACGGTGCCACTTTCTGCCATCAAAAAGTGCTCTCAGCGGAAGCCTTTGGGTACACCTGAACTCCCTGGGGGAGCCTTTACGCAACCCCACACTCAACAGGACTCTGCGTCTTCACTCTTTCCTAACAACCCTAAACATAACCCTAACCGGAACAGGAAAATGAACCCGAGTTAGACCCGAAAAAACACGTACGGTGCCACATCTGCCATCAAAAAGTGCTCTCAGCGGAAGCCTTCGGGAACACCTGAACTCCCTGGGGGAGCCTTTACGCAACCCCACACTCAACAGGACTCTGCGTCTTCACTCTTTCCTAACAACCCTAAACATAACCCTAACCGGAACAAGAACCTGAACCCGAGTTAGACCCGAAAAAACACGTACGGTGCCACCTTCTGCCATCAAAAAGTGCTCTCAGCGGAAGCCTTTGGGTACACCTGAACTCCCTGGGGGAGCCTTTACGCAACCCCACACTCAACAGGACTCTGCCTCTTCACTCTTTCCTAACAACCCTAAACATAACTCTAACCGGAACAAGAAGCTGAACCCGAGTTAGACCCGAAAAATCACGTACGATGCCACTTTCTGCCATCAAAAAGTGCTCTCAGCGGAAGCCTTTGGGTACACCTGAACTCCCTGGGGGAGCCTTTACGCAACCCCACACTCAACAGGACTCTGCGTCTTCACTCTTTCCTAACAACCCTAAACATAACCCTAACCGGAACAGGGAAATGAACCTGAGTTAGACCCGAAAAATCACGTACGGTGCCACTTTCTGCCATCAAAAAGTGCTCTCAGCGGAAGCCTTTGGGTACACCTGAACTCCCTGGGGGAGCCTTTACGCAACCCCACACTCAACAGGACTCTGCGTCTTCACTCTTTCCTAACAACCCTAAACATAACTCTAACCGGAACAAGAAGCTGAACCCGAGTTAGACCCGAAAAATCACGTACGGTGCCACTTTCTGCCATCAAAAAGTGCTCTCAGCGGAAGCCTTTGGGGACACCTGAACTCCCTGGGGGAGCCTTTACGCAACCACACACTCAACAGGACTCTGCGTCTTCACTCTTTCCTAACAACCCTAAACATAACCCTAACCGCAACAAGAAGCTGAACCCGAGTTAGACCCGAAAAAACACGTACGGTGCCACTTTCTGCCATCAAAAAGTGCTCTCAGCGGAAGCCTTTGGGTACACCTGAACTCCCTGGGGGAGCCTTTACGCAACCCCACACTCAACAGGACTCTGCGTCTTCACTCTTTCCTAACAACCCTAAACATAACCCTAACCGCAACAAGAAGCTGAACCCGAGTTAGACCCGAAAAAACACGTACGGTGCCACTTTCTGCCATCAAAAAGTGCTCTCAGCGGAAGCCTTCGGGTACACCTGAACTCCCTGGGGGAGCCTTTACGCAACCCCACACTCAACAGGACTCTGCGTCTTCACTCTTTCCTAACAACCCTAAACATAACCCTAACCGCAACAAGAAGCTGAACCCGAGTTAGACCCGAAAAAACACGTACGGTGCCACTTTCTGCCATCAAAAAGTGCTCTCAGCAGAAGCCTTCGGGTACACCTGAACTCCCTGGGGGAGCCTTTACGCAACCCCACACTCAACAGGACTCTGCGTCTTCACTCTTTCCTAACAACCCGAAACATAACTCTAACCGGAACAAGAAGCTGAACCCGAGTTAGACCCGAAAAATCACGTACGGTGCCACTTTCTGCCATCAAAAAGTGCTCTCAGCGGAAGCCTTTGGGTACACCTGAACTCCCTGGGGGAGCCTTTACGCAACCCCACACTCAACAGGACTCTGCGTCTTCACTCTTTCCTAACAACCCTAAACATAACCCTAACCGGAACAGGAAAATGAACCCGAGTTAGACCCGAAAAAACACGTACGGTGCCACATCTGCCATCAAAAAGTGCTCTCAGCGGAAGCCTTCGGGAACACCTGAACTCCCTGGGGGAGCCTTTACGCAACCCCACACTCAACAGGACTCTGCGTCTTCACTCTTTCCTAACAACCCTAAACATAACCCTAACCGGAACAAGAACCTGAACCCGAGTTAGACCCGAAAAAACACGTACGGTGCCACTTTCTGCCATCAAAAAGTGCTCTCAGCGGAAGCCTTTGGGTACACCTGAACTCCCTGGGGGAGCCTTTACGCAACCCCACACTCAACAGGACTCTGCCTCTTCACTCTTTCCTAACAACCCTAAACATAACTCTAACCGGAACAAGAAGCTGAACCCGAGTTAGACCCGAAAAATCACGTACGGTGCCACTTTCTGCCATCAAAAAGTGCTCTCAGCGGAAGCCTTTGGGTACACCTGAACTCCCTGGGGGAGCCTTTACGCAACCCCACACTCAACAGGACTCTGCGTCTTCACTCTTTCCTAACAACCCTAAACATAACCCTAACCGCAACAAGAAGCTGAACCCGAGTTAGACCCGAAAAAACACGTACGGTGCCACTTTCTGCCATCAAAAAGTGCTCTCAGCGGAAGCCTTTGGCTACACCTGAACTCCCTGGGGGAGCCTTTACGCAACCCCACACTCAACAGGACTCTGCGTCTTCACTCTTTCCTAACAACCCTAAACATAACTCTAACCGGAACAAGAAGCTGAACCCGAGTTAGACCCGAAAAATCACGTACGGTGCCACTTTCTGCCATCAAAAAGTGCTCTCAGCGGAAGCCTTTGGGTACACCTGAACTCCCTGGGGGAGCCTTTACGCAACCCCACACTCAACAGGACTCTGCGTCTTCACTCTTTCCTAACAACCCTAAACATAACTCTAACCGGAACAAGAAGCTGAACCCGAGTTAGACCCGAAAAATCACGTACGGTGCCACTTTCTGCCATCAAAAAGTGCTCTCAGCGGAAGCCTTTGGGGACACCTGAACTCCCTGGGGGAGCCTTTACGCAACCACACACTCAACAGGACTCTGCGTCTTCACTCTTTCCTAACAACCCTAAACATAACCCTAATCGGAACAAGAAGCTGAACCCGAGTTAGACCCGAAAAAACACGTACGGTGCCACTTTCTGCCATCAAAAAGTGCTCTCAGCGGAAGCCTTTGGGTACACCTGAACTCCCTGGGGGAGCCTTTACGCAACCACACACTCAACAGGACTCTGCGTCTTCACTCTTTCCTAACAACCCTAAACATAACCCTAACCGGAACAAGAAGCTGAACCCGAGTTAGACCCGAAAAAACACGTACGGTGCCACTTTCTGCCATCAAAAAGTGCTCTCAGCGGAAGCCTTTGGGTACACCTGAACTCCCTGGGGGAGCCTTTACGCAACCCCACACTCAACAGGACTCTGCGTCTTCACTCTTTCCTAACAACCCTAAACATAACCCTAACCGGAACAGGAAAATGAACCTGAGTTTGACCCGAAAAAACACGTACGGTGCCACTTTCTGCCATCAAAAAGTGCTCTCAGCGGAAGCCTTTGGGTACACCTGAACTCCCTGGGGGAGCCTTTACGCAACCCCACACTCAACAGGACTCTGCGTCTTCACTCTTTCCTAACAACCCTAAACATAACCCTAACCGCAACAAGAAGCTGAACCCGAGTTAGACCCGGAAAAACACGTACGGTGCCACTTTCTGCCATCAAAAAGTGCTCTCAGCGGAAGCCTTTGGCTACACCTGAACTCCCTGGGGGAGCCTTTACGCAACCCCACACTCAACAGGACTCTGCGTCTTCACTCTTTCCTAACAACCCTAAACATAACCCTAACCGGAACAGGAAAATGAACCTGAGTTAGACCCGAAAAATCAGGTACGGTGCCACTTTCTGCCATCAAAAAGTGCTCTCAGCGGAAGCCTTTGGGTACACCTGAACTCCCTGGGGGAGCCTTTACGCAACCCCACACTCAACAGGACTCTGCGTCTTCACTCTTTCCTAACAACCCTAAACATAACTCTAACCGGAACAAGAAGCTGAACCCGAGTTAGACCCGAAAAATCACGTACGGTGCCACTTTCTGCCATCAAAAAGTGCTCTCAGCGGAAGCCTTTGGGGACACCTGAACTCCCTGGGGGAGCCTTTACGCAACCACACACTCAACAGGACTCTGCGTCTTCACTCTTTCCTAACAACCCTAAACATAACCCTAACCGCAACAAGAAGCTGAACCCGAGTTAGACCCGAAAAAACACGTACGGTGCCACTTTCTGCCATCAAAAAGTGCTCTCAGCGGAAGCCTTTGGCTACACCTGAACTCCCTGGGGGAGCCTTTACGCAACCCCACACTCAACAGGACTCTGCGTCTTCACTCTTTCCTAACAACCCTAAACATAACCCTAACCGCAACAAGAAGCTGAACCCGAGTTAGACCCGAAAAAACACGTACGGTGCCACTTTCTGCCATCAAAAAGTGCTCTCAGCGGAAGCCTTCGGGTACACCTGAACTCCCTGGGGGAGCCTTTACGCAACCCCACACTCAACAGGACTCTGCGTCTTCACTCTTTCCTAACAACCCTAAACATAACCCTAACCGGAACAAGAAGCTGAACCCGAGTTAGACCCGGAAAAAACACGTACGGTGCCACTTTCTGCCGTCAAAAAGTGCTCTCAGCGGAAGCCTTCGGGTACACCTGAACTCCCTGGGGGAGCCTTTACGCAACCCCACACTCAACAGGACTCTGCGTCTTCACTCTTTCCTAACAACCCTAAACATAACCCTAACCGCAACAAGAAGCTGAACCCGAGTTAGACCCGAAAAAACACGTACGGTGCCACTTTCTGCCATCAAAAAGTGCTCTCAGCAGAAGCCTTCGGGTACACCTGAACTCCCTGGGGGAGCCTTTACGCAACCCCACACTCAACAGGACTCTGCGTCTTCACTCTTTCCTAACAACCCTAAACATAACTCTAACCGGAACAAGAAGCTGAACCCGAGTTAGACCCGAAAAATCACGTACGGTGCCACTTTCTGCCATCAAAAAGTGCTCTCAGCGGAAGCCTTTGGGTACACCTGAACTCCCTGGGGGAGCCTTTACGCAACCCCACACTCAACAGGACTCTGCGTCTTCACTCTTTCCTAACAACCCTAAACATAACCCTAACCGGAACAGGAAAATGAACCCGAGTTAGACCCGAAAAAACACGTACGGTGCCACATCTGCCATCAAAAAGTGCTCTCAGCGGAAGCCTTCGGGAACACCTGAACTCCCTGGGGGAGCCTTTACGCAACCCCACACTCAACAGGACTCTGCGTCTTCACTCTTTCCTAACAACCCTAAACATAACCCTAACCGGAACAAGAACCTGAACCCGAGTTAGACCCGAAAAAACACGTACGGTGCCACTTTCTGCCATCAAAAAGTGCTCTCAGCGGAAGCCTTTGGGTACACCTGAACTCCCTGGGGGAGCCTTTACGCAACCCCACACTCAACAGGACTCTGCCTCTTCACTCTTTCCTAACAACCCTAAACATAACTCTAACCGGAACAAGAAGCTGAACCCGAGTTAGACCCGAAAAATCACGTACGATGCCACTTTCTGCCATCAAAAAGTGCTCTCAGCGGAAGCCTTTGGGTACACCTGAACTCCCTGGGGGAGCCTTTACGCAACCCCACACTCAACAGGACTCTGCGTCTTCACTCTTTCCTAACAACCCTAAACATAACCCTAACCGGAACAGGAAAATGAACCTGAGTTAGACCCGAAAAAACACGTACGGTGCCACTTTCTGCCATCAAAAAGTGCTCTCAGCGGAAGCCTTTGGGTACACCTGAACTCCCTGGGGGAGCCTTTACGCAACCCCACACTCAACAGGACTCTGCGTCTTCACTCTTTCCTAACAACCCTAAACATAACTCTAACGGGAACAAGAAGCTGAACCCGAGTTAGACCCGAAAAATCACGTACGGTGCCACTTTCTGCCATCAAAAAGTGCTCTCAGCGGAAGCCTTTGGGTACACCTGAACTCCCTGGGGGAGCCTTTACGCAACCCCACACTCAACAGGACTCTGCGTCTTCACTCTTTCCTAACAACCCTAAACATAACTCTAACCGGAACAAGAAGCTGAACCCGAGTTAGACCCGAAAAATCACGTACGGTGCCACTTTCTGCCATCAAAAAGTGCTCTCAGCGGAAGCCTTTGGGGACACCTGAACTCCCTGGGGGAGCCTTTACGCAACCACACACTCAACAGGACTCTGCGTCTTCACTCTTTCCTAACAACCCTAAACATAACCCTAACCGCAACAAGAAGCTGAACCCGAGTTAGACCCGGAAAAACACGTACGGTGCCACTTTCTGCCATCAAAAAGTGCTCTCAGCGGAAGCCTTTGGGTACACCTGAACTCCCTGGGGGAGCCTTTACGCAACCCCACACTCAACAGGACTCTGCGTCTTCACTCTTTCCTAACAACCCTAAACATAACCCTAACCGCAACAAGAAGCTGAACCCGAGTTAGACCCGAAAAAACACGTACGGTGCCACTTTCTGCCATCAAAAAGTGCTCTCAGCGGAAGCCTTCGGGTACACCTGAACTCCCTGGGGGAGCCTTTACGCAACCCCACACTCAACAGGACTCTGCGTCTTCACTCTTTCCTAACAACCCTAAACATAACCCTAACCGCAACAAGAAGCTGAACCCGAGTTAGACCCGAAAAAACACGTACGGTGCCACTTTCTGCCATCAAAAAGTGCTCTCAGCAGAAGCCTTCGGGTACACCTGAACTCCCTGGGGGAGCCTTTACGCAACCCCACACTCAACAGGACTCTGCGTCTTCACTCTTTCCTAACAACCCGAAACATAACTCTAACCGGAACAAGAAGCTGAACCCGAGTTAGACCCGAAAAATCACGTACGGTGCCACTTTCTGCCATCAAAAAGTGCTCTCAGCGGAAGCCTTTGGGTACACCTGAACTCCCTGGGGGAGCCTTTACGCAACCCCACACTCAACAGGACTCTGCGTCTTCACTCTTTCCTAACAACCCTAAACATAACCCTAACCGGAACAGGAAAATGAACCCGAGTTAGACCCGAAAAAACACGTACGGTGCCACATCTGCCATCAAAAAGTGCTCTCAGCGGAAGCCTTCGGGAACACCTGAACTCCCTGGGGGAGCCTTTACGCAACCCCACACTCAACAGGACTCTGCGTCTTCACTCTTTCCTAACAACCCTAAACATAACCCTAACCGGAACAAGAACCTGAACCCGAGTTAGACCCGAAAAAACACGTACGGTGCCACTTTCTGCCATCAAAAAGTGCTCTCAGCGGAAGCCTTTGGGTACACCTGAACTCCCTGGGGGAGCCTTTACGCAACCCCACACTCAACAGGACTCTGCCTCTTCACTCTTTCCTAACAACCCTAAACATAACTCTAACCGGAACAAGAAGCTGAACCCGAGTTAGACCCGAAAAATCACGTACGGTGCCACTTTCTGCCATCAAAAAGTGCTCTCAGCGGAAGCCTTTGGGTACACCTGAACTCCCTGGGGGAGCCTTTACGCAACCCCACACTCAACAGGACTCTGCGTCTTCACTCTTTCCTAACAACCCTAAACATAACCCTAACCGGAACAGGAAAATGAACCTGAGTTAGACCCGAAAAAACACGTACGGTGCCACTTTCTGCCATCAAAAAGTGCTCTCAGCGGAAGCCTTTGGCTACACCTGAACTCCCTGGGGGAGCCTTTACGCAACCCCACACTCAACAGGACTCTGCGTCTTCACTCTTTCCTAACAACCCTAAACATAACTCTAACCGGAACAAGAAGCTGAACCCGAGTTAGACCCGAAAAATCACGTACGGTGCCACTTTCTGCCATCAAAAAGTGCTCTCAGCGGAAGCCTTTGGGTACACCTGAACTCCCTGGGGGAGCCTTTACGCAACCCCACACTCAACAGGACTCTGCGTCTTCACTCTTTCCTAACAACCCTAAACATAACTCTAACCGGAACAAGAAGCTGAACCCGAGTTAGACCCGAAAAATCACGTACGGTGCCACTTTCTGCCATCAAAAAGTGCTCTCAGCGGAAGCCTTTGGGGACACCTGAACTCCCTGGGGGAGCCTTTACGCAACCACACACTCAACAGGACTCTGCGTCTTCACTCTTTCCTAACAACCCTAAACATAACCCTAACCGCAACAAGAAGCTGAACCCGAGTTAGACCCGAAAAAACACGTACGGTGCCACTTTCTGCCATCAAAAAGTGCTCTCAGCGGAAGCCTTTGGGTACACCTGAACTCCCTGGGGGAGCCTTTACGCAACCCCACACTCAACAGGACTCTGCGTCTTCACTCTTTCCTAACAACCCTAAACATAACCCTAACCGCAACAAGAAGCTGAACCCGAGTTAGACCCGAAAAAACACGTACGGTGCCACTTTCTGCCATCAAAAAGTGCTCTCAGCGGAAGCCTTCGGGTACACCTGAACTCCCTGGGGGAGCCTTTACGCAACCCCACACTCAACAGGACTCTGCGTCTTCACTCTTTCCTAACAACCCTAAACATAACCCTCACCGCAACAAGAAGCTGAACCCGAGTTAGACCCGAAGAAACACGTACGGTGCCACTTTCTGCCATCAAAAAGTGCTCTCAGCGGAAGCCTTCGGGTACACCTGAACTCCCTGGGGGAGCCTTTACGCAACCCCACACTCAACAGGACTCTGCGTCTTCACTCTTTCCTAACAACCCTAAACATAACCCTAACCGGAACAAGAAGCTGAACCCGAGTTAGACCCGAAAAAACACGTACGGTGCCACTTTCTGCCATCAAAAAGTGCTCTCAGCAGAAGCCTTCGGGTACACCTGAACTCCCTGGGGGAGCCTTTACGCAACCCCACACTCAACAGGACTCTGCGTCTTCACTCTTTCCTAACAACCCGAAACATAACTCTAACCGGAACAAGAAGCTGAACCCGAGTTAGACCCGAAAAATCACGTACGATGCCACTTTCTGCCATCAAAAAGTGCTCTCAGCGGAAGCCTTTGGGTACACCTGAACTCCCTGGGGGAGCCTTTACGCAACCCCACACTCAACAGGACTCTGCGTCTTCACTCTTTCCTAACAACCCTAAACATAACCCTAACCGGAACAGGAAAATGAACCCGAGTTAGACCCGAAAAAACACGTACGGTGCCACTTTCTGCCATCAAAAAGTGCTCTCAGCGGAAGCCTTCGGGAACACCTGAACTCCCTGGGGGAGCCTTTACGCAACCCCACACTCAACAGGACTCTGCGTCTTCACTCTTTCCTAACAACCCTAAACATAACCCTAACCGCAACAAGAAGCTGAACCCGAGTTAGACCCGAAAAAACACGTACGGTGCCACTTTCTGCCATCAAAAAGTGCTCTCAGCGGAAGCCTTTGGGTACACCTGAACTCCCTGGGGGAGCCTTTACGCAACCCCACACTCAACAGGACTCTGCCTCTTCACTCTTTCCTAACAACCCTAAACATAACCCTAACCGCAACAAGAAGCTGAACCCGAGTTAGACCCGAAAAATCACGTACGGTGCCACTTTCTGCCATCAAAAAGTGCTCTCAGCGGAAGCCTTTGGGTACACCTGAACTCCCTGGGGGAGCCTTTACGCAACCCCACACTCAACAGGACTCTGCGTCTTCACTCTTTCCTAACAACCCTAAACATAACCCTAACCGGAACAGGAAAATGAACCTGAGTTAGACCCGAAAAAACACGTACGGTGCCACTTTCTGCCATCAAAAAGTGCTCTCAGCAGAAGCCTTTGGGTACACCTGAACTCCCTGGGGGAGCCTTTACGCAACCCCACACTCAACAGGACTCTGCGTCTTCACTCTTTCCTAACAACCCTAAACATAACTCTAACCGGAACAAGAAGCTGAACCCGAGTTAGAACCGAAAAAACACGTACGGTGCCACTTTCTGCCAGCAAAAAGTGCTCTCAGCGGAAGCCTTCGGGTACACCTGAACTTCCTGGGGGAGCCTTTACGCAATCCCACACTCAACAGGACTCTGCGTCTTCACTCTTTCCTAACAACCCTAAACATAACTCTAACCGGAACAAGAAGCTGAACCCGAGTTAGACCCGAAAAATCACGTACGGTGCCACTTTCTGCCATCAAAAAGTGCTCTCAGCGGAAGCCTTTGGGTACACCTGAACTCCCTGGGGGAGCCTTTACGCAACCCCACACTCAACAGGACTCTGCGTCTTCACTCTTTCCTAACAACCCTAAACATAACCCTAACCGCAACAAGAAGCTGAACCCGAGTTAGACCCGAAAAAACACGTACAGTGCCACTTTAAGCCATCAAAAAGTGCTCTCAGCGGAAGCCTTTGGGTACACCTGAACTCCCTGGGGGAGCCTTTACGCAACCACACACTCAACAGGACTCTGCGTCTTCACTCTTTCCTAACAACCCTAAACATAACCCTCACCGCAACAAGAAGCTGAACCCGAGTTAGACCCGAAAAATCACGTACGGTGCCACTTTCTGCCATCAAAAAGTGCTCTCAGCGGAAGCCTTCGGGTACACCTGAACTCCCTGGGGGAGCCTTTACGCAACCCCACACTCAACAGGACTCTGCGTCTTCACTCTTTCCTAACAACCCTAAACATAACCCTAACCGCAACAAGAAGCTGAACCCGAGTTAGACCCGAAAAAACACGTACGGTGCCACTTTCTGCCATCAAAAAGTGCTCTCAGCAGAAGCCTTCGGGTACACCTGAACTCCCTGGGGGAGCCTTTACGCAACCCCACACTCAACAGGACTCTGCGTCTTCACTCTTTCCTAACAACCCTAAACATAACTCTAACCGGAACAAGAAGCTGAACCCGAGTTAGACCCGGAAAAACACGTACGGTGCCACTTTCTGCCATCAAAAAGTGCTCTCAGCGGAAGCCTTTGGGTACACCTGAACTCCCTGGGGGAGCCTTTACGCAACCCCACACTCAACAGGACTCTGCGTCTTCACTCTTTCCTAACAACCCTAAACATAACCCTAACCGGAACAGGAAAATGAACCCGAGTTAGACCCGAAAAAACACGTACGGTGCCACTTTCTGCCATCAAAAAGTGCTCTCAGCGGAAGCCTTCGGGAACACCTGAACTCCCTGGGGGAGCCTTTACGCAACCCCACACTCAACAGGACTCTGCGTCTTCACTCTTTCCTAACAACCCTAAACATAACTCTAACCGGAACAAGAAGCTGAACCCGAGTTAGACCCGAAAAAACACGTACGGTGCCACTTTCTGCCAGCAAAAAGTGCTCTCAGCGGAAGCCTTCGGGTACACCTGAACTTCCTGGGGGAGCCTTTACGCAATCCCACACTCAACAGGACTCTGCGTCTTCACTCTTTCCTAACAACCCTAAACATAACCCTAACCGCAACAAGAAGCTGAACCCGAGTTAGACCCGAAAAATCACGTACGGTGCCACTTTCTGCCATCAAAAAGTGCTCTCAGCGGAAGCCTTTGGGTACACCTGAACTCCCTGGGGGAGCCTTTACGCAACCCCACACTCAACAGGACTCTGCGTCTTCACTCTTTCCTAACAACCCTAAACATAACCCTAACCGCAACAAGAAGCTGAACCCGAGTTAGACCCGAAAAAACACGTACAGTGCCACTTTAAGCCATCAAAAAGTGCTCTCAGCGGAAGCCTTTGGGTACACCTGAACTCCCTGGGGGAGCCTTTACGCAACCACACACTCAACAGGACTCTGCGTCTTCACTCTTTCCTAACAACCCTAAACATAACCCTAACCGCAACAAGAAGCTGAACCCGAGTTAGACCCGAAAAATCACGTACGGTGCCACTTTCTGCCATCAAAAAGTGCTCTCAGCGGAAGCCTTTGGGGACACCTGAACTCCCTGGGGGAGCCTTTACGCAACCCCACACTCAACAGGACTCTGCGTCTTCACTCTTTCCTAACAACCCTAAACATAACCCTAACCGCAACAAGAAGCTGAACCCGAGTTAGACCCGAAAAAACACGTACGGTGCCACTTTCTGCCATCAAAAAGTGCTCTCAGCGGAAGCCTTCGGGTACACCTGAACTCCCTGGGGGAGCCTTTACGCAACCCCACACTCAACAGGACTCTGCGTCTTCACTCTTTCCTAACAACCCTAAACATAACCCTAACCGGAACAAGAAGCTGAACCCGAGTTAGACCCGAAAAAACACGTACGGTGCCACTTTCTGCCATCAAAAAGTGCTCTCAGCGGAAGCCTTCGGGTACACCTGAACTCCCTGGGGGAGCCTTTACGCAACCCCACACTCAACAGGACTCTGCGTCTTCACTCTTTCCTAACAACCCTAAACATAACTCTAACCGGAACAAGAAGCTGAACCCGAGTTAGACCCGGAAAAACACGTACGGTGCCACTTTCTGCCATCAAAAAGTGCTCTCAGCGGAAGCCTTTGGGTACACCTGAACTCCCTGGGGGAGCCTTTACGCAACCCCACACTCAACAGGACTCTGCGTCTTCACTCTTTCCTAACAACCCTAAACATAACCCTAACCGGAACAGGAAAATGAACCCGAGTTAGACCCGAAAAAACACGTACGGTGCCACTTTCTGCC
Source organism: Anser anser (assembly GCF_964211835.1). Classification (NCBI taxonomy): domain Eukaryota; kingdom Metazoa; phylum Chordata; class Aves; order Anseriformes; family Anatidae; genus Anser; species Anser anser. The sequence continues at coordinate 337,158 of NC_139746.1, forward strand.
ATCAAAAAGTGCTCTCAGCGGAAGCCTTCGGGAACACCTGAACTCCCTGGGGGAGCCTTTACGCAACCCCACACTCAACAGGACTCTGCGTCTTCACTCTTTCCTAACAACCCTAAACATAACCCTCACCGCAACAAGAAGCTGAACCCGAGTTAGACCCGAAAAAACACGTACGGTGCCACTTTCTGCCATCAAAAAGTGCTCTCAGCGGAAGCCTTTGGGTACACCTGAACTCCCTGGGGGAGCCTTTACGCAACCCCACACTCAACAGGACTCTGCGTCTTCACTCTTTCCTAACAACCCTAAACATAACTCTAACCGGAACAAGAAGCTGAACCCGAGTTAGACCCGAAAAATCACGTACGGTGCCACTTTCTGCCATCAAAAAGTGCTCTCAGCGGAAGCCTTTGGGTACACCTGAACTCCCTGGGGGAGCCTTTACGCAACCCCACACTCAACAGGACTCTGCGTCTTCACTCTTTCCTAACAACCCTAAACATAACCCTAACCGGAACAGGAAAATGAACCTGAGTTAGACCCGAAAAAACACGTACGGTGCCACTTTCTGCCATCAAAAAGTGCTCTCAGCAGAAGCCTTTGGGTACACCTGAACTCCCTGGGGGAGCCTTTACGCAACCCCACACTCAACAGGACTCTGCGTCTTCACTCTTTCCTAACAACCCTAAACATAACTCTAACCGGAACAAGAAGCTGAACCCGAGTTAGACCCGAAAAAACACGTACGGTGCCACTTTCTGCCAGCAAAAAGTGCTCTCAGCGGAAGCCTTCGGGTACACCTGAACTTCCTGGGGGAGCCTTTACGCAATCCCACACTCAACAGGACTCTGCGTCTTCACTCTTTCCTAACAACCCTAAACATAACCCTAACCGGAACAAGAAGCTGAACCCGAGTTAGACCCGAAAAATCACGTACGGTGCCACTTTCTGCCATCAAAAAGTGCTCTCAGCGGAAGCCTTTGGGTACACCTGAACTCCCTGGGGGAGCCTTTACGCAACCCCACACTCAACAGGACTCTGCGTCTTCACTCTTTCCTAACAACCCTAAACATAACCCTAACCGCAACAAGAAGCTGAACCCGAGTTAGACCCGAAAAAACACGTACAGTGCCACTTTAAGCCATCAAAAAGTGCTCTCAGCGGAAGCCTTTGGGGACACCTGAACTCCCTGGGGGAGCCTTTACGCAACCACACACTCAACAGGACTCTGCGTCTTCACTCTTTCCTAACAACCCTAAACATAACCCTAACCGCAACAAGAAGCTGAACCCGAGTTAGACCCGAAAAAACACGTATGGTGCCACTTTCTGCCATCAAAAAGTGCTCTCAGTGGAAGCCTTTGGGTACACCTGAACTCCCTGGGGGAACCTTTACGCAACCACACACTCAACAGGACTCTGCGTCTTCACTCTTTCCTAACAACCCTAAACATAACCCTAACCGCAACAAGAAGCTGAACCCGAGTTAGACCCGAAAAAACACGTACGGTGCCACTTTCTGCCATCAAAAAGTGCTCTCAGCGGAAGCCTTTGGCTACACCTGAACTCCCTGGGGGAGCCTTTACGCAACCCCACACTCAACAGGACTCTGCGTCTTCACTCTTTCCTAACAACCCTAAACATAACCCTAACCGGAACAGGAAAATGAACCTGAGTTAGACCCGAAAAATCACGTACGGTGCCACTTTATGCCATCAAAAAGTGCTCTCAGCGGAAGCCTTTGGGTACACCTGAACTCCCTGGGGGAGCCTTTACGCAACCCCACACTCAACAGGACTCTGCGTCTTCACTCTTTCCTAACAACCCTAAACATAACTCTAACCGGAACAAGAAGCTGAACCCGAGTTAGACCCGAAAAAACACGTACGGTGCCACTTTCTGCCAGCAAAAAGTGCTCTCAGCGGAAGCCTTCGGGTACACCTGAACTTCCTGGGGGAGCCTTTACGCAATCCCACACTCAACAGGACTCTGCGTCTTCACTCTTTCCTAACAACCCTAAACATAACCCTAACCGGAACAAGAAGCTGAACCCGAGTTAGACCCGAAAAATCACGTACGGTGCCACTTTCTGCCATCAAAAAGTGCTCTCAGCGGAAGCCTTTGGGGACACCTGAACTCCCTGGGGGAGCCTTTACGCAACCCCACACTCAACAGGACTCTGCGTCTTCACTCTTTCCTAACAACCCTAAACATAACCCTAACCGCAACAAGAAGCTGAACCCGAGTTAGACCCGAAAAAACACGTATGGTGCCACTTTCTGCCATCAAAAAGTGCTCTCAGTGGAAGCCTTTGGGTACACCTGAACTCCCTGGGGGAACCTTTACGCAACCACACACTCAACAGGACTCTGCGTCTTCACTCTTTCCTAACAACCCTAAACATAACCCTAACCGGAACAAGAAGCTGAACCCGAGTTAGACCCGAAAAAACACGTACGGTGCCACTTTCTGCCATCAAAAAGTGCTCTCAGCGGAAGCCTTTGGCTACACCTGAACTCCCTGGGGGAGCCTTTACGCAACCCCACACTCAACAGGACTCTGCGTCTTCACTCTTTCCTAACAACCCTAAACATAACCCTAACCGGAACAGGAAAATGAACCTGAGTTAGACCCGAAAAATCACGTACGGTGCCACTTTATGCCATCAAAAAGTGCTCTCAGCGGAAGCCTTTGGGTACACCTGAACTCCCTGGGGGAGCCTTTACGCAACCCCACACTCAACAGGACTCTGCGTCTTCACTCTTTCCTAACAACCCTAAACATAACTCTAACCGGAACAAGAAGCTGAACCCGAGTTAGACCCGAAAAAACACGTACGGTGCCACTTTCTGCCATCAAAAAGTGCTCTCAGCAGAAGCCTTTGGGTACACCTGAACTCCCTGGGGGAGCCTTTACGCAACCCCACACTCAACAGGACTCTGCGTCTTCACTCTTTCCTAACAACCCTAAACATAACCCTAACCGCAACAAGAAGCTGAACCCGAGTTAGACCCGAAAAATCACGTACGGTGCCACTTTCTGCCATCAAAAAGTGCTCTCAGCGGAAGCCTTTGGGGACACCTGAACTCCCTGGGGGAGCCTTTACGCAACCCCACACTCAACAGGACTCTGCGTCTTCACTCTTTCCTAACAACCCTAAACATAACCCTAACCGCAACAAGAAGCTGAACCCGAGTTAGACCCGAAAAAACACGTACGGTGCCACTTTCTGCCATCAAAAAGTGCTCTCAGCGGAAGCCTTCGGGTACACCTGAACTCCCTGGGGGAGCCTTTACGCAACCCCACACTCAACAGGACTCTGCGTCTTCACTCTTTCCTAACAACCCTAAACATAACCCTAACCGGAACAAGAAGCTGAACCCGAGTTAGACCCGAAAAAACACGTACGGTGCCACTTTCTGCCATCAAAAAGTGCTCTCAGCAGAAGCCTTCGGGTACACCTGAACTCCCTGGGGGAGCCTTTACGCAACCCCACACTCAACAGGACTCTGCGTCTTCACTCTTTCCTAACAACCCTAAACATAACTCTAACCGGAACAAGAAGCTGAACCCGAGTTAGACCCGAAAAATCACGTACGGTGCCACTTTCTGCCATCAAAAAGTGCTCTCAGCGGAAGCCTTTGGGTACACCTGAACTCCCTGGGGGAGCCTTTACGCAACCCCACACTCAACAGGACTCTGCGTCTTCACTCTTTCCTAACAACCCTAAACATAACCCTAACCGCAACAAGAAGCTGAACCCGAGTTAGACCCGAAAAAACACGTACAGTGCCACTTTAAGCCATCAAAAAGTGCTCTCAGCGGAAGCCTTTGGGGACACCTGAACTCCCTGGGGGAGCCTTTACGCAACCACACACTCAACAGGACTCTGCGTCTTCACTCTTTCCTAACAACCCTAAACATAACCCTAACCGCAACAAGAAGCTGAACCCGAGTTAGACCCGAAAAAACACGTATGGTGCCACTTTCTGCCATCAAAAAGTGCTCTCAGCAGAAGCCTTTGGGTACACCTGAACTCCCTGGGGGAGCCTTTACGCAACCACACACTCAACAGGACTCTGCGTCTTCACTCTTTCCTAACAACCCTAAACATAACCCTAACCGGAACAAGAAGCTGAACCCGAGTTAGACCCGAAAAAACACGTACGGTGCCACTTTCTGCCATCAAAAAGTGCTCTCAGCGGAAGCCTTTGGGTACACCTGAACTCCCTGGGGGAGCCTTTACGCAACCCCACACTCAACAGGACTCTGCGTCTTCACTCTTTCCTAACAACCCTAAACATAACCCTAACCGCAACAAGAAGCTGAACCCGAGTTAGACCCGAAAAATCACGTACGGTGCCACTTTCTGCCATCAAAAAGTGCTCTCAGCGGAAGCCTTTGGGTACACCTGAACTCCCTGGGGGAGCCTTTACGCAACCCCACACTCAACAGGACTCTGCGTCTTCACTCTTTCCTAACAACCCTAAACATAACCCTAACCGGAACAGGAAAATGAACCTGAGTTAGACCCGAAAAAACACGTACGGTGCCACTTTCTGCCATCAAAAAGTGCTCTCAGCAGAAGCCTTCGGGTACACCTGAACTCCCTGGGGGAGCCTTTACGCAACCCCACACTCAACAGGACTCTGCGTCTTCACTCTTTCCTAACAACCCTAAACATAACTCTAACCGGAACAAGAAGCTGAACCCGAGTTAGACCCGAAAAATCACGTACGGTGCCACTTTCTGCCATCAAAAAGTGCTCTCAGCGGAAGCCTTTGGGTACACCTGAACTCCCTGGGGGAGCCTTTACGCAACCCCACACTCAACAGGACTCTGCGTCTTCACTCTTTCCTAACAACCCTAAACATAACCCTAACCGCAACAAGAAGCTGAACCCGAGTTAGACCCGAAAAAACACGTACAGTGCCACTTTAAGCCATCAAAAAGTGCTCTCAGCGGAAGCCTTTGGGGACACCTGAACTCCCTGGGGGAGCCTTTACGCAACCACACACTCAACAGGACTCTGCGTCTTCACTCTTTCCTAACAACCCTAAACATAACCCTAACCGCAACAAGAAGCTGAACCCGAGTTAGACCCGAAAAAACACGTATGGTGCCACTTTCTGCCATCAAAAAGTGCTCTCAGCAGAAGCCTTTGGGTACACCTGAACTCCCTGGGGGAGCCTTTACGCAACCACACACTCAACAGGACTCTGCGTCTTCACTCTTTCCTAACAACCCTAAACATAACCCTAACCGGAACAAGAAGCTGAACCCGAGTTAGACCCGAAAAAACACGTACGGTGCCACTTTCTGCCATCAAAAAGTGCTCTCAGCGGAAGCCTTTGGGTACACCTGAACTCCCTGGGGGAGCCTTTACGCAACCCCACACTCAACAGGACTCTGCGTCTTCACTCTTTCCTAACAACCCTAAACATAACCCTAACCGCAACAAGAAGCTGAACCCGAGTTAGACCCGAAAAATCACGTACGGTGCCACTTTCTGCCATCAAAAAGTGCTCTCAGCGGAAGCCTTTGGGTACACCTGAACTCCCTGGGGGAGCCTTTACGCAACCCCACACTCAACAGGACTCTGCGTCTTCACTCTTTCCTAACAACCCTAAACATAACCCTAACCGGAACAGGAAAATGAACCTGAGTTAGACCCGAAAAAACACGTACGGTGCCACTTTATGCCATCAAAAAGTGCTCTCAGCGGAAGCCTTTGGGTACACCTGAACTCCCTGGGGGAGCCTTTACGCAACCCCACACTCAACAGGACTCTGCGTCTTCACTCTTTCCTAACAACCCTAAACATAACCCTAACCGCAACAAGAAGCTGAACCCGAGTTAGACCCGAAAAAACACGTACGGTGCCACTTTCTGCCAGCAAAAAGTGCTCTCAGCAGAAGCCTTTGGGTACACCTGAACTCCCTGGGGGAGCCTTTACGCAACCCCACACTCAACAGGACTCTGCGTCTTCACTCTTTCCTAACAACCCTAAACATAACCCTAACCGCAACAAGAAGCTGAACCCGAGTTAGACCCGAAAAATCACGTACGGTGCCACTTTCTGCCATCAAAAAGTGCTCTCAGCGGAAGCCTTTGGGTACACCTGAACTCCCTGGGGGAGCCTTTACGCAACCCCACACTCAACAGGACTCTGCGTCTTCACTCTTTCCTAACAACCCTAAACATAACTCTAACCGGAACAAGAAGCTGAACCCGAGTTAGACCCGAAAAATCACGTACGGTGCCACTTTCTGCCATCAAAAAGTGCTCTCAGCGGAAGCCTTTGGGGACACCTGAACTCCCTGGGGGAGCCTTTACGCAACCCCACACTCAACAGGACTCTGCGTCTTCACTCTTTCCTAACAACCCTAAACATAACCCTAACCGCAACAAGAAGCTGAACCCGAGTTAGACCCGAAAAAACACGTACGGTGCCACTTTCTGCCATCAAAAAGTGCTCTCAGCGGAAGCCTTCGGGTACACCTGAACTCCCTGGGGGAGCCTTTACGCAACCCCACACTCAACAGGAGTCTGCGTCTTCACTCTTTCCTAACAACCCTAAACATAACCCTAACCGGAACAAGAAGCTGAACCCGAGTTAGACCCGAAAAAACACGTACGGTGCCACTTTCTGCCATCAAAAAGTGCTCTCAGCGGAAGCCTTCGGGTACACCTGAACTCCCTGGGGGAGCCTTTACGCAACCCCACACTCAACAGGACTCTGCGTCTTCACTCTTTCCTAACAACCCTAAACATAACCCTAACCGGAACAAGAAGCTGAACCCGAGTTAGACCCGAAAAAACACGTACGGTGCCACTTTCTGCCATCAAAAAGTGCTCTCAGCGGAAGCCTTTGGGTACACCTGAACTCCCTGGGGGAGCCTTTACGCAACCCCACACTCAACAGGACTCTGCGTCTTCACTCTTTCCTAACAACCCTAAACATAACCCTAACCGGAACAAGAAGCTGAACCCGAGTTAGACCCGAAAAATCACGTACGGTGCCACTTTCTGCCATCAAAAAGTGCTCTCAGCGGAAGCCTTTGGGTACACCTGAACTCCCTGGGGGAGCCTTTACGCAACCCCACATTCAACAGGACTCTGCGTCTTCACTCTTCCCTAACAACCCTAAACATAACCCTAACCGGAACAGGAAAATGACCCCGAGTTAGACCCGAAAAAACACGTACGGTGCCACTTTCTGCCATCAAAAAGTGCTCTCAGCGGAAGCCTTTGGGTACACCTGAACTCCCTGGGGGAGCCTTTACGCAACCCCACACTCAACAGGACTCTGCGTCTTCACTCTTTCCTAACAACCCTAAACATAACTCTAACCGGAACAAGAAGCTGAACCCGAGTTAGACCCGAAAAAACACGTACGGTGCCACTTTCTGCCATCAAAAAGTGCTCTCAGCGGAAGCCTTCGGGTACACCTGAACTTCCTGGGGGAGCCTTTACGCAATCCCACACTCAACAGGACTCTGCGTCTTCACTCTTTCCTAACAACCCTAAACATAACCCTAACCGGAACAAGAAGCTGAACCCGAGTTAGACCCGAAAAATCACGTACGGTGCCACTTTCTGCCATCAAAAAGTGCTCTCAGCGGAAGCCTTTGGGTACACCTGAACTCCCTGGGGGAGCCTTTACGCAACCCCACACTCAACAGGACTCTCCGTCTTCACTCTTTCCTAACAACCCTAAACATAACCCTAACCGCAACAAGAAGCTGAACCCGAGTTAGACCCGAAAAAACACGTATGGTGCCACTTTCTGCCATCAAAAAGTGCTCTCAGCGGAAGCCTTTGGGTACACCTGAACTCCCTGGGGGAGCCTTTACGCAACCACACACTCAACAGGACTCTGCGTCTTCACTCTTTCCTAACAACCCTAAACATAACCCTCACCGCAACAAGAAGCTGAACCCGAGTTAGACCCGAAAAATCACGTACGGTGCCACTTTCTGCCATCAAAAAGTGCTCTCAGCGGAAGCCTTTGGGTACACCTGAACTCCCTGGGGGAGCCTTTACGCAACCCCACACTCAACAGGACTCTGCGTCTTCACTCTTTCCTAACAACCCTAAACATAACCCTAACCGGAACAAGAAGCTGAACCCGAGTTAGACCCGGAAAAACACGTACGGTGCCACTTTCTGCCATCAAAAAGTGCTCTCAGCGGAAGCCTTTGGGTACACCTGAACTCCCTGGGGGAGCCTTTACGCAACCCCACACTCAACAGGACTCTGCGTCTTCACTCTTTCCTAACAACCCTAAACATAACCCTAACCGGAACAGGAAAATGAACCTGAGTTAGACCCGAAAAAACACGTACGGTGCCACTTTATGCCATCAAAAAGTGCTCTCAGCGGAAGCCTTTGGGTACACCTGAACTCCCTGGGGGAGCCTTTACGCAACCCCACACTCAACAGGACTCTGCGTCTTCACTCTTTCCTAACAACCCTAAACATAACTCTAACCGGAACAAGAAGCTGAACCCGAGTTAGACCCGGAAAAACACGTACGGTGCCACTTTCTGCCATCAAAAAGTGCTCTCAGCAGAAGCCTTTGGGTACACCTGAACTCCCTGGGGGAGCCTTTACGCAACCCCACACTCAACAGGACTCTGCGTCTTCACTCTTTCCTAACAACCCTAAACATAACCCTAACCGGAACAGGAAAATGAACCTGAGTTTGACCCGAAAAAACACGTACGGTGCCACTTTCTGCCATCAAAAAGTGCTCTCAGCGGAAGCCTTTGGGGACACCTGAACTCCCTGGGGGAGCCTTTACGCAACCCCACACTCAACAGGACTCTGCGTCTTCACTCTATCCTAACAACCCTAAACATAACCCTAACCGCAACAAGAAGCTGAACCCGAGTTAGACCCGGAAAAACACGTACGGTGCCACTTTCTGCCATCAAAAAGTGCTCTCAGCGGAAACCTTAGGCTACATCTGAACTCCCTGGGGGAGCCTTTACGCAACCCCACACTCAACAGGACTCTGCGTCTTCACTCTTTCCTAACAACCCTAAACATAACCCTAACCGCAACAAGAAGCTGAACCCGAGTTAGACCCGAAAAATCACGTACGGTGCCACTTTCTGCCATCAAAAAGTGCTCTCAGCGGAAGCCTTTGGGGACACCTGAACTCCCTGGGGGAGCCTTTACGCAACCCCACACTCAACAGGACTCTGCGTCTTCACTCTTTCCTAACAACCCGAAACATAACCCTAACCGCAACAAGAAGCTGAACCCGAGTTAGACCCGAAAAAACACGTACGGTGCCACTTTCTGCCATCAAAAAGTGCTCTCAGCGGAAGCCTTCGGGTACACCTGAACTCCCTGGGGGAGCCTTTACGCAACCCCACACTCAACAGGACTCTGCGTCTTCACTCTTTCCTAACAACCCTAAACATAACCCTAACCGGAACAAGAAGCTGAACCCGAGTTAGACCCGAAAAAACACGTACGGTGCCACTTTCTGCCATCAAAAAGTGCTCTCAGCAGAAGCCTTCGGGTACACCTGAACTCCCTGGGGGAGCCTTTACGCAACCCCACACTCAACAGGACTCTGCGTCTTCACTCTTTCCTAACAACCCTAAACATAACTCTAACCGGAACAAGAAGCTGAACCCGAGTTAGACCCGAAAAATCACGTACGGTGCCACTTTCTGCCATCAAAAAGTGCTCTCAGCGGAAGCCTTTGGGTACACCTGAACTCCCTGGGGGAGCCTTTACGCAACCCCACACTCAACAGGACTCTGCCTCTTCACTCTTTCCTAACAACCCTAAACATAACCCTAACCGGAACAAGAAGCTGAACCCGAGTTAGACCCGAAAAATCACGTACGGTGCCACTTTCTGCCATCAAAAAGTGCTCTCAACGGAAGCCTTTGGGTACACCTGAACTCCCTGGGGGAGCCTTTACGCAACCCCACACTCAACAGGACTCTGCGTCTTCACTCTTTCCTAACAACCCTAAACATAACCCTAACCGGAACAGGAAAATGAACCTGAGTTAGACCCGAAAAAACACGTACGGTGCCACTTTCTGCCATCAAAAAGTGCTCTCAGCGGAAGCCTTTGGGTACACCTGAACTCCCTGGGGGAGCCTTTACGCAACCCCACACTCAACAGGACTCTGCGTCTTCACTCTTTCCTAACAACCCTAAACATAACTCTAACCGGAACAAGAAGCTGAACCCGAGTTAGACCCGAAAAAACACGTACGGTGCCACTTTCTGCCATCAAAAAGTGCTCTCAGCGGAAGCCTTTGGGTACACCTGAACTCCCTGGGGGAGCCTTTACGCAATCCCACACTCAACAGGACTCTGCGTCTTCACTCTTTCCTAACAACCCTAAACATAACCCTAACCGCAACAAGAAGCTGAACCCGAGTTAGACCCGAAAAATCAGGTACGGTGCCACTTTCTGCCATCAAAAAGTGCTCTCAGCGGAAGCCTTTGGGTACACCTGAACTCCCTGGGGGAGCCTTTACGCAACCCCACACTCAACAGGACTCTGCGTCTTCACTCTTTCCTAACAACCCTAAACATAACTCTAACCGGAACAAGAAGCTGAACCCGAGTTAGACCCGAAAAAACACGTACGGTGCCACTTTCTGCCATCAAAAAGTGCTCTCAGCGGAAGCCTTCGGGTACACCTGAACTTCCTGGGGGAGCCTTTACGCAATCCCACACTCAACAGGACTCTGCGTCTTCACTCTTTCCTAACAACCCTAAACATAACCCTAACCGCAACAAGAAGCTGAACCCGAGTTAGACCTGAAAAATCACGTACGGTGCCACTTTCTGCCATCAAAAAGTGCTCTCAGCGGAAGCCTTTGGGTACACCTGAACTCCCTGGGGGAGCCTTTACGCAACCCCACACTCAACAGGACTCTGCGTCTTCACTCTTTCCTAACAACCCTAAACATAACCCTAACCGGAACAAGAAGCTGAACCCGAGTTAGACCCGAAAAAACACGTACAGTGCCACTTAAAGCCATCAAAATGTGCTCTCAGCGGAAGCCTTTGGGGACACCTGAACTCCCTGGGGGAGCCTTTACGCAACCCCACACTCAACAGGACTCTGCGTCTTCACTCTTTCCTAACAACCCTAAACATAACCCTAACCGCAACAAGAAGCTGATCCCGAGTTAGACCCGAAAAAACACGTATGGTGCCACTTTCTGCCATCAAAAAGTGCTCTCAGCGGAAGCCTTTGGGTACACCTGAACTCCCTGGGGGAGCCTTTACGCAACCACACACTCAACAGGACTCTGCGTCTTCACTCTTTCCTAACAACCCTAAACATAACCCTAACCGCAACAAGAAGCTGAACCCGAGTTAGACCCGAAAAAACACGTACGGTGCCACTTTCTGCCATCAAAAAGTGCTCTCAGCGGAAGCCTTTGGGTACACCTGAACTCCCTGGGGGAGCCTTTACGCAACCCCAAACTCAACAGGACTCTGCGTCTTCACTCTTTCCTAACAACCCTAAACATAACCCTAACCGCAACAAGAAGCTGAACCCGAGTTAGACCCGAAAAATCACGTACGGTGCCACTTTCTGCCATCAAAAAGTGCTCTCAGTGGAAGCCTTTGGGTACACCTGAACTCCCTGGGGGAGCCTTTACGCAACCCCACACTCAACAGGACTCTGCGTCTTCACTCTTTCCTAACAACCCTAAACATAACCCTAACCGGAACAGGAAAATGAACCTGAGTTAGACCCGAAAAAACACGTATGGTGCCACTTTCTGCCATCAAAAAGTGCTCTCAGCGGAAGCCTTTGGGTACACCTGAACTCCCTGGGGGAGCCTTTACGCAACCACACACTCAACAGGACTCTGCGTCTTCACTCTTTCCTAACAACCCTAAACATAACCCTAACCGCAACAAGAAGCTGAACCCGAGTTAGACCCGAAAAAACACGTACGGTGCCACTTTCTGCCATCAAAAAGTGCTCTCAGCGGAAGCCTTTGGGTACACCTGAACTCCCTGGGGGAGCCTTTACGCAACCCCAAACTCAACAGGACTCTGCGTCTTCACTCTTTCCTAACAACCCTAAACATAACCCTAACCGCAACAAGAAGCTGAACCCGAGTTAGACCCGAAAAATCATGTACGGTGCCACTTTCTGCCATCAAAAAGTGCTCTCAGCGGAAGCCTTTGGGTACACCTGAACTCCCTGGGGGAGCCTTTACGCAACCCCACACTCAACAGGACTCTGCGTCTTCACTCTTTCCTAACAACCCTAAACATAACCCTAACCGGAACAGGAAAATGAACCTGAGTTAGACCCGAAAAAACACGTACGGGGCCACTTTATGCCATCAAAAAGTGCTCTCAGCGGAAGCCTTTGGGTACACCTGAACTCCCTGGGGGAGCCTTTACGCAACCCCACACTCAACAGGACTCTGCGTCTTCACTCTTTCCTAACAACCCTAAACATAACTCTAACCGGAACAAGAAGCTGAACCCGAGTTAGACCCGAAAAATCACGTACGGTGCCACTTTCTGCCATCAAAAAGTGGTCTCAGCGGAAGCCTTTGGGTACACCTGAACTCCCTGGGGGAGCCTTTACGCAACCCCACACTCAACAGGACTCTGCGTCTTCACTCTTTCCTAACAACCCTAAACATAACCCTAACCGCAACAAGAAGCTGAACCCGAGTTAGACCCGGAAAAACACGTACGGTGCCACTTTCTGCCATCAAAAAGTGCTCTCAGCGGAAGCCTTCGGGTACACCTGAACTCCCTGGGGGAGCCTTTACGCAACCCCACACTCAACAGGACTCTGCGTCTTCACTCTTTCCTAACCACCCTAAACATAACCCTAACCGGAACAGGAAAATGAACCTGAGTTTGACCCGAAAAAACACGTACAGTGCCACTTTCTGCCATCAAAAAGTGCTCTCAGCGGAAGCCTTTGGGGACACCTGAACTCCCTGGGGGAGCCTTTACGCAACCCCACACTCAACAGGACTCTGCGTCTTCACTCTTTCCTAACAACCCTAAACATAACCCTAACCGCAACAAGAAGCTGAACCCGAGTTAGACCCGAAAAAGCACGTACGGTGCCACTTTCTGCCATCAAAAAGTGCTCTCAGCGGAAGCCTTCGGGTACACCTGAACTCCCTGGGGGAGCCTTTACGCAATCCCACACTCAACAGGACTCTGCGTCTTCACTCTTTCCTAACAACCCTAAACATAACCCTAACCGGAACAAGAAGCTGAACCCGAGTTAGACCCGAAAAAACACGTACGGTGCCACTTTCTGCCATCAAAAAGTGCTCTCAGCGGAAACCTTTGGCTACACCTGAACTCCCTGGGGGAGCCTTTACGCAACCCCACACTCAACAGGACTCTGCGTCTTCACTCTTTCCTAACAACCCGAAACATAACCCTAACCGCAACAAGAAGCTGAACCCGAGTTAGACCCGGAAAAACACGTACGGTGCCACTTTCTGCCATCAAAAAGTGCTCTCAGCGGAAGCCTTTGGGTACACCTGAACTCCCTGGGGGAGCCTTTACGCAACCCCACACTCAACAGGACTCTGCGTCTTCACTCTATCCTAACAACCCTAAACATAACCCTAACCGGAACAAGAAGCTGAACCCGAGTTAGACCCGGAAAAACACGTACGGTGCCACTTTCTGCCATCAAAAAGTGCTCTCAGCGGAAGCCTTTGGGTACACCTGAACTCCCTGGGGGAGCCTTTACGCAACCCCACACTCAACAGGACTCTGCGTCTTCACTCTTTCCTAACAACCCTAAACATAACCCTAACCGCAACAAGAAGCTGAACCCGAGTTAGACCCGAAAAATCACGTACGGTGCCACTTTCTGCCATCAAAAAGTGCTCTCAGCGGAAGCCTTTGGGTACACCTGAACTCCCTGGGGGAGCCTTTACGCAACCCCAAACTCAACAGGACTCTGCGTCTTCACTCTTTCCTAACAACCCTAAACATAACCCTAACCGGAACAGGAAAATGAACCTGAGTTTGACCCGAAAAAACACGTACTGTGCCACTTTCTGCCATCAAAAAGTGCTCTCAGCGGAAGCCTTTGGGTACACCTGAACTCCCTGGGGGAGCCTTTACGCAACCCCACACTCAACAGGACTCTGCGTCTTCACTCTTTCCTAACAACCCTAAACATAACCCTAACCGGAACAAGAAGCTGAACCCGAGTTAGACCCGGAAAAACACGTACGGTGCCACTTTCTGCCATCAAAAAGTGCTCTCAGCGGAAGCCTTTGGGTACACCTGAACTCCCTGGGGGAGCCTTTACGCAACCCCACACTCAACAGGACTCTGAGTCTTCACTCTTTCCTAACAACCCGAAACATAACCCTAACCGCAACAAGAAGCTGAACCCGAGTTAGACCCGGAAAAACACGTACGGTGCCACTTTCTGCCATCAAAAAGTGCTCTCAGCGGAAGCCTTTGGGTACACCTGAACTCCCTGGGGGAGCCTTTACGCAACCCCACACTCAACAGGACTCTGCGTCTTCACTCTTTCCTAACAACCCTAAACATAACCCTAACCGGAACAGGAAAATGAACCTGAGTTTGACCCGAAAAAACACGTACGGTGCCACTTTCTGCCATCAAAAAGTGCTCTCAGCGGAAGCCTTTGGGTACACCTGAACTCCCTGGGGGAGCCTTTACGCAACCCCAAACTCAACAGGACTCTGCGTCTTCACTCTTTCCTAACAACCCTAAACATAACCCTAACCGCAACAAGAAGCTGAACCCGAGTTAGACCCGAAAAAACACGTACGGTGCCACTTTCTGCCATCAAAAAGTGCTCTCAGTGGAAGCCTTCGGGTACACCTGAACTCCCTGGGGGAGCCTTTACGCAATCTCACACTCAACAGGACTCTGCGTCTTCACTCTTTCCTAACAACCCTAAACATAACCCTAACCGCAACAAGAAGCTGAACCCGAGTTAGACCCGAAAAAGCACGTACGGTGCCACTTTATGCCATCAAAAAGTGCTCTCAGCGGAAGCCTTTGGGTACTCCTGAACTCCCTGGGGGAGCCTTTACGCAACCCCACACTCAACAGGACTCTGCGTCTTCACTCTTTCCTAACAACCCTAAACATAACCCTAACCGGAACAAGAAGCTGAACCCGAGTTAGACCCGAAAAAACACGTACAGTGCCACTTTCTGCCATCAAAAAGTGCTCTCAGCGGAAGCCTTTGGGGACACCTGAACTCCCTGGGGGAGCCTTTACGCAACCCCACACTCAACAGGACTCTGCGTCTTCACTCTTTCCTAACAACCCTAAACATAACCCTAACCGGAACAAGAAGCTGAACCCGAGTTAGACCCGAAAAAACACGTACGGTGCCACTTTCTGCCATCAAAAAGTGCTCTCAGCGGAAGCCTTTGGGTACACCTGAACTCCCTGGGGGAGCCTTTACGCAACCCCACACTCAACAGGACTCTGCGTCTTCACTCTTTCCTAACAACCCTAAACATAACCCTAACCGGAACAGGAAAATGAACCTGAGTTAGACCCGAAAAAACACGTACGGTGCCACTTTATGCCATCAAAAAGTGCTCTCAGCGGAAGCCTTTGGGTACACCTGAACTCCCTGGGGGAGCCTTTACGCAACCCCACACTCAACAGGACTCTGCGTCTTCACTCTTTCCTAACAACCCTAAACATAACCCTAACCGGAACAAGAAGCTGAACCCGAGTTAGACCCGAAAAATCACGTACGGTGCCACTTTCTGCCATCAAAAAGTGCTCTCAGCGGAAGCCTTTGGGTACACCTGAACTCCCTGGGGGAGCCTTTACGCAACCCCACACTCAACAGGACTCTGCGTCTTCACTCTTTCCTAACAACCCTAAACATAACCCTAACCGCAACAAGAAGCTGAACCCGAGTTAGACCCGGAAAAACACGTACGGTGCCACTTTCTGCCATCAAAAAGTGCTCTCAGCGGAAGCCTTCGGGTACACCTGAACTCCCTGGGGGAGCCTTTACGCAACCCCACACTCAACAGGACTCTGCGTCTTCACTCTTTCCTAACAACCCTAAACATAACCCTAACCGGAACAGGAAAATGAACCTGAGTTTGACCCGAAAAAACACGTACGGTGCCACTTTCTGCCATCAAAAAGTGCTCTCAGCAAAAGCCTTTGGGGACACCTGAACTCCCTGGGGGAGCCTTTACGCAACCCCACACTCAACAGGACTCTGCGTCTTCACTCTTTCCTAACAACCCTAAACATAACCCTAACCGCAACAAGAAGCTGAACCCGAGTTAGACCCGAAAAAACACGTACGGTGCCACTTTCTGCCATCAAAAAGTGCTCTCAGCGGAAACCTTTGGCTACACCTGAACTCCCTGGGGGAGCCTTTACGCAACCACACACTCAACAGGACTCTGCCTCTTCACTCTTTCCTAACAACCCGAAACATAACCCTAACCGCAACAAGAAGCTGAACCCGAGTTAGACCCGGAAAAACACGTATGGTGCCACTTTCTGCCATCAAAAAGTGCTCTCAGCGGAAGCCTTTGGGTACACCTGAACTCCCTGGGGGAGCCTTTACGCAACCCCACACTCAACAGGACTCTGCGTCTTCACTCTATCCTAACAACCCTAAACATAACCCTAACCGGAACAAGAAGCTGAACCCGAGTTAGACCCGGAAAAACACGTACGGTGCCACTTTCTGCCATCAAAAAGTGCTCTCAGCGGAAGCCTTTGGGTACACCTGAACTCCCTGGGGGAGCCTTTACGCAACCCCACACTCAACAGGACTCTGCGTCTTCACTCTTTCCTAACAACCCTAAACATAACCCTAACCGCAACAAGAAGCTGAACCCGAGTTAGACCCGAAAAATCACGTACGGTGCCACTTTCTGCCATCAAAAAGTGCTCTCAGCGGACGCCTTTGGGTACACCTGAACTCCCTGGGGGAGCCTTTACGCAACCCCAAACTCAACAGGACTCTGCATCTTCACTCTTTCCTAACAACCCTAAACATAACCCTAACCGGAACAGGAAAATGAACCTGAGTTTGACCCGAAAAAACACGTACTGTGCCACTTTCTGCCATCAAAAAGTGCTCTCAGCGGAAGCCTTTGGGTACACCTGAACTCCCTGGGGGAGCCTTTACGCAACCCCACACTCAACAGGACTCTGCGTCTTCACTCTTTCCTAACAACCCTAAACATAACCCTAACCGGAACAAGAAGCTGAACCCGAGTTAGACCCGGAAAAACACGTACGGTGCCACTTTCTGCCATCAAAAAGTGCTCTCAGCGGAAGCCTTTGGGTACACCTGAACTCCCTGGGGGAGCCTTTACGCAACCCCACACTCAACAGGACTCTGAGTCTTCACTCTTTCCTAACAACCCTAAACATAACCCTAACCGGAACAAGAAGCTGAACCCGAGTTAGACCCGAAAAAACACGTACGGTGCCACTTTCTGCCATCAAAAAGTGCTCTCAGCGGAAGCCTTTGGGTACACCTGAACTCCCTGGGGGAGCCTTTACGCAACCCCACACTCAACAGGACTCTGCGTCTTCACTCTTTCCTAACAACCCTAAACATAACCCTAACCGGAACAGGAAAATGAACCTGAGTTTGACCCGAAAAAACACGTACGGTGCCACTTTCTGCCATCAAAAAGTGCTCTCAGCGGAAGCCTTTGGGTACACCTGAACTCCCTGGGGGAGCCTTTACGCAACCCCACACTCAACAGGACTCTGCGTCTTCACTCTTTCCTAACAACCCTAAACATAACCCTAACCGCAACAAGAAGCTGAACCCGAGTTAGACCCGGAAAAACATGTACGGTGCCACTTTCTGCCATCAAAAAGTGCTCTCAGCGGAAGCCTTTGGGTACACCTGAACTCCCTGGGGGAGCCTTTACGCAACCCCAAACTCAACAGGACTCTGCGTCTTCACTCTTTCCTAACAACCCTAAACATAACCCTAACCGCAACAAGAAGCTGAACCCGAGTTAGACCCGAAAAAGCAGGTACGGTGCCACTTTCTGCCATCAAAAACTGCTCTCAGTGGAAGCCTTCGGGTACACCTGAACTCCCTGGGGGAGCCTTTACGCAATCTCACACTCAACAGGACTCTGCGTCTTCACTCTTTCCTAACAACCCTAAACATAACCCTAACCGGAACAAGAAGCTGAACCCGAGTTAGACCCGAAAAAACACGTATGGTGCCACTTTCTGCCATCAAAAAGTGCTCTCAGCGGAAGCCTTTGGGTACACCTGAACTCCCTGGGGGAGCCTTTACGCAACCCCACACTCAACAGGACTCTGCGTCTTCACTCTTTCCTAACAACCCTAAACATAACCCTAATCGGAACAAGAAGCTGAACCCGAGTTAGACCCGAAAAAACACGTACGGTGCCACTTTCTGCCATCAAAAAGTGCTCTCAGCGGAAGCCTTTGGGTACACCTGAACTCCCTGGGGGAGCCTTTACGCAACCCCACACTCAACAGGACTCTGCGTCTTCACTCTTTCCTAACAACCCTAAACATAACCCTAACCGCAACAAGAAGCTGAACCCGAGTTAGACCCGAAAAAGCACGTACGGTGCCACTTTATGCCATCAAAAAGTGCTCTCAGCGGAAGCCTTTGGGTACTCCTGAACTCCCTGGGGGAGCCTTTACGCAACCCCACACTCAACAGGACTCTGCGTCTTCACTCTTTCCTAACAACCCGAAACATAACCCTAACCGGAACAGGGAAATGAACCTGAGTTTGACCCGAAAAAACACGTACGGTGCCACTTTCTGCCATCAAAAAGTGCTCTCAGCGGAAGCCTTTGGGTACACCTGAACTCCCTGGGGGAGCCTTTACGCAACCCCACACTCAACAGGACTCTGCGTCTTCACTCTTTCCTAACAACCCTAAACATAACCCTAACCGCAACAAGAAGCTGAACCCGAGTTAGACCCGAAAAAACACGGACGGTGCCACTTTCTGCCATCAAAAAGTGCTCTCAGCGGAAGCCTTTGGCTACACCTGAACTCCCTGGGGGAGCCTTTACGCAACCCCACACTCAACAGGACTCTGCGTCTTCACTCTTTCCTAACAACCCTAAACATAACTCTAACCGGAACAAGAAGCTGAACCCGAGTTAGACCCGAAAAATCACGTACGGTGCCACTTTCTGCCATCAAAAAGTGCTCTCAGCGGAAGCCTTTGGGTACACCTGAACTCCCTGGGGGAGCCTTTACGCAATCTCACACTCAACAGGACTCTGCGTCTTCACTCTTTCCTAACAACCCTAAACATAACCCTAACCGCAACAAGAAGCTGAACCCGAGTTAGACCCGAAAAAGCAGGTACGGTGCCACTTTCTGCCATCAAAAAGTGCTCTCAGCGGAAGCCTTCGGGTACACCTGAACTCCCTGGGGGAGCCTTTACGCAACCTCAAACTCAACAGGACTCTGCGTCTTCACTCTTTCCTAACAACCCTAAACATAACCCTAACCGCAACAAGAAGCTGAACCCGAGTTAGACCCGAAAAATCACGTACGGTGCCACTTTCTGCCATCAAAAAGTGCTCTCAGCGGAAGCCTTTGGGTACACCTGAACTCCCTGGGGAAGCCTTTACGCAACCCCACACTCAACAGGACTCTGCGTCTTCACTCTTTCCTAACAACCCTAAACATAACCCTCACCGCAACAAGAAGCTGAACCCGAGTTAGACCCGAAAAAACACGTACGGTGCCACTTTCTGCCATCAAAAAGTGCTCTCAGCGGAAGCCTTTGGCTACACCTGAACTCCCTGGGGGAGCCTTTACGCAACCCCACACTCAACAGGACTCTGCGTCTTCACTCTTTCCTAACAACCCTAAACATAACCCTAACCGGAACAAGAAGCTGAACCCGAGTTAGACCCGAAAAAACACGGATGGTGCCACTTTCTGCCATCAAAAAGTGCTCTCAGCGGAAGCCTTTGGGTACACCTGAACTCCCTGGGGGAGCCTTTACGCAACCCCACACTCAACAGGACTCTGCGTCTTCACTCTTTCCTAACAACCCTAAACATAACCCTAACCGCAACAAGAAGCTGAACCCGAGTTAGACCCGAAAAAACACGTACGGTGCCACTTTCTGCCATCAAAAAGTGCTCTCAGCGGAAGCCTTCGGGTACACCTGAACTCCCTGGGGGAGCCTTTACGCAACCCCACACTCAACAGGACTCTGCGTCTTCACTCTTTCCTAACAACCCTAAACATAACCCTCACCGCAACAAGAAGCTGAACCCGAGTTAGACCCGGAAAAACACGTACGGTGCCACTTTCTGCCATCAAAAAGTGCTCTCAGCGGAAGCCTTTGGGTACACCTGAACTCCCTGGGGGAGCCTTTACGCAACCCCACACTCAACAGGACTCTGCGTCTTCACTCTTTCCTAACAACCCTAAACATAACCCTAACCGGAACAAGAAGCTGAACCCGAGTTAGACCCGAAAAAACACGTACGGTGCCACTTTCTGCCATCAAAAAGTGCTCTCAGCGGAAGCCTTTGGGTACACCTGAACTCCCTGGGGGAGCCTTTACGCAACCCCACACTCAAGAGGACTCTGCGTCTTCACTCTTTCCTAACAACCCTAAACATAACTCTAACCGGAACAAGAAGCTGAACCCGAGTTAGACCTGAAAAATCACATACGGTGCCACTTTCTGCCATCAAAAAGTGCTCTCAGCGGAAGCCTTTGGGTACACCTGAACTCCCTGGGGGAGCCTTTACGCAACCCCACACTCAACAGGACTCTGCGTCTTCACTCTTTCCTAACAACCCTAAACATAACCCTAACCGGAACAGGAAAATGAACCTGAGTTAGACCCGAAAAAACACGTACGGTGCCACTTTCTGCCATCAAAAAGTGCTCTCAGCGGAAGCCTTTGGGTACACCTGAACTCCCTGGGGGAGCCTTTACGCAACCCCACACTCAACAGGACTCTGCGTCTTCACTCTTTCCTAACAACCCTAAACATAACCCTAACCAGAACAAGAAGCTGAACCCGAGTTAGACCCGAAAAATCACGTACGGTGCCACTTTCTGCCATCAAAAAGTGCTCTCAGCGGAAGCCTTTGGGTACACCTGAACTCCCTGGGGGAGCCTTTACGCAACCCCACACTCAACAGGACTCTGCGTCTTCACTCTTTCCTAACAACCCTAAACATAACCCTAACCGCAACAAGAAGCTGAACCCGAGTTAGACCCGGAAAAACACGTACGGTGCCACTTTCTGCCATCAAAAAGTGCTCTCAGCGGAAGCCTTTGGGGACACCTGAACTCCCTGGGGGAGCCTTTACGCAACCCCACACTCAACAGGACTCTGCGTCTTCACTCTTTCCTAACAACCCTAAACATAACCCTAACCGGAACAAGAAGCTGAACCCGAGTTAGACCCGGAAAAACACGTACGGTGCCACTTTCTGCCATCAAAAAGTGCTCTCAGCGGAAGCCTTCGGGTACACCTGAACTCCCTGGGGGAGCCTTTACGCAACCCCACACTCAACAGGACTCTGCGTCTTCACTCTTTCCTAACAACCCTAAACATAACCCTAACCGGAACAAGAAGCTGAACCCGAGTTAGACCCGAAAAAACACGTACGGTGCCACTTTCTGCCATCAAAAAGTGCTCTCAGCGGAAGCCTTCGGGTACACCTGAACTTCCTGGGGGAGCCTTTACGCAATCCCACACTCAACAGGACTCTGCGTCTTCACTCTTTCCTAACAACCCTAAACATAACCCTAACCGGAACAAGAAGCTGAACCCGAGTTAGACCCGAAAAAACACGTACGGTGCCACTTTCTGCCATCAAAAAGTGCTCTCAGCGGAAGCCTTTGGGTACACCTGAACTCCCTGGGGGAGCCTTTACGCAACCCCACACTCAACAGGACTCTGCGTCTTCACTCTTTCCTAACAACCCTAAACATAACCCTAACCGCAACAAGAAGCTGAACCCGAGTTAGACCCGAAAAAGCAGGTACGGTGCCACTTTCTGCCATCAAAAACTGCTCTCAGTGGAAGCCTTCGGGTACACCTGAACTCCCTGGGGGAGCCTTTACGCAATCTCACACTCAACAGGACTCTGCGTCTTCACTCTTTCCTAACAACCCTAAACATAACCCTAACCGGAACAAGAAGCTGAACCCGAGTTAGACCCGAAAAAACACGTATGGTGCCACTTTCTGCCATCAAAAAGTGCTCTCAGCGGAAGCCTTTGGGTACACCTGAACTCCCTGGGGGAGCCTTTACGCAACCCCACACTCAACAGGACTCTGCGTCTTCACTCTTTCCTAACAACCCTAAACATAACCCTAATCGGAACAAGAAGCTGAACCCGAGTTAGACCCGAAAAAACACGTACGGTGCCACTTTCTGCCATCAAAAAGTGCTCTCAGCGGAAGCCTTTGGGTACACCTGAACTCCCTGGGGGAGCCTTTACGCAACCCCACACTCAACAGGACTCTGCGTCTTCACTCTTTCCTAACAACCCTAAACATAACCCTAACCGCAACAAGAAGCTGAACCCGAGTTAGACCCGAAAAAGCACGTACGGTGCCACTTTATGCCATCAAAAAGTGCTCTCAGCGGAAGCCTTTGGGTACTCCTGAACTCCCTGGGGGAGCCTTTACGCAACCCCACACTCAACAGGACTCTGCGTCTTCACTCTTTCCTAACAACCCTAAACATAACCCTAACCGGAACAGGGAAATGAACCTGAGTTTGACCCGAAAAAACACGTACGGTGCCACTTTCTGCCATCAAAAAGTGCTCTCAGCGGAAGCCTTTGGGTACACCTGAACTCCCTGGGGGAGCCTTTACGCAACCCCACACTCAACAGGACTCTGCGTCTTCACTCTTTCCTAACAACCCTAAACATAACTCTAACCGCAACAAGAAGCTGAACCCGAGTTAGACCCGAAAAAACACGTACGGTGCCACTTTCTGCCATCAAAAAGTGCTCTCAGCGGAAGCCTTTGGGTACACCTGAACTCCCTGGGGGAGCCTTTACGCAATCTCACACTCAACAGGACTCTGCGTCTTCACTCTTTCCTAACAACCCTAAACATAACCCTAACCGCAACAAGAAGCTGAACCCGAGTTAGACCCGAAAAAGCAGGTACGGTGCCACTTTCTGCCATCAAAAAGTGCTCTCAGCGGAAGCCTTCGGGTACACCTGAACTCCCTGGGGGAGCCTTTACGCAACCTCAAACTCAACAGGACTCTGCGTCTTCACTCTTTCCTAACAACCCTAAACATAACCCTAACCGCAACAAGAAGCTGAACCCGAGTTAGACCCGAAAAATCACGTACGGTGCCACTTTCTGCCATCAAAAAGTGCTCTCAGCGGAAGCCTTTGGGTACACCTGAACTCCCTGGGGGAGCCTTTACGCAACCCCACACTCAACAGGACTCTGCGTCTTCACTCTTTCCTAACAACCCTAAACATAACCCTCACCGCAACAAGAAGCTGAACCCGAGTTAGACCCGAAAAAACACGTACGGTGCCACTTTCTGCCATCAAAAAGTGCTCTCAGCGGAAGCCTTTGGCTACACCTGAACTCCCTGGGGGAGCCTTTACGCAACCCCACACTCAACAGGACTCTGCGTCTTCACTCTTTCCTAACAACCCTAAACATAACCCTAACCGCAACAAGAAGCTGAACCCGAGTTAGACCCGAAAAAACACGGATGGTGCCACTTTCTGCCATCAAAAAGTGCTCTCAGCGGAAGCCTTTGGGTACACCTGAACTCCCTGGGGGAGCCTTTACGCAACCCCACACTCAACAGGACTCTGCGTCTTCACTCTTTCCTAACAACCCTAAACATAACCCTAACCGCAACAAGAAGCTGAACCCGAGTTAGACCCGAAAAAACACGTACGGTGCCACTTTCTGCCATCAAAAAGTGCTCTCAGCGGAAGCCTTCGGGTACACCTGAACTCCCTGGGGGAGCCTTTACGCAACCCCACACTCAACAGGACTCTGCGTCTTCACTCTTTCCTAACAACCCTAAACATAACCCTCACCGCAA
Source organism: Anser anser (assembly GCF_964211835.1). Lineage (NCBI taxonomy): Eukaryota > Metazoa > Chordata > Aves > Anseriformes > Anatidae > Anser > Anser anser. Next base: position 361,232 of record NC_139746.1, read on the forward strand.
CAAGAAGCTGAACCCGAGTTAGACCCGGAAAAACACGTACGGTGCCACTTTCTGCCATCAAAAAGTGCTCTCAGCGGAAGCCTTTGGGTACACCTGAACTCCCTGGGGGAGCCTTTACGCAACCCCACACTCAACAGGACTCTGCGTCTTCACTCTTTCCTAACAACCCTAAACATAACCCTAACCGGAACAAGAAGCTGAACCCGAGTTAGACCCGAAAAAACACGTACGGTGCCACTTTCTGCCATCAAAAAGTGCTCTCAGCGGAAGCCTTTGGGTACACCTGAACTCCCTGGGGGAGCCTTTACGCAACCCCACACTCAAGAGGACTCTGCGTCTTCACTCTTTCCTAACAACCCTAAACATAACTCTAACCGGAACAAGAAGCTGAACCCGAGTTAGACCTGAAAAATCACATACGGTGCCACTTTCTGCCATCAAAAAGTGCTCTCAGCGGAAGCCTTTGGGTACACCTGAACTCCCTGGGGGAGCCTTTACGCAACCCCACACTCAACAGGACTCTGCGTCTTCACTCTTTCCTAACAACCCTAAACATAACCCTAACCGGAACAGGAAAATGAACCTGAGTTAGACCCGAAAAAACACGTACGGTGCCACTTTCTGCCATCAAAAAGTGCTCTCAGCGGAAGCCTTTGGGTACACCTGAACTCCCTGGGGGAGCCTTTACGCAACCCCACACTCAACAGGACTCTGCGTCTTCACTCTTTCCTAACAACCCTAAACATAACCCTAACCAGAACAAGAAGCTGAACCCGAGTTAGACCCGAAAAATCACGTACGGTGCCACTTTCTGCCATCAAAAAGTGCTCTCAGCGGAAGCCTTTGGGTACACCTGAACTCCCTGGGGGAGCCTTTACGCAACCCCACACTCAACAGGACTCTGCGTCTTCACTCTTTCCTAACAACCCTAAACATAACCCTAACCGCAACAAGAAGCTGAACCCGAGTTAGACCCGGAAAAACACGTACGGTGCCACTTTCTGCCATCAAAAAGTGCTCTCAGCGGAAGCCTTTGGGGACACCTGAACTCCCTGGGGGAGCCTTTACGCAACCCCACACTCAACAGGACTCTGCGTCTTCACTCTTTCCTAACAACCCTAAACATAACCCTAACCGGAACAAGAAGCTGAACCCGAGTTAGACCCGGAAAAACACGTACGGTGCCACTTTCTGCCATCAAAAAGTGCTCTCAGCGGAAGCCTTCGGGTACACCTGAACTCCCTGGGGGAGCCTTTACGCAACCCCACACTCAACAGGACTCTGCGTCTTCACTCTTTCCTAACAACCCTAAACATAACCCTAACCGGAACAAGAAGCTGAACCCGAGTTAGACCCGAAAAAACACGTACGGTGCCACTTTCTGCCATCAAAAAGTGCTCTCAGCGGAAGCCTTCGGGTACACCTGAACTTCCTGGGGGAGCCTTTACGCAATCCCACACTCAACAGGACTCTGCGTCTTCACTCTTTCCTAACAACCCTAAACATAACTCTAACCGGAACAAGAAGCTGAACCCGAGTTAGACCCGAAAAAACACGTACGGTGCCACTTTCTGCCATCAAAAAGTGCTCTCAGCGGAAGCCTTTGGGTACACCTGAACTCCCTGGGGGAGCCTTTACGCAACCCCACACTCAACAGGACTCTGCGTCTTCACTCTTTCCTAACAACCCTAAACATAACCCTAACCGGAACAAGAAGCTGAACCCGAGTTAGACCCGAAAAAACACGTACGGTGCCACTTTCTGCCATCAAAAAGTGCTCTCAGCGGAAGCCTTTGGGTACACCTGAACTCCCTGGGGGAGCCTTTACGCAACCCCACACTCAACAGGACTCTGCGTCTTCACTCTTTCCTAACAACCCGAAACATAACCCTAACCGGAACAGGAAAATGAACCCGAGTTAGACCCGAAAAAGCACGTACGGTGCCACTTTCTGCCATCAAAAAGTGCTCTCAGCGGAAGCCTTCGGGTACACCTGAGCTCCCTGGGGGAGCCTTTACGCAACCCCACACTCAACAGGACTCTGCGTCTTCACTCTTTCCTAACAACCCTAAACATAACCCTAACCACAACAAGAAGCTGAACCCGAGTTAGACCCGAAAAAACACGTACGGTGCCACTTTATGCCATCAAAAAGTGCTCTCAGCGGAAGCCTTTGGGTACACCTGAACTCCCTGGGGGAGCCTTTACGCAACCCCACACTCAACAGGACTCTGCGTCTTCACTCTTTCCTAACAACCCTAAACATAACCCTAACCGCAACAAGAAGCTGAACCCGAGTTAGACCCGAAAAATCACGTACGGTGCCACTTTCTGCCATCAAAAAGTGCTCTCAGCGGAAGCCTTTGGGTACACCTGAACTCCCTGGGGGAGCCTTTACGCAACCCCACACTCAACAGGACTCTGCGTCTTCACTCTTTCCTAACAACCCTAAACATAACCCTAACCGGAACAGGAAAATGAACCTGAGTTAGACCCGAAAAAACACGTACGGTGCCACTTTATGCCATCAAAAAGTGCTCTCAGCGGAAGCCTTTGGGTACACCTGAACTCCCTGGGGGAGCCTTTACGCAACCATCACACTCAACAGGACTCTGCCTCTTCACTCTTTCCTAACAACCCTAAACATAACTCTAACCGGAACAAGAAGCTGAACCCGAGTTAGACCCGAAAAATCACGTACGGTGCCACTTTCTGCCATCAAAAAGTGCTCTCAGCGGAAGCCTTTGGGTACACCTGAACTCCCTGGGGGAGCCTTTACGCAACCCCACACTCAACAGGACTCTGCGTCTTCACTCTTTCCTAACAACCCTAAACATAACCCTAACCGGAACAAGAAGCTGAACCCGAGTTAGACCCGAAAAAACACGCACGGTGCCACTTTCTGCCATCAAAAAGTGCTCTCAGCGGAAGCCTTTGGGGACACCTGAACTCCCTGGGGGAGCCTTTACGCAGCCCCACACTCAACAGGACTCTGCCTCTTCACTCTTTCCTAACAACCCTAAACATAACCCTAACCGGAACAAGAAGCTGAACCCGAGTTAGACCCGAAAAAACACGTACGGTGCCACTTTCTGCCATCAAAAAGTCCTCTCAGCGGAAGCCTTCGAGTACACCTGAACTCCCTGGGGGAGCCTTTACGCAACCCCACACTCAACAGGACTCTGCGTCTTCACTCTTTCCTAACAACCCTAAACATAACCCTAACCGGAACAAGAAGCTGAACCCGAGTTAGACCCGAAAAAACACGTACGGTGCCACTTTCTGCCATCAAAAAGTGCTCTCAGCGGAAGCCTTCGGGTACACCTGAACTTCCTGGGGGAGCCTTTACGCAATCCCACACTCAACAGGACTCTGCGTCTTCACTCTTTCCTAACAACCCTAAACATAACCCTAACCGGAACAAGAAGCTGAACCCGAGTTAGACCCGAAAAAACACGTACGGTGCCACTTTCTGCCATCAAAAAGTGCTCTCAGCGGAAGCCTTTGGGTACACCTGAACTCCCTGGGGGAGCCTTTACGCAACCCCACACTCAACAGGACTCTGCGTCTTCACTCTTTCCTAACAACCCTAAACATAACCCTAACCGGAACAAGAAGCTGAACCCGAGTTAGACCCGAAAAAACACGTACGGTGCCACTTTCTGCCATCAAAAAGTGCTCTCAGCGGAAGCCTTTGGGTACACCTGAACTCCCTGGGGGAGCCTTTACGCAACCCCACACTCAACAGGACTCTGCGTCTTCACTCTTTCCTAACAACCCGAAACATAACCCTAACCGGAACAGGAAAATGAACCCGAGTTAGACCCGAAAAAGCACGTACGGTGCCACTTTCTGCCATCAAAAAGTGCTCTCAGCGGAAGCCTTCGGGTACACCTGAGCTCCCTGGGGGAGCCTTTACGCAACCCCACACTCAACAGGACTCTGCGTCTTCACTCTTTCCTAACAACCCTAAACATAACCCTAACCACAACAAGAAGCTGAACCCGAGTTAGACCCGAAAAAACACGTACGGTGCCACTTTATGCCATCAAAAAGTGCTCTCAGCGGAAGCCTTTGGGTACACCTGAACTCCCTGGGGGAGCCTTTACGCAACCCCACACTCAACAGGACTCTGCGTCTTCACTCTTTCCTAACAACCCTAAACATAACCCTAACCGCAACAAGAAGCTGAACCCGAGTTAGACCCGAAAAATCACGTACGGTGCCACTTTCTGCCATCAAAAAGTGCTCTCAGCGGAAGCCTTTGGGTACACCTGAACTCCCTGGGGGAGCCTTTACGCAACCCCACACTCAACAGGACTCTGCGTCTTCACTCTTTCCTAACAACCCTAAACATAACCCTAACCGGAACAGGAAAATGAACCTGAGTTAGACCCGAAAAAACACGTACGGTGCCACTTTATGCCATCAAAAAGTGCTCTCAGCGGAAGCCTTTGGGTACACCTGAACTCCCTGGGGGAGCCTTTACGCAACCCCACACTCAACAGGACTCTGCCTCTTCACTCTTTCCTAACAACCCTAAACATAACTCTAACCGGAACAAGAAGCTGAACCCGAGTTAGACCCGAAAAATCACGTACGGTGCCACTTTCTGCCATCAAAAAGTGCTCTCAGCGGAAGCCTTTGGGTACACCTGAACTCCCTGGGGGAGCCTTTACGCAACCCCACACTCAACAGGACTCTGCGTCTTCACTCTTTCCTAACAACCCTAAACATAACCCTAACCGGAACAAGAAGCTGAACCCGAGTTAGACCCGAAAAAACACGCACGGTGCCACTTTCTGCCATCAAAAAGTGCTCTCAGCGGAAGCCTTTGGGGACACCTGAACTCCCTGGGGGAGCCTTTACGCAGCCCCACACTCAACAGGACTCTGCCTCTTCACTCTTTCCTAACAACCCTAAACATAACCCTAACCGGAACAAGAAGCTGAACCCGAGTTAGACCCGAAAAAACACGTACGGTGCCACTTTCTGCCATCAAAAAGTCCTCTCAGCGGAAGCCTTTGGGTACACCTGAACTCCCTGGGGGAGCCTTTACGCAACCCCACACTCAACAGGACTCTGCATCTTCACTCTTTCCTAACAACCCTAAACATAACCCTAACCGGAACAAGAAGCTGAACCCGAGTTAGACCCGAAAAATCACGTACGGTGCCACTTTCTGCCATCAAAAAGTGCTCTCAGCGGAAGCCTTTGGGTACACCTGAACTCCCTGGGGGAGCCTTTACGCAACCCCACACTCAACAGGACTCTGCGTCTTCACTCTTTCCTAACAACCCTAAACATAACCCTAACCGCAACAAGAAGCTGAACCCGAGTTAGACCCGAAAAAGCACGTACGGTGCCACTTTCTGCCATCAAAAAGTGCTCTCAGCGGAAGCCTTCGGGTACACCTGAACTCCCTGGGGGAGCCTTTACCCAACCCCACACTCAACAGGACTCTGCGTCTTCACTCTTTCCTAACAACCCTAAACATAACCCTAACCACAACAAGAAGCTGAACCCGAGTTAGACCCGAAAAATCACGTACGGTGCCACTTTCTGCCATCAAAAAATGCTCTCAGCGGAAGCCTTTGGGTACACCTGAACTCCCTGGGGGAGCCTTTACGCAACCCCACACTCAACAGGACTCTGCGTCTTCACTCTTTCCTAACAACCCTAAACATAACCCTAACTGGACCAGGAAAATGAACCTGAGTTAGACCCGAAAAAACACGTACGGTGCCACTTTCTGCCATCAAAAAGTGCTCTCAGCGGAAGCCTTTGGGTACACCTGAACTCCCTGGGGGAGCCTTTACGCAACCCCACACTCAACAGGACTCTGCGTCTTCACTCTTTCCTAACAACCCTAAACATAACTCTAACCGGAACAAGAAGCTGAACCCGAGTTAGACCCGAAAAATCACGTACGGTGCCACTTTCTGCCATCAAAAAGTTCTCTCCGCGGAAGCCTTTGGGTACACCTGAACTCCCTGGGGGAGCCTATACGCAACCACACACTCAACAGGACTCTGCGTCTTCACTCTTTCCTAACAACCCTAAACATAACCCTAACCGCAACAAGAAGCTGAACCCGAGTTAGACCCGAAAAAACACGTACGGTGCCACTTTCTGCCATCAAAAAGTGCTCTCAGCGGAAGCCTTTGGGTACACCTGAACTCCCTGGGGGAGCCTATACGCAACCACACACTCAACAGGACTCTGCGTCTTCACTCTTTCCTAACAACCCTAAACATAACCCTAACCGCAACAAGAAGCTGAACCCGAGTTAGACCCGAAAAAACACGTACGGTGCCACTTTCTGCCATCAAAAAGTGCTCTCAGCGGAAGCCTTTGGGTACACCTGAACTCCCTGGGGGAGCCTTTACGCAACCCCACACTCAACAGGACTCTGCGTCTTCACTCTTTCCTAACAACCCGAAACATAACCCTAACCGGAACAGGAAAATGAACCTGAGTTAGACCCGAAAAAACACGTACGGTGCCACTTTCTGCCATCAAAAAGTGCTCTCAGCGGAAGCCTTTGGGTACACCTGAACTCCCTGGGGGAGCCTTTATGCAACCCCACACTCAACAGGACTCTGCGTCTTCACTCTTTCCTAACAACCCTAAACATAACTCTAACCGGAACAAGAAGCTGAACCCGAGTTAGACCCGGAAAAACACGTACGGTGCCACTTTCTGCCATCAAAAAGTGCTCTCAGCGGAAGCCTTTGGGTACACCTGAACTCCCTGGGGGAGCCTTTACGCAACCCCACACTCAACAGGACTCTGCGTCTTCACTCTTTCCTAACAACCCTAAACATAACCCTAACCGGAACAAGAAGCTGAACCCGAGTTAGACCCGAAAAAACACGTACAGTGCCACTTTAAGCCATCAAAAAGTGCTCTCAGCGGAAGCCTTTGGGGACACCTGAACTCCCTGGGGGAGCCTTTACGCAACCCCACACTCAACAGGACTCTGCGTCTTCACTCTTTCCTAACAACCCTAAACATAACCCTAACCGGAACAAGAAGCTGAACCCGAGTTAGACCCGGAAAAACACGTATGGTGCCACTTTCTGCCATCAAAAAGTGCTCTCAGTGGAAGCCTTTGGGTACACCTGAACTCCCTGGGGGAGCCTTTACGCAACCCCACACTCAACAGGACTCTGCGTCTTCACTCTTTCCTAACAACCCTAAACATAACCCTAACCGGAACAGGAAAATGAACCTGAGTTAGACCCGAAAAAACACGTACGGTGCCACTTTCTGCCATCAAAAAGTGCTCTCAGCGGAAGCCTTTGGGTACACCTGAACTCCCTGGGGGAGCCTTTACGCAACCCCACACTCAACAGGACTCTGCGTCTTCACTCTTTCCTAACAACCCTAAACATAACCCTAACCGCAACAAGAAGCTGAACCCGAGTTAGACCCGAAAAATCACGTACGGTGCCACTTTCTGCCATCAAAAGGTGCTCTCAGCGGAAGCCTTTGGGTACACCTGAACTCCCTGGGGGAGCCTTTACGCAACCCCAAACTCAACAGGACTCTGCGTCTTCACTCTTTCCTAACAACCCTAAACATAACCCTAACCGGAACAAGAAGCTGAACCCGAGTTAGACCCGAAAAATCACGTACGGTGCCACTTTCTGCCATCAAAAAGTGCTCTCAGCGGAAGCCTTTGGGGACACCTGAACTCCCTGGGGGAGCCTTTACGCAACCCCACACTCAACAGGACTCTGCGTCTTCACTCTTTCCTAACAACCCTAAACATAACCCTAACCGGAACAAGAAGCTGACCCGAGTTAGACCCGAAAAATCACGTACGGTGCCACTTTCTGCCATCAAAAAGTGCTCTCAGTGGAAGCCTTTGGGTACACCTGAACTCCCTGGGGGAGCCTTTACGCAACCCCACACTCAACAGGACTCTGCGTCTTCACTCTTTCCTAACAACCCTAAACATAACCCTAACCGCAACAAGAAGCTGAACCCGAGTTAGACCCGAAAAAACACGTACGGTGCCACTTTCTGCCATCAAAAAGTGCTCTCAGCGGAAGCCTTTGGGTACACCTGAACTCCCTGGGGGAGCCTTTACGCAACCCCACACTCAACAGGACTCTGCCTCTTCACTCTTTCCTAACAACCCTAAACATAACTCTAACCGGAACAAGAAGCTGAACCCGAGTTAGACCCGAAAAATCACGTACGGTGCCACTTTCTGCCATCAAAAAGTGCTCTCAGCGGAAGCCTTTGGGTACACCTGAACTCCCTGGGGGAGCCTTTACGCAACCCCACACTCAACAGGACTCTGCGTCTTCACTCTTTCCTAACAACCCTAAACATAACCCTAACCGGAACAAGAAGCTGAACCCGAGTTAGACCCGAAAAAACACGTACGGTGCCACTTTCTGCCATCAAAAAGTGCTCTCAGTGGAAGCCTTTGGGGACACCTGAACTCCCTGGGGGAGCCTTTACGCAACCCCACACTCAACAGGACTCTGCGTCTTCACTCTTTCCTAACAACCCTAAACATAACCCTAACCGCAACAAGAAGCTGAACCCGAGTTAGACCCGAAAAAGCAGGTACGGTGCCACAGTCTGCCATCAAAAAGTGCTCTCAGCGGAAGCCTTCGGGTACACCTGAACTCCCTGGGGGAGCCTTTACGCAACCCCACACTCAACAGGACTCTGCGTCTTCACTCTTTCCTAACAACCCTAAACATAACCCTAACCGCAACAAGAAGCTGAACCCGAGTTAGACCCGAAAAAACACGTACGGTGCCACTTTCTGCCATCAAAAAGTGCTCTCAGCGGAAGCCTTTGGGGACACCTGAACTCCCTGGGGGAGCCTTTACGCAACCCCACACTCAACAGGACTCTGCCTCTTCACTCTTTCCTAACAACCCTAAAGATAACCCTAACCGCAACAAGAAGCTGAACCCGAGTTAGACCCGAAAAAGCACGTACGGTGCCACTTTATGCCATCAAAAAGTGCTCTCAGCGGAAGCCTTTGGGTACACCTGAACTCCCTGGGGGAGCCTTTACGCAACCCCACACTCAACAGGACTCTGCGTCTTCACTCTATCCTAACAACCCTAAACATAACCCTAACCGGAACAGGAAAATGAACATGAGTTTGACCCGAAAAAACACGTACGGTGCCACTTTCTGCCATCAAAAAGTGCTCTCAGCGGAAGCCTTTGGGTACACCTGAGCTCCCTGGGGGAGCCTTTACGCAACCCCACACTCAACAGGACTCTGCGTCTTCACTCTTTCCTAACAACCCTAAACATAACCCTAACCGGAACAAGAAGCTGAACCCGAGTTAGACCCGGAAAAACACGTACGGTGCCACTTTCTGCCATCAAAAAGTGCTCTCAGCGGAAGCCTTTGGGTACACCTGAACTCCCTGGGGGAGCCTTTACGCAACCCCACACTCAACAGGACTCTGCCTCTTCACTCTTTCCTAACAACCCTAAACATAACCCTAACCGGAACAAGAAGCTGAACCCGAGTTAGACCCGAAATAACACGTACGGTGCCACTTTCTGCCATCAAAAAGTGCTCTCAGCGGAAGCCTTTGGGTACACCTGAACTCCCTGGGGGAGCCTTTACGCAACCCCACACTCAACAGGACTCTGCGTCTTCACTCTTTCCTAACAACCCTAAACATAACCCTAACCGCAACACGAAGCTGAACCCGAGTTAGACCCGAAAAAACACGTACGGTGCCACTTTCTGCCATCAAAAAGTGCTCTCAGCGGAAGCCTTTGGGGACACCTGAACTCCCTGGGGGAGCCTTTACGCAACCCCACACTCAACAGGACTCTGCGTCTTCACTCTTTCCTAACAACCCTAAACATAACCCTAACCGCAACAAGAAGCTGAACCCGAGTTAGACCCGAAAAATCACGTACGGTGCCACTTTCTGCCATCAAAAAGTGCTCTCAGCGGAAGCCTTTGGGGACACCTGAACTCCCTGGGGGAGCCTTTACGCAACCCCACACTCAACAGGACTCTGCGTCTTCACTCTTTCCTAACAACCCTAAACATAACCCTAACCGGAACAAGAAGCTGACCCGAGTTAGACCCGAAAAATCACGTACGGTGCCACTTTCTGCCATCAAAAAGTGCTCTCAGTAGAAGCCTTTGGGTACACCTGAACTCCCTGGGGGAGCCTTTATGCAACCCCACACTCAACAGGACTCTGCGTCTTCACTCTTTCCTAACAACCCTAAACATAACCCTAACCGCAACAAGAAGCTGAACCCGAGTTAGACCCGAAAAAACACGTACGGTGCCACTTTCTGCCATCAAAAAGTGCTCTCAGCGGAAGCCTTTGGGTACACCTGAACTCCCTGGGGGAGCCTTTACGCAACCCCACACTCAACAGGACTCTGCCTCTTCACTCTTTCCTAACAACCCTAAACATAACTCTAACCGGAACAAGAAGCTGAACCCGAGTTAGACCCGAAAAATCACGTACGGTGCCACTTTCTGCCATCAAAAAGTGCTCTCAGCGGAAGCCTTTGGGTACACCTGAACTCCCTGGGGGAGCCTTTACGCAACCCCACACTCAACAGGACTCTGCGTCTTCACTCTTTCCTAACAACCCTAAACATAACCCTAACCGGAACAAGAAGCTGAACCCGAGTTAGACCCGAAAAAACACGTACGGTGCCACTTTCTGCCATCAAAAAGTGCTCTCAGTGGAAGCCTTTGGGGACACCTGAACTCCCTGGGGGAGCCTTTACGCAACCCCACACTCAACAGGACTCTGCGTCTTCACTCTTTCCTAACAACCCTAAACATAACCCTAACCGCAACAAGAAGCTGAACCCGAGTTAGACCCGAAAAAGCAGGTACGGTGCCACAGTCTGCCATCAAAAAGTGCTCTCAGCGGAAGCCTTCGGGTACACCTGAACTCCCTGGGGGAGCCTTTACGCAACCCCACACTCAACAGGACTCTGCGTCTTCACTCTTTCCTAACAACCCTAAACATAACCCTAACCGCAACAAGAAGCTGAACCCGAGTTAGACCCGAAAAAACACGTACGGTGCCACTTTCTGCCATCAAAAAGTGCTCTCAGCGGAAGCCTTTGGGTACACCTGAACTCCCTGGGGGAGCCTTTACGCAACCCCACACTCAACAGGACTCTGCCTCTTCACTCTTTCCTAACAACCCTAAAGATAACCCTAACCGCAACAAGAAGCTGAACCCGAGTTAGACCCGAAAAAGCACGTACGGTGCCACTTTATGCCATCAAAAAGTGCTCTCAGCGGAAGCCTTTGGGTACACCTGAACTCCCTGGGGGAGCCTTTACGCAACCCCACACTCAACAGGACTCTGCGTCTTCACTCTATCCTAACAACCCTAAACATAACCCTAACCGGAACAGGAAAATGAACATGAGTTTGACCCGAAAAAACACGTACGGTGCCACTTTCTGCCATCAAAAAGTGCTCTCAGCGGAAGCCTTTGGGTACACCTGAGCTCCCTGGGGGAGCCTTTACGCAACCCCACACTCAACAGGACTCTGCGTCTTCACTCTTTCCTAACAACCCTAAACATAACCCTAACCGGAACAAGAAGCTGAACCCGAGTTAGACCCGGAAAAACACGTACGGTGCCACTTTCTGCCATCAAAAAGTGCTCTCAGCGGAAGCCTTTGGGTACACCTGAACTCCCTGGGGGAGCCTTTACGCAACCCCACACTCAACAGGACTCTGCGTCTTCACTCTTTCCTAACAACCCTAAACATAACCCTAACCGGAACAAGAAGCTGAACCCGAGTTAGACCCGAAATAACACGTACGGTGCCACTTTCTGCCATCAAAAAGTGCTCTCAGTGGAAGCCTTTGGGTACACCTGAACTCCCTGGGGGAGCCTTTACGCAACCCCACACTCAACAGGACTCTGCGTCTTCACTCTTTCCTAACAACCCTAAACATAACCCTAACCGGAACAAGAAGCTGAACCCGAGTTAGACCCGAAAAATCACGTACGGTGCCACTTTCTGCCATCAAAAAGTGCTCTCAGCGGAAGCCTTTGGGTACACCTGAACTCCCTGGGGGAGCCTTTACGCAACCCCACACTCAACAGGACTCTGCGTCTTCACTCTTTCCTAACAACCCTAAACATAACCCTAACCGCAACAAGAAGCTGAACCCGAGTTAGACCCGGAAAAACACGTACGGTGCCACTTTCTGCCATCAAAAAGTGCTCTCAGCGGAAGCCTTTGGGTACACCTGAACTCCCTGGGGGAGCCTTTACGCAACCCCACACTCAACAGGACTCTGCCTCTTCACTCTTTCCTAACAACCCTAAACATAACTCTAACCGGAACAAGAAGCTGAACCCGAGTTAGACCCGAAAAATCACGTACGGTGCCACTTTCTGCCATCAAAAAGTGCTCTCAGCGGAAGCCTTTGGGTACACCTGAACTCCCTGGGGGAGCCTTTACGCAACCCCACACTCAACAGGACTCTGCGTCTTCACTCTTTCCTAACAACCCTAAACATAACCCTAACCGGAACAAGAAGCTGAACCCGAGTTAGACCCGAAAAAACACGTACGGTGCCACTTTCTGCCATCAAAAAGTGCTCTCAGCGGAAGCCTTCGGGTACACCTGAGCTCCCTGGGGGAGCCTTTACGCAACCCCACACTCAACAGGACTCTGCGTCTTCACTCTTTCCTAACAACCCTAAACATAACCCTAACCGCAACAAGAAGCTGAACCCGAGTTAGACCCGAAAAAGCAGGTACGGTGCCACAGTCTGCCATCAAAAAGTGCTCTCAGCGGAAGCCTTCGGGTACACCTGAACTCCCTGGGGGAGCCTTTACGCAACCCCACACTCAACAGGACTCTGCGTCTTCACTCTTTCCTAACAACCCTAAACATAACCCTAACCGCAACAAGAAGCTGAACCCGAGTTAGACCCGAAAAAACACGTACGGTGCCACTTTCTGCCATCAAAAAGTGCTCTCAGCGGAAGCCTTTGGGGACACCTGAACTCCCTGGGGGAGCCTTTACGCAACCCCACACTCAACAGGACTCTGCCTCTTCACTCTTTCCTAACAACCCTAAAGATAACCCTAACCGCAACAAGAAGCTGAACCCGAGTTAGACCCGAAAAAGCACGTACGGTGCCACTTTATGCCATCAAAAAGTGCTCTCAGCGGAAGCCTTTGGGTACACCTGAACTCCCTGGGGGAGCCTTTACGCAACCCCACACTCAACAGGACTCTGCGTCTTCACTCTATCCTAACAACCCTAAACATAACCCTAACCGGAAAAGGAAAATGAACATGAGTTTGACCCGAAAAAACACGTACGGTGCCACTTTCTGCCATCAAAAAGTGCTCTCAGCGGAAGCCTTTGGGTACACCTGAGCTCCCTGGGGGAGCCTTTACGCAACCCCACACTCAACAGGACTCTGCGTCTTCACTCTTTCCTAACAACCCTAAACATAACCCTAACCGGAACAAGAAGCTGAACCCGAGTTAGACCCGGAAAAACACGTACGGTGCCACTTTCTGCCATCAAAAAGTGCTCTCAGCGGAAGCCTTTGGGTACACCTGAACTCCCTGGGGGAGCCTTTACGCAACCCCACACTCAACAGGACTCTGCCTCTTCACTCTTTCCTAACAACCCTAAACATAACCCTAACCGGAACAAGAAGCTGAACCCGAGTTAGACCCGAAATAACACGTACGGTGCCACTTTCTGCCATCAAAAAGTGCTCTCAGCGGAAGCCTTTGGGTACACCTGAACTCCCTGGGGGAGCCTTTACGCAACCCCACACTCAACAGGACTCTGCGTCTTCACTCTTTCCTAACAACCCTAAACATAACCCTAACCGCAACAAGAAGCTGAACCCGAGTTAGACCCGAAAAAGCAGGTACGGTGCCACAGTCTGCCATCAAAAAGTGCTCTCAGCGGAAGCCTTCGGGTACACCTGAACTCCCTGGGGGAGCCTTTACGCAACCCCACACTCAACAGGACTCTGCGTCTTCACTCTTTCCTAACAACCCTAAACATAACCCTAACCGCAACAAGAAGCTGAACCCGAGTTAGACCCGAAAAAACACGTACGGTGCCACTTTCTGCCATCAAAAAGTGCTCTCAGCGGAAGCCTTTGGGGACACCTGAACTCCCTGGGGGAGCCTTTACGCAACCCCACACTCAACAGGACTCTGCCTCTTCACTCTTTCCTAACAACCCTAAACATAACCCTAACCGGAACAAGAAGCTGAACCCGAGTTAGACCCGAAATAACACGTACGGTGCCACTTTCTGCCATCAAAAAGTGCTCTCAGCGGAAGCCTTTGGGTACACCTGAACTCCCTGGGGGAGCCTTTACGCAACCCCACACTCAACAGGACTCTGCGTCTTCACTCTTTCCTAACAACCCTAAACATAACCCTAACCGCAACAAGAAGCTGAACCCGAGTTAGACCCGAAAAAACACGTACGGTGCCACTTTCTGCCATCAAAAAGTGCTCTCAGCGGAAGCCTTTGGGGACACCTGAACTCCCTGGGGGAGCCTTTACGCAACCCCACACTCAACAGGACTCTGCCTCTTCACTCTTTCCTAACAACCCTAAACATAACCCTAACCGGAACAAGAAGCTGAACCCGAGTTAGACCCGAAATAACACGTACGGTGCCACTTTCTGCCATCAAAAAGTGCTCTCAGCGGAAGCCTTTGGGTACACCTGAACTCCCTGGGGGAGCCTTTACGCAACCCCACACTCAACAGGACTCTGCGTCTTCACTCTTTCCTAACAACCCTAAACATAACCCTAACCGCAACAAGAAGCTGAACCCGAGTTAGACCCGAAAAAGCAGGTACGGTGCCACAGTCTGCCATCAAAAAGTGCTCTCAGCGGAAGCCTTCGGGTACACCTGAACTCCCTGGGGGAGCCTTTACGCAACCCCACACTCAACAGGACTCTGCGTCTTCACTCTTTCCTAACAACCCTAAACATAACCCTAACCGCAACAAGAAGCTGAACCCGAGTTAGACCCGAAAAAACACGTACGGTGCCACTTTCTGCCATCAAAAAGTGCTCTCAGCGGAAGCCTTTGGGTACACCTGAACTCCCTGGGGGAGCCTTTACGCAACCCCACACTCAACAGGACTCTGCCTCTTCACTCTTTCCTAACAACCCTAAACATAACCCTAACCGGAACAAGAAGCTGAACCCGAGTTAGACCCGAAATAACACGTACGGTGCCACTTTCTGCCATCAAAAAGTGCTCTCAGCGGAAGCCTTTGGGTACACCTGAACTCCCTGGGGGAGCCTTTACGCAACCCCACACTCAACAGGACTCTGCGTCTTCACTCTTTCCTAACAACCCTAAACATAACCCTAACCGGAACAAGAAGCTGAACCCGAGTTAGACCCGGAAAAACACGTACGGTGCCACTTTCTGCCATCAAAAAGTGCTCTCAGCGGAAGCCTTTGGGTACACCTGAACTCCCTGGGGGAGCCTTTACGCAACCCCACACTCAACAGGACTCTGCCTCTTCACTCTTTCCTAACAACCCTAAAGATAACCCTAACCGGAACAAGAAGCTGAACCCGAGTTAGACCCGGAAAAACACGTACGGTGCCACTTTCTGCCATCAAAAAGTGCTCTCAGCGGAAGCCTTTGGGGACACCTGAACTCCCTGGGGGAGCCTTTACGCAACCCCACACTCAACAGGACTCTGCGTCTTCACTCTTTCCTAACAACCCTAAACATAACCCTAACCGGAACAAGAAGCTGACCCGAGTTAGACCCGAAAAATCACGTACGGTGCCACTTTCTGCCATCAAAAAGTGCTCTCAGTAGAAGCCTTTGGGTACACCTGAACTCCCTGGGGGAGCCTTTATGCAACCCCACACTCAACAGGACTCTGCGTCTTCACTCTTTCCTAACAACCCTAAACATAACCCTAACCGCAACAAGAAGCTGAACCCGAGTTAGACCCGAAAAAACACGTACGGTGCCACTTTCTGCCATCAAAAAGTGCTCTCAGCGGAAGCCTTTGGGTACACCTGAACTCCCTGGGGGAGCCTTTACGCAACCCCACACTCAACAGGACTCTGCCTCTTCACTCTTTCCTAACAACCCTAAACATAACTCTAACCGGAACAAGAAGCTGAACCCGAGTTAGACCCGAAAAATCACGTACGGTGCCACTTTCTGCCATCAAAAAGTGCTCTCAGCGGAAGCCTTTGGGTACACCTGAACTCCCTGGGGGAGCCTTTACGCAACCCCACACTCAACAGGACTCTGCCTCTTCACTCTTTCCTAACAACCCTAAAGATAACCCTAACCGCAACAAGAAGCTGAACCCGAGTTAGACCCGAAAAAGCAGGTACGGTGCCACAGTCTGCCATCAAAAAGTGCTCTCAGCGGAAGCCTTCGGGTACACCTGAACTCCCTGGGGGAGCCTTTACGCAACCCCACACTCAACAGGACTCTGCGTCTTCACTCTTTCCTAACAACCCTAAAGATAACCCTAACCGCAACAAGAAGCTGAACATGAGTTTGACCCGAAAAAACACGTACGGTGCCACTTTCTGCCATCAAAAAGTGCTCTCAGCGGAAGCCTTTGGGTACACCTGAGCTCCCTGGGGGAGCCTTTACGCAACCCCACACTCAACAGGACTCTGCGTCTTCACTCTTTCCTAACAACCCTAAACATAACCCTAACCGGAACAAGAAGCTGAACCCGAGTTAGACCCGGAAAAACACGTACGGTGCCACTTTCTGCCATCAAAAAGTGCTCTCAGCGGAAGCCTTTGGGTACACCTGAACTCCCTGGGGGAGCCTTTACGCAACCCCACACTCAACAGGACTCTGCCTCTTCACTCTTTCCTAACAACCCTAAAGATAACCCTAACCGGAACAAGAAGCTGAACCCGAGTTAGACCCGAAATAACACGTACGGTGCCACTTTCTGCCATCAAAAAGTGCTCTCAGCGGAAGCCTTTGGGTACACCTGAACTCCCTGGGGGAGCCTTTACGCAACCCCACACTCAACAGGACTCTGCGTCTTCACTCTTTCCTAACAACCCGAAACATAACCCTAACCGCAACACGAAGCTGAACCCGAGTTAGACCCGAAAAAACACGTACGGTGCCACTTTCTGCCATCAAAAAGTGCTCTCAGCGGAAGCCTTTGGGGACACCTGAACTCCCTGGGGGAGCCTTTACGCAACCCCACACTCAACAGGACTCTGCGTCTTCACTCTTTCCTAACAACCCTAAACATAACCCTAACCGGAACAAGAAGCTGACCCGAGTTAGACCCGAAAAATCACGTACGGTGCCACTTTCTGCCATCAAAAAGTGCTCTCAGCGGAAGCCTTTGGGTACACCTGAACTCCCTGGGGGAGCCTTTACGCAACCCCACACTCAACAGGACTCTGCGTCTTCACTCTTTCCTAACAACCCTAAACATAACCCTAACCGCAACAAGAAGCTGAACCCGAGTTAGACCCGAAATAACACGTACGGTGCCACTTTCTGCCATCAAAAAGTGCTCTCAGTGGAAGCCTTTGGGTACACCTGAACTCCCTGGGGGAGCCTTTACGCAACCCCACACTCAACAGGACTCTGCGTCTTCACTCTTTCCTAACAACCCTAAACATAACCCTAACCGGAACAAGAAGCTGAACCCGAGTTAGACCCGAAAAATCACGTACGGTGCCACTTTCTGCCATCAAAAAGTGCTCTCAGCGGAAGCCTTTGGGTACACCTGAACTCCCTGGGGGAGCCTTTACGCAACCCCACACTCAACAGGACTCTGCGTCTTCACTCTTTCCTAACAACCCTAAACATAACCCTAACCGCAACAAGAAGCTGAACCCGAGTTAGACCCGAAAAAACACGTACGGTGCCACTTTCTGCCATCAAAAAGTGCTCTCAGCGGAAGCCTTTGGGTACACCTGAACTCCCTGGGGGAGCCTTTACGCAACCCCACACTCAACAGGACTCTGCCTCTTCACTCTTTCCTAACAACCCTAAACATAACTCTAACCGGAACAAGAAGCTGAACCCGAGTTAGACCCGAAAAATCACGTACGGTGCCACTTTCTGCCATCAAAAAGTGCTCTCAGCGGAAGCCTTTGGGTACACCTGAACTCCCTGGGGGAGCCTTTACGCAACCCCACACTCAACAGGACTCTGCGTCTTCACTCTTTCCTAACAACCCTAAACATAACCCTAACCGGAACAAGAAGCTGAACCCGAGTTAGACCCGAAAAAACACGTACGGTGCCACTTTCTGCCATCAAAAAGTGCTCTCAGTGGAAGCCTTTGGGTACACCTGAACTCCCTGGGGGAGCCTTTACGCAACCCCACACTCAACAGGACTCTGCGTCTTCACTCTTTCCTAACAACCCTAAACATAACTCTAACCGGAACAAGAAGCTGAACCCGAGTTAGACCCGAAAAATCACGTACGGTGCCACAGTCTGCCATCAAAAAGTGCTCTCAGCGGAAGCCTTCGGGTACACCTGAACTCCCTGGGGGAGCCTTTACGCAACCCCACACTCAACAGGACTCTGCGTCTTCACTCTTTCCTAACAACCCTAAACATAACCCTAACCGCAACAAGAAGCTGAACCCGAGTTAGACCCGAAAAAACACGTACGGTGCCACTTTCTGCCATCAAAAAGTGCTCTCAGCGGAAGCCTTTGGGGACACCTGAACTCCCTGGGGGAGCCTTTACGCAACCCCACACTCAACAGGACTCTGCCTCTTCACTCTTTCCTAACAACCCTAAAGATAACCCTAACCGCAACAAGAAGCTGAACCCGAGTTAGACCCGAAAAAGCACGTACGGTGCCACTTTATGCCATCAAAAAGTGCTCTCAGCGGAAGCCTTTGGGTACACCTGAACTCCCTGGGGGAGCCTTTACGCAACCCCACACTCAACAGGACTCTGCGTCTTCACTCTATCCTAACAACCCTAAACATAACCCTAACCGGAACAGGAAAATGAACATGAGTTTGACCCGAAAAAACACGTACGGTGCCACTTTCTGCCATCAAAAAGTGCTCTCAGCGGAAGCCTTTGGGTACACCTGAGCTCCCTGGGGGAGCCTTTACGCAACCCCACACTCAACAGGACTCTGCGTCTTCACTCTTTCCTAACAACCCTAAACATAACCCTAACCGGAACAAGAAGCTGAACCCGAGTTAGACCCGGAAAAACACGTACGGTGCCACTTTCTGCCATCAAAAAGTGCTCTCAGCGGAAGCCTTTGGGTACACCTGAACTCCCTGGGGGAGCCTTTACGCAACCCCACACTCAACAGGACTCTGCCTCTTCACTCTTTCCTAACAACCCTAAACATAACCCTAACCGGAACAAGAAGCTGAACCCGAGTTAGACCCGAAATAACACGTACGGTGCCACTTTCTGCCATCAAAAAGTGCTCTCAGCGGAAGCCTTTGGGTACACCTGAACTCCCTGGGGGAGCCTTTACGCAACCCCACACTCAACAGGACTCTGCGTCTTCACTCTTTCCTAACAACCCTAAACATAACCCTAACCGCAACACGAAGCTGAACCCGAGTTAGACCCGAAAAAACACGTACGGTGCCACTTTCTGCCATCAAAAAGTGCTCTCAGCGGAAGCCTTTGGGGACACCTGAACTCCCTGGGGGAGCCTTTACGCAACCCCACACTCAACAGGACTCTGCGTCTTCACTCTTTCCTAACAACCCTAAACATAACCCTAACCGCAACAAGAAGCTGAACCCGAGTTAGACCCGAAAAATCACGTACGGTGCCACTTTCTGCCATCAAAAAGTGCTCTCAGTGGAAGCCTTTGGGTACACCTGAACTCCCTGGGGGAGCCTTTACGCAACCCCACACTCAACAGGACTCTGCGTCTTCACTCTTTCCTAACAACCCTAAACATAACCCTAACCGCAACAAGAAGCTGAACCCGAGTTAGACCCGAAAAATCACGTACGGTGCCACTTTCTGCCATCAAAAAGTGCTCTCAGTGGAAGCCTTTGGGTACACCTGAACTCCCTGGGGGAGCCTTTACGCAACCCCACACTCAACAGGACTCTGCGTCTTCACTCTTTCCTAACAACCCTAAACATAACCCTAACCGCAACAAGAAGCTGAACCCGAGTTAGACCCGAAAAAACACGTACGGTGCCACTTTCTGCCATCAAAAAGTGCTCTCAGCGGAAGCCTTTGGGTACACCTGAACTCCCTGGGGGAGCCTTTACGCAACCCCACACTCAACAGGACTCTGCCTCTTCACTCTTTCCTAACAACCCTAAACATAACTCTAACCGGAACAAGAAGCTGAACCCGAGTTAGACCCGAAAAATCACGTACGGTGCCACTTTCTGCAGTCAAAAAGTGCTCTCAGCGGAAGCCTTTGGGTACACCTGAACTCCCTGGGGGAGCCTTTACGCAACCCCACACTCAACAGGACTCTGCGTCTTCACTCTTTCCTAACAACCCTAAACATAACCCTAACCGGAACAAGAAGCTGAACCCGAGTTAGACCCGAAAAAACACGTACGGTGCCACTTTCTGCCATCAAAAAGTGCTCTCAGTGGAAGCCTTTGGGGACACCTGAACTCCCTGGGGGAGCCTTTACGCAACCCCACACTCAACAGGACTCTGCGTCTTCACTCTTTCCTAACAACCCTAAACATAACCCTAACCGGAACAGGAAAATGAACCTGAGTTAGACCCGAAAAATCACGTACGGTGCCACTTTATGCCATCAAAAAGTGCTCTCAGCGGAAGCCTTTGGGTACACCTGAACTCCCTGGGGGAGCCTTTACGCAACCCCACACTCAACAGGACTCTGCGTCTTCACTCTTTCCTAACAACCCTAAACATAACTCTAACCGGAACAAGAAGCTGAACCCGAGTTAGACCCGAAAAAACACGTACGGTGCCACTTTCTGCCAGCAAAAAGTGCTCTCAGCGGAAGCCTTCGGGTACACCTGAACTTCCTGGGGGAGCCTTTACGCAATCCCACACTCAACAGGACTCTGCCTCTTCACTCTTTCCTAACAACCCTAAACATAACTCTAACCGGAACAAGAAGCTGAACCCGAGTTAGACCCGAAAAATCACGTACGGTGCCACTTTCTGCCATCAAAAAGTGCTCTCAGCGGAAGCCTTTGGGGACACCTGAACTCCCTGGGGGAGCCTTTACGCAACCCCACACTCAACAGGACTCTGCGTCTTCACTCTTTCCTAACAACCCTAAACATAACCCTAACCGGAACAAGAAGCTGAACCCGAGTTAGACCCGAAAAAACACGTACGGTGCCACTTTCTGCCATCAAAAAGTGCTCTCAGTGGAAGCCTTTGGGTACACCTGAACTCCCTGGGGGAGCCTTTACGCAACCCCACACTCAACAGGACTCTGCGTCTTCACTCTTTCCTAACAACCCTAAACATAACCCTAACCGCAACAAGAAGCTGAACCCGAGTTAGACCCGAAAAAGCAGGTACGGTGCCACAGTCTGCCATCAAAAAGTGCTCTCAGCGGAAGCCTTTGGGTACACCTGAACTCCCTGGGGGAGCCTTTACGCAACCCCACACTCAACAGGACTCTGCCTCTTCACTCTTTCCTAACAACCCTAAACATAACCCTAACCGGAACAAGAAGCTGAACCCGAGTTAGACCCGAAATAACACGTACGGTGCCACTTTCTGCCATCAAAAAGTGCTCTCAGCGGAAGCCTTTGGGTACACCTGAACTCCCTGGGGGAGCCTTTACGCAACCCCACACTCAACAGGACTCTGCGTCTTCACTCTTTCCTAACAACCCTAAACATAACCCTAACCGCAACAAGAAGCTGAACCCGAGTTAGACCCGAAAAAGCAGGTACGGTGCCACAGTCTGCCATCAAAAAGTGCTCTCAGCGGAAGCCTTCGGGTACACCTGAACTCCCTGGGGGAGCCTTTACGCAACCCCACACTCAACAGGACTCTGCGTCTTCACTCTTTCCTAACAACCCTAAACATAACCCTAACCGCAACAAGAAGCTGAACCCGAGTTAGACCCGAAAAAACACGTACGGTGCCACTTTCTGCCATCAAAAAGTGCTCTCAGCGGAAGCCTTTGGGGACACCTGAACTCCCTGGGGGAGCCTTTACGCAACCCCACACTCAACAGGACTCTGCCTCTTCACTCTTTCCTAACAACCCTAAAGATAACCCTAACCGCAACAAGAAGCTGAACCCGAGTTAGACCCGAAAAAGCACGTACGGTGCCACTTTATGCCATCAAAAAGTGCTCTCAGCGGAAGCCTTTGGGTACACCTGAACTCCCTGGGGGAGCCTTTACGCAACCCCACACTCAACAGGACTCTGCGTCTTCACTCTATCCTAACAACCCTAAACATAACCCTAACCGGAACAGGAAAATGAACATGAGTTTGACCCGAAAAAACACGTACGGTGCCACTTTCTGCCATCAAAAAGTGCTCTCAGCGGAAGCCTTTGGGTACACCTGAGCTCCCTGGGGGAGCCTTTACGCAACCCCACACTCAACAGGACTCTGCGTCTTCACTCTTTCCTAACAACCCTAAACATAACCCTAACCGGAACAAGAAGCTGAACCCGAGTTAGACCCGGAAAAACACGTACGGTGCCACTTTCTGCCATCAAAAAGTGCTCTCAGCGGAAGCCTTTGGGTACACCTGAACTCCCTGGGGGAGCCTTTACGCAACCCCACACTCAACAGGACTCTGCCTCTTCACTCTTTCCTAACAACCCTAAACATAACCCTAACCGGAACAAGAAGCTGAACCCGAGTTAGACCCGAAATAACACGTACGGTGCCACTTTCTGCCATCAAAAAGTGCTCTCAGCGGAAGCCTTTGGGGACACCTGAACTCCCTGGGGGAGCCTTTACGCAACCCCACACTCAACAGGACTCTGCGTCTTCACTCTTTCCTAACAACCCTAAACATAACCCTAACCGCAACACGAAGCTGAACCCGAGTTAGACCCGAAAAAACACGTACGGTGCCACTTTCTGCCATCAAAAAGTGCTCTCAGCGGAAGCCTTTGGGTACACCTGAGCTCCCTGGGGGAGCCTTTACGCAACCCCACACTCAACAGGACTCTGCGTCTTCACTCTTTCCTAACAACCCTAAACATAACCCTAACCGGAACAAGAAGCTGAACCCGAGTTAGACCCGGAAAAACACGTACGGTGCCACTTTCTGCCATCAAAAAGTGCTCTCAGCGGAAGCCTTTGGGGACACCTGAACTCCCTGGGGGAGCCTTTACGCAACCCCACACTCAACAGGACTCTGCGTCTTCACTCTTTCCTAACAACCCTAAACATAACCCTAACCGGAACAAGAAGCTGACCCGAGTTAGACCCGAAAAATCACGTACGGTGCCACTTTCTGCCATCAAAAAGTGCTCTCAGTAGAAGCCTTTGGGTACACCTGAACTCCCTGGGGGAGCCTTTACGCAACCCCACACTCAACAGGACTCTGCCTCTTCACTCTTTCCTAACAACCCTAAAGATAACCCTAACCGCAACAAGAAGCTGAACCCGAGTTAGACCCGAAAAAGCAGGTACGGTGCCACAGTCTGCCATCAAAAAGTGCTCTCAGCGGAAGCCTTCGGGTACACCTGAACTCCCTGGGGGAGCCTTTACGCAACCCCACACTCAACAGGACTCTGCGTCTTCACTCTTTCCTAACAACCCTAAACATAACCCTAACCGCAACAAGAAGCTGAACCCGAGTTAGACCCGAAAAAACACGTACGGTGCCACTTTCTGCCATCAAAAAGTGCTCTCAGCGGAAGCCTTTGGGTACACCTGAACTCCCTGGGGGAGCCTTTACGCAACCCCACACTCAACAGGACTCTGCCTCTTCACTCTTTCCTAACAACCCTAAACATAACTCTAACCGGAACAAGAAGCTGAACCCGAGTTAGACCCGAAAAATCACGTACGGTGCCACTTTCTGCCATCAAAAAGTGCTCTCAGCGGAAGCCTTTGGGTACACCTGAACTCCCTGGGGGAGCCTTTACGCAACCCCACACTCAACAGGACTCTGCCTCTTCACTCTTTCCTAACAACCCTAAAGATAACCCTAACCGCAACAAGAAGCTGAACCCGAGTTAGACCCGAAAAAGCAGGTACGGTGCCACAGTCTGCCATCAAAAAGTGCTCTCAGCGGAAGCCTTCGGGTACACCTGAACTCCCTGGGGGAGCCTTTACGCAACCCCACACTCAACAGGACTCTGCGTCTTCACTCTTTCCTAACAACCCTAAAGATAACCCTAACCGCAACAAGAAGCTGAACATGAGTTTGACCCGAAAAAACACGTACGGTGCCACTTTCTGCCATCAAAAAGTGCTCTCAGCGGAAGCCTTTGGGTACACCTGAGCTCCCTGGGGGAGCCTTTACGCAACCCCACACTCAACAGGACTCTGCGTCTTCACTCTTTCCTAACAACCCTAAACATAACCCTAACCGGAACAAGAAGCTGAACCCGAGTTAGACCCGGAAAAACACGTACGGTGCCACTTTCTGCCATCAAAAAGTGCTCTCAGCGGAAGCCTTTGGGTACACCTGAACTCCCTGGGGGAGCCTTTACGCAACCCCACACTCAACAGGACTCTGCCTCTTCACTCTTTCCTAACAACCCTAAAGATAACCCTAACCGGAACAAGAAGCTGAACCCGAGTTAGACCCGAAATAACACGTACGGTGCCACTTTCTGCCATCAAAAAGTGCTCTCAGCGGAAGCCTTTGGGTACACCTGAACTCCCTGGGGGAGCCTTTACGCAACCCCACACTCAACAGGACTCTGCGTCTTCACTCTTTCCTAACAACCCTAAACATAACCCTAACCGCAACACGAAGCTGAACCCGAGTTAGACCCGAAAAAACACGTACGGTGCCACTTTCTGCCATCAAAAAGTGCTCTCAGCGGAAGCCTTTGGGGACACCTGAACTCCCTGGGGGAGCCTTTACGCAACCCCACACTCAACAGGACTCTGCGTCTTCACTCTTTCCTAACAACCCTAAACATAACCCTAACCGGAACAAGAAGCTGACCCGAGTTAGACCCGAAAAATCACGTACGGTGCCACTTTCTGCCATCAAAAAGTGCTCTCAGCGGAAGCCTTTGGGTACACCTGAACTCCCTGGGGGAGCCTTTACGCAACCCCACACTCAACAGGACTCTGCGTCTTCACTCTTTCCTAACAACCCTAAACATAACCCTAACCGGAACAAGAAGCTGAACCCGAGTTAGACCCGAAAAATCACGTACGGTGCCACTTTCTGCCATCAAAAAGTGCTCTCAGCGGAAGCCTTTGGGTACACCTGAACTCCCTGGGGGAGCCTTTACGCAACCCCACACTCAACAGGACTCTGCGTCTTCACTCTTTCCTAACAACCCTAAACATAACCCTAACCGCAACAAGAAGCTGAACCCGAGTTAGACCCGAAAAAACACGTACGGTGCCACTTTCTGCCATCAAAAAGTGCTCTCAGCGGAAGCCTTTGGGTACACCTGAACTCCCTGGGGGAGCCTTTACGCAACCCCACACTCAACAGGACTCTGCCTCTTCACTCTTTCCTAACAACCCTAAACATAACTCTAACCGGAACAAGAAGCTGAACCCGAGTTAGACCCGAAAAATCACGTACGGTGCCACTTTCTGCCATCAAAAAGTGCTCTCAGCGGAAGCCTTTGGGTACACCTGAACTCCCTGGGGGAGCCTTTACGCAACCCCACACTCAACAGGACTCTGCGTCTTCACTCTTTCCTAACAACCCTAAACATAACCCTAACCGGAACAAGAAGCTGAACCCGAGTTAGACCCGAAAAAACACGTACGGTGCCACTTTCTGCCATCAAAAAGTGCTCTCAGTGGAAGCCTTTGGGTACACCTGAACTCCCTGGGGGAGCCTTTACGCAACCCCACACTCAACAGGACTCTGCGTCTTCACTCTTTCCTAACAACCCTAAACATAACTCTAACCGGAACAAGAAGCTGAACCCGAGTTAGACCCGAAAAATCACGTACGGTGCCACAGTCTGCCATCAAAAAGTGCTCTCAGCGGAAGCCTTCGGGTACACCTGAACTCCCTGGGGGAGCCTTTACGCAACCCCACACTCAACAGGACTCTGCGTCTTCACTCTTTCCTAACAACCCTAAACATAACCCTAACCGGAACAAGAAGCTGAACCCGAGTTAGACCCGAAAAAACACGTACGGTGCCACTTTCTGCCATCAAAAAGTGCTCTCAGCGGAAGCCTTTGGGGACACCTGAACTCCCTGGGGGAGCCTTTACGCAACCCCACACTCAACAGGACTCTGCCTCTTCACTCTTTCCTAACAACCCTAAAGATAACCCTAACCGCAACAAGAAGCTGAACCCGAGTTAGACCCGAAAAAGCACGTACGGTGCCACTTTATGCCATCAAAAAGTGCTCTCAGCGGAAGCCTTTGGGTACACCTGAACTCCCTGGGGGAGCCTTTACGCAACCCCACACTCAACAGGACTCTGCGTCTTCACTCTATCCTAACAACCCTAAACATAACCCTAACCGGAACAGGAAAATGAACATGAGTTTGACCCGAAAAAACACGTACGGTGCCACTTTCTGCCATCAAAAAGTGCTCTCAGCGGAAGCCTTTGGGTACACCTGAGCTCCCTGGGGGAGCCTTTACGCAACCCCACACTCAACAGGACTCTGCGTCTTCACTCTTTCCTAACAACCCTAAACATAACCCTAACCGGAACAAGAAGCTGAACCCGAGTTAGACCCGGAAAAACACGTACGGTGCCACTTTCTGCCATCAAAAAGTGCTCTCAGCGGAAGCCTTTGGGTACACCTGAACTCCCTGGGGGAGCCTTTACGCAACCCCACACTCAACAGGACTCTGCCTCTTCACTCTTTCCTAACAACCCTAAACATAACCCTAACCGGAACAAGAAGCTGAACCCGAGTTAGACCCGAAATAACACGTACGGTGCCACTTTCTGCCATCAAAAAGTGCTCTCAGCGGAAGCCTTTGGGTACACCTGAACTCCCTGGGGGAGCCTTTACGCAACCCCACACTCAACAGGACTCTGCGTCTTCACTCTTTCCTAACAACCCTAAACATAACCCTAACCGCAACACGAAGCTGAACCCGAGTTAGACCCGAAAAAACACGTACGGTGCCACTTTCTGCCATCAAAAAGTGCTCTCAGCGGAAGCCTTTGGGGACACCTGAACTCCCTGGGGGAGCCTTTACGCAACCCCACACTCAACAGGACTCTGCGTCTTCACTCTTTCCTAACAACCCTAAACATAACCCTAACCGCAACAAGAAGCTGAACCCGAGTTAGACCCGAAAAATCACGTACGGTGCCACTTTCTGCCATCAAAAAGTGCTCTCAGTGGAAGCCTTTGGGTACACCTGAACTCCCTGGGGGAGCCTTTACGCAACCCCACACTCAACAGGACTCTGCGTCTTCACTCTTTCCTAACAACCCTAAACATAACCCTAACCGCAACAAGAAGCTGAACCCGAGTTAGACCCGAAAAATCACGTACGGTGCCACTTTCTGCCATCAAAAAGTGCTCTCAGTGGAAGCCTTTGGGTACACCTGAACTCCCTGGGGGAGCCTTTACGCAACCCCACACTCAACAGGACTCTGCGTCTTCACTCTTTCCTAACAACCCTAAACATAACCCTAACCGCAACAAGAAGCTGAACCCGAGTTAGACCCGAAAAAACACGTACGGTGCCACTTTCTGCCATCAAAAAGTGCTCTCAGCGGAAGCCTTTGGGTACACCTGAACTCCCTGGGGGAGCCTTTACGCAACCCCACACTCAACAGGACTCTGCCTCTTCACTCTTTCCTAACAACCCTAAACATAACTCTAACCGGAACAAGAAGCTGAACCCGAGTTAGACCCGAAAAATCACGTACGGTGCCACTTTCTGCAGTCAAAAAGTGCTCTCAGCGGAAGCCTTTGGGTACACCTGAACTCCCTGGGGGAGCCTTTACGCAACCCCACACTCAACAGGACTCTGCGTCTTCACTCTTTCCTAACAACCCTAAACATAACCCTAACCGGAACAAGAAGCTGAACCCGAGTTAGACCCGAAAAAACACGTACGGTGCCACTTTCTGCCATCAAAAAGTGCTCTCAGTGGAAGCCTTTGGGGACACCTGAACTCCCTGGGGGAGCCTTTACGCAACCCCACACTCAACAGGACTCTGCGTCTTCACTCTTTCCTAACAACCCTAAACATAACCCTAACCGGAACAGGAAAATGAACCTGAGTTAGACCCGAAAAATCACGTACGGTGCCACTTTATGCCATCAAAAAGTGCTCTCAGCGGAAGCCTTTGGGTACACCTGAACTCCCTGGGGGAGCCTTTACGCAACCCCACACTCAACAGGACTCTGCGTCTTCACTCTTTCCTAACAACCCTAAACATAACTCTAACCGGAACAAGAAGCTGAACCCGAGTTAGACCCGAAAAAACACGTACGGTGCCACTTTCTGCCAGCAAAAAGTGCTCTCAGCGGAAGCCTTCGGGTACACCTGAACTTCCTGGGGGAGCCTTTACGCAATCCCACACTCAACAGGACTCTGCCTCTTCACTCTTTCCTAACAACCCTAAACATATCTCTAACCGGAACAAGAAGCTGAACCCGAGTTAGACCCGAAAAATCACGTACGGTGCCACTTTCTGCCATCAAAAAGTGCTCTCAGCGGAAGCCTTTGGGGACACCTGAACTCCCTGGGGGAGCCTTTACGCAACCCCACACTCAACAGGACTCTGCGTCTTCACTCTTTCCTAACAACCCTAAACATAACCCTAACCGGAACAAGAAGCTGAACCCGAGTTAGACCCGAAAAAACACGTACGGTGCCACTTTCTGCCATCAAAAAGTGCTCTCAGTGGAAGCCTTTGGGTACACCTGAACTCCCTGGGGGAGCCTTTACGCAACCCCACACTCAACAGGACTCTGCGTCTTCACTCTTTCCTAACAACCCTAAACATAACCCTAACCGCAACAAGAAGCTGAACCCGAGTTAGACCCGAAAAAGCAGGTACGGTGCCACAGTCTGCCATCAAAAAGTGCTCTCAGCGGAAGCCTTTGGGTACACCTGAACTCCCTGGGGGAGCCTTTACGCAACCCCACACTCAACAGGACTCTGCGTCTTCACTCTTTCCTAACAACCCTAAACATAACCCTAACCGCAACAAGAAGCTGAACCCGAGTTAGACCCGAAAAAACACGTACGGTGCCACTTTCTGCCATCAAAAAGTGCTCTCAGCGGAAGCCTTTGGGGACACCTGAACTCCCTGGGGGAGCCTTTACGCAACCCCACACTCAACAGGACTCTGCCTCTTCACTCTTTCCTAACAACCCTAAAGATAACCCTAACCGCAACAAGAAGCTGAACCCGAGTTAGACCCGAAAAAGCACGTACGGTGCCACTTTATGCCATCAAAAAGTGCTCTCAGCGGAAGCCTTTGGGTACACCTGAACTCCCTGGGGGAGCCTTTACGCAACCCCACACTCAACAGGACTCTGCGTCTTCACTCTATCCTAACAACCCTAAACATAACCCTAACCGGAACAGGAAAATGAACATGAGTTTGACCCGAAAAAACACGTACGGTGCCACTTTCTGCCATCAAAAAGTGCTCTCAGCGGAAGCCTTTGGGTACACCTGAGCTCCCTGGGGGAGCCTTTACGCAACCCCACACTCAACAGGACTCTGCGTCTTCACTCTTTCCTAACAACCCTAAACATAACCCTAACCGGAACAAGAAGCTGAACCCGAGTTAGACCCGGAAAAACACGTACGGTGCCACTTTCTGCCATCAAAAAGTGCTCTCAGCGGAAGCCTTTGGGTACACCTGAACTCCCTGGGGGAGCCTTTACGCAACCCCACACTCAACAGGACTCTGCCTCTTCACTCTTTCCTAACAACCCTAAACATAACCCTAACCGGAACAAGAAGCTGAACCCGAGTTAGACCCGAAATAACACGTACGGTGCCACTTTCTGCCATCAAAAAGTGCTCTCAGCGGAAGCCTTTGGGTACACCTGAACTCCCTGGGGGAGCCTTTACGCAACCCCACACTCAACAGGACTCTGCGTCTTCACTCTTTCCTAACAACCCTAAACATAACCCTAACCGCAACACGAAGCTGAACCCGAGTTAGACCCGAAAAAACACGTACGGTGCCACTTTCTGCCATCAAAAAGTGCTCTCAGCGGAAGCCTTTGGGGACACCTGAACTCCCTGGGGGAGCCTTTACGCAACCCCACACTCAACAGGACTCTGCGTCTTCACTCTTTCCTAACAACCCTAAACATAACCCTAACCGCAACAAGAAGCTGAACCCGAGTTAGACCCGAAAAATCACGTACGGTGCCACTTTCTGCCATCAAAAAGTGCTCTCAGCGGAAGCCTTTGGGGACACCTGAACTCCCTGGGGGAGCCTTTACGCAACCCCACACTCAACAGGACTCTGCGTCTTCACTCTTTCCTAACAACCCTAAACATAACCCTAACCGGAACAAGAAGCTGACCCGAGTTAGACCCGAAAAATCACGTACGGTGCCACTTTCTGCCATCAAAAAGTGCTCTCAGTGGAAGCCTTTGGGTACACCTGAACTCCCTGGGGGAGCCTTTACGCAACCCCACACTCAACAGGACTCTGCGTCTTCACTCTTTCCTAACAACCCTAAACATAACCCTAACCGCAACAAGAAGCTGAACCCGAGTTAGACCCGAAAAAACACGTACGGTGCCACTTTCTGCCATCAAAAAGTGCTCTCAGCGGAAGCCTTTGGGTACACCTGAACTCCCTGGGGGAGCCTTTACGCAACCCCACACTCAACAGGACTCTGCCTCTTCACTCTTTCCTAACAACCCTAAACATAACTCTAACCGGAACAAGAAGCTGAACCCGAGTTAGACCCGAAAAATCACGTACGGTGCCACTTTCTGCCATCAAAAAGTGCTCTCAGTGGAAGCCTTTGGGTACACCTGAACTCCCTGGGGGAGCCTTTACGCAACCCCACACTCAACAGGACTCTGCGTCTTCACTCTTTCCTAACAACCCTAAACATAACCCTAACCGGAACAAGAAGCTGAACCCGAGTTAGACCCGAAAAAACACGTACGGTGCCACTTTCTGCCATCAAAAAGTGCTCTCAGTGGAAGCCTTTGGGGACACCTGAACTCCCTGGGGGAGCCTTTACGCAACCCCACACTCAACAGGACTCTGCGTCTTCACTCTTTCCTAACAACCCTAAACATAACCCTAACCGCAACAAGAAGCTGAACCCGAGTTAGACCCGAAAAAGCAGGTACGGTGCCACAGTCTGCCATCAAAAAGTGCTCTCAGCGGAAGCCTTCGGGTACACCTGAACTCCCTGGGGGAGCCTTTACGCAACCCCACACTCAACAGGACTCTGCGTCTTCACTCTTTCCTAACAACCCTAAACATAACCCTAACCGCAACAAGAAGCTGAACCCGAGTTAGACCCGAAAAAACACGTACGGTGCCACTTTCTGCCATCAAAAAGTGCTCTCAGCAGAAGCCTTTGGGTACACCTGAACTCCCTGGGGGAGCCTTTACGCAACCCCACACTCAACAGGACTCTGCCTCTTCACTCTTTCCTAACAACCCTAAAGATAACCCTAACCGCAACAAGAAGCTGAACCCGAGTTAGACCCGAAAAAGCACGTACGGTGCCACTTTATGCCATCAAAAAGTGCTCTCAGCGGAAGCCTTTGGGTACACCTGAACTCCCTGGGGGAGCCTTTACGCAACCCCACACTCAACAGGACTCTGCGTCTTCACTCTATCCTAACAACCCTAAACATAACCCTAACCGGAACAGGAAAATGAACATGAGTTTGACCCGAAAAAACACGTACGGTGCCACTTTCTGCCATCAAAAAGTGCTCTCAGCGGAAGCCTTTGGGTACACCTGAGCTCCCTGGGGGAGCCTTTACGCAACCCCACACTCAACAGGACTCTGCGTCTTCACTCTTTCCTAACAACCCTAAACATAACCCTAACCGGAACAAGAAGCTGAACCCGAGTTAGACCCGGAAAAACACGTACGGTGCCACTTTCTGCCATCAAAAAGTGCTCTCAGCGGAAGCCTTTGGGTACACCTGAACTCCCTGGGGGAGCCTTTACGCAACCCCACACTCAACAGGACTCTGCGTCTTCACTCTTTCCTAACAACCCTAAACATAACCCTAACCGGAACAAGAAGCTGAACCCGAGTTAGACCCGAAATAACACGTACGGTGCCACTTTCTGCCATCAAAAAGTGCTCTCAGCGGAAGCCTTTGGGTACACCTGAACTCCCTGGGGGAGCCTTTACGCAACCCCACACTCAACAGGACTCTGCGTCTTCACTCTTTCCTAACAACCCTAAACATAACCCTAACCGGAACAAGAAGCTGAACCCGAGTTAGACCCGAAAAATCACGTACGGTGCCACTTTCTGCCATCAAAAAGTGCTCTCAGCGGAAGCCTTTGGGTACACCTGAACTCCCTGGGGGAGCCTTTACGCAACCCCACACTCAACAGGACTCTGCGTCTTCACTCTTTCCTAACAACCCTAAACATAACCCTAACCGGAACAAGAAGCTGAACCCGAGTTAGACCCGAAAAAACACGTACGGTGCCACTTTCTGCCATCAAAAAGTGCTCTCAGCGGAAGCCTTCGGGTACACCTGAACTCCCTGGGGGAGCCTTTACGCAACCCCACACTCAACAGGACTCTGCGTCTTCACTCTTTCCTAACAACCCTAAACATAACCCTAACCGCAACAAGAAGCTGAACCCGAGTTAGACCCGAAAAAACACGTACGGTGCCACTTTCTGCCATCAAAAAGTGCTCTCAGCGGAAGCCTTTGGGTACACCTGAACTCCCTGGGGGAGCCTTTACGCAACCCCACACTCAACAGGACTCTGCGTCTTCACTCTTTCCTAACAACCCTAAACATAACCCTAACCGGAACAGGAAAATGAACCTGAGTTAGACCCGAAAAAACACGTATGGTGCCACTTTCTGCCATCAAAAAGTGCTCTCAGCGGAAGCCTTTGGGGACACCTGAACTCCCTGGGGGAGCCTTTACGCAGCTCCACACTCAACAGGACTCTGCGCCTTCACTCTTTCCTAACAACCCTAAACATAACCCTAACCGGAACAAGAAGCTGAACCCGACTTAGACCCGAAAAATCAGGTACGGTGCCACAGTCTGCCATCAAAAAGTGCTCTCAGCGGAAGCCTTTGGGTACACCTGAACTCCCTGGGGGAGCCTTTACGCAACCCCACACTCAACAGGACTCTGCGTCTTCACTCTTTCCTAACAACCCTAAACATAACCCTAACCGGAACAAGAAGCTGAACCCGAGTTAGACCCGAAATAACACGTACGGTGCCACTTTCTGCCATCAAAAAGTGCTCTCAGCGGAAGCCTTTGGGTACACCTGAACTCCCTGGGGGAGCCTTTACGCAACCCCACACTCAACAGGACTCTGCGTCTTCACTCTTTCCTAACAACCCTAAACATAACCCTAACCGGAACAAGAAGCTGAACCCGAGTTAGACCCGAAAAATCACGTACGGTGCCACTTTCTGCCATCAAAAAGTGCTCTCAGCGGAAGCCTTTGGGTACACCTGAACTCCCTGGGGGAGCCTTTACGCAACCCCACACTCAACAGGACTCTGCGTCTTCACTCTTTCCTAACAACCCTAAACATAACCCTAACCGCAACAAGAAGCTTAACCCGAGTTAGACCCGAAAAAACACGTACGGTGCCACTTTCTGCCATCAAAAAGTGCTCTCAGCGGAAGCCTTCGGGTACACCTGAACTCCCTGGGGGAGCCTTTACGCAACCCCACACTCAACAGGACTCTGCGTCTTCACTCTTTCCTAACAACCCTAAACATAACCCTAACCGCAACAAGAAGCTGAACCCGAGTTAGACCCGAAAAAACACGTACGGTGCCACTTTCTGCCATCAAAAAGTGCTCTCAGCGGAAGCCTTTGGGTACACCTGAACTCCCTGGGGGAGCCTTTACGCAACCCCACACTCAACAGGACTCTGCGTCTTCACTCTTTCCTAACAACCCTAAACATAACCCTAACTGGAACAAGAAGCTGAACCCGAGTTAGACCCGAAAAAACACGTACGGTGCCACTTTCTGCCATCAAAAAGTGCTCTCAGCGGAAGCCTTTGGGTACACCTGAACTCCCTGGGGGAGCCTTTACGCAACCCCACACTCAACAGGACTCTGCGTCTTCACTCTTTCCTAACAACCCTAAACATAACCCTAACCACAACAAGAAGCTGAACCCGAGTTAGACCCGAAAAAACACGTACGGTGCCACTTTCTGCCACCAAAAAGTGCTCTCAGCGGAAGCCTTTCGGGACACCTGAACTCCCTGGGGGAGCCTTTACGCAACCCCACACTCAACAGGACTCTGCGTCTTCACTCTTTCCTAACAACCCTAAACATAACCCTAACCACAACAAGAAGCTGAACCCGAGTTAGACCCGAAAAATCACGTACTGTGCCACTTTCTGCCATCAAAAAGTGCTCTCAGCGGAAGCCTTTGGGTACACCTGAACTCCCTGGGGGAGCCTTTACGCAGCTCCACACTCAACAGGACTCTGCGCCTTCACTCTTTCCTAACAACCCTAAACATAACCCTAACCGGAACAAGAAGCTGAACCCGACTTAGACCCGAAAAATCAGGTACGGTGCCACAGTCTGCCATCAAAAAGTGCTCTCAGCGGAAGCCTTTGGGTACACCTGAACTCCCTGGGGGAGCCTTTACGCAACCCCACACTCAACAGGACTCTGCGTCTTCACTCTTTCCTAACAACCCTAAACATAACCCTAACCGGAACAAGAAGCTGAACCCGAGTTAGACCCGAAAAATCACATACGGTGCCACTTTCTGCCATCCAAGAGTGCTCTCAGTGGAAGCCTTTGGGTACACCTGAACTCCCTGGGGGAGCCTTTACGCAACCCCACACTCAACAGGACTCTGCGTCTTCACTCTTTCCTAACAACCCGAAACATAACCCTAACCGGAACAAGAAGCTGAACCCGAGTTAGACCCGGAAAAACACGTACGGTGCCACTTTCTGCCATCCAAAAGTGCTCTCAGCAGAAGCCTTCGGGTACTCCTGAACTCCCTGGGGGAGCCTTTACGCAACCCCACACTCAACAGGACTCTGCGTCTTCACTCTTTCCTAACAACCCTAAACATAACCCTAACCGCAACAAGAAGCTGAACCCGAGTTAGACCTGCAAAAACACGTACGGTGCCACTTTCTGCCATCAAAAAGTGCTCTCAGCGGAAGCCTTTGGGGACACCTGAACTCCCTGGGGGAGCCTTTACGCAACCCCACACTCAACAGGACTCTGCGTCTTCACTCTTTCCTAACAACCCTAAACATAACCCTCACCGCAACAAGAAGCTGAACCCGAGTTAGACCCGGAAAAACACGTACGGTGCCACTTTCTGCCATCAAAAAGTGCTCTCAGCGGAAGCCTTCGGGTACACCTGAACTCCCTGGGGGAGCCTTTACGCAACCCCACACTCAACAGGACTCTGCGTCTTCACTCTTTCCTAACAACCCTAAACATAACCCTAACCGGAACAAGAAGCTGAACCCGAGTTAGACCCGAAAAAACACGTACGGTGCCACTTTCTGCCATCAAAAAGTGCTCTCAGCGGAAGCCTTTGGGTACACCTGAACTCCCTGGGGGAGCCTTTACGCAACCCCACACTCAACAGGACTCTGCGTCTTCACTCTTTCCTAACAACCCTAAACATAACCCTCACCGCAACAAGAAGCTGAACCCGAGTTAGACCCGAAAAAACACGTACGGTGCCACTTTCTGCCATCAAAAAGTGCTCTCAGCGGAAGCCTTTGGGTACACCTGAACTCCCTGGGGGAGCCTTTACGCAACCCCACACTCAACAGGACTCTGCGTCTTCACTCTTTCCTAACAACCCTAAACATAACCCTAACCGGAACAAGAAGCTGAACCCGAGTTAGACCCGAAAAAACACGTACGGTGCCACTTTCTGCCATCAAAAAGTGCTCTCAGCGGAAGCCTTTCGGGACACCTGAACTCCCTGGGGGAGCCTTTACGCAACCCCACACTCAACAGGACTCTGCGTCTTCACTCTTTCCTAACAACCCTAAACATAACCCTAACCACAACAAGAAGCTGAACCCGAGTTAGACCCGAAAAATCACGTACTGTGCCACTTTCTGCCATCAAAAAATGCTCTCAGCGGAAGCCTTTGGGTACACCTGAACTCCCTGGGGGAGCCTTTACGCAACCCCACACTCAACAGGACTCTGCGTCTTCACTCTTTCCTAACAACCCTAAACATAACCCTAACCGGAACAGGAAAATGAACCTGAGTTAGACCCGAAAAAACACGTATGGTGCCACTTTCTGCCATCAAAAAGTGCTCTCAGCGGAAGCCTTTGGGGACACCTGAACTCCCTGGGGGAGCCTTTACGCAGCTCCACACTCAACAGGACTGTGCGCCTTCACTCTTTCCTAACAACCCTAAACATAACCCTAACCGGAACAAGAAGCTGAACCCGACTTAGACCCGAAAAATCAGGTACGGTGCCACAGTCTGCCATCAAAAAGTGCTCTCAGCGGAAGCCTTTGGGTACACCTGAACTCCCTGGGGGAGCCTTTACGCAACCCCACACTCAACAGGACTCTGCGTCTTCACTCTTTCCTAACAACCCTAAACATAACCCTAACCGCAACAAGAAGCTGAACCCGAGTTAGACCCGAAAAATCACATACGGTGCCACTTTCTGCCATCCAAGAGTGCTCTCAGTGGAAGCCTTTGGGTACACCTGAACTCCCTGGGGGAGCCTTTACGCAACCCCACACTCAACAGGACTCTGCGTCTTCACTCTTTCCTAACAACCCTAAACATAACCCTAACCGGAACAAGAAGCTGAACCCGAGTTAGACCCGGAAAAACACGTACGGTGCCACTTTCTGCCATCAAAAAGTGCTCTCAGCGGAAGCCTTTGGGGACACCTGAACTCCCTGGGGGAGCCTTTACGCAACCCCACACTCAACAGGACTCTGCGTCTTCACTCTTTCCTAACAACCCTAAACATAACCCTCACCGCAACAAGAAGCTGAACCCGAGTTAGACCCGAAAAAACACGTACGGTGCCACTTTCTGCCATCAAAAAGTGCTCTCAGCGGAAGCCTTTGGGTACACCTGAACTCCCTGGGGGAGCCTTTACGCAACCCCACACTCAACAGGACTCTGCCTCTTCACTCTTTCCTAACAACCCTAAACATAACTCTAACCGGAACAAGAAGCTGAACCCGAGTTAGACCCGAAAAATCACGTACGGTGCCACTTTCTGCCATCAAAAAGTGCTCTCAGCGGAAGCCTTTGGGTACACCTGAACTCCCTGGGGGAGCCTTTACGCAACCCCACACTCAACAGGACTCTGCGTCTTCACTCTTTCCTAACAACCCGAAACATAACCCTAACCGGAACAAGAAGCTGAACCCGAGTTAGACCCGAAAAAACACGCACGGTGCCACTTTCTGCCATCAAAAAGTGCTCTCAGCGGAAGCCTTTGGGTACACCTGAACTCCCTGGGGGAGCCTTTACGCAACCCCACACTCAACAGGACTCTGCGTCTTCACTCTTTCCTAACAACCCTAAACATAACCCTAACCGGAACAAGAAGCTGAACCCGAGTTAGACCCGGAAAAACACGTACGGTGCCACTTTCTGCCATCAAAAAGTGCTCTCAGCGGAAGCCTTCGGGTACACCTGAACTCCCTGGGGGAGCCTTTACGCAACCCCACACTCAACAGGACTCTGCGTCTTCACTCTTTCCTAACAACCCGAAACATAACCCTAACCGCAACAAGAAGCTGAACCCGAGTTAGACCCGAAAAAACACGTACGGTGCCACTTTCTGCCATCAAAAAGTGCTCTCAGCGGAAGCCTTTGGGTACACCTGAACTCCCTGGGGGAGCCTTTACGCAACCCCACACTCAACAGGACTCTGCGTCTTCACTCTTTCCTAACAACCCTAAACATAACCCTAACCGGAACAAGAAGCTGAACCCGAGTTAGACCCGAAAAAACACGTACGGTGCCACTTTCTGCCATCAAAAAGTGCTCTCAGCAGAAGCCTTCGGGTACACCTGAACTCCCTGGGGGAGCCTTTACGCAACCCCACACTCAACAGGACTCTGCGTCTTCACTCTTTCCTAACAACCCTAAACATAACCCTAACCGCAACAAGAAGCTGAACCCGAGTTAGACCCGAAAAAACACGTACGGTGCCACTTTCTGCCATCAAAAAGTGCTCTCAGCGGAAGCCTTCGGGTACACCTGAACTCCCTGGGGGAGCCTTTACGCAACCCCACACTCAACAGGACTCTGCGTCTTCACTCTTTCCTAACAACCCTAAACATAACCCTAACCGCAACAAGAAGCTGAACCCGAGTTAGACCCGAAAAAACACGGACGGTGCCACTTTCTGCCATCAAAAAGTGCTCTCAGCGGAAGCCTTTGGGTACACCTGAACTCCCTGGGGGAGCCTTTACGCAACCCCACACTCAACAGGACTCTGCGTCTTCACTCTTTCCTAACAACCCTAAACATAACCCTAACCGCAACAAGAAGCTGAACCCGAGTTAGACCCGAAAAATCACGTACGGTGCCATTTTCTGCCATCAAAAAGTGCTCTCAGCGGAAGCCTTCGGGTACACCTGAACTCCCTGGGGGAGCCTTTACGCAACCCCACACTCAACAGGACTCTGCGTCTTCACTCTTTCCTAACAACCCTAAACATAACCCTAACCGGAACAAGAAGCTGAACCCGAGTTAGACCCGAAAAATCCGGTACGGTGCCACTTTCTGCCATCAAAAAGTGCTCTCAGCGGAAGCCTTTGGGTACACCTGAACTCCCTGGGGGAGCCTTTACGCAACCCCACACTCAACAGGACTCTGCGTCTTCACTCTTTCCTAACAACCCTAAACATAACCCTAACCGCAACAAGAAGCTGAACCCGAGTTAGACCCGGAAAAACACGTACGGTGCCACTTTCTGCCATCAAAAAGTGCTCTCAGCAGAAGCCTTTGGGGACACCTGAACTCCCTGGGGGAGCCTTTACGCAACCCCACACTCAACAGGACTCTGCCTCTTCACTCTTTCCTAACAACCCTAAACATAACCCTAACCGGAACAAGAAGCTGAACCCGAGTTAGACCCGAAAAAACACG
Organism: Anser anser; assembly: GCF_964211835.1. Classification (NCBI taxonomy): domain Eukaryota; kingdom Metazoa; phylum Chordata; class Aves; order Anseriformes; family Anatidae; genus Anser; species Anser anser. Next base: position 400,593 of record NC_139746.1, read on the forward strand.
TACGGTGCCACTTTCTGCCATCAAAAAGTGCTCTCAGCGGAAGCCTTCGGGTACACCTGAACTCCCTGGGGGAGCCTTTACGCAACCCCACACTCAACAGGACTCTGCGTCTTCACTCTTTCCTAACAACCCTAAACATAACCCTAACCGCAACAAGAAGCTGAACCCGAGTTAGACCCGAAAAAACACGGACGGTGCCACTTTCTGCCATCAAAAAGTGCTCTCAGCGGAAGCCTTTGGGTACACCTGAACTCCCTGGGGGAGCCTTTACGCAACCCCACACTCAACAGGACTCTGCGTCTTCACTCTTTCCTAACAACCCTAAACATAACCCTAACCGCAACAAGAAGCTGAACCCGAGTTAGACCCGAAAAAACACGTACGGTGCCACTTTCTGCCATCAAAAAGTGCTCTCAGCGGAAGCCTTTGGGGACACCTGAACTCCCTGGGGGAGCCTTTACGCAACCCCACACTCAACAGGACTCTGCGTCTTCACTCTTTCCTAACAACCCTAAAGATAACCCTAACCGCAACAAGAAGCTGAACCCGAGTTAGACCCGAAAAAGCACGTACGGTGCCACTTTATGCCATCAAAAAGTGCTCTCAGCGGAAGCCTTTGGGTACACCTGAACTCCCTGGGGGAGCCTTTACGCAACCCCACACTCAACAGGACTCTGCCTCTTCACTCTTTCCTAACAACCCTAAACATAACCCTAACCGGAACAAGAAGCTGAACCCGAGTTATACCCGGAAAAACACGTACGGTGCCACTTTCTGCCATCAAAAAGTGCTCTCAGCGGAAGCCTTCGGGTACACCTGAACTCCCTGGGGGAGCCTTTACGCAACCCCACACTCAACAGGACTCTGCGTCTTCACTCTTTCCTAACAACCCTAAACATAACCCTAACCGGAACAAGAAGCTGAACCCGAGTTAGACCCGAAAAAACACGTACGGTGCCACTTTCTGCCATCAAAAAGTGCTCTCAGCGGAAGCCTTTGGGTACACCTGAACTCCCTGGGGGAGCCTTTACGCAACCCCACACTCAACAGGACTCTGCGTCTTCACTCTTTCCTAACAACCCTAAACATAACCCTCACCGCAACAAGAAGCTGAACCCGAGTTAGACCCGAAAAAACACGTACGGTGCCACTTTCTGCCATCAAAAAGTGCTCTCAGCGGAAGCCTTTGGGTACACCTGAACTCCCTGGGGGAGCCTTTACGCAACCCCACACTCAACAGGACTCTGCGTCTTCACTCTTTCCTAACAACCCTAAACATAACCCTAACCGGAACAAGAAGCTGAACCCGAGTTAGACCCGAAAAAACACGTACGGTGCCACTTTCTGCCATCAAAAAGTGCTCTCAGCGGAAGCCTTTGGGTACACCTGAACTCCCTGGGGGAGCCTTTACGCAACCCCACACTCAACAGGACTCTGCGTCTTCACTCTTTCCTAACAACCCTAAACATAACCCTCACCGCAACAAGAAGCTGAACCCGAGTTAGACCCGGAAAAATACACACGGTGCCACTTTCTGCCATCAAAAAGTGCTCTCAGTGGAAGCCTTCGGGTACACCTGAACTCCCTGGGGGAGCCTTTACGCAACCCCACACTCAACAGGACTCTGCGTCTTCACTCTTTCCTAACAACCCTAAACATAACCCTAACCGGAATAAGAAGCTGAACCCGAGTTAGACCCGAAAAAACACGTACGGTGCCACTTTCTGCCATCAAAAAGTGCTCTCAGCGGAAGCCTTCGGGTACACCTGAACTCCCTGGGGGAGCCTTTACGCAACCCCACACTCAACAGGACTCTGCGTCTTCACTCTTTCCTAACAACCCTAAACATAACCCTAACCGCAACAAGAAGCTGAACCCGAGTTAGACCCGAAAAAACACGTACGGTGCCACTTTCTGCCATCAAAAAGTGCTCTCAGCGGAAGCCTTTGGGTACACCTGAACTCCCTGGGGGAGCCTTTACGCAACCCCACACTCAACAGGACTCTGCGTCTTCACTCTTTCCTAACAACCCTAAACAAAACCCTAAACGGAACAAGAAGCTGAACCCGAGTTAGACCTGAAAAATCAGGTACGGTGCCACTTTCTGCCATCAAAAAGTGCTCTCAGCAGAAGCCTTTGGGTACACCTGAACTCCCTGGGGGAGCCTTTACGCAACCCCACACTCAACAGGACTCTGCGTCTTCACTCTTTCCTAACAACCCTAAACATAACCCTCACCGCAACAAGAAGCTGAACCCGAGTTAGACCCGGAAAAATCACGTACGGTGCCACTTTCTGCCATCAAAAAGTGCTCTCAGCGGAAGCCTTCGGGTACTCCTGAACTCCCTGGGGGAGCCTTTACGCAACCCCACACTCAACAGGACTCTGCGTCTTCACTCTTTCCTAACAACCCTAAACATAACCCTAACCGGAACAGGAAAATGAACCTGAGTTAGACCCGAAAAAACACGTACGGTGCCACTTTCTGCCATCAAAAAGTGCTCTCAGCGGAAGCCTTTGGGGACACCTGAACTCCCTGGGGGAGCCTTTACGCAACCCCACACTCAACAGGACTCTGCGTCTTCACTCTTTCCTAACAACCCTAAACATAACCCTAACCGGAACAAGAAGCTGAACCCGAGTTAGACCCGGAAAAACACGTACGGTGCCACTTTCTGCCATCAAAAAGTGCTCTCAGCGGAAGCCTTCGGGTACACCTGAACTCCCTGGGGGAGCCTTTACGCAACCCCACACTCAACAGGACTCTGCGTCTTCACTCTTTCCTAACAACCCTAAACATAACCCTAACCGCAACAAGAAGCTGAACCCGAGTTAGACCCGAAAAAACACGTACGGTGCCACTTTCTGCCATCAAAAAGTGCTCTCAGCGGAAGCCTTTGGGTACACCTGAACTCCCTGGGGGAGCCTTTACGCAACCCCACACTCAACAGGACTCTGCGTCTTCACTCTTTCCTAACAACCCTAAACATAACCCTAACCGGAATAAGAAGCTGAACCCGAGTTAGACCCGAAAAAACACGTACGGTGCCACTTTCTGCCATCAAAAAGTGCTCTCAGCGGAAGCCTTCGGGTACACCTGAACTCCCTGGGGGAGCCTTTACGCAACCCCACACTCAACAGGACTCTGCGTCTTCACTCTTTCCTAACAACCCTAAACATAACCCTAACCGCAACAAGAAGCTGAACCCGAGTTAGACCCGAAAAAACACGTACGGTGCCACTTTCTGCCATCAAAAAGTGCTCTCAGCGGAAGCCTTTGGGTACACCTGAACTCCCTGGGGGAGCCTTTACGCAACCCCACACTCAACAGGACTCTGCGTCTTCACTCTTTCCTAACAACCCTAAACATAACCCTAACCGGAACAAGAAGCTGAACCCGAGTTAGACCTGAAAAATCAGGTACGGTGCCACTTTCTGCCATCAAAAAGTGCTCTCAGCAGAAGCCTTTGGGTACACCTGAACTCCCTGGGGGAGCCTTTACGCAACCCCACACTCAACAGGACTCTGCGTCTTCACTCTTTCCTAACAACCCTAAACATAACCCTCACCGCAACAAGAAGCTGAACCCGAGTTAGACCCGGAAAAAACACGTACGGTGCCACTTTCTGCAATCAAAAAGTGCTCTCAGCGGAAGCCTTCGGGTACTCCTGAACTCCCTGGGGGAGCCTTTACGCAACCCCACACTCAACAGGACTCTGCGTCTTCACTCTTTCCTAACAACCCTAAACATAACCCTAACCGGAACAGGAAAATGAACCTGAGTTAGACCCGAAAAAACACGTACGGTGCCACTTTCTGCCATCAAAAAGTGCTCTCAGCGGAAGCCTTTGGGGACACCTGAACTCCCTGGGGGAGCCTTTACGCAACCCCACACTCAACAGGACTCTGCGTCTTCACTCTTTCCTAACAACCCTAAACATAACCCTAACCGGAACAAGAAGCTCAACCCGAGTTAGACCCGGAAAAACACGTACGGTGCCACTTTCTGCCATCAAAAAGTGCTCTCAGCGGAAGCCTTCGGGTACACCTGAACTCCCTGGGGGAGCCTTTACGCAACCCCACACTCAACAGGACTCTGCGTCTTCACTCTTTCCTAACAACCCTAAACATAACCCTAACCGGAACAAGAAGCTGAACCCGAGTTAGACCCGAAAAAACACGTACGGTGCCACTTTCTGCCATCAAAAAGTGCTCTCAGCGGAAGCCTTTGGGTACACCTGAACTCCCTGGGGGAGCCTTTACGCAACCCCACACTCAACAGGACTCTGCCTCTTCACTCTTTCCTAACAACCCTAAACATAACCCAAACCGGAACAAGAAGCTGAACCCGAGTTAGACCCGAAAAAACACGTACGGTGCCACTTTCTGCCATCAAAAAGTGCTCTCAGCGGAAGCCTTCGGGTACACCTGAACTCCCTGGGGGAGCCTTTACGCAACCCCACACTCAACAGGACTCTGCCTCTTCACTCTTTCCTAACAACCCTAAACATAACCCTAAGCGGAACAGGAAAATGAACCTGAGTTAGACCCGAAAAAACACGTACGGTGCCACTTTCTGCCATCAAAAAGTGCTCTCAGCGGAAGCCTTTGGGTACACCTGAACTCCCTGGGGGAGCCTTTACGCAACCCCACACTCAACAGGACTCTGCGTCTTCACTCTTTCCTAACAACCCTAAACATAACCCTAACCGGAACAAGAAGCTGAACCCGAGTTAGACCCGGAAAAACACGTACGGTGCCACTTTCTGCCATCAAAAAGTGCTCTCAGCGGAAGCCTTTGGGTACACCTGAACTCCCTGGGGGAGCCTTTACGCAACCCCACACTCAACAGGACTCTGCGTCTTCACTCTTTCCTAACAACCCGAAACATAACCCTAACCGGAACAAGAAGCTGAACCCGAGTTAGACCCGAAAAAACACGTACGGTGCCACTTTCTGCCAGCAAAAAGTGCTCTCAGCGGAAGCCTTTGGGTACACCTGAACTCCCTGGGGGAGCCTTTACGCAACCCCACACTCAACAGGACTCTGCGTCTTCACTCTTTCCTAACAACCCTAAACATAACCCTAACCGCAACAAGAAGCTGAACCCGAGTTAGACCCGAAAAAACACGTACGGTGCCACTTTCTGCCATCAAAAAGTGCTCTCAGCGGAAGCCTTCGGGTACACCTGAACTCCCTGGGGGAGCCTTTACGCAACCCCACACTCAACAGGACTCTGCGTCTTCACTCTTTCCTAACAACCCTAAACATAACCCTAACCGGAACAAGAAGCTGAACCCGAGTTAGACCCGAAAAAACACGTACGGTGCCACTTTCTGCCATCAAAAAGTGCTCTCAGCGGAAGCCTTTGGGTACACCTGAACTCCCTGGGGGAGCCTTTACGCAACCCCACACTCAACAGGACTCTGCGTCTTCACTCTTTCCTAACAACCCGAAACATAACCCTAACCGCAACAAGAAGCTGAACCCGAGTTAGACCCGAAAAAACACGTACGGTGCCACTTTCTGCCATCAAAAAGTGCTCTCAGCGGAAGCCTTCGGGTACACCTGAACTCCCTGGGGGAGCCTTTACGCAACCCCACGCTCAACAGGACTCTGCGTCTTCACTCTTTCCTAACAACCCTAAACATAACCCTAACCGGAACAAGAAGCTGAACCCGAGTTAGACCCGAAAAATCAGGTACGGTGCCACTTTCTGCCATCAAAAAGTGCTCTCAGCGGAAGCCTTTGGGTACACCTGAACTCCCTGGGGGAGCCTTTACGCAACCCCACACTCAACAGGACTCTGCGTCTTCACTCTTTCCTAACAACCCTAAACATAACCCTAACCGCAACAAGAAGCTGAACCCGAGTTAGACCCTGAAAAACACGTACGGTGCCACTTTCTGCCATCAAAAAGTGCTCTCAGTGGAAGCCTTCGGGTACACCTGAACTCCCTGGGGGAGCCTTTACGCAACCCCACACTCAACAGGACTCTGCGTCTTCACTCTTTCCTAACAACCCTAAACATATCCCTAACCGGAACAAGAAGCTGAACCCGAGTTAGACCCGAAAAAACACGTACGGTGCCACTTTCTGCCATCAAAAAGTGCTCTCAGCGGAAGCCTTTGGGTACACCTGAACTCCCTGGGGGAGCCTTTACGCAACCCCACACTCAACAGGACTCTGCGTCTTCACTCTTTCCTAACAACCCTAAACATAACCCTAACCGCAACAAGAAGCTGAACCCGAGTTAGACCCGAAAAATCACGTACGGTGCCACTTTCTGCCATCAAAAAGTGCTCTCAGCGGAAGCCTTTGGGTACACCTGAACTCCCTGGGGGAGCCTTTACGCAACCCCACACTCAACAGGACTCTGCGTCTTCACTCTTTCCTAACAACCCTAAACATAACCCTAACCGCAACAAGAAGCTGAACCCGAGTTAGACCCGAAAAATCACGTACGGTGCCACTTTCTGCCATCAAAAAGTGCTCTCAGTGGAAGCCTTTGGGTACACCTGAACTCCCTGGGGGAGCCTTTACGCAACCCCACACTCAACAGGACTCTGCGTCTTCACTCGTTCCTAACAACCCTAAACATAACCCTCACCGTAACAAGAAGCTGAACCCGAGTTAGACCCGAAAAAACACGTACGGTGCCACTTTCTGCCATCAAAAAGTGCTCTCAGCGGAAGCCTTTGGGTACACCTGAACTCCCTGGGGGAGCCTTTACGCAATTCCACACTCAACAGGACTCTGCGTCTTCACTCTTTCCTAACAACCCTAAACATAACCCTAACCGCAACAAGAAGCTGAACCCGAGTTAGACCCGAAAAAACACGTACGGTGCCACTTTCTGCCATCAAAAAGTGCTCTCAGCGGAAGCCTTTGGGTACACCTGAACTCCCTGGGGGAGCCTTTACGCAACCCCACACTCAACAGGACTCTGCGTCTTCACTCTTTCCTAACAACCCTAAACATAACCCTAACCGCAACAAGAAGCTTAACCCGAGTTAGACCCGAAAAAGCACGTACGGTGCCACTTTCTGCCATCAAAAAGTGCTCTCAGCGGAAGCCCTTGGGTACACCTGAGCTCCCTGGGGGAGCCTTTACGCAACCCCACACTCAACAGGACTCTGCGTCTTCACTCTATCCTAACAACCCTAAACATAACCCTAACCGGAACAGGAAAATGAACCTGAGTTTGACCCGAAAAAACACGTACGGTGCCACTTTCTGCCATCAAAAAGTGCTCTCAGCGGAAGCCTTTGGGTACACCTGAACTCCCTGGGGGAGCCTTTACGCAACCCCACACTCAACAGGACTCTGCGTCTTCACTCTTTCCTAACAACCCTAAACATAACCCTAACCGGAAAAAGAAGCTGACCCCGAGTTAGACCCGAAAAAGCACGCACGGTGCCACTTTCTGCCATCAAAAAGTGCTCTCAGCGGAAGCCTTTGGGTACACCTGAACTCCCTGGGGGAGCCTTTACGCAACCCCACACTCAACAGGACTCTGCGTCTTCACTCTTTCCTAACAACCCTAAACATAACCCTAACCGGAACAAGAAGCTGAACCCGAGTTAGACCCGAAAAAACACGGACGGTGCCACTTTCTGCCATCAAAAAGTGCTCTCAGCGGAAGCCTTTGGGTACACCTGAACTCCCTGGGGGAGCCTTTATGCAACCCCACACTCAACAGGACTCTGCGTCTTCACTCTTTCCTAACAACCCTAAACATAACCCTAACCGCAACAAGAAGCTGAACCCGAGTTAGACCCGAAAAAACACGTACGGTGCCACTTTCTGCCATCAAAAAGTGCTCTCAGCGGAAGCCTTCGGGGACACCTGAACTCCCTGGGGGGCCTTTACGCAACCCCACACTCAACAGGACTCTGCGTCTTCACTCTTTCCTAACAACCCGAAACATAACCCTAACCGGAACAAGAAGCTGAACCCGAGTTAGACCCGAAAAATCACGTACGGTGCCACTTTATGCCATCAAAAAGTGCTCTCAGCGGAAGCCTTTGGGGACACCTGAACTCCCTGGGGGAGCCTTTACGCAACCCCACACTCAACAGGACTCTGCGTCTTCACTCTTTCCTAACAACCCGAAACATAACCCTAACTGGAATAAGAAGCTGAACCCGAGTTAGACCCGAAAAAACACGTACGGTGCCACTTTCTGCCATCAAAAAGTGCTCTCAGCGGAAGCCTTTGGGTACACCTGAACTCCCTGGGGGAGCCTTTACGCAACCCCACACTCAACAGGACTCTGCGTCTTCACTCTTTCCTAACAACCCTAAACATAACCCTAACCGCAACAAGAAGCTGAACCCGAGTTAGACCCGAAAAATCACGTACGGTGCCACTTTCTGCCATCAAAAAGTGCTCTCAGCGGAAGCCTTTGGGTACACCTGAACTCCCTGGGGGAGCCTTTACGCAACCCCACACTCAACAGGACTCTGCGTCTTCACTCTTTCCTAACAACCCTAAACATAACCCTAACCGCAACAAGAAGCTGAACCCGAGTTAGACCCGAAAAAACACGTACGGTGCCACTTTCTGCCATCAAAAAGTGCTCTCAGCGGAAGCCTTTGGGTACACCTGAACTCCCTGGGGGAGCCTTTACGCAACCCCACACTCAACAGGACTCTGCGTCTTCACTCTTTCCTAACAACCCTAAACATAACCCTAACCGGAATAAGAAACTGAACCCGAGTTAGACCCGAAAAAACATGTACGGTGCCACTTTCTGCCATCAAAAAGTGCTCTCAGCGGAAGACTTCGGGTACACCTGAACTCCCTGGGGGAGCCTTTACGCAACCTCACACTCACCAGGACTCTGCGTCTTCACTCTTTCCTAAGAACCCTAAACATAACCCTAACCGGAACAGGAAGCTGAACCCGAGTTAGACCCGAAAAAACACGTACGGTGCCACTTTCTGCCATCAAAAAGTGCTCTCAGCAGAAGCCTTTGGGTACACCTGAACTCCCTGGGGGAGCCTGTACGCAACCCCACACTCAACAGGACTCTGCGTCTTCACTCTTTCCTAACAACCCTAAACATAACCCTAACCGCAACAAGAAGCTGAACCCGAGTTAGACCCGAAAAAACACGTACGGTGCCACTTTCTGCCATCAAAAAGTGCTCTCAGCAGAAGCCTTTGGGTACACCTGAACTCCCTGGGGGAGCCTTTACGCAACCCCACACTCACCAGGACTCTGCGTCTTCACTCTTTCCTAACAACCCTAAACATAACCCTAACCGCAACAAGAAGCTGAACCCGAGTTAGACCCGAAAAAACACGTACGGTGCCACTTTCTGCCATCAAAAAGTGCTCTCAGCGGAAGCCTTTGGGGACACCTGAACTCCCTGGGGGAGCCTTTACGCAACCCCACACTCAACAGGACTCTGCGTCTTCACTCTTTCCTAACAACCCTAAACATAACCCTAACCGCAACAAGAAGCTGAACCCGAGTTAGACCCGAAAAATCCGGTACGGTGCCACTTTCTGCCATCAAAAAGTGCTCTCAGCGGAAGCCTTTGGGTACACCTGAACTCCCTGGGGGAGCCTTTACGAAGCCCCACACTCAACAGGAGTCTGCCTCTTCACTCTTTCCTAACAACCCTAAACATAACCCTAACCGGAACAAGAAGCTGAACCCGAGCATCAGCATTATTCCAGTGAGGTCAAGTGTTCGACACCCTCAGGAAGGCTTCCCCAGGGCCTGCCAAGCACCAGGAGCAACAGCACAGCACAGACAACACAGAACACAGACACCAAGCTGGAACTGCCCTGCCTGGCACGTGCTCAAGCCCTACCTGACAGAATCCCACGCCCCCACACACTGTCTGACTGTGATCAATCCTAAAAGGCCCCATCCACAGCAATGACTTAAAAGCACAGACCCTCGCCCTATGTGTGCATTCAAAACCCGAAAGCAAACATAGCACTTGCCCCACAACTTAGCTTGGGAATGACGGGAGGCAGGTTCCATCCTCATCAAGGAACACGAAGGCTAGCCAGGACATTGCTTCCGGCACGAGGCTCCTCTTCACCTGCAGAAATGAAGTGCCATCAGGCACTGGCACACCAGCTAAACCTCTTCTAGTGAAACACCCACCTCAAAAACAAAACAGTAGTCCACTGACCTGCTCTGCTACTGAAGTCAGATAGACCAACTCGAAACAACTGCCCGCCTTCCCCTGCCTACCACCCCCAAACACACAGTATTTGCCCCTGGACTTAATTCTCAGGGGTCACAATCCGTCCTCAAGGTGGACCACAGAGGCCAACTAGGATGTTCCCACTATCTTCTTCGTCCCCGGAAAAGAGGAGTCACCCAGAGGTGGGACCAATAGACTACCAAACCAAAAACAATGCCCTTTTTCCAACTGTACTCCATTCACCCTCCCGATCCAGGCTTAGCGCTTCCATTTACTGTGCTGAGCCAAGGTCACGTAGCTTAGACCAAGGAGAAAGAACAAACAAAAATGACAATCCACAAAACAGTCTATACCCACTCCTCTTCTTTCCTCCCCTACCCCAACAGCCAAGAAGCCCCAGACCCACGTTCCCCCACCCAGTACCACCGCTTCGCTCACATAACATCCCAAGGAGATGCATCACGCTCCCAGCTCCTCTTGTGCTCCGAGCACCTCCAGCATTTCAGGAACTGGAACCGCTGACGCCTGGCGCGCCTCAGGAACGTGGCAGGAGATGTACTCTGCTGTCGCAAGGTGCTTCCAAAGCCTGCGTAACAGGCAAAACAGACTAACACAATCCACTGACCAACTCAGGGCCCACACTGCTGTCTACTCACCCTCGTGCCTCATTCAAGTGTCCGTGCCCATGCCCTGGGCTACAAGAAACAAAAAGAGGAGGTCATATCCGTGATGGACACACAAACAGTACAGCTCCTTGCACAGGACTCAAACACAGAGACGAGAGCCAGAAAAAAAAAAACACCATCAGGTCCACAAATACCAAAAGGCCATGAATGCACAGCAGCCCCAACAGGGGTAATCACAGACTTACCCTTTACAGATGAAAAAGGTGACCCTGCTCAGTCTCTTGGTAATACTACAGCGCTTATGCAGTCGAGGAACCGTACCCCACCATTTCTTAAAAACGAGTTAGCCGGCAACACCTCCTAAGCACACCTCTATTACGTGAATTCCAAGCACTTAAAATCTAGAAGGCTGCAACATCTAAAGACTCTACAGCCACCCAAACCGCAGGCAAAAGCTCCAAAACTATAACAAACTGTCCCTAACCCTGGAAAAGACCACCCCTTACACGCCTACTGCTGCTCTTTTCAGATACATGCTTATACAGGGAGCTTCAATCATACTTATCTCCTAAACCCTGCTCCATCACTTTGCCACCAAGGTTGTAACTTTGATAATATTTGCCTTAATTCTGCAGAAATCATAAGGGACCCAGAACCACAAAGCAAACACACATAGTAAGATTGCCACCCTATCCGTAAACACGCTATAACAATTACTCACCTGAAGAAGAGCTGCATACAATACAGGCACCTATTACTAGATTGGTTTACTCTAACAGATCCTACTAGTTGTTACCTCACAAAGATGGGCGTACCGGTCTCTACCTGGAAACGCATCGGTCCATGGACTCTTAACCACCTAAAGAAACCTGCAACTGACTGAAGGAAAAACAAAGCACTTACCCCAAAGTGCAGCCCAGGCACAATGAGCTCTCTGATGGGATGCCTGTGACTCAATTACCACTAGGCCCTGCCTGGAACCCAAAGCCAATCACCTGGGAAAGGGGAGGGGCAAAGCACAAGAAAATAGAAAGAGGAGGAGCACCAGCTGTGGTTTATTTATTTATTTGGCTTAGCTCAAGAGCAGAGGGCAGACAAGAGAACTGTGGTGTTTCTAGAAGCAACAATCCCCATGCTTTTGCTTCAGCCTTGAACATTGAAAGCTTTGAATATTGGAACCCTGCTCCACCATGGTACTCCATGGCCTGCAGGGGAACAGCCTGCTTCACCGTGGTCCTCACCACAGGCCGCAGGGGACTTCTGCTCCGGCACCTGGAGTACCTCTCGCCCTCCTTCTTCACTGACCTTGGCGCCTGCAAGGCTGTTCCTCACTCCTCTTGCTCTCCCAGCTGCTGCATGGACCAGCGTGTTTGGTTTTTTTTTCCTGTCTTAAATATGCTCTCACAGAGGTGCAAACAACATCACTTATTGGCTCCGCTCAGCAGCGGGGCCCTTACCTAACGTGGGGCAGCTTCTAGATTCTTCTCACAGAAGCCACCCCTAGAGCCCCCTGCTACCAAAACCTTGCCACATAAACTCACTACACCCCTTCACTTCGGTTAAGGGACGACCAGGCTGACAACACGCTCACCTTCCCTCACTGCTCCGTGACACGGGGATTTCCCTGTCCAAGACTACACCAAGCACCTGCAGAGACGAGAGAAAAGCACACCCTGAGGCACCTCACAGCCACAGCATACCTACTGCAATACCTCTCTCTTCCCAGTTGCTTTACTTCAGCTGCTCGTTAGCTCGATCTAAGACAAATGTGCCCGGGCAGCACCACACGAAAATGTGCCCAGGCGGGCAGCGCCAATCACAGACCTACCCTTTACAGATGAAAAAGGTAACTCTGATATGACCCTGCTCAGTCTCTTGGTAATACTGCACCTACGTGGTCAAGCCTCTTGTAGTGTGTAATCAAGCTCTTTTTAGTCCTCTAGAGAGTTACACAAGTGGCTTGATACATCCAGAGATTCAAATATAACCCAAAAACACAAGTGTATCCTGCCATCCCAAAAACAAGTGAGCCAGCAACCTCTGCTAAATATCCCTCTAGTAAGTGATTCCCAAGCACTTAAAATCTAGAAATCCATAGACTCCAACCTGCCCAAAGAACCCTACAACTGACTGAAGGAAAAACAAAGCACTTACCCCAAAGAGCAGCCCAGGCACAATGAACTCTCTAATGGCATACCTGGGGCTCATATACCATTTGGCCCTGCCCAGCACCCAAACCCAATCACCTGGGAAATGGGAGGGGCAAAGCACAAGAAAGTAGAAAGAGCACAAGCAGCAGCAGCTGTGTTTTTTTTTTTTTTTTTTAAATCTGGTTTAGCTCAACAGCATGCAGACTGCAGACAAGAGAACTGGGGTGTTTCTAGAAGCAACAATCCCCATGCTTTTGCTGCAGCTTTGAATATTGAAAGGACAATATGACCAAGCAAGTAACTGATTTTTTCTCGGCTAGAATTAGCTCTAACATTTCTTTAGATAGAAAGAAAAATCTAGGAGCATAACAGATCACACATCAAAAAAAGTCACCAATTCCATGTAATAACATCACTCGCAGAAAAATTCACGTACTTGAGTAGGCTATCTGAAAACCAAAAGGCTATGCTGATGGGTCAAAACACACTACAGGACAACGGAGCCTGGCCCTCTGCTGCACCAACTTAAAACTCATCCCTACACTCACCAAGGTGCAAGCCCAACCCAAACACAGACACACCATTTCAGCCTCAACACAGTTTTGGGAACTGCTGGAAAGCAGGCTTCATCCTCAGCGAGGCGTGCTCAGGCTCCACAGGATGGGGCTTCAGGCACCGCTTCACCTACTGAAGAAGACCACCATCAGGAGCTGCCACGCCAGACCACCTTTTTCCTCTGCAACACCTTTCTCAGGAACCAAACAGCATTCCAGTGACCTGCTTTGCTCCTATTCTAAAGACTATCACAGCCCACCTTGCCTGTGGCACCTGATAAACAGAAGAGAAAGCAACCACAGCAATAAAAGCCACTGCACCCTTAGGACAGTTACTCTCATCCCCTCCTTTATCTCAGCCGCTTACCTACCCCACATGGCAGATGCTTCCACCCCTTCTCTGAAGCCACCTATAGCACCTCTAAAAGAGAAACTGGAATTTTACTCTATTTGATATAGTAGAGTGATTCAAAGATCATAAATCCAATTTCTTTAAGTGATTTATTCTTTATTGATGGCACCGGATGCACGGGGGATCTTTCTGCCTATCGTGCATCCCGAAGTGAAAAGCCGTCCCAAATTTATACATCACAGTGATTAATATTTTATTAACGCCTATACATATTCATTATCTAACCCCGCCTACTCTCGCTTCTCATGCTAATCAGTTTTTTGTGTCCTGCGCCTGCGCAGATCCTCTCGGTGGTCTTGGGCAGGGGTCGTCGAGCTGTGGTCGGTGGTCTCAGAGAGGAAGGCCATAAGTCTTCCTCACAGCGTACTTTTCACCCTTGGTCAGGATTCTGCTGAGTTAGCTTTCTTCCTAACCGCAAGGACTGTTTTTTCTTCGAATCTTCTGCTCATTATTTTCTTATCTAGGATTCCAATGTTTTGTTCGAGATATATTGCCCGTATATGTCCTATTTCGAGATACATTGTCCGTACATCTGTTTCCTGCCCTACACCTAATGTTCTCTTCTCCTTTCAGAGTTACATTCTTAACCCTTTCTTATCTGGAATCGCCTCAGCTTCCCTAATCAAGAGTAAATGCAGCGAACATAACCCTAACTGGAACAAGAAGCTGAACCCGAGTTAGACCCGAAAAAACACGTACGGTGCCACTTTCTGCCATCAAAAAGTGCTCTCAGCAGAAGCCTTTGGGTACACCTGAACTCCCTGGGGGAGCCTTTACGCAACCCCACACTCAACAGGATTCTGCATCTTCACTCTTTCCTAACAACCCTAAACATAACCCTAACCGGAACAAGAAGCTGAACCCGAGTTAGACCCGAAAAAACACGTACGGTGCCACTTTCTGCCATCAAAAAGTGCTCTCAGTGGAAGCCTTTGGCTACACCTGAACTCCCTGGGGGAGCCTTTACGCAACCCCACACTCAACAGGACTCTGCGTCTTCACTCTTTCCTAACAACCCTAAACATATCCCTAACCGCAACAAGAAGCTGAACCCGAGTTAGACTCGAAAAAACACGTACGATGCCACTTTCTGCCATCAAAAAGTGCTCTCAGCGGAAGCCTTTGGGTACACCTGAACTCCCTGGGGGAGCCTTTACGCAACCCCACACTCA
Organism: Anser anser; assembly: GCF_964211835.1. NCBI lineage: Eukaryota > Metazoa > Chordata > Aves > Anseriformes > Anatidae > Anser > Anser anser. Next base: position 415,678 of record NC_139746.1, read on the forward strand.
ACAGGACTCTGCGTCTTCACTCTTTCCTAACAACCCTAAACATAACCCTAACCGCAACAAGAAGCTGAACCCGAGTTAGACCCGAAAAAACACGGACGGTGCCACTTTCTGCCATCAAAAAGTGCTCTCAGCGGAAGCCTTTGGGTACACCTGAACTCCCTGGGGGAGCCTTTACGCAACCCCACACTCAACAGGACTCTGCGTCTTCACTCTTTCCAAACAACCCTAAACATAACCCTAACCGCAACAGGAAGCTGAACCCGAGGTAGACCCGAGAAAACACGTACGGTGCCACTTTCTGCCATCAAAAAGTGCTCTCAGCGGAAGCCTTTGGGTACACCTGAACTCCCTGGGGGAGCCTTTACGCAACCCCACACTCAACAGGACTCTGCGTCTTCACTCTTTCCAAACAACCCTAAACATAACCCTAACCGCAACAGGAAGCTGAACCCGAGGTAGACCCGAAAAAACACGTACGGTGCCACTTTCTGCCATCAAAAAGTGCTCTCAGCGGAAGCCTTTGGGTACACCTGAACTCCCTGGGGGAGCCTTTACGCAACCCCACACTCAACAGGACTCTGCGTCTTCACTCTTTCCAAACAACCCTAAACATAACCCTAACCGCAACAGGAAGCTGAACCCGAGGTAGACCCGAGAAAACACGTACGGTGCCACTTTCTGCCATCAAAAAGTGCTCTCAGCGGAAGCCTTTGGGTACACCTGAACTCCCTGGGGGAGCCTTTACGCAACCCCACACTCAACAGGACTCTGCGTCTTCACTCTTTCCTAACAACCCTAAACATAACCCTAACCGCAACAAGAAGCTGAACCCGAGTTAGACCCGAAAAAACACGTACGGTGCCACTTTCTGCCATCAAAAAGTGCTCTCAGCGGAAGCCTTTGGGTACACCTGAACTCCCTGGGGGAGCCTTTACGCAACCCCACACTCAACAGGACTCTGCGTCTTCACTCTTTCCTAACAACCCTAAACATAACCCTAACCGGAACAAGAAGCTGAACCCGAGTTAGACCCGAAAAAACACGTACGGTGCCACTTTCTGCCATCAAAAAGTGCTCTCAGCGGAAGCCTTTGGGTACACCTGAACTCCCTGGGGGAGCCTTTACGCAACCCCACACTCAACAGGACTCTGCGTCTTCACTCTTTCCTAACAACCCTAAACATAACCCTAACCGCAACAAGAAGCTGAACCCGAGTTAGACCCGAAAAAACACGTACGGTGCCACTTTCTGCCATCAAAAAGTGCTCTCAGCGGAAGCCTTTGGGTACACCTGAACTCCCTGGGGGAGCCTTTACGCAACCCCACACTCAACAGGACTCTGCGTCTTCACTCTTTCCTAACAACCCTAAACATAACCCTAACCGCAACAAGAAGCTGAACCTGAGTTACACCCGAAAAAACACGGACGGTGCCACTTTCTGCCATCAAAAAGTGCTCTCAGCGGAAGCCTTTGGGTACACCTGAACTCCCTGGGGGAGCCTTTACGCAACCCCACACTCAACAGGACTCTGCGTCTTCACTCTTTCCTAACAACCCTAAACATAACCCTAACCGGAACAAGAAGCAGAACTCGAGTTAGACCCGAAAAAACACGTACGGTGCCACTTTCTGCCATCAAAAAGTGCTCTCAGCAGAAGCCTTTGGGTACACCTGAACTCCCTGGGGGAGCCTTTACGCAACCCCACACTCAACAGGACTCTGCGTCTTCACTCTTTCCTAACAACCCTAAACATAACCCTAACCGCAACAAGAAGCTGAACCCGAGTTAGACCCGAAAAAACACGGACGGTGCCACTTTCTGCCATCAAAAAGTGCTCTCAGCGGAAGCCTTTGGGTACACCTGAACTCCCTGGGGGAGCCTTTATGCAACCGCACACTCAACAGGATTCTACATCTTCACTCTTTCCTAACAACCCTAAACATAACCCTAACCGGAACAAGAAGCTGAACCCGAGTTAGACCCGGAAAAACACGGACGGTGCCACTTTCTGCCATCAAAAAGTGCTCTCAGCGGAAGCCTTTGGGTACACCTGAACTCCCTGGGGGAGCCTTTACGCAACCCCACACTCAACAGGACTCTGCGTCTTCACTCTTTCCTAACAACCCTAAACATAACCCTAACCGCAACAAGAAGCTGAACCCGAGTTAGACCCGAAAAAACACATACGGTGCCACTTTCTGCCATCAAAAAGTGCTCTCAGCGGAAGCCTTTGGGTACACCTGAACTCCCTGGGGGAGCCTTTACGCAACCCCACACTCAACAGGACTCTGCGTCTTCACTCTTTCCTAACAACCCTAAACATAACCCTAACCGGAACAAGAAGCTGAACCCGAGTTAGACCCGAAAAAACACGTACGGTGCCACTTTCTGCCACCAAAAAGTGCTCTCAGCGGAAGCCTTTGGGTACACCTGAACTCCCTGGGGGAGCCTTTACGCAACCCCACACTCAACAGGACTCTGCGTCTTCACTCTTTCCTAACAACCCTAAACATAACCCTAACCGCAACAAGAAGCTGAACCCGAGTTAGACCCGAAAAAACACGTACGGTGCCACTTTCTGCCACCAAAAAGTGCTCTCAGCGGAAGCCTTTGGGTACACCTGAACTCCCTGGGGGAGCCTTTACGCAACCCCACACTCAACAGGACTCTGCGTCTTCACTCTTTCCTAACAACCCTAAACATAACCCTAACCGCAACAAGAAGCTGAACCCGAGTTAGACCCGAAAAAACACGTACGGTGCCACTTTCTGCCATCAAAAAGTGCTCTCAGCGGAAGCCTTTGGGTACACCTGAACTCCCTGGGGGAGCCTTTACGCAACCCCACACTCAACAGGACTCTGCGTCTTCACTCTTTCCTAACAACCCTAAACATAACCCTAACCGCAACAAGAAGCTGAACCCGAGTTAGACCCGAAAAAACACGGACGGTGCCACTTTCTGCCATCAAAAAGTGCTCTCAGCGGAAGCCTTTGGGTACACCTGAACTCCCTGGGGGAGCCTTTACGCAACCCCACACTCAACAGGACTCTGCGTCTTCACTCTTTCCTAACAACCCTAAACATAACCCTAACCGCAACAAGAAGCTGAACCCGAGTTAGACCCGAAAAAACACGTACGGTGCCACTTTCTGCCATCAAAAAGTGCTCTCAGCGGAAGCCTTTGGGTACACCTGAACTCCCTGGGGGAGCCTTTACGCAACCCCACACTCAACAGGATTCTGCATCTTCACTCTTTCCTAACAACCCTAAACATAACCCTAACCGGAACAAGAAGCTGAACCCGAGTTAGACCCGAAAAAACACGTACGGTGCCACTTTCTGCCATCAAAAAGTGCTCTCAGCAGAAGCCTTTGGGTACACCTGAACTCCCTGGGGGAGCCTTTACGCAACCCCACACTCAACAGGATTCTGCATCTTCACTCTTTCCTAACAACCCTAAACATAACCCTAACCGGAACAAGAAGCTGAACCCGAGTTAGACCCGAAAAAACACGTACGGTGCCACTTTCTGCCATCAAAAAGTGCTCTCAGTGGAAGCCTTTGGCTACACCTGAACTCCCTGGGGGAGCCTTTACGCAACCCCACACTCAACAGGACTCTGCGTCTTCACTCTTTCCTAACAACCCTAAACATATCCCTAACCGCAACAAGAAGCTGAACCCGAGTTAGACTCGAAAAAACACGTACGATGCCACTTTCTGCCATCAAAAAGTGCTCTCAGCGGAAGCCTTTGGGTACACCTGAACTCCCTGGGGGAGCCTTTACGCAACCCCACACTCAACAGGACTCTGCGTCTTCACTCTTTCCTAACAACCCTAAACATAACCCTAACCGCAACAAGAAGCTGAACCCGAGTTAGACCCGAAAAAACACGTACGGTGCCACTTTCTGCCATCAAAAAGTGCTCTCAGCGGAAGCCTTTGGGTACACCTGAACTCCCTGGGGGAGCCTTTACGCAACCCCACACTCAACAGGACTCTGCGTCTTCACTCTTTCCAAACAACCCTAAACATAACCCTAACCGCAACAGGAAGCTGAACCCGAGGTAGACCCGAGAAAACACGTACGGTGCCACTTTCTGCCATCAAAAAGTGCTCTCAGCGGAAGCCTTTGGGTACACCTGAACTCCCTGGGGGAGCCTTTACGCAACCCCACACTCAACAGGACTCTGAGTCTTCACTCTTTCCAAACAACCCTAAACATAACCCTAACCGCAACAGGAAGCTGAACCCGAGGTAGACCCGAGAAAACACGTACGGTGCCACTTTCTGCCATCAAAAAGTGCTCTCAGCGGAAGCCTTTGGGTACACCTGAACTCCCTGGGGGAGCCTTTACGCAACCCCACACTCAACAGGACTCTGCGTCTTCACTCTTTCCTAACAACCCTAAACATAACCCTAACCGCAACAAGAAGCTGAACCCGAGTTAGACCCGAAAAAACACGTACGGTGCCACTTTCTGCCATCAAAAAGTGCTCTCAGCGGAAGCCTTTGGGTACACCTGAACTCCCTGGGGGAGCCTTTACGCAACCCCACACTCAACAGGACTCTGCGTCTTCACTCTTTCCTAACAACCCTAAACATAACCCTAACCGGAACAAGAAGCTGAACCCGAGTTAGACCCGAAAAAACACGTACGGTGCCACTTTCTGCCATCAAAAAGTGCTCTCAGCGGAAGCCTTTGGGTACACCTGAACTCCCTGGGGGAGCCTTTACGCAACCCCACACTCAACAGGACTCTGCGTCTTCACTCTTTCCTAACAACCCTAAACATAACCCTAACCGCAACAAGAAGCTGAACCCGAGTTAGACCCGAAAAAACACGTACGGTGCCACTTTCTGCCATCAAAAAGTGCTCTCAGCGGAAGCCTTTGGGTACACCTGAACTCCCTGGGGGAGCCTTTACGCAACCCCACACTCAACAGGACTCTGCGTCTTCACTCTTTCCTAACAACCCTAAACATAACCCTAACCGCAACAAGAAGCTGAACCTGAGTTACACCCGAAAAAACACGGACGGTGCCACTTTCTGCCATCAAAAAGTGCTCTCAGCGGAAGCCTTTGGGTACACCTGAACTCCCTGGGGGAGCCTTTACGCAACCCCACACTCAACAGGACTCTGCGTCTTCACTCTTTCCTAACAACCCTAAACATAACCCTAACCACAACAAGAAGCAGAACTCGAGTTACACCCGAAAAAACACGTACGGTGCCACTTTCTGCCATCAAAAAGTGCTCTCAGCGGAAGCCTTTGGGTACACCTGAACTCCCTGGGGGAGCCTTTACGCAACCCCACACTCAACAGGACTCTGCGTCTTCACTCTTTCCTAACAACCCTAAACATAACCCTAACCGGAACAAGAAGCAGAACTCGAGTTAGACCCGAAAAAACACGTACGGTGCCACTTTCTGCCATCAAAAAGTGCTCTCAGCAGAAGCCTTTGGGTACACCTGAACTCCCTGGGGGAGCCTTTACGCAACCCCACACTCAACAGGACTCTGCGTCTTCACTCTTTCCTAACAACCCTAAACATAACCCTAACCGCAACAAGAAGCTGAACCCGAGTTAGACCCGAAAAAACACGGACGGTGCCACTTTCTGCCATCAAAAAGTGCTCTCAGCGGAAGCCTTTGGGTACACCTGAACTCCCTGGGGGAGCCTTTACGCAACCGCACACTCAACAGGATTCTACATCTTCACTCTTTCCTAACAACCCTAAACATAACCCTAACCGCAACAAGAAGCTGAACCCGAGTTAGACCCGGAAAAACACGGACGGTGCCACTTTCTGCCATCAAAAAGTGCTCTCAGCGGAAGCCTTTGGCTACACCTGAACTCCCTGGGGGAGCCTTTACGCAACCCCACACTCAACAGGACTCTGCGTCTTCACTCTTTCCTAACAACCCTAAACATAACCCTAACCGCAACAAGAAGCTGAACCCGAGTTAGACCCGAAAAAACACATACGGTGCCACTTTCTGCCATCAAAAAGTGCTCTCAGCGGAAGCCTTTGGGTACACCTGAACTCCCTGGGGGAGCCTTTACGCAACCCCACACTCAACAGGACTCTGCGTCTTCACTCTTTCCTAACAACCCTAAACATAACCCTAACCGCAACAAGAAGCTGAACCCGAGTTAGACCCGAAAAAACACGTACGGTGCCACTTTCTGCCACGAAAAAGTGCTCTCAGCGGAAGCCTTTGGGTACACCTGAACTCCCTGGGGGAGCCTTTACGCAACCCCACACTCAACAGGACTCTGCGTCTTCACTCTTTCCTAACAACCCTAAACATAACCCTAACCGCAACAAGAAGCTGAACCCGAGTTAGACCCGAAAAAACACGTACGGTGCCACTTTCTGCCACCAAAAAGTGCTCTCAGCGGAAGCCTTTGGGTACACCTGAACTCCCTGGGGGAGCCTTTACGCAACCCCACACTCAACAGGACTCTGCGTCTTCACTCTTTCCTAACAACCCTAAACATAACCCTAACCGCAACAAGAAGCTGAACCCGAGTTAGACCCGAAAAAACACGTACGGTGCCACTTTCTGCCATCAAAAAGTGCTCTCAGCGGAAGCCTTTGGGTACACGTGAACTCCCTGGGGGAGCCTTTACGCAACCCCACACTCAACAGGACTCTGCGTCTTCACTCTTTCCTAACAACCCTAAACATAACCCTAACCGCAACAAGAAGCTGAACCCGAGTTAGACCCGAAAAAACACGGACGGTGCCACTTTCTGCCATCAAAAAGTGCTCTCAGCGGAAGCCTTTGGGTACACCTGAACTCCCTGGGGGAGCCTTTACGCAACCCCACACTCAACAGGACTCTGCGTCTTCACTCTTTCCTAACAACCCTAAACATAACCCTAACCGCAACAAGAAGCTGAACCCGAGTTAGACCCGAAAAAACACGTACGGTGCCACTTTCTGCCATCAAAAAGTGCTCTCAGCGGAAGCCTTTGGGTACACCTGAACTCCCTGGGGGAGCCTTTACGCAACCCCACACTCAACAGGACTCTGCGTCTTCACTCTTTCCTAACAACCCTAAACATAACCCTAACCGCAACAAGAAGCTGAACCCGAGTTAGACCCGAAAAAACACGTACGGTGCCACTTTCTGCCATCAAAAAGTGCTCTCAGCGGAAGCCTTTGGCTACACCTGAACTCCCTGGGGGAGCCTTTACGCAACCCCACACTCAACAGGACTCTGCGTCTTCACTCTTTCCTAACAACCCTAAACATAACCCTAACCGCAACAAGAAGCTGAACCCGAGTTAGACCCGAAAAAACACGTACGGTGCCACTTTCTGCCATCAAAAAGTGCTCTCAGCGGAAGCCTTTGGGTACACCTGAACTCCCTGGGGGAGCCTTTACGCAACCCCACACTCAACAGGACTCTGCGTCTTCACTCTTTCCAAACAACCCTAAACATAACCCTAACCGCAACAAGAAGCTGAACCCGAGTTAGACCCGGAAAAACACGTACGGTGCCACTTTCTGCCATCAAAAAGTGCTCTCAGCGGAAGCCTTTGGGTACACCTGAACTCCCTGAGGGAGCCTTTACGCAACCCCACACTCAACAGGACTCTGCGTCTTCACTCTTTCCTAACAACCCTAAACATAACCCTCACCGCAACAAGAAGCTGAACCCGAGTTAGACCCGAAAAAACACGTACGGTGCCACTTTCTGCCATCAAAAAGTGCTCTCAGCAGAAGCCTTTGGGTACACCTGAACTCCCTGGGGGAGCCTTTACGCAACCCCACACTCAACAGGACTCTGCATCTTCACTCTTTCCAAACAACCCTAAACATAACCCTAACCGCAACAAGAAGCTGAACCCGAGTTAGACCCGAAAAAACACGTACGGTGCCACTTTCTGCCATCAAAAAGTGCTCTCAGCGGAAGCCTTTGGGTACACCTGAACTCCCTGGGGGAGCCTTTACGCAACCCCACACTCAACAGGACTCTGCGTCTTCACTCTTTCCTAACAACCCTAAACATAACCCTAACCGCAACAAGAAGCTGAACCCGAGTTAGACCCGAAAAAACACGTACGGTGCCACTTTCTGCCATCAAAAAGTGCTCTCAGCGGAAGCCTTTGGGTACACCTGAACTCCCTGGGGGAGCCTTTACGCAACCCCACACTCAACAGGACTCTGCGTCTTCACTCTTTCCTAACAACCCTAAACATAACCCTAACCGCAACAGGAAGCTGAACCCGAGGTAGACCCGAAAAAACACGTACGGTGCCACTTTCTGCCATCAAAAAGTGCTCTCAGCGGAAGCCTTTGGGTACACCTGAACTCCCTGGGGGAGCCTTTACGCAACCCCACACTCAACAGGACTCTGCGTCTTCACTCTTTCCTAACAACCCTAAACATAACCCTAACCGCAACAAGAAGCTGAACCCGAGTTACACCCGAAAAAACACGTACGGTGCCACTTTCTGCCATCAAAAAGTGCTCTCAGCGGAAGCCTTTGGGTACTCCTGAACTCCCTGGGGGAGCCTTTACGCAACCCCACACTCAACAGGACTCTGCGTCTTCACTCTTTCCTAACAACCCTAAACATAACCCTAACCGGAACAAGAAGCTGAACCCGAGTTAGACCCGAAAAAACACGTACGGTGCCACTTTCTGCCATCAAAAAGTGCTCTCAGCGGAAGCCTTTGGGTACACCTGAACTCCCTGGGGGAGCCTTTACGCAACCCCACACTCAACAGGACTCTGCGTCTTCACTCTTTCCTAACAACCCTAAACATAACCCTAACCGCAACAAGAAGCTGAACCCGAGTTAGACCCGAAAAAACACGTACGGTGCCACTTTCTGCCATCAAAAAGTGCTCTCAGCGGAAGCCTTTGGGTACACCTGAACTCCCTGGGGGAGCCTTTACGCAACCCCACACTCAACAGGACTCTGCGTCTTCACTCTTTCCTAACAACCCTAAACATAACCCTAACCGCAACAAGAAGCTGAACCTGAGTTACACCCGAAAAAACACGTACGGTGCCACTTTCTGCCATCAAAAAGTGCTCTCAGCGGAAGCCTTTGGGTACACCTGAACTCCCTGGGGGAGCCTTTACGCAACCCCACACTCAACAGGACTCTGCGTCTTCACTCTTTCCAAACAACCCTAAACATAACCCTAACCGCAACAAGAAGCTGAACCTGAGTTAGACCCGAAAAAACACGTACGGTGCCACTTTCTGCCACCAAAAAGTGCTCTCAGCGGAAGCCTTTGGGTACACCTGAACTCCCTGGGGGAGCCTTTACGCAACCCCACACTCAACAGGACTCTGCGTCTTCACTCTTTCCTAACAACCCTAAACATAACCCTAACCGCAACAAGAAGCTGAACCCGAGTTAGACCCGAAAAAACACGGACGGTGCCACTTTCTGCCATCAAAAAGTGCTCTCAGCGGAAGCCTTTGGGTACACCTGAACTCCCTGGGGGAGCCTTTACGCAACCCCACACTCAACAGGACTCTGCCTCTTCACTCTTTCCTAACAACCCTAAACATAACCCTAACCGCAACAAGAAGCTGAACCCGAGTTAGACCCGAAAAAACACGTACGGTGCCACTTTCTGCCATCAAAAAGTGCTCTCAGCGGAAGCCTTTGGGTACACCTGAACTCCCTGGGGGAGCCTTTACGCAACCCCACACTCAACAGGACTCTGCGTCTTCACTCTTTCCTAACAACCCTAAACATAACCCTAACCGCAACAAGAAGCTGAACCCGAGTTAGACCCGAAAAAACACGTACGGTGCCACTTTCTGCCATCAAAAAGTGCTCTCAGCGGAAGCCTTTGGCTACACCTGAACTCCCTGGGGGAGCCTTTACGCAACCCCACACTCAACAGGACTCTGCGTCTTCACTCTTTCCTAACAACCCTAAACATAACCCTAACCGCAACAAGAAGCTGAACCCGAGTTAGACCCGAAAAAACACGTACGGTGCCACTTTCTGCCATCAAAAAGTGCTCTCAGCGGAAGCCTTTGGGTACACCTGAACTCCCTGGGGGAGCCTTTACGCAACCCCACACTCAACAGGACTCTGCGTCTTCACTCTTTCCAAACAACCCTAAACATAACCCTAACCGCAACAAGAAGCTGAACCCGAGTTAGACCCGGAAAAACACGTACGGTGCCACTTTCTGCCATCAAAAAGTGCTCTCAGCGGAAGCCTTTGGGTACACCTGAACTCCCTGAGGGAGCCTTTACGCAACCCCACACTCAACAGGACTCTGCGTCTTCACTCTTTCCTAACAACCCTAAACATAACCCTCACCGCAACAAGAAGCTGAACCCGAGTTAGACCCGAAAAAACACGTACGGTGCCACTTTCTGCCATCAAAAAGTGCTCTCAGCAGAAGCCTTTGGGTACACCTGAACTCCCTGGGGGAGCCTTTACGCAACCCCACACTCAACAGGACTCTGCATCTTCACTCTTTCCAAACAACCCTAAACATAACCCTAACCGCAACAAGAAGCTGAACCCGAGTTAGACCCGAAAAAACACGTACGGTGCCACTTTCTGCCATCAAAAAGTGCTCTCAGCGGAAGCCTTTGGGTACACCTGAACTCCCTGGGGGAGCCTTTACGCAACCCCACACTCAACAGGACTCTGCGTCTTCACTCTTTCCTAACAACCCTAAACATAACCCTAACCGCAACAAGAAGCTGAACCCGAGTTAGACCCGAAAAAACACGTACGGTGCCACTTTCTGCCATCAAAAAGTGCTCTCAGCGGAAGCCTTTGGGTACACCTGAACTCCCTGGGGGAGCCTTTACGCAACCCCACACTCAACAGGACTCTGCGTCTTCACTCTTTCCTAACAACCCTAAACATAACCCTAACCGCAACAGGAAGCTGAACCCGAGGTAGACCCGAAAAAACACGTACGGTGCCACTTTCTGCCATCAAAAAGTGCTCTCAGCGGAAGCCTTTGGGTACACCTGAACTCCCTGGGGGAGCCTTTACGCAACCCCACACTCAACAGGACTCTGCGTCTTCACTCTTTCCTAACAACCCTAAACATAACCCTAACCGCAACAAGAAGCTGAACCCGAGTTACACCCGAAAAAACACGTACGGTGCCACTTTCTGCCATCAAAAAGTGCTCTCAGCGGAAGCCTTTGGGTACTCCTGAACTCCCTGGGGGAGCCTTTACGCAACCCCACACTCAACAGGACTCTGCGTCTTCACTCTTTCCTAACAACCCTAAACATAACCCTAACCGGAACAAGAAGCTGAACCCGAGTTAGACCCGAAAAAACACGTACGGTGCCACTTTCTGCCATCAAAAAGTGCTCTCAGCGGAAGCCTTTGGGTACACCTGAACTCCCTGGGGGAGCCTTTACGCAACCCCACACTCAACAGGACTCTGCGTCTTCACTCTTTCCTAACAACCCTAAACATAACCCTAACCGCAACAAGAAGCTGAACCCGAGTTAGACCCAAAAAAACACGTACGGTGCCACTTTCTGCCATCAAAAAGTGCTCTCAGCGGAAGCCTTTGGGTACACCTGAACTCCCTGGGGGAGCCTTTACGCAACCCCACACTCAACAGGACTCTGCGTCTTCACTCTTTCCTAACAACCCTAAACATAACCCTAACCGCAACAAGAAGCTGAACCTGAGTTACACCCGAAAAAACACGTACGGTGCCACTTTCTGCCATCAAAAAGTGCTCTCAGCGGAAGCCTTTGGGTACACCTGAACTCCCTGGGGGAGCCTTTACGCAACCCCACACTCAACAGGACTCTGCGTCTTCACTCTTTCCTAACAACCCTAAACATAACCCTAACCGCAACAAGAAGCTGAACCTGAGTTAGACCCGAAAAAACACGTACGGTGCCACTTTCTGCCACCAAAAAGTGCTCTCAGCGGAAGCCTTTGGGTACACCTGAACTCCCTGGGGGAGCCTTTACGCAACCCCACACTCAACAGGACTCTGCGTCTTCACTCTTTCCTAACAACCCTAAACATAACCCTAACCGCAACAAGAAGCTGAACCCGAGTTAGACCCGAAAAAACACGGACGGTGCCACTTTCTGCCATCAAAAAGTGCTCTCAGCGGAAGCCTTTGGGTACACCTGAACTCCCTGGGGGAGCCTTTACGCAACCCCACACTCAACAGGACTCTGCCTCTTCACTCTTTCCTAACAACCCTAAACATAACCCTAACCGCAACAAGAAGCTGAACCCGAGTTAGACCCGAAAAAACACATACGGTGCCACTTTCTGCCATCAAAAAGTGCTCTCAGCGGAAGCCTTTGGGTACACCTGAACTCCCTGGGGGAGCCTTTACGCAACCCCACACTCAACAGGACTCTGCGTCTTCACTCTTTCCTAACAACCCTAAACATAACCCTAACCGCAACAAGAAGCTGAACCCGAGTTAGACCCGAAAAAACACGTACGGTGCCACTTTCTGCCATCAAAAAGTGCTCTCAGCGGAAGCCTTTGGCTACACCTGAACTCCCTGGGGGAGCCTTTACGCAACCCCACACTCAACAGGACTCTGCGTCTTCACTCTTTCCAAACAACCCTAAACATAACCCTAACCGCAACAAGAAGCTGAACCCGAGTTAGACCCGAAAAAACACGTACGGTGCCACTTTCTGCCATCAAAAAGTGCTCTCAGCGGAAGCCTTTGGGTACACCTGAACTCCCTGGGGGAGCCTTTACGCAACCCCACACTCAACAGGACTCTGCGTCTTCACTCTTTCCTAACAACCCTAAACATAACCCTAACCGCAACAAGAAGCTGAACCCGAGTTAGACCCGAAAAAACACGTACGGTGCCACTTTCTGCCATCAAAAAGTGCTCTCAGCGGAAGCCTTTGGGTACACCTGAACTCCCTGGGGGAGCCTTTACGCAACCCCACACTCAACAGGACTCTGCGTCTTCACTCTTTCCTAACAACCCTAAACATAACCCTAACCGCAACAAGAAGCTGAACCCGAGTTAGACCCGAAAAAACACGTACGGTGCCACTTTCTGCCATCAAAAAGTGCTCTCAGCGGAAGCCTTTGGGTACACCTGAACTCCCTGGGGGAGCCTTTACGCAACCCCACACTCAACAGGACTCTGCGTCTTCACTCTTTCCAAACACCCCCAAACCCTCACCGTAACCCCCCAAACCCCGCGGTTCTAACCCTAACCCCTAACCCTAATCCAATATGGCCTCCCGGAAATCCAGTGCCCGAGAACTACATCTCCCGGCTTGCTCTGGAAAACAAGTATGGCCTCCCGGAAGTCTAGTGCCGGAAGACTACATCTCCCGGCATTCCCCGTACTCCCAACATGGCTGCCCGGTAAGCTGCTTCTCGAGAACTACACCTCCCGAAATGCTCTGGGCAGGCAACATGGTCTCCCGGAAACCCGGTGCCCAAGACCTACATTTCCCAGCACTCCCCGGTAAATTGAGCCTCACAGTTTGCCGTAGGACGCCATTTTTTTGCTCTGTTACATTTCCCGTTCCGTTTGTGTTTATGGAGGTTTCCCGCCGTTTTGGGGGTTTCCCCTCAATTTCGGGTTTTCACCTCTCCATTTCAGGCTTCTTCCCCACAGTTTTGCGGTTCCTTCCCCTAATTTGGTGCTTCGCCCCCCAAGTTTTGGGGTTCCCCCTCCATTTTGGGGATTCCCCCCCAATTCCAAGCCCCCCACAATTTTGGGGTCCCCTACAATCTTTTTTTGGCCTTCCACCCTAATATTAAGGTTCTTTCCCCCAATATTGGGGTTCTCACCACATTTTTGAGGTTCCTTCCCTTAATTTGGGGCTTCGGTCCCCGAGACCTGGGGCTTTAACCCCAATTTTGGGGGTCCACCTCAAATTTGGGGATTCCTCCCCAGTTCTGGGGGGTCCACATTCAATTCTGGAATTTCACACTTCCATTTAAGTGCTCTTCCCCCCAATTTGGGGGTTCGCCCACCCACTTTGGGGGGTTCCTCCCCTAATTTGGGGGGATCCGACCAATTTTGGGGGTCCCCCCCAACTTTAGAGTCCCCCACCCACCTTTTTTGGGTTTCCCCCTAATATTAAGAGTTCTTCTGCCCAATTTTCGGGGACCCCACAATTTTGAGGTTCCTTCCCCTACCTTGGGGCTTCAACCCTTCAAGTTTGGGGGGGTCCCACCCTCTTATTTTGGCCTTCCGTCCTCCCACCCTCTTATTTTGGCCTTCCGTCCTCCCACCCTCTTATTTTGGCCTTCCGTCCTAGTATTAGGCCTAACCCCTAAGAACCCTGACCCCTAACCCTATGGCACCCACAGATCTAACCTGAACCCCTACCTCAAAAAGCCTAGAAACCCTAACCCTAAAAACCCTTAAAGCCCTAACCCGATAAAAGTTACCACACTAAACCGCTGAAGACCTACGCCTAAAACCCCTAACCCTAAAAATTAAGGCCCTCTAAACCCTAACCCAAAAAATTAAGACTCTCAAGGCCCTAACCCTGGAGACCCTAACCTTAAAAAAAAAATTAAGACCTTAAAACGCTAACCCTAAATACCTGTCCATAAATAACACACTAACCCCCAAACCCTAACCCTTATAACTCCAACCCTAACAACCTTAAAATCCTAACACTAAACTCTGGAAACCCTAACCCATAAACCCAACCCTAGTGCCTTAGCCCTGAAACCTTAAAACCCTAACACCTTGTTAGAAACACTCTGTAACAAATAACATAGGCTCAGGCAAGGATCTCAGTGAGGTAGCATTTTTATTCACGATTGCAATGGCAGGCGTCCCACAAGCCACCTACTAGTTCCATAACACAGTTTATATAAATTTTTTTTTCCCTCTCGGTGACCAGGACCCTCCCCAGTTTCCCTACTGACTGGGTAATCCAGGTTCACAATCTATCCGGTGCTTCACAGAAAATACACAGCTGCTGGCCTGTTACAAGTCAATTTCCTTTTTTTCTTGACTGTTTTCCTCTTTGAGGTGGTAATGTTTCTTACACCGTGATTTCCACCCTAGTGCTCTAAGGATTCTGGTTGTCTGCATTTTACAAGGTTGTCTGGTAAGCTTTCTTATCACTGCAAGCGTATCTCAATACCACCTTCCTTCCCTCTAAACGATGTAACTCTCTGCAAAAACATTTTTATTCCCACAACTTTGATCCCCTTACCCTAAAATCCTACTGAACTACATCTCCCGGCATGCTCTGGGAACCCAACAAGGCCATAAATGTATACAAGTATGCATTTAGCATACCACGTAGCATCTGCCCTGTAATGCTGCAAAAATCATAAGGGACCTAGAACGACAAAGCAAACAAAGTAACATTTTCATCCTATCCATAAACATACTATAACAATTACTCACCTGAAGAGGAGCTGCGTGCAATACAGGCACCTACTACTATATAGATTGCTATAGATTCTACTATAGATTATAGATTCTACTAGTTGTTACCTCAAGAAGAAGCACATACCGGTCTCTACCTGAAAACGCATCAGTCCATAGACTCTGACCCACCTAAAGACCCCTGCAACTGACTGAAGGAAAAACAAAGCACTTACCCCAAAGTGCAGCCCAGGCAGAATAAGCTCTCTGATGGCTTGCCTAGGGCTCACATACCATTTAGCCCCGCCCGGCACCCAAACCCAATCACCTGGGAAAGGGGAGGGGCAAAGCACAAGAAAGTAGGAAGAGAGCAGGAGGTGCAGCAGCTGTGGTGTTTTTGTTGTTGTTGTTTTGTTGTTGTTTTTCCTAGCTTAGCTGAACAGCATGCAGAGTGTGGACAAGAGAACTGGTGTTCTCTAGAAGCAAAAATCCCTAAGCTTTTGCTTCAGCTTTGAATAATGAAACGACAATATGACCAAGCAAGTAACTGAAACTTTTTCAACTGGAATTAGCTCATCCTTTCTTTTACACAAGAAGAAAAATCTAGGAACATAACAGATTACAAAAAAAAAAAAAAACAATGTAATAACATCACACGCAGGGAAAAAAAAAAAAAAAAAAAAAAAAAGCGCATGCGCGGCGCCGCTCAGCCTGCAGTACCCGCTTTTCACCAGCAGGGGGCGCCCCGAGGACGGCAGGCACGGCTTCCCACACCGTTTTCCCGGAAAAAGCACAGACGAAAACGGCAGAAATTCGCACCCCACGCCGCGTCAGGGAGGAAGTGTCTGCCTTGAGCAACGTGCCGCTCGCGGCTGGGAAGCTGAGCGGCAAGCTGAAACACTTCTTCACATTTATCATCACAATTATCATCGTCATCCATTTTCCTTATTTTCTGGCATCTGTAGGATCTAAGCATTATCTCAGCTGCTGAAGATATAGTTTTCTAAGCTCTAGCTAACTTTAAGCTCTGACGTAACCCTTTACTTTAACTATTTCCAGAGAAAAAAACAGCCAAAAATGAACTACATGCAATGAACTACATGAACGCATGAACTACATACAATGTCTATGTGCGTTAGAAGATACAGCTAAATTAAGTTGGCAGTACATTATATAAACCAATACTATTCCTTTAAGTGATACTTATTTTCACAGTGTCTTATTTCTGATTCTGCTACGGTTGTTACTGGACTGACTCCAAGAAAGGACCATCCTGCGATAGGAATGGAATGGGCAGTTTTCTGGGTTATATGAGCCTGGAAATGGAGGAACAGCACACCTTTGTTTTAGCAGACAAGTTATGATTGGTTGCAATACTTCAGTGGCTTCCCTAAGTCATTCACAGTGACCCAAGCCTGAACGCAGGACTATGCCACAGCTGCTCTCCCCACGTGTTTGTTGTTTTTTTACTTTTATTGTTAGTTTTATTGTGTGTTCAAAATTACAATACAATCAAAAACACACCCCACCTGTAGATAACCGCATCTGGTGTTCTACAATGCAGCACCAGTGGCTGTTTTTGATCTGAAAATAACTCTTCTCAGAACAGTGAAAAAAAAATAAGATTTAGAACAAAACAAGTAACAACTACTTTAGGAGCATAAGCTCAGGTGGGGAGCTACCACCTATCAGCTCTTTCAGCTGTTTCTAATACTTTCTTCTCTCTAATTACAGCCTCTGTTACCAGCCTTCCCTTTCGTCTCAGCAGTCAGTCAAGCAGGTGAGCTTCCATCACGATGACACAATTATTGGATGCAGCATTTTGGGTGGCGCTCATCAGCCTGCTATATATAGAAGCAAGCTCCATCAGACTTACTTTGTTCACTAGGTATTTTTAATTGTTGTTTATTTATTTATTTATTTATTTATTTAGAGGGGACTGGTCCAGCTTAAGGTTTATTGGTGTCTTTGGGTGGTTTGTTTGTTAAGCTTTAGGAAGGAATGAAGTGCTGAATTGTTCTCTTATGCTGGTGGAGAACACTTAAGAAAGTTAGATGATGGCATTATGTGCTTAGAATATGGATATATCCAGAGGCGTGGATGTCTTCTACATCTATAGGTTCCTGTTTTTTTGTTTTGTTTTTTGTGGCAATCTAATTGCTGAAAGGAGTGGAAACAACTGTGATAGTATTGAAAGAAGCCAGAAAGAAAAGGGTTGTTAGCAGTTATTATTAATCTCCATGCATTTCAGGTGGTGCAGCAGCTACTATCTTGTTTTAATGGAATCTGGACAGGCAACCTCTGAAAAATAGGAATGGGACTTACAACTATCATAGTTAAGG
Organism: Anser anser; assembly: GCF_964211835.1. Classification (NCBI taxonomy): domain Eukaryota; kingdom Metazoa; phylum Chordata; class Aves; order Anseriformes; family Anatidae; genus Anser; species Anser anser. Next base: position 433,343 of record NC_139746.1, read on the forward strand.
CTGTAGCATACTTTGTCTTGGCAATAGAGAGATGTCAGTAACGCGTCACTTAATGGTGGCTGCAAAGGATTTGTGTTCCTAGAATACAGGGGACTAGGAAGATGTCCACAATTATGATTTGATAATGGAGGGAGATCCTGCCCTTTGTGTGTTTATGTTGACTTATGAGCATTTATTGTTGTTTGCATTGTGGTATTACTAGACCTTAGGACATACTCAGGCTTAAGAACATAGCAAAAGGTAGTCTTTACTGCAAGACATAATTCAATGTAGCAGAGATGGGGTGTGTTCTTCTGGAGAACGCTACGTGTTTTTTATGCTCCTGTCTCAAGTGAATGAGCTGTTTTACAATACTGTAGCTTGTGAAGTTCCATAGTAGTTAGTGTTTCATGTAAATACTAACCTGCAGTAAAAGGAAGAAAATCCATTTTGCACTGCAGTTTGATTATTTCATTCTTTCTACTGCGTGGACCCCATTACAAGACCCTTGTCAGGCAGGACAAATTTCCAGTGTGCAATAACTTTCTGTCAGGGAAGACTACAAATATCCTACTCCTTGAAAGGTTCTTGTGCAAATTCTGTGTAGAATAAAAAAAACAGTTGAAAGATTAGTATCTAAGTAGCTTTTTAGTTGATTTGCTTCCAATGTAAAGAGTGACGACCAAGGCGACCATTCTGCAAGAGCAACAAAATTTTGTATTGTTCCTCTTGGTGCGTGAAATGTGTGCAAAATTGTATGAAAAGTGCAAGTTGACTAGTAAAAGAAAGCTTGCAGTAATTGTAGTGAAATCAAAAAAGGAACTAAGGAAGAGCATTGAAAAGAATACAGTTAATTGTATGTAATTACTTGACATATATTTCAATCAGAGGAAGAAAGAGAAAGGAGCATGCTAAAAGGTGTTGGTATGGCAGTTATGCTAAGATGAGTTTCCCAAATGACTGAACTTGGTGTGAGTTTTGAATTAAAATAATAATAATAATAATGTCAGTTGTTTCTAGCATGCTTTTGAAAATGGTTATAACTTTTCTTCACTGTGATTAGTCAAAATGCTCTACCCTGTCCTTCACATACATTTGCATGTTTGACAAAGTTTACTTTCTTTTCTGGTAATACTCTGCAAGCCAATTATGTAGAATACAAGTTCAACAGAACTTGAAACATCATTACACAACTAAAAAGCTTTGAGCCATACAATGCTGCAGCTGTTTAAACATGCAAGTGCTCTAAAACTGAGCTGCTCACATCAATGAGTTTTTGACATACCAAGTTTGGTATCTTTGAACGAATTAGTCTGTTTTAAAGTAAGGATATGCGTATTGCAGAGGAAAGTGGAAGCAGTCTGTGAGCAGGGTTCCTGGTGTGAATTCAAATGCTTGTCTCTGTACAAGTAATCACAGTTGACTGTGCTAAATCATTAATAAATCGAAGGTCACATCCTATCCATCACTTTAATCTGTTTCCCATGGGAAGTAAAGTTTAGAGATAGAGAATAACTTATTCTATTTTATAATCACTTTTTATACTGGAGAAGTTCATGCAAATGTTTTCCTTTTTGGGCTTAAGGTTAATGCAGGAAGATCATGTTAGTGGTGACAAGCAAATGAGTGTACTGGTACGACTGGGGTGCGATGGGGGATTGGGATGTTCTGAGAGGTTGAGTGATTTTTCTTTTTCTCCTGGCATCATCTGCTAAGCACATCATATGTTTTTAAGGCGGTCAAGAAAATGAAAATGCACAGTATTAATACCTAGAGATGGTGAAATCTGAATATAGATGACTTCTCTAAGTATGCATCTTGGTGTGCGCACCATCAGGAGATGTCACTGAGGACCATAGATGGCTATTTTGACTGGAACACTTGTAATTTACAATGCTCTTTTGTGCCTCTGTACTGCTTTTAATCCAGAAAAAAAAGTCTTGGACTTGTACTAAAGTTACATTCTGAAGGATATATTTACATTCTGTTCTGAGGCTTTATCAAACCTGACTCTGGACAGCACTGTAGCGGCAGCAATGTAGAGTTCAAAATACTGGTGAACTTTTTAGCTGCCTTATGCTGAGCTACCACTGTTGCAGATTCACAGAATGGTTTGGGTTGGAAGGGACCTAAAAAGATAATGTAATTCCAACCCCCCTGCCACGGGCAGGAGCACCTTCCACCAGACCAGGATCCTCAAAGCCTCATCCAGCCTGGCCTTAAACACTTTGAGTGATGGGGCATCCACAGCTTCTGGGAAACCTGTTTCAGTGCCTCAGTGCCCTCTGAGTAAAGAACTTCTTCCTGATACGTAATCTAAACATCCTCTCTTTTGGTTTAAAGCTATTCCCCCTTGTCCTATCACTACTCCCCCTGGGGAGTTCCTCCCCACCTTTCATGTAGGCCCCTGTTAGGTACTGAGAGGCTGCTATAAGGTCTCCCCACAGCTTTCTCTTCTCCAGGCTGAACAACCTCAACTCCCTAATCCTGTCCTTGTAGGAGAGGGGCTCCAGCCCCTTGGTCAACTTTTTGGCCCTTCTCTGGACTCGTTCTAATAGGCCCATGTCCTTCTTGTGCTGGGGGCCGCAGAGCTGAATGCAGTGCTCCAGGTGGGGTCTCAAAAGCACGAAGACCTTGAAATCATTTTCTCCAAGCAGTAAGCAGTTTAGGTTTGCTCACACAGCAACAGCAGTGCTGTTCACCACAACCGAAATATATTCTCAATCCTGGGTGCTTGTAAGAGGCATGAGCGCCTTATGCCAAATTCTAGCCAAAATTCTAAACCAAGTGCAGGTGTGAGATTGTGATGCCTGTCCTGGCTTGTGCAGGTAGAAAGGTTAGATGATTAGGTCTAATTCTGTTGTGGCCTACACGGCCCCCGCTTTTCCCCACACCTTTTAGACATGTGTGTTCCCAAAAAGGTCCACTGTGAGGAGTTGTTTTCTGTCAATGGACAAATTATGGCTCAGAGTAAAAACTGTTGTTGACTCACTGGGAGTATATGCGTTTTCCTCTTTCTGCAGCAAAAGAACTTATTGAGCTTTCTAGAGTTGAAGAGTTTCTTTCTCTTACTTAAGAGAATCCTTACAGCCCTAACCCTAAAAATGCTTACAAGCCCTAGCCCTAGAAACCTCACCCCTTGTTGCACAGCCCTACCGCCAGAAACACAACCGCCCCCCGTTGCACACCCATACCCCCAGAAACATACACACACACCCTTGTTGCACACCCCTACCCCTAGAAACATCCCCGCCTTGTTGGGCACCCCTACCCCCAGAAACACACACACACACCCTTGTTGCACACCCCTACGTCCAGAAGCACACACACACCCTTGTTGTGAAACCCTACCCCCAGAAACAACCCCCCCTTGTTGCGTACCCCTACCCTCAGAACCACACACACAATCCCCCTGTTGCGCAGCCCTACCCCCAAAAACGACCCCCCGGCTTGTTGCGCAGTAACACTGCCATGTACTAGGGCCACGCACCCCAAGAGCAGCGCAAGTGAGAAAACCAACTTTGTTAACTTGTGCACAGGACTCCCGGGTGGAGGCTGCAGCAGGGCTCCTGCCAGTACCTTCTCCCCTTCCCCTGGGGGGCTGCAGGGCACAGACGTCGAGCAGCATTCCTCTCCTCCTGCAGTGCTGTGCAAACCTTGTCTTGGCTGTGACACCTCTGCTCAGCAACAACCCTCCCCCCAGGGGTCAGGTAGCTGCTTTTGCCCTGGTAAAGCGGAAAAAAAGAAGGCTACCATTGCATACATACCTATGCATGCTTCACAGTACATAAGATTTTAAATTAATAGAGATTGATTCTAGCACTTCATCTTAACACTAACACTCGATCCTGACTTCTCCCCTAGCATACAGGCAAACACATCCAGCGACCGTCCCCAGCACAGGGACTTGGATACGCAAGTAGTGAGAAGCATCTTTTGCCCTCAGGCTAATCTCTAATTTTTTAGAAAGATACATTCAACTTAGAAGTTTTGGGGCTGACCAAGGAGGTCTTGGCCATGCAGACAGGTTCCCAAAGAACGGGCCTTTGGTGACCTGTTATAGCACCTTCAAAGCCATCCAGTGCAGCTTGCAAACAGGTTACATTCTCCCTTTGCTGGACAGAAGGGAAGCAACAGGGAGACCTAAGGCTGCAGAAAACAGCGAGGCATACTTCTTACCTTCCTTTGGCAATAGCCCTTCGCTAGTATTTAGTGATTTCGGCAGATTCCTCTTGCAGATAATACCAAGCATCTCTGTGCACAACCTCTGTGCTAACCCTTAGAAGCCAGGCTAGAAACCAACTGTAGGCTGCGACCTTCAGCACCCACCCACAGCACAAGCTGCTGTTCTTCAGCATGCACACACTCCCCGACATTCTTCCATTGCTTGTTCCACTCCTCTTCCCAGGTACACCACACCTGCACCTAAGAAGCTTCCTTCTCGAGGTTGCTAGACCCAGCAGCAGGGAGAGAGGCCCCTGAAGAACAGCATCAAGGCTCCCATCGCCTGGCTTCCACATCTGCAAGGGAACAAAGACATGCCACAGCTGGCATGGTCAGTAGAGAGGTGGAGTTGCCTTCTGCACTCTGGCAAGCCTCAACTGTCAGGGTAACCATCGGTAGCGCCTTTTCCTTAAATAAAGAGAAAGCAGACGTATGGTAAAAAGCCTCCCTGACAAGTATCAACTCTGTGCTTCAGAAAGAGGGAGAGGAAAACCTCCTAGAGAAAGTACAGCAGTCAAGTGCAGTTTAAAATGGGCAGAAGGGTATGCTTTTCCTCTGCTTCATTCAGTCTGAGCTAAACTGTTTGGGATGAAGTTTTCCAGCAGGGAAAGGTCGTGGTAAGCTTGAGGCAGAAATGGACTGTGAAAACCAATCGATACGAGTTTGGCAACTGAAGATGCTCTGTAATGAGAACTAGGGAACCTTGAAACTCCCCGCACTCTGGGAGCAGCGTTCTCCCTCCATGTCCCCCCCGCTGCCTCTCCCGACCTACAGACAACACTCTCCCCCCACTGCTGCTCGCCATTTCCCCAGAAGCACCTGACTGCACAGCACCTCGTCCTGTGCGCCAAGGAAGACTACAGGAAGATGGAATTGTTAGCCATAATCTGGTTTTATTATTTTTGAAAAATGGAATGTTTCACTAAAAGAAACTTTAACTAACACTTGTCCAAGAACACATTCACAACAACAAAATAAACAGCTGATATATTTGGCTACAATATGGCAGCAATCTTGCTTTCGTAAGCACAAATTCAAGGTGACCCTGCTCAATAGAATTCACCACCATTGTCATCTTGTATTAAAAAAATATATATATTTATATATTTATATATATAAATATATATTATTTATAGCGCTTTCAGTAGCGGCGGGTAAAACGGGTTTCAGTCAGTCTGTTTGTTCTCTCCTGGCCTGCAAAACCTCCTTGTATTCCACCACTCTGCATTATCTGGCTCTGGTTTCCACCTTGTGTGAAGCCTCCACGCCTAAAACAAGACCAGGCAAATTCAAAATTGGACACAACTAAATACTACTACAAATCTGAGAAAAGGCATTTGCTTATTTTTTTTTTCTACTTGCAAATCCATACTTGGGTAGAATCTGAAAGCATTATTTTATACTATTGACACAGGATTTTAGTGTCTTATTCAGATGTCAGCTATTGTGAAACATTCATAAGCAGTCCAAACACAGCTTCTTACCCTGGTATCCCTCCTCGATTCATCACATGGCCTGGTCCTGACTGACCAGGCATGCTTCTATCACCACCTAATTAAAAAAAAAAGGGGGGGGAGGTATTCATGTTTTCCTATTAAAAAAGCAACATTTTGTTTCCAGAATTGTATTTGCTTTCTTGCCAATGTTGTTAAAGCTCTGTAGGAATTTTAACTACCACTAGAAGTTCAGCAGCAGTAATTCATAGAAAAACCACAATCACACTGGTAAGCAGCAAGTGTACCTTGCCATCTCTCATGATCCCGTCCCATCATTCCTCCATCCACATTTCCCTGCCATGAACGATCTTGATGCCCCTCTAACTTTCGACCATGATCTCCCCAGTCACGTCCATCTCTTAAAAAAATAAAAGAAAGTCTTCTAGGTGTGTCCCTTATCAATTTAACAGCATAGGGTAAGGCCAAACACCATACCCCATAAAAGAGTGTATTAAGGCATTAGTCAAGCTGTATCTGTATCCACCCAGTCATTGCAGTAAGAACTGTTCAAAGTCAAACAATGAGAAACTTGCTGAACAACATCCTCCACACAAAGCCCATTTTTTTCCAATCTACAGACATATTTAGCATCACAATATACTAAAGCACTTACACAGGGAGCAATTAATCAGCCACCATTCCTCTATCTGGTGTATTTATGTAGAAATGAACGTTATGCATCTGAAATACACCTAGCTTGACAACTCACTGATTTGAAGACCACTAAGAACAGTCTCAGTCCCCCACTACTGCAGGAAAGAAAATCAATTTCCTTAAAACCTGTTAGTCACAAATGCAACTTTTGTGGGCACTATTGGACCATCTAGCATAGGACTCAATCTTATCTGTAGAAAAGGAAATTTACAAGAGAACCAGTTTCCAGCTGAGCTACCTGGGCAGTACCTCTTCACTCACTAAATTCCTTGCTTATTCAGATGAGAATAGATGTTTGAAGAAACTACCTGGAGAAAGTATTCACACTTGGGAAACTGCTTCCACTGTCACCCCCTTCAAAGGTTTACCGAGCATTAGAATTATGATTCAATAAATTGCTTCCCTTATTTCTTACACACTAACCGGGTTTGTGGAGGTATCCCTCTCCCTTCATTCATTCTTCTGTCAGACCCATAGCCACCCCAACTATCCCGGGAGTCCCGGGAATGACGGTCTGGCCCTCCATGGCGTTCATCTGGGTAATGCTGGAAAGCAAATGGTAGAGTTCTGCTAAGAATTGATGCAGGTTTCTTTTATGATATCAAAATTTCAGCTTCTCAGAGGTTGCAGTTTCATTATGTGCCAGAAAATAAAACAGCTGTCTCATGCTTCACTGTTTCCATAGTTGCTACTGTGTACAGTTCACTTGAGGCACTAATTTTGTTTCACGGTACGTATTCTACTCCAGTTATTGGTAGGTGGAAGCTTTGTATATGGTTGTGCCGGTGCTTTTTTTTTTTTAAGGCTTAAATTCTGGCTACAGATTTTTTTTCCTTTACTAGAATGCCTCCCTCGTTTCTGAAGAGAGGAAGGAAGGGAAGTTTTAGTATACCTTTGTGATACCAGTTTTCACACTTGTCCTTTTATAGTCTTGTCGCATCATGGCACCACTTATTTTCTACATACCGTTTAGATACACATCAGAGAAGGGAATCCTTGCCAACTATGGATACATTACTACAGCATTTACCTCTTTACATATTGCAGTCACCTACGATTGTTAAACAAAACTTCTATCACCACATATCATATTCTGGTCTGAAGAAACACCATACTGCAGCTCTAATCACTCTGAGGATTTTTTCCTCAATTATGGCTAAATGCCCTAGTGAGCAAGTAACTTATGTTAGCACGTTACTAGACTAAGTCAGTTAGTGACTGAACACATACTGTTTAATTCTAGTGGTAATTCCATTTAAGAAATGGGTATCATGCACATTGTGCTGCTTCTGCTTTGGGACTGGTTTGTTTTTTAAACTGAAGTGATTGTTCGGGTATGACCCACCTGCCCATCTCGATCCGGTATCCCTCGCGAACCTTCTCTTCTTGAAGAAAGTAAGAGAAGAAGTTTCAGTCAAATCAACATAGCAATCATAGTTCTGGTGTTTTTATGAAGTAGCATGTGGAAATTTATCTTTGTTAGGCTTTAAAACTGAGAACACCAATACTTGTTTGGCTGTAAGATATTTAAATGATTTTTTGTTTCAACAACCTAGCATACAAAGACATCAAAGTAACACTTACAGTAATATTAGTAAGCAAGGTGTCACTGAGACACGGTCAGGAACCTAAGGGAAGAACACTGTGCCAGGCCTTGAACCAAGGAATAATATAGAGTGAACCAACCAGCATCAGAAATGAGTTACAAGCAAAAGCAAAGTAGAACAGTTCTTGCCAAAGCTCCTTTGAGAATAAACCAGAAGTGTCAACAGCACTATGCAGAAAGCATTTTTGTAGACTGTAGAAGTAAAGTCAGTGTAAGCTAGGCTGTGAAGATGAAAGTAGGGAAAGTTTTAAAGCAAAGGAAACTGCTAAATCTTTGGCTAATGAATGGGGATTCACAAATCAGATTTCCATCCATCTTGAGAGAAGTTACAGGATCTCCCTCAGCACCACCACAGACAACAGAAATTAGCTTATAGTATTTAAGCAACCTTTTTTAATATATATTAAGTGAGGGAGACAGAATTGCAAGCATGTATAAACTTAGACACAAGAAATGCAAAAGGGTCATTTGTTTTTAGCACTGTTCAAGCCATTAGTAAGCCAGGAAAAGACACCTAATTTCCATAAAGGCATAGAAAGAAGAGCCTCCTCCTTACTGACCTGTCCAAAGAATGATCTTGGTATCGGCCACGATCCCTGTGGTCAAAGTCATGGAAGCGGTCCTGACGACCAAATTCAGAGTGGTACCTATCATCCATTGCCATTCGCTTTGTCTCTGGCCAGTAAGGATCATCTCGCCTGAAAGAAAAGACACAACAGAAGTCTCAAAGCAGTCTTCCTTTCTTGCTCTCTTGAACAAGATCTTGAGATCAAACCTCATTCAGTCCAATTATTCAAAAAGTTATTTTTGATTTATAATTAAAAACTCTGAAGTGTTAAACTGACATCACATTTCAGTTTCAGAAAGGAAGCTAGTTGCATGAACACCATACAAAAAGTGTAACCTCAGCACAGCTGGACGTGAGAGGAGTCTAGTAAGTACCTGTTCCTGCTGGCATCCCTGTTTTAGAGTTTAGAAACACAGAATAACCCAAGTTGGAAAAGACCTTCAAAATCATCAAGTCCAACCGTCTACCTGAACTACCAAGTCCCATCACTAAGCCATGTCCCTTAGTGCTATGTCCACATGCCTCTTAAAATACCTCCAGGGATGGGGACTCCACCACTTACTTCCCTGGCAACCTGTTCCAATGCTTGACCACCCGCTCCATTAAGAAATTTTTCCTAATGTCTCATCTAATTCTCCCTTGGCACAACCTAAGACTGTTCCATCACATTCTATACCCATTTAAGTGAAGGATTTCTATTCTCAGTCACTCGTCTTTGAAAAATAGTTCCCAATTCTTTCAAATCTTCTATAATAAAGTTGTGCTTACAGGTACTTAAGTACAACATTTACTTTTTCTAAAGATCAATATTGAACTGTTAACAGCAACAAAGTAGAAAGCTTTCAGTTGTGAACCCCAATGACAGTTACAGCAAGAGTATTTTCAAATTAGAGTATTCTAAAGCCTAAGTATCTGTACATGGATGTGGCCAAAGACTTCAGTATCTCATCCCAGTTATTATTACCTGCCATCAGGATCATATGGCCTTCTCATTGCAGATCGCCGTTCTTGTTCATAGCGTAGCTGTTCCTGCTGACGTCGCAGCTCTTCTCTCTCTCGCTGGATTCGTTCCTGTTCTCTCCTTCTTTCCTGCTCTATGTGCATTCTTTCTCTCTCCAATCTCTCCCTCTCCAAGCGTTCTCTGTCAAGACGCTGTCTTTGAAATTCAAGTCGTTCCCGCTCTCTCTGGAGCCTCTGTCTTTCATCCCGTTCATGAATGGCTTGAAGCCGTTGTTCTCGTTCTCGCCTCTCTCTCTCTCTAATTAAAAGAGCAGATATTTTGTTTTCAATTATCTTGAGTCTAGGCTTTATTGCTTGTTTTGGGTGTTTGTATTTGTTTGCCTTTTTAGAAAGTTATATTCTTCCCACTAGCTGCTTAAACACAAATGGTGTATATTCAACTAAATCACAGCCACCTAAACAAAAAATTAGTCCATATAGGTTAAAAAAAGTAGTAAGGATAAGGATTCTGCATAAATAACAGCAGCTACTCTAAGTTAGACTGAAAAAGCTTTCATAGAGCACAGCATGTCCTAATGCAGAACTGAGGAAGTATTTAGGAAGTAGTTACAAACTTTCAGGGAAAACACATGTATATGAAAATTCAATTCTGACTGAGTAGAATAACAGACCTGAAAGTACCTACAAAAGTCGTTATTCAGGAGAGTCTCCTTAGAAGCACAGGCTTAGAGACAACTGGTTTCAGTAATAAAAATCTTCATAATTTGGCATTGCATTTGTTCTAGCAATAGTTTACTATCAAATTCATCTGATATACAAATGTGGAAGGTCCAGCACACAACTATGTTGAAGCCTGTTCAAAAAACACGGGTAAGAGAGGTATGAGTAAATGCCATTCAAAGTTTAGAAGTGAAAAACTCACCGTCGCCTCTCCGTTTCCCTGATTTCTCTCTCTCTCTGTCTCTGACGTTCACGTTCTCGCTGTTCTTTGATTTTATCAAATGATAAAATATCTTGTTTCTCTTTGCTCTCAGATTTACGATCCTGGCTTTTCGTACTCTGAGTTAAATCAAAACAATACGTTAGCTTTTAGACCACTTGTAGCTAGATTTCCTAGGCAAAACGCCCACCTTATGCCAACTTGAACAAAACAGGCTCTCACAGCTTCCCAAAGGCAAATAATATTGAAATTCCACAGAAAAGTCAGGGAGAAGCACCCAGAATCTGGCTAGAACTTCTAAAGAGTTTAAATATATATAAATATTAGAGGCACAAGATCTGACTTGCACTGGTGAGAAATGATATACCACTTTAAAGGTCACTGGTCACCATACTGGTTGAAATATATTATCTTAACTTCGCTTACAAAGTACATTTCTACTACCTCAACTACAGCAGCAGCAACTGACTATAATATGGCGAGATATAAGCATTTATTTTCACATCATCATCTTAACGTTTTGTAAAATGCAATAAAAGGATAGCTGTTCCCAATACACAAGGCAAAAAAAACCTTCAATTATTTGCATATAAAGTTGGTTTATACCTATTATTATAAAAATACTTCTCTGAAAGCTGTACTTACCCTCTCTTTCGATGCAGAAGTTTTCACACTGATAACTGGCTCTCCTTTGGATTTATCCATTACTACAGTCCTTTCAGTTCCTCGACTTGCTAGAAAACAAAAATATGCCCAAGGAATAAATAATACCCAAGACATTCAAAAATTCTTGCAATAGTTTAGACCATTATGATATGAAGTAGTAAAGAGTTATTTTACTGAGGTTCTTGAATGTCCTATGGAAGAATGTATTTATGATTTAAGTAGCTTACCGACATTTTGCTAAGTTGGGGGTGTGGGCAGTAAACTTATAAGTAGCACTTTCTACCTGGGATGGCAGTTAGAAAAAAAACAAATTTAAGTTTGTTCTTAGGTCTGCAAAATACATACTTTTGCCACATTTGAAAAGAAAAAACAAACAAACAAACAAAAAACAAAACAAAAAAAAAAAAAAAACAAAAAAAACACTGCATCAGCTCTAAACCCAGTGACGGTTCCATAAAATTCACAGATTACCATATGCATCCTTTAAGGCCCACTAACAAAAACTGTGTTGCTAAGCTACTAGCATTCAAAGTTGGAATAAATAAAAAAAAGTTCTAAGGTATTTTGTGGTATGGCTTTTTTTGTCAATCAGGAAAACAAAGTATTGCAAAGTACAGTTCAGTCTTTTTACTAAATTATGAATCATGCAAAAGTTGGACGTTTTCTGACCAGCCACAGTTCTTAATGTTTTAATGCTTGTTAGCCAATCAAGGAAACTTTTTTGGATGTGAAATACAGTATTAGCAACTATGATGAAGCTTTTATCAACTTATTTTCTTTAAAAATAAAACAAGTATCTTTGAATGTATTTCTGAAGGACCACTAGAATTACCTGATTTGCCTGCCCTAGATCGATCAGAGGGTCCAGCTTTCTGATCATCTTTCTCTTTTCCTTCATCTTTTCCGTCTTTTTCTGATTTCTTAGCATCATCTTTTTTGTCAGTCTTCTCCTCCTTTTTAATACCAACAGACCTATAGACAAACTTTGCTTTAATATAAATTCTAACAAGAAGTGCTACATAACCATTCTTACTGATCAAGTCAATCATGTAAAAAGAAAAAAAAAAGAAAACACTCGAAAACACAGTCCAGTGTCTTCCATGCTGCTGAGCATTTGCAGTATGTCAATGCATACTTGTACATGTGTTTAAGACTAGCAAACAATACTACACTAAAGCTGTCTAAAAGGAAGAAACTACAGATGATCTCTCTGAGTATTCGGCATTTGAGTGCCAGAAATAAAAGCCTTCTGTTCTGCCTATAAGTAACATTCACACACAGAACAGGGAGAAGAGGGCCCACCCAGGTATAGGTTTGATCCCCACTAGAAAAGAAGTTTTTATGAACAGACACCTTTAGCACCTGATGCAAAGCAGACCAGTCTGCCAAAGCATCTCTTTTACCAAGTCTTTTATAATTTTATGAGAGAACAAAGTGTAGTAAAGCAAAATGCCTCTTTCAAAAAAGCCAGAGCACTTGAAAAACAAATATTGAAACACAGCTTACTAGCCATGCAAACAGTCCATCAAAAAGACAAATTACTAGAAAGATTTGTCAGTTAAAAGAACAGGCCAAGTCAGAATCAGATTACGGGACTAACAGTTCTGACAAAAAATACCAGTTAACGTAAAAATGAACTATCTCCTCATGTAACTGACAAGTTTTGTTGATAAAACCTGAAAAGCTTTGTATTTCTGAACAGAGAGCCAATCAAGGTGTGCTTATTGCTACAGAACAGCAATTTCAAATTTCCTAGTATTATTACTATTTCAGATGCAGCATGAAGCAAATCAAGACTTATTACAATTACTGTTCCCTTCTGTCACATGGCTGCGTTTCAAACGAGTTTTAAACAGGAAAATATAAAAAAACACTTTACTTCTCAGATTTGCAATCTGCTGAATGGTGCCTGTCTTTTTCCTTCCTTGCTTCGCCTTCCTTTTTGTCTGCAGGCTTTTTCCCAGCTGGTTCATTTTTCGCCTAGAATTTCAGCCAGAAATATTTTTAATAATAGAAGACAGGCACTAAACTTATGCACTTTTATTTTCATTATACTATCACGCAATAGCTACCATTTACCTTTTCCACAGAAATCATTTTTCCATGCAGCTCTGTTCTGTGGAGATGACTAATACACTTGGTGGCTTCTTCAGATGTTGACATTGTAACAAAGCCATAACAACGAGCACCAGGACTGCGAGCATTTGTCACTACTTTTGCACCAACCACCTACAGGGGGAAAAAAAAATATATATATACACATCTGTTCTGCATTTGCAGATCCATCACAAAATGAATTTTAACTTATCATTTGAGCAGCTCCATGTATTGGTAATAGTATAGTACCTATCCACTTTTAACAGAGAGGAAACATTCTTGGCACACAATATTCCATTCGTGTTTTAAGACAACAACATTGTTAAGCTCATTTCACATTTTAACCTGACCCGTATACTGTCCGTGACCCGTATCATGTCCATGATGTTCTAGAAGTGCTTCACTAAGGAACATTTGACAGAAATATCAGAATCACAGAATTGTCTAGGCAGGGACACTTCCCACTAGACCAGGATTCTCAAAGCACCATCCAACTTGGCCTTGAACAATTCCAGGGATGGGGCATCCACAACTTCTCTGGGCAGCCTGTTCCAGTGCTTCACCACCCTCATCACGAAGAATTTCTTCTTTATATTTATTCTAAATGTAATGCTACCAGTGTTACACCTAAGTCAACAGCAACATGAACAGAGCTAAAAAGGTTAAATTTAAGATTATTGCACATAAGCTCTGAAAAACTATAAACCAAACACTGATTAAACAATTTGTTAGCTTGCATATCTGCTACATACCTTTCCATACTTGCTGAAAAGATTCTTCAAGTCCGTAGCTCTAGTAGATGAAGAAAGTCCACTAACCCACAAATTTCTGCCAGAACCACTACCTGCACGACCTAATTTACAAAAGGAAAAAAAGCCAAACATTGAAAAAGAAAAAATACATTTACACAGGAATGCAACAGTGAAAAAGCAAGTGCTCTACAAACTCCACTTTTTCTCTTCATGAACCACTTTAAGCACGATTTTAACTCTACCTCTTCTAAACAATCTTAAAATCACCTAACACACTGCAGCCTTCAAAAACTAACTCTTGACCTCCACACCTGACATGCATTTCAACAGTCTTAATGAGTTTTCATCTACACATTTCCCCCTACATTTCAATCACTTTGATGAGAACTACGAAGTATTAAACATTAATTCACAACAGAACTTTTTCTACTTTGTCAATTAGGAACTGAAATTCACAGTTCACCAGAAACACCATACAGAGTATAGAGATTACACATCTTTGACATTTTCTGACAAATACCATTCTTGTCAGTACCTACCACCACTTCAGAAACCTAGTGGGAGACTCTAGTACAAAAACTACAGTGAAGATACGTGCACACTTACACACTAAAACGAAACCAAAGATCACAAGAAAAGCAAGTCAAAGTATTTAAAATTAATAACTACAATTGCTCCATTCACTCCTTCATACATCCACTTACGAAAACTGACTTGAAAGAAATGATTAAATTTGACCAAGAAAAATTTTTCAGTCACACTTCCTTTTTTTTTTTTAAACAAAAAAAATACAAAACATACCTTTCTCATCTCTTGAGATTATCTTTGTATCTCTGTCCTCCTCAACAGGGCTAAAGACAAAACATCCCGTTATCCAAACAAGCAAGAGCATAAATGAAATTCTACATTGCACGCTAGAATTTGATACCTACCAGTGAATTATTTCTGAAATAAAAGATACCATTCAAATTTTTTGAAAAACAAGAGAAAATATGGGACTTGTATACTTGAACGGACAATTAATTCTGTTTTGCAGATGACTGAAATTAAAATAATTTAAGAAAACAACCTTTGAAGGTTGAGGAAGGAAAGAAATCAAACCCTCTGCGTTTAAAAAAGTCTGCACAAGGAGAAATAAAACAGATTCTTTAGGAATAGGCTACAATTTCATGAGTCTTGGTGGCCAATTGAAGGAAACAGCTTATTCGCATCACTTAACGACCAATGAAAAAAGATAGCATCTGGTCTATAACGGAGAAAAAACAAACCTCTTTTTCTGATCACCGCCCTCACTGGTTGAGGACTCTCTAGTAGCAGGGGAATCCTCAGAATTAGCTTTGTCTTCTGTTTTCTTGGCATCTTCTTTGCTATCTTTGCCTTCAGGACCTGCGCCTTTTTCCGCTGTTTCCCCACTAGAGGCTTCCAGGCCTTGGAATCGTTTGCTACTCTGATCGCTTAGGGTCTCTAATACTAAAGATTCAGAGTCCAGTTTCTCTTCCTCTATTGTCTGTTCACTTCTCTCCCCTTTTGCTACAACTAAACGCTTTGCCTCCTTCCTTGACATAGCTTGTGCCGATTTGCTGTCCAAATCTAAAGCATCTTCCTCCAACTGAGCGGCAGCAAGAACATCCTCTTCCTCTGCTAGCCTCTTGCCTGGCACCACGTTACTTGCTTCCTGTGCATGTGGCTGCTCCACTTCGGAAGTTTCTTCGTTAAGTAGTTCAGATTTACAAGTTTCCCCCAAAATGTCGAGTATTTTCTCATTTTCTACGGATTTAACAGGAATAGAATGGCACAAGATTTAATCACCAGGGAAATACAGCAATCACAAATGTGGAACTGGCATGGCTGCCACACTAACACCAAGAGAACTTCTAAGCTACACAGAGATTGGAAAACCCTAGTGTACACAGTGTTAAAAGTGCTATGCTAACTGCAGTCTGACAAACTACCTTATCAGCCCTAAAATGTTAACAGGGAAGAAAAACGTCCCCACAGATTTAACAAAAACCTTCTGGCTGATCCTTGGTATTCTTCATGAAATCGTTCAGCTCTGTTTCTTCTCTAGTTAGCTTCCAAAGTCCAGGATGCTTAACTGAACATATCAATGCACTGAGAGTTCAATTTCCAAATTTCTGTGAAATTCTTTTAGCAGACAGTCCAACACGAAAATTGGGCATCTTCTGATGGTGCATGAGTGTGTTCGCAGTCCCAGAATGCGAGTATGATCTGTAGAAAATTCCCATGACGACACTATTCCTTCTTCTGACGTTCAGTCACCAGAATTTATGTTCTTTACCAAAGTTTTATATTACCTGCATTCCTTTATTTATTCACAGAACTGCAATATAGTGTGATATCACAAGATCTGTTTTATATTCAGAACCTTTGCATCTTTAAGGCTCATTCTTTAAATCCGTTGTAGTTGAGAGCTCTATACAACTATTTCCTCCCATTAAATACAAGTTTTCAAAAAGTAGTTCTCTACAGATCTGGTGATATGACTGGGTTTCCAATCTCTATGATCGTGCATGACCTGGATTGTCCACCATAACAAGGTACACTACGGTAATGCATTAAAAAATAAACAGGAATACAAAAAGAATTAAATGAAAAATGAAACTGTTTCAAAGCCCTGGACCCTCCCCCTCCCAACACAATACATCTATTAAAAAAAAAAACACCACAGTACCTGGCTCCAAAGGTAATTCTTCAGTTTCCTGTGGAGAAAAGCAACAGAGAGAGAGAAATATCAGTATTCAAAAAAAAGGTCAAGATGTTATTGCTTACCCCCCTACACCTCGGAGGAAAGCGTTACTATGATTTATACCATTTCTACTTTGAAATTATTGAATTTTAAATAAATTTCTCACAAGATGGTTTAACATTACTTTTTAAAGGTTTTCATGCTTTATGAAACAGTAGTATTTCATTATTTCTCAAATACAGACGCCGCAAACTGGTGGTCAGTTTCAAGCAACTACAACACTGATAACATTTGTTTGTTTTTTTTTTAAACATACAACACAGTAATACTTCTACAACCCTACTCACATTAATATGGGTATATAAATTACCAAATATAAGTGACATAGACCGTATTTTATCTTTGTGTTATCCTTCTCTAGAGTCTACTTTACAAAGTCTGCCTTCTGAAAGTGGTATTGAAAGAACCACCAGCCTCACTTGAAGCTACAAGTGTCCTTACTCAACCATGAATGAATGATCTGGAAATGAGGCCCATATTTCAGAACAGCTCAGTTTCAGCTTTATTGTCAAAACGGGATACATACTCTTTTAAAGGAAGTTAAATATAAGGTATCAAGATAGTTTATACAATGGATAACAAGACTCGAAGCTGTACATGTAGGTACACAATTTACCTTTATTACAGTTAAATCAGATGAAGCAGCATTGAAACTGTTTCCAACGTCTTCAGCCTCTACCTTGAAAAACAGAAAGCATTTCATTAGCTATAAAAGAACGGTATTCCAAACAAAATCTGACTGAGAAATCAAAGATTAGAAATTATATTTCCTCTGACAACTATCAAGCAAATCTCTCAGCATGCAAAACAACCAAAGAGGTTAAAAACCTGACTGATGACTCCCACACCTCTTACCCATCCCCACCATATGAACAAGCTTTCCCATTACCTCTGAAATATGTTGGTTGCCTCAAAATCTTTTAAGGTCTTTGATTCTGGCAGCAATGTTTCTTTTTCTCTCTTATTTACAGCAGGAACATAGAGCCAAGAAGTCTATGTGACTAGATAACCATGTTTTTTACTGAGAAAAGAAGACTGCAGGAGTTGACCTAAACTCTGGCACTTTTAACGCTGAAAAAAAAAACTTTTTCATTATTCTCCCTTGACTTGCATGAGGGAAAGGGGAAATGACTGGAGATGGAGGGTTGTTTACTTCTGCAGCTTAAAGACATAGGGGGGGGAAAAAATACCCATTTTGGAATTTTATAGTCTAGACTGATGAAACAATGTGTACACACAACAAAGAACTACACTTCCCTATCAGACTGGATACAAATAACTTTTTGAGCCTTTTGTCATATGTTTCAGAAGGTAAACACTTGACTTTGAGGAAAAAGTTTATCTTCTTGCCCCTATGAGCAACTTCATAACAGCAGTGTAACAGACAAACACAGAAAGCCAATACAAAAATACTTTCAAAACCTAAGTAACCTAAGACTGTTATCCTAACCAAAAAAAAAAGTATCCAGAATATATCTATGCTGCTGTTTAGCTGAAGTGAAATATAAATGCTGCAGCCTTATTTGTCTCACATATCCTCCTACATAAAGATATGAAAATGTGATTGCAAGTATAAGGCGATGTACTGAGTTCAAAGCATTATTAATTTGTACAGTAATACAATGCACACAAACAACATCTAAGCATTTAAAATCAAGAATGATATTTCCACATATATGTAAAAGAAGAAAAAGCAATGATTATGAGAACCAGTAGAGACCCAAATCACTTCAACTACACTCTAACTAGTTATACTATTTAAAAAAAAAAAGATTCCACACACATAAGAGATGCATACCATCGCTACTGGTATTTCTCTTGATTCTTCTTTAATTTCAGAAAATTGTGGGGATACCTCCAAGTTACGTACAGCATATGCTGTAGGCTGATCTGGAAGATCTTTCGTTTCTGCATCAGCATTTTCTTTACTGTCAGACAGCGAGTCAAGAATATTATCAGCACTGCAATCCTCTCCGCAATCTACAGCATTGCCATTATCTATTTCAGCTTCATCTAACACACTAATATCCATCATGTCAATATCCTGCAAGTTATCCAAACTTGCTTCGATATCCTCCTGTAAAAAGAAAAGTAGTATATATAATAGTCATTGTAACTTGAAAACAACACCATTATTGCTTCACTTCCAACACAGCTTCGCATACCTGTCCATCTCCAGAATCCTCTTCCAGGCCATTGTCTTCAACTCCCTCTTCATCTGGTCTACGTCCTAGCAACACTGATTGTTAGAATTTAAAAAGGTACAAACATGCATCTTCAAGTTGCATTTTTCCATCAGAATACGTATTCCATTCAACTTAGTTACCTACTTTTTCTTATTTTTCCACAACTGACTGACAATTGTGACATTTTCTTTGCAGTTATGATTACCCATTTTAGTTTGCAAGTAAATACAATGTTGGATGCATCAACAAAAATCTGAGTCAAAAAAAATAGTTAGTAAAATGTTTAAGCTTCATCTCAAAAATTTACATTTCATATAAACCAAAATTAAGTACCTAATTATAATCTTTCATTTTAAATAACTGTTCTGTTCAGCTCTAATATGAAAGCAAGTTTCAACATTACTTGATTACAACAGAAGCTCAAACTGTGCTAACGTAACTAAATTATAGAAAAATAGCAAACTATTTTTAGAAAAATAAGCATTATGTAAGACTATTTCTCACCATCCAGAAATTATGTCTACACACGTCCTTCCCTATGGAAAGCCTTGAAAAAAAAAAATCAAACTTCCGATATCGATTAAAATCTGGTTTTCTGGGGGAAAAAACAAGACTGCTACTAGCTATGAAACGTAAGCACAACAAACTACAGAGGTCGTTTTGAATTTGCTAGAAACTCTGTATTTCTACCTTGGGGGAAAAAAAAAAAAAAAACTTACACTGTTTCTCAAAAGTAAAGGTACAGTCATGTAAAGAAATAATCACCTATTTTAAAATAAGGCGTTATGGCATTAAAGGCCAGAACCAAGGAACAGAAACTTCAGCTGTGTTCCAGCTTTTCCAGAAGACTGGATTTATCCAAATCTGGCTCAGGCAAGTACTGTTAGCTACAGCCTTGCAACTGCAAAACATTCAGTGCACAACAGTACCAAAATTATACAGTGCGCTTTTCCAAAAGGCAAGGCAGACTTAAAAAGAGATTAGCAAGATTCTGGTTCACGGATAAAATCTAACAGAAAACCCAATGGGGAGGCAGGTGAAGATCTTCTCTAAATCCCCTGTACCTTTGCTGCTTCTTTTGGAAGTTTTCTTGTTGACAATTTCTGAAACTACCGGAATTTCATCAGGATTCCCCCCTTCCTCTTCAATAGCCTATTCAGGAAAAAAAATGAAGATAGATATAAAAACAGATATAAAAAATCTATTTGTGTTTCTCTGTTGATTTTACACACTGTACACCAGCCAGCAGAAAAAAAAATGAAACAAGAATTTAACACTTTGATTTACACAGAAGGAACTTGGATATGCAATAAAAAGACACCAGCTTCAAAGCATCTAGCACACGTAAAATTGTAACGTGCTGGCATAAAGTTTCTGGAAGGCAGTCAGCAGTGTAACCTATAGCCAAAAAATAAAAATACTGTTTCAGTTTTAGTTAAAAACAGAGCAGAAGCTTGGGAAGTAAAGCAATATCCGACCAACTAGGTTGTGGTAGTCAGCGGTATGGCATTTGCAACAATGCACAGGTACACAAGCACCAGGATGTCATGACACAGTAAGAGCCTTGGATCCTGGAGACAGCATCCTGCGGAAGATGTCTATGTGCAACTTGCATCCCAAGTATTCTGATTAGGATGTGGCGCCCACGCTGCCAACTTCTTCCGAAAGTCAGAAAAATCAATACACTGCAAAAAGCCCAGTGCACAGAACTGTAAACGCAGGAGCTCAACGGAGGGCAGACAACCCACCGTTGCACGGCACTGGAAACACCTGAGCCGAGTGCCACAGCACGCACACTGCGCCGTGCAGGTCTAGGGACTGGAGTAGGGCTCGCAGTAGAGCCGGCAACGCCACTCACCCCCACGCTGCCAGCAGCGGCCAGCACCCTCAGGGACGTTCGTCCCGTGCGGAACGCTCGCGTCGGGCCCGGGGGGGCAGCCCCGAAGCACGCCCGGGGCCCGGCCGCAGCCCCGCCGCCGCTTGGCGCCATTTTCCTCAGCGGCGCCGGGAGGGCCGGGGCCGCGCAGGCGCCGGCTGCGCCTCGCCCTCAGGCGGCCCGCGCGCGGCGCCCACTCACCTTCCTGAGGCGCTCGGTCAGGACGCTCTTGTTGCCGCCGCTGTCCAAGTTGCGGCGCCTGAGCTCTGCCCGCAGGTCGATCACGCGCAGCTCGCTCAGCCGCCGGGTCTCTGGCTCCGAGCTGGGGCCTCCGGGCCCACCTGGGGCCACAGGCTCGCCCTGCCCGGCCGCTGGCTGGCTCTCCGCCATGGGGCCGTCGTTCCGACTCGCACGCGTGGAGCGAGACGGGATAAAGGCGACAGCGGAAAGCCGGAGTCACAACACAAAATGGTGGCGGAGAAGGGACGCGCTGAGGAGAAGGGGAGGGAAACGCAGCTCGCACGCGCGCAGAACCGAACGCCCCAGCCGGCAGCCTACGCGCCTGCGCGCGGAACCGCGCCCGCCTGTAACGACGGAGCGACGAGGCGCGCAGGCGCGCTGTTCCTCGCCCCGCCCTCGTCGCAGGAGCGCGCAGCCGCAGCCTGCCCCGGCGCTCGGGCGCATGCGCGGCCCGGCAGGCCTTACGGCGAGCCGCCCCCTGCCTGCGCTGCCGCTCACGCTGCGTCCCAGGCTCCGCCTCTTCCCGCCCCCCTCCCCTCCGAGCCTGCGCGGAGCGAGCTCCTCTTCCCCCTCCCCTCAGTGCGTCTCGGCTTCCCCACCATTTTGTGCTGCGATCGCAAGGTTAGCTCCCTGCTTGCGCCGCGTCCTGTCGTGCGCTTGGGCTCGAGGCGGGATACCGAAGGGGCCGTGATGGCGGAAAGTCAACCCGCGGCCGGGCTGGGGGACTTAACCACCCTCGGCGGAGCCCCAGCTCTCGGCTCGGAACCCGAAACCCGGCGGCTGAGCGAGCTGCGGGTCATCGACCTGCGCGCTGAGCTCAAACGCCGTAACCTGGACAGCGGCGGCAACAAGAGCGTCCTGACGGAGCGCCTCAGGAAGGTAGGGCGCGAGCCGGGGGGGGGAAGGGCGCGCTGCTCATCCGGGCCCTTTGTTCCCTGGCCGAGGCCCCTGGGCGCATGCGCGCTGGCGGCGCAGCCCGGCGGCCCGGCTGGGGGGGGGCGGGGGGGTGCGGCCGCCGTCGCAGCGGCGCCGCCGTCGCCTCCCGGGCCGCCGCTTCCCTCCGCAGCACCGTGCCGCGGTGCTGCTTCCTGCCGTCACGCCGAGCCTACCCGCGGGGTTCCTTGGATTCATTCCTTTGACGTGCAGTTCTCTGACCTCGCTCCCCGAGCCCGCGATCTTCCCCTCGCGTCCTTCCCCCGGTTCTTTCTCTTGCGTACTCTGCGCGCCCTTCACCTCGTTTGCCTCCCTGCTGAGAGTGTACCCCTTTTTCACAGACTTCTATAAGGCCAGAACAGTGTAATCGGTCCTGGTTCCTCTATGGCTTCTAATAGCCCTCAGCACGTTAAAGGGAAAAAAAAAAGTGTGTGAGTTCCTGTAGTGGTCGTTGTCAATTTTGGTTTTGTTTTGTTTCGTTTTTGGTTTTTTTCCTGACAAAATGCTTATCCACTGGATAGAGAGCCTTGTTTACAGATGGGGGAGGACTTTGCTCCTGAACTGTAGGTTGACTTGTCTGGGGGGTTGTGTTATAGCACCTTATTGCTTGTGTGTCTGATGGCTGATGTGGCTGCCTGGCTGCATGATTTGAGCTAGAGGGAGATGCTGTTATTTCCTTCTGACATTCTTAAAAGTGCGTACCAGCAAACAGTACAACACATATTGTATTGCTGTCTCCAACAGGCAATTGAGGATGAAGGAGGAGATCCTGATGAAATTCCTGTGGCTTCAGAACTGACCAAGAGAATGCCAAAAAGAACTAGTAAAGGTACAAAATCCAGACAAATACAGCTGTATTTTATTGTAGCTGGAACTTAACAGTACAGTGGTCATTCATTTTATTTTGCTGGCTTATGTAAAAAATAAAAGCTTTGTGCCTTCTATGTTGCAGAGAATGGTAAAACTCTGTTGCATTAGCGAGCAAGGACAACAATAATAGGACAACTAGGTGTACTTCCATTAGCAAGTCCTGAAACCTGTAGACAAGGACTTAAAGTTGCAGGTGTTTCTCTACTTGTGACCAGGACTTCAGAATTGTGTTGGGACAGAGCAAGCAGCTGTGGTGTGAGCTCTCATTGCAAGCTCTGCCAATGTATATTAATCTGGATCCGCAACACCCCAGTTACTAATTTCTTTGCCAGAACTATGCATGTAGTTTTTCCTTTTTTTTCTTTGAAGCTCTTGAACCTCCATCATCGTGACGTGTTTTTAAGTGCAAGGAATTACAGTACTCTAGGAATAATCAAAAAGCATTATTGCACAAATAAAAACAAGTATAAATTTTGTTAGTGTCATGCTTCGTTTTATAACTGTATTGTTTTGAAAAACTATTTTGAATTACTCATTGCTGATTGAAGTATGTTTTGCCTCAAGAACTTTAAATATTGATGTTGGTCATGTTACGCATGGCTTATTGTCATTGCTCATAGCCAGTTTTTGAAAGACTTTCTGAAATTTATTTTTAAGCTGCTTCCTTTAAGGTAACACAGGGGAGGGGAAAAAAAAGAGCAGCTGATTTTTAGCAGTGTTACAGATTTGCTGGTGACAAATATGGCTGAACACAGTCAGTGTGTCCAGGATCTTAGACATGAAGATGAATTCTAAATCAGTTTAATCATTTAATTTCTTAAATGAAAAGCAGGAGGTTTTGTAACAACTCATTTTTCTGAACGTAACACCTTCCTAGGCAATGTTGCCTTTTTAAGTCTTGGTAGTGTTGTGTCATGAGAGGTGCTTAGCTGTTGAAAAATAGAATAGAATAGAGTAGTTCAGTTGGAAGGGACCTAGAAAGATGATCTAATCCAACTGCTTGACGACTTCGGGGCTAACCAAAAGCTAAAGCGTATTAATGAAGGCATTGTCCAAATGCGTCTTGAACACCGGTGTGTGGAGCATCAGCCACTTCTCTAGGAAGTCTGTTTCAGTGTTTGACCACCCTCACAGTAAAAATAAATTTCCTAATGTCCATTCCGAACCTCCCAAGTGCAGCTTTGAACCATTCCCACATTTCCTGTCATGTCCTGTCATGGGTGAAGGGAGGAAGACCAGCACCTCCCCTGCTCAAGATGTTTCACCTAACTGGGCTACTTCAATTTCATGTGCATGCCATATACTTGTAAAGAGTAGTTAGTCTTCACTTACATCCAGACAGACCTGGACTTCTGAATCAGGGTCTTAATGATTATTCATTGAAACAGTATTAACTAGATGAGTTGGCAAAGAATTGATGTGTTACGAAATTTAGTCCTATTTCTCACTTCAGTTATATCTTTTTTTCAGGAAGAAAACCAGAGGAGGAAGGTGCTGAAGACAATGGACTAGAAGAAAACTCCAGAGATGGGCAAGTAAGTGAAACCAGGATTGCATTTACTAAGCATATGCATCATTTAAAACTCAATAAATAAACACCGACCCTTTCTGTTTCTATAGGAAGATATTGAAGCAAGCCTGGATACCTTACAAGATATTGACATGATGGATATTAGTGTGTTAGATGAAGCTGAAATAGACAACAGCAGTGCTGTAGACTGTGGAGAAGACTATAGTCCTGATAATATTCTTGATTCACTGTCTGATAATAAAGACAACGTTGATGCAGAGATGAAAGAACTTCCAGATCAGCTAACAGAAAATGAGGCAAGTAAAGGTCTTTGAGAATTTTAAGATATTTGATACGTAAATGGGCACATGAATGAGTTACTTCCATAAAATATAGGACATGCATATAATGTGGATTCTGTTTCATTTTTAACAGTTCTTGTGTCCTGTGCTCACTTGGGCCTATTCAAGGTTTAAAATGTTGACAAAGTCACAGCCTGCTTTACCTTGCAGTAACGTCTTTCTTTGCTGTGAAAGAAGTGCAGTTAGTCTGGAATTGAAAGTAACATGTTAGATAAGGGAGATTTGGGGGCATTTCATTTTTTGGAAAAGTGGAAACCTAAGTCAACTTCACTTCTAGCTTCTTTAAGTTAGAAAATAAAGTTAAAAAATGGAGGGGGGGGGAATGGAAAAAACAGGTTATGCAAAATAACCAAAGAAACATGAAATACCAGGCTTCCTTCTAAATCAGAGTAACTTTGAAGTATACAATATTATGTTGAAATTAAAGGTAACTGGAAAAAATATTCTCCTGCTAGGATTTAATGATCAAGAATATTTATATGTTAGTCCTCTTGGGTAACATTCTTAACTAGCAATCGAGATCTTCTAAGTATTGAAAAATATTTCTCATATTATTGCTGGGGAAAATGGAATTACAGTAGTATTTCTCAGTAAGCTAACTTTGCTTTTTGTAGGGAATGCTATAATTTCTTTTTTACTCTTTTCAGGAAGATTATGATGAAATTGAAAACAATGTAGATTCCTCTTCTTCTGATTTAATTGAAATGAAGGTAAATTGAAAATGCAACCATTTCAGATGGGTTTTTAATGCTATTCACTCTGTGACCATACTACAAAATAGAAAATAATGACTAATACGAATTTTTAACAGAATCCAAGCCATAAGTAATCTTGCTTAGAGTACTGCCTGTCAAATGAGTGTTTTGTTTTGTTTTCCCTACTTTTCAGTCTGCTATCAAGACTTCGTCTTTTCTCTCAAACAAAAATATTCTTGTACTGTAAAGGAAATTGTGCCCCTACCAAAACATAAAACATATACCAAAAGTATTCTAATGAAACCATCTTACTTGGGAGAAGTGATGTTTTAAAAATTACATTTTTTTTATTTCTCCTGCTGATTATATGAAGTAGTAGCTGGGTTTGATTTTCACTCTAGTTGATGTGGTACATAAACCCCCTTTTTTTTGCTCCCTTTGCTTTAATATTCCCAGTTATGAGGATAATAGTGGATGAAATTTTGGCTTTAATTTGACCAAAACTGCTTATATAAAATATTTATTTCCACTGGATGCTGAGAAGCAACACTAAATGCAGCAGATGAACCTGAACCGGTGTATTTTTAAATCTTGGAGTTGGGTTGGGGGGTTGGTATTATTCTCTGTTACAAAATACGTACTATAAAATTCTTATTCTGTGTTTATTTCCTGAACAGAAAACGGAGAAACTACACTCGGAGCCAGGTACTGTTAAAGAAAAGCATATTCCTGTCTTTTCAACTAATACTTTTTAAACCATTAACTATTTTAAAACAAACAAACAAACAAACATATCATTTGCATTATTTTTATGATGGACAACCCAGATCATGCAGGGTCATAGAGATTGGAAACCCAATCATATCCCCAGATCTGTGAAGTGATGCTTGTCATTTTTGAAATATTTTCAGTGAAATGAAATGGTTTAAAAACCTGTTAAACTACATAAATGGATTTAGAGAAGTTAATCACAGTTTAAGAGTTAAACATTCTACCTGTAAACAGATCTTGTGATATCGCACACACCTTAACGCTTTAGAGAGCAGTGAAAGCAGTAAAAAGCTATTTTAGGGCGTTAAAAAGTAAAGATTAGTTACTGGATACAGAAGAAAGAAGAGTTTCTTCATGGAAATTTCATACAGATACTTTTCACTTTCTGGACTGCAAACACACTCATGCACCATCAGAAGATGCCCAATTTTCGTGTTGGACTGTCTGCTAAAAGAATTTCACAGAAATTTAAAAATTGAACTCTCAGTGCATTGATATGTTCAGTTAAGCATCTTGGACTTTGGAAGCTAACTAGAGAAGAAACAGAGCTGAACGATTTCATGAAGAATACCAAGGATCAGCCAGAAGGTTTTTGTTAAATCTGTGGGGACGTTTTTCTTCCCTGTTAACATTTTAGGGCTGATAAGGTAGTTTGTCAGACTGCAGTTAGCATAGCACTTTTAACACTGTGTACACTAGGGTTTTCCAATCTCTGTGTAGCTTAGAAGTTCTCTTGGTGTTAGTGTGGCAGCCATGCCAGTTCCACATTTGTGATTGCTGTATTTCCCTGGTGATTAAATCTTGTGCCATTCTATTCCTGTTAAATCCGTAGAAAATGAGAAAATACTCGACATTTTGGGGGAAACTTGTAAATCTGAACTACTTAACGAAGAAACTTCCGAAGTGGAGCAGCCACATGCACAGGAAGCAAGTAACGTGGTGCCAGGCAAGAGGCTAGCAGAGGAAGAGGATGTTCTTGCTGCCGCTCAGTTGGAGGAAGATGCTTTAGATTTGGACAGCAAATCGGCACAAGCTATGTCAAGGAAGGAGGCAAAGCGTTTAGTTGTAGCAAAAGGGGAGAGAAGTGAACAGACAATAGAGGAAGAGAAACTGGACTCTGAATCTTTAGTATTAGAGACCCTAAGCGATCAGAGTAGCAAACGATTCCAAGGCCTGGAAGCCTCTAGTGGGGAAACAGCGGAAAAAGGCGCAGGTCCTGAAGGCAAAGATAGCAAAGAAGATGCCAAGAAAACAGAAGACAAAGCTAATTCTGAGGAATCCCCTGCTACTAGAGAGTCCTCAACCAGTGAGGGCGGTGATCAGAAAAAGAGGTTTGTTTTTTCTCCGTTATAGACCAGATGCTATCTTTTTTCATTGGTCGTTAAGTGATGCGAATAAGCTGTTTCCTTCAATTGGCCACCAAGACTCATGAAATTGTAGCCTATTCCTAAAGAATCTGTTTTATTTCTCCTTGTGCAGACTTTTTTAAACGCAGAGGGTTTGATTTCTTTCCTTCCTCAACCTTCAAAGGTTGTTTTCTTAAATTACTGTTATTTGTAAACTTCTTCCTAATATAAGTCTGTTTAAGAATCTGACCTTCCTTATTTCTTGTCAGATTTCTTAAATCAAGTATATAAAGGTGTGTTTTTGTTTACAACATATTTTCTGGTAGGTATTTAATTTTAGCATTTTTAATAATTTATAGTTAGTAGTTATTCTCTCTGACTTGAATAACAGGATGTTTTGTCTTTAGCCCTGTTGAGGAGGACAGAGATACAAAGATAATCTCAAAAGATGAGAAAGGTATGTTTATTTTCAAAAATAACATTTGAAAAAAATATTCATTGGCGAAGCAGTTTTTGTATTGGACGGAGTGTTTTGGCATGAGAGTGTTGGAATCTGTGCAATTGTTAAATATCATGTTACATTTTTTTCTGAACTTTTAAAAATGTAATTACAACAAACTATTTTATACAAGGAGATCTGTGTCGCACCCTTTTGTTTATATCTTGATCTCCAAAGGCAGATGTTAATACGTGGCAAACATGTCCTTCATTACACTGAAGATACTTACCAACAGCAGTTAGTGAGTTAAGAGCCTTTAATGATTGTTTGGTTTACTATATACTTGTGATTCTTTATACAATCTTCTGTTTTGCGAAAATAATTTGAAATCTAGTATTCACATATTTAAATGGCACCGAAACTTACAGTTTAATATTGTCTTCCAATTGGATTTATGTTATTAAATCTCTATCCACTCAGATCCTATTCACAGTGCAAATTTGCATGATAAACAAGATGTAAATTTCTCGATCAACAGTGCCAGGTGGGGTCTTGCCTGCTCCTTCTTTTCATCATACTTCTTTGTTTTAATATGTCAGGCTGCTGAGTCTCCGTAGCTCACCCTGCTTTTCTTTTCTCTCTTGCCCGTCCAGGGCAGCAAACTTAGAACTGGCTGTTAAATTCTGCTTACCTGATGCTGGCAGGTAGTTCAGTACAGCAAGCATGGAATTCCCATCAGTTCTTAGAACTGTCAAGAAATTCATTCTGAGATCTGTCTACTGAGTGAAAAGAAAGGATTTGTTTGGTTTTAATTAAGTTTTACAACACAGTATGAATTCACCATCAGCGGCTTATTCCAGGATTCTGGATTATGACTGTTTGTACAAGCTACCAGACCTTGCCATCAGCTCCATCAGGATCTGTTTACCTCTCAGCTGTATTCTTTTATTCTCTTATTTTAGAATATTTTAAGGACCATTGAAAGGATTCTCTCACTTACCAAAGGACTTAAGAGTTTCTGGGGGAAGGGGGGGGAGGGACACTTGAAAAAGTCTTCTAGAAGTTTCTAGAAGTCCTCCCCTGTCAGTTTCAAGCCGTTCCCTTGAGTCCTATCTCTGGTCTCCAGAGAGAAGAAATCAGTGCCTGCCTCTCCGCTCCCCCTTGTGAGGAAGTTGTAGACCATGATGAGGTCTCCCCTAAAGTCTCCTATTTTCCCGGCTGAATAATCTTAAGTAACTTCAGCCGCTCCTCATATATCTTCCCCTCTAGATACCTTACCATCTTTGTTACCCTAATAATAACAGAATGTTTTTTGAAGATTTAAATTTAAAGATCATTCCCTGTTTTTTTTATTTATTTATTTTTTATTTTCCAATAGTACATTTATCTATAAAAGAAGAATTAAACCAGGAATCAGTGAAATCATGGAAGAGCTGGTTAGACTTGCTTGTCACAATTTGTGGAGATGCTCCTGAGTCAGTCATTTAGGAATAACAGATATCTGGGCAATGAGGAACCATCTCTCACTGTCTAAGACATGTTTATGAGTGCCAGAGTTTAACTTGGACCCTTTTTAATCACTAGGCCATGGATTTTCAAGTACCTACACGTTTATAAAACTGTTTTTCCATTTTGGGTGCCAAACTGGGAAAGTGTTCTGTAGTTCTTGCATAGCTGAAGAATAGTTGCATAGTTGAACAATGCTAGGTCTTTTCTGACTCCAGTAACTGAAGTCTCATGTGAACCATTCGTACCCCAGCTGTGGAATCCATGTAGGCAGACATTCAGGAAGAGATTTTCTTGCTTTTATGCTGAATTTTTTTGCCTGAGAGGTACAGTTAATCTGCATCCCGCTGTCATTCCTTAAGAATTGAGGAGGTAAAGGCAAGACATGAGCATATGTGGGTACTGTCACAGTTCCCACAAGCCTAGCCGGTCTTCAACCTTTTCCTGTAAGTGCAAAGTTACTGGGACCTATCCTTACACATTCTGAACAGCCACAGTTATTTCAGAGATGCCATAGTCCAGTTTCTTTCTTGAGGAATGATCTGACATACCTCTGTTGCACAGAACAAAGCCTGTAGTTCTATCTTAAAGGTTTTGTTTTTTTAATACTAGTTGCCTTCAGGAATGTGAATTATTAGGGGATGACTGTTACACTTTACATTTCCTTTGCTCTATGATTTAAAAAATAAGATTTGTGGAACTGTTCGTTTTAGTTCAGAAATAATTGAAATAATTAGGATTTGGGGTGTGTGTGTGTGTGTTTGTTTGTTTTCCTGATTAGGTTGCACTGCCAGCAGTTCTGGTAGAAACTTTTGGGTGAGTGGACTTGCTTCTACTACCAGAGCTACAGATTTGAAGAATCTGTTTAGCAAATATGGGAAGGTAAGGGTCTTCCTGTGTTTGTGTCCTGTCCCCTCCCCTTTAACTGTCTTAAGACTTTATATGATTTTGTCACTGCAAGTGTCAGTGGGATAACAGGAAAAAAGCCTGCACAAGTCCAAATGACTGCTGTTTTATTTTATCTCTTACTTCCAAACAAAAATAAAAATCTTTTTCCAGTCCTTATGTAAACAGCCAGTCATTGTTTATGTATTTTTCTGTGTCCTGTGATGTAGTATAGTATCTTTGCTCACTGGAAGTTCACAGTAAACAAAGAACACTTATTTATTAAAGACATACTTAGGACTAAGTTGAGAAAAGTTGGAAAGTTGAATATGAGTCAGCAGTGTGGCCCGGCCGCCAAAAGAGCCAGTTATAGCCTGGGATGCATCAGGCACAGCGCTACTAGCCAGTTGAGGGAAGGGATTGTCCTGCTGTGCTTTGGTGTGGCCGCACCTCCATGTACTGTGTGCAGTTCGGGGCACCACAATATAAGAAGGGCATAAAACTATCGGAGAGTGGCCGCAGGAGAGCAACGAAGATGGTGAAGAGTCTAGAGGGAAAGATGTGTTAGGAGCGGCTGAGGAAAGATGTGTGAGGAGAGGCTCTTCAGCCTAAAGAAGAGACTGAATGGTGACGACTTTGCAGCCTTACAGCTTCCTCATGAGGGGGATCAGCAGACACCGATCTTCTCTCTGGTAACCATTAATGGGACCAAGGGAACGGTGTGAAGCTGCATCAGAGGAGGTTCAGTTTGGATAATAGGAAAATGTTTTTCACTGGGAGGGTGTTTGGGTACTGGAACAGGCTTCCCGGGGCAGTGGTCATGGCACTGAGCCTGCTGGAGTTCAGGAAGCGTTTGGACAATGCTCTTGGACATGTTTTTTGATTTTTCGGGTGGTCCCCTGCAGACCCAGGAGTTTGACTCGATGATCCTTGTGGGTCCCTTCCAACTCCAGATATTCTACAATTGTACTTGTTGTTAAATGGTGGGCATTTGTTACGGTGAGTGTAACGTATCTTTCTTTTGGAAAGGTGGTTGGTGCAAAAGTGGTCACCAATGCTCGCAGCCCTGGTGCTCGCTGTTACGGCTTTGTTACGATGTCTACAGCTGAGGAAGCAACAAAGTGTATTACTCACCTCCACAAAACAGAGTTACATGGGAAAATAATTTCTGTAGAAAAAGTGAGTATTGATCCTCGAAGATATCTTGTTACCATTACATTGTACAAATAATTGAAACCACAATCTCAGCTGATGTGCAAAATAAATTTCAGGCAAAAAATGAACCTGCTGGGAAGAAGCCAACTGAAAAAAAAGAGAACGAGGTGAAGAAAGAAACAGTCAGTGAGAGGTACTGTTTGAAAAATTCTGTGTTCAGAGATTTTGCTGTTCTTCAGTTTATGTTGATTTGTCAGGGAAAAAGTTACAGTAAGAATTTCTGTGACAAAAAGTACATTTTTCTAACTCTTAGTACAAGATTGCTCTTGATGCACCATATCTAACTTAGTTGTTTCTGTTACATGCTTTAAGGTAGGCATTGGAAGTATTGCATTTGCAAGCATACCTTTCCATTTAACTGTAATTTTTTTTCCGGTACAGAGTGGTGCTTTTGTGTCATAAACCTACAGGCTATTTGAAATTTTTGATTGATATGTTGCTGTTTCTTCATTACATTAGAGAACAGGGCTTTCTCATGTTGATGTGATCACAGTGAAAGATCAGGTGCCCAAGATCATGTTTCCAGAATGTGTTCCTCTTCAGTGTTATGCTTTTTCTCGCTTCAGAACTACTTAAAGTAGCTGAAAAAGACACTATGAAAGAGTGAATAAAACACTAATTATCTTTAATAATCTTCTTGAGGTGTAACACCTATTAAATGCTAGTTGCTGAGAAGTTTTTGCCTTCATTTCACCTAGTCCTTGGGAAGGCTTGCCTGGGCACTAGTGTTAACTTACTGGTGGCTTGGCAGTTCCACTGCAAAAACGGTTCACGTTTACGTTTCATAACTGTCGTGTCTTATAAGAATCTTTGTGGGCATTAAGTACATAGTAGTGTGGTTGATTTATTTATTTATTTCCCTTTTGCCTCCAGTTGAGATATCTGAATCTCAGCCAGGTTTTTATGAAAACTGCACAGCATGGTCTGATTGTCTTACGTTACGGTGGAAAAAGTTATAGAAAGAAATCTGTGGGAATTTAACTATGTCTGTCTTAGCAAATCAGAATTCTACTTTGTTAATATGTTGCTAGCATCTTTCTTTATTTTTTTCTCTTACTCTGTATCAGTCTAATCTGTATCAATATCTATTTATAGACCGGGCAGTATTAAAAGGGATGAGAAATCTGACCAAAAGGATGATTCTAAAAAGACTGAAGACAAAGATGAAAAAGAAAGAAAAGATAAAGATGAACTGAAGCCTGGTTCATCAGATCAACCTAAAACTAACAAATCAGGTAATTTGTCTATTCTTTTTTCTTAGAATAAAAGATATGGTTAAATATAAACAATTAATTATAGGTAGTTTCCAGAGGCTACCGATATTCTGGAATGATTTCAGGTTCTAACTTGGAAGTCCAGATAGTGTAATGGAGGGCTGTTGACATTTTATCAGCCTTAACAGAAACACTTGGAAGAGGTGCAGTGAAAAAATGCTTTTTGAAGAGGGGTTTAAATGCCTATTTTCACGTTCCAGAGGAGGTAGCTTCTAGCATAGAAACGTGTGGCTTATGCTATGTAGTTTGACTCTTTTTTCCACCTCTTTCTGTTCAACCTCTGATTTATATAGGAAGTAAAGGAACAGAGAGAACTGTAGTAATGGATAAATCCAAAGGAGAACCTGTTATCAGTGTGAAAACATCAACTGCATCAAAAGACAGAGTAAGTAATGTTTTTGCATAGGAAACATGATGTATAAATTTTCCTTCAAAACAGATAAGGAATCCCACTAAGATGCATCTTTCTACATTTGTCTTACTGATCTGTCTAATCAGAGTTTCTGTAATCTGGATTTAGATCTTAATTAGTAGAATACTTTTCATACAGCTGATATGTGCTCAGCAATGAAATCCTGCCAAACTAAATGTGGGAAGGTAAGTACTGTGTTGTTATGTGTCTGCAATGTTTAGGAAAAAAAAAAGTTGGGGCCAAGCTTTGGGACATGGTATGTATGAATGGAAATAGAGCATTGAGTACTGCTTGTAATAGTTGTCCTTTCATAAATGTACTCCATTAAGTTTTTCTGTACTTCAATATTAAATACAGAGCATTAAGAGCCAGGATCGCAAATCAGAGAGCAGAGAGAGACAAGGCATTGTGCCATTTGACAAAATTAAAGCACAGCGAAAAATGAGGGAGGCAGAACAGCGCCGGTAAGAGCAACAGTTAAATTGTTTTAAGTCTTTTTTTATAGAATTAATGCAATTTTCTTTTAATTAAACTGTCTAAGAGAGAGTTTGTTTTATTTTTTTTTTTTTTTTACTTGTCATTTGTTATATGTGTGTGGGCCACATACCTACTGAACTGGGAAGGTATGGATTATTGACTATTAATACTGAGCTTGAATTTGTTTGGGAAGAAAAATGCAGTTTCTTTTTTGGTCTTTTTCCATTCTCTAGATTTAGATAATCAGCTCTCCTTAGCTGAGCACACGTTATACTAGAGGTGAAATAATCATTCTAAACTTGCCACACTGAAATACATAGGGAAAGAACAGGAGAAAGGTTGTTTTTCTCAGAATATTCTCCTGACCATATAGGATTATTTGCCCCAAAGGTGGGTTTTGTGGAAGTAATAAGATCACTCTCTAAATATAAGTAATTAGTGTGTACACTGAGTGTCTTCCCTTACTGCCCCACACCCCAGAACTAATTTACAGGAGCTCACACAAGTTTGCAGTCACTGTGGTTTAAATTTTTCCCATTTTTACTTCCTGTATTTGTTGAAGTATCAGATCTGTAACCTTTCATTCTGTTAAAATAGTACACGTGAGCGTCGGGAGAGACAGCAGCATCTGCAGACTATCCGGGAACGTGAAGAAAGGGAGAGGCTTGAGATTGCTCGTGAAAGACTGGAAATTGAAAGGCAACGTCTTGAACGAGAGCGAATGGAAAGAGAGAGACTGGAGAGAGAACGGATGCATATAGAGCATGAAAGGAGAAGAGAACAAGATCGCATTCAGAGAGAAAGAGAAGAGTTGCGACGCCAGCATGAACAACTGCGCTATGAACAAGAACGTCGGTCTGCAATGAGAAGACCATATGACATAGATGGCAGGTAAAGCCAACTGATACAAGCAGAGAACGTTTTGCTGCTAGGTTGTGTCTCATCAGCCTGCGCTATGAAAAACTCCATATAGTCTCAGCTTCTGTTAATCTGCTGTCATTGACTGCACTGAGATGATAGTGTGTGGAAACCTCCAAATATCCTGATTTTTTTTCTGCTGCCTTTTTGAACTTATTTACATGCTTTTGGTTTGCGTATTGTGGAGGGAAGGAACAATATCAAAAGTTATTTAACCTGACTAAAATCAATGTACCTTTTATTTCAGGAGAGATGATCCATACTGGCCAGAAGCAAAACGAATGGCAATGAACGATAGGTACCATTCAGATTTTGGTCGCCAGGACCGCTTCCATGACTTTGATCACAGGGATCGTGGCCGTTACCAAGACCATTCAATAGACAGGTTGGTGTCTTACCTCCACTGTGTTGTCTGAAATCAAGGGAAAAATGTATTTAGTGTCATATTTTGCTGCTTTTTCTTCACTGCGTGTTTATTTTGCATTTCATAATTTTAAGCATAATTTAGTGGCTGTGGACTTTGGCTGTGATTTAAGCATGATTTAGTGGCTGTGGCCATACGCAACCATGAAGAGATCTGTGCCATGAATTAAATTTTCCGGCAGAGCTTGTTCAGAGTGTTCTGCTTGTAAAGCTGTTTGACAGATTTGTAGGATTCTAAAAAAAAAACCCTCTAAATAATATTGTAGGTACGTAGCATCTTAGCAGAGAATATTCTGTTTCATACCTTAGAATTAACTAGATTTTCCAGGAAGCTAAAATGTGTCATAACTTCCATATGTTCCTGCTATTTTTCAGATTTTTCATCTGTGTTGTTACACAAATCTGTGTAACAACACCGATTTTTTTATCGGTGTTGTTACACATACACACTGCTGTATGTTTTACTACTATGGTCTGATTTTAATTGCCTGTTTGTAGGAGAGATGGATCAAGGACAATGATGGGAGATCGGGATGGACAAGTGAGTTGCTTTATAAAGCTACAAAAATAACTTCCTATAAATAGGTTTTACATAGTGTGATTCAAATCAAAATTTAGTAGTTAATAAGTAAATCATAATGCCAGATGTATGTATGCATAACAAGATAGTCTCATTTTCATTAATAAAATGAAATGTACTTCAGAGACTTACTATGTAAGATACAGTTACTCTGTTACTCAGTAAACAAAACAAGTGAAGTATGTCAAAGAAGTAGATTATAGAAGAGATTGCTATAGAGAAGGCAAAAGTACAGGAACACAAAATCTACTCTATAAGGTAGTATGGAAATAACAGCAAAACTAGCGTAGATGTTCATGTGCTTTTGGGATCTGAGGGGAAAGGACCTTCATGACATGCTCAAGCAGTGCGAGATGAATGTTGTGGAGTCACTGAATGCTCAGCTGCCCTTCACTGATGGCTGAGCTTCAGATTAGAGATTCAGAGAGACCTGGACAGGCAGGAGAATTGGGCAGAGAAGAATCTCATTCAACAAGAAGAAATAAAGTCCTGCCACTGAGGAGGAATAACGCTGTGTACCACTACAGGCTGAGGACCAACCGGCTGGAAAACAGCTCTGCAGAGCAGGATTTGAGACGTCATGGTAGACAACAAGCTGACTGTGAAACAGCAGTGCATCCTCACAGCGAAGGTCAATAGCATCCTGGGCTATATCAGGAAGAATGTTGCCACAGTAGGTCAAGAGAGGTGATCATTCCTCTCTATTCAGCACTGGTGAGGCCACATTTGGAGTACTGTGGCCCGTACTGAGTCCCCACAACAAGAAAGAACAGAACTTAATGGAGCAAATGCAGCACAGGGTCACAAAGATGATTAAGGGCCTGAAGCATCTTTCCCGTGAGGAGAGGCTGATAGAGCTGGGACTGCTCAGTCTGGAGATCAGAAGGTCCAGGGGGTATCTTACCAATATGCACTGCTACCTAATGGGAGGCTATGGAGAAGATGGAGCCAGGCTCTTCTCAGTAGTGCCTGCTGGAAGACAAGAGTCAACAGGCATACTGAAACACATGAAATTTCATCTGAAGGAAAAAGGAGAAGAAAAAGAAACTTCTTTAAACTGTGAACGTGATCTAACACTGGAACAGGTTGCATAGTGAAGTTGTAAAGCCTCTAGCTGTGGAGATATTCAAAACCCAAGGATGGTCCTGGACAGCCTGCTTTGGCTGACCCTTTCTGAGTTAGGAAGGTTAGACTAGATGGTCTCAGGAGATGCCTTGCATCCTAAACGATTGTGAGAGTGAATAATTATGTCCAAGCAATTTTCAAGAACTATAGAGTCAGTTAGGGGCACTCATATAAATGTTCTTTGCTTTTTAGCATTATCCAGATGAGCGCCACGGAGGACCAGACCGTCACTCACGAGACTCTCGGGAAAGTTGGGGTAGCTATGGATCTGATAGAAGAATGAGTGAAAGTAGGGGGATACCCCCACAGTCACGGTCAGTACATTTAACTGAAACTATTTTTTTCTTGTGCGTTTAGTGAATATTTTTGTATGTGAAAGTGTGATGCGTTTTTTGAAAGTACAATTCTTTTTTTCCAAGTTTCACTCCTGAGTTTGTTCTCTTTTGGAGGGGACTACACTTGAGTAGCTCTTTCAGCTTGCCTTGTATATCGAAATACGTATCTTGGCATGATTTTTTTAAAGTAACTTCTTGTCTGAAAGTCCTCGTGTTTTCAGTTAATTTTACTTAACATTTCTGTCAAAGCTTGACACTTTCAGGATAGCGGTTCTTCCAAGGTTTGTAGTTGCTGACAGCATCGTCCTGTCAGATGTTTGAAAAGAACACCAGTCAATGAAATGCTTACAGAATGGGGAGAGGGTGTTATTGTGTGTATTGTGGATTTTTTAATAAATGCTATGAGTAAGCCAGCCTACAGAAAACACCATAAACAACTTGACTGGTCAAAACCACAATCTAAGATTGTTTGGAGGAAACGAGGACATCAATGTAGCATAAACCCGATGAAAAAAATCTATTTTCATATTTGTCCTTGTAGAGAGGTTGGGATTGAAGGCCTATTACTAAGATTTGACTAAATAGATAATATAAGACTGGCATATACCTTGGTAAATTATTTGAATAAGTTTGTGACAGGTGTTTTCACTTGAATTTATTTTGTGTGCTCTACCTACCTAATGTGAAAAGGTATGATTTTAATACTTTTTGCAGGGATGGACGTGACTGGGGAGATCATGGTCGAAAGTTTGAAGGACATCAAGATCGTTCATGGCAGAGCAGTGTGGATGGAGGAATGATAGGACGGGATCACGAGAGATGGCAAGGTATGCTTCTTGCACAATGGCTCATTAGGTGTAGTACTTACAGCAGAAAATACAGGCATTATCCTTGGATATGAAGTAAAATTTACCGTGGATTTAAAGAATTTTTTTTTTTTGTTAAGGTGGAGGTAGAGGGAGACCTGGCCATGTGATGCATCGTGGAGGCATGTCAGGGTAAGAAGTTTAAAAAGAGCAAAGCATTTCTTCATGTTAGTTTCTTTTCCTTTTTAAGGTGTGTCTCTTGTATTTAACTTAGCCAAAGAAGCATTTTATGGAAACATCAGTTATCTAATTTATTTAAATGTCAACGAATAATAAAATATTCCTGTGGTTCTTACATAGTACATCTTCTTGAAGAGAACGAAATCACACAAAAAGTATTAAAACAAAAAAGTCACCCATTATTTCAATCTGACTACCGCAGTCAGAAGAAAAAAATAACTTCTGAATCACTTTCTAGGCGGGGAGGTTTCATCCAAGGTGGCAACCAAAGTCAGATGATGCATGGAGGAGGAATGCAAGGAGAAGGATTTGCTGGCCAGGAGAGAGCAAGCAGACCCAATGATCCCCGTTTCAACCGTCGCTATTGAATGTGTTTTAATTTTTAACGCAAGGTGGCAACTGAAATGAATTTGTCACCCAGGGTTACCATTAATTGTAACTTAAGGGTTACTGTAAGTGTATTTTTTTTAAGCTGCTGCCATATTATGTCACTCAATCCAATGTGAACTCATTTGTTTTTGTAATGTGTTGTTCATATCCCATTTTAAATGTCTGTTAATGAAGCATTCCATTTTCCATAAATAAAAAAGTTTACAGTTACTTGATTTGTTTCAGTAGTCCCTGGAAAGCTAATTTATTCAGCTATATGTTAAACTATGTAACTTTCTTTCAAAGATGAAAGAGCAGAATGCCTTACAGGCCTCCCTTTGCAGTTTCAGTAGCAGACAGCTCCCAGAAATACATTGAAATAGAGTGTTACTTTACAGGTTTTAAAATCAATTAGCATACACACCAGCATGAGAAAATTAATACATTGCAGTTGTCAAAGTTCGAGCAATCTTCCACTGCAAAACTGATTTAAAGATCCTGTAGAACAAGTGGTGAAGAAGGCCATCCAGCCTGTCTGCTCAGCAAAGGAATCCAATTCACACCATCTTACCTACTTTTATTTCTATAGGTCACAAACCAGACTTGGCAAAACATTTGACTTAAACTCAGCAATCGTGTGAAACGATCAGTTGTTTACTGAATATATTCATTGCCATTAAGATGTAGTAAGAGGAGTATAGGTGGACTAGGTCAAAAGGCTCTTCCCAGTCAGTATTCTTTCCCTTCTAGTGGCAGATACTTACAGAAAAGTATGTCAGGACAGAGTACATACAGAGCAATCCTATTGTTACTGAACTGGGTGATAAACTCCCAGTTTCTGGCACTCCATGGTTTACTGACCTTTAGCTTCTATCTAGACCGTTAGGTTTAAGAGCCACTGACAGATCTAGCCTCTAGGAATTAGCCTAAGCACTTTTTAAAGCCATTTATACCTTAGCCAACTCTGAAATCCCTTGGCAGGAAGTTTCATCATAAAACGTTTTTTAAAAGGGAAACAAAATCCCTACAAATCCTTTTTCCTTCTTGTGTTTTAAATCTGCTGCCTGATCCAAGTAAGCATTTGTCCCATTCTCTCTGTTAACCCCCCTATTTTCTGCCTTGTTCTTTTGTCTTGGCTCATTCTGCTACTAGCACAGACAAAAACAACGTGGCCGTGTCAGCACATCAGTGTGGCAGAAGTGCTGCCTCCACTGCCAACATCAGGTACAATCTCTGTCCCTCTCTTAGAAGCACAGCTGCAGAGGCTGTACCTCAGCATATAGCCAACGCTTCAGTACAGCTGATCTGTGATCTTCTGTGATCTCTGCTGATGTGCCTAATCATTAGTAAGGCACAAAGCAATCATTAAGGTGCGTGCTAAAGCCAACCCAAACAGAAACGGATGTTCCACAGTCTTTTATTGTAGCCCTTGCATGGCTGAGCTGCCATCTAGAGGGATGGACTATATATCATCCCAAAAAGAATACACCATAGAGAGAACCATGAATCCTGGAGAATGTTTTCATTTGACAAGATCCTTCATATACTTCCAGCCTTCCAGAGTGTATTCACAGGCCCTGGTGGGAGCTACAGATAAAGCAGACATGACTGTCTGCACTCCTGCAAAGAAAGCAGAGAATTATTTTCCCAGGAAGAGCATCATTCAAGCAAAAACTCCTAATGTTATTCTAGCATCATGGAACTCTTTAAAGACAGAGGTAAAGATCTAGCTTTTTCTGAGAAGCTTTCAAGCACCTGAGGCCTGAGTAATCCTTGGTTCAAATGCAGCTTTATTGTCTCAGTATCGTGACAGAAAAATTCCAGCTTCAGGACCAGTATAAGGGATAGACAATTTCAAGGTTAAAACAAGGAACTGATACTCATCTAAGTTCAACTTCATTTCTGGTCTTGCCACAGGTTCCACATGTGGTTTTGGGTATGTCACAGTGTTTGTGGGCTGTTTCCTCACAGTTAAATTAAGACTATTTGCTGCACCATAAGAACTATAAGTTATTAGGTATTTATAACATGTTTTGGCCTTCAAACGTGATCTCTAAAATTCTAGCAATTACGGGAATACTCATCCCCTCTCAAAAGTCAGAAATGGAGTTCAGACACTAGTATATGAAGAGTTTATAAAAGATTCACCTTTTTCAAGAGTAGGTCATGATTTATTTTTTATGCTCTAGTTTCCCTGATCGCTACTGTGACTATTGATGACCTCATGTTACTGGTCCATAAACTCTTGTCTAGTTATTGTTGGAGCCACAGACCCCCACCCCGATACTTTACTGAAACATTCAATCTTACGTTCTGGGATATAAGAGAGTACCTTGGGGCACTGGCGGTACCCACCAGTAGGCAAGCAAGCTTTGTAGGTAAAAGAAGTATTAGCTCCTCCAGTTAGAAAAGGCAAAGAGGTTTATGGGCGCACATCTTCCTCTTGATTTCACAATTGGAAATTAAGGTAATGAGATAAAATGAACTGCACAGTCACTCAGTGTGCTAGTTGTGGAACCTGAAGCAGAATACACATCCCTAGTCCAACATCCAGTGCTCCCTCTACCAGACCACACAATCATCCCTTTCTCCATAATTCGCTTAAGGATGGCAGTACTGAGATAAGCTGCATCACTGTTGGTCCTTTGCCCCTTTCACAGTTTAACGTAAAATTATTTTACCTTTATTCCAGGAATCAGAGGGGGAAAAGTCAATTTTTGGAGTGGGCGGGAGCTAGAAAGAAAAAGACAAAATATCAGCACTTGGAGGTTTCACTTACACGAGAAGCCACATCACCTTGGACATGTTCTTCGTGTCCTCAGATCTCAGAGAGAGCAAGCACTGAAATACCTTTAAGTCTCAAAAAGCATCAGATATGTGCCCTAAAGCCTGGACTTTTTTCTTTCCTGCAGTATAAAGTAGAGGCAGAAGGTAGTACTTAACATTTGGGTACTCCTGAAAAATCACCTCCATAAATATTTAATTACTTACTCCTTACAGTTATATATTTGCTTATTATAGTTTCCAATATGGGAAATACTTTTCCAACTTTCAGCAAAGGCTTGTCCTGAGGATTTTAAAAACTAAGAATTACTCAAGGACAAGGGCTTCTTCAAGCAATTTAAATTCAGCTTTACTGTTAGCAGTCTGACAAATCTGGAGAAGAATCTTTTCTTTAATTTTTTAAAAGTATGTAGGATCCTTCAATAAAAAGCATACTGAAATATCTCCCAGATCAAGCTTGCAGTCTCTCCTCTTTGACCCTGCATAGGCTAGTTACCTTGTCTGCTTTCAAACGACATCAACAAACAATTTTCTCCCCTAATTCTCTTCAAAGAATTCTTAGTGTGAAAATCAGATTAAACAGCAAAACTTCTGCTAACGTCACTGGAACCTGAATATCATCCCAATGTTTTCTCCTCCTTATTCAGAGAATGTCCAATTTGCTGACTGTGTTTTATCTGCATGGTCCTTACCTCCCAGCCTATGTAACTTGTCCATTCTTTGATAGCTGGAGGCAGTACTGTCTGAGCTTTTTTGAGGGCTTCAGCACCTTCTGCGCCACTGCCCAGCAACCCCTGATCATATGCCACATATACAGCAGCTCCAGCCAGACTTCCTTTGATGATAAATCTGAAAGAATCAAAAGTAGCAACATTTCAGTTCATATTAGGAGTATTGTTGCATCTCTCTCAGCAGGTTGTGACTGTAAAATAGAGAGGATCGATAAAGAAATCAAAGGTCACAAATGCTTTCCTGTGAGGTGTTACTTCAGACAAAAAGCAGCAGACAAGTATCTGGCTATCATCCTTTTTTTTTTTTTCCCTAGACCAAGTAGTTCCTGTCAACTGTGAGAAAGCATACCTGTTCCCTTTTTTATCAGCAAGAGTTTTCAAGAATAAAAAACATGGAAGCATCAAAAATCTCTAAGTATGAGCCGCTTTTCGAAGTATGAGAACCACTGGCTTAGACCCTTGATAAAAAAGACTAAAGGATTCAGCATATTAATGATATGGTTCTTGCCATCTTGTTAATAAGTCACCAGATTAATTTGATAGGCACCAATATCTTATTTAGCTCATTATGGTCCGGGTAACATTTAGCCAAGCCTACACGGCCAAGGCTTTTCAAGCTTCCCAGTAGAGCACGTGCTGTCCTAACACTACAGTTTTACAGCTGTGGTGGCATCCCGCAAAACAGATGCGAATACTTAACCCTTATTTACTTTTTCGTTATTTATGAAAGATCTGGGGAGAGTGACTTCTACAGATTCATAGAAAAGCGAGCTATTTCCTCTAAATAAAATTAAAAAAATACAAAGCTATTGAACACCTGGGGGGGGGGGGGGGGGAACAACCTCGCCAGATCGCAGCAATGCAACAAAACTTATGATAGATACAGACACTGAGAGAGGCAGGAGAGAGTCAACACTTAAATTCACGTATTCGCAAGTATTTGGGTGAAAAGGGACTTCCCTACCGAAGATTTACTGTTCGCTCCCTAACGCGCCCTTCCACAGCCTCCCCCTGCACCTCGGCTCGACGTGCAGACCACAAAGCGTCCCCTCAGCACACAGCGCCCCAGGGCGGCCACCCCCCGGCGCCTCTCACGGATCCGTGCCCTCCGCAGAACGGCCACAGGGCTCCCGCCGAGCGGAGCGGAGCGGAGCGGCTGCCGGGGCCGGGCCGGGCCGGGCCGGGCCGGGCCGGGCCGGGCCGGGCGGCGGCACTCACCGGGCGGCGGGCAGCAGGCGGGCGGCCATGGCTGCGCCAAGGGCACTGCGCTGGGCCCGGGGCTGCCGGGAGCTGGTCACGTGGCCGGGCCGCCCCTCCCCCGGGGGCGGGCGGGGGAGGTGCGAGGGCGGTCACGTGGTGCCTGCGGCTGGGTCCTGGCGCCGTAAGTTGGGGGGGGGGGGGGGGGGGGCGCTGCGGGCCGGGGCCGGGGCCGGGGCCGGGGCCGGGGCCGGGGCCGGGGCCGGGGCCGGGGCCGGGGCCGGGGCCGGGGCCGGGGACGCGGACGCGGACGCGGACGCGGACGCGGACGCGGACGCGGACGCGGACGCGGACGCGGAGTACCAGAGCCTAGTGTGAAAAGTTTTGCGAATGTACAGGACGAAGCTAAGCTGTGTTTAGTTAGATGGAGGGAAGAGCAGAAAGTTTGTCTCTGCGGTGCTGCCTTCCTTGCTAATTAATTAGCCAGCCTCGTCTGTAAGGCCGCGCGGAGCAGTGTCCCGGAGCGGGATTAGCTCCGGCCTGGAGGATGAGCCTGAGCAGAGCAGGCGAAGGACCCACAACACGCACATGTCCCTCGGCGTGCGAATGGCTGAGCCCGGTACATGCACCCAAACTGAAACCAGGAAAGAAAGAAAAAGATGACAGAACCACAGGATGTCAGGGACTGGAAGGGACCTTGAAAGATCACCCAGTCCAGTCCCCCTGCCGGAGCAGGAACACCTGGATCAGGTCACACAGAAACTCATCCAGGTGGGTTTTGAATGTCTCCAGAGAAGAAGACTCCACAACGCCCCAGGCAGCCTGTTGCAGTGCTCTGTCACGCGCAGTGTGACAAAGTTTCTTCTCATATTTAAGCGGAACCTCCTATGTTCCAGCTTGCACCCACTGCCCCTTGTCCTATCATCAGGTGTCACCAAGAAGAGCCTGGCTCCGTCCTCCTGACACTCGCGCTTTACAGATTTATAAGCATTAATAAGGTCACCCCTCAGTCTCCTCCAAGCTAAAGAGACCCAGCTCCCTCAGCCTCTCCTTGTAAGGGAGATGCTCCACTCTCTTAATCATCCTCATGACAGTGTTCTGGACTCTCTCAAGCAGTTCCCTGTCCTCGAACTGAGGGGCCCAGAACTGGACACACTATTCCAGATTTGGTCTCACCAGGGCAGAGTAGAGAGGGAGGAGAACTTCTCTCAACCTAATAACCACAGAGATGGCCTGAGCGTGGGCTGAACTGGGTCCAACCGGTGAACACAGCAATGAAGACTACCGACAACCACCAGAAGACCCCAAAGGACCACCAGTAGAAACA
This sequence comes from Anser anser, assembly GCF_964211835.1. Lineage (NCBI taxonomy): Eukaryota > Metazoa > Chordata > Aves > Anseriformes > Anatidae > Anser > Anser anser. Next base: position 477,884 of record NC_139746.1, read on the forward strand.
AGTGCACGTGCATAGGGGACAGTTACATATTTTAATGAGTTCTAGGAATAAGTACAAATTTGTTAATTATTTCTTGGAAATCCAGTGAATATGTATGTTTTGATTATATCTAACCCCTGTAGCTTGAGCAATTTGGCACGTGCACTAGGTGGAGCGATCCCTTGTGCGTCCAGCACCGCAATTAAAGAACGCCTGCTTTCTAAAGCTCCAAATTGAGTCTTAGAGAGTTTTGTTGACCGACTTTGATGGGAACAGTTACAGCCACTCTCAAGGCCTCCAGACACATCCGTGTGCTGCCACAGAATCCCTGCCTCCCATGGCAGTTGCCCTGTTTGCAGTTTTCCATTTTTTCATGCTGTGCAGTCATACCCTTAAGCGGTCTCTTGCCGGGCTTCACCCCTGCCCCCTTTGCATGGAAGTTCAGCCAGGTCTTCAGCACCAATGTTTGTAGCAAGACTTCAGCCTGTTATTCCTGTCTGCTGCTTCATTTCTGCAGTGTGCAATAAGATGTGCCAGTTATCCTGAAGCACTGGTTTTGTGTGGTGAATATTCTCGGCTATGAGCATAATAATTCTTTCATTAATTAAACATTCTGTAAGATTAGACACAAGTTTTTGTTTGTTTTCTTTCTATAGAGAGAACTCTTACTGTATAGAGGCTGTCTGAGTTCAGAGAGCTGTGGGAATTGACAGTGAAAGACCTTTTTCTTAGAATCAGATGTATTTTCTTTGTCTTTCCTTTATTTCCCTTTTTTTAAAGAAATTGAGCTCCAAACCCTTTAGTCTTTACGAATGCCTGCATAAAATTGGCATAACCAAGTTTGTATTTCCTGGGCAAATTCAAACCATTTGCAGGACTGTGGTGTCCTCTCCCTTCAGTGGGGAAACAGCAACTTTGCAGCATCTTATCCAAGGGTTAAAAGTCAATCTCCTTCCCATATTTCATTCTCAACAAAGGTGGCTTTGGCTGTCAGTGGAGAGAAGCCTCAGGTGGAGTTTCAGTTCCACACAGTGCCTCACATATGTAAATTCCTTTTTTGTCATACAAAACCTTTTGTCTCTTGCAGGTTGGCTGACAGCATCAGAGGAAGGAGATTACAGTATTTTGGCTGCAGTGCTCAGCTGTGAGGCTTCGTTCTTTACGACTTTGAGGGATATGAGGCCACTTGGAAAAGTGCTTTGTGCCACGGGGATTATAGCTGTACTTCTAGCTTTCTTCTGGAAAGACACTTTTAACCCAGGTAGACTCACCACAGGGTTCAGTCCAAACAAGAATATAAGATGTGTAAGAGAAGATACTGTATTTCCAAACTGACTGGTGGTCTTTTTCTGCCCATGGTTTACCAGAGTTGGAGCCAGGTAACATGTCAGCTACTGTCTGAGCAGGATGGGTCAGACTGAGCTTCCTACTCTGTGACTGAATTGCGAGCCTGGGGTTGCCAGGATGAAGGAAGGAACTGTCTGTTATATATCAGAAGAGCTAGGCTGAGCTGACTGCCATGTGCCAGGGCTCGTGAGCTAGGTGATCTTTGCTGTGACCCAGTCCAAAACAGGTCAAGGTGGCTCGCTACTTGACATGAGGTGGCTGGTTATCTGATGACTAGCTTTGTGCTACAGGCACCTGTCAGAAGAGAAAAGTAGCTCATTCTTCAAAGGTTAGGTGATGATCCTTGATTATTTTCAGTCTAGCATCAGATGCACCGTGTTAATCTCATGTCTTCTTTGGGACAGTCCTGCTTCTTTACTAGTTCTGGAGAAACACTGAGTCTTTTGAGAACACACACACACACCTTCCTACTTTAGAGCTCTGCCATTAGCTAGGGACAGCTGCTCTGCTGCTTCCTTTACTTCTATACCTTTTTCTCATTTTTCCCATGAATAAGAGAGCCTTTCTGGTGCCCGTGTTCTCCTGACTGGAGCCAGTGGTGGGATTGGAGAGCAGATGGCATACCATTATGCCAGATTTGGTGCTGAAATTCTTCTGACTGCTAGGAGGGAAGCTGTGCTGCAGAAGGTAAGAACTTCCTTGTTTGAGGGAAAACATAAGGGATTTGGACTTTTGCACACACACACATACACACACAAATATTGGCATTTTCCAATGCAACTGTTTTACTCACCAACTGAATTACTGTAAAAAATCCTTCACGCTTTCTGGAAGAAAAAAAAAATGTATCAGCAGTATGTTTTGAGCCTGATTCACTGTCAGTGTCCTCTACCATTCTATCTGTCACCTGGATGGGTTGCTCTGTCTCTGTTGTCATACGCCAATGTCTGCTGCAATATACCTTTTTCTTACCAGAGGGCATTCTGGGGAGATGTAATCTAGAAGGAAGATGTTATTTAGAAGGAAGCTTGGCCTGTATGGGAACATGGATATATGTTGTCTGAACTACAGTTCCTATAAGATACTGCGTACCTTTTCAGTGTCCAAGCAATTCTATTTGTATCTTTTTTGTTAAAGACTACAAACTTTCTGTAATAATGTTTGAACAGCTCAAATAGATGAGACTCCTTTATCTGTAGTATATAAAATGAGACAAAATTGAGAGGTCTCTTTCAGACTGTGGGGTTAAGCGACTTGCCTGGAAAGTTCTGCATTATGAAATGATGCAAAAAGAGGGTCAGGGACAGTGAGCGTGGTACTCATTAGGACACTTCCTAAAGCCTGGCAGGCATTATTTCAGCAGATAGCTAGATGTACCATTCGCACCTTCACGTACTCATCACACTTCTCCTGAAGAAGATTGTCTTTTTGGATGACTCTTGATCCTTTTCCAAGGTTTATTGAATTTGCATCTTGCTAAGAGTTACCTCTATTTAACTGGGTAGATGAAGTCTTGATGTAAAACGAGCCCTCTGCAGGCTGAATAGTGTTAGATTTAGAATTAAAGTGTGTGTCTTTGTCTAGAATTGACTGTTACTGACTGTAGTGTGGGGAGAAAAAAGTTCCTTACAGTGCCCTTCTGTTCTTTCCCCTCCCACCCCATTTTGTTTAATCTCTGGGGGAGTGTTGTTTTTCAAGGTGATGGAGAAATGCCTGACACTTGGAGCAAAGAAAACCTTTTATATTCCGGCCGATATGTCTTCCCCTTCAGAGCCTGAAAAGGTGGTTCAGTTTGCTGTCCAAAAACTGGGTAAGCAGAAGAAAAATGGCAGATACTGAAGAGTGAAAACAAACTTTGCTGGTTGTTTCAGTTTATACCACACTCCTTTGTTCAGTAAAGGTTTAGATGACACCTTGGCCTGGTCACCCTTCAGGGATTATAGTTCTCAAGCCATATCTTGCTTTATACTGACATCCGAGTTTGAGGAAACTGATTGGAAATAAATCTGATAACAGTCCTCATCCCAGCTCCTCTGGCCTTGCCAATCTTGGCTTCTCTCTGATAACCCTGGAGTCAAGAGATGTGGGTTTCTGTAATTTACCTGAGTTCAGGAAGCTGTGAAAGGAGAGGTGTCTTAATTTTTCAGATGTTCACTGCTTGCCTGGTCAGAACCAGGACAGAACCCAGGAGGGGTTCTGATTGTGATCTTAATCCTGTTCTGGCTTCATCTTCGGCATCTCTCAGGCTCTCAGATACACAGATAACTCACATTCCAGTAGGAGCCTCCTGCTTCAGCTTCCACATGTCCCTCACTGAGGGGAGTGTTTAGGAAGAGAGGATGTGGCATTTGTAAACACCAGTCTGGGAGTGGCTGACTTTTCAGTTCCTTTTCATGAGGAGGGCTCTTCAGGCAGCATATACACATGTATTTTGCTAGAGGAGAAAAATATGCAAAAAATATTTGCTCAAAGTACTTTGCTGAAACCGTGCCCTCATAGCAACAGCTACAGTACCTCACACATTTGCTATACGTGAGCAGGTACCAGCTGCACACACCCAGCCCTGAGCAGACATATCGTCTTGTGTTAAGAGAAACAGAAACTAGGAGGTCTGAAAGCAGTGACCTGTTCCTTTAGCAAAGCTCAGTCCAAGACTTCATAGGAGGTTCTTATTTTAACCAGAAGTGATTCACACATGTCATACCCTCAGAGATTCTCAGCCACTCATTCTTTTGTACTAACAGGCAACAAGACGTGTATGACCAAGTACCCTGTCCAGGTTTACTACTGGTGATATAAAGGACAAGGAATACCAGCTGTAGAGTCCTCATCGTGTTTCCTGGGTCTTGGTTGGTGACCACGTGCTTTTTGATTGTCTTCCTTACTCTGTAAGAGTTGAGTGATTATAAGCATTCGCCTCTCCACCCCATCTTATTCGCTTAAGGCTGTTATTAGGCAACATTTTCTATTGTACTCACTGTCCATTTGTCCGTTGTCTGAGTGTCTTAATTACTTCATTATTTTTTTGGTTTTCTTGCTGTGAGTGTCTTAAGAAACTGTCTTAAAGTGTGCTGTGATCTGGATGACCTGCCAATCCGGCAGCCATCAATATATTATCATTCTTTTAACCCTTTTGCTATTTCTGCTGTTGTTTTCACACATATACATTCTCATACCAATCTTAATTTTTCTGTTATAATTCTCTGTACTTAAAACTTTAAAAATAGAGCACACCACTGGAATTAAATTCCAAGTCTGCATTACCCTGAAATCTCATTACAGAAAGCATCTGTCAAAGAAAAAGAGCTTTCATTCCAGTTCTACCCTTGAGAAGCAGGCACAGCTGCTGTCAGATGGACGTGTTTAATGTTGCCGTGCTAAAGCATTTTCCAGCCTCCTGAGGGGCAGGTTCAGCCCTCCTGCTGGCATTTCTGAGTTCCTCAGTGACTGACTGGGGACACCCACCCTATTTCACTGTTTTTTCTCCTGTCCACAGGGGGACTGGATTACCTAGTGTTAAACCACATAGGCATTTCCCCTTTCCAGATGTGGAATGGAGATGTGGAATACACCCGCTGGCTCATGCAGGTGAGGATTCCCAGCAGGAAGAGCTCATCTGGAATTGAGTGAGTCTAGCTTCTCCTGGGACAACTTCAAGAGGCTCAAAGGCAAATTCAAGCCTGTGGCAATGGTTTAGAGCAAACCTTTTATTTCATTAATGTGTCAAGTCAATGGTTTGTCACTAGACTAGGTGTTTTGCTTAGTTATGCTGGTGTATATATGTGCAGAAGAATGTCTGGGAAAAACTTCAATTCTTCTCTCTTTCATTCTGTCCTTCTTATCTCCCATTAGCCCAGAACTGTTAGAAATTGGTATGGTAGGTACAGACAGTTGCACAATGTGGAGTAAAGAATGGCATACAGAGAAATCAGGGACAGCTAATTATCTCTTGTCAGTACATTTGTATGTTAAAGCCCAGGAATAACCTTCACTCTGACTCTTCTCCATTGCTTTTTCTGGAATCTGAAAGGTTTACATATGCACTACCTATCCCTCTTCTCACAGAGATGATTCTTTCCTCCTGATGCTTGAAATTGCAAATCCAAGCCATGTTCCATTTAATTTGACCACTGAGTTAGTTTCCTGGCTCATGATGACCTTCTCTCCAAACAATCTTACTCCTTCCATAACTACTTTATCATTTTAGGTGAATTTCTTTAGTTATGTGGCCCTCGCAACAGCAGCTCTTCCCACCCTGGAGAAGAATAAAGGCTCTCTGGTGGTCGTCTCTTCCCTCACAGGTTAGTGTTTGTAACTGGCACAAGTGGTGTTCTTGTCGAAACCATGGTTCCCGGCACACCCTGTTTCTCTGTGTCCTTCAACAGATGTTCAAGCTGTGCTTTTTCTAATATTAAGCAGGATGGTGGCTGGCTGGGCTTCTTGCTTTCTGGAAGACCTTCTCTGTGTTGCACCTTTTTGTATTCCCTTGTAATTTTGCTCTTTACTCAGCATGCACCCTGATCTACTTGTTTGGATCCAGTCCTTCACACCCAAGCCCATTTCCTGCATTTCTGACACAGCATTAAAACCATCCTGCTGCTCTAAGGCCTTCTGGCTTTGGCCAGCCTAAATAACAGTCTGCGAAGTAGCTGTACCTACTGTACGGGATGGAAAGGCAGGAGAAAGCCTTCAGTGTGTCTGCTCAAGGGCACTGCATTCACCACAGCTGTGGCCCTTCCCTGCGACCTAACGTGCTTGGGTGACTGGAACTGCCATGGCCAGATGTACCACCATGTGACCCAGTCCATGTGGTTACATGAAATGGGGCGCCATCCTTCCTACAACCACTTTCCTGGTCTTTTCCATTCTCTTCTTCTCCTTTCCAGGGAAAATACCCACTCCCTTCACCACTTCTTACTCTGCCACCAAGTTTGCTCTGGATGGATTCTTCAGCTCACTGCGCCATGAACTCATCATGCAGAAGAGAAACATCTCTGTCACACTGTGCATCTTGGGCCTGATTGATACTGATACGGCATTAGAGAAGACCAGGTATGTATTTGGAGGAGGGTGTGAGAGTCTGGGAGGGAGTGTCTGCAGGAACACGTCCCTTGAAAGCATGCAAAGAAGTGCAAACAACTGTATTTAAGATGGTGTGGGCATCTGTTTGGATGTGCAGGAAAACTAACATGAAGAGTACCTCTGCTTGGGTACATCATATGGGTTGTGCATGTCCACCTCTGCGTGGAACATGAGCATGCAGAACCCTGTGGTAGTCATTCTGCATAGTTAAAACCACAACAGGGACTAGCTTTGAGTGATTCTCTGATTGTTTCTTTCCAGGGGCAAAGTGTACCTAACTGCTTCTCCTGCTGCTGAAGCAGCACTCGCCATCATCCAAGCAGGTGCCACCAAGGTGCAGGAGGTTTTCTACCCGTGGTGGCTGCAGCACACATGCAGCCTCTGGGTTTTGTTCCCCTGCCACCGGAACCAGGTTTTACAGAGTTTCTATAACTACAGCAGCCCTTGAAGGCTGCACAGTCTCAGTCTCCTCTGCTGTATTACATCCCTTCTAATTATAGTCACCCCTGTCCCACTAAGCATTCCGGTCAACCACCAGTATCAGTTGGGAGCAAGGCAGCAGTGGTGGAAAAGTAAGCTTAGCTCATTTCATAAGAGTCTGCTTGGACTCCCTTTCACCCTGCATCAGTCATAGTTCTGATTTTTCTGCCCAGTAGTCAGAGATCCATTCCCACTGTTCACTGTCCCACTGTCTGAGCTTTCCACCCATTTTCTCTCCTTCAGCCTCACCTGTCTGCTCTTACCACCTCAAGTTCTTCCCTCAGCTCCATCTGTAATGTCTGAAGGTTATTAGTGCCTCATATTCTCTGCCAAGGGTCAAACAGCAGTCTTCAGCAGGAACTAAGTGTTCAGAGCCCTTCCAACCTTTTCTAACAGATACTGCAGTGTATGGCACCAAAACTGAGGTGGGCTCTGCAGGGTTATTGGGCATTGCTTGGGAATGGCAAACCAGGCACATACGGCTGTTTTCCCCGCTTGCTAATGGAGACATGCTACTGTGGGTGTTGCTTTTCGGGAGTGGAGTCACCTTCCCTTGTTGGTCATCAGGTACTTGGGGTGCTAAAACGAGTCATCACTCAGCTGAGTGCTTTCCCTCCCTCCACAGCCAGTTTCCCAGCATGGGTAAAGAACAAATATCTTGGATAGGAAGGTGGGGATTCTTTCTTTTTCATGGCTCTGGGAATGACAAGCAGACCTGTTATGCCCACATTCTGCGTTTGCTGATGAGCAGTAGCCAGGTGGGGGAAGCAGAATAACCCCCTACCAGCACCACCACTTCTGCATACCAAGTATGAGTCTTTTTCCACATAGGAAGAATGCAGCTTGCAGTACTCTCTGTAACAAGACCAGAGCCTGCTGGGACCAAGGGCTTCTGGGTGTGTGTATCAAGGTGTTTCCCAGGCCAGCACAATTTGATGTGCACAGAGCAAAGAAAATAGAAGAGGAAAGGGAGACACTGTTGTGAGAGTTTGGCATTGTGAAAACAATACTTTTGTTGGTTTTATATTGCAGTCATTTTAATAGCTAAAATTTGCTTGAGGAACATATTTAGTCAGAGTGTTTTATAATTCTCCACCAAAACGGGACAGACGTTTTCCTTTCTTGGCAGGAGAAACTGAGGTACAGAGAGTCTGGCTTTCAGCAGGTGAGCCCTCAGCCTTCCTCCCTGCTTATGCTTCCCCTTGAAGGAACTCAAGGTGGAAAAGCCAAAGGCAGTAAGATGCAAAGACCTGTGGCTTTTTGAGTCAGCCCAATTGTCCGGTCCTTGCTGGGATTTTTTTTCATCCCCACTCACCTATTCCCTCATTGGAAGGACTCAATCCTTTAGACCGTTCTTCCTTTCCCCACCCCTCTTTCTCCATCTGCTTTTTGTCCCCAGGATACTCTTATTTAGCTCCTTTCTTCCTGATTCTCCCGTAGAGGAGAAACAGCAGTGTCTGGAAACCATGCAAGGCTGGTTACTGACCTGCGCTTTCAAAGGTGTGTTAAAACTAGAATAAAACTTAGGTTTATAGGTTTTTCCTTGTCTACTTTACTAATTCAGATATGGAGTGTATATTACTAGTACACCAAACAGTCTTTGGTGTTGAGAAAGCTGTTTTGTTTCACCGCTAGTGGCAACAGAGGGGCGCTGGGAACAGAGGTCCTGGGGGTGTTGCCGAGGCCAGTAGCTGTGGGGCTTGAACCGCAACAAGGGACATGCACTAGGATGCCTCACACGTGCGTTCCCTCCTCCCCCTTCCCCGGTAATGGCTAAGGGCTTGTGGCTGCTCAGCACACACGGAGAGGCTCTGAGAAGCAAATTTCATCGTGCTTTGGTCAACGGCACCTTTACTTCGTGCACCTCTGAAAACGTGAGTCACGCGCAAGAAGGGGATGAAATGGAGCAACATGGGAGAAGATTTATTTGCAAGCTGATCGTAGTAGTCTTTGATAAGAACAGAAGCTTACACAGAAAGACCCTTCATCCAGCCTCAGCCCCCTCCCCGGTGCTTTTGCAAACCTCTGCATGCACCTGCCGCAAAAGATGACCGCGGACCGCGTGGGGAGTAAAAGGGGGGGGGGCGTCTGCGTAAGGAGCGGGTGTGGGCGTGCACCAGGAAGCTGGCTGGGGGCGCACGGGCCCGGCAGGGGGGCGGAAGGCGGTGCGAAAACGGCGCTGAGAGGGGAGCCCGGAGCGGGGGCTCGGGGGCAGCCCCGCTCCTGCCCCCGCGGGTCGGGCCGGGCGGGCGGCGGCGCTCGGCTTCGTGAGGGAAGGAAGGTGCCGCGGCCAGGCGGCACCGGATTGGCTGAAACGCGAGGAATATGCAAATCAGCCGGGGCCGGGAGCTTCTCCACCGACCGCGCGACGGCGGCAGCGCGGCCCGGTTGGCGGGAAGCCTGGCAGGCCCGCCCCCTGCCGTGATTGGCGGGCGGCTCCTCCAGCTGCCAAGCGCCGCGGCGGAGGGCACGGCTCGGGGGCTGGGCCGGCAGCGCCCGGCGGCGGAGGAGGGCGGCGGCGGCGGAGGGCGGCGGCGGAGGAGGGCGGCGGAGGAGGGCGGCGGAGGAGGGCGGCGGAGGAGGGCGGCGGCGGGGGCCTGGCGGCGGGGGCCTGGCGGCGGGGGCCTGGCGGCGGGGGCCTGGCGGCGGGGGCCTGGCGGCGGGGGCCTGGCGGCGGGGGCCTGGCGGCGGGGGCCTGGCGGCGGGGGCCTGGCGGCGGGGGCCTGGCGGCGGGGGCCTGGCGGCGGGGGCGGCGCGCGTCGTACGCGTCTGGGAGAAACTTCCCGAACAAGCACCGTGTGGTCAGGGCTTGCAGCTAATCAGCAGAAATTTGCATGCTGGGCTTATTAATGCCGCCGCATGGCTAATTGGAGGAGAAAATGGCGTTGGTTTGGGTGTGACGCGTGTCCTTCCAGCTTGAACAACTTGAGGGGCCAAATGGCGTTACTTGGTGTGGCCGCGGAGTCACGCTACACACAGAAGCTCTTACCCCTCCTGGGGCGGCCCGTTCTGTGAGGGCGTGCTCGTAAACCAGCAGGCTGGGGCTGCGGAACGTACTTGTGCCAAACGAGCAAGTGTTGGAGCCTGGGTTTCTCATCCAAGAGGCAGTAACTGGTGGTGGGTCTCGCGACTGGTACTGGCGTGGCTGTTGTACCACATCAGCATGACCGTGGGCTTGGGCCGTAACAACTGATGCTTGAACAGATGCGTAAAGCACCAGCAGCTGTAAGACGACCTTTCAATCCTTCTGCTCTTTAATTACAACGTGTTGATGCAGTTTATTTAAAAAAAAAGGGGGGGGGGGTGAGGGCTTAAAAAAAAGGGGAAAAAAACAAAAACAACCCACTGCACTTTAAACTGATTGCAGATAATTTGCTGAATGAAACAGGTTTCTGTTGCCTCAAGCCTTCGGTGACTGTCTTCAAGTATAAGTACTAGATAAGAGCAGATGCAGCTAACACATGAAGTAAAACCCAAGTTACTTAGGAAGTAAAACTTTTATTAAATAAATTTAAGATTTTTTTAGACCAGAGCAAGGAATTTGACATTGATGAAGCTTGTATCACACCTGTAACAGTGTACAGTCACATCAGTAACTGTGATGGAAGAAATTGTAAATGCTTGTTTTAAACGAGCTTGACCTAGCATTTCCAAAATCCCCCCCCTTTTCTTTTTTCTTCCCATTTTGCATTTGTTGGTCATTTTCTTTTTTGTTCAAAATTAGGTTAAGTTTAAACTTCATGAAATTAATTGTAGCAGAAATAAAGTACATTATACAAATCACATACATAATAGATGTTAAGTATAAAAATGGTATTTACAATAAGTAAACATGGACTATAGAAACACACAGACTCCCACGGCTTCATCCATCTCTCTTGTAAACTCTCAGCATTAGATACAGAGGGGTGGTTCAGGAGATGTGACGGTACTTAAAGAACTATGCCACAGATATATGAACAAAGGGAAACCGGAGGAGGATGAGAAGTGGCCGAGGTCCTCTCAAGTCCCTGGATCCCTCTCAAGTCCCTGGATCTCTCTTCAGGATCAATCGCATCAACCTTTCTCCACCAACCCTCTGTTCACATTTGAACACAGACATGCACATACATACACACAGGAATGTTCTTGATACCTTATCAAATTCTGGAATAATGAAGCTAATTATTCAGGAGGGTGGGTTGTTTTTGTTTGTTTTTTTTTTTTCTTCCTCCTTTCCTCCTTATTTTAATAGAAACTAGAAAAGACTGAAGTCATTAAACGGTTTTGCCTTGTCAGTATGCCCCCCACACACACGCTCAGGGAACTTTGTTAAGCTCTGAACTATGTTCTGTGCATAAGTGTATGTATATATATGTGTGTGTATATATATTCTGCATAATCTGTCCCTTGGAGGGAGTGGTGGGGAAAAAAAGAATGACAACCACCTTTCAACATACTATCCTTGTGTCTCGTTTGTGAAAGCTTTGCAGAGGGTGCAAGAGGTGAGTCTTCTTGCTAAATTCAGATGGAGAATATGTCCTGTGTGGTTGGTGAATCAGAAATGCCTGCTAGCCAGCTTTAGGCCACTTCCAATACGTGGAGGCAGCGCGTGGCCCCTGGGAGGTTTCTGTCACTATTTTGGAGATGGCATTTGCTCACACTTTCATCTTCTCCCTTGATCAAAAAAATGCCCTGCTACCACAAAGAGCTATGAAGTTGGGCCAGTACAATGTGTGGGGAGGCAGTACAGTTCTTGTAGGTAAAAGGGTTGATTTCCTGTGCTTTCAGCCTAATTGAGGAGTGCTCACAATAGGCTTTGGCACCAAATTCCAGGAGCTTGGTCTGCAGAAGCCCTTGGAAGGGTAAGACAGAAGCTCTTGAGATCCTTAACCAGGCTGGTGCTAAGGTTGGTGGGTGAGTGACGAGCTGAGCAGCTGGCTGTGCCCTAATCCTGGAGGTATGTGGTTCTCTTTCTCCTTGCTTCTTGTTAATGTTGAGTAGAGAGATGTGCTCTCTCTCTTGCTCTCTGTCCATCCAGGCATCCTCTCAAAATGTTCAGGTCTATTTGCAGTGCTTCCTGAGAAGACACTGCTGCAGAGGTAAACCCTTAGCTTCCAACCCCTCTTGCAAGGAGTCAGTCTCTGAATGGAAAAATTTGGTCCTGTGAGTCACTTCAAAAACAAACAAAACAAAACAAACAAAAAAAGAGACTGTATAATACTTATATTTATCTAGGAAAGGGGCAGGAGATGGGGGGGGGGGAGGGACAGAGCTAAAGTTCCATATGCCACTGCAGTAACCTAGAGACACACCAGTGGGTTTTCTTGGTCCATGCACTCCAAGCACATCCCAAGAGGAAGAGCTTAGGGTTCCCAGGGGCTGCTCATTTTCTGGTCCCTTTTGCTGTGCACCACATTAGCAGCAAATATGTGAGTCTGTCGTGGCAAGAATCTTCCTGCTGAGCCGATACTGATTCTTCTCTTTAATTTCCATGGTTTTAGGAAGGAGGGCAGAAGGAGGATGGGGTGAGTAAGCGGGGAGCAGAGGAAGGAAAGAGGTGGCATCAAAAGAGTTGATAAATTGACAGGCCTGTCTGTAAATCAACTCGAAGCATAAGTTCTTCCTACGGCTTTCCCTTCACCTGAATAGAAAGGGAGGAGGGAGGGAACTGGGAGATTAGGAGGACATCTGTGCAAACCTCAGGCTTTGAGTTGCTGCTGCTTAAATGTGGAGGAAGATGACCCCAATTAGATGGGATCAAGATCGGCCCTCCTTTGTTCCCAGTCTGTTGGCTCGCAGGAACTAGCTCTATGACAGCCAGCTCTCACATTAGGCAGCTCTTCTGTGGCCCTTCAGAGCATCACCTGGGGCTCATAAGCATCTCTTGATGATGTGGCTACCAGAGAAGGAAACAGATCGCTCAAGGCTCAGCTGACACTGTAGCAACCATTGAGTGCAGCTGTGTAGCCATGGGGATAGGCACTGCAGACCACAATACAGGCTTAGCTGTGCTCCAGGCTCTTTCCATAGGCCTTAATTTCACAGGAAATAAAAGAAATAGGAGCTAGCTGTCATGAGTACACTGAACTATTTCCAGATATGGCCCTCTCTTGCCCCAATTCTAGTTTATTGTCCCCACCTGAGACAGGAGCACTTGGTTTCTCTGTGGTTAACTGCTGTACTAGGACTGCCCTGAACAAAGCAGAAAATCATTGTGTGACTGCATCGGGAGGTAATTGTCTTCTGAACAGTTTTTCTGTCATCCTTACGAGTCATGGGATTGTCCCTTCTTACCCTTGAAGCATTGTCTCCAGGCAAATTTCAGGGCACATGCAACAGGTGAGAACAGACCTATTGGATTTTAAGATCTTTTTAGGAAGATGAATAGTTTATGGGATGTGGCAGAACGTAAGCTGAAGCCTTACTTAGACTACAGGCAGGTAATCTGAACCCATCTGGCTAACAGGGACCTGACTGTACTGATAGGTCTTAACAGTCTTGCCTAGCCTCACCTGTGGCCTCTGTCCATGCTCTGTGCCCATGGGTCCAGGAGCCTCACTTCAGCTCAGGCCTGTGCCTTCAGTCCTTGTCTGATCTGTGTGTCACAGATGTGAGAGTTTCCACCTTAGCCATAGCTGTGACTATGCCCAGTCATGCAGCTTGCTATCTGGACCTCAACCCCTGGATTGTCTTCCTATCTTGATGGTGGATTTGTCTAACACATTTGCTTGGCAATCACCAGACTATGTCTGACCCTCTTTACCTTTACCAGTCCTGATACTGATACTGGCCTGCAGATTAACTCCCTAGCTTGGCCTTGGCTTTGCCTTATTGCCACAAACTTGCCTGATGATCTAGGCTCTTGTTGAACCCAGCTATGGTCTCCAGGCTTGTCTTGCTCGCTTGCTCAAGTACTGTAGGCCTGGGCCCTGGCAGGAAAGGCCTCTATGTTGCCATCTGCGTTACTGTGTTCAGCTCCTGGCTCCCCACTCCTTAGGGAGAAGCCAGCCCTTGCTGCCCCCACCAGCAATGGCCAGCACCATGTAGAAACTGGACTGTGATGGTGCCAGATTTACCTGTGCTGCAGAAGTGACTCCTGATTGTTCACTCCTGTCAGTAGGGATGATTAGCATCCTTGGGTCGTTTCAACTGGACCTTCAAACGTTTCATGCCAATCTGGAAGCCATTCATGGCCTGGATAGCAGTTTGTGCACTGGATGGGTTGTCAAAGCTTACAAAACCTGAACGACAGGACACAGACACAGATAGTAGCAGCACTGTTGGTTCCACGCTCGATGCATGTATGTCCTAGTTATGTCATGCTCCCTTTGCCTTTGGGTAACAGCACTCACCAAAACATTTGCTCTGGTTGGTGGCACGATCCATGAACACCTTGGAGGAGATGATATTGCCAAAGGGTAGGAACATCTGCATCAATTCATTGTCTCCAAACTCCTGAGGGAGATGGTAGATGAAGAGATTGCAGCCTTCAGGACCTGCAGGCGTGAGGGTAATGGGGAGAGACAAAGCACAGACAGCCCCCAAAGGGAAAGGGAAGAGAAGAGGGCTCAACTCAGAGCACAGCACTGAAAGAGAACCCCAGCACTGCCTCTTTTTGTCTTGACCTCCCCTTGCTTGTGGATTACTGGATCAAGGGTACTGAGAGCTCTCTAAAACCATCTGGGAGGCAATACAGAGAGCTAGAGGTTCTGGACAGCAGACTCACTTTCACAGCTTGCCCAGTTCCCACCTGGAGTGCTGGAAATGACAACTCCCTGGGAGCATCTGGGTGCCATTTTACTGGAAGGGAATCAGCTGAGGTAACAGCTCCGTGTTCACAGCTCCCCAGGCTTGCTCAGCACTGCCCCGAGCAGTAGATAGCTCTACGTGAAAGCTGCAACGCCTCCCTGCCTACAGCCATGCAGTGGTTGCATTCAACCCATGAGTCACAGCCCAAACTGGAAATCTCCTGGATTGCCACACATCCTACTTATGGGCTAACCTGGTCCTGCCAACTCCTTCACTTGGTCCATGTGAGTGTGATAAGCACGGGGAGCTGTTCCCTTGCCAACACCTGCTATGTGAAGCAGGAGCAGACAGAGAATTCATTTGTCTTCAAGTTCTGTCCAGGCCAGTTCTGAAATAAGCTGAGAAACAAACCCTGATGCTAGGAAGGCCAAGGAGAGAGGACAGTACATTGGAGAGACTGGATTGACTGATACCAATGTGGTTCTGGCATCAGCAAAAATAAAGTGCCCTCCTCCCCAGTCCGTGTAGGGAAGCTGCTGACCTTCCTTTGCTAACCTTTGGTGCCAAAGCTTGGTGGTCTAGTGATTCTTGCCTGCATTGTATGAGGCAGCATCTGGCCAGGGATAGGCTCAGAAAGTTAGCATTGACCAGCAGCTTGTCTCTTCCAGTCCACTCACTGCAGAGACAAGGCCGGTTCTGTAACCCAGCTCCAATACAAACGATGAAAGATTTGTGCTGCTTCCCTTCCATCAGCTCTGGGTGCAGGAGCTGAGCACAACCCCCGGCTCCATCCTGCACACACATTCCCACCCTAATCCTCACCTTCACGTTGCTGCTGCTGCAGGATGGGAGGTGGCTGAGGGATGCTCTGAGCGATGGGAGTGATGGAGGTGGTTGGATACACAGCTGTATTCCAAGGAGACAGAACAGTTTACCTGAGGATCTGGTCAGCCACACAAGGGCTCGAGGAAGACAAGGGAAGCTGGTACCTGCATACTGCTGAACTCCTGTAAAGGCTGGGTGCAAAGTCTCTGCTACCGAAGGACTCTGGGCTGCAAAGAAGAACATAATCAGACACACAGCAAAGGGAATCTCTCAGACACAGGCTCCAGTGAGTCTCAGTGTCTCACTGGAAGGGGGCTAGAATCACAGAATCATTAAGGTTGGAAAAGACCTCCAAGATCATCTGGTCCAGTCGTCTCCCTACCACCAATATTACCCACCAAACCATGTTCCTAAGCACCACGTCCAACCTTTCCTTAAACACCCCCAGGAACAGTGACTCTACCACCTCCCTGGGCAACCCATTCCAACGCCTGACCATTCTTTCTGAGAAAAAATTTCCCCTGGCGCAACTTGAGGCCATTCCCTCTTATCACATCACTAGTTATCTGCAAGAAGAAGCTGACCCCCAGCTCCCCACAACTTCCTTCCAGGTAGTTACTTTCAGGTAGAAAAAGTGTTTGGTGTGGTAATCCAGAAAAGAGAAGCTAACTGCAGTTTCAAAGGTCTCTGGATGTTTTCTTCCTGCGCTCCATACCTGAGTATGGTACAAAGCCATTGGTGTAAACCGTTTCCAAGGTTGGGTGGCCATTTGGGAATGGTACCACACTA
The DNA here is from genome assembly GCF_964211835.1 of Anser anser. Classification (NCBI taxonomy): domain Eukaryota; kingdom Metazoa; phylum Chordata; class Aves; order Anseriformes; family Anatidae; genus Anser; species Anser anser. Next base: position 494,117 of record NC_139746.1, read on the forward strand.
GTAAATCCATTTGAAATGGGTGCCACCAGTCCGGGCACACCTGTTGTTCCCAGGAGAGGAGGTGAATGTAGCCCTGCAGAGCAAGAAAGGAGATACCATGTGAGACAAGGTCCTGCAAAGCCTGTGCTCCTTCCTATCTGCCTGTCAAGACTGCTGTGTATGAAGCTCTTACTTCTTCTAGTTGGCACTTGCAGGTGTCAGATAATAGCACTGGAGCTTTCCCAAAATTAGAGGCAGCACTGGTGAGAAGAGTGTGTACAGCGTTGCTAGTTCTGGCTGCTCTCAGAGCTTTGGGTTACAACACTTTTAATCCAGGTTTTTAGAGCAGCTAGCATGCTGCAGCCCTGTTCTTGACAGATGTTCAAACCCAATGTGCTTTATGGCTGATATTGTTATTGGGGATGATGATAACGAGTAACAGCACTGCTGTACTCAGTCAGGTGCGATCCTGGGAACCTGGTCATTCTTTACTATACTGTACTGAAGGGACCAACTGTTCCAGAGAGGAACACCAGCAGGACAAGAGGAATATAAGCTAAACACATAAGGCTGTCAGGGAGGGTGCAGAAATCTGTGCAGAACTAAGTACTACCACCCGGAGCGGCTCATTGTTAGAAAATAAGGGAACTAAAGCAGAGGCTGATCCCAGAAGACTGTGGTAACTGTTTTTACCTGCATAAGCACCATGCTTAATGCTGGAGCAGTGGGCTCAGCGGTAGCAAAAGTCTTGCTGCGTCCTGGCCCACTCCAGGCCTCACCTGATGTCTGTGCAATAGGAGTGGCTGGCAGCCCGTTGAGACTGACGGCACCAATCTGCTGGATGTGGCACGGGGAAAAGGCGACGCCAGGACTCAGGTAGCTGCCGTGGGAGGTGGAGAGGACGGTCGTCTGCTGCTGCATCAGCTGCAAAGCAGGGCCACGGGCCGTCAAAGCCCTGCGCAGCCAGGGCCAGGCACCACTCTGGGCCTTGGGTCGCCCTGGGCCTTGCGCACTTGGGGCCAGCCAGCCGCCAGGCTCTCGCTGTGTCCCCCAGAGCTGCCCACGTCCCAGCGGGGCCTGGCAGCACCAGCCGCCTCACAGCCCCCGGAGCCCCACGACGGCCTGGCGCAGCCCCAGGCCAGCACTCCTCGGCCAGCAGCTGGGGGCTGTGTCATGCAGCGAGGCGCAGGGCCAGCTGTGAGGCACCAGGAAGGAAGGCGACGGGGCCCTCCCTGCTCAGGGAGCTCCGCAGTAAGGAGAGACTGGGAAGCGGCGCTCAGCCCCCTCTCTCAGCGCTGCCCCTTTTCCTGGGTCTGTGCCAGGTGTTAAATAACCCAAGTGGCTCGAGAAGCGCAGTCCAAACTCCTCTCCTTTCGCCCAGCTTCTACAATGGGCTGTGAGACACAGCACCCATTCTGGTAGATGCACAACCCAATGTCTGCCCAGGTCATGCAGGACATGCGATTCCCTGAGCTCAGCAGCCTGCACCTGGGGCTGGAGGCTGGCTGCTCCTCTGGGTCCCATAACACACCTGACCACGCAGAGGTGCATGCTGCAAAAGAAGGGGACTAAGTTTGGGCATGGGGTTAGGAGGAAGACAAGAAAAGTCTTTCTTGTCCTGTTTGGCCATGAACTACTGCTATGGGGCATAAGATTAAATCAGAATGCTTGCAGGGTGTGGCAGCAACAAAGATTATCTTCTGGATGCAAAATGATCTAGCCCCCTTTATAAGCCCTGTCTTCACTGTCAAGCAAGATGAGCTGGAGATGCATAGGTGCAATGCTCTGGAAACTACTGTTCCACAGAAGGAGCTGGGGTGGCACACGGCAAAAACAAGAAAAACAGAAATCCTCTTTACGTTAACTACAAGTGTATCCCATTGCCTCCTTAGCAACATTAATCTACCACACTCATGTAACCTGCCATGTCTACAAATGGCTGAGTCTGCCAGCTTGGTTCAGGTCCCAGCTGGAAGACCTGGTAACTCCAACAAGTTCACGTCTAGCTGAACCTTCTCTTCATTTCCTCCATACCACAGTTATTACTGGTGCAGAAAAAAAAAAAAAAGAGTAATTGCCTAGTTTCATGGCATTGCTGTCTCTCTATGTTGGCACAAGCAAAGCGGCTGGGGTGGAACTGGCTGCGCAGGGCGGCGCAGGTTCAGGGGAGAGCCCTGTGGCGCCTCCTCCTGCCTGGGGGGTTGAGGCAGCCACCCAAGCACACCATGCAGCAGAGTCTCTGCACTGACAGCAAAGGGGTTCGCTACCGCTTGCCCCCAGAAAGCAGGTGCCCTGAAATCATTTCATCTGTTAGCATCCACGTTGTCTTTGGAGTGATTCCCCTGGAGCAGGACTGACTCACGTTACTGGGAACCACTCACCTGGAGCCACAGCAAAACGCGATCTTCCTGAGAGCACTGAAGTCCTGCTAAAGAAGGCCATCCCTTTGACAAGCAGCCTGCACATATTCCTAGTCCTATCTTCACACTTTCTCCATTTAAGCACGCAGAAACCAATGCATTTCTTACCTACTAGATGAATATTGATTTTCTTTTTTCTCATTAATGCCTGGTCTTTGCCAGGTTCTAGCTGGAACAAGACCTGCATTCAAATGCAAATGCACCAAACTAGCATGCTGAAATAGTTTTCATTATATAAATCAAATTACTTTAATGAACCATAATAACGGGGAAAAAGTGCTTGTGTTTAAACAAACAATGTTTTGTGTTTAGAACTAACTGATTTATGAACTACAAGAAATATTCAACCCCTACATACAGTTTGTAAATTGCACTCACTGCTTCTGCAGGCCTCTTCTGTATTGACATTTTTTTTCAGTTTCCCAACCAGTTCGATTTCGTTTGAACTAATCACTGAATCCAACTTGTTGAGCAAACTGAAGTGAAGGAAATACTCGCTTTTCACTTGCAGAAGAGACACCTGGGATCAAAATCTGGTTCTAGCATTTAAACAAACTGTTTTCAGCTGCTTAGCCAGTCCTATTTCCCAGATAAAGATGCAAATTTTTCTTTCAAATTCTATCAGCTAACACGCACTGTTTGCCTATTTTTTAATTAATCTTATTTGAAAATCAGAATAACTTTAGACCTAATATAGCCTGGGATGACGCTTGCAAAGAAACAATCAGGTGTGAGGTCAGTGCCTTAGAAAGAAGGGGAGAGAACCCAAACCACTGGAAAGTAAAATGTAAAGGAAGAAAGGTATTGAAAGAGTGGGAGACAGGCTGAGTCCTGAATCAAGGATGAAGGCAAAACAGTCACAGAACAGGAAGGTCGGTAAAGAATCAGAGACAAGGCAACAAATTCACAGATGCAGCTGAGGAGAAAGAAGATGCAGAGAAGCAAGCAGCACAGCTGAGGACTGACTCTGTTGTCATCAGCAGGCTTTTCTGAAGATTGGAGGACATTTAAAAACCGAGTCCAGAAGACCTTGCTGCTTTCCTGCCTTACACAGTGTGGGCCATAAGATAATAAAGTACTTTCTGCCATTAATCTCGGAGTGTGGCCCATTCCTGCCTCCTTCAGCACCACACCATGCACAAGTCAGCACCACCTCCATGACGCCAGAAGATACGTCAGAATGTTCATGCCAGAGCTGGCCCACAGCTGAGCAGACCTACAACCTTGGACATCCGGTGTAGATGGTCTGTGGACGTCAGAGCCAGATCGAAAAGACTGGCCCTGGCAAGAGACAGCAGTGTCCGTTCAGAGAGGGCTCTCCCCTCCAACCAATTTCTCTGCTGGCAGCCTTGGTGCTCGGCATGGTATAACCACACTCAGCCCCATTTCACAAGAAGAATCAGACAGTCTCTGCTAGACAGGGAAACAAACCAAGTAGCCACTGAAGCCACAGGTGAAAGATGCGTCCACGTATACGTAGGAAGAAGAGATTTATTTGTCACCCAGGAAAACTACTTTCAGTAGCAGCACCAACTTTCTTTCTTTGACACAAGCATCTCTCATACCTTGAGCAATTTCTGAGCCCCTTTCCATGGGCTTTATACTTGGTAGCAGAGAGACTTTAAATTGACGGTCACCAAGACCTGAAAGATGCTCCACCACAGCTGATCACGGACTTGTTGACTTTGGGACCTACCTCAAACATCAGTGGAAATCCCTACCCTCACCACAAGGCAGTGAGGTTCCCTCACTGAGATTCAACGAAAAGCCAGTCTTGTCAGAGAAGTCAGACAGCTGCAACACCTCTGACCCTCTGCTCACCACCGCTCCCTCTCCAGCATCGTGCGAACACCACAGTCACGCTAGCTGAGAGAGAAAATCCTGGGAGCCAAGCACAGCACTAGGGGAAGATTAGGGCCCTCCTGAGAATTTCAGCAGAGAAGGAAACACTTGAGATTGCGCCCAGGGCTCTCACGGTTCTTCAAAAGTGAAAGTGAGACACATTTGTGCCATGGACCCTGAAGAGTTCACAAGTTGGCAGGCGGCCCTGTCTGGCAGAGACCACCCAGTAATCAAGCCTCTGAGCTGTCCACAAAACAAGACAGAAGGACACTGGATCGGGCTCGACCTGTTCCCAGACACCTCCGCCAGTCTACACCACATCAGAGAAATACAGCCTCATTTTAAGAAGGTTCCACATCTCTCCTGTCACCCCTTCCAGGCTGTGCTGCTGACTGAGAAACTGAAGCCAGGAACAACTCTCGGTGCCGGGAAGCTTTCACACATTTGTTCTAGAGATCTGTCTGTGGTCTCCCAGCCCAGGTATGGTGTTGCCCCACAGCCAAGAGGGCAGCCTTCCCCCCCCCCCCCACACGCATGATACTCACAGCCTGCGCATAGGCGCTGTATGGGCTGAACGGCAAGGTGAGAGATGGAGTGAATATCCCCAGCTGCCCCACCATTTGCTGCATACGACGGAGGGTCCTCTCCTTATCTGTGTCAGCAAACTTCACCACTAGACTGGAGGAGGCGCCCTAGGCACAGAGAGAGACAGAGAGAGGAGGCAGGGGGGGAGGAGGCCGGGGGACAGCCAGAGTCAGCAGTCAAAGTGGGATGGGGCATAGCAGGCAGCAGAGAGGAGCGGGAAGAGGAGCAGAAGAGCAAATATTGGAGTGAAAGTGCTCAGGAGCTGCCTGGAACCTGGGCCATACCCTTCCCCATCCATCCATCCATGCAACCTTCCCTGTCCCACCCTTCCCCTCACACACAGCTTTGCACAGCTGCACAAGTGGGTGCAGACATCCCTGGCTGCCTTCACTACTGTGAGCTTGGTTGGATAGGTAGAGCAGTTCCCAGCAGCTGAAAATAGCCCTGCTGCAGCAATGCACTGTTCTGTCCACACGTTGCTCCAATCCAGGTTAGAGATTCATAGGATCATAGAATATCCTGAGTTGGAAGACACCCACAAGGATAATTGAGTCCAACTCCTGGGTCTGCAGGGCACCACCCAAAAATCAAACCACGTGTCTGAGAGTGTTGTCCAAAACGCTTCTTGACCCCCGGCAGGCTTGGTGCTGTGACCACTGCCCTGGGGAGCCTGTTCCAGTGCCCAACCGCCCTCTCAGTGAAGAACCTTTTTCTGATATCCAACCTGAATTGTGAGAGACAACTGCAGCTCCGCTTGCATGAGAGGGCACAGCTGTGGTTACACAATCCCACACTATGCACAAGGCATTCCCACCTACCCCCAGCCTGCCCCGGAGGCCTCCTCCGACACCTACATGGGAGAAGGCCAGGGAGCGTGCTCAGCACTGGAGTCCTGACTTCACACTGCTGAAGCGCTAGCTTGCACCTTGCTCTGATCTGAACTACTCTGGGTAGCTGTTTCCAAGACAGATTCATGGCTTGGTCCTTGGCTCTCTTTTATTTAGCCTTTACAGATGAAAGTATTGTCGCCACCAGTCTGGGCAAACACAGACACACACACCAGCCCAGGAGACAGGATGGTTCCCAAAGACAAGAGCACAGATGTGCACACATGCACCCAGCTCCCACAACCGTATGAGCTGCCAACTGCAGTTGAACCTGTCATAGTTGTGGACAAAGGGAGTTCCCTGCAACAGGGCGATGGGAAAGAGAATTAGTAAGAGGGTAGGTACCCTGGCCTCATACTCACGGGCATTGTCTGGCTGCCATGGAGTGCGTGGATTGCTGCCTGAGCCTCTGTATGAGATGAGAACTTTACAAAAGCACAGCCTGGAAAGGGACAGAAAGAGCACAGGAGACGCAGTGATGGGACTGCTGTGACAGTGCCCTCTGCATAGCCAAACAAGAGACAGTATCCGAGTCTCAGGCAGGGCAAAGGAAAGCCACCCTGAGAAAGTGGGGAACAAAAAGGATGACTCGTCCCAAGTACTCTATCCTGAAAAAAACAGGAAGGGTTTCAAATTGTCATTTCAATGATGCACCCTATAGATGATGCCACCATCTCCACCTCTGCCCCGATTACCTCTTCCCCAAACTCTCTATGCACCCCCTGTTGTGGGTACAAACATTTCAAACTGCAGACCCAGACTGAGCCAACGGGCTCACTAGCGATCCTGATAACTCAGCTACTCATTGCTCTCTGCTTCCCCTCCTTTCATCTAGGTCTCTGTCCATCTTCCCCAGTCTTTTCTTGCAGCAGACAGCTCTTCCTGCCTTACTCCCTGTGCCTGGCTGGATTACAGGTTCCCATAAAGATGTAGTGAGGGAAGAAGTGCCCCAGTGGAAAGGAGGCACTATTTGTGAGGCAGGTGAGCACTACCTGAAGAGCAGGGAGGAAGGGTACGACACCGAGGGGTTCACACCTTTGCTGTTACCATCAGGTCCACGCAGCACTGTACATTCATCAATGACCCCAAACGGTTCAAAGAGCCGGAGCACGTCATCCTCAGACTGCTGCTTATTTAACATGCCCACAAAGAGCTTCCTGTCCCCTAGGGGCAAACACAGAAACATCAACCTTCTATGAGGCACACAGTCCAAAGCAGGAGGATAGGGACACTAAAGCACAAAGCAGCCTCGTGTTGAAAACATGCCTGGGATGGAAATGTTTTGGTGTTGACTGAAATGCATCTCAGGCTAAGTCTGCTGGATCTTCCTGAGCTCCTCACACATGCAAAGGTTTCTGTGGCTTCCCCTGTCCTCCCCTCCCTGAAGGAAAGCAAAAGAGTAATAATTTCCTGCTCATTAGCCCTTTCCTTTGGATGATCCAGTGCAAATGGTAATAAGAAAAGCTGCCTGGGCAATTATACCCTTATTATACAATATCTGAAGTTCAAGAAGGTACCTCAGGAAATACAGCAGACCATCCCAGGCAGGGTGAATAAATACAGGACCCTTGGCTTCTGTTTCCCTCTATCCAAGATCACCACTTCCACAGCTGCTACGTACCTAAGCATCTTCACTTCAATTTGCTCTTCCCAGCCCCAGTCTAACCAGTGTGTCTCCCCAGCTGTCCTCTAAGACTTGGAATAAACGAGTGCCCGTTTGTGTCAAACCAGGATCAGCCGAATGCAAGACAGTCAGGTGAGAGTCAACAAACAGCTCCATGTTTCCCTCCCCCCCCCCCCCCCCGCAAAGGCATTTTGTACCCAGGTCACACTGGGGAGCCAGGGGAGAGGCTGGCCAACACATCCAAGACTTGTGCGCAGGGTCTTTCTGGGTTCCTCCATCAGAAGGGAGCAGTGATGATTATGATTTTGTTGGGACTGGCAAATGTGGAGGTGGCATTCAGGGCTTTCTCCCCCCATCCATCAGTCCACACAGGGGCCCATCACACAGCCTGATGCCATTCATTCAGGCACAAACACACCAGCGGTTGGGGCAACATCCTCCACAGATTGCTGGGAACAGCTATTAAAATAGCACAGCATTAAAATCCCAGCCCCACTGTCAGCCTTATTTCTACTTTTGTGAGATGGTCGTGTCAACTTAAGAGTTAACATTCCCCCACTGCTTCAAACATGCATAGGGAGACATGACCCACAGGAGTGAACATGTCAGGATGTGGCTTGGGAGGAGCAGTGAGAGAGGATTCCTTATTGTTAGCGACAGGATTGGAGGGGCTGGCTTCAAACAAAACCAATGTAATGTGACACATGTCAGGGAAAATAGCAAGGAAGCTGTTATCTGTTTGAGTGCAGTGACCTGAAAAACAACAGGTCTTGAAGCTACAACAACAGAGCGGGCTGCAGGGGTGGTGGTGTGTGCGTATGGCCAAACATCGCACTGCAGGGAAAGCCCCAGGTCAGAGAATGACTCCTTCCCAGGTGCACGAGCACGCTGCCTTCCTGCTCCCCTTCCACACCACACACCTGGGAAGACGTGCAAGAAGTGTCCGCGTGTCATTGCTTCCTTGCAGAAAAGCACATGCATATGCACAACATTCACAGACAAAGCACATAGGAGTGGGAGGCTCATGCACGGGGCAGGAACACGCCTGCACACGGACCCACACCCAGCAAGTACGCTCATAGAGAAACCTCCTCAGCAAGCGGAAGGGACGTGCAGACAGATGCACTCTTCCACCATGCAGGCAGCACAGCAAACCACTTTTATGGCTGCACCATCCTGCTGAACCCAAGCACAAGCTCACGCAGGCACAGTACTCCTCTGGACACTAGATATACATGCAACACAGGTGCCACTTTGATCCACTGTGGATAAAGGGCTGAGTCCAAGGCTCTTACACAGTCCCAAACACATACTCCTGATTTATATCACTGGAAGTGGCTGAAATATATGGTCTTGTGTATTGTTAAACGGCCAAATTACCCAGCTTCCCATTTTCTTAATTCCCTGAATAATTAAACCTGTGGGAATTTCATCACCTTCCATTTTTCTTCCTATTCTTTCTACATTCCTCCCTGCACCTGCATAGCAGTGGCTGCATTTTGGAGGCACTAGTTCAGTTGATCGAGTCCATCCAAAATTTAGTGCTCTGGCAATGCCCAGGCACAGGAGCTAATAGACCAGGTACCATACAGCTGCATTAGCAATACGACAGCATCTGCCCCCACCCAGGGGTCAGATAAATGGTTCTAGTTTTGGCTGATGACTAATTTGGTGCAAACACCTGACAGTTACCACAGTCACGCAAAGCTTAAGACTCCACCGAGCAGCAGTCTAATGGATGCAAGAAGCCACAACTTTGCAAGGGAGGCACTGAACAAAAAGGAACCTCATCAACTTGTAATCCAGACAACATTAAACCATGAACTGCTATCTGTTTTCTCCTTCAGAGGGCCTTGAAATTTCCAGGACAATTCTTGTGGTTTCATCCTCATACCGTTTCTGTCACATCAAAAGCATTTTTCTTTACCCTGTACTTTGAGAAAGATCCACTAAAATAGCATAAGCTGGTCTCAGTCCTTGCAGCTTTGCTGCAGGTCTTCTGTTGTTTGATAGAGCTTGCTGACAGAATGTTTTGGAAGTCCTGTTTTTATTTGGGTATTTCAGCTTTTCTTTTCTGAGTTTGGAAGAAAAAAAATACCAGCTTTTCTGCCTCTGCAGAACAGCTTAAAACCGTGATAAAAAAAAAACAAAACCACACCCGTTGGTTTTGAATCTCTTCTGAATGCTCAGAATGGCAATACTAGAAGCGGGGTGGAATCACTGACAATATAAGAGAAGGCTTTTCTTCACGGTTATTTTCATTTCATACAGCCTAGTTCCTAAGATTGCATGTGGGGAAAGAATCCAGACTTGTGCCCCTAAGAAGCAGGACTAGGGACCTGCTAATGGGCTCCTCTGCTGCTGACTCTCATCAACGTGTTGGAACCCAACCACCCTTCCAGTGCCCTCTTGCTCTGGGCAGCTTCCAAGCAGGGCCATTCCCCTACCGATGACCAAGCTGCCTCATCTCTGCAACTGGGGTGAAACCCTGTAAGCTCTTTCGCCTGATGTTTGCTGTCATCACTCTCAATGCTGTAGATCACAAATCAGCTGTCATCCTCAAGCGACAGCAGTGGTCACTGGCTCCCCAGCAGGGACTCTGGCAGCACTGCAAGAACTTCACTCCCCGACTTGTAACAACAGCACACCCTCCTCCTGTAATTTGTCCTCCATTTCCCTCCAGATCTTGTTTTTCATCTTCTGATTGGCAATTTCCCATGCTGTCCAGCAAGCAGGAAAATTGTCTCTGATCCCTGGCTGTTGAGTTCCCATGGAAACGTGCTCAGCGCAGGCAGGCAGCAGCAGGAGGCGGGCGAGTGCAGAGCAGGTCGGGATGAAGATACCATGGGAACAGCCGAGGGGTTAAGGCTGAGTGCTTCAGCCACAAGAGGGAGGGCACGCAAGCACTGGCCACTGCTCCTGTTTAAACCCAGCGGATTTGTGCCATCTGGCCAGCAGCTGTCAGCAGCAAGGACCGGGGAAAGGGAGGCAGCCCACTCAAGCAGTTGGTTGTGGATGGGATGGGTCTCGCAGCAGATCTCCTCGGGTATGCAGCGAGCTTTCTGTACTAATGCAGTGCTAATGGGCTTGGGCTAGCTGTCCGATCAACTCAGTGCAGCGGAGTGCTCCAGGTCTCACAAGAAGCTCAGACAAGCTCCTCTGCCCCCTCACTCCATCTCTTCTTGGCCCTCTAGGGCTCACATCAGAGGCAGAAGAGAAAGGAGGAAGGAGTTGACAAAGCCTGCACCAGAACGACAGGTCCTCCTCTGAATTCATGCAGGCAGCATCTTTTTCCTAGCAAATTCCTTCTGCAGGGTGTAGTAACACTGAGTATCCAGATATCCCCATAACAACCTTTCCAGGGCTTGGCCACAACTGCCGCTTCAGCACAAGGAATAGCATCCCTTAGACCAGGAGACAAATGATGGTGCTCCAACATCACGTACTTAATTCAGGGTGCTTAATTTGAGAGGTGTGAGCCCCTGGAGTGGATAAAGGAAGTTCCTTTCAAGGGTAATGCAGAGCAGAGCTTCACTGATATATACAGCCATTCCCTTGTTCAAGTAGTTCTGCCCTGCCCAAGTCTTTCTTTTACCTCCTGCCAGCATGGGGCTACAGTTACAGGGAATGGCTCTTTCCAAATCTGCAAACTTGCTCAGCCACCTCTCTGACAAGAGGAGAATCACAACGGAAACCTTTGGAAATAGCAATCTGATTTGGACAAATGTAGAGTGCTGTCTTGATGCTGCTTCCACCACACGGAGAACTCCAGTTTGTCGTGGATCCTGCAGGAGCCACTGTTTTCTGAGCCCTGCAATGAAACTGGAAGGAAGCAAGGCACACGGGCTGGAGGGAGGCAGGTGTTCAGACTCCAAAAGGCTGCTTTTCCCTGTAAGCACCCCATCTGTTTGCATGGTTTCCCAGACACAAGTGCTATTGGATATGCAGCCTCTAAGAAGCAACCCAGGAGCCAAAGCTGGGCTCTGCTCCGTTGCTGGAAAGAAGAGTTGATGCCCTGACACTTGCAGTCATTACAGATTGTGGCGCTTTCCATAAGCTTAGAGATTTCAGAGCCCAACGAATTTACCAAAAGCGTGCCTCCCTGTCCTGTCTCCCTGTGTTCACCCAAGCAGTTTTTTTTTGCTCTGCTACTCATCTCCTCCAGCCTACCACAGCATGGCTGGCAAACAACAACTGCTGTGATTCCAGAAGCAGATGCATTTTTGTGGTGAGTGAAGGAAGCGAGATTTCTGTCATGTGCAAGATGTGTGCGCCCTCTGGGATGAAATTTGCTAAGGCAATGGCAAACTCCAGCTGTGAGAAAGCTAGCAAGAAACAGCGCCTTGGCTACCATCTTTCCCTTTATCCTTCTAACCTTAAGACTGCTGTTTTTCTGTCCCTAAAAGGTTCAGTGCCCAGAGGGTCAGCAGTTTGGGGACGTCATCCATCATGCACTGCCTGCAAGAACAATCTGAGGCATCACAATGACTCTCTGCTTCTCTGGTAAAGCAGATTTCAGTACTTTGGCTGCATCTGACTAGGATTTCACTTGATAGAATACCAGCTTTAATAGGCCACAACCTAGCTGAGTCATGGGTGGCTCCAGCGGCAGAGCTTCACCAGTACGATTGCATATTATGACCTGCTGAAGAGTCATGCGTCTTCCTAGTCCCTGCTGCTTCCCTAACAAAATCCTCTGCTTATAAACATGCGCTCCTGTACTGGCATTTCCAGAGGAAAAGGAGTATCCGCAATATAAATATTATGAAGCAAAGGAGCAGAAAGAAGGGATAAGGAATTAGCTCCTCTTATCTTCTGACTTCATGGGCATTATATGGTGAAGCTCAAGGCTGAATTGGTTAGGCTCAGCCAAGTTTCTTGACGACATGTGAAGAGAAAGCTGAGCAGGAATGCAAAGTCCAAGCATTTCAGAAGCCAAAGTATAATGGGGCTTGATGGGGAAAAGCTATGCTAAAGGTAGCAGCTCTGCAGAGGTAAGACGTGTGTTCAGAGCACAGCAGGGCATTCCAGGGCCCAGCTGTCTCATTTCCACACGTAGCATTAGCCCAGCTAATTACCAGCCCTGTCAACAGGCAGGCAGTGGCAATGGATGCAGCACAGGAGCTGCCCATCTGCCTTTCTCTAGGCTGTAGGACGCACAGGCCTCAGCACAAAAGTCTCCCAGAGACAGGTCCAGGGTTCCCTGGCAAATCCCCATCATTAGCTGCGTCCCAGCACTGGGGGCAGACGTGGTGTGGAAGTTACTGGGAATGGGGACGGAAATGAAGACTTGGGAAAATGGAGACTGCTGCCTCTCAAATGACAGTAAGACAGACAGACTTTCCAACACTTCAGTAAGAACGGCTGTTTCTGAGATTCCCACTTGGGAAAACAGCGATCCCTAGGGAGAGGGGGAGCAAAGGGAGAGTTTGGTTAAAAAAGACCATTTTTTTCTCCTACCATGAAACACCTCAGCAGGATGAAAACAGGAAGAAAGCCTTTTTGAATGAGAAGCAAGTGGTGCTGAAAAAATGGTAATTTCTTCTTTGTTGCCTTTTCCTTGAAAGACAAAAAAATTGCCGCTTTTGCACCAATTCTGTGGGAAGGGGAAAAGAAATCTTTCTTTTTGGCATGGTGAAATAGAAACACATTTTTTAAAGTTAATGTATACTTTTTGCCCAGCTCTGCTAGATTAGGCAGCATCTGAAATACTTTGGGGTGAATGTTGCTAATAATATAATAATAAAAATTAATTAAAAAGTCACTAAAGTTTTGTTTTGTTTTGTTTTTTCCCCCTTAGAAATAAAGCTCATCTTGCTGTAGGGAAAGCAAAAAATAATTGGCAGACTAAGATCATCTTACTCATGCTGCACAGTGGCCTTTCACTAGAGAACCGATCAAAGGATGCTGATTGAGCTACTTGTACAATAATGGGATACAAGCTGCAAGGAACAGAATGGAACACTTGTTAATCATTATTACTGGATCCGTTGCTGTTATATACTTAGCACTTCTACAGACACAGACAGGTGCACAGCCCTGTCCAGAGGAGGTCGCTGGACTTCACACATGCACCAAGCCCCAGCACCCCCATCCCAACCCTGCAGCAGATCCATGCAGGGGCTGCCCTTGGGAGGGAAGGCCAGAGCAGGGACAGGATGATGGGTTGGGGAATCTGCAGGAAGGTGCCAGACTACAGGACAGGGCACTGATTATGTTAGGCTGGACTGGAAAGTGTCAACAATCACAGTCAGTTCCTCTGCCCGCTGTGCTGCGCTGCTGTGCTGCAGCAGGGCTCCGTGGGCAGCCGGGGGGGAAGAGCTGACTGCATGCTGGCTCTCCGGGGCACCACAGCACGCCTGAGCAGGCATGTGGCTCTTCGGCATCCGAAAGCCGTGTAAGCAAGGAAGCCCAGACACAGCACTAAGCAGTTCCTCTCAGAGGAAGCAGATTTTATCTAAGGGGTCTTGCCCACGTCGCTGTCATGGAAACATTTCCTGTCTGAAAATGCTCAGAGAAATGTGCAGCAGTGCTCTGTGTGTGTGTCTGCAACCCTTACTAACAACTTTTGAACCTATTGACCTGTTTCAGCTCTATTTCACAAAGGAGAAAGGCATCAGAGATGTTAAGTTCCAACACGTTTTGTGACACTAAGCAGAGCTGTGTATGAAAGTGAAGCCATGGCTCTTTTCAAAAGAAACATGTCCATAGGTGCAATGGCCGGGATTTTCAGCATAGACAAAAGGAATAAAAATGGCCAGATTTCAGTAGAAGTCAGATGTCTAATCTCTCAAGTAAGTATGAAAACCCACAGATACTATTTGGAAAAAATGATCTGACTTAAACGGGTAAACATTTTTTTTAAAGGAGGATCACACAGACGTAAATACACACATTCGTATAAAATATTACAAAATATATCTCATGTTTCTGCTGGTGCAATAAACCAAAGTCACTACAAGCTGCTTGGAAATGACACCTGAAAATCCAAAACAAAGGTATTCCAAATCTAAACACAGCATGCAGGATATGCTGCCCTACAGGAACAAATAGTCTCAGAAACATTCTCCCCACCAAGAAACTGCTTTCGGAGGCAGCGCCAACAGCACAAGGAATGGGGAGGCAGATGCAGGAATGAAAGAAGGGGAAAAGAAATGTACCAGTAAGACAAGGAAAAGCAGCAAAATAAGTTCATGTATTTGGAAAGAGCTGGAGTTGCAAACCTTCTCCACCTGAAGGAGACATCTGAGCTGCTGTAAGCTCCCCATTAATTTAAGAAAGATTCTCCAGTTCTCAGTCTTCCAGCTCTGCACTATTCAGTATATGCTGCTCTAAACAAGCTGGCCCCCTGCAGGCTGCCAGCACCTCCATCTCAGGCTTAAACTCAGGATCCTTTTCCTTCAGAGACATTTCCACATGCTATTTTTTGCAACAGCATTTGGACCATGGCAGCGTGATGGGGGCTGCTGCAGTACTGACAGTGGAGAGGCTGAGAAAGTCCAACAGTGATGGGGGAGGCAGAGGGGTGAGCTGCAGACAGGAGAATCAGCCATGGAGCACCAAAGCTGAACAAGTTAAACAGCCAGTGCTGCTGCACTGATCTGGTTCTTTTTGGGCTGAAACCCAATAAAAGGAAGAAAGGAAATAATAGGAAATCTCTTCCCAATTGCTTACACCTTCGAGGACCCCATGCCACACACAAATGTGCATGCCTGCTTCAGCAACCCCCTGGGGCACACAGTGCCAGGCCAACAGTACCCCCCAAGGACTGGGAAGAGAACGGAGCGGTCAGCCACGCTACAGCCCTTACAGCTTGGGGTGCTCTCAGCTGCCTGCTGAGCCAAACTGAAAAGTCCCCATCAAAGCCTATTCCTCGCCTCTCCCTCCCACCCAACCCCAAATCCCTGCCACATACAAACATCCATTCACACAGAATGCTGAAGGGGAAGGCCAGGTCAGGACTCTGTCTCTCTGCTTGATCCCCTCACAACCACAAAGCCACCAAAGGAGAAACAAGGAGAGATGACAACTACCTCCACGGCTCTCGCTGTCTGCGGGTTTCACCTGAATCGGGCGTGCCATCTGCAATGAAAAAGAAATGCAGAGGGTTAGAGTTTGGCCCATCTGCCCGGCACATGGTGCTGATGACACTGGTACCAGGGTTCCCCTTTCTGCCTGCTGTGTGGGATAGGAGAGTATCCGACGGGAACAACGGCATTGTGATGACAACCAGAACCCTTGGAGAATGGACCAGGTAGATTTCAGATATCTCACAAGGAAACCAGGCACTCATCCCTGCTCAGCTGATGGCCTGCAGGGAACAGCTCTCCTGGAGATGTCCACCATGCACAAACCTCCGCTTCCTCCAGACACAGCTAATGGCAAAGAAAGGACTCCAATGAAGCAGGTCATCGTCATGAGACTGGAGCCTGCACGGTGGTCAGGGTGGCCTAAGGTCAGACCGTGCCTGGAAGCTCTTGTGATGCCTGCTCTGACTCAGTGCAGGCATGGTCACCTCACCTAATGGAGCCACTCACTTTCTTAGCAGGAAGGAACAAAGAATGCCTCTGAACAGCAAGTTGGCATGCTATATTTCCCCCTCCCCAGCCCTCCTGCAGTCAGAGCATGCTCCATGCCCCAGGCTGGCTCTAAAGAAAGGCAGTGCTGCTCTCCAGCTGTGTCTCCTGACCACAGAGGGAATGTTATGGTTGAAAGTGACAAAAAATCCTTACACCTGGTTGTGGAGAACAGCCGCTTACCTCTCTTGCACCCATTAGTGTCATCAGCAATAATCCAACCATAAGCAATGAGCCACAGCAAGCCCACCTGATATGAGCCCTCTCCAGGTAAAACAGACGGACGCTTCTGCCCAGGAGCAGCTGGATTAAGTAACTCACAGCTTTAACTGGCTGAATTGCAAAGCAGGGCAAAACTCGTCTGCTAGATGGTATGGTACTGTCTCTTCCCAGAAAGGGAAGAGACAAACTGTAGCCTCTTCCCCAGGCTAGCAGGATCTATCTGAGCCAGAAAGTCCTCCAAGGAATGGTGTACAAGGCAGATTTCCACATTCACAGCCCATCTCATGCCATGTCTCTATCAGCATCATTCTCAAAGGCTGACAGTGACTTGAACCAGCGACATTCAGAATACCAAAATAATCAGGAATATTGCAGGCTAGACCTGCACAGAAGTTGCAGGTCCAGCAATACTCTGCCCTCTCTCTTAGGAAACACCCTCTGGAAAAACAGCAACAACAAAACAGAAAATGAAATCAAGCCATAAGTAACAAACTGAAATGTGATTAGAAGCCGGCATGCAAAAAGCGCACTACTGTGAGGCTCCGGGTGGTGGCTGAGCCAGACAGGCCAGAAAACTGAGGTAGAGACTATATCCACAGCAGCTGGAGGCAGCCTGTCAGGTAACTCAGCAGCTTACAGGACAGATGCCAGCCAGCAGGTAATGGGCTGCTGTACACGGCTGCCAAAGCCTGACCGCTGGGCATGGGAGAGCCTGGGGCTGTGAGCTGGCTTCCGCTGACTGGTGGATCTCAGGCAGGATGAGGAGCCCAAGCTGGGATCAACCCCGAGTTACCCTGCCCCTGCCCCATGGAGCGATGTGGGGCTGCAGGGGCTGCCTGGCAGCACACAAAAGAAAGGCCGAGCTGCCATCACGCTGCACCCTGGCAGAGAGCAGCGCTGACTTCAGCCCCATCTCCCAGTATGTGCTGTGTCAGCCAGGGATGAAGGAGAGGCTGAAGGCACCCTTCCTGCTCGGGATCAACTGCACAGATCTGCAGGGCTCGCGACATCATGCTGTGCTGCCAGGTGGCCCCAGCCTGTGCAGCTCTGGCGGTCACCGGCCTCTGGGCTCTGCCTCTTTCAGCCTGTGAGCTGAACGGGATGTGACGCAGGTTTCAGGAGGTGGTGAGACCTTGCTGCAGAAACCCCCAGACTCTGTCGCTGAGATGCAGTGGCTCTAACAGCTGCACACATTCTTTGGTTATAAGCCTGCACTAGACTTGGCTGGGGTGTTTTGGCAGCAGGCTGGGTGGGAGAGGGCCGGCAGCCCAGATGTGTGCTCCGTGAGGGCTCGGTGCAGAGCCAAGAGGAGCGGCTGGCCACCTCCCTCCCCACCGCTCCCGCAGCTCTGAGAAATAGCTTTGTCTCTACCCAGAAAGCAAAACCAGGATTAAGCTAAACAGATGGGGAGGGAGATGGAGGGGCAGACTCAGATCACATCTCCTGTGTGAAGCAAATCCATCTGGGGGGAGGAAAGGAGGGAGAGAGGGAGGGAGGAAGCAAGGGGTGCTGCTGAATCAAGAACACACCACCCCCACAAGAGCACAGGGGCACCCAGGGCTGCCAACCTGGGGCGAGGAGGCGGAAAGCATTGGGGTGGGGGAGATGGGGGGCTTGGTGCCTGGGGACAGCTCGCCCATCCCCTCCCCCAAAAGGGCCATCGCTCCAATTCCTGCACCTTGGGTAAAAGAGCTGTTGTCATAGCGACGGTTATTCACCACATGGAGCCTGACATTTGTGGTTGCCTTGGAAACCAGCTCTTGGGGCATTCCCTCTGCTTTGCAGAAAAGAGACATTTCCTATGATCTCTGGGGAGGGGGCCCTTCCACCCATCTGTCCACCCCTTCCCTTCCCTTCGCTGCACCGCCAGGGGCAGGCGGCGGGGCTGCCCCCTGCCTGGTGCCCAGGGCTGGCCCTGTGGGGTCACAGGCCCACAGCAGGGCCCCGTCACAATGGCTTCAAGGCAACAGAGGCTGCTGAAGCATGGGTTTGCACCAGTGCCAGCCTGGGAGCAGTGTCGGACTGTGGCGACCCAAGGCAGCGCAGCAGCCTAGGGAGAGAGCAAGCACACGGACTGACCCACACCCCGCAGGCTGATCCGCACCCCTGGGCTGCGGCCACAGCCCCTCTCCTGACTACTTGACACAGCACCTTGGCAGGGTGCAGGAAGACTCGCCCGCTGCCCGCATCAGACCAAGCCCTCAGTTGAGGGAGGCACATTTCCAGAGACCTTGCAAGCTCCAGGGGCTGAGAACCAGTCACTGAACGGAGGTCTGGTCTCTGGGCTGGTCTTCATCTGCCCTGAAAGATGTGGGTAGAGAGGAGAAAACAAGAAATTTGTCCAGATGCTGAGGCTGGAGGAGAGCGGCAGGATTCCATGCTGCTACCTGAAATGAGAAGTCTTCCAAAGGCAGGAGAGACAGGCATAGTCCTCCTTGCAGGGACCGGGACACGCAGAGGCTGCCACAAACAGGACACCACCACAGCTTTAATCCTTCTAAGTCCCATTTTGCCACTAAAGGTGAACCAAAATATCAAAGGCCTCTCAAGCAGAGATGTGAGCCTACAAATGTAAAGGGAGTCCACAGCTGCTTTAACTCGATACCATAGGTCACAAGGCCTTGAAGCATCTCTGTGGCATGCAAGACTTGGACAAAGAGCTCAGTGCTCCGCAGGGTCTCAATACACAGAAAGGATGGTCAAATGTTACCTCTTCCATTTGAGGAAGGAACACAGGAACAGGACAGCAGGGAGGACATGCTTTTAGTCTGAACAGCCAAACTCCGGAAGTGCAAATTCTTTTGTCCTCTAGTCATCATCTCAGGCTGCGCAGTAATCAGAGACACCCGAGTCTAAGACAGATGTATTTGTACAGGCCCAACTGGCCCCAGAGTCACAAACGGAGGCAGATTGTGCGTGCCTCAAATCCCAAGTGCTAAACAGATGCACGTGCCCAGACATGCATGAATATAACCCACAAGCACACATACGTGAACACATGTGGCACAGAGGAAGAACAAATGATTTACGAGGCTGTGCCTGCCTCACAAGCTGAGCTTAATTTTTCTCGTTCAATTATTTAGTTGAGCATTATCATTTAACCTATTTGTTCATTTCTGAAGAATGCCACATTACATTTAGTACACGCTGTCAGGCGCGCATGGGCCAGCTGCACCCCGAGTCCCTCTCCCCCACACCTTGCCTTGTTTCCTACCTGCTGCTCAAGACAGACCAAGAGCTGTCAGCCCCGTGGTCTACTGGACCTGTGGAAACTTCCTGGCCCACACACAGCAAGAGACACCCGGCGAGCCACACACAAGAGGGGGGCAAAGCGCCCACCACTCCCTTCAGCTTCTCCCTCACGTTTGCCCCCCACCCAAGGTAGACGCACACCTTGCCATGCTCCCCCTCCACAGCTCCTGCAGGGCGGTGTCTGCCTGCACTGCTCTCCTCCTCACACCCAAGCAGCCTTCGCAACTTGTGTGCTTCGGGGTTACTGGTGGGAAGCAACTAGACAGCCGTGTGGGGGCACAAAGCACGGAAGCCAGGCTTTTGGATGCTACAAAGCACAGCAGCCACATTTCCTACGTAGCCCTCAGGGAGCAGGGATGAGAACCCTGCTGGAAAGAGAGCCACCGCAGCCCAGAGGAGCCCAGAGCTTCCTGGTGAAGCAGCAGCAATGGGTGCCCTTGCTGGAGAGTGTCCGGACCACATCCCACCCGACCCTCAGCATCTGGTCAGCAGAGAAACTGTGCTCCGTTTCGGCTTCCTCCCCAGTTTCACAGAAATGCTCCCGCCCTTGCAGCACTCTTGGGATCAAGGATCTAGGGAAAATTCCTCATCCTGCTGAGGTCAGAGGAAGCTTCCCTACTTACTTCACTGAGGCAGAAACGCACCATTTCTCTCCCCCCTGCCTTCGCCTCCCCAAAGCCCCCTCCGGAGGTGGTCTGGCTCCCCACATTTACAGTGACTGCTACCTCTTGCTATTCTAGCTTTCAGACTGCAAAAGCTGGAGAGGAGACAACCCCCACAGACGGCAGGGCAAGCCTCTCTATTAATTAGGAGTCAAGTGATGCAAGCGATGTAGAATAGCCCCCCAGGTGCAATGCAGAGGAACCTCATAGCGTTAAGTGGGTCAGAGGCAGAGCAGAGGAAACACACAGTGCAGGCTGGCTCCTCTGGGACTTCAGGAACCAAAAGACATCCAAGGCCATTGTCAGAATTGGGTCCTGAGATCTTAGGCTTTGCAAGTTGTGGCCTGGTCCTCCGCGAGCCAGTTAAAAATGCCCTGACTGACTGATCCAAACCAATTCTAGCGGTGCAGAGCAGACAAAGCTAAATGCTAATTTGCTCATTTGGACTCTGCATGTGGTTGGGAACACAAGCAGTGATGGACTGGTACCAGTCTCAGTGCTCAAGTCTCCTGCTTGCATCTTTCCACTGATGTCCTGATGTCTCAGTCCTACCCAGAGGGACCATCCTTCAGGGAGAAAGGTAAGTGGTCTCACACAGAGCAACATTAGCAACAAGCAGCTTTCTGGAACAACTCTAAAGGCTGCTTAAGAATTCACCCCATCCAATTCCATTCTGAAGGGGACGAGGGTAATGATGAGGTGGAAGAATCCAAGGTACGTGACGATGAAGGTCAATGCAGGAAATCTGTGGCAGAAACAAGATGCAATCTCCAGAGTCCAAACCACAAAGCTCCTGCCCACGTGGTTATGGCCTTCTGTTTTCACATGAACAAGGAAGACTGCTGGATTTCACCCCACTGCTTTGTCACTTGTGCTTCTTTATAAGTACGAGCTAGTAAACTCCAACTAATCTCACAAGCTTTTTGGGGGTTATTTTCCCTAACTGCAGCACGGAGGACAAATCAAGGCTGAGCAGGGGAGCTATCTCCCCCTTCCCTCTCAAAGCTGAGTGCATGCAGGAATCAGCCAGCAGCCACCTGAGCGTATGGGCCACAATACACATGGACGGGCTGCATTACTTCTTGGGTTCTCTCCTGTGCTGTTCCTTCTCCCTTAACACAATTAGTCATCCTTGTTCCCACTCCAGCTAGCGCTGCTCTGGGAGCAAGGCAAGAAGCTTACTGCTGTGACTCAAAGCCTTTGGATCTTCTCGACAGTTCTACGGAAGTGACACTGATGCATTACCATCAGACAACCAGAGGGGACGCCAGCCCAGTAGAGCAGTTACAGCCCCTACCTCGTGCATGACTTTGGCAGACACGTCAGTTCAGTCTCTCAGGGGCCCGTGGTCAGTCTGTTCTCATAGGGCTCCTTCCTTGATGCTTCAGTGCATTGCACCAAGGAGGACATTAGATGATCGTCCCTGTTGCCCTAATCTCTTCTTGTCACTTGTGATCAGTGTCACCAAAGGTCAAAGGACCTTTAAGGTGAGAAGAAGAAAGTGCCAAATTCCTCAAATCCTTTTCTACAGGTGCTAGGACGCCAAGATAAAAAACACTTGAAATACAATGCAGCCATTGGTCACAGCCAACACAGGTTCACAAGGGTGAAGTCCCGTTTAACTTATTTCCTTTTATGACAAGGTTACCCACCTAGCTGACCAAGGGAAACCACCTGATGTAATCTTTTTGGATTACAGCAAAGCTTTTGATAATATTTCTCACAGTCTCCTTCTGGACAAAATGCCCAGCATACAGCTATATAAATACGTAACGCGATGGGTGAACACTTGGCTGATGAGTCAGGCTCAAAGGGTTCTGGTAAATGGGGTTACATCAGGCCGATGGCCAGTCACTGGTGGGGTTCTGCAGGACCCCATTTTAGGGGCAGTTCTCTTTAATGTTTTTATAAATGATCTAGATGTACATATACACACACACACACTCAAATGTATACTAAGTAAGCAACGTAGGAATGGGTGCTGATCTTTAATTTAATTATCCTTCCAACTCTGTAGGCTGCAGGAACCAATGTTTGTCTTGGCAGCTTGCTCTCCCTCTGCCTCTTCAGGGAATGTATTTCACAGGGCTGCTGCCTCGCTTCACTGTTAGTTCTCAGCCCCTTGAGGCAAATCCCTGACAAGAGTAAGCATTTGCATTTCCCTCTGCAGTGAATGGGCACTTCCACTGCTGCTTGCCCAGGGGCTGCTTTGGCCCAGTGCTTTCATGTCTTGCCGCTGCCGTTTCCATGAGACAGCCTTCACAAGTTCTCTGCACCGCCACCTTCTACTGATAAAGTTGCACAGCTCCCTAGTGAATTTACTGAAATTGTCTCTATGCCACCTGCAGTGCAAAAAGCTTCTCCACCCTGCCCTGCCCAAGGGTTGAAACTGCAAAAGCCACCTCAAACAATAACTGAAGGCCAGCTCCAGCTCCCAACCAAACGCTCAGGCCCCATACTCCACTTCTCAGCACGTATCCCAGCTTTGCCAGCTGCAATATCCTGCAGTGTTCACATGAAGAAGCTATTTCAAAAATACCACTCCAGACTGGTTTCACACCAGGATTTGTACAGAAGAGAAGGAGAGGGGAGACCGAGATGCTTTGACCTCTCTACCAAAACTCCTCCAGTTGCCCGTGTTCCCTTGTATTGTCACTTTACTGTGGATCCTGACGGCCCACGGTGAGCTCTCATTCCTGGCAGCACAGGAGACAGTCTGCCCACAGGGATGCCCTCCACTCAGTTGCTGCTGTGTCTCTGCGTTAATCCTTATGCCCAACCATGTGAGTTACTGCTGCTGCATCTCAACCCCTGGTGCATTCCCAGAGTCTCGCTCTGCTCTAACGCTGCTGCTGTCCGTAATTTTCCATTCCTGCGTCCCAGTATTCCCAAGCCCTCACTGCATCCATGAGTTCTCCCCACTACGTAGCCACATCTCAGTACCCCCACTGCTGCTCTTAAACTGCCCACATTTCCAGCTTGGATCAATACCAATTTCCGCCACTTACTTGCCTACCTTTCACCAAGCCCTTCTTTGTTCTGCATAGAAATAAAACTGTAACTGTATCTTGCCAGAAGAATTACTTTTTCTTTTCTTTTTTTTTTTTTTTTTTAAATCCTCCCTCCCCTTCTCTCCCTCTATTCTTCTTTCCCTTCTTCAGGAGCAATTTTATGTAATTTGCAACTGTCTAGCTGCAAATGAAAAGAGACACAAAGCATTTTTGTGAAATATTGAAAAGCTGGCTGCTTTTCCCTCAAATTTCACTTAGCAAGAGGCTTTAACTTGGTGTGTGATCGCTGCATGTCATTAATAACCTCTCCAGTTCCTTTCAGAACTCAGCAAAGTGAAGGCACAATCACGAATCAAAGGCATGGTTTATTGAGATATAATATCATTTCACTGAGCTAGGGAGGAATGTGCCAGGGAGCAGCGAGAAGGTGAAACACTGCACTGCTAGGCTGGCCGGCAGTTGGAGAGGACAACAGATTTAGGAAGGAGCGTGAGGGCTTGATTTTCTCTCTGCATTTCAGATCCAAAGAATTTGCCTCTGTTCAGCGTCCACAGGCTGTGTGACTTTCCCCAAGCCCTGTAAACCTAGGCCACAAAGGAAGATGGTTTCTGTTTTGCTCCTCCGGCAGATCTGCCTCCATCTCTTTTGAGTCTTTGGAGACAGTCAAACTGCTTTATTGGGACTGATTCAGACTTAACCGTGCAGTTTCCCAACTCGTCCTCAAGGAACACGAAGCAGGACCTTTCCACGTGCATGATGCCAAGAGCACTGTGAAGGGCAGGGAGCAGAAGTGTCAGCTGGCTGGGAGGCAGCTGCTGGGCAGGGAACCGGACGTGATGCTGGCACTGTCTGCATGCTGCATGGCATGAGTCGCTACGAGCACACCACGATGTGCTTCCTGCTCATCATGCCTACCAAGCAGGGTTCTGGGCAAACTTGCCTTCCTGCACAGCACCCCTTTGGCTTGTGAACCCTTCAGGTTCACAAGTTGCTGGCCCCATCCAAGGGCCCACACCACGGTGTCTGGGAACAGGCTCCCTGTCTGCACAGCCAGGAGGCTGAGCATTCTTCCTGTTTTCCCCAGCTGTCAGCAAGGGCAGAGATCTTTGGCATCCTTTTAAACTCCTTAGCAAGGCTGGGTGATCAGACACTTCTGCTTATTCAATGATGACAACCTTCACCTCTCTTTTCCAGGAAGCTCCATCATTCCTTCCCCAAGAAAAGATCCCCACGCGTTTGTTACTTCATGACTGGCCTGATGGCAAGCAATTCACCAGCTCTGACGGCAACACAGGTGTTTTGTACTCTGAACACAAGTTTCAGATAATGTAATACACAGCTGACAGTCTTCTTGCTTTATGCCCTAAGTAAACCAACACCTTACAAAAGGGGGTGTAAACTGAAAATCTGTCTACTTTCAGAAAAAGATGTTAATTCTTACTGTCCAAAATAAGCTTTTTGGGATTTAACTTTTGCATTCTATTTAACTACCACACATCCAACAGCCCTCAATTTAAAGATAAACAGATGAAATGTGTTTCATCAGTGCAAAGAGAACTTGATCCCCAAATGGAAGAACTTGCCAGAAACGCCACAAAAGCCAGTAGAGACCATGATTACTCCTACCGATTTATGTAGGAAACCTACAGTAATCAACAACCATATAAAACCTCAGGACAGCTACACCGCAGGTATGGCTCTGCAGGAACAATGTGACAGTGTTCCTAGATGTGCTGACAACCCCAGCATCCAAACCCAGAGGGCATAAGCAATACATCTGTGGGCACAGTGCCAACCCACTGACAGGCTTGGGAGGAGAACCCAGAAACTCTCCTCCAGTTCCCCTACCAAGCTGCCTGAGCACAGTCTAAGGACCCATAAGAAAACATATCAAAGCACTTCCATAAGTCTGTCGTTACCAAATGTCCAGTCTAGGTTAAGAAATTCATTTGTTTCTGTCCAGATTTATGAACTGTTGAGATCAACCATTGGTCTGGTCTCTTTGTCGGCACTGAGACCAACAAAGACGGTCACTTGGGTACCTGTGGCATCTCTGGTTGCTTTGCAGTACAACGGCAAGCATAGGATTACCAACAAAATCCTTCTACGTCAGTTCTGACCTTTGCTGTCTCTAAAGCTGCTGATCCTTGGTCATCCATTCAGATAAAAGTTTCTGTTACCCTACACTGACATTATACGCTCTTAATTTTTTTCCTGTTAATCTCTTTGCAGTAAAGGGATTGTAAATGTGTAAAATGAACGAGAAAATTCTCCTTTATCAGACTCCAGCCCATTTACTGAAATCCTAGAGGTGTGGTCTAGTACATTCTGTTCTCTGTCCTACCCAGGGTCCTCACAACATTTTTGATGAGAGGCTTTGCTACAGAGTTCATAAGAAGATGATCTAGATGTGAATGTACAGAGAAATTCCAGAGTCTTGTTCCCAAAACAGGGAAACAACCAGTTACCTAGCACTCCTGGCTGTGATTCAGTTCCAGAATATTCTCTGTGATCCGCTGGGCCAGAGGGATGGGTGATACTCTAAGGAAACCAGCAAACCGGACTCAGAAAACAGGGCTGGAAGCTACCTCAGGTCAAGCAACCCATGCCCATGCTAAAATCAGCTCTACCCATATCAGGATGGACGTCTGATTTATCCTGGTAGTAAGCATCTCTGAACAACCACTTAAATGACTAAAGAGAATCCTGCCTTCTTGGTCACACAGGGAATTCCCAAAGGAGAAATTAAATGTGAGGTGGTAGATTGTCAACCTGAAGACAGACAGCGCCAAATACAGCACAGCTCATCTTCATCTTAATTGTGAAGCTTAATTACAGCACATTGCTCATTAACTGTCTCAAGACTCACATGTTTGAAAGCACTTAGCTAGCACACACTTCTTACCACTTGATAAGCAGTTTCTTACGTCTCCCATAACATAAAAAGCCTTTAGATCACCACATCCCAGATAAATGTGCTTTGCATTGCTGCTTTAAATACTACCCCATGCAGGACAAATAATAAAGAACATAGTGAAACATGCAACAAATTCCCAATGTAGATGTGCAACAAAACTGAGATTGCCTTGAATCCCCCGAGCCTCACAGGAATAATCTGTCAGGGTCCCTCTACTGATACTACACAAGGACATACCCATCTCTTCCCCACTGTGTTACAGCACTGTTCCAGGACTCATCACGCCGCTCCTCCAACCTTCAGCTTGTTATAACAGACTGCCCAGGACCACCACACACAGAAGATTACATTGATTTAGCTCAACGGCTGGTCTTTTCCCTCTCACAAAGTTAACTCCGTTAGTATTTGAGTACCTCGTAACCTGTAATCTTCCCCCTCGCTGCCTTGAGGTAACAGAATCTTTACTGGTTCAGGTTAAGTGGTAGTCAAGTTAGGTTCTTTGTCCAGCCCTCAAATGCCAACACAGGCCCATGCAAAAAGGGAGTACAAGTAAACAAACATGAAAATATTTGTGTGGAGGTCTTGGGGGGCGCTGGGAGAGGTAAGGGAAGCTGTCTAGACCAGGACTAAAGAGGAAATGTTATGGTTGAGAATTCCTTCCCCCCTCTCCAGAGACCCCTGGTTTACATTAATTATCCCATTGCCTTGAGCGCTCAGGGCCTCCTGTGAGCTTCCGCCTCCAAGTATCCAGTGCCTCCACCTACCCAGCTACAAACGAATCTTTCCAACGCATTTGCTCAGCCTCCTCAGCACAGCAAGGGAACTGCCCAGCCAAAGCCCTCACAGCATACTGAAGCGGGAATGGCAACAATTCAAAAACTCCTCTCAGTGTGCCAGCAGGTCCCAGGGAAGCAGGAGGCTTGCCTGCAATGAGGGGCCTGATCCACACTACCTCGTCGCCTGAGATCCCGACTGCACTTTGCTTCCAACACCAGCTGTAGAGCAAGGAGGACTCAGGAATAAGCCACAGGTAGCTCAGCACACCTGGAAGAAAAGGGGCTGGTACCTTGCTGGGCACATACACTGCACCCCAAAGCATCAAAGCTCCTTAGTGACAGCAACAGATAGCTGGAGAAGCCACATCACACCACAGAGACCAAGGAGCAGCACAGAAACAGGCTTGGCTGGAGTTACATGGGGCAGCCTTGGCAAAGCAGACAAAAAGCAGCAGCTCTGAAGAGCAGCCCTGTGCTTTGGCTCTCCCCTCCCTGTTCTAACTCTCAAACCATACTCCTCTTTCACAAGCCATTTTCCACCCTCGCTCCCTCCCCAACAACACCCTGTTCGCCAGCCCACGGTATGAGTTCCAGGCACAATTCACTGGGACTTACCCCTGGCAAAGTCTTCTGTTCATGTAATGCTGTCTGGGCTTTGATGGCAGAGTCTCTGGCACAGTATGTGAGGAACGCACAACCTGCAGTTGGACACAGTAAGCATCGAGTTAGATGTGCAGTTGCAGATGCAAACCAATGCAATGTTTCTCTTTGGTAACAGCAGGTGACCAAGGTACATGAACTACGCACATGCTGGCCTGTTCCAGCAGACCTGCATCCCAACTGTTCTGCTAAGGTGAAGATGAAGTGCGCGGGACAGCCCTCACATGAGACTTGACTGCTTTCTTCTATATTTCTTCTATTCTATTTATTTACGTATTTTATGTATTTTAGTGGACGGAGAGGGCAAGGTTTGCTGATTAAAGGGGCAAACATTACCAAGTCTGGATGTACCGCCAACTCTAGGGAAACAGGCAAAGGAACAACAGTAAAGGTCTTTCAGGCCTCGTCCAAGGTCCGTTGAAGTTGCGGAAACTGGTCCCAGTGAAAGAACTAAGTTTGAAACCGGTGTTGAGAAAGGTGAGAAACAACAGGAGAACAAAATGCAGGCTAACATTACCTGTGGGTGAAACAGCCCAAAAGACAAAGATCAGAAGGGATGCAGGGACCGCTATGATTATTGATACCAAAAAAAAATAACCAAGGAAAGTGGAAAAGCATCCAAGATTTTAGGCTGATACAAAGAGCCACAGTCCAGATCCAGGCAATCACAGAAGGCCACAGAAGGAGAGGCTTGGCTCTCTGTGCCATACTTACACCTATACAGTGTGCGCACACATCAGTATACGTACCCATGACAAGATCTGACCCAACATCTTAGCCTAAAACTGGAACCATCACAGCAGGGGAGGAACTGTAGTCCCTCCAGTAAAAAGAGGGATCGTCTTTGGGTGCTCCGATGCTAAGAACAATCAAATGAAACTAAACAAAGGAAAAAGTTGGCTGGTTATCAAGAAACATTTCCTAGCAGAGGGAGGATTTATTAGACTGTGGAATGATCTCCCCAGGGAGGTGCCTGGAGCTCTGTCACTTGAGTTGTTTCAGATGAGGCTGGGCAAAGCGCTGGAGAATAAACTCAAATGCTAGAACACATCTGACCCCCTCACTCACACCCCTCCAACTCCCAGTGGCATTTCACATCCTAAGCAAAGGCAAGACATGTCCCTTCAGCTTGTTACCGAATGCCAGCATGGATACAGTCGTGCCAGGGTTGCAGAGGCATCGTTACAGCCCAGAGAAGCCTGCTCTTTTGCCCTCACTTTCTCATGCCTGGCTTGGCATTCTCCAAAGCCTCTTCAGCTCCCTTTGGATCCAGTAGTGAAGACAGGAGAAGGCCTGCCTGGATCTCTCCCCCCTGCCCCAGAGGTGCTCCATGGTACAGAACATTTTTAGGCCACGGGGAAGCCAGCTGCTCAGGACAATGCCAATCCACGGCAACAACATTATGCTTTTCTTTTACTCCAGCTCCCATCAGTCGCTGCAGCTGAGCAATTCTTACCTGTCCTCACAGCTCCTGCTAGAACCCCCCCTCTCCACAAACAGCACAGGAGTATTAGGTATTTCTAACAAATAATTAAAGCTCCTTATTGGACAGGTTTTGAACTGAGAATGCTGCTCCAAGGCAGACATGGGATCACCAGCTAATTTAACAAATGCAACAGGAACAGAGAACATGCAGGTAAACTTTACTTCTCATGGCAAAGGCAGCTAGCCCTACCGCGGGGGAGAAGCACCCCTTTGCCTTCTCTCTCCCCTCTCAGACAGCTGTGATGTCAAGCATGAGGAAAAGCCTCAAAAGCACCTGTATAACCAGAGAGACCAAAACCCATTTTTAACAGATTTGGAGGCCTGGTCACCAAAGTTCCAAACACAGATGCTGGCCTGCTTGATTCCACCTGCTGCACTGAGATAATCAGGGTGAGATTTAGCACATAAAACTCTCAAGTCGGGAGCTGTGAACTAGCAATTTATCAGATTTGTATGCATTGGTACCATGTCCACATATAATGATGACAACATCCTTTCCTCAGCCTGACAGAGCCACCCAGATACGGAGAAGAGCGCCCTTCTTTTATCAGCAATCTACTCAACAGTGGGAAGACATTCACAGAGCTGCAACAGGGCCCAAGTCACTCTCACTTCCACGTTTCCTGCTTTAGTTAACAGCAAATTCAGGTCACTGGCCGACAGGCTCATGCCACCCTGGGCACTTCTAACACCTGGCCCGTTGTGCCTGCTGAGACACAGAGCTAGAAATGCCCGGGGCTGTTGGGAGCTTCAGCATCACCAGCTGCTTCCAACGTGCTAACGCTAGACAGAAACGGAGAGAGCAGAGCCTTGGCCTCTGAAACAGCGAACCCACCTGCTTCAGCACTCGCTGCATCAGACAGAACTGGGGAGTCTGACCAAATCCACTGGGAGCTGAGTGCTGGTTCATGGGTGGAACACACGGCAGGACAGGTCGGATGCCCACTCACCAGCTGTGTTATAAGCCACCAAAGGCTCCACGACATGCAAGAGGGAAAAGAATGAGGCAGAGAGACTCTGGACTTTGCCAGCCGCCCTTTGGCAGCAGAAACAGCACCAGGGGCTGCTCCAAAGGGTCACAAAAGCCTTCCAAAGAGCTACAAGCCAGGAAATGCCCTTCCCACCTTCCCAGACGTCAAACACAGACCGTCCAACTGAAAATCCTGGCCTAGGTTGTCAGCTCCCTTTGAAACGAGAGACATGGCATGCTGCTACCGCACAGATACTGCACAGGAAGCCACCCTGTCCTCCAGCAAGAGCATTTATTAGTGACAATACTCTGCTTTGCCATCCTCTGGCATCTGCCCTCCCTCAGCTCCTCTGTGCGTGTGACCATGAATAATTAGTTCATTAAAATGGAAAAATTCATTAAAATCTTGCAAGAAGATAAACGGGCAGGGAGGATGGACTTTACCAGTTGCTGGCCTTCAGGGGCTTGTCTGCCAGCCTGCAGCACAGGAAAAATCAGGGAAGACAGCAAAAACAACCAGAGCGCTGGAATTTAGGGAGGCTGAATACTGAAAGAAAACAGGACTCAAAAGTTAGCAGGGAACCCACTCCACAGGTCTTCCCTGGCTGTGTGCTTGGGTGTATGTCTATCCTACATCTGTAACTGAAAGCAGTTGGTGTCCCATGAATTACAGGCTCCATCTTGGGACCACACCACACGTCGGTGCCAGGCCTCCCAGAACGAGCTACCACCTAGATGGACAGACCTGCATTGTGATCACGCTTTGCCTCCACTTCCAAGAGGCGATGGGGTACGCTGCCTTTGGCTGACTACAGAAGAGGTTGCATGGTTTGCATGGGTGCTGCTCTCCAAAGGCTGCGTGTGGGTCAAGGTGCTTCACACTATTACCTACCCATCCTACTCCCACCGGCTCCAGAAAGGTTTTCAGCTCCCCGCAAGCAAAAACCAGCCTTGTTCCACTTGCAAGACACTACAGCAAAAGATATTATGTGCCAGACTCTCCCTACAAACCACACATTGACTCTGGGATTTACAGTCCCTTCAGATCCTAAGCGTTACTCTAGACATCAGCAGTCTAAAGCCTTGAGTAAGAAA
Source organism: Anser anser (assembly GCF_964211835.1). Lineage (NCBI taxonomy): Eukaryota > Metazoa > Chordata > Aves > Anseriformes > Anatidae > Anser > Anser anser. The sequence goes on from NC_139746.1 coordinate 525,080, forward strand.
AGGCTGTCAGTTTACAGAAGAGAGGGCTTTCCAGATTCAACTTAGCATTTAAAATCTTGTCAAATACTTCAGCAGGGGAAGCAGGGAGTCAGCAGGGAGCTTATCTACAAGCCTACAGAAGTTGAGTCAAAATTCAGCTGCTAGTGAGGCACAGGACACTGAGATTGTTATTGCATCCTTGCCCTTTGGAAAAGCCACCCACCTGTCCCCAGACGCCCCGTGAGAGGGTTGCTCCTGCCCCTGCGATTTCCCAGCAGTTCAGTTCCATATCTCATACTACAGAGTCTCTTGGCTTCCTCTCTCGTGGCACTGCAAGGAAATCCATGCAGGAGAGCACAGCTGACACTCTTGTAGGAACTGCATCCTGCCCAATCCTGGAACCTGCGGCCAAAAATTTCCACTTGATTCTCCCTATTCAGTCTCCTCTGACCCATTCCAAAAGCCTGTTCAAATGCCTCCCTGTTCTTTCCATGAAAATATTAGCTTTAAGAAAAACACAGCCATTAACATGCAAATACATCTGTGATTAACATAAACAGAAACACTGCCTCATGAATACTATTAGGAGACTGGAATAGCATCAACTACCAATAGCCAGGATCCTGAGGCCATTTACAGCCAGGCACTAACAAAGCCACTTCATAACTCTGTTCGTTTCTGCCACACCTGTAAGATCTTCCTCTGCCTCCAGAGAATTCATCAGTTCTCAGCACACGTACAAAGCAGTCCACAGGGGATAGCTCTTGGACTCCACAGTCCAATTCACACCTTCATGCCCCCATTCGGCCCTTTCCATCTTTCTGTCCTCCCTGGGGACAGGAGGAGCTGCTCAACTCCCAGTGTTAAGCTGCAAGGGATTGCAAGAAGAGTTGTTGGTCTTTACTGGTAGTGCTGGCTTCTCAGACAAGTGCTTTTCCCCATTTTGCAAAAGAAAAAGAAAAAGCAGATGGAAGATGCATGCAAGCTCTCAATCACTTCTTGCTGCAGATCAGGGAATGGGGGGAAAGAAAACTGAATCTGCTGTTTCAGCTGCCCCAGGAAGATTCTGTATGGTACAGGGATGAGTGCATAGGATTTGCCAAAGCCCTTCCACAGCCCAGGGGCTGTGAAGCCCTGACCAGGCCCTGCGACAGTGCTTCCCCTGCTGCTGGCACCCTGCAGGCCTGCTGATACCAAGGGGAGCAGAGCAGCTCCTCGCCAACTTAGCCTTCTTGCATGCAGCCTACACTGAGACCCAGTAAGATGGAAGGGGAAGACTGGAGCCAGGGATGCCTGGACTGTGGGTCTAACTTGTTCACTGGGTATTAAACCCCTCCACATCCTTGTGGAGGAATGACACGCGTTGCTGAGTCCCAAACCAGGCTGAGGGTCTACACATAACCCAAGCCAGCAGGAAAGGAATCCCAATCTTTCCATTTGAACAAAACAGAGGGACCAAAAGAAACGGAAGGTGTGTGGAGATGGCTGTACAGCAGCTATCAGAAGAACCTGCACATCCGAATGGCCTTCTCTGGACAGAACAGAGCACAACAATGCCTGACCAACACCTGCATCCACTCAAAAACATCAAAACCAAAGGAATATTTATTTTGCTGCAAGAACCCTGCATTTAGCAAGTTCCTCTCACACCGATCTAGCTAATACCAGTGCTGCCCCCTCTAACTTCCTATCTCCAGAATCTGCCTCCTGCCTGGAACACGACCTCAGAGCACACAGCCTGTATTAAATAAGCCAACCGCAATGAAATGTGCAATCACCTCATGCCTCGGGCCCATTCTCCTCCTACTGGGTTTGGAACCTGGCTGCTCGCTGTCAGACGGTAACAGGTTTGGACTCGGTCCCACACGCACAGACACACGAGCACTTGACATTTTGGTTCTGAGGTCCCAAGTCAGACTCGCTTCTTCAGCTAAATTCAAGCCAGCCCAACTCTGACAGGCTTCAATGAGGAACGCTGTCTTTTTATGTTGGGGCTAGATTTGACTTTTTGTTTGGAAATAAACTCATTTTTCTGTTGTCCCCTTCTCTCTCTGCTCAGTTTGGAAGTGTTTGACTAGCCATGGCACCCACAGTTTGGGTTGGTTTTTGCATTTTGTCTTTTTTTTTTTTTTTTTTAAAGTTTTCACCACAACATGAAACCAAAGGCATCAGGACTGAATGCAACTCCCCCCCCCCTCTAGCGGGCACCACCACACAGCCCCATCACAAATCATTTTAGGGCACAGAGGCCCAGGCCAGGCACCAACAGTTTTACAGGTACTCGCTGTAGGTTACCTGCAGGCTGGCTATGCGTGTGCCGGGCAGCGGTGCTAAGATCACTCTGTCAGATTTCACAGCAAGCAGGCTCTGTGAATTCCTGTTCATTGCTGGAGCAGCAGTGATCCTAAGATCCTAAACGTCTGCTACGGGTGGGCTGGAACTGCTCCACAGAGGGAGCTGACATCCTGAACGCGACAGCTATTCAAAATACAGCTTTCAGACGCAACAATAAACGTAGCTAAACAAGCCTCCTCAAACTTTTTAGCATACGCTAAAGCTCTTCCAGCGATCTAGTGATCCAGAAGGCCCCTTATCTCTCCCAGCCGCCACCGTAAACAGCAGGTTTGGCTGCTTCCATTCTTTGTTACGCAGACTTCAGGTTTGTGGCACCGTACCACGGCCAGGGAGGGGGTCTGAGGGCACGGCGGGAGCTGCCGCCCCTTTCCCGAGGGCTCCTGATGGGAGCCTCGGCGACCCCGGCCCGCCCGGCGACCCCGGCCCGCCCGGCGACCCCGGCCCGCCCGGCGACCCCAGCCCGCCCGGCGACCCCGGCCCGCCCGGCGACGCTTTTGTCACGGCGGCCCCGCTCCAGGCCGGGGCCGCGCGGGGGCTGCGGGGCGCCGGGGGCTCGGCGGGAGGGAGGCGGCGCGGGCCGGGCCCGGGCTCGGGGCCGCCCTCGGGCAGCGGGTGGGAGGCGCCGAGCCCTGGGGACGGGGGAGCGGGGGCAGAACCGGGTCGCGGGGAGCCGGCGGGGGCCGCTCACCCTTGTGCATGCCGGTGTAGCGGTCCTTGAGCACGGTGAGCTCGTAGATCTTGCCGAACTGCTCGAAGAGCGGCTTGAGGTCCTTCTCCTCCAGGTTGCGCGGGATCTGCCCCACGAAGAGCTTGATGGCGTCCAGGTCCTTCATGCTGCCGGGCTGCGCGGGGGGCTCCGCGCCGCCGCTGCTGCTCATGGGGGAGGCTCGGCGCGGCGGCGGCGGCGGCGGGGCGGGCGGGAGCGGCGGCGGCTGCCTCCTCGCCTCGCCCTCGCGGAGTCTGGCCATGCCCCGCGCCCGGCGCGGCTGCGGGCGGGCGGCCGGGGGAGGCAGCGCGGCTGGGAACGGCCCCGCCGCCAGCGCCGCCGCCGCGGCTCCACAAAGCAGCGCTCGGCAGCGCCCCCTGCGGGCCCGCGGCGGCGGCGCGGGGCCGGGGCCCCTCGGCCGGGGGCGCCGCGCAGCTGCGGGAGGCTGCCGCGGCAGGAAGGGGTCCGCGCCGCCCGGGGCCCCGGGCCCGGCGCCCGCAGGCGAGCTCCCGGCGGCCGCGGGCGGGCCCGGGGCTCTCGGCAGGAGCTCCTGGAGGAGCTGGTGCTCATCCCAGGACAGCCTGCCCCGGGCTCTCAGGAAACGAGGCACCGTTGTTCCTTGCGAAGGGGGAGCTTGCTCTGTCCTGCTGGCAGATGAGGCAGGCCGCGACCCACTGCCTCCGCGACCGTATTCTGAAATCAGTATCGAGCCCCGTTCCCCTCGGTGTCTCGGCACGGGGGGCTGGAGGCAAAGCGACTGCCTAAAGCAGAAAATTTCCCGACCACAACAGGGCGGCGAGCACCACCCCAAGAACCTGCCCTGAGGCTGAGCTGCAACATCACCCCCCTGGCCCCTTCCTGACAACCCTGGCCAGGTCCCTCTGTCCCAGGCCCACCTGGACAAAAGCCCCCTGCTTTTGAAAAGCTCAGCTTCTACCCGCGGCCTGGCTGCAGTATTTCCAGCCAGGTCCTGTTCAGGCTGCAGTGGATGGTCTGAAGCAGCTGGCACGTCCTTGTTTCAGCAACCATTGTTGCTGCCAGGGGCAGACCTGCCTCCTTGCATCACCACGGGGACTGCTCTCCCACCAGCTCCTCCAGCTCACACAGATGCTGTGAGGCAGCAGAGGACATCGGCTGTCTGAGAAGCACATTCAGGTGGCCCAGGCCTTCTCATCATTGCTCCCATCTCTGCTACACCAGGGTGATGCTCAGGCACCAAACACCCAAGGCTTTTGCCCCATGAGGAACGGCTGCCCTCACCAGCGCAGTCGCAGGGACACAGCCCGGGCCCACGGCTTTACAAAGTAGCAGGGTGCAGGCGCAGCTTGGCCTCTCTTCTCCACCTTGCTCTGCATCTCTGCCAGCAGCTTCCTGCCAGCTCCCAGTACTCTTGTCCTGGATCCTGAGGGTGGACGGAAGCAGTGGGCAGAGGAGGGGAGACCTGCTATCCAACACATGCACCCGGTGAAACAACAGCTCCATGCTCCCAAACACAGCAGCCCAGCTCAAATTCCCCTCGTGCCTGCTCCTCACATCCTATCCTCCTTCCTGCCCTCTCCCCACAGTGCCCCACGTGCTAGCTCACACAGCTTGCCTCCCAGGGCACTGGCTCAAATACTGCCCAGATGTTATACCTGATTTTACCAAAAAAAAAAAATCTGACTCCAGGCCCCTGCAGCAGGAGAGACTTGTAGCAAGTTTCAAAGCTTGCACCTGGGCAGGAAAGGTTAGGAGAAAGTGGCTGAAGCATCAGGGGAAGGAAAAGAGAGGTCCCAATCCTAGGAAGCAGAGGGAAGAAAAATGAGAGCACAGTTCATGTATGAGCAACCTGGCTCCCAGGTTGAAGCCACAGCAAATGATAAGCACCCCCGTAGAACCAGAGGCACACACTGGCCCTAAACAGAAAGTAACTGTGGATTCCTTCCTCTTCATTACTGTGCTCAGCAGACAATTGCAACCCTTCTCCATGAGTTTTGTACCCTTCTTTCTCTAGCCCTGGCTGTCATCCTCGCCTGCATGTGCAGCTGCCAGAGCATTTATTCAGAGCCAGCAGGTGAAAGAGAGCTTACTGGAATTTGCATCCAGGATTTTTACTCAAATGGACTCACAAAGGCCCTCAGCTTGTTGCAGCCTGGCCCAAACCCAGGGGTCACTGCAAGGTGTCTCCATGTTCTTGGTGTAGAACTGCCTTGGGTTTGAGGGTGGCACCAGTCCTAAAATTCACCCTCAAAAATAAACTCCCCTCCCCACACTGGTCAAGCTTCCTGTTCATATTTCCTGCAGACATTGCCAGGGTTATGCCATATATTCAGAGGCCACAGATGCATCAGCTGGGAAGCCTATGACATGTCAAACCATCCTCATTTTTAACAGCTGCAAACAAATACGACAACCGTAAAACCAAGGCACATTTATCACAACAGCAACAAGCTCTACCTTGGATGATCGTGGCTAAGCAAGTCATATTTTCAAGTACCCTTCCTTGCCTAGTCTGTTTTTTCATGCCAGGTGCTCCAGCACAAGCTGCTCTAGGTTTATGTTCTGGCATGAGAGACCTGGCGCCTCAGGTAGAAAGTGTCTATTTAGAGGGAAAGAATCCAGTATCTTTTGGAGTCCATGAACAGACATATTATAATAGTCCCTGTCTGCAGCAGAGAAAAATAGGCATAAAAATACTGCTGGTAAATGGGAAAGAGAACAGCTGTCAGTCAGCACCTGGAAAGAGTTTACAGAGCCAGATGGAGAATATAGCACAGTAAAAGGATTAAGGGGTAGATAAAAGATAGTCATAGCACCAAGAGAGAGTGAAAAGGAGAAGTAACAGGTCACCTTTGCAGATGACAAATAAGTTGCTTGTGTCACTGAAGAAGGCTGGGAGAGCTGAAAGGGGGCACGGCAGAGCTCAGTGGCATAATTCCCAGGGAATGAAGGAACAGGTTATTCCCAAACCTGAGACAATACTTCAAAAAGAAGCTTTTAAAGAAAAAACACATTGTGTGCTGAGGATGTTTCACGTGTGCAGAGAGATGTTTGCCAGAGAAAAAGAAAAAAAAAAACTGCTTTCTTTAAGCATCTCTGTGCCTTCCTGGCTTCACGCTGGCATAACAGTCGTTGGATTTAGACAGAAGCAGCTCATGCTAAAAGGTGTAGAGGCCCAGTCCTGTGGCCAGAATTTGAGAAGGGCTCAAAGGATAAAGGAACGGCAAAATACACATTACATTAAGAGTGCCTGTCCTTTCTTTCTGGCCCCTAAAGGCATTGAGGAATGGAGAGAATACCAGCTGTGGCCCTGAACGTCCACATCACGTAGGAGACAGCACTTGAGGCAGAAGATCTTCACAGCAGCCCAGGGGGAGAGATCTTTCAAGGATCAATCAAAACAACCTGCCTTCCCCCATTTGCTCCCTAGGCAGTAGGGCCAAAGGTCTAGTTAAAAATGCCTTGGCAGAAAATACCCCAGCAACAATAAGGTATCTGAAGCAAATATCGGTTCCTTCGTGTCACTTGAAGGTTTCTGCTCTGGAGTAAGAGGTTCTGCAGAGAAAACTGCTCCGAAACAGACAGATTGACAGCATAAGAGAAAGACAAGCAAAAGAGTACAACTTACTGCTATAACCTTTCATCCTCATTTACCAAGACTTTGTTGGTTACTTTTGGTTGGGGTAACAGATATCCAATGAATCTCACATTAACTTTTTAACATTTTAACTTTACGACAAACCAAAAATTAACTATTTCTTAACTTCTGGTCATAAAATCCACAAGCCTTATCTCTAACAGCAGGCAGATTAGAAACGAACAAAGATTCCAGATATTTTTCTGATCAAGAGCAGCCATCCTTTGAGGATGTATTAAAAAAGCCTTGTTGCCTGTTAAATACTTGGGGTAGTTTGCAAACTGCTTCTCCTAACTCCTAAAGAGAAAACCAGTTAGAAAGCAATAGAACAGCTTCCTTCTCTCTCAGTTAAGGGAAGGCCACTCTTTGGCTCTAGAACCACATAATATTGAGCTGATCAAGTTCAGTTAAGCGCTGATGATTTGACCCGGCGCTCCCCCTCCACTCCCCACTCTCCCTCAGTAGTACTCCTGGAGTGGCCATCATGTATGGAGGTGGTTGTTCTTGTCACACGCTTTAGTCTGGGTACCCCAGGGCTGGGACAAAAGGATGGAGCCTCCCTCGCATCTTGGGGTTCACGTCTACAGCCTGTGCTTCAGGAGTACGTGACCAGCCTTACCCAACCAGTGAAACATTTCTGCTGTGGATGCAGAAATCGGGCTTTGACTGCAGTATGAGCAGTCTTGCCCACATACCTACACCTTTGCAAGAGCTTGCAAAGCTTGATCTTATGACAGTTCATTGATGAATGACTGTCAGGACTGCCACAATCCTACACCCCGCATTTTAGGATGATTTGAGGTGAGAAGCAGCAGCATCTTTTTGCAAGCCATCTAATAAAAGCCAAGAGCTTTAAACTCCAGAGGACTGCCAGATTTACAAGACCATTTGCCTCTACTCCCCTTTCCTTCCTCAGCTCAGTAGCTTTTCGTATACTTCTAGCATTACCTAGGGACTTTATCTCTCAGGTAATTTTCTAAGCACTGTCCCATTCTTACTGGGAAGTTACTTTCTCAGCCTGCTTTTTCCTTTTTCTCTCTTTTGTTTTTTTTTCCTAAGTTCTTTATCTTCTCATTACATTTAGCCTCTGAAGAGTGTATTACGGCATTATATCAGTGATACTCCCCAGGAATAAGCTTGCAGCATAAACAACCTGCCTTTGCGACACTGATGCTCTCTCACTACTGGAGTCAAAGAAATACAACACTGGGCTAGAGACTAGCTGAACGCAGGATCAGAGGGGAATGCCTCAGTCATTAAGTCTGCCTATTTCCACCCCCCACACAGCTACAGGACCAAGCCCTTCAAAATTTAGTTAAGAGACAGTTTTATGGGGAAAGATTTTTTTTTGCTCTCTTGCTATCCCTAGCGAAAGTTATAGCAGTTACAAGTTCAGCATTTAGGAAAGCTTATTTTCAGTTCACAGCTCCACCCCGCATCTTCCACCCAACCCTGAGCTGTTGCAGCCCCAGCACCTCTACAGAGCAAGGGCCTTAGTACCTCCTACTTCACTGAGGTGTTGCAAGTGTCAGATGGATATATTTAAGAGCAGGAAGCATTCGGATACTATGGAAACCAGGGCAAGGGAAGAACCTAAAATAGATGGAAGACGCAAGCTGTTGCAAAGTCTGGAAAAGTCTGAGGAAGGCTATGCTTGCCACAGCCAATATCAGAGTGTGAACCGTTCAGAGCTCAAGCAGAAAACACCCTCTTTCTACTCTTCCCATAGCTTGCAATTTTTCCTCTTTCTATCTTAGGCTTTTAATTTCCCCTCTGTTTAATAAGCCTCCTACTTACAAGCTCCTTTGAATGATTCACATCCTAGCTTGCCTTTCCCATGGCCTGGAGTAGACTCCCGTCTGACTGCAGGATTACTGGGACTATACCATAAGAATAAACACTAAAGAGCACTCTCTTGAAAGAGAAATACGATAGCAACCTACCAAGAAGGGTGCCTGAAACAAGGAGTTAAGTTGCCAGCCTGTGAAACACTACCTCACCTCCTTGTAATGCAAACACATTTATTGTGCGTATTCACCCTCTACAAACAAACCAGTTGCTGAAGTATAACAACACCCTTCTTCACTCAAAAAAAAAAAAAAAAGTCCCACAAACACAGAAAGTACTTGGAATAGCCAAAACGGCATGTGGAAGAAACACAGAAGATGCCAACATGAAGTATACAAAAGCCATCTTACTCAACACCCAACCAAGTGGAAGACAGTAACAGACGCGGAGCAGTCAAAGCACTCCACAGGGTAGACTGCCAGCCATCCACCCCTGGAAAGCCAGGCTGGAGTCATGGTTCCCTCACTAGCACAGACCTCAAGGCTGCTTGAGAGCAGAAGTGCTTTAGTCTTACTTCACAGCACTGGCTCTAGTTCCACCTGCTCATTACAAGCTAGTTCTTGAAGATAAGAAGAGTCTCTGGCCTTTTTAGCATTACCACCACCTCAATGACGAAGCCCCAGCCAGGCAAGGGAAAAGCTCCGGGTAGGAATTCTTGGCCCTAGGATTCTCAGTGCATTCAAAGGGAAAGAAACTGACTGAAGGTGTCCAACATTCTTCGTCTTAGAATATCTTGACTGCAGCATCAATATCAGGAATGATTTTCTTCAGCTGGTTCCACTCTTCTGCAGACAGGGCAATCCCTAGAAATAGAGGAAGGAGAGGTTTCAGAGCAGGTAAGGAGTAAGCATCAAGTAGCGCCCCATACGGGCTCCTTCAGACTAGCTACAGAAGGGAAAGCTGGAATCTGAGGTAGAGGCCCAGACCAGAAACAGAGGCAGCCTTCTGAGCATGGCGGTTGTGTCAGTGCTTCAGCACTCGCATCAAGAAGTACCCAGTGCTATCACAGAAGCACCATGTGAGAACATAAGCTCAGGTTGCCTTTCAGGGAGTCCCACAGCCCCTTAGAGTCTATTCCCTAGAAAAATGCCCACTGACATCAGCTGGAAAGGGATTCTAGGAAAGTCTTGCTCCACCCAGCAGTTCGGACGCCATCCTTTCCACGGCCCAAAGGGAATGCCAGCTCAAGCTCTATTTAGAAAGCCTGCTGCTAACAAGAAATTGGTACTATAGCTTCAACACTAGAGAAGAACTGGCTTCTTTTTAGATCCAGTAGAGATAAGGTCTTCATCTCTCTTAGGAAACAAATATGGTGGTGAAATTGCTGAGTGCGTTCCAGCAAGATGTTACCAGCTTGTTCCTTTTGGCTCTGTTAAGAAGTACATTAAAGAACTAGGGCCTGAGCTTTATTAGTTTCTCTAGATAAAAGTCAGGGGCCAAGAACTCCTGAGAAAAAACAGCAGAGGTATTACTTAAATGAAGAATATTTCTTCACGATTTCTGTTCTAACAGATCTTCTGTCTTATTTTCCAGCTGTGCTTCTTCCAGATTGGAAGGAGCCCACAATGCTCCTTCCCCTCCCTGCACCAAAAGACACAGAAAGCCTTCATGGCTCTGCTTCCAACTTTCATTATTACAGTGTAAACAGTTCCCTCTTTGTGAGTAATTTATAGTTGTAACTTCTCTGAAGAAAATTAGTTTCTGTAAGGAAAAACAAGTTTAGTGGTTATGAAGCAAACTAAGCTGAAAGAAATTCATCTGCCTTGACACAAAAATCAATAGCAAGGACCAAAAGGTTCCTCAAGGAATCCCACATTATCTGAATCTTTGCTGAGCACTACAGCACACGTGGCAGGAGGGAAGAGTGACCTAACAGTCTGCAGCCCATGAACTTTGAGGCAAGCTGGCAAGTCATTGTCAAATTCTCAGAGCAAAAGGCCTACACTAAACAGTGACTCATCAGTTAAAGAGCTCTGAAGAAAAATGTGTTTTCTCTGTCGCAGCTCCCTTTGCTTGCATCGACTGCTCAGGTAGCACTGCTGCAATGAGCCACCAAGTTGTGCCACTAGATCACATCATCAAATATCTTACTAGGAAAAAGGCACACCTAACCCAGTGACATGGAAGTCTCAGCAGGGATCCAGGAGAGTCTTAACATTTCCACCTCCATGCAGAAGGGGAAGGTTGGATTTGTTTCTGAGAGGCTCTCCTTGCCAAGCACAGCTCCGCCATCAGATTACAGGTAAATCTACAAAATGCCACCTTTCTGTCCTCAGCATCATCAATGCCAAAAGACAAGTTTGTCTGCTAGCAGTAGGTCACTAGGACTAGTAGGCAGCAGAGGCAGTGATTTCAGCCTCCCCTCCTCCACCACACAGTTCTGCCCCTGCCAACAGCCCGAGAAGGGACTGCTGATCAGAGGTGGAACCAGAGTCCTTCACAGCAGCTGACAGCACCGCTCCTCATAGCGGTCCTGCCAACCTCGAGATCTCACCAGAAACTTGTACTCACCCCTGCTTTGTGCTTTCTTCAGCTTTCGCCACGCAGACTGAGAAAGCTCTAAACGCTCTCAGCTGTTTGCTCAGCACCCCAGCCCCACAGCGTGGCACACACAGATCTCCCTAATGCTGAGAAGGCAATGCTAAGCCAGAGGCAGAACCACCGCCTAAAGAAGGTAGCTGTACCTTTCCTCCCTGGCTTCATGTCTCCCTCCTTGTCCACATAGAACTCCCTGATGTCCACGAGGACCTTCCCCTTGAAGCAGGACACTCGGACATATCGCATCTTCCCAATCTGCAGGTGTACAGAACCAGTGTTAAGCCCAGCCCCGTGACAAGCTCCTCTGCAGCCCGCAGGGCTGCTGAGTCATTCACAATGCCAGAAGAGTGCTGGAGAAACAGCGGGCAGCCAAGGTGCACCCCAGGAAGTCCGCCCAGCTACGAAATGCTCCGTTACAGCACAGGAGGTGACGACGGGGAGCCCCGTACGAGGGGAAGGAAGGTGTGTTCCTGGAGCCAGGCTCTGCCCTGCGTACCTGGAACATGCCCTCTTCTTCGCTGTCTTGTCCCTGAGGCTTTGCTGTCACCCCTGGAGGTCTGGCCTCACTTTTTGGCCTTTTCTCTGACTTAGAAGACATTTCTTTCTTTCTTTTCTAGAAAGAGAGACCACCAGCTCCAACAGCCACGGCGAAGGAGCCGCAGCCCCTCACCCCGCGCGGCGCCGCGGGTCCAGGCCCGCAACCAGCGCGCCCCGCGGCCGCCGGGCACCTCCACAGCCCGAGGGGCGCCGGGCCTGGGGCCGGCCCCGCAGCAGCGGCACGGCCGCCCCCGGGGGGCGCAGCGGGCCCGGCCCAGTGGTGAAGCGGCGGCCGGGCGGCTCCCCCTGCGCCCCGGGGCGGTGGCTGCGGTTACCTTCGCCCCCTCCCCTCCTCCTCCGGGCCCCCGGCCGCTCGGCCCCGCCGGCTCCTCGGCCCCGGTCATCCCGCCGGCAGCGCCGGGCCCGGCCCCCCTCGCACCCGGCGCCCGCAGCCGCCCGCCCGCCCCCTCGAGGGGCCAGGCCCCGCCTGGCACCGCCCCGGGGCCGCCGGGAGGGCCCGGCCCGGGGAGCCCCGCTCCAGCGGCGAGCGAGGGGCCCGGCCCGGGGGCAGAGGGGCTGCAGCAGGCAGAGCCCGCCCGGGGCCTGCAGAGGTGCCGCTCCCCACCCCTGCTCTCTTCAGAAGGCGGACGGCACGGGTCGCTTGCAACATTTGTAATTTGAAGGAATAATTGGTGCGTGGTCAGAAGGTCGCGCCGTAACGCCAGGCGGCACAGCGGCCTCCCGCTCACCTGCCTGAGCAGCCAGAGCACGCCCGTCCTCACTGCCAAGCGGCCTCGCGTAGACTTTCATTGCTTCAAATCAGCAAGAACCCAGCAAGTAAAGGGGAATTCGCTCACTTCAGGGTGCTGGAATCTGGCTCGGACGCTGTAAATGTTTTCTATCAAACCATTTTACTGTTGGCAGCATAGCAGGGTTGATGTCTGCCTGCCTCTGAACACATGCATTTTCTCTCTTTCTGTATATTCGCCCCTTTATATACATTCCACTTTTTTAAGCTTCCAGCACCACATCATTCTCCAACAAATCTGTTCATCAAACCTACTCGCACTTGGTTTATTTTTCCAAATGAAAAAGGGACAAACAAGGAAATGAAAAATGCTAAAATACTTAAATACCATTACATTTATAATCAGAAAGAATGTTAATAAACTGCATTGACTTTGCTAATAGTTTTTTAAATATTCACCTCGATATACATTTGTTCTTGAGGACACACAAGAGATAAATGAGTTAACATTACTAGATAAATCAACACTTCTTCCTGAGCTGCAAACTTCAGACTACAACTTTTGAAGTTGCTATCCAATAACTACAAGTGAAAACTAAGCAAATCAAAGGGAGCAAGTAAGAGTCCACACTTCAACACCCAGAGGCCCAATTTACTGGGACACATGGTAGCACCCCCACTATTTCAGATCAGTAAGTCAAACCGCATGGCTCTTAAATGCGCGTAAAAGCTTGGCCACGAGGTGTTGGAGAAGCTCTGTTTTGGTTTGTGTTATGAACATGAGCAAGTGTGATTTAAAAAACAGAAACAAAACAAAACAACAAAATGGCCCAAACCCAATGCACACAATAATTTGGGGGTATTTGTGGTTTTAAAGGTTTAAAATAGATTGTAGTTACTCTTCCAGCCACAGGTAGTGGGGTACCTACATCCATTTTGACTTCAAGGTCCTTCCTCTTAGCACTCTGTGAGTACAAGGATGGAATTCGTATTGCACAGTAGTACTTATCTCATAGCAGGCAACCTCTCTGATTTGGGAGATAAATTACAAGAGTCCAAACTACTCACATGTAATCCCTAGTGCCTCAAGTGGCAGGGAGAAAAGCGGACAGAAAGAATGAAACAGCTTCAGTGCTTAAATCCTGTTGGAAACGCAAATTTCTGCAAACCACAGACTTTGACAGCACCAGGACAACAGGTCAAGTCAGACAGATAGTGAAGAACATTGTTTTATGGCTAGAAAGGTAACTGCTAGCTAGTTGTGTATATGCGGGCACGTGCTTTCATGCTTCTTCCTTCCAGGCCTGGGAAACTCATGATAAAAGGATAGGTAAAAATAGGGGTGCAAGGATCTGCTACACAGAGCTCTTGTGTAATGTGGAGAACTTTATTTTACCAGAACAGCTGCTGCATTTCTGCCTCTGTGTGTCATGGTGGTAACAGGAAGAATCGGATGTGCTGCAGTATGCATCAGCACCATTTTTCCTGTTCTTTTACAACCTAGAAGAATAGTAGGGGCTATTTACATGCTTCTCTGTCAACTTCCCAAAGGAAACATAGCAACATTGGAACTAAGTTCACTCCCAGGATGGGCACTCTGTTCCAGCTACGATAAAGTTGGAATTTGACTATCTCAGATTTGAGTATATAATGTTTCAGCATACGCACACTTTGATCAGAAGCATAAACCCTTATCTGTAGTAGGAAATACTTTCTATGGCAGTCAGGTAACTACAATGAAACACATCTAATCAGATTATGGGATAAATTACCCTCGTGCATGAGAAAACAATGCACTATCCCAGCTGCCCCTGGAGTTTATGAACTTTCTCCATTTACCTCTGTCGACCTTTCTTTTACACAGTTGCCACTGGCTTCTGGCACTGCATCAGGAGCGTTATTTTACTGTTGAAGCCACAAGGAGATAAAGTGTTTGCTTTAATGCTACAGCCCTGCCAAGGACATAGCTGGAAAACCGAAGGTTGATAGTCTCCACTGCAAGGAAGAATGCTCTGGGCCTGTTCTGCCTCTCTTGCCACTACTTGTAAATTTTAAAGTGCATCAAGTCAAGCTGAAGCAGGATTGCTAATAATTTTGGCTTTCTTATTTGTTTCCATTGAAGTAATAGAGTTTCATTAAGCTTGGTTAAGTGATATGCTGGACTGGAGGGGACACACCCTGTCCAAGGGTAACACGCTAGAAACATACAGTACAGCTGGAAGCCTCTGGTACCGCTTCCAGCTATTCAGAACCTACAGAGAAGTTCTCCAGATAGCCACTGTACCGTGCATGTGCTATACCCACACAGTCCAGATCTACACCTTCCCAGAGCACACTATGTGCAGTCTCTAAGTGCAGAGCATAAGAATCAGTGGAACACAACCACAGCTCATCTTCAAGCCACCCAAGAACAAGCAACCACTTTCTGAAGTCATTATAAATTCATTTGGCAGAGGAGCGTCACAAATACTTCATGCACGCAGAGAGACATATTTCAACAAGCACAAAAAACCCACACTAGAAAAAAGGCAAGTTTTCCTGTAGGGCTGATATTTCAGGAGTGCTTGATACCATGCCACCTGCTGATATTACAGGGAGCCACAGACAGTAGCATGCTCTCCGTGAGAAGAAAAGACCCTTTAAAGTACAAGTTGCTACACATCAGCAGAAAGCATGCGCAATGGGGCAAAGGTACTCCAAAGAGACTACAGCAAAAGAAACAAAGATGGATGGAAACCCATGCTTTTGTCATCCCTCCCTACAGACAATGGGACATGGATAGTGGCCTAAAAAAAAAAAAAAAAAAAGGAAAGAAACCTTTAAGGAGCATGCACACAGCAGCTGTAGTGCATACAAGGATGCACAGCTTTAATTTTCCTTGTGTACAAAAAAAAGGTGACACCATCATTCAAATCCACAAGAGCTTTTCGGCCTCCGTAAGAAATGCTACTTTAAATAAAAGCAGTTGTTTAAAAGAAAGAAAAAAAAAGATAAGTAGTCGACATAGCTTGTCACAGCTTTCTCATATGCAGAAAGCAAACTAAAGAAAGGTCTCAAAGACTTTGTTGAGTGGCAGGACAGTGGTATTCGTTCAGTCCACCCTCTAGAACTACAGCTAGCCTAGGACTTGTAGTCAAAAATCTTGATACATTCCAGAAGAACCTGGGGGTAAACGAAGTACAGCACTGCCCAGAAAGCATCTCCACCTCTCACCAGAAACTGGTAAGAAGTACCATCCTGCTTATCTCAGTCACCGGAATGCAAGAAAAGCTTAAACTTAAGATGACAGCAATGCTGGAGCAACTGGTTACCTGGCCCTCAACAGCTTCACACAGCACTCACAACCAGACTGCTAACGCTTCTGGATGGTGAGAGCTAACTATAAACAAGGCTTGCCCGAGGATAAACGTAAAAGAGTGAGTTCCAAGATAGGATCTCATGGTTACAGTCCTCAAAACAGCCACTTTTAAAATGACATTCATAAAACTTGCGTGTGTGTGTGTGTGTGTGTATGTGTGTTGTTCGTTTGTTTTGTTTTCTAACAGCCAGGTGACCTGCCTCCCTTCTTACATACTAGGGGCAGAGTACGAAAGGAGACAGCAACAAGCACTTTGGAAATTTGTGTATACATGCAGGCCAGGAACAGTGTTTTCAGAAATAACAGAGCTGAAAAATGTGAAATGAGACCCTGAGATGCAGGTGGACACAGCAAAACAGCCCAAAACCCAGAACCATCTGGAAGCGTAAACTGAGGAACAATGATTGAACTGTGCTGCTCTTGCAATTAATAAAACCAGCTTGACTAAATACATGGAACACCACAAAACACGGTCCTGCAGCATTTGGGACTGTAGAACACCTCTTAAAAACCATGCAAGAGTTTAGCACAGAGTGGTGGCAGCAGCAAACTGTTCAAGGGCAAACTTTAAGAGAAATCAAGTACACAGCAAAATGCATCCTCCAATAGAGGCAGGACAATATGTCCTGGTAAGAACCCTACTGCAGGAACCCGTTTTAACACTCTTTCCTCATTCCCTCTATAACAGTCAAAACTGTTTACAGTGCACCTCTGAAAAGGGAATGAGTTATTGCACTGTCTAAACAAAATGCAAAAAGATGCTTGCTGGAGATACTGCTTGCTCAGCACACCTTCCTAAAGCCAGGCAGCGAACTTAATGAAGAGGTGCCATAAGAAAACATACTAATAGTATTCTCTTTAATTTGCATATGCACATTTTCTTTTCTTTTAAGCAAGTGCTCTGAGTCCTTGTTTGCTGGGCAGAGGTAATACATCTGCTCTGTAGTTTCAGCTTCCAAGCTGGCTGTACGGCACGTATGTCCATGAAGGTGCTGGACTTTGCTCTACCCTCATAAAAGCTGATCAGCATCAGCTGTTCAGCGTTTAAACAACCCGAACAAACTTCTGAAGTCTCTGAGCTTCTCCCTTGCAAAAAAGCAAAGTAAAACAGGCATGGTGGAAGTAAATGGAAGAAAAGCACCTGAAAGGTGCACAGGAGTTGAAATTTCGTTTTCTTTCTGCCTTCCTCCCCTCTCTAGAGTAGTAAAGAGGAGAGGGAGGAACAGAAACAGCAGGATTCAGTGGAAGGCAGAAGGTTCCTGATGTGCTCACCGATGGCTCAGTGCTGCTGTAAGGATCATGACTTGTTGCTTCACTGCTGCTTGGTTTTAAGGGATAATCTCTGTATCATCTTGTAAAGGAGACCAAAATGCTGGAAACGGAAGGAGAATAAGTAGCCATGAGTCCTTTTAAGTTCTAATAAAAATTGCTCTGTTCTACACAAGGATTGAAAGTTTACTAGAAGGCTTAAAACAGTAATAATGCACAAATGCTATTCCTCATTTGCATCACCTACGAGCACTCTCAGTGTGAGGACAGAATGGGACTTAGTGAATTAAGAGGAATTAAGGAATTACTACAACAAAGCCAGTTAATTGAGGTTGTACAGAAAATGATGGCTTATAAAAACGTTTGTGCAGACCTGTACCACTGATGCTAGTAGTTTCAAGAATATAACAATGAACCAAGCAAACACAGAGATTCCCAGTTACTGTGGCTAATTGGATTTAAGAGGAAAATAAAGTTCGTTTCCTGCTTCTTATCTCCTACCTGCACTGCAACATAGGCAACACCAAGGTAGGCTGCAATACAGACAGCCAGGAGGAGGTCAAAGATCGCTGGCTTGACCCTACAATAAAGAAAGGACACATGAAATTGCTACAACAGCTACTGCCACAGAGACAGACCACAGCCCAACGCGCCCAAGGGCCATACCTGTATGCATTCATCACCTGTTTCAGCTGGTCATAGAAAACAAACTCAGGGTCCCTGTGGAAAGCAGAAATTCTTCAGGACATATTGCATTTCTAGACGCTGCAGTAAGAACAGCCCAGACCTCTGCTCCCAGTAAGTTAATCCAACCAGAGACAGGTGGTATGATCTCGCCTAACAGTTTGGAACTTATTTTTGTTGTCAGGTTTTTCTTTTTATAGAGGTAGAAGCCCAAGGATGAAATTCTGAACATGCTGATCGTTTAAGAGGCACACAGACAACGCCTTGCTGGGTTCATGAAACTGCCTTAACTGAAGCAGGTTAGACAGGAAGGAAGCTGCCTCTTCGCAAAGAAAGCTTTCTAAGGGACCTTAGTTCTTTCCT
This sequence comes from Anser anser, assembly GCF_964211835.1. Classification (NCBI taxonomy): domain Eukaryota; kingdom Metazoa; phylum Chordata; class Aves; order Anseriformes; family Anatidae; genus Anser; species Anser anser. The sequence continues at coordinate 543,081 of NC_139746.1, forward strand.
GCACAGAGAAGCAGCACTCGGAGCGGGAAGGGTGGAACCAAAGCAGGGAGAAACAAGCTCTTCAGATGGAGGGAACTGCTGAGGCTTGTTACTGTGTTGAATGATAAAGAGCTTTCTCTAGCAAACCAGAGCATGAACCAAAACTGACAGGAGAGCAGAAAGAAGCAATCACTTCTAGCTATATATCAAGAAGTCAGAAAAGCAGCAGCTCAAAGTCAAGACTCATTGGAGGGAGGAGTGAGTTTGCATGCCCCGGATGTTTTTTTTCACCTCTCTTCTTACCGTTTGTCTGCCTTTACATGATGCTGTTTGACATCTTTCAGGTAGCGACCCATATAATATTCTAAGGTGCTGAGAAAGGTGCTGTCTTTATCAATCAGCTGAGCAGCCCTGGGCTGACTGCTCAGCCAGTCCATCACTGATTCAAGTTGCTCCTGCTGGATCTGCTGCAGAAAAATATCACCAAAGAAAGGGAGTTAGTCACATGTGCTGAGACCAGAACTCTCCCGGGCTCCTGATCCCTCCTCTCCACGGGTTACAAAAACACGCTGTGCTTACCATCTGATCTGTGAAGATCTGCAGATCTGCAGGTGCTCCCTGCAAGGGAAAAAAGGCTGCCAGTGACAGCAAGCCTGGTTGGGCAGGACAAGCCTGGCTAGCACTGCGGGATGGGCAGCTCTTACCTTGTCTGTCAAGTTGTAGATGACCCTTGTCAAAGCCTCAGCAATGATCCTAGTATTCCTGGTTAGTGCCTTAGTGTCTACTCGTGCCCTAAAGCAAAAGGGGGGATTATGCACTTGTCAATAGGACCAGCTTCCTCTAGCGACCACCCTAACTGCATCATGCATAAGACTTAATACAGAGCCTAACTCCCAACGGTTTCTCCCCCATCCTGTGACTGTCAGAACTGTACAGTCACAAGGCCAATTTGCTTTTAGGGGCTGGATTTCAACTGCAGCTTTCCCCAAGGCCTCTAACCTCCTATCCATGATGCTGTTGCGCAGACTGTCCCGGTGGCTCTCCAAATGGGAGATGGTGAATGCTGGCAAGCGTCGGATCGCAAAACGCTCGTGTTCCCATGCCAGCATGTCCTCAGCCAAGTTTATCTTCTTGTGCACCATGGAAAACTTCACCTCTGGGAACTGGCTGGCTACAACCTGAGGGAAAGGCCAAGCCATTCAAGGGTGTCATGCTTCCCACTGCACTATCCCATCTTGCAGAGTCCAATCCATCTATACCCAATTCTTTTTTTTTTTTTGGCTACCAATGGTAAATATACTTGACCTGCAAGATGCAGCTAATGCCATTTAAAAAAACGTTTTAATGTCACTACAGAAATCACCTGGGTAGCTTTTGCAAGCCACAAGCCATAAGGAAGCATAGCAGAAAATGCAGCAGATCTACCGTGCTTCATTCAGCACTGTGGCGTGACGATGTTCGCACTCCAAATCAAGTGACCAGAAACAACATACAAAATATTTCAGTGGTACACTCTTTCATCATGTCTTACTCCCTTTCTATCACAGAGAGCTGCAGCTCCCCATGGTTAAGTCCCAAGTTCCCATCTGCCCGACATGCTTTTCATTACCAGCTCCAGTTCTCTCAGAAATGCATGCTGTAAGGTCCCTTCCTTGGGAGGCTTTGAGACATGAAGATGAAGGCTATTGCCTCGGCCTAGAGTGTCAAGGCAGAGAACAAATGCTACATTGTCCTGCAACAGGCTGGAATCTGCAACAGAAAAATCCAAAACTTTCAGCCTATGCTTTGTGCTCGGAGTTTCATAGACACACACACACACAGGGGCGGCCTGCACAAGAGGATTCTAAGAGGAGGGCTCACGTATGAGACACTTATCACAATGATATTAAGAGGCCTTTCCAGGGAAAATACTGGAATGCCAGCCCCTTAACTCACCAGTGTGGTCCAAATTGTCTTCCAGCCATCGCTTGGTTCCTTGATAATTAAACTTGCCACCTCCAGATGCAAAGAACAGTAAGTTATAGCTGCCCAACAAAGAAGACGGAAAAGTGTTAGCACACGACACTTCATGGCTACAGAACTGATTTACTCAGACTTGGAGGTGGGGTGAAATCACAACAGTTAGCACCCGACATCCAAGGCAAACTGCCCATTAACAAATGTTTCCTACGTGCCACATAGGAAGGTAGTGGCAAGACAGGTAAAGTAGAGGAGTTTCCAGTGCTTGAGGATGGAATCTAGTTCTCACATCATTCCCTCCGCTTGCCCCTACAGTTATGTAGATCTACCTTAAAGAAACCAAAGGAAGGAGCTCAGCCATTAACAACTGCTGTGCTTGGAAGAAAGCAAAACAGGGAAGGAAGTAAAGGACTGCTACGGGTCTAGAGAAAAAGCCCTTCTTTACCTGATCTCAGCTACATACATTCAACCAAGAAGAGGGCAGTGGCTTACCCAGCATGAGTTCGTCTGTAAGTGTAGAGCCGTGAAAACAGCCTGGCTAGTTCCAGCAGCACTGAAATACCACTGCCATTGGAGTCAGCACCGTGTGACAGCCACTGCAGGACAAAGTGGGACACAGACAAAGTAGCAACCCTGCACTTATTCTTGTATTCCAGAATAGCCTTTAACACATCACCACGCTCCACTTAGAACTACCCCTGGTCCTTAAGACCAAGACAAAAAAAAGACACAGGGTCTGATGCCACAGGGGAAAAAGGTACAGACAGGAAGAGGGAGCTGCAGGAAAAAAAGAATACTCACTGGGGCCACTCCAAAGGAATCATAGTGCGCAACTATCACAACAGTGGGTAGATCTTCTCCACCCAGCCCTGTCAGCCTTCCCTGCAGAGGAATGAGATCAGTGTCACTCAGCATCTCCCCTCGCACAACTCTCCAGTGGTCTCAGTTTTGAGATACTTCAGATACTGGAGGAGAATCCCCTGACCTCCCCCATTAGTCCAAACGCCTGATGAGGTCCCCATAAAGGTGGCGTCACATCAGTATCTCCAGTTTCAATCTACCCAGAACTCACCTCTACGCTGGGTATAAGCCAGTCATTGATGGCTTTGCTCTGAGCCCCACTGGTCACCATCTGGAAGCCATTGGCAGTTGCAGTGTGCAGCAGAACTAGAACAAAAAAGACAGGTACATCTGGGGAAGTTTCATCCCTTTATCTTCCTTGCTAACCGAGCACTGGAGAGATTAGTTTTAAGTCGCTTTAGCCCTCTCACTTGCCACTTGTGTTTATGCACTGACGTGGGATCCTGGTGACCTTACATTTTCATTCTGTTCTGAAATCCCCATATTTCAAACCAGCTAAAACAAAAACTTTTCTCCAACAGACTCATCGTGATCAGCAGGCCACTAATACTGTAGTGGGGAACACAAGGAAGCACTAAAGTGACTTGTGGTCAGACAAAAAGCTTCAGCTTTTGTCCACAACTGTAGTCACTTAACACCTTCAGTCTTGTTTTTAACCTGAGTCTTGCTTTCTGTCTTACTTGCAACAGCATGAAGTTGCACTCCCATGCAACTGTACTTCCAGAGTAAGACACTCTTATACTGTGTTTTATTCCAGTAGGTCTCAGAGAACTTTAACAAAGACAGAATAAACATAAAGACAACAGAACGCTGGGCCATGGTGCATACAACACAGAAGACTGCTCTTGGAGGTGGGATCAGGACTGTCTTCCTGTAAACTTCCCCCCCACTTATTAGAACTCACCTTCTGCGGCTGAGGCAGATCCCTGTGACGCAGAAGCAGCCCGTGTTTGTTCATAGATAGACAGCAGCTCTTCGTCTTCCACTGCAAAGTAGACTGGCACAATGGTTTCCATAGCAAGCATTTCTGGCTCTATCTCCATGAATTGCTGAGGATTTAAGCGAGACAAAAAATTAGTATCTGCTAAACGTGCAAGAGAGCAGAGAAAAAAAATCAGAGAGAAAGGTCAGTTTCAAAGTCAGAACGTGATTTGTTGTGCATTACAACAGAAGCTTTCAGTCCTGCAGCAATCCAAGCCTCATCCCCCCTCAAATACACCTCCAATCAGAAGAGAAAGGGAACATTTTTTGTTGTTGTTGTTTTGTTTGTTTTTTTACCCTTACAACATCCTGTGGGACAGAAGAAATAGACCGCGGCAAGATGATCACCACAGCACCAGCTGACTGGCGAAGAGCCTTCTGGTACTGCTCATACGAGAAATCCACCAGCCGCATCATGACACAGCGGCGGCTGAGGACATCCGCTTCTACTGTGCGGGCCTCTGTGTTAAGCACTGCGCTCCTGGTGCCTGTGGAGAGAAAGCAGGGAGAGGTTTAGGAAGCGATTTCATCACACACCCTTTGCTTGAGCCTAGCACCTTCTCAGAACAGTCTTGGTCACAGTTCAACAAACTCCAGAGCAGCCAGGACCTGCGGCAAGCTAAGTTCATCTCTTCCCTTTGTCCAAGAAGGACAACTGGCCTGTCTTTTCTGTCTGTGAAAGGACACAACAAAGCTACCCCACATCCATCCAAAGGGCTATTCTTGATCATCCACCAGAATGCCTCTGTGACAGACAAAATCACAAACTATCTCCTGCTCTCAACTTCAGCGTATCGAGTCACCCACATAACAGTACGGTACTTGATGGAAAAGCAGACCAGAGGCTTGCCAGCAGCTCCAGCATTCTGGAAGAGAGGACCACAGGAGTATCTTGTATAACCAGAGATATTCAAAGCTACCCTACAATTTAAAATGCTCTGAACCCACTTTCTTCTCCTGCAATCCTGGCACCGACGTCGAAGACTTCATCACACTGAGGTCACAAACAGCCAAGGTAAGATAAGGTGCTCCAGAAGGCATCTCAGCCTATGTCAAAGCAGGCAGCTACTAACAGCTAGGTTTAAATGTGGCTCGGCAGGACTCTAACACTAGTTTGATCTCATCAAAGGTCAAATCAGCTAAACCAAGAAAAGACTTGTACTTCCACTGCATGGTATCAGTGAGGGCCACGCACAGAGAAAGACGTAAGGCACGCTGAAGTCTCCACACAGAGCTCCCACGCTGTGAAACAAATAAGTATTAATTACAGGCCCCCCAGACCACAGAAACAATCCATAATGAGGATAACTACTCCATCATCCCCAAACAACGATGCCTAAACAATGCAAACTGTGACTCAGCGACGTTCTCAATAACGGATGTTTCAAAATGTGGACACAGTTAGAGATATTGTGATGGAAGAACCCAGAAATAATTTCAGATATTCAGAAGTAGAATATGTTGTATTCACAAAGCGTGCGGGCATGGCTGGCATTTCATAACTTCTGCTGACGTTTAATCTTATGAAGCCCTGAAAGATCTAGAGACTGAGCACAAAATAAACGTATGCCTGTAATTCTCAACTATTATAAGTCTGAAACTTAGGCCACAGAACAGCCAGCACGGAAGAGCCACTCACAGACAGATCGCGTGCCTTGATATGGAATAAATGTCTGCAGAAGACTCAGATAAAACGCTTGATTCTGGGCTAGCAAGTATGAGGGGGTGGGGGCTGAGAGTTACGGCACTGCCAAGATTCCCAGAACAGGTCACGGCTCTGACTCGAAGAAAGGCATTGCACAAGCGGCAGTGTGGATGCAACGAGAAGAACTGGAGGCCAATGCTAATACAAGGGAAGAACTGCAGCAAGACTCCCACATCAGGAGGCACTAGAGCCACGAGACGCAGCTGAGACAGACGAGGCCGAAGAGCGCAGAGCAAGCAGCCTGGGCAAAGAGGAGCCGCGGGCAAGGGAAGAAAACGGAGCTCGCGGCCCAGTTCCCCGGCCGCACAAGATGGCTGCAGCCGGGCTACCTGCAACAGAGCAGGGCTCGGCCCACGGACCGGGGCCTGCGGGGACCGAGCGGGGTCCCCGGCCGCCTCTCGCCGCCTGCCTGCTCACGCTGCGGCCGCGCAGCGAGGCTCAGCCGCTCCGGGACCGGGCCCCGCGGCCTCCCCCGGGACTCCCCCAGGCCCCCCCCCTGCGCGGGGCCGCCGGGGTCGGGCGCAGCCGCCGCCAGTAACCGCGGCACCGCCCGGGCCGTCGCGGAGGAGCGGGCCCCGCCTCACCGTAGGGCTGCCCGCCCAGCTCGTACTGCTGCATGCGGTACACCGTGAACTCGTGGGCGGCCTCGGCGGCGGGCGGCGGGCCCAGGAGCAGGAGCACGGCGGGCACGAAGAGCAGGAAGCTGAGCGGCAGGCACGAGGCCTTCAGCACCGACTCCAGCACCTCGCCCGCCTCCTCCAGCATGGCCCCGGCCCCGGCGCCGACCCGCCGCTGCGGCCCCGGCACGCACGGCCCAGCACGGAGCGGCGTGACGCGACACGCACGGAGCGGCGTGACGCCACACGCACCGCCCGTCCGTAGGGGGCGCCGGGAGCTGTAGTTCGGGGCGGGCCGCGGGGGGCGCCGGGAGCTGTAGTTCGGGGAGGGCCGCGGGGGGCGCCGGGAGCTGTAGTTCGGGGGGGGGGGCGGCATGCAGGGGGCAGCCCGGGCACCGCTGGCGCCTCCGGGAGGGGAGCGGGGCCCTCGCCCGCCCCGGGCTTTGCCCGCCCGGCGTCCCGCGGCGGGACCCGGCCCCCTCCAGCCTCCAGCCTCCGGCCGCGCCGAGGCCACCGGCGGCACCTGGCAGACGAAATAAACACAGAGCGAGCGGGGGCTTTCTCACCAAGATTTATTGCGGACAGAGGGGCGCGAGGCCCAGCACCTCTCTGCCGAGGGGCCGGGCCAGCAGGCTTTGAGCTGTGGGGATCTTCTCCCCAGGGCCGGGCTGGGTCTGGCTCCTGCCGGGCACAGGCACTGCTCTCCTTTTCCCCCTGACAGGAGGAGAAGCAGGGGCAGCTGCGGCGAGCTGGGCGAGCCTCCTGGGCCCGCCGTGTCTCTGTCAGGCCCAGGCAGGAATGGGGCTGTTCTGGTGTCAGATGTTTTTTCAGGCCTGGTCTTGTTCTCCCTGTGCTGGCGGGTGTTCTGCACGTTGTTCTGTCCCGGTGAGAGCTGGTAGTGCTGCTTGGCGCTTGTCACAGCCCCAGCCATGCCGGCCCTGCTGCACAGGTCGCTGAGCCCTGCAACAGCCCCTGCCAGGCCCAGCCAGCCTTTCTCTGGGAGCACTTCCCCCTCCCACAGTCCCTTCTGTGTCCGCGCACCTCAGCACCCGGATAAGCTTCCTGCCCATGGAGTTACAGCACCTTGGCATCTCCTGACGCTTCAGACACCGGCCAGCAACCTACAGGCTAGGGGCTGCAGCCAGGCACGAGGTTTGGGTGACAGGGCAGCAGTGCCCAGCTCTGTGGCAGCAGGGGGAGTGCATAGATGACTGCTGTGAGTCTGGCTTCCTGGGGCCCTCACTTCTCTAATGTTGATGACCCCTAGAACAGAGCATGGGTTATTCCCCTTTTCCAGATGTGGTAGAGCTCCAAGCTGCTGGGATTCCTTTCCCCAGCTGTGCTGAACTTCACAGGGCTTGGGGCAGGCTCCACCCCACTCTGCCCTCAAGGTGATGACACAGTTCCAGGCCGTTGAAGTGATTCTTGCAAATCTGTTGCAAAATGCTCTTTTTCAAAAAGGTTCCTGGAAAGATGCAGCCTTTTTGTCCCAGAAGGGAAGAGGAAACAAATCATGCTGCTTATGTTCAGGTGTAATCCAGACCCCCCTGGAGACAATAGGACAGAAAGGCATCTAGAAGCTGCTGCTCAACCTCCTGGCAGTGCCTACCGTGATGGGCACCGCCACTGTGCAAGGAACTTGATTTTGCTGGAGCACAACCCAGATGGCACTGCAACCCCTCTGCTCTTACCCGAGGGGGTTTGGCCAGATGCCATGGTGGCACCAGACAACAGAGTCATCGTCCTGTCGTGCCTCCCATTGCACACGGTGGTGCCAAGGCTGTCGGTGCAGGTGCAGACCCGTGCCCAGAGGCACAGCAGAGCTCTTCTCGCTGCCAGGCTGGAAAAAGTCACAGCACTTGGCTGGGCACAGTGCCCACCTCTGCACTCCCGTGAGGGATCAGGCTGCTGCTGCAGCCCTCTGCCGGTCCTGTGAGAGGTTTGTGCTGCACAACAGGTGGGCACGTGGCTCCTGGCCAGGGACATCTGAGCTGACCCCAGCCACGCACATTTTCACTTGCAATCCCAGTTCCTAACTCCCTGCGAAGACACCAAGCCCACATTCCTTTCCAGCAGCTGTGGCCACTGCAGTGACTCCAGAAGGCTGTAAGCTACAGGAGAAGACTCAGGTGTCACCTCCAGCCCTGCATGACGTGCTGTGGCAGCACTGCCAGCCTAGCCTGACCCTAAAGGGTTGGGGCAGTCTTGATGGGGATAGCCATCCCGTCCCTCGTTGTGCCCTGGGGCAAAATGCCCTCGCCGGGGCAGGTACAGCATCTATGTATGTGCACACACAGAGCAGGGCCCACCCGGAAGCTAGGCACAGCAGTTGTCTCAGCATGGCATCGATCCCAGACTGTGCCCATATCCCATCAGGGCAGCAATGACTGTTCCCATGCTGCACCCACAATGAAGCAACGTCCTGGTCAAAAGGGGCTGGAAAGCCTGGCCACGGTTAACAGCTGAGGTGAGACAGCACCTGGTCAGCCCGAGCTGAACATCAGACAGTTCTGACAGGCCAGAACCAGCAGCGTGAAGTCCTGGCGGGCTGTCTGGCCATCCCTTCTCTCCCCATGGCCTCTCAGAGGCTGGGGAGATTGCTCATCATGCTGGAGTTGCTGGAGAGAGGTGCTCTGGGCCGGGCATTCAGGGCCACAGAGCTGCGGAAGCTCTCCCGGTAGCGCAGGGAGCTCTCCGTGGATGAGCCAGAGTTGATGTCTGTGATGACCAGGCAGTCCCCAGGCTTGCAAAGCCCAACCCTGAGGCAGCAGCAGCACAGCAGGCTTCCCACAGCACGGCGCACCTCCACGCTGCGGAGGGAGTAAATGATGGGGTTAACACCCGAATTGAGCATGGCCAGAGCCAAGGTCCACTCCAGGCTGTGAAGGAGTCTGCAGGTTTGTGTCTCACAGAATACATCAAAGAGCATCAGGGCGAAGAGAGGGCTCCAGCAAATGATGAAGGCACCCAGGATCATCAGCACAGTCTTGAGCAAGCGTAGGGATCGTTTGCGGCTGTGCCGAGAAGTGGTTTGCTTAGAACTGGCCTGGACCAGCTGGAAGATGGAGATGTAGAGGCCAATGATCCCTAGGAGGATGATGCTGAACATGACCACAGAGAAGAGGATGTAGTTCTTGGAGTAGAGAGGCAGGAGGACAGAGCAGGCATTGAAGTCGCACAGGCAGTTCCAGCCCAGCAGCGGAAGCAGCCCAATGATGAAGGCCAGAAGCCAGCAGGAGATAATGAGGCCACGCAAGCGCAGGGTCTTGCTGGCTTCGTTCTCAGCAATCGGCCTTACCATGGCACTGTAGCGCTCAATGGCCGTCACAAGCAAGCTGAACGTGGAAGCAGCCAGCGCGATGAAGAGGATGCCTTCCCGGAGGAACCAGAGCTGAGGTGAAAGCTGGAAGGTCTTCTTGCCTGAGAGGCAGAGATTAGAAAGGTAGGCAACACCTGCAAGCAGGTCGCTCACGGTGATGCTGGCAATGCAGGAGTAGACCCAGCGCCGGGCTCGCAGGCACCGCAGGATGGCTAGCAGCACAAGCAGGTTCTCCAGGATGATGATGCAGCTGATGATGACAAAGGTTGTGCGGATGAGGCCCATGCCCTCATCCCGGGACTGCCGGTTGGTCAGCTTTCCCGTGAAGTTATAGTGCTGCAGGATGATGTTCACATTCCTCATGGCAGCCAGCTGCAAGCAGGAACCTTTCTTGTCGAGGAGGTCCAGTCTGAGCTCGGGATATTGAGCAGAGCCCAGTGGAAGGGGGAAGGAGCGATTCACCAGCCAACTCTGCCCTGGGCCATCCATCTTCCAAGCCTATGTCAGCAGCCCAGGGATGCGCGATGGAGCAAGGGTTGAAGTGGCGTTGGGAGCAGGGCAGACCTTCTGTTTGAGGGCTGGAGGCAGGTGTGAGTCTGCCCCACAGGTCCAGCCCTGAGGCCAGCAGCTCTGCCCAGCGTGGAGATGAGAGTTAGACCCCTGTCTGCCAGCCCTGCGGCACTGAAAGAGCAAGGGGAGAGAAGGGTGAGGTGTTTTGTAAGGCCACGCATGAGCATGGGCTTCCTGTTGTTTAATAAAGTTTCCTGTTGTGAACTAGAGTATTGACATGGTCTCTGGCAGCTGTCACCATTTCTCAGTAAGGAGAAATGAGAGGGTGGGATCCGTTGGTTTGATCAAAGCCAAATGCTAGCAAGAGCACCCAGACAGCCCGAGGCAGTAACCGCTTTGCCTTTTGTGGTGTGAAATTCACTCCTGAGCCTGGCTGAGAGCAACTGCCCCATCATCGAGTGCCCTGCGCACCACCCATGCCCAGACACATCCTTCTCCAAGAGGAAGCTCCATGCTCCTATGCAACCTTCTGGGCTCCTCCGTGGGCCCATCTCCTGCCAGTCCCTCAGGATGCATCCATCCAAGTCCTGTCCTATCAAAGCAGCAAGTCCAGGCACCTGGGTGTTTGAAGCTGGGGCTCAGCTACACCCAGCTCAAAGGAAACCAGCTGGTCAAAGCCTTACGTGTGCCCTGGTGCTGCACACTCCACCTTCAGCTCTCCAAGCATCTGCTAGAGATGGGTCAGGGTCTTCCCACTGCCTAGGTCCATGCAGGGAAACTGAGGCACAAAGCTGCTGCCTGTTGCCTCGCGTTGCAGAAGGGGCATGGTGCCATGGCTGGGACCAGAAGCCAGGGGTCCTGACCTGACTGCAGCGTTAACATCTACCATTAATCATTCCCTATGTCTGCAAAACCTGACTGGAGATGTGTTCTTGCAACACGTTACTCCCAGCCCAGCTGTTGAGTTTGCCTCACGACTCACCTGTCATGGCTGGCCCGAGGCTCTCGCTGCAGGAGGGAGGCTCAGCAGCCAGCAGTGTTCTCCAGCTGCTTGTCCAAGGCCCAGCACAGAGTACGTAGCGGGGAGAGCTCCTTGTGTGAAATAAGTGAGATTTCCACCTACCAAAGTGAAAAAAGGGAAGTTACAACATCAACCACATTTCTCTGGCAGGATGGACCCACCCAACAGATGCAAAGAGACAGAGAAAATAGCATCTTTCAACTCAGGATCACGGCAGAAGCTTTGCCCTGCTGTCTGCTTTCACCTTTGTTCTCACTCCAGTCTGGCACAAAGTCAGGGAGAGGCCCCCAGGTTTAGAGCAGAGAGCTATGATTTCTCCCATTGGCATGGCAAGCAGGGATCCTGGGAGTCAGTCCCTGCTTGAGGAGCAGAGAGGTCCTAGCCTGGATCGTGACATGGGCAAGTGGAAAATGCAAAGGGGGTTCCTGCTACAGGAACTCGTGCGAGCAAGAGTGGTTCTCATTGAGAGCTGAGGGCTCGGTCCTCCATGGTGGCCCTTTCTGCTGGCAGTTTGGGCTTTTCTGTCAGCAGAGTGGAAATAAGCTCATGCTGATAAAGTCAGCAGACCTCAAGCCTGAAGGAGCAGAAATCAGCAGGAAGACTGGGCCGTGAGTACAGTGCAGGCCAGAGGAGAGGAGTTCAAGGGCACACCTTCAGCACCAAGAGCTCACTCCCAAAGGGGCTGGACAGATGCTCCCAGCACAGCACCGGAATCAAAAGGGCCAATGCGACTCTCGTACATCCTTCCGGGTCGTTCTTGCTTCACGTTGGGCCTCCAGCAAACACGTCTGCTCCTGTAGGCAGAGGACAGTTGGCAGGGAGTTCCTAAAAAGATCAGAAGATGAAGAAACTTGCCTTGACAGGGTCCTAAGTAGCTTCTCAAACAGCTGGCAGCACTGAGCAGCCTTAGAAAGGAGATGGCTGGCAGGAGCGAGCTCTTTGCCAGGGAGATCTGCAGAGAGCACAGTGCAGGTGGGAGGCAAATGGTTTTGATGGCAGGAGGCAGACGAGCAGCTGGGAAGGCTCAGTGCACCCTCCAAAGTGGTGCTGGGCACGCTCAACCAGCCAAATATCACAGGCTCTTCCTTGTGCCCCTTCCACGAGCACAGCAGGTGCTACATAAAAAGCAGGGCTGATTACTTCATAACGAGCTGTTCCAGTAAGATAAAACCTCATTCCCTGCTCTGCTCTAGCCTCTGGCTTCTTTGGCTTTCAGTAGAAGAGGGGACCAGGTACCTGTGAAGCTTGCCACGGTTCCGCAGCACATCCACAATAGGGAACTGGCTCTGGGAAGATGCTGGAGCTGCATCCCAGCACCCATGGGCCCCCCTGCCCCATGCGACTGGTCCACAGCAGGGCCTTGCGCAAACCCAGCCCACATGCCTGCCGCAGAGCTGCTGCTGCCAGCCCCCACAGGGATGTCCCCAGCTTTGCTTGAGGGCGACGAGGCTCCTCCTCAGCTGGGCACCACTGGGGGACAAGTTCCTGTTGTTCTGCAGTGGCTCCCCATTGCTATCTGCACAGGCACCAGCTGAGCTTCATCTTGATACGTCTTCACAGTATCACAGTATCACAGATTTCTAGCTTGGAAGAGACCTCAAGATCATCGAGTCCAACCTCCGACCTAACACTAAGTACTCCACTAAACCATATCGCTAAGCTCTACATCTAAACGTCTTTTAAAGACCTCCAGGGATGGTGACTCCACCACCTCCCTGGGCAGCCCGTTCCAATGCTTAATAACCCTTTTGGTAAAGAAGTACTTCCTAACATCCAACCTAAAACTCCCCTGTCGCAACTTTCGCCCATTCCCCCTCGTCCTGTCACCAGGCACGTGGGAGAATAGACCAACCCCCACCTCTCTACAGCCTCCTTTCAGGTAACTGTAGAGAGCGATGAGGTCGCCCCTGAGCCTCCTCTTCTCCAGGCTGAACAAGCCCAGCTCCCTCAGCCGCTCCTCGTAAGACTTGTTCTCCAGACCCCTCACCAGCTTGGTCGCCCTTCTCTGGACTCGCTCGAGCACGTCCATGTCCTTCCTGTAGCGAGGGGGTCTTCTTCACTGCTGTTTCAGTTCAGATGTTCTTTCCTTGAAATGAGGGGGCAGAGGAGGGACATGCTGTCCTGCAACGTTTGTCATCTCTTTCCTGCAGATCGAGACCACAAGTTACTTGAATCTGCCTGATAGCTGCCAAGTGCTGGCCTTGGAAGGACCCAGGGAGGTGCAGGGGCCAGCAGCCACCTCCTGGACCCTCCGCCAGAGCCATGGCCATAGCAGGCGTCCTCAGATGCTGAGATGAAGCAGCTCCATAAAAGAAGCTGCAAAGCCCTCTGCAGCCTGCGGGAAGGCAAGAGTGCCATTGCAGACAGGGGCACCCAGAGACGAGCAGCCTGCAGCATGGCAGTGCACCTGGGTGCTCTTGCCCTGCTCCCAGGAGGGTGCCAGGCTCCAGGAGTGTTCTGGAGATGGGGGGGGGTCTGGCTGCAGCAGCCGCAGCCACACCCCACCTCCCTTTGGTGCTACTCACTGTCCTGTCCCAATGCCCTGAGAAACATCAGTGGGAGCAGCTGTGCAAGGGCTGCCTGCACCAGGCCAGGTTCAGGCAACTCAGCATCATGCTTAGCTGCTGCATCATGCTGCTCCAGCTCAGCATCATGCTTACAGCACATGCACTTAGGGAAGAGTGCAGGAAAGAGGCCAAGAAGAAGGCGAGAAAGCAACCCTTCCCCTGGCCAGCCTCTGCCAGCATCAGGCAATCAGCAGATGATGCGTCTGGATGACTGCAATTAATGGTTGTCAACAGATTTATCATTCGCAAAACCTCTCTCATACCTGTCTAAATTTATCTATATGTTTGACCTTCAAGCTCTACCCAATGGCAGGTACAGCCTGCTGACTCAAATGCAAGCTACTTGTGTAGACAGCATGACAGAGGCAGTTTTATTTACCAAGTAATTTTTAAAAGCTGGGCCTTACACATTACTAATTTTTGCCCAACCAAACTCCATGCAACTGATGGAAAAAAGAACCGTGGAAAGAGAGATGCAAATGCATTTTGAACAGAGAAGCGTTAGGGCAAAGCTGAAGGTGCTGTAGAGGACAGCAGGCTACATCACTGCGCAGGCATCACGGGCTGCAGCTCCTGCACTTGAGTTCTGATCAGCCCTGGGGGAGTGACAGCAAGCTACGAAAGCAAGATAAAACATCAATGATTTCAGTTGAGGTTTTCCTGCAGTGCTGCTGCACAGCCCCGATTATGTCTGTATTACAGACATATATGTATTTACAGACATATATATATGTCTGTCTGTATTTACAGACATTCTGATTAAATGGGTGAAGCTCTGTGGGGAGCTCTGTCCCCCAGCCTCCCTCCCCATGCGCATCCTGTCCCCACTGCATGGCCTGGTGGGGCACCAACCGGGGCATCCAACCACCCCCAGGTGTTTTTCTGCTCCAGGAAGGGTGGAGTTGTGCCGATTTAGATATGACTGATTGCTCCTGACGGTTGGTTGCAGTTGCTTGCTCTGGTCTCTTGCAGCAGGTCATCTTCCCGGTGGCACGTCCCATCCCTAGTGCAGCAGGGTGCTGCCAGCCCCAGCGGAGCTGGGGAGAGAGCCACAGCAGGGCCCCCCAGCCGGGAAGACACCAAGCCCAAGAGACCAGCCCTTAGGCAGGATTGTCTCGGCCACAGTTGTTGTTCACTGAAATTCGGTGGGTGGGTCTCTGTAGGAAAAGAATTCACTGCAGTGAGCCTCTGCATTTGAAGGAAAACAAGAACATGAAAGAGAAAGTTTTGCTATCGTCTTGTCTTGACCACATTAATGACCTTAAAAGGCAAAGTTCGGTTGATTTTTTTTTCTTTAATTGGTTTTTCTTTAAAAGCTTGAATTTCCTCAATGCAAAAACATTAAGCAGAAAGCAAACAGCTGCATAAAATGTTTCTCCCCTCAAAAAGCTTACTTGGGAGTCACCCCAGTGACCCACATCACCAGCTGGCCCGCTCAGCCCTTCTCCCATGGTGTCACACCTTTCTCTCCCCTGTGACAGGTTTGTGATTGTGACCCCTTGGATGATTTACAACGCAAGGCCCTGGGCATTTCCAGCTCTCAGCTCCTGCGGGATGGCAGCTTCAGAGCCACACGTCCCCCAGCACCCCTCCCTCCAGGGTGAGCTCACACAGCTGCCACCTCCCGAGCCCTGCCCCGTCGCAGTGCAGCACGCCACGCAGGAACCGGGCCGGGGAGGTCTCGGGGTAAACAGCGGGGCAATGCCTGCACAGCAGGGTGCTGGCAGGTGCGCAGCCCGGGCTCCGCACAGAGCAAATGGGGCTGGTCTGACACCCGAGATGGTGGTGGTCCCTCTGGTCTGGCTGTCCCCTGACCCTTGGATGCTTTTGTGTTGGAGCACAAGTCAAGAGTTCTTGAAAGCCTGTGAGCATGGAAAAGACATCTGCAGTGACTGGCACTCCTTGCTCTTTATCTCCCATGTTGATAAAGATCTTTTCTTTAGCATCTAATTTTCGCTCATGCCCCTTCCAGTAAAGGGTCCTGTTATGACTACAGAATGCAACATGCAAGCTCTTCTCAGCAGAGCAGGCACATCACACAGAATTAACCCTAACCGATTTATGCCTCACACACAATAGCCCAGGCAAGCTCCAGGGAGCATGGAACAATGCAGCGAAGTGAGACAACCACACAGGAGGGGGAAATGAAGGTAGTTAAGGGCTAGGGAGAGCAATCAGCAAGGACGGCTTTTAACAATGCAGGATTGTATGGCACAGCTCCCTCTGAGATTGCAGCCTGTGAGTCAGGCAGCTCCTCATGCAAGTTACAGGCTCAGCTGCCGTCACAGGACACGCTTGGGCAGCTGAAGGCCCAGGGGCCAGAAGGGAAGTGCCCACAGCCACCAGCCAAGGCCATGAAAGAGCCAGAAGTAGGAAGAACTAAGCATCCTAAGCATCAGGCCCACGCCCCTCACACTGTGATTTGGTCACCTCTTTGAACAAGGGTCACCTGTGGCAGTCCGATGACGGTCTCTGTTGAGGACCACAGGCCAGGAAGGGATGAGTGCAGCATGACTGGTGCTCAGTTTAGCATTTAGCCAAATCGCCCCTTGCTAGGGTCAAGCTGAAGACAGCAATTGCAGCATGGTTTGCAGGTGATTTCAGGCCAGGGAACGGGGGGAGCAGTGAATCCAGAGCAGGGTGGATGAAGCCCCCTGAACAGGTGTGCCAGTGGCCAGACCAGCTGCAGAGGCAGCACCTGCAGTCACTGAACTTGACAACAAAGCGTGAAGCGACCTGACCCCTCCTGGAGCAAGTGGCAGGAGCTACAGGAGATGCAGTAGGAGACAGTCTGATTGACAGAGCTGGAGGACACCACGCTTTGAAGCAGCCAGATGCAATTTGTCCTGCAACCAAACTGGGGAAGAAATGCTAAATCACACCCTGGAGAGCCCCTTGGACACCTCTCCCGGCTGGCACCACTGTGGCTTTGGCACCGTTCTGCGCTCTGCCCTGGCCTTTCTGTCTTGCATATCGTTCACTGATCACAGCCTCTGAACATGCAGGCATGTGAGCAGGCCGGGCAGCAGAGATGCAGATAGGCTGTCAGGGTTACTGCACTGCTCTGATTAGCACAATCAGGCCATCGCACATGGTTTCCTGGCTGCTGGGCACAGCTGGTCCCAGGGTATAAAGCCAGCCCTTGGGCACAGGGACGCTAAGACTTCCACACAGCCTGGCAGCAGCACCCAGTAGTGGGAGATGTGCCAGTCCCAGCTGCTCTTGGCCCTGCTGCTCCTGTTCTGCCCCTGGGCCGATACCAGTGAGCTGGGGTACTGTGAGGGGCTGCACAGGAGGCTGCTGGTCTGAGCTCTGGCCTCAGCAGCTCACTCTGCGGTGGGATGTCTTTCAGGTGCTCTATGGGGTCAGATTGTGGGGGGCCATGAGGCTCAGCCCCACTCCCACCCTTACATGGCATACCTGAAGATAGGGAAATCCGCCTGCGGAGGCTTCCTGGTGGCCCCTGACTGGGTGATGACAGCTGCACACTGCATGGGGTGAGTACCTTGTACAGGAGCTTTGCCCCCCTCTTTCTCCCCTAACCAGAGAGGTCCATCACTAGAGTCATTTCGGAGCAGGTTCCCCTTTCTCCTGCACCTAGCAGCTCTCTCCACCTGCCTGAGAAAGGGCAGGGAAGCAAGTGTGACCCAACCTCTTTTCCTCCTCTCTCCTCTGCTGCCGCGGTCAGGAATGCCACAGTCATCCCGGGGGCTCACAACATCTATGAACCAGAAACAACGCAACAGGTCCGGGGAGTTCTCAGATACCACCAGCACCCTGAGTACGACCCCACCACCGTGTCTAACGACATCATGCTGCTCAAGGCAAGGCAGGCCTGCAGGGTGGAGTGGGGCTGTGGGCATAGCGGGGGCTGAGCAGAGCACGTCGTGCTCTTAGCTCCTCCTGCAAGCCATCGCCTTCTTCTGCTATGGGTGGTGGATTGGGAGGGACCCAGGAGGGAAGCATGGGCAGGGCTCGTGTCGCATGCCATCTTCGCAGCACCTCACCGGTACCTGCAGTGCTGTAAGCCCCGCTGTACCTCCCCTGTCTCTGTGGGTGAAGTGTCCTTCAGCTGCTCACAGCCTTCTCCAAAAGCCTCTCTCTCTCCCAGCTGACAGCAAAGGCCACACTCAACAACTACGTAAAAACCATCCCCCTGCCCAAGACCAGCGGCTACCTCCCCACAGGCACCAAGTGCAGCATAGCTGGTTGGGGCCTGATCGACAAGGACCGGGAAACCAGCAAGCTCTTTGAAACCAAAGTCACCGTCTACAGCCGCAGGAAGTGCGTCCACTTCTATCCACACCGCAACACCGGCATGGTGTGTGCCGGCAGCTTCCACGAGCTGAGGGACTCCGGCCAGGTACAGCTGCAGGGGGGCCAGGGCTCAGCCACAGGCCAGGGGGCTGCTTGCAGTGGGGGCTGCTCCTGGCACAGGCTCGGCAGGATTCCAGGAGAGGTGACTGGAACGCAATTCCTGTGCCCACATGGACAGGCTCCCTGGATGCCCCTGGCATCCTGATCCATGTGCGGTCCTGGGGGCAGAGCCCCAGCTTGCCTACTGCGGGCAGCTCCTGCATCAGGGCAGGCAGGAGTAGGCTGGCCCTGATGGCAGAGCCTGGGCGGGCTGGCTGAGGTGGGACCCGTTCCCACAGCAGCTTTGACAACTGGTCTCGTCTGTCCTCAGGGTGATTCTGGCGGGCCCCTGGTGTGCAATAAGGTGGCGCAAGGCATCGTTTCCTTCGGGCATGACAACCCCCCTGGGGTCTATACCCGCATCTCCAACTACCTGCCCTGGATCAAAAAAACCATGAAGAAGTAACAGCAACATCGGTGCGGCCCTGGGGACACCCTGGTTTCCTTCCTGCCCCTACCAAAGGCTCAGCTCCCTCTCCTTTCCTTGGGAACCCGAGTGCCCTGATGGATGCCCGCAAGGGCCTGTTTCTTTGTTCTGAGGCTGCTGGCTGTCCCACTGCCTGCCCATGCCAGGAAGCCAGTTTGGTGCCACATTAAGTCGCGCTGGCAGAAGGGAGGATTGTCCCAGGTGGCACCAGAAAGAGGCTGTACCACTGAGGATCCCATTTCCTTCAGAGACACCCCTGTCCCTGCTTAAACCTCGCTGCACTTGAAACTCCCACAGTAAACCCAGAGCTGGCTATTTCAGCGTATCTGCCTCCTCCTTCCTTGCACCTCGTCCCGGGGAGGAGGGAGGGCCGGGCCGGGTCAGCAGGTAGAAGCGCAGTCAGCCTGCTGGGACGGAGGCAGCAGGAGCTCTGCGACCACCAGGTTGCTACCAGGCTGGGAGAAAAAGAGCTGCAGCTGCTGCTCCTGGAGCCACGGCAAGACTGCCATAGGGAGCAAAATGGCCAAGCTGCAAGTGGGATGGGTAGGGGCTCACTGCAGGTGGGCAGGTTTTCCTGTGAGGGGCTCCCAGCAGGCCTCTGCCAGGGAGAGCAGCCACGCACAGCTCAGGGCCCTGTGCTAGCTCGCTCAAACAGCGCTTGCGCAGGGGATCTGCTTCCCCTGTGCATTGCGGGGCGGTGATGGCAGAGCTGGGAGGCGAGGGGAAGCGATGTGCACGCACCCCATTCACCAACTTGAGCAATGTCATGAGCCCTCCAGCGGCCAGTCCTCAGTCCTCCTCCTCTAGAGCAGCTGTGTGATGCCCTGAGTAGAGACATGGATGCAGACTGCGAAACGATCATTCTGAAAGTGTTAGTAAAGGACCTGAGTCTGCAAAGGTGCCCAACTCTGTGCTTCTGTCTCCTTGCTTCCCAGACTAGTAATTGCAGGAGGGTCTGACCCTTTCCCTGGAGAAAATCAGGGTGAGTCCTAGCTGGGAGCTGTCAGCATGGAGCTTGTGGGCACATTCCTGCCCCTCTCAGCAAAACAAGCTCAGCCCTCACAACATAGGCTGCGGTAGCAGCAGCACAAAACCAAAAGGGCTCACAGCTCTCAGCCAGGTGACAGTTGGAGCTCAGCTTCTGCTCCCCACAAAGGATGCACCATCCTCAGACAGCCCCTGCATGGGAGTCTGAGCACTCTGCACTACGTTTCCCTGAGCCTCAGGCTTTTCTTTAATTCCAGACACCGTTTCTGATGGTGTCTCTATAGAGATAGGAGAGGGCCAGGCACTTTCCTGGAGGAGATGGCGCCAGGCAGGACAGTGCACCAGTAAACAGATGCACTGCGGCAATACCTGGTGCAGGATGCCAGATGTCTATGCAGGTTCCAGGGGAGATCAGGTTGGTTTGCAGAGGGGAAACCCAGTGGGAAATTTTGAACATACAGAAACTGTGTGCAATGCGAGGAAACAGGATGCTTGCCTTGTGCTCATAGCCTTTCCCAGGTTTCCACTTAGCCACTTCTGTCAGAGGGAGGAGATAGCCTAAATACGCCTGTGGTCCAGCCACAGCTGCGTGCTCTCATGCTCCCTCTGCCCCTGCCTGGGGCAAAAGGAGATGATGCCACCTTTGTCTTCAGCACCCACACCATTCTGGGGAAACAGAATGGTCCACGGTTTGGGCTTCTGCTAACAGCTGCTATCAACCAGTAGATCTGCAAGTGAAAAGGCTGCAACTGCTTATCTTCGGAGTACGAATCTTTGTCACGTCAGGGTTTTCCTTGAAGCTCCATCTGCTGCAGTCTTTGCACGAGAATGGCAGCTTTCAGATTAAAAAAGGGTTTTGCCCTGCAGCACTGGGGGTAGGAGGGAAGGCAAATTTACTGGCAGCCAGCGAGGATGCATCAGTCCCATTTCGTCACAGCCCAAAGAAGGAACTACTGGTGGGGCAAGGGAACAGGCACGCCAGCACGGTGTGGGCGAGAGGTGGGGGTGCCGCAGAGACCAGCCCCCAGTCTGTCCTCCCCCACGGCACCAGGACCAGCAGGTGCAGCCCTGGCTGGGGTGGACTTGGACACGACACCTCCCCGAGGGCCAGCGGGCATGGCACCGGGCTGCCTGCAGCCAGTGAAGGGGCAGCATCCCAAACCCACGTCCCTCCTCCTCACCCATCCTCAACAGACCAGAGGCAAAGGCAGCCCTGGCTCCAGGCAGCATCATCCCGTCTTCTCTCCTACCGGCCAGTACAGGAGCAGCGAACCCCCAGTTCAACGGGAAACAATCGCACCTAGGTTAAGGTACAGTAAGGTAGTTGGAAGGGACCTTCGAAGATCATCTAGTCCAACTGCCTGACCACTTCAGAACTAACCAGCAGTTAAAGCATATTATTAAGGGCATTACCCAAATGCCTCTTGAACTCTGGACAGCCATGGGGCATCAGACTTGCTAGGAAGCCAACTCCAGTGTTTGACCACCCAAACTGGAAAGAACATTTTCTGGAAAGAAACCCTTAAAAAGGGGTCTTTTGCCGTACAAAACAGAGTTCCAAATCAGCAGCTGGTGCAGATCAGAGACCTTGCGGTGCTAGCAGCAGTCATGCTGTTGTGGGCCAGACTTGTGAAGCTGCTGAGACAGCTCCTTGCCCCAGACAGCCATAACCAGGGCAGTGTTACGGGCACAATCACACCAGTTTTGTGAAGAGTATTCCTTGAACCAGGACTACAGCTGCTGAAAAGCAGCAGGAGGGTTCTCAACTGCCTCCTTGGAATTGGTGCATCAAGTAAAAGAAATCTTTTTTTTTTTTGCAAAGCTTATGATAAAATCAAAAGACTATGCGAGAGCACAACAACAAATACAAGCTGCAATGTAAGGACATGCTGGCAGGCAAAGTGACAGGGTGGGTGCACTCCCTCCAGCCTCCAGCTTGGAGGCAATGGGTTAATACTGGCTCTGGGTCCAGACAGGTGTCAGACGCCCCAAATCAGTCCCAAGCTGAAGGTGGGTTGATGCCCAAGGCTGACTGAATTCCCCCCTCAGATTGCTGAGGTATGCAGTTTGCAGAGAGATTAATCAGATGAGTCTGACCTCTGCGGTTTCCTGGAGCCTAGTCTCAGGGTATAAAACCTTCCTGGGAGCAGGAAGAGACCCCAGTTGCAGCCTCACCTCCAAGGCGTCCACCGAAGCCGAGCACGCTGCGATGAAGGACCTGCAGAAGCTCCTGCTCGCCCTCCTGTTGGTGGCATGTCCTCCGGCCAAAGCCAGTGAGTAGAGCGGGCGCAGGGTGGCGCGAGGGCTGGGGAGGGCAGAGTCTTGGCCAGTGCGTCTGGCGGCTCCTCCTGGCCCCTCGTCCTCAGCCCCATACATCGCAGGTCACACCTGGAACCGGATGGTGGGAGCAGGCAGAGCCAAGGCCCCTGCCAGGCCCTACATGGCTTATCTGGAAGGGAAGAGCGGCCACTTCTGCGGGGGCTTCCTGGTGGCCCCCAGCTGGGTGATGACAGCAGCTCAATGTTTCAGGTAAGATTTCTCTGCATCTGTAGAGCACCTGGCACACTGAGGTTGCTGAGCTGCCATGATCCAGTTAATATCTCCTAGATGGAGGTCTGACAGCTCTAGTCACTTCCTTCAGCGACAAAGCCTTCTCTAGCCTGGAGCGAGTCCACGCTGCACGGACAGGACAGGCTGGCACCCAGCAACTTGGCTCTGCCTGCAGTTCCTCCTCAAGCTGCCCAGCCCTGCAGCCTCCCCAGCCCGCATTCAGACGTTTACCTTTCTTTTTCCCCTCTCTGTGGTCCATTCCTAGATGTGAACAGTCAGAAATTGGGCCAGCTTCTCCCCTTGCTGCCGCTGACCTGCTGGCACAGCAGGGGTGGCTGGTGCCAGGCTCTGCCCTTTCTGCCACCGCTGACCTGCCAGGCTGCCGCTCAGTTCAACGATCTCATCGGTTAGCTGCTTTCCCAGCTCTCTTCCATCCCTCCAGCTGGAGGAGCTGGGGCAGTGGCAGGCAGAAGGGCCCAGCTACTCATGCACATGCTCTGGGTATCGGTACTGGCAGCTCTGCCCCCATGCCTCAGGCCTGAAGGGCAGAAAGGAGCATCAGAAGAATCTGGCCTGGCTGAGGACTGCCCCCTACCCCAGATCGTTCCCCACTTTCCAAAGGCAGCCCCTGCTGCCGATGGTCCTTGTGAGCATTGGACGCAATTAGCTCATCTCAAGGTCCGGAGGCAAAGTAACCCAAGGCATGCAGAGCCCCAGTCCGTCAGCCGGTGATTCACTCTGCCTCCAGGCTGGGTAGACTCACCTGCAGAACTCCTTGCTCTCACCAGTCTTCTCCAAAGCCCGATCCATGCCTCCAGGCCATGCCTCGGCATCACCAAGACAAAGTTAATGACATACACTGTGCTCATTCTCACTAGCCACAGACCTCTGACTGTCATCCTTGGAGCCCACAACATTCAGAGAAGAGAGGAAAGCTGGCAAATGTTTGAAGTCCAGAGTTACCACTGCCACCCGGACTTCACCAATCCCATGAAGGGAAATGACATCCTCCTGCTGAAGGTAACCGCCCGCCCGCAGCGCCCGTGTGGTCCTGTCTGCCCGAACTCACTACGTGCAGGGCTGAGCTGTGACACTGGAGCGGGAGGGGACAGCCTTCAGCCCACCACATTTACAGACAAAATACTTATTTCTATATTTTCTGTCCCCTTGTCCAGCTGAAAGGCAATGCTACCAGCAACAGCTACGTTAGGACCATTTCCTTCCAAAAAATAAAGGCCTCTGGAGGGACGGTGTGCAGAATAGCTGGCTGGGGCCACAAGGCCCCCACTGCCACATTCCATGAAGCCAACGTCACCATCCACAAACAAAGGGACTGCCTAACCGTGTACCCTGGACTTGCCAACAACTTGATCTGTGCCAACAGTGGATCTGCTGGGGTGCCTGAAGAGGTCAGTCGGACATGGGGAGTGGATGGCTGCAGGGCAGGATTCAGACAGGTCCCAGGCACAACATGGTTTGGGCTAAAACCTCCACTGAAGAGGTGCTGTCTAAAATCGCTTGTCATTGTCAGCCCCCCCCAGTCAGTCCACAGTTCTTCACCAGCATCCCATTCTTGCAGTCCTGGCACAGGAGCTAAAGAGGTGCCGTGGGTCTTGATTTCCAGGGATCTAACCCTCACAGGGGCACCACGCTTGTGCTTAGCCTTGGCCGGACAGAAAAGGCAAGGGGTCTGCATTGTCCTCCTGCAGCACAGCACCCAGGATTCTGCACAACGGGACAACAGCTTGGCTGAGGAGGGGTTTGCCCTAAATTTCAGAGCTGGGCTGAGTGCATTTTGTAGTGCTGTGCAGCCAAGAGAAGGGTGGAGATGAAGCGATGCTTCAGGCTGTAGTATTTGTCACTGTGCTGGTCCCAGACAGAACTGCCAGGTACTGTTTGGACCCAGAGCTGTCCACACCCACAGAAAGTCCCAAATTCTCCTGGAAAGCTCTGTCCTCGTATCTGCAGCCTCCCTGTTCTTTGCAAATGCACCCCCCTTCCCCCCAATCAACACTGATCTCTCTCATTTTGTAGGGTGATACCGGGGGCCCACTTGTCTGCAACAACAAAGCCTATGGTATCTTCTCCTATCAGTATAAGAACCGGATTGGCTTCTACACACACATTGCTCCCTACCTTCCCTGGGTTGACAGCATCATGAAGTCGGCGTGACTCCACACGCCCCAGCTGCTGCCCTGGAAAGCTCATGCACCAGGGCTCACGCTCACCTGCTGCTGCTTCTCTTCTCCCTGGGAAACTTCTTCCACCGGTCCTCATGGATGTGGCAAGGAGTTCTCTCCAGCAAAGCAGGGGGCTTTGTGCAGAATTTGCACCTTGACTGAGCCTGTTCACTGTGCGAGCTAGGGAGCACCCATGTGCACCGCGCACCTTCTGTGCTCCGGGCTGCCCTCTGGCCAAACCACTTGTGGCTCCAGCGAGAGCAGCAGGGCAGACCCGAGTGAGGTGACCGCAGCTGCTGGGACATCCACCGCCCCGCACGATGTTCCTGTGGGATCCAAAGAGCAACCTCTTCCCTGCCCCTAGCATTCGTGACACCTGGACCTCCCTTGTCCAGGCCCTGGGGTTACAGGGTTGTCCCAGCTCCAGGGGGAACAACACTTTCAGCTCCCGCTTCACTACCGCTGCCGTCCCCTACCTCTGAAACTCGCTGCCTCATTTCTCCCCTCTTGCTGTAGCTCCAGTGTTGTAAAAATACATAAAAACAATAAACTGCATCTGCGTTTGAGAGCCTTCTGTGATTTGAATTTGTATCAGTCTGGCTCCAGTCCTGAACAGCTCAGAAGAAAGTAATGGCCCAAAGTGCTGAATTCCCAGCTGGAAGTTTCTACCTAACCAGTAGCCTCCATTTTCTGTCCCACCTAAACCCACCAAAGAGGCGTCAAGCCTGGTGTTCAGGGCAGGGACAGCCTCTTTGCCCCCTCTCAGCAGTGCAGAGGGCTCAGTCAAAACCGAAAAAGTTGATGAGCGATCTTCCAGCAGGAGATCATCTCCTCCACGTGATGCAGCGTGAGCAGGCAGGGAAGGGGAGAGGGCACAGAGCACCAGGAGTGCCTGGGCTGCAGGACTGCTCACACCATGTCCCTGCTGGTGCCCTGGGGGAGGATGAGCCTTCCCCATGCCAGGGCAGCCCTGTGACGAGCCTCGCCAGTGGCCACCTCTTGGGTGGAGGACAGCACGAGCACCAGAGTCAGATGGAGTTCAGCTACCCGAAATTCAGGATGCAGCGTTTCAGAGAAGAGAAGGCGCAGAGGCTTCCTGGAAACCACGGCGCCTGCCCAGCCTACCCGGAAGCAGAGGACCCTGCGGGGGTGCTGCCTTGTTTCCCACCTCATTTTTCACCCTCCCAGGGCAGGGAGCATGACAGAGGAAGCAGGGAGCAGGATGGTGTTTTGGGAGAAGGAGAACCCCCCACACTTGGCATGCTCAGAGGGCTGACTGTTTTGCAGGAGCTGCACCTTCACATCACACTCTGCACTGAGCTGTATTCCTTGCAGCTCTCTTCTGGAGTCAGGTCGTCAGGCCCTCCTAAAGGAGAAGCCTGGTCCAGCAGAGAGGCAAGTGCATTGCCAGACAGACAGCATGAAGGACACAGCGCCAGACTTGATTTTCTGTGATTGTCACTAGTGTTGGAGTTGTCCGACAAGCTTTATGCCTTTGATTGCCTCCTTTCACATGCATATTTACAGTACATCCCAAGGCAGGCACATGCTCATGCCCCTTGATGTCAGTACAAATGCAGCATCCTGTAGGGTTATAGCATCAGCATTTCAGTCTTCCTTGCACATTTCAACTATAAAAAATGTTAAAACATCACCAAAATCAAAATTCCACGTTTTCTGGGCATGGGTACCACAGGGGTGCAGAAGAGATCTAAACCTAGTGCTGTTCCATGTGGGTACCACCAGCCCATCCCAGGAGAAGGTAACACCAAGCTTGGGCACAAGCCAGCTGCATGGATTTATGTAGGAGCAAAGGCTGTGGTCCCAGTTAAAGCCAGATATTGTGGACAGCGAGAGCATTGACCCTTGCTGTCAGCAAGAGGACAATGCAGCACTTGCATAGCACTGAGCACAGCTGGGCCTTAAAAACAGGCTGTAAGACACTGCTGCAATACCTAGTTTTATCTCAGATCTCTGCCTGTCCATAAAAGGATAAAGTCAATCTGTAGCTATAAAGGAAACGGAACTGGGAGTCCTGCTCCTGTCCCCATGCTTTAACCATATTGTCACCCTTCTCTTCCTACAAGCCCCTGTAATTTGTGATAACATCCAACCACTGTACTGAGGCACAAACTCCACAGAAGCAGCCCACGTTTCAGTGTTTCAGGAAAGAAATCACACCCAGAGATTCAAGAGATTTGTATGACTGGTTGTACTGGAAACAAGAGTGAAAGATACAGGTATTAAATCATCAGCAACCCATAAAATCACGGGGGTTTCTCTGCTGCATATTACAGTATTGGCCAAAGGCCCTGGTGACGATAATCCTGCCACGCTCAGTGCTGTGAGTGCATGCAGCAGAACCAGTCCTCCCTCTGAAGATACTGAAGAAACACGACAAAAGGCAAGAGAGGCTTCGGTTGCTGGTGGCAGCTCTGGTTGCTGTGGCTGGGCCCAGGCAGGTGCCCACCAGAGAAGTCCTGGCAAGCTCCCTGCCGCATGCAGGCGTCCCTCAAGGTAATTCTAGACATTTGGATCGTTTTAGTGAAGTTGGCAGCAAAGAGAAGAACCACCAAAGCCTGGCGCTCAGCAGTTTCACAGAATCACAGAACTGTAGGCGTTGGAAGGGACCTCAAGAGATCATCGGGTCCAACCCCCTGCCAAAGCAGGCTCCCTGGAGCAGGTTGCCCAGGTAGGCATCCAGATGGGCCTTGAATATCTCCAGAGAAGGAGACCCCACAGCCTCCCTGGGCAGCCTGTCCCAGTGCTCCCTCACCCTCACCATGAAGAGGGTGTTTCGCATGTTGGTGCGGAACTTCCTGGGCTCCATTTTTTGGCCATTGCCCCTTGTCCTGTCCCCACAAACCACTGAAAAGAGGTTGGCCAAATCCCAATGTCTCCAATGTTTCTTCCAATACTTTGTGGTTTTGGACAAAACTTAAAGACCCCCCCCCTTCTGAAACTGAGCTTAAAAATATTACATCTGAAGGATATTAATCTGGACATTTGGCAAGTGACCTAGCAAGAGGAGGAAAAGAAATAACTTTCTGTCCGGTGCTTGGGATTTCATTGACAAAAATAAAATAGAAGAGACGAGCAAAAGCCCAGTCTTCCAGGTCCCACTATGTTTTCAAGTTTACTTCACAACAGCTAATCCGGAAAAACCATTTTGGTACATCCCCAGCCATAACGTGCCTCTTGTGACAGAAACAGCAATTCTGTCCAAGTCGCAAAGCCAGGAGCTGTGTCCCGTGCCCTGGACATCCCCCTAACCCCCAGGGAACACGAAGGCCCCCAGCAGCTGGTGGCAGGGACCGAGCGGGCAACCCTGACCCACAGCCGCTGGCACCCTCTGGCCCGGCCTCGTCGCCCCGGCAGCTCCGCGCTCACGTGGTGGAGCAGAGGGGTGGGCGAGTTGGAGAGCTCCCCGGTGCAAGCGGGCGCAGAGCCCCCCAGCCTCTCGCAAACCTCAAAAGGCAGAAATAAAACTGCAAATACTTTTTAAGAGAAGACTTGAGATCGCAGAAGAGCAGGCTCTTCC
This sequence comes from Anser anser, assembly GCF_964211835.1. Classification (NCBI taxonomy): domain Eukaryota; kingdom Metazoa; phylum Chordata; class Aves; order Anseriformes; family Anatidae; genus Anser; species Anser anser. Next base: position 570,701 of record NC_139746.1, read on the forward strand.
TACCAGTAAAAACTGTCAGCAAAACTCTTCAATTCTCTACAGAATTGCAGGAAAAAAAAAAAAAAAAAAAGATCTGTGAGGCAGCTTTTTGAGGAGGCCCTTGCCCAGACGCAGCAATGCAGCATGGTGCAGCGAGAACTGAGGGGGGGCTGAGGGCCCCCCGCCAGCACCTGCCTCTCGCTCTCCTTGGAGCTGAGGTCGCTGCCGCTGCTGGGGGCGGTGAGGAAGGACGTGATGGAAGTGACGGATGTGGCACATTTTACACAGACGAAGGGCAGTCAGTCCAAGACCTACAGCTCCGAGGTTCGAGTACGGAAACACCAGCTCCATTCACTTGCCTCTCCCCCACCATGTGGCTTTCCAGACATACTGGTTTTGACTGGGATTCCAAGTGAGACAGTGGTCAAAGTTCAAAGTATGTCCAAGCAGGGCGGGGGGGAGAGGCGGAGCTCTGTAATAATCTTCTATTCATACCGATTTCCTGTGCTGCTAGGAGGGCTGGTTCCTCTCCTTTCTTTGCTGCAGACAGCACGCAGCCGCGTCAGGCTCAGAGCTGGGAGGCACAGGAACCCGATGAGCGTTGTGCTGCACTGACACCACAGGCCACAACGGGAGAAAATCTGAGCCTACACACATCCGCAGAGCAAACACTTCACTTACACTCCTCGGTGGTGCGGCTTTGTTCTGGCCTTAACTCTTGGTGTGCACTTGAGGGCTTTCAGCTGGGACAGGAGAGCCCTGGCTCTCCAGGCACAGAAGGAACTTGAGTTAATGAGGTAAATGCAATGTGAACTTGCCTGGCTGGGGCACAGAGTGGGGTTCTCAGCCAAGTGGTGCGGATGGTCTAGTAACAGAAAAAGCAACCAGACAGCTGAAGAAATTAAGGCAAACTGGGGGGGAAAGGGGCCAAACCTGCCTCTCTATTTTTAGAGGTACTGAGGTAGTTTTGTATCAAGCAGATTTCAAACATGGCAAAATTACCATTCTTCTAACTGCACAGAGAGGAGGGAGGAAAAAACAGGACTGGTTAAAGCACAGGAATCCAGCATACTTCTTAAGATTAGGACAAATGACATTCTAAAATCAAAGACTAGGGGTCGAAGTTTAGAAAACCACCAATGAGTGCATCTGTCTTTGTGAATCCCAACTTCAAAAAAGTTTTGATCAAGCCTAATTTTACCAACTACCCCTTATTCTTAAACCATCTCAAGTCTGTATATACTTTAATTAGCAGTCTACAACGAAAGTTTCCTGACTGCAGAAATACAATTGCCTGAGTTTTTAAAATGTAACAGCCAGCTTGAAGCTCTCGTGTTAACACACGACCCCTGATACGTTTTATTTTTCAAGATGTACCTCCGGGGAGCGCTCATTTTTCCTTATGCTCACCTGTGCATAAAGGCGGCTGGTTAGGCCCCGCGCAACACCCGCAGAAACACTGAGCACAAAGAATTTACCATTCCTGGTACTTTCCAAAGCTTGTAATTCAACAGCTTGTCGGAGCCCCCCCGCCGTTTTGTGACTGAGGGTCCCCAGCCACCGAGGTGCCGCGCTCCTGGCCGCGGGTGCTGGCTGCAGGCAGGGAACACGCCGGGGCTTTTCCACGCACACGCTGCCCTCTTCAGGTTCGCAGCTGCTCCGTGCTCTCCGAGGTTCTCTGAGAAACTCCCGGACTGACCCGGCCTTACATCTATCTAAAAACCCTTTTCAACAAAGCAGAAGACTGCAGCTTGGAAGCAAGGGAAGCATCTGCCCAGTGTGAGTAGAATAAAATGTCATTTGAGCTTTATAAAGCAGCACTGGTGCCAGGGTTCTGGGCCCGGATGGGAAAGGCATCCATTTCCCCTGGGTTTCTTTACAGCATTTAACCTGATCTGAATCAAGTGCTGCAAAGCATAAGCTGAGCTAGGATTTTTCTAAACAGAAATGCCAATGATGTCCTCACCCGACAGCTTCAGTGAGGCTCCTTGAAGAGCAGAGGCAATCAGCCGTTCACAGCATTCGAGACCGAAAGGCTGAGCCCCTGGGAAGCAGGAGGAGAGACCAGCATTTCAAATGCTTCACGGAAATGCCTTTCTGTCGTGGCCAGGAGCTACATGTCCACACCTGAGATGAAGGCAGGAGCAATTCTCGAAGCAGTGCAGGAGTGGGGAGCGGCTGCAGCTGATAGCACCCAGCTGGGCACACGGAACAGCCCCAGGCTGCAGCCGCAGCCCCTGCTGAGCCACATCCTCCCTCTGCCACCTGGGGAGCGCGGTCACCCAGCAGCTTGCACGCAGCCCAGACGCCAGTCTTGTCAGCTGGGCTGCTTTGGGAGCTGTGAACAGTGCTCTGAAGCCTTGAGTTCTCAACCTAGGATGGTACAGAGGTCAGAAAAGTTGCTCGTAGGGGCTTGAATTCCTCGTCAGACTGTGCCACGAAAGATAAAACAGCAAAACCAAGCAAGTAGACCTGACTGGTATGTCTGAGTCCACAGGCAAGAGTTCATTTTTGAAATTGCTTATGGTGTTATTTTTTGCTGGGAAGCTACTGAGATATCATGCAGAGGAAACTACACTTGCAATTCATTTTCAGTTACCTTTACAAACCAAACAGAAGGAAGAAGCTTCTGTCCAAGGTGATTTTTACAAACTTCCTTTTCCATCTTTTTTTCACCACCAGTTCTTACTACTTTGGTTGCAGGGACATAGTCATTATAACTCTTTTAATTAAACAAACAAACTTTTCTCCACCTGTATTCCAAAGCACTACCGTCCAAAACCAGTTACTGCGGTATTTATTCAAATGCCCTCGCTCCACAGCAGCCTGGTTTCTGTTATGGAGCGACCCTTGGCCTTCCTGTACTTCCCTCGAGCTCTCTGCAGCTCACCACAGTGGCTGCAAGGCCTGCGAGAAGCAAGCAATGAGACTGGAGGCAGGACCCAGCAGCCTTCAGAAGACAAGAGCATTCACTAGAGGCTAGGAGTGCTGGACCGGGGTGGGCTGGACAGGGCAGAGGAAGCTGAAGCACAGGCAGGAGGCTTCATTGCTGCTTTACAAAGCTCAGATGACATCTCATTCTTCTCACACTGGACAGATGCTTTCCTAGCTTTCCCAGGGGAGCAGATGTAATACTCAGAGAAATGAGCTTTCTCTTGCTGTGGGGATGACGGCTGTCCAAGAACAAGGCAAACCCTGCTTTCTCCTTCTCTGCCCTCTTATTCTGCATATTTTGGATATGAAAAAGACAGAAAGCGATTTAACGCCTGAAGCCCACCTGTGTTCAGCATCCCAAGGAGCCACTGTGGTGTGGGCAGTGACATCTAACGGCCAGGCCTGGAGCGGTTGGAAGCACCAGCAGAACTCTGCTCCCAGGACCGCCAGAGCTTTCCAGAACACCCGCCTGGCTGCCAGCCCCATCCCGACAGCTCACTTCTCCCCGGTGCCCTGCGAACAGCTGCAGGACAAGGCCACGTCCTCGCCGTACCGGGCTGCTTCCTGCCCCGCTCCTGCCCGGGCTCCCCAGGGCCCCATGGCGCAGGCCGGGTGCTCCCGGCCCCGGGACACGGCCGCTGCGGCCAGTCAGCCCCAGGGGCTGCAGAGCAGGCGAGGGGCTCACAGCCACGCAGGAGGAGTTGACCCAGGCTGCATTTGAGGGGCCCTTGGGAAAGGCAGCAACTGTGAGCAAGCCGCAGGGATCGTGCTGCCGGCGCCGCTCCAGCTGCCTCTTTCCCTCGGCCATGCCAGGCCCGGCAGGGACCTCCCCACTGCAGCGGTGCTGAGCAGGCTCCAGCGCTTCAGCGCCACGGCAAGCACGGTGCACCCGCACGCGTGGCGTGGCCGGAGGCTGCTGAGGCCACGGCATGAGGCCTCTCACCATCAGCTGGGGATGTTGGGCATTCGTTTCAAGTCCTTCAGCCCCTTCAAGGAAGAAGTCAATCGTTACTATGCTTGATTTACACAGAGCACATTATATAGCCCCTTTGCAAAGAATGGTGCTATGTACGACCCCCCTGAGGAAAGAAAAAACACTTTCAGCTGCTATTTCATGCTGTCCAGGTGGTAAGAACATGGAGCTACCAAGAAAAGCATTGTACACTCACCCTTAATTAGAAAACAGAAAATGAAACCACTCACAAATGCCGGCCAGTATCACAGCCAGAGAGACTGGTGTGGTCTTCCTCAGTCAAGATGAAGCACAGCACCTCAGGCTACCCAGCATCTGCAGCTTCACCCGTGCATTAAGTTACAGAGAAGGGAGAAGAACGTCCTTGCTTGCAGCTTCCTGAAAACCCAGGTAACCTTACGCAGAGGAAGTTATATATTTCCACCCACTCCCAGATTATTTAATCTGAAATTTCTGTGGAATGCTGCCAGGGAAGGAGAAGCGATTTCCAGCAATGCCATCCCAGGAAATCAGTTTGTGAAAGCTTTCACAGTCATCCATCTCTGGACTCCTAAAGGGAGAAAACTAAGCAGTATTTCATGTTTCAGACTATGTTTCTAGCAACGAAAACTGGAAGCAGGTATGATCCCACCAAAGTTTCTCCTATAGGCAATACATATCCTTTAAGAACTGTGCTTGAAAGGCGCTGACACTACAATAAAAGGCACCAGCGAACACTGACAACTCCACAATTGCACTGCAAAAATCCTATATAAGTCAAGATGCCACCACGGCATCTCTGTATTTTAAAACCCGTCCGCCATTCTCCAAAACTGAGAACTATTATTTGTACAGTATGTTGTATATTACATATTATACCACATATTATACTTCATATTTGCCAAAGCAGATTTTGCTTCTGTGCCTCGGAGTCCTGATTTTCTGAGCGGGGAGCACACTGCCAGCTAGGAGGTCAGCGTGCTTCACGCTGAGATGCCCTGCAGGGTACCGAAGTTGTCCAGCCACACAGAAAGAGGGGAAGAAGAGGAAGAGAAGAAATACATGCACGATCACCACGGCTTTTAGGAACAAAATTTATTCCAATTTCAAACAGAGAATTTATTTCAGGAGAAAGATATGAAAATCAATTTCCATCAGATATTTCTGTAGTAAGGGTTGGTGCCCAGCAGTCAGAGTTGGATCATTCCAAGAAACAATCACACTCCTAGACTGGAATGAGACAGTTCGGAGCCTGAATAGAACCTGACACTGGGCATCATATTCAGAAACTCCTTTACCCTACCCTCTTCCCTTCCCCCACCCCAACACGCACAACAATACATGCATTGCAAATGACAAGGTTTAAAAACAGCATTTTATATAGTATCTTTTTAAATAGGATAATGTTTAAATTGTCTTAAATCAGGATCCTATAATATACAAGTATAACCAAATAATTTCCACCACATTGGCACTTGTAAAGAGTCTCTGGCACTACTAAAGAAGGGGCATTGGCACAAACCATACTTTTTTTAAAAAAAAAAAAAGAAAAAAAAAGGGTGCTGCATAACACACTTTATCTCTGCTGGACTCTAACAACCCGGGTTCTGTACAGTACAATACAATGGTCAGCACACTCTGGAAGGTTTTTTTTTTTTCTTCTTCTGTGTGCGTGAGAGTGTGTTGTGTTTGTTTTTTAAAAAAACAATAAAACACATGAAGAAAAACCATAGTTGAACGCAAGGCCAACATTGCTAGGAAGCAACAACAACAGACCAAAGAATCCAGCTCCAGGAAAAGGGGACACGGGCAGGATGGGCTGGAGCGATCTGACACGCCAAAGCAGGAACAAACTGCTGGCTCACCAGGTAGCCGATCCACACAGAACGGTGCAAAGAAATGGGATGGTCCTCTCCTCACTGACTTCAAGTTTCACACTGGTTCAAAGTACATTGGTTTCTTCAGCAGAACAAAAAATAAAAAGTGCACAAGGAGCAGAGGTTAGCCAAGAGACCACTTCCTCAGACTCAGATTCTAGATTCCCTAAAAGAATCCAATGCCACCTCTTGTCTGAGGTCAATCCGTTACCTTGACCCATGGAAAGTTCTGACTGGCCTCACTTTCCAAAAAGATGGTATAGGCAAATTGGTTTAAGGTTTGGCACTTTCACTAGGGCAGGCATTTGCCAAAGGGCCAGCCAACAGAGATGTGAACCAGTTCTGCAGGAATGCTTCACTGGCCAAGCCGGAGGCACACAAGCTACTACTTGCTAGAAGCACGTGCCAGCACTGGCATCTCCTCACACACAGCACAGACCACAGACAACTCCGTATTACGTGTGCAAGTCTGACCCATTCCTCCCCTAATCCAAAGCAAGGTTTCGGGAACTCAGGAGTCAGCCATCACACGACATTCGTCCTTCCCCTTTGCAGTAATCATCATCACACCAGGCCAGTTACCGGGCCAACAGCTACACCAAGCACCCAGTCAGCAAGGTACAGCACACGCCTAAATCTTGTGCTGACAGCCTCCCGCAGTTCTCTGCCACATTGCAGATCCACTCTGCAAGAGACAGAGAAGCAAAGATCCCTCCCCCTCTGCCAGGGCAACAGCTCTTAAAGGAGAGCACACAAAACCAAAAAAAGTTTCTGATTCAAGTGGGAAGTACCACCATCATTCATCTTGGAAAATATTTCTGGCAAGTTATTTCCAAGAGCCTCTATTTCTCAGTGCCAGGCCCGTTGCTGGCAACAGTTGTAGTGTGAACCATTTACATGAGGATCAAGGAAGCAGAAGAGGCTGATGCTGCCATCTGCTTCAGATGAACAGCATCTAGAATACACGTAGATGACTATAAACTCCTCTTTATAGGACAGTCTCTACAAAATGGACCATTTTGGCATAAAGACAAAAAAATGCAATAAAATTGATGCAAAACTGTCTGACACACGGGAATCCCTTTCATTTCTCCCAAATGTTAAATGGAGTCCAGAGCATGGTTAGTCTAAAGAGGTGCTGTATTCCCCTCAGCATCACCACTCTGCCAGACTGGCTCTTCAATTGTTGGTCCCATGGCTGCTGTTCCAACTTAAGCTCTCTGATCGCACTTGGCAGAGCTTGCTTTCTTCTGTAGTGCTCTGAGACATGCAGAGGCTTCCCTCAGCTATTCTGGACAAGAAGGGCCTAAAACCAGAATTACTCAAAATAACATCCCTCCAGATTTTAGTGTTCTAGATCAAAGCATCTTAAGGATCTTGGACAGTAAAGATCTACTCTTACACGATGTGCAAAACACTGATGTAGTGCTCTGTCTACAAAAGAGACAAAATATCAACAGCCCCCTTCAACAGTGCAGTTCAATTTAATCTTTATCTACCGGCAGCCTACTAACCTTCAAGGGGACAAACTGGTTGATCCAGAGAATTTGGACCCAATGCTACTTTCTGGAATTGAAGTAGAAGCATCAGTGATAGCTAAAACACACATGTCCAGAGGCGGGTCAGATCTGTTTCCTACTCACTCCTTGTCTCGCCTCTGCAGTTGTCATCCAGGCCAGTGTTATTCATCACGTTTCTCCACTTGCCTTGGTGCCTGGGAAAAGCTGTCTAATGCGCAAAGGCTCCACATCCTCCTGCTTAGTGGATGGAGTTTTATTTGGCATCTAGAATCCAGAATTACTTCCACCCTACCTTCCACTCGCACCAGCAAACCCTGCTGGCTCTGCCTCTACTCTCCAGCTAAACGAAAGTGCAACCACAGTAGGGCTTTCTGGATTCCATAGCAGCCACATGCTCCAGCCACGACTATGGTAACTTGATTATCACATGCACCCTGGAGCAAATATGTGTGCAAGTCCTCCAGAGAGGATCCATACTTCTCTGAAGAGAAACACAGCAGCATGTGCCTCGGGGGAATGCATAAACAGGAAAGCGAAAGTCGCCACTCCCTCCAAGAGCTATCCACAATCTTTTTAAGTAAGAACTCTACCTGTGTCCTGAAGTCTGTGACCCACCAGCTCTGGTCCTTCCTAAAAATCTGCAAGCTGGACAGGACTGAGGAGTTCTTACAAAGCCATTCGACACACTAGCACTAAATGCAATAAACAAGGCTTGTTTGCTACTAGCAGCAAGAAGAAAACTAGAGGGTGGCACAAGACTAAGATTTTCAATCCAGCCAAAATCTGATGTTTAATTGCCACTATTACTCAGTGTGCTTTTGACATTTGCTGCATAGAGAAGTTGCTCACTTGATGTCGTGTACTCTACTCAACAGAATGGAGAGTTACTCTCCGCAAACTGAGCCTCGTGTGTGCGCACATGCACTTGTGGTGTGGGGGGAGGAATGTGTGTATGTGCGTGAAAAAATAAAATAAAATAAAATAAAAGAACAATTACAGTCAGGCACTTCCCCAGGCTCAGCAGCTATTGCTCCAAGAGCGTCCATCATTTGTAGTCCATGAGCAAAATACAGCAACATGTAGCAAACTACGTATAGAACAACAATAATTTAAAAAAAAAAATCACAGTCTCCATACCTTTTATAATTGAAGAAAAATAGCTCAGAACTAGAACATATAAAGAATGGAAAAGTGATGGCTTTTTTTTGTTGTTTTGCCTTTTTTTTTTTTTTGCACAACAGTTGGAGAACAATTGTTCTTCCCCAACATTTCATCACAGTGAACCATGGAGCGTGTCCTGGGGAAGGGAAGGGAAAGGATGGGAGGGAAGCAAGCAGGATTAGCAAATTACACCAGAGGCACCCTATAGCACAAGGCAAAGGGACCAGTAGCAATCCACACTCCCACAGTCCAGTGAATTCACAATCTTGGCTGGAAAGTTATTTTTTCTACATATACCACGGGAATGAAAAGGAAAAAAAGTGGCTAAGCAACAAAGGAAAGCTTGAGATGAGACTGCCTTAGCTGTTTGGCAAAAATTAAGAAGTGAGCAAGGTGCTGAAGAAATGAGGCATATCCCCGTTAACTGTGAAATAAAAGCAATTTGTTAAAAGTATGAAATCAACTACTCTGTGGACAGAGACATGAGACTCCAGGATAACACTGAGCACTTGCCACTCCACAGATCAGACAATTTGCAATCATTACATCATCAAAAATTAAAACTTTTTTCCTGTCATGTTTAAAATTTCTTTTTTTTTTTTTTCCCTGTCTTTTCTTCACAATGAATCCTCTCTAGGGGCCAAGAACAGAGCAGGTCAAACCAGGTTGTATTCCTTCAGGTTGAGCTGTAGGATGGTGTCCTTGACAGCTGCAAAGACGAAACGGATGTTTTCTGTGTCTGTGGCACATGTGAAGTGAGAATAGATGATTTTATCGCTGTCTGGATTTAAATCCACAAACATCTTGAGAATGAACTCACGGGCTGCCTGTGCATCCCTCTGAGGGCCTGCAGCAAACAAAGAACAGTTAACAGAGTTGTGCTAAGCACATCCTCTGGTGTGAACCACCAGAATAACTACTAGTACACTTTTTCTTATGGGTTCCATGGCTATAAAGAAGAAATTAAGATCACTTATTGCATAAAAGTCCTAGAACCTGAAATATTTTATGCTCTTCACTTACCTAGACCAAAACCTACGAAAGGCATTTTTCCGACATTGAGAGTTTTGACAGACACCAATGCGTTATTTCAGACTGCACTTTGAAATACAGAATTTGGTATAACCCTGTCCATGCTGCTTTCACTAGATAACAGAGACAGATACTTGATATATGTAACCCAATTACCTCCTCTGGTGTTAGGATCTATATTTCTCCTTAATATATAAATGGATCTTATGCTCTGAAGGACACAACTGTATGTTAGGTAAACAAAGGTCATCTTCAGCCGACTCTGTAGTCTGGCTGGTCAACTGAAAGGAGGTAAAAAGTGGAAATTCTTGTCACTATTTAATTCATATTGCTGACAGTTCCTCAGAAAAGTCACCTCTTCTGAGTCACTATACTGATATTCCTTTCACAGTGTTCTCACATTCTCCATGGCAAGGACCATTTCGTGAGAGGTGATCTGATGGGCTACCTCCCACTCATGAGCCATGCAGCATTCCTGGAACAGCTACAGCAATTACTGGGATGAAAAAGGTGAAAGTATATGGTATTTCCCAATGTTGCTCTCTTGTCTTCAGCTGTTAAATTATACTAGAAATATGCACTACTGGACCAACAGCCATACACAGACTGTGTAAAAAAGGCATGTTTTCCACCACTGATGATTTCAGAGTGCCTGTGTTCTCAGACAGCAGGGGGCATGAGACTGCAGAAGTGGGAGAACAACTGATAAGAAGCAATTGCATTTGTCATTTAAAGGAAGCAAGCTGTTTGCAAAATGGCAATTCTTCCTTCACCATTTTAAGAAGTACGTAACAACAGAGTTAATACATGACAGCATGGAAAGAAGCGTGTTGCCCGACCTCATTCTCCGCTACGTTCATTTATTTTCAACCCTGCACAGATGTACTACCAGCTGACTTTGAATGCACTCAAGGGTAGAGCTGGAAACGTCATTTTGGCTAAGGAATTTTGTTTCAGATGGGAATTTCTGTTTCATGTAGATATTGTTTTTCTACAGCTGCAGACAGCCCCCTATTAAGAATAGAATGCTACCTGAGACTTTTCAGCACCAACATGTGAACAGCTATTTGACCAGTCAGGTTCTCAAAACAAGGACTCAAATTGCCTCTTGACTAGAGGGTTAAGATGCCCAGTATGCCAGTGAATTATCACGTTTATAAAATAGGTTATATGCACAAGCATCCAGGTAGTCAAGTTCCATCATTTAACACTTTAAAGCACATATTAATGGAAAATAATTTTTAATTCATCATCTAGGAGAGGTTCATTAGATCAGATCTCTGTTATCTACGTATGATCAGGACATTTTTGTGACATCTGCTCATTGTTGTAGGTATTCCTTTTGAAATTAGGAGTTTTTCCCCATCTCTAGATCTGAGTTTCCTTTAAAAAAAAAAAAAAATCCAACCAAACCACCCCCACTCCTCCTTCTAAATTTAGTGTTCCTCCTTAAAAGCCACTCACCATCAAACTCTGGGAAATAGTCAACAAGATGGGAATACAGGATCTTGTCTTCCAACAGATCCTTCTTGTTCAGGAAGAGGATAACAGATGAGTTTTGGAACCAGGGATAAGTGATAATGGTTCGAAAGAGAGCTTTACTCTCTTCCATCCGGTTCTGAAATAAGAAAGAGCAAGCAGTTTTCACAGATGAGGATCAAGATGCCTTTCTGCTATTTGCACGCGTAGACAGATCTGCATTGATCTAGCATCTCAGATACTGTACACAGAATACTTTGGTCCCAAGTAAATTCTGGATCAAACTGAGCAGGTAAACAGAGAGCAAATGCAATATCTAATGGATTCAAGTTTCGTTTAATTGGCAAGCCGTTAATATTAATGGACTTTTACAAATCATTTTACACTTTGTGCAGTCACGTGAGAGGACTGGCCACGATAGTTTGTGAGCTACTACCTGTTTTATCTAGTAGAAAAGAATAACTACATTCACCTTATGGAATTTTTGTTAATCTCTTAGCAGGCATAAAACTCAGTATTGCATCTTCCAAGAGACCAGTCACTATCTAATAAGACAGCAGCCACAGCACAAAGTAATTCAGGTGAGGAAAAGAGGAAAGCAGGAACGGGTAATTTTATGAGCATCCGTTCACATAGCACAGTACCTTCCAAGACACACAGGACTCCGCAATCACAGAGTATTTCTGTATCATTTGAGAAGTACAGATAATTTGAAGGTACTATGCATTCTCTGCCCTCAGGGACATCATCATCCATTGAGGCTCATGTTCTCTTCGCAATAGGAAGAACTGAAGGTCAAAACCAACAATTCTTGCTAATCCAGCACTTTGGTACTGACCTCCAAGGCGGCAGAAAGCCCTCCTTTCCCACCACCCTCCTGGCGGGCTCCCACTCTTTGGCTTACCTCATTATCAGACTCCACCAGAACTTGGTCATATTCACTAAGTGCTACTAAAAACATGATGGAAGTCACATTTTCAAAGCAATGGATCCACTTCCTTCGTTCTGATCTTTGACCTCCAACATCCACCATTCTAAGGAAGAGGAATACATACAGTGTCACTGAAGTAGCTGCAATTCTCTATCTGAATGCAGAGGACCAGCATACAATGAGAACAAATGCCACTCTTTACCGTTCAAGATAACCTGGCACAGGGATGTAATAACACACACTTGCTAACATAGCCATGAAGTTTACAAAATATACTGTTCCAGAAATATGTCCATCTCTTCAATTTGATATAATAACGTAATATCATATTCAAATGCCAAATATCAGCATTACCATTTGCGTTGCACTCTACTCTGGTTTGTTAAATAGCAGTCTTGGATCTGAAAAGACAAATCCTTCAAAACTCTGGTCTGTCAAATTAGCAAATTATTTTTTTTCTATTAAAGCATCTGCTTGTCTCAGAATTTCTCACAGAGCATACTTCAGTAACGCAACTTTTCTTAGAATGTGCTAACAGTTACACACCTCAGCTTCTCAGTTCTAAGTACCACCTGGACAGTATGCTAAAGTTATTTTGAAACCTTTTACCTATTTCATAGGTCAGCAAACCGAAACAGAGAAAGTAACTTTTTGTAAATCTGTAATTGAATGGATTAAGGGACAGGATGAAGGCTTCTTTATTCCTCCCTTGTATTATCCCTACTGTGGAAGACAAAGGAAGGGAGTAGTAGAGAAGCAGGAAAATATTGCTTTGCAATAGAAAAGCATGTCATTGTGCCCTTGTATACCATGCTCACTTCCTGGCTTAAGGCTCCAAATAACCATATATTGCTGCAGCAGCATAGGCAGCAAGTTTTGGTGCCCTATTCCGAGGGCACTGAAAACCATCTCTGAAGGCTGATACCAGGCATCACATACAAGAGAGTTTGCACAAAAAGCAGTCTCTACTTGAAAGAGAAATAAACAATCAAAGTTGCTTGAGCAAAGCATTTTGAGTCAAGCACCACCAAGAGCAAGCTCACCACCACCACCCCGGCCACTCGCTGGCTTAAGCTACCGACAGTTCTCTCAGCTGCCTTACAAGGCACCACTTCAGCCTCAGGTTCCAGCAAGGTAATCCTTCCCAGGAAGGACACCGATTCCTGATAAATGGTTAGTTGCGCTCTAAAAAGTCACCTTCTGTTTTGTGGTAAGGAAAAGCTCCAAGCCGAAACATCATCTTAAGCTAAAATAAATGCTAACGCCGTCCCCCTCAGCAGGTACTTCACAACGTCAGAGCACATACATTCACTCAAGCCTCTCAACTCTGCATCGGGACACTCTAAAGCAATCCAGAACTCATCTTTCCTGAAACTACATCATTCCTCTCACTTCAGTGTAACACGAATACACCTTCCGTACCTGAAGATAATATTCTCTAGGTCAAAGGGGTATTCTATGATACCGGTTGTAGGAACTCTAACGCGTAGCACATCTTGCTGAGTTGGTAGATATCCTGGAGTAGCGATACGATCCACATCACTAAGATAGCTAAAGGAAGCAGAATTTAAAAAAAAAAAAAGGGAAAAAAAGAAAAACTACCTTAGGTTGCAGCACAAATACACAGATTTAAACACTGTTACATTAAGTCTTTGCCTAGCACAACAGAAAGTCACTTGAGCCATTTCCAAAATGCAATGTGAAAAAAAAAACAAAATATATCTTTGAGGAACAGTAATTCACCTGCCGTCCCTTTTGGAGGATAAACAGGTACATTAAGAACAACTTTATCAACTCTGTGTAGGTGTGTTGAAAACAATCTTTACTACAGAAAAGGTTTAAGTACAGTGGATGCTTATGTTTCAGAATCAAATTTCACCTAAGGCTTTCTGTTATTGAAGAATTTATGTTACAAGGCACAGGTAGAATCTTACAGATCTCTCTATACCTAGATTTTCTCAATAACAAACCCACAAGTTACAACACTTCTGCTGCCTATGAGCCAGGGGCTACATAGATGGCATGAGGTAGGGATTCTAGCCTCACGTGTACCTAGAAGCAGATGTGCAAACAACTGCCTTTATCACCCACCAGAACACCTCAAACCCATGTGAGAAGTAGCTAGTGCTAAAGAATTTCCAGATCTAAACCTGTCCCCAAATAAGCATAGCCTCCCCCATCTCCTGCAAAGCTCTTCGCCTTTCTGGAGCCAGATTCAAACAAGTTAGTTACCTGTTACCACTGTTCTTTCGTCATAACTTTTCCTAAGGATACTTCTGGCTGATAGAGGCCAACTGCTTCTATCACACGCTTATGATTTTTATCCCAATATATGTAGCCAGCAGAGACCATGCACCTTGTTTAAAACACACAGCAAGACTAATATGCCTCAATGAAAAAGTACTATGTATTTTAAAGCAACCATGTCATGGAATACGCTGCAGCGTTCTCATCCTCTGAAACAAACTCTAGACTTCAAAATAAAAAAATTGGATAGTTTTTATTTGTTATAGCATTGCTAGCATCTACCAGTACCCACCAGTGGTTAAGTACTTACTATTTAGCTGAGTCAGAAAGCTGATATTCTCTTCTCCTGTCATAACACTCTTGTATTCCAGGGTCATTCCACAATGTTTTAATTGCACTTACGTAGGGCTGCTCAAATGTCATGACCTTTTCTACATCCACTTCCCTGATCAGGACTGCATTGGCCTGAAGATTGAAAATCAAAAACCAAAGCAAAAGAACTCTCAGATGAACTAAGTCCCTGTATTACGACTTCAAGGATCCACTCACTGGCTGCAAAGACCAGAGGAACAATGGTAAACTATACAAGGTAAACAATACATCTGAGACATCACAGCTCCAGTTTTCCTAGAATTGATATTAAATGGAGAAATTAGACTTTAATATGGTTGGGGGGCGGGGGGGGGGGGTGGTATTTGTCTTTATAGCAGATGTCAGCAAAGTTCCACCAAAGAATCACAGGCTCCTTCATAGAATAAACTGCAAAATGGCAGCAGGCTTCACCTACCAAGACGGTGCACACCATTAGATCTCTGTGTTTTGAAACAGCTTCCAAGGCAGAACATCCACTGCAAAAAAACCCCTGACTGTCCAACTTCTGAGGAGGCTAAACTACATTTGGACAACAGGCTGTTATCCTGCGTTTCTTATTATTTTTTTGAATGCATTTGAATAGAAACAGAGGCATTGTTTTAGCATACTTCAGCCACAGTCCCTTTTGAGAGAGAAAATAAAAACGGCCACACTACAATCTATAAGCAAAGGAAGGACTACAATCATCACAGCTGCTGTGCCATCCGTGGAGTTACTATCCATGCAAGGTTGCTTTCTGAAATCTTTGGTACACTTGCAAGAGGAAAGGGCTTCTGCCTATACTAGACAAAATAAAAAACAAAGCCAAGTTCTGCACTTATCATAAGTGAAAGGTGACAGACTATAGCTATCGGAGTGCCTCTGCCATGCCTCAGGGAAAGCACAAGTAAGGCAAGCTTCCTTGCACCCTGCCTACTCTCAGCACTTAATTCTGCAGAGCCTCTCTAAAGGCAGGAAAGGTTTTCAGACTTGAGGACTCCTGGTGTGACGCCCAGTCCCTGTGAACAGTTAATAAAAATCAGCTCCACGTTGCTGTGTGACAGAACAGATAAAACATGATTCCACTTAAAAATATTAGGACATAAAGCATTAAAGAAACAAACCACCAAAAACCTAATCTTTTTGTGCACCCTCAACACCCCCCTGCAAATAACTAAAATAATTTAGACCAGATTTAGCTGAAAAAATTATCCCTGGACCCTAGAAGGGCAAGCCAAACCACAGAAATGTGATTCAAGCTGAAGCTGAGACCAAAACTCCTCAAGAAAGTTAGCACCTTTGGTCAACGCTTATCAGAAAAACTGATAGCTTGCAGTAACAGCGATAACTTAAAATGAAGGTGTCTTTCGGGTCCAGCATATATTGTTACCTTCCAGTTCAGGTGCAACCAGCAGTTCACGTAGTGAAAACCCAGCACATCTACAAATACTGAATCCTTGAAATAAGTAAATAGAGCCCATCTTCCTACCTCACGTCCCAGTTCCTTGCTCCCACCACCCACTACGTGCAAACCATCCTGAGAACAACTTAATTCGGACAATGATTCTTTCCTCCAGGCAGAAAGTTGCTTTATCCCTCAACCCAACCTAGTAAATGGAGTCAGATATCAACAAAATATCATAAAAAGCTGTCCTTCAGCACACACAGCAAAAAAAAAGGAGGGAAGAATTCAGGGAGGTTGAGACTGCAGTGCAGAAGGGCACAAACAAACAGGAACTTACACGTCAAAACCCAGAATTCCCACTATCTAAAAACACGTGCAAAAACCGTGAGAAACTTACCTTGTTCTGTTCATATTTGTACAGAATCTTCAGGGTTTCCATGGCCCTGATCATGGACTGCATGGCAGTGAAGATGTTTTGATATACCAGCTTGGTAAAACCCTTTTTGTCCTCTTCAGAGTAGCCTGAGCCATGAATTATACGCATTTGCTTAATGAACGTGCTTTTTCCGCTCTCCCCAGTGCCTACAGAACGCAAGAGAGAGAATTAATAGCCGTTGCAAGCAAGGTTTGCTACAGAAGACAGCACGCTTACATCCCATCACACCTCAAAGCCCCTACTGCTGTACCTGAGCGCTCACTGCCCATCCAGGCACTTTTCTAGGGACTTTCGGAGCACCAAAAGACATCCTGGATGTCCCTGCTCGTCCCTACTACGAACCTAGGAGCACGGAAGGCAGACGTCTCGTCCTTTACGGCAGCCTCCAAAAGCACCTCAGGTACTTATTCCAAATCTCACGTTACAGCCACTCCCCCAGGGCCTGCGTCAGGAGGCCCGTGCCCGTCACACCTGACCTGTTCCCAGATACCAGCAAGATGCTGCAGCCCCAGATGCGCTCCCAAGCTGGGAAATGCCGGGCTGGCAGCAACCGGCCCGGGGGAAGCGTCTTTGCGTGGCAGGGAGCACGCTGCCTTTCACTGCTGTTTGGCTCCTGCTGCTCTTCGCCATACGGATCACACACCGTTTTGCGGGAAGGAACTGAACACAACAGGAAAGTCAACTCCAAAGGAGAAGAGAACCGAAGAAGTGACTTGCTTGCCCGACTGACATGAAAAATCCAGTCAACGCATCTGCCAAGTAGCTCGCACTACCGTGCAATGAAACATAGCGTTTGCTCTTCAGGACAGAAACAATAACCCTCCCCAGGGCAAGACAGAAAGCCGGGGGCAATATTCTGCCACCGAAACCTCCGAGGCCGCTTGCAGCCTTTGAGCATTGCAGAGTTAAGAGCAGCGACTGAGAGAACAAGGAAGGATGCTGCTTGCAGCTGCCCTGCCCGGAGTCGCCGGCGGACCGCCCGGTGTGGCCGCAGGCTTCTCGCCGGCGTTTCACGCCCTGGAAGAGCTGGGCCAGGAGAGCAGGTGGAGGGCAGGGCGGGCACCAGTGCCAGCCCCTGCCGCGCCTGCTTCCTGCAGCCCGCCGGGCAGGTCCCCCCGCTCCTGCGGGCACAGCCCCAGAGGAGCCTCGTTTAACTTCTGAAGGCCGACAGCTCGTAGGAACAGCAGGAACTTTACGACGTGGTACGTGTAAGGGGAAGCGCCATCGCAGGAAGGGATCGTGCCCTCATACCGGCTCGCTACGTCCCCACCTCAGCTGGCGTTACGGGCAGCGCCTGCGGCTTGCACTAAACACAGCACCCAGCGCTTCTGGGCAGGGGCGCGCGGCCTCGTCCCAGGTGCCACTGGAGTCCTGCACACCTCAAGCAACGCCACTGGCGCGTCTGCTGAGAGCTTTGTTCAGTCTCGCACAGTTTTCTATTGCTACGCAGCGCCTGTAACTCAAGAGACAGCTGAGCGGGTCACCGGGAAGGAGAACTAGCGCCTGCC
This sequence comes from Anser anser, assembly GCF_964211835.1. Classification (NCBI taxonomy): domain Eukaryota; kingdom Metazoa; phylum Chordata; class Aves; order Anseriformes; family Anatidae; genus Anser; species Anser anser. Next base: position 588,513 of record NC_139746.1, read on the forward strand.
CCCAGGAAGGGACAGGCCCTTTCGATCTCCAGGTACAAACCCCCGGCAGAGCCCGGCGCTTCCCACAAGAGCCACCAGGCACTCGCCTCACACGAGGGCACCGAGCGGGCGGCCAGGACCTCGCGCAGCAGCACGCAGTCACTACTCACAAGTGCGTCCTCAGTTACTCACATTTATAGTGCCGGGCTAAAAGGCAAACAAATAAATATGCTCAAATAAAAGCAGCCAGCACACAAATAGAAGCAGCATGTTTAAAATAAACTCTCCCCATCTCCAAGAACTGACAGATTTTTTGTCAGCCTAGTTAATAAATAATAATAAATAATGTTAATTTCTAACACTGTTAGCACACAGCAAACCGTCTCCATCTCAGACAGAAAGCTACACCACAAAGGGGGAAAAACTGGAAACTGAAATCTTCTGTGGTTAAGTACACTGTGGTGAGAAATACTTCCTTGTCTTTTACCGCAACGACCAAAACAGAGAAAAGAGAAAAGTGGTGCCTCAAAGCGCTCTGATAATGAAAACATAAAACAAACCTCAGTGCTAGTCATTTACCGGGCTTCAGCGCTTGAAAGCCCAAATGCAGATTCATCCTGTCACTCCATCATCATCCGTATTAATACTATCACTATTTTGTTTTATTTTTTTTAAAAGGTGAGTCCTGTTTTTGTCTAGACCTTGAACAATACCAAACGGCACTACACCACGTTATAAGCTCCAATGAGCGTGGCCTCCCGCATTTATGAGCGCAATAACCTTATTTTTTTTTGTATGACAATGGGGAGACAAGGAGATCATTTGAACTCACCATTTCTTGTGTCAACATGCGAAACCATCAGAGTTTCCCATAAATTACTAATGCTCCCCAGTACCTGTCAGACACCTGTAAATACATTTATTCAGCCAACGGTATCCCAGGCTTAATTGCAAGCAAATCCAGGGTAATTTTATATAAAGTATCCTTCCCCCTTGCCAACGCGGTAAAAAGACCAATGATTACCCTATACCAGAGGCCAAGGTACAATACCTTGAATTCAAATTTCTTATTACTGGGTTCATCACTGAACAGCAGCGTTATTCTTCACTGCAAGTTTCTGTTTTAGGCTTCAGACTGTAACTAGGTGTAGAAGGAAAAATTAACGAGGCTTCTACAATGCAGGAACTCCCTCCATGCACACATCTCTTTTCACAGTTTGGAGTTATTTGGAAAAGCCCTCTCACAGATACAATCGCTAATATTTGTGAATGGAAGAACTCCACGTAATAACGAGACGGAAAAAATCCACAAATCCCTGCAAGCAGCAGTTACATCGAGGAGACAGACCACCCATCACCTGCCACAACTTCAGGTGAGCAACGTGCAATGCTGCATCCAGCGAAGAGCATCCAGCAAACACAAAGAAAGGCTTGTCTTCCCAATCACTTCCTAAAACTAGGAACATCGGTATCTCATGTAGGTTTTATCTTATTTGTGTTTGGTTTTTGTAAATCTAATACTGAATTTTACTTAACTGCATCTTCCAGGAAAAAAAAAAAAAAAGGTTTCTTGAGCAACTTTAATTTCTTCTCTGAAGTGAGATCTTTAGATCCAGTGGGATCTTCTTAACCCAGATGAAGCCTATGGCTCCAACCTATTTTGAAACAACTGCTTCTTTGGGATTGCTCTAAGGAAACATGAGAGCAGGAGACCTGTTGCCTAGCTTGCAAGAAGCCTTGCAGAAACGGACATAGCATCTTCAAAGACCACAAACTTCAAGCCCCTGGTTTTTACCTTTCACCTAAAGAACAGCAACATACTAACTGTCAGGGTTATCTTCATACCTCGTGAGGCTCCAATTCATGGTACGAAGGAAAGTCCTGGCTTTCACATTACAATTATCACCATGCAACATGTCAGGATTCGAGATATCCAAAGGACTGGGCAGGCAAGGCCTCACTTCACTTACGTGGAATTTTACATCTGCTTTTCCACAAGAATCAACTCAATTCCTCACCTGTGCCTCACGGGCTCGCTCACTGACTACAGCCCAGAAGCAAATAAACTCAGTCCGTCAGACCTGCCTCACGTCTCAGAGACGAGGCGGTATTTAGCCAGAAGGCAGGATTCAAACACGAGCAGCGATAAGTCGCGGTACCCGTGAAAAACTGTTACTTGAGTTTAATTTGAGTGCTACGCGGACGGGAACATCGCACTCACTACTGAAGAAAGCCATACGTGCCTGGAACCTCAGCTGGCTGTCCTTGCCGCCGGTTACCTGTCCCCACAGACCCGACCCAGACCCCGACTAGCCATCCGCCCACCCGCCCCGCCGCAGAACACCGCTTCCATCCGACGCCGGCACGCCTGCCGCTTCCTCGCGGGGCGCAGCACCCGCCCGCGCTCACCGCTTCGTCCCTCGCCAGCCCCCGGTGCCCACGGGCCCCGCCGAGGCAGCACGGGGAGCCGCGGGCCCGTTTCTCCCCAGCCGCCCGCTCGAGGCCCCGGCCCGGCCGCCGCCGCCCGGAGCGCCGACCCCGGCGGCGGCGCCACGAGGGCCGGGCCGCTCGAGGCCGCGCTCCCTCGAGGGCGGCCCCCACGTGCACGCACCTGCCCGCGGCGCGGCGCGGCCTCCCCGGCGGCTGCCGCCCGCCTCGAAGCCGCCGCCGGCGGGGAGCGAGCGGATCGCGCCGGGCGGCCAAAGGGCAGCCGGCGGCCGCGGCCAAAAGCCGCCCCGGGCGCCGGGCGGGGACGGCCGCCGGCTGCCGCCGCTCCCCGCCACGCCCGCGCCGCCGCCCGGAGCTGTCAAGCGGCGGCGCCGCCGCCCGGGCCCCGCGGTGGCGGCCGAGCGCGGAGGCCCCGCGGGCCGGGCCGGGCCCCGCCGCTCCTCACCCAGCAGCAGCAGCTTCAGCTCGCGGCGCGCGTCGCGCTTGTCCCTCCGCAGCTGCTTCTCGATCTCGGCGTTGATGCGCTTCGACTCCTTCACCTCGTCGCTCAGGCAACAGGCCATCATGGACTCCAGAGTCATGGTCCCGCCGCCGCCGGGACGCCCCCGCCCGGCGCCCACCGCCGCCCTCCGCGCGGCCGGGACCCCGGCCCGGCCCCACCGCCCCCTGCCCGCCCCCTCCCTCCGCGGCGCCCGCCCGGCCCCGACCCGGCCCCGGCCCCTGCGGCCGGGCCTAGCAGCGCCGCCGCCGCCCCGCCTCGGCGCGCTGCCCTCGCCCGGCCGCGCCGCCCGCCCGCCGCTCCCTCCCCGCGCGGCCCCGCCGAGCCAGCGACGAGCCGGCGCAACCCAACCCGCTGCCGCCGAAAACAAGCGCTGACTGACAGCCGCCCGCGCCAATGGGAGCGGCGGCGCGCGGCGGGGCGGGGCCGGCGCGGCCGGGGGGCGGGGCTCCGCTGCGACCGGAGCGCAAGCTTGGTTGGCCGCGAGGGGGGCGGGCCCCGCGCCGCGCGATCCCAGGGCGGGGCGGGGCCGCGGGGCATTGTGGGGCGGCGGCGGACCGGGCGGCCATGGCGGGGCGGGCCCGGGTGGCGCTGGGCCGCCGCGGCCTGCGGGGCCCCGACCCGGAGCCTGCGCCACTGAGGCCCTAGGGGCGGCCGGGCCCGGGGTCCCGCGGAAGTTCGCGGCCCGCTCGGGGCCCCCCGGGCCTTCCCCGGTCCCCAGCTGCCCTGTGCCAGGACCCGTGCCGTTGCCCCGCCCGCAGCAGGCGCATCCCTTCCGAGCCGCGGCCCGCTCTCCGGCCTCCTGCCGCCGGCGGAGCTCGTCCTGTTGAGCCGCCTTCCTCCCCCCGTACGTGGAGATCCTGTGCGGCCGCAGGCGTTGCCAGACCCCCCCTGCTGCGGCCTGTCCCGGCGGACGGGTGCCAGGGCTCCCGCTTCCACAGACCGCGGCTGGATTCGTCAGGGCCCCCCCACCCTGCCCCTGTCGACCTGAACGTGCTTTGCTGTCCTCCGCTCGCTTCAAACCTCTCTTCCAGGAAGAGTGGGGTAGGCAAAGCAAGGCCTCTGCATATTCCTCTTTACAAGGTGAACAGATGCACACCCAACTTCCCAAATAAGAAGTCTCTCTTACCACCTCTCTCCCTGCTAGTGTTGGTTTCTCTTGTCCCATCTGGTGTTGCTCTGTCTCAAGCTCAGCCTCCCCAGACCATCAGGTTACGCAGTCTTTCACTCTTTTTGCAGATGCTCCTGCTGGCGTTTCAGAGTATTTATGGACCCCCAGCTCCAACGCTGCCCGTCCTGTCTGTAGTGCGTTCGCACCTTCCCTGGGCTGCAGTCACTCATCTTTCTCAGTCAGCTCTGCCTGAAGGACTGCATGTAACCAGCTTTTTGCAGGACTAGGAGAGCGTGATACAGCTGTTACATATCTACCTGCCTGGTGTGTGCTGTGGCTTGCTAGTCCCCATCTCGTGGCAGTCTGGCTAAGGCACAAACACAATGTATTCATAGTCATCAGGTTCTGTTTTCCACCTGAATTCCACCTGGTCCTTTGATATCTTGGCCTCACATAAGAGAAGATTCTAACTTTTTTTTTTTTGCGTTCTCTTCATAGTTTGTCCTTTCACAGAATTGATGTTCGCCTCTTGTTCTTAAGATCTCTTACTTTTTCTTCCAGATACATATAGCAGATGAGAGACTGCTCAGTGAATGTTACTCCCTCGTTACTGATCTCTGGCGAAGGAGGTGAAGGTATTCTGCTTTGGCAGATGAATATTATTCTACAGACAGAGATGTTCTAGACATCCAGAATCCAAGTCACAGTGAGCTCCAGAGGCAGAAAGACTTAATTTTCTATATCCTCTCCAACTTTGCTCTCTGACTTCAGGCAAGTCACTTAACTGCTTTGCATGTCCTCAGGTTGTGAGTGCAAGATGGATAGTGTGTCTCAGGAGGTGCTGAAGTTACCTAGTGAGGATTCCTACGCTGCTTTGAACTGCAAGGTGCTATGTGCTAGAGGCTATTGTTTTGGTTATCTTCCCCTGAGCACAATCAAATCTAAAGGCCAAAAGATACTGAATAAGCTTTCACAGCCTGCCAAGAGAAAAAGAAAATTTGCATCCATCCTCTGAACCACTTGCTTGGTTCTCATGGACAGACATCCATTGTGATGAATCCTGCTCAAACCATCAATTTAAGAACGTCAGAAATGCTGGTCCTCAAGCAATGACAGTCTGCCCACTTCCTCCTTTTCCGCCTTAATGGAAAAGTTTCAGTGCTCAGGAACTCACCTAAAGAGCAGGAGACCTGGATTTTCCCTCAGCTTGGTCACCGCTGTACTGTGCAAGCCCCTACCCCCCAGACTCCATTTCCCTGCCCCACCTGCGTTGCTGTGTCTGTAGACTGGGCGTTCCTTTCACTACCTTTCTCTCCACTCACCCTTCCCTGCCTTCCCTGGCAGCCCAACACAACTGTTCTTGTCAGCAAATGTCAAAGGCTTCCAGGCATCCTCCCCAGGCCCCTGCTGCCGCACACCCTCCGGTAGTATTGGCTTCCGACCAGAAACGGCTTGTCTGAGCAGAGAAGTTCCTGCCAATCTGCCTAGTCCCGCCTCTATTTTCTAGCAGGCTAGCAAGGGCGTGGGATCCTCGTGTTTTTTGTGGCTTCATAAGTTCTACATGAATGACTTAATGAGCAGCATTTCCCAGGAAGATGATCCTGAACGTGTCAAGCTGTTTCAGAGCAGCTATCTTCATGACCCATATTTGCAGCAGTTAACATTAAGCACAGTGACAACCCCCAATTCATTTATAGAGAGGAAAGTCCCAGCCCTTATAATATCCTATAAAAAGGATATTCTGCCACTGGGCCCATCAGGATGTGAGCACACCTTGCTGTAAAGAATTGCAGACATCTCAAAGTCCCATTTTCTTTCTCCTTTCTGGCCTCATTTTTAGGTGCTTTTTAGTTCCATATGCTTGGAAGTGAGGGGAAGGGAGCAAGGACATCCCAGCTGCATTTTGCTGCAGCTGCTCAATCAACAACTTAATCGAGGAAAATTTTCATGGCTTAAGAAAACAGATTGCAACCAGACCATGAGAACTGCTCTCTCCTTAACGCAGGAACCAGGTGCTCTGAGCACAGAATCCCCAGCTTGGCCAGGCACATACTCACTCATAGGCACATGCCCCTTTCAGTGCATACTTTGCTGAATCAGTACCCTGATTACGTCTTCTGCTTTGCTATTATTTTATAAGTCGAATATTCGTTTCCTTTAGCTGTGGGGAAAAAGAAAAAAAAAAAAAAGGAAAAGAAAAAAGCAACCAACTAGTTGCTAAAAATCATCTCTCAGATGCGCTTTCAGCTCTCATCAGCGGCACAGACGTGGTGCAAGGTTACAGATCTCCCTGGGGCAACGTTTTCTGTTCGGGCAGATGAAGGTTTGTCTCCGAGGTGTTTGAAAAATGCAGCTGTGGGGTTTCAGTCCTCAGCCTCCTTCCAGCTGAGCCCCAGCCCCCCTCCCAAGCCACGGCGCGGCCGGTGCGTGGCAGTTGCCCCTTTGCGGGGAGCAGGCTGGGAGGGCGGGGGGTCGGCAGCTGGCACCGCCGGCACCTCCTCGTAGCTCCGGGCTGGAAAAGAAGGGCTCAGAACACACAGCAAGATCAAAACGGACAGAAACGAGGGAACGCGGCCAGGAGGAGAGGGGAGGGGGGAAGCGGGGAACGGCTGCAGCAGCGCGGAGGGGAGGCGCGGGCGGCCGGCGGGCCGCGCCGCAGAGCTGCTCCCGGGCGCCCCGAGCCCGGCGGCGGGGCCGCGGCGGAGCCCCCGGGGCCGCGCACCCGCGGCGGGGCGATGGGGGCCGAGGCCGGGGCCCCCCGAGGCCGGCGGCGGGCGGGGCCGGGCCCGCGGCGCCCGGCAGAGGGCAGCAGCGCCGCGCCAGGCCGCGGGCGGCCCGGGTGGGCCTGGGGCCGGCCGGGCCGCGGGGCCCGGGGGCGGGCGGGCAGCGCCGCGGGGCGGCCTCGGTGCGTGCCGGGCCCCGCGCGGGGCTGCGCGGCTCCCCTCAAAGGTGCGGGACCCAGGGCGGGAGGCGGTGCCCCCTCCTCTGCGGCCTGGGCGTCACGCTGCTCGGCGGCAGCCATTTAAATGGAAATGGCCTCAGGGCCCCTCCCGAGTGTGTCTGCTGCTCTGAGATCCGCACCCCTTCTTCTTCATCCTTTTCAAGGTTTCTTGCGCGCACCTGCAGCAGCAGCGGCTTCCTCACGCTGCCGGGGAAGGAGTGGCAGCAGCTAGACGCTGCCCTGACTGCTGGTGCTGAGTGTCCAGGACTGCCGGGATCGCTGCAGTGGCCTCTGGAATAGAGCGAGGAGAAGGGGCTGCAGCAGGCCTGAGACATGCCTTGTGCCACCAGCCAGCCCATGTTTTTTGGATAAAGCTGTAAATGTCGGGACTGTGACTGCCGCCCCAAGTTCTCCCCTTCACACAGAGGTTTCTTGACTGCTCCTTGTGCTTCCTCTCACCTGTCAGCCCCCGCTCTTCACACACCTAAAATCACGATGGCAGCACCAGCCTTACATTAGCCACGATCCGCTCCCATCAGCTCCTTCCCTGTGCTGCAGCTCCCAGATCTGAAAATACCCCCCCGGGAGGCCACAAGCTTAACAAATACCTGCGAAGTGCGCAAGGCCTCCTCCTAAAGCCTGGGCATGCTGAGCGTTACTGCCAAACAGGTGCCAAATGTTTCAGCCCCCCCCCCCCCCAATTATTTTTACAAGCTCTTGAGCTGTCTGTCACAGGAAGATGTCACAAGGAGACTGAAGTTCTCTGAAAGAGAGGGAAAGGTGCCCAGATCAAACACGCTGACAAATGCAGCCTGTGACAGCAATTGCTGGATTACAGTTTTTAAAACCTTATGTTTCGCATCTGGTTTATCGTGGCTGTTGTAGGTGGGCTCAATGCATGGTAAATCAGGATAACAAACCTACATTTACCATGATCCTTTCGTCTCCTAGTATTCCAAAGCACATCATTTAATTGCACTCAACCTGCACATAGATTTCATAAATAAAGGAATGATGAATTAGCACAGCTGCTGCAGCATTCACAGGAGTTACTAAGACACAATCTCCTTGTGCAATCAATCCAGCCTCATGCTTCAATGTTTTGTCATAAATTGAGGTCAGGAAGAAATGTTCTCCCTACCTGGAATGCAGTGCTGCTGAACTAGCTGAGTACAGGAAGACACTTAAGGATGTAGTAATCTGTCTTCCCTGTGCGTATCTCAGAGACCGCTGCAAACATTCATTTGTTGGAGCTTCTGTGCAGTCAGTGAGCACTGATCCTGCACAGGGGCAGGAGGACTGAGACGTAAGGTACATGCAAGAGGTTATCTGCCTCCTGTTAGGCAGGAGGAAAGCCTGGATGATCCCTTCTGCCCTTAAAATCTGTATTTCATTGCTCCCTTTGTTCAGTGAGGGAAGCAGACGCAGAGAGGGGTGAGGGCCCTTGCGTGCCCCTGGCTGAAGCCGAAGTCCCAGCCCCTGCTGCCCCCTGCCAGAACCAGGCTCCTCCAGACATTGCCACTGTGGGTGCAGAGGGGTTCGGGCGCCGCTTCTGGAAACCAGTCACCCCAGAAGCCTGCCCATGGTCACAGGCCCGGGTAAATTCCCCTGAGCCTTCTCTCAGTGCTGCAGCCCCAAACCTCCTGTTTGTCTCCATTACGTGCCTCAGGGACGCCGCTTGAGCTAAGCCCCTTGCTGGACCTTGATGTTGTCCCAGCCCTGGCTTGGGAGCAGCAACTCCAGTCATGCTTGCCATGTGCTTCCTCGTCGTGCCTCAGCTGCAAAATCCCTTTCCTGCCTCCTGCAAAGAGTGCAAACCATTCCTTGCACCTCAGCTGGCAAAAAGGATGATAATTACTCCTAATCATTCTGCAGCAAAAACAAAGGCCACAGCAGAATGGGGGCAGCCACCACAGGGAATGGAGCCCAGTTATTCCAAGTCACCAATAAAAACAGACCAAGGAGGGCAGAAATGTTTTACTAACTGTATAAATCCTGCATGGAGCAAGGCTCCTCCTTGGAGCGCGCCCCTCCTGCCCACCGGCCCCCCCTGGCTGGATGTGCACATCCATGCAGCAGTTCCTCATTTTTCCTTCTTGGTTTGGGGAGACTTTTGGCGAAGCCTTTGGGCAGCGCAGGCCCTGCTGCGGCCGGGTCTGGGCCTGGCCCAGGGCACAGGTGACGCGGCTGGGGCAGCCCCGCGGGGGTGACGGGTGGGGAGGCGAGCTCTGCCCTGCGGCCACAGCGTGGTTGCAGCACGGTCCCAGCGGTTCCAGCACGGTTGCAGCACGGTCCCAGCGGTTCCAGCACGGTTGCAGCATGGGCTGCGTGGGGACGGCCGGCAGGAGCCACCTGTGGGATCCCAGCAGGGATCCGCTGGGATCCCAGCTTCCCTCTCCCAGTGCCAACCCTCGTGCCCCAGGAGGAGCAGCCCCCTCCCGCAGGCAGTCCCTGCTGACTCGGCCGGCAGACGGCTGGTAGCGAGGAAGGACGGAAAGAGAAGCCTAAATGTAGTCCTAGACTGAAGAAAAACACAGAATTAACCCCTGCAGCTTCAAAGCACTGGAAACTGTGTGGTTCCACACTGAAGGCAACTGGGAAACTTTGCACAAGGCTTTTGCTCCCTGCGCAAGCCGTGGCAGTCAGAGCCCTCGGCAAGCAAAGCGCAGCTGAGAAGGGAAGGGTGAGCTGGCTCATGGGGGCTGGCCCCACGCTGCAGCGTGCATTGCCCAGGTTTCTCAGCCCTGTCCCTGACAGCTTAAGTGTCGGGACTCAGGAGTGGCACTGAAGGGAAAAATCTAAAAGCTTTCCTTGTCTCTGGGCCTGAATTGCTACTGGGCCTTTTTTATTTCTTCCTCTTTAATTCTGTTTTTTTCTTTTTTAAAAAAAAAAAAGACTTTTTTTATTATTATTTTTTTCCTCCCCAGGATAAAAGTAGGATCTTCTATCTTGCATTTCCATTGCAGTGACAGCATGACTTTCACCTTGTGTCCAGAGCTTCAGAGAAGAAAGTCTCTTTGCAGCCTGTCTCCTTGAACCAGCGCTGGAGTGGGATATAACATCTGAATAATTTACAGAGGCTCTTCATTAAGGAGATTTATTTTTGGCAGCTTTGTTAGATTGGTTCACTCGAGAGCTCCTGCACATGCTCAGGGCCCCCTCCCTGCCCTGGAGATCCCCCTTGCCTGCGCCGTGGGACCCGCCTGCATACCAGGCTGTGTTTAAAGCAAGATCCCCCATCCTTCACTGCTGTGCCCAGGCCAGCCTCAACCCGACTGACACCTGCAGGCCCACTGCTTGGGCAAGGTTATAATCCCCCTTTTTAGAGGCAGGTATGTTGGCCAGCTGGAGATAGCCCATTAAAGTGCCATTTACTGGGCACAAGCGAGTTTGTGTTTCTCAGGACTGGGATTTGCCAAGATTATACCATAAATTAGAATGTTTCCTGGAAGAAAGCAAGGAGAGGAAAAAAAAAAAAAAAAGATAAAATGGAACGTTTTGTAGCCAACATAAAAGCCAATAAAGGAACATTTAATTTTCCGCTTGGAAGGGAGCACCAGTGCGCTGTTACAGGCAGGCAGAAAGGCTGAGCAGGGCAACGCGTGCTTCTGCAGGGACGGGAGGAAGCTGCAATGCTCCTTCCCTTCACCCGCTCCTGCTGGAGCTGCCCGGGAGCTGGTGCTGGGCTGCCCCGCTATGCCCGGCCCCAGGCACGCAGCGTTTGATGGCATCGCATGTGCTGCCCAAGCTGGTGAGCTGCTGCTGAGCACCGGCGTCCTGGGAGGAGTCCTTCTGCCTCTGCTTGCGCAGGTTCAGTCCGCTCTCACAGCTATCCCTGCTGTTTAAAGAAGTTCATAAGCCACAGGAACAGCCCCATCCTATTTGCATCAAGGGCAAATGCGTTGTGGCTCTGGCAGCACCCCCGTTAGGAATACCTGTCCTTTCAGATTCTTCCATGGCACCTTTGCTGCATTATCTCCACTGGAAAAAAAAAATCAATCTAAAATTAATTGTAACACCTAGTGCAGTGCTGAAGGGGCAAGCAGGCAGAGGACAGCAGCACTGCTGGCTCGGCGGCACCCCTGCATGGGACCTGCAGCCAGAAGGAGTGAGGGATGCAACTCTGGCCCCGGCTACCTTCCTTGTCCCACCCGAGGCACTGATGAGGCAAGGCTGGCTCTGGAGACCTTGCCTCGAGGTTTGTCCCACCTCTGCACCATGACCACCCCCTGCAATAGCCCGGATGGGAAGAAAAGAGCAGAGAGCAGCCCCTCTGCCAGCGCAGCACGCAGGGTCAGCCTCCAGCACCTCCAACACAGGCAAGCGCTCTGCCATGTGGGAGAAACAACCCTGATGTATTTCGGGCTGTCTCTCCTCACCAGCGTGCTGCACGGGGCAGCTGGCGTTGTGGCTGAGGCCTCCAGCAGCTCGGGGAATACACACAATCTGTTCTTCCAAACTAGCACCAAATGTGAGCCTCCCGCCCCACGTGCGTGCTCCAAGGGGTTTTTTAGGAGCAGGAGCACCTCCCCCATGCAAACGAAGCAGGAGCAAAATGAGGAGGGAGGCAGCAGCACTGCGAGAGGCTCCCGACCACAGGGCGCTGCCCTCGGGACGCGGTGCCCAGCTCAGGTCCCTGGGGTGCTCGCAGAGCTGCAGCTGCACCAGCACTGCCGCTGCGGAGCGTGGGAGCCAGCCCCCGGCCCTGGCTTCCAACACGTGATTTAAAGCAAAGTATTCGCATTCTGCACGTTTCCCCTGCACTCACCATTATCACCCGTGTAAGAGGCATGTAATGCCTGTAAGGGAGCGGGGACTGTCACCTGGGCTGTGCTGCGGCCAGAGAAGGGAACCCTCCGAAGCATGCACCCGAGTTGCCACTCGTCTGAGGGCTGAACCCCCCTGAACCTGCATCATCCCCTCATTCCTCCACCTCGCTGGGGGACAGCAGTGGCCTGGGCTGGGTCCCACACACACCAATGGGAAACTGCATCTCGCTGCCCTCATGCTGAGCCCTCACCAGGGTGCCTCCTTTTCTCTGCATGGAAAATGGGGACCAAGATGCTGACCTGCTGGGGAGGACCGTCCACCCTGTTTTCCAGACCTTATTCTGCAGGGACGTAAAGCCTGCCTGCACTATTAATAATCCTTGGCATGGAGCTGTCACAGTTTTCACTAATATGGAGATGTCGAAGGGAAAAAGCTACTGCACAATATGCAGGAGCTGTCACAATAACTCAGCTGCTATATTGTTCTCTTTAAAAATAAATAGCACAACAGCCCAGCCTGCGTTGCTGGAGTCATGACGTGTAGGGTTTTATTTTTAATCAGAAAATGTACTGATTTTTAAAGATAGACACAGAGCAGCATCTGAAATTGATGAAGGCTCCCTGCACGCTCACACACACCAGCCGTGTTCCTCATTCTTGCCTGTTACTCTCAGGCTGGGTTCCAAGGACCTGATCCTGCTTCAGCTCAGGCACATTTGTCTGTGTGGCTTTGCAAAAGGCCACACGGCAACAAAGTCCCTCCAGGAATCAAGTCCGTGGCTGCATTCCCTACCGGCCTGCTTTGCGTGGGAATGCGTTTTGTTTCCCGGGACATGAGCTGCAGGGGCTGCTCCCCAGGCAGCAGGTTTAGGACCCAAGTTTGCAACTGGAGCAGGAGTTTTCATCGTTTGGAGACAAGAGGTTTGTTAAGGGCCGGTTGCAGGAGGTGGCTCTGGATAACAATGGCAGCAGGTCCGGACCTCCTCACCCCATGCTCCAGTCCAGGATGTTGTGGGTCTCCTGGGCAGGCTTCCCTGCAGCGCTGGGCCGGCGACACAGCGAGCGCAGGTCTGAAGGGCTCCCACGAGGTCTCCTCTTTACACACGCACCTGCCCCTCATCCAAACCTGTCTCCCTTCCACGTGCACTGGGACTTTTTGTCCAGATAGAGCCTGACTTTCCTTTCCGCCATGCCCTGCAGTGATGCCCACCACTGCCTCTGCCTGCAGTGGTCCAGGACAGTGCTGGTGCATGCTGTGACTGCAGAGAACTGTGCTGGCAGAGGCACTGCCTGCTTGCTTTCCACCAGCTCTGCCCTGGGCATGGTCATTTCCAGCAAAAAAAAAAAAAAGGTAGAGAAGAGACAATGTGTTATCCAGGGGATCCTTGGGGTTCTGCAACTCAAAAGAAGCTCAGTGACTTGGGGTTTATTTTATAGGTGGGTGGCCACTAATCTACCTGAAAACGCTGTAATTATGATGCACTGAACTCCTGCGCCAACTTTAAACTGGTTTCACAAGTTTTGCACTTCCCAAAACCTGGATCAGGTATTGTACCACAGCTCAGTACAGCATCTCATCAGACCTAGCAGAGACCACCAGCAACCTGGGGTACCCGGGGACTGGCACAGCTCGTATGGGAAGCGAACCGCCGGCGTGGGGAGCAGCAGGCTGGCAAGACCGGGACTGAGCCGCCCAGGTGACGGCCCCTGGCCCAGCACGGGCAGCACGTCCCAGCGGCCAGCAGGGAAATGGGCGGCTTGCAGGCTGCGGAGACAAAGCTCTTCTGCTGCTGGACCTGGTTCCACACTGCGACTCTCCTGTAGGCAAGGTTTGCCTGTGCACAGAGAGCTTTCCTGGGGCCTTGTCTGAGGCCGTGGAAGGAATTATTCCAAGAGATAAGAGCCAGTACAAACATGGCACCTTCCTGCCCAGGGCAGCGGATTGCCCTGCCTTTGCCTTCGCTCGTGCTAAGCAAAGGCAGGGATGAAATGAAGCAAAACAAAAGCCCTGTGTACACAAACCCAGCTCTTCCGCTCGGGAAGGATGTGAAAACGAGCCGCGTGTGGCGGCGTTCCCTGCATTGCCCTCACGGTGCGGAAGGGGCTCTGATCCTGCGGTGTCACGTCCAGAAGAACCTGTACGAGACCGGAGAGTTGGCTCCGCTGGCAGCGGGGCTTCCCCTTCCCTCTAATACAGGTGCAACACCCGCAGCCGCAGGAGCGATCTGTACCGCATAGGCCGAGGCTCTTCTGAGCGAGAGAGCCGCGAGAGGTTTGAAGCTTCACCGCAGAGCAAACCCCAGCTGGGTACCGGGGTCCGCCCCGGGAGCCCCTGCCCGGTTTCCGTCCCACGGTTACCCCGGCCCGGGACAAACCCCAGGCCTGGCTCCAAGCAGCAGCCGCGACCTGGCCGGCGGCACGGTGGCGGGCACCGAGCCCGGGGCCCTGCAGCCTGGCGAGGCGAGACCCGGGCGGGAGGGCTCCGTCCGACATCCCGGGCACCGGGGGCGGGCAGGGCCCGGCCGGGGCGCGGGGCAGGGACCTCGAGCCCGCAGCCGCCGCCGCGGAAGGCCCGGCCCGGCCCGGCCCGCGCCGCCTCCCCGCCGGGGGGCTCGGGACCTCCGCTCCGGCCGCGGCCCGGCCCCGCCGCGCTCCCGCGGCCCGCCCGGGGCCCGGGGTCCCGCGGCCGCCCGGTGCCCGCGCGGGGCCCGCGGCCGCCGGCAGCGGGCGGCGGGGGCGGGGCCGGGGCCGGGCGGGGGCGGGGGCGGCCGTGGGCCCGCCCGGCCCGGGGAGGCGGCGGCGGCGGCAGGTGGTGCCGAGCAGCCGCAGGACGGAGCGGAGCCGCAGCCGCCATTAGACAATAGGCGCCGGCGGCGGGGCGGCGGGAGCGGCGCGGGGCGAGCGGCGCGGCCGGGCGGGGCGGCCGCGGGGCCGGGGCGGCCGGGCCCGGCGCGGACGAAGGCGGCGGCGGAGGGCGCGGGACCGGGACCGGGACCGGCACCGAGACCGAGAGCGGGCCGCTCCGTGCGGGGGCCGAGCCGCAGCCTGACATGATGTTTCCACAAAGCCGGCACTCGGTACGGCGCGGCCGGGCGCGGGAGCCCCCGCGGGGCCGGGCCCGGGGCCGGTGCGGGGCGGGGGTGGGCGCGGGGCGGGGCCGGGCGCCGGGGGCCGCGGGCCGGGCCTCGAGAGCCGCCTCCGTGCTCCGGCGGGGCGGCCCCGCCGCCTTCACACCCTCCCCCCCCCGGCCTGGGCGGCCGAGCGGGTCCCGGGGGCCGGGGGGGGGCCGGCGAGCCTCGGGCGCGCCCGGCCCCGCGGGGTGACCTTGGGCTCGTCCCCTTGCCCCCGGCTGCCGCCGCCCCCGGCGTCGCCTCCCGCCCCGGTCCCCCGCCGGTCTCGGCCCCCCCGGCGGCGGGGCGCCGCTGCCGGCCGGGGGCAGCGCTGCCGGCCCGGGCCGCGCACCCCCTGCCCCGCTGGGTGCCCAGCGCCGTCTCGTGTCGTTCAAGGGCTCCTCTCACCTGCCGCAGCAGCTGAAGTTCACCACCTCCGACTCCTGCGACCGCATCAAGGACGAGTTCCAGCTCCTGCAGGCCCAGTACCACAGGTACGTGCGGCTCGGGGTGCCCGGAGAGCCCCCGGCGCTCCCCTGCGCGGACAGAACCGGGGCACCCGGAGGGACCCGGCTGCGGCTTGAGCGGGTGAGGCTGGAGGAGCACCTGCGGGACGGCGTCCGTCTCGCCTGGGCAGGAGCCCGCCGAGCAGAGCGTGTGGTCCTCCTGCCCCGGCCAGGCCTTTCCTCCGAGCGTGGCTCAGCCAGGGCTGCGCGGAGGCTTGCCAGGCCTCCCGCGTCTCGCTGGGAGCTTTCCTCGGTTCTTCTCGCTGGCTGCCATTCCTGGACTGCGAATGCTGCAGGGAGCACTTAAATCCAAATGCTTCCGCTTCTCCACATGTGCGTGTGGAAATGCTTCTGCCGGCCCAAACGCTGGCTGCTGGTGGGCCGTCGCTTCCTGCGTGTACTTCAGACGCACACGGGCTTCGGGTTCGGTAGCGCCGGGGCGGCGGCGGTGCAGTGCGGTGCCCTTGTGCCTGTGGGCAGCAGGGGCCCAAGAGCACGCTCGCTGCAGGGGATGCTTCCCCCCTCTGCGGGACTTGAGCTGCTTGCAGAGAGGCAGGTTTTGTGTAGGTGAAGCTGTTTCTCGTTTGAAACATAAAACCACTGCACATGCTGGCTGCAGCTGCTTGGCAGGGGAGCTGGAGATTCGTGAAGCGCGAGGAGCAGCGGCGTTTTCTCGTAAGGGTGCAAAGAACCCGGGAGAGAGAGGAAACCCTTTCTTCTGGAGGGTTGCACTGCACCTGGGCCTCCCTGCGCTGCCCGGAAAAGGCCCTGATGCAGCTCAGGAAACGAAGTCAGACCATCTGTGGCGTGTAGCAGGCAGGCCCTTGCTAGACAGTGTCCCCCGCTGCTGGCATCAGCTGAGGAAACCCAAACGACTGCGGCCGCTGCTTCCCTGCGTCAGGCAGAGCCGTGCGGTCAGTGCCTGGCTGCGGGGCAGCCTTGTGCCGCTTCTCCCGAGTGGGATCCTGGCGGATGCTGGCCTTGGAGGTGGGAGCAGGCTCTGCCGCAGCAGCTGCCGTACAGACGAGACACGGCTGAGCCCTGACCTGCCGTGGGTGCTGGGGTCGTGGTGCCTGCGGAGCCTGCCCAGCTGGGACGGGCTGTGCGGGGCCGCAGGATGCGACTGCTCCGTGCTGAGCAGCTCACTCACCTCCTGCTTGTGGTTTTCTTACCATTTTCTGGCTTTTCAGCTTGAAGTTGGAATGTGACAAGCTAGCCAGCGAGAAATCGGAGATGCAGCGTCACTACGTCATGGTAAGGGCCTGCCCTGGCAGCGCGTGGGTGGCACGGGTGGGGATGCCGGTGGGGAGCAGGTGCTGGTGTCGGGGTTTTGTTGGCAGAGGCTTTGCCCACGGAGCAGTGGGTCTGCAGACCGGGCTGGTGTTGGCTTTCCTGACAGCAGGGCTCCTTGTGCGTCGTGTTGTCTACGTGTGGTGGGCTGCTGAAGTGCAGGGAAGTAGCAGAGTTGTTGGACGCAGAATAGGGAAGGGCCCAGCTGATGGTGGCAGGGTGCCTGCACCCGACAGCCCAACGTTCCCGTGGCAGCTGGGGAGCACCGGGACCGTCCTGGTGACGGGGCGAGGGGATTCCAGAGCCAGGATCCTGCACTTCACCTCCATCCGCAGCCCACGGGTGAAGGAGCTGGGGCAGCTTCATCATCCGCCCCTGGAGAAGCAGGGGTGGTTCCTCTCTGCAGAGCAGGAGCGGAAAGAGGTCAGGGTGGCTTGGGAGGTACCCAGGCCCTAAATGCTGCTCGGTAAAGGCAACCTGATGCTTGAGGGCAGCATGGAAGCCAGGTCATTGCAGACAGCACGACCTTGCTGCCTGCGCCTGGGGACGTGGGGGTCCTGCAGCAGGGAGGGGGCTGCGGGAGGCAGCGCCGGGGGCTCCAGGAGGCTCCTGGCAAGGGCAGGATGGGGCTGTGTGCCGGGAGGTCGCAGGGTGGGGGTCCGGAGCCAGCTGCCGGGTGGGAGCCTAGCCCTGCGCACCTCCTCGCATGCCCAGTGGCCCCACAGCACTGTGGGGCAGAGCGCCTGCACGCGTGGCCCTGCGCAGGGGCAGTGCTGGGAAAAGGCAGAAATATTGCTACACGTGGATGGCAGGCTCAGCTGACTCTAAGGAGAAATTCTCTGTGAAGGAGCCGTGTCCTTGCTGGCAGGGCGACCGTTCAGCTGCTGGGCAGCGCCGCTGTCACCCCACGTGGAGACCAGCCCCTGGCAGCACTGGAGAGCGAGGCAGGGCAAGGCTGCGCTGTCCCCTTCCTATCAAGGAGTTAACAGGAGGCTGCGATGCTGCCCATAAAGATGAGGTGGTGCCTGCTTGCCAGCTGCTGCACCTGCCCTGGAAGGAAGAGATAAGATGTAGAAATTAATGCAGCAGCTCTTCAGAGGAGAGTTACGAATTTAAAACCAGAAATGGTGGAGGCAGCCTCTCCGTTCTCCTGCACTGTTTGCATGTCTGGACCCTGAGGCTGCAGGGAGCAAGGCGCGCTTGGGACGGGGCTGTGGAGAGCCGCTCACCGCTGTCCATACAGGTGTGGGGAAGCCTGGCTCTTAATGCTGCGCCCTTCTCAACGATAAATGATTGCTTCCTGGGCCTTGCAGCCTGCACAGAGACTCTCACGCAGCCACATCTGGAGATGAAATTTATTTATATTTCCCCGTAATGCCATCGGTCACCAGAACTGGTAGAGGCGACTGCCCGTGGTGTGGAGAGGAAGGGTGCTGCTGGCGGTGCTGAGCGTGAGGCTTCGCAGGGTCCTGCCCCGGTGCAGGGCTGCTTCTCTCCCTGCACTGCATGCAGGAAGCAAAGAGGGGTTTCTGGGCCTCTGCAAAGCTGCTACAGCTGCTCCAGTTCTTGAATAAGCCACAATTAGCAGCGTGGGGGTCGGGCTCATGCTTCCTGCTCAGTCTCCAGAATGCAAAGAAGCCTCGAGAGCCGGCAGCGGTGTGGGAGCAGCCAGAAATAGCCATGATGGCGAGCCAGGCGCTTCTCGGGCTCGTGCAGTCGGTACCGAAGCGACAGTGATCTTCCCCTCTTTGAATTAGAGGAGCGCAGTCGGGGATTTTCTTTCCCTTTTGAAGGATCAGGAGGAGGAGAGTGGCTGAGGGAGGAGACTCCTGAACTCTCAAACAGCCTTAAAAACAGCTTCTTCTAGGGGCCAGGAATTAACTTCTCTTGCCAAGAGATTGCTCTGTAGCTACCTGTTGCTGGTGGGGGCCGGAGGGTGCTTTTATTTTTGTGTGTGGTTTCGTGTGTTTTTTTCCACGCAGCTTTTCCCAAACAGCTGGAGCTGTGTGCAGCTGGACGCATTGCTTGCTAGCTGGAGCCCAGTGGTGATCTCTTCCATTTGCTGCTGAAGCAGCCATGTGGGTGTTAGGGTATTGGCCAGGTGCGGCTTGGAGAGCCAGACTGCCTCTGTCATCCGCGGAGCCCTGAGCCTGCTGGCATGCTTGGAGCAGCGTCGCCTGCTCTCGCAGCGATGCAGGGTGCTGCAGGGTGTCTGTGCGGGTGTTGGATGGGGCCCAGACGATGGACGGGCCCAGGTCCTGTCCGCAGCAGTGTGTGGAGCCCCCTGGGCTTGGGTGCTTTGCCTTGGACATGGGGAGGGTCGCTGCCCGCAGCTGCCTTTGGTTGCCTCCGCTCTCCTGCCATCCTTGCCCAGCTGTTGTAAAGACACTGATAGGAAAGCAGCGGTGGCTCCCAGCACCAGTGCACGGAGCCCCTTTCTCTGGTAGAGATTTGACCTTTTTTGTTCTTTTCTGCCCTGCTCTGCAGTATTACGAGATGTCCTACGGGCTGAATATTGAAATGCACAAACAGGTAGGGGAAGGCATTTCCAAGTGCTTTAATTCCTGGGGAGGGTGGGCTGTCTGCCGTGCTTTGTCCCCATCACTTCAGTGGTATTTCAGGAACTGGAAATGCCATGAGCCTGTAAAATGTCAAAGCTGCTTTTGGGATTGCCAGCTCCTGGGTGGGAGAGGACATTTCACATTTTTCCCCCTTGAGCTTAAAAACATGTTTTCTTTTTGGGAGGGAAATTAATTGTCCTGGCAAAAAGCTGCCTTTGCAAAGCCTTCCAGAAGGTGGGGACCCTGCCTGGGGATGCTGCGGGTCTGGGTGCCCCGAGCCAGGCCGCACGGGGATGTGGAGCCTCGATTCAACGCCGTCCTGCAGTCGGGCAAGGGCTGCGAGCCTGGGCCGGAGGGCGAGCGGTGCCCCCCCAGCCCTGCAGGTGCCCGGCTCTGGTGCCCCAGGGGGCTGCTGCCCTCGGAGCAGGCGGCGTTCCCTTTGGTGTGGTTCCATGTGCGATCTCGGAGCTGCTGAGAGCCTCCTCGTGATGGAGGGAGGCTCTGCTGCAGCCCGGATGAGTTCGTTCATTACCCTCGCTGGTGGTTAAGTTGTTAATTATCCCCAGTGGCTAATTACCTGTGCTGTTAACAACATGAGCCTCCTTCAGCTTCCAGTCACAGTCGTCTGTATATGTCCTGGCTCAGCTAAAAGCCTCTTAGCACAGCTCTGCTCCCTGCAAACGCACTTAGAGCCTCCAATCCCATCGCCCTGTTCGCTGAGCCCGTGGGACAGGCTGCTCTGGGAGGGAGACCTGCAGCTTGCTGAGAGGCTTTGAACCATCACTGCCGTCCCACGAGGTTTCCCAGCCCGTGTCAGTGCTTGCCTAAACCCTCTGGCTCCCCGTTCCTTTTGAATCTGGTGGAAAGTGAGTTGCAAAGGGCCAAGAGCTTCACTCTTCCCCAGCAGAAAAGCTTTAATGCCCCCAAGCCTTGGCACCTCTTGGCTGAGGTTAGTGCAGGAGTTGCCTCCGGCCCCACGAACTCAGCACAGGCTCAGTGTTGCCCGCTCGGCTGTGGGGCAGGGGGAGCACCGTGGGCTGGGAGTGGAGGAGGAGGAGGGGGCGGCTGGAGGTGCCCAGCAGCTGGCCGCGGGGCAGAGCCAAGGCTGCAGCAGCAGCGTTCCTGCCTGTCTGCCTCTGCACGGCGGAGACAATTCAATGCATCCCCACCCGGGTCTGTAATAAATTTTCTCTCTGGTTGCTCCTGCCGTCATTAATATAATCCTGGAGACCCTGAGAGGGAAGAGAATATTGAAAACTTGCTCTTTGCAGTCAGCAGCGTGGATTTATTTAACTGTTTTGGGGGGGGGCTTTGGGGTTAGGTGTCCCCATGCAAACCAGGACGCTGCCGGGCTCTCTCCCTCTCAGGGGTCAGTGCTCAGGGTGGGTGCTTCAGGGTCCCCTGATGCCATTTCTCTCTGTTTTTCCCACCCTCCAGGCTGAAATCGTCAAGAGGCTCAACGGGATTTGTGCGCAGGTTCTGCCCTACCTCTCACAGGAGGTAACTGCCTGGCTCAGGGGTGTTGGTTCGAGGGAGCGGGGCCCGGTGCACGCGGACCCCGGCTCCTCCGCACCCCTGCCCTGTGGGATCAGCCATTCTGAAGAGGGTTTGGCCCTGAGTCCGAGCAGGCCCCCAGGCCGTGCTGTTTGTCCGTCCGTCCCCTTGGTGCAGATGGCTCCATACGGCTCCTGTGGACTGAGCTCCTCTGCCCCACTAACTATCGTGGCTGATGGGCTCCTCTCGCCCTCCGGAGGAACTAATTGGGAGGGCTGAGGGGAGGGGCGTGCTGCAGCACCCTCGGTGCCAGCTGTCCCCGCGCCGCCCCGAGGCTGAGCACTTCGTTGTTCTCCGGTCAGAAGCTGTGGGGTGGGGGCTGCGCTTCTGGGTCTGGATTAGCTGTGGGGCTGGGGGAAAGACTGAGCTGCTGTCACCCACCTGCTCCGGGGGAAGACAAAGTGGCTTGCTGATCAGATCAGAGCTGGCTAATAACTAAGCCACGACTAAACCCGTTGCATCTTAATGCAGCACATTGCCCTTCCCCAGACCTGTCCTTCTGCTGAGATGGAAAGAAAAAGCCACTCGCTGGAGTGAAAGGGCCAGGCCTGGTAGTAGGGGACCGTGTGGGGTTGAGCAGCCTCCGTGTGTGTGTGTGTGTGTGTGCCAGCCCTGCTGGGTCCCTGTTCTCCTTCCCTCCCGTGTCTGAAATGACCCCAAATTCCTCTGTTCTCCCTCCAGCATCAGCAGCAAGTCCTGGGAGCCATTGAACGAGCCAAGCAGGTGACAGCACCAGAACTGAACTCCATCATCCGTGTACGTGGTGCACGTGTACGTGGTTTGGGGGCGGGGGGCTGGCTTTGGTGCCTTGGGCTTCTGTGTCAGAGCTGAGGCCCCACGGGATGGTAGCTCCACGTGCTGGGATGGCCTTGCTGGCATGGGGACGTTGCTTGGCTTTGCAGGGGGCGTGGGCTCCTGCTCCATCCCACAGGTTGTAAAGAGAGGCTTTGGTTTGGGGCAGGATCTGCGGCAGCTCCTGGGTGTGGAAACACCATCTGCTCATGGTCAAGGCCGGGAGGGGTTTAACCAAGTCCTTGGAGAGTGCCGGTGGCCGAGGCCAGGCCTGCTGGGGGCTGGGGACTTGCTGCTGAGCCTTCTCAGGAGGCTGCTGCAGCCTGAGGAGGCTGGGCTGTGCCTCCCTCCTGGGGCTGGGTGCTCAGTGCTCTGGGTTGAGTCCAGCTGCTGCAACGGGTTCTGCTGAGGCAGCAGGACGCGGGGGGCCCAGGGCCCCTCGAAATGACGACTTCTCGCTTCCCTCCCCCTGTCTGCCCCTCGTTCCCTACAGCAGCAGCTCCAAGCGCACCAGCTCTCGCAGCTCCAAGCCCTCGCGCTGCCTCTGACTCCGCTGCCCGTGGGGCTGCAGCCCCCGTCCCTCCCTGCCGTCAGCGCCGGCTCCGGCCTCCTCTCACTCTCAGCCCTGGGCTCCCAGGGGCACCTGACCAAGGAGGACAAGAACGGCCATGACGGGGACGCCCACCAAGATGACGATGGGGAGAAGTCGGATTAGAGAGAAGGGGCCGGGGCTGGGGGGTCAATGCCAGATGCAGCATCCGCAGGCAGTGGTGGGGCCTGGGGGTGCCTTGCCGGTGGGCAGTCCCTGCGGCACCGCCATGGCTGCCACTGCGTGGCCCCCCCATGCCCAGCCTGGCTCTGGCTTGGGCTTCTCCGGGGGTGCCACGGCCCCCGCCTGCTGCTCCCCCTCGGTATTTAACGATGACCCTCGTTCCTACCGGTTTCTGCACAACCCCCTGCTGGGACCCCTGCCCCAACGTCCCCTGCCCCACCCCAGGCGCTCCCCGTCTCCTTGCGTCTCCTGCCCCCGCGCTAGCACCGGCCGGCTCCTTGCTGTTCTGCATGTCTCTGTTTTTAACCAGTCCCGCAGCACCGCCGCAGTTCCACACGTCCAGCCACCGGGTTTTCTCCTCGTGCTGCTCCTTGGCTTCTGGCTGGGGGGGGCCCTCTGCCTGCTCCCCTTGGCAGAGCACCGGCTGCCGGGGGGCTGGGGTCTGGGACTGGCCGAGGGGCAGGCGGGCACCTGGGAGCTCCCTTGGTCCCTTCTCTGCACCCCCCCCGTAGAGGATACAGCAGCTTTCTCTGTTCTTATCTCCGTGCGCTAGCGTGTCTTCTAAAAAAACAAAAATGGAACAAAAAAAATAATAAAATTAAATAATAATCTGGTGTTTGTATATAGTCCTTTAGAAAGATCTTGTTTTGCTTTTTGTGTTTAATCACTTGACCTATAATAAGAGGAACTGAAAATGCTGTATCAAGGACGTACAAGCTGTGCCTTTCAAATAAAGAAATAAGAAGGTTGGTTAAGATGGTGACGTGTTGCCTGTTTTCTTGCCGCTTCGGGATGACTTAAAAGGCCTTGTCCACGCCCCTACCTCCTGCCCCTGCACCCAAAGCCAGCCCCAGCCAGGGGGTTCTCCCCCACTAGGGATGGGGGCTAGTGGCAACGCCGCTGGTTCTGGCTTCTCTGCAGGTCTTGTTTCAGCAGCTGCTGGCAGGAGGAGGATGATTCTTGTGCCTTTTGCTCCTGGCCATGCTGGGCTGGGGCCTGCTGGAGTGGGGCAGAGGGTGCCAGGGCAGCAGCACCTGAGAGGGGAGAGGTAGCCGGGGGCAGGCACTCAGCATGGCATGGGGGCTGCTGCGGGGCTGCTGCCCCCCGCACGTGGCATTCCTGTCCCCCAGGGGCGCAGGAGATGCGCTGCTGCTGTGGTTTCGCCCCTTGGGAGAGCCTGGCCTGCATTGCCCTGGGGACAAGGTTGCTGTAATGGAATTGGCTCTTAATAATTAGAGCCCGGCCTCTGGCTCAGCAGCCTGCTCTGGTCTGATAACATCTTCCTCTATCTCTCCCAGGCCAGCTGGAGTGGGAAAATTCCCTCCCCCAGGAGGAGGCTGCGGGGCTCGGCGTCTCGTGGTGCTGTGGGCTGGGGCCCTGGGGGATCCAGGAGGGCGGCGGCTGCTGCGCCTCATCCCAATGGCACCCAGCAAAGACTCGGGCTGAGTGCCCGAGGGGGAGATTCGCTGGGATTTGCTGAACCAGCTCAGGCCTGGCACTGGGTCTGGCACACTGAGGGCTGGGGGAAGGCACACGGAGCTGCCCCGACGCCCATCAGGGGCTGCGGGGGCTGCAGCCCCAGCCCTGTGCCCCCGGCCCTGCTCCCCTCCTGGGGCCGGCGCGGCTGTGCAGCGCCTTGGATGAGGTACAGCACCAGGCTGTGAGGTCGGGACCAGGCTCTCGTCAGCCAAATGCCGACACCTTGACAGCACGAATGTGGGGCAGGACGCAGCTGAGGCCTGGGAGGGCAGGCTCCTGACACGGGCCTGAGAACCACACGGGGGTCTCTGAGGTCTGGCCGCGGGCAGGGGCTCAGCCTCATCCCTGCTGCCCTGCGTGGGCCCAGAGGGGAGCCGCTGCTGCGTGGCACAAGCTGGCCGGGCCTTGGCACCACTGCGGGGGGCAGGAGCCGCGCGTGGCCAGCCCGGCGTTTGCCCCAGCCCCTGGGCTGTGCGGGGCGAGCGCCAGGAGCTGGCAAAGCAGCGCCGGTAGCTGGAGCCTGACCCCAGGTCCCGCAGCTGCTCCGAGGGCCTCGCCAAAGCCGGGCAAGCAGGATTCCCGTGTGAAAGGGCAACACAGCTTCGGGCCAGGGGCTGCTGCAGAACAGCAGTTGCTGAAATCATCTCTGCTCTGTAAGTGCTGCTGAAAATCCCGCTGGGAACGTGCTGGCTGCGGGGAGGGCAGAAGCTTTTCAAGCGCTTTCACCTCGAGGTCACTGGTTCAGACTCAGCCTGGGGGCAGGGAGCACAGTAAGTGGATGTTATTCCTGATGGATGTGCAAGGGAGGAGGATTTAGGAGAAATTGGTCTGGGGCATTTTCAGGCTGGAGACTTCAGAGGAACAGACGTCCCTGTTGTTAGAGCTAATTAGCAGCCTTGGTTTGGTGGGCAAGGGGTCGAACAAACCACGAGGCTGCTGGCTGAGCGTCCTCAGCTGCTGGCAGGCTGGGAGCTGCTCCTGACTGGGCTGCAGGCACTTCCTTGCTCCCTGCGGGAGGCTAACTTGCTTCAAAGCATAAAGACAGAGCTTTTGGGCTCTCCAAATCCCCTGCAGATGCTGAATCATGTGCTCCACTCCTGAATCGTGCTGGCTTCACACTCGAGGCATTTCTCTGGGCAGCAGGTGGTACCCTGCCCAACGGATGATGAGTGCCGTGGTTCCCCATGCTCCCAGCCTGGCTCTGCACCCACTGGATCAGCTTCTGGATTTCCCAGGGGAGTCATTTCTTGAGTCACCATGCCAGACTTGGGCTCCAATCTAACTGTCCCTCCCCATACCAGCAGCAGCAAAAAATTAATAATAAAACACGCACACACACAAAGGTTAAAAAGCCCCCCCATGACTCTCCCAGTAGCTGCAAACTTGAGGAAGCAGCATTTGTGTGCCCAGACAGGCTGTTCCACCTCGTAACCTCCCACTGCCAGAGCCGCACGCCTGTCCTGCCTTGGCAGAAGAGGCTCAAGACACGTGAGCAGCGAGTGCTGCGGGGCCCCCAAAGCACTGCCGATCAAGGATGATTGAAGATCAGCTCCTGGCAGAGAAACCACTTCTGAGGACGAGGTACAAGAGTGGGAGGTGATGTGGGCAGAGTGGCTGTGAGCCAGCCCTCCTGGCACAGGGATCCTTAGAAAAGCTCTGCAAAGCCCTGGCTCAGCTGGTGAGGGGACAGGGGACAACCTCGGGGCTGCCCCCAGAGCCTGCTGGGGCAGAACCTGCTCTGTCGGAGCCCTGTGCCCTGCCAGTGGGGCAGCCCAGCGCTCGGTCCTGGCTCGGCATCAATTCCTGCTCGCAGCTCTCAGGGGCTGAGCAGGACCCTGCTGCCTCGCATCGCTTCCCCTACCACCTGCCTGTCACTGGAGAGGTGATAAAATGGCATCTTTCCTCCTTGACGAGGTGAGCTGCTGCCAGTTTCTCGCTGGGTCAAGCAGGTTTCCTCACCTTTTTGCCTCTCAATCCATCCCCCACGGCTTCTTCCTTGAGGCCAGATCCCCGGCGTCACTGCGGTAACAGCGGGAATTGCCTCGATCGCATCCCCCCCTCCCGGCTCCCACCCTCCTCATTTTTCAGCACAGCTTTGCTCGAAACAATGGCACAGCCTGCAAGCCAGGAATGCTTTGCAGCGTGGTGGAGTAGGGCCTCCTTCCCAATTCATCACTAATGCAGGAACGCGAAGCCCTTCCTGGCTGCAGCGAACACGAGATAAAAGCTAAAAGAGGCATCAATAATTAAAAACCACTCAAAGCCGGTAAGTGCAAACAGGAGCCAACGTACAGATCGAAAGCAGCGCCAGAGATGGGAGTCTGTCAGCTGCTGGGTTGCTTTAAGGGCTCCCAGCTCTCTGCGGCGTCCCCGCAGCCGTGTGGTGACAAGGTGGCCCCGCCACAGCGGCTCGGGGCAGCGCCGGCCCCCAGCGCCGGGCAGCAGAACCCCCCATGGCTGCCCCGGGTTCGCAGGCGGGGTCAGGTCACTGGGGAGCAGGGCACGGCACTGGGATCCCCGGAACGGGGACCGGAGACCCCCGGATGTGTTCTGGGACCGTGGCCCAAGGCTCTGGAGCCCCTTCATCTCTAGCACAGGCCTGGCTCATCTCCTGCCGCCGGCCCCCCGCCGCAGTTCCCCTTCCCCCCCCGTGTTTATTCCAGAGCCGGCCCCTGTCGGTGCCAGCTGCAGCCGTAACGCACGTCGCTGCCCGGGGTGCAGGACCCAGCTCCGGGAGCAGCGCAGCGCCCAAAGCTGCTGGGTCAAGCGGGCGAGAAGCTGAGGCTGGGGCAGGCCGAACCCACCTCCAGCCCCCCCCCCCTCCCCCCCCCCACCCGCCCGCCCCCTGCTCCCACAGCTCGGGCACACGGACCGCCCGGCGGCGTCCCAGCAGAGAAAACCCGAACCCGGGCTCTGCTTCGGCGCCCCCGGTTCTGCCGCCGCCGGCACGGCCGCGACCCGGCGGCCAAACCCCCCGCGGCTGCTGGGAGCCCCCGGCCGGGCTGCAGGGGCGGGGGGAGGGCAGGGCCCCGGCCGGTGCTGCGGGAAGGGGCCGGGGCGGCCCCCCCGCGCCCGGGGCTCCCCGCTCCCCGCGGCTCCCGGCGCTGCTCCCTGGGGGACGCGGGGCTCGGGAAGCCACGGGGCGAGCGGAGCGGCAGCGGCCGGCCTCGGGGGGGAGAAGCGGCGCTGCCCTGCCTCGGCCCCCCCCGCGCGTCCCGGGAGCGGCTCCCGGCCGGCCCCGCCCCGCGGGGGTCTCCGGGTGCCCGCGGCGGCCGCTACCGGCGGGGCCACGGGGCTGCCCCGGGCGGCTCCGGGACGGGACGGGGGGGGGCCGGGCACGGCCTGGAACGGCCCCGGCTGGTGAGCGAGCGCCTCCGGGATACGCAGACGCGCGGGCACGCGCACACCGCCGTTACCGGCGGGCCGGGCCGCGGGGCACCCGGTGCCGAGCCCCGACCGGGCTCCCGCCGCCGGCCCCACGTTACTTTGAGTGGCAGCCGCCGGCCGCCGCAAGGCCTTGTGGGCCGCGAGGCCCGCCCGCCCGGCCCGCCCGCGCCGGAGGCCCCGTGCTCGGCGGCGCTGGGCCGCGGCCCCCCGGCCGTGAGCGGCGCCGCCACCGCGGGCCCCTGGCGGGCGGCGGGAGGACGGGCGGGCCCCGTGGGGCGGCGGCGCCCCGCGAGCTAAGGGAGAAAGACTACAACTCCCAGCGTGCCCCGCGGCGCACCGGCTGGGGCTCTGGCGGCTCGCTCGCTTCCGATTGGCCTCCCCGGGACGCGCGTCACGAACCCATGTGGGAGCGGGACAGGGCGATTGGCCGGCGTTCCCGCGGCGACAGCCAATGGCGGGCGCGGTCCCCGCCGCGGCGGGCTGCGAGGCTGCTTAAGGTGGCGCGGGGCCGCCCCCTCCCGGGACCCCACCGGCGACCCCCGCGGGGCCGCGCCACCTTAAGCGCGCCTCGGCCAGGCGGCGGCGGCGGCTCCGCCGAGCGGGGACCCCGGCCCCCCCCCCCCCCCCGCCACGCGGGGAGCCGCCGGAGCCCCGCGGCCGGCCGCCAGCCCTGGGCAGCCCCCCCCGGCCCCCGCCCGCCGGCCGCGCCCCGCCCGGCCCCGGCCCCGCCGGCCCCCGCCCACCCGCGGCGCAGGCGGCGGAGCCGGGGCTGCCCCCGGCGGCGGCGGGCGGCGGCGGCGGGGCGGGGGCCGCGCCCCCAGGATGTTCCCGCAGGGCCGGCAGCCCGTGAGTAGCGGGGCCGGGCGGGGCGGGGGCGGCGCGGCGGGGCCGGGGGCGGCCTCACGCAGCGGCCGGGGCCGTGTGTCCGCAGCCCCCCCCCCGGCCCCTCAAGTTCTCGGTCCCGGAGACCTGCGAGCGGCTCAAGGAGGAGTTCCGGCTCCTGCAGGCGCAGTGCCACAGGTCGGGGGGCGGCGGGGGGGGCCCGGGCTGGGGGGGTCCGCAGGGGGAGCGCCCCTCGGTTTCCGCTGCTTGAGCTCAGTTTGGGGGCGCGCGGGGGACGGCGGCGGCGGCGCGGGGGGGGCGGGCGGGGGCCCCTCGGGCAGCCCCGCCGCGGGTTGGGGGCCCCGGGGCGGCGCCAGCGGGGGGCGTGCGGCGGGGCCGGGGGGAGGCGGCAGCGGCGCGGAGCTCCCCGAGCCCGGGGGGGGGGAGCGGGGGGCAGGGGCCGGGGGCTCGTGAGCGAGGCCGCGGCCCCTCTCTGCAGCCTGAAGCTGGAATGCGAGAAGCTGGTGAGCGAGAAGACGGAGATGCAGCGGCACTATGTCATGGTGAGCTCCCCGCTCGCCCCCTGCCCCCCGAAGCACCCCCGATGCTGCTCGGAGGCTGCCCGGGGGGGGCAGAGCCTTTCCCGAGCCCCCCGTGCCGGGGGCGCCTCGCTGGGGCTCTCCTGGGTGCTGGCCGCGGGGCGCAGGGGCTGGGCAGGAGTCGGCCGCAGTTCCTGGCAGCAGCTGGCTGCTCTGCCGGAGCCGCTGCCGCTCCGTGCTGCCTGAGCCCAGGAGCCGTGCCAGGGGGTTCGTTTCTTTTCTTTTCTTTTATTTATTTTTTTTCCTTTTTGGGCTTTTGCGAGACCTCTGTTCTGCCCCTCCCCAGGACGGGTGCTGGGAGCAATACCCTGCGGCTGGGGCTCCGGGGCTCTGAGCTGCGTGGCGCGAGCCTGGAGCTGCTGGACGCTGGCACCAGCCGCGGGCAGCGCGGGCTGGGGGTGGCTGTGGGAAGGAAGGGAAGAGGACGGGAGCTGCAGGACAGAGCAGCATTCCCTCTCCTTCAGCACCTGGCACAACTGGCCCCTCTGGTGAAACCCGCCTCATCCCATCCCAAAGGCGTGGGGACCTAGACCCTCGCCCCCTGCCCGTGTGATGACAGCCCCGTCACTGGGGCCGGGGTGCCTGCACGGGGGGAGCTGCGTTGGGGCGGCTGCACCGGGCTCACGGTGCAGCAAGGGTGGGTGGCGATGGCTGGCTGCGGGGCTGCGGGGAGCTGGGACCCCCGGTAGCAGCGGGGAGCTGGGCTGGGGAAGCAGGGCCAGGCGGTGGGCTGGCAGCCCCAGGCAGCTCCCGAGCTGGCTCTGCTGTGATTTTGCTTTCAGTACTACGAGATGTCCTACGGGCTGAACATCGAGATGCACAAGCAGGTAAGCGGGGAGGAGAGCAGGAGCAGGGGGAGAGGCTGCCAGGAGCATGGTGACTGCCCTGTCCCCGCAGCGGCACGGGGCATGGCACAGCTCTGAGCAAGGGTCTGGCCTGCAGAGGGGTTCAGCGCTGTCAGGGCGTGCAGCGCCGAGTTCTGCAGGTGCCTTGGGAGGGGCTTGCTCCCCACCATCCCAAAGCACTTCTGAAAGCGTGGCTGTGGATCCCAAATCCCCGTGCGGGCGCCTCCCCGCTGCAGCTCCCTGGGGCCCCAGGCTCGGGAGGGAGCGTGGAGGAAGCAGCAAGAGCTGGAGCTCAGAGGCAAATGGATTGTCTGTCTTTTCTTTTCTCTTTTCTCTTTTCTCTTTTCTCTTTTTTTTTTAATCCCCTTTTACTTTCCTGAAGCCAGAGGAGTATTTTCACCCTTCCCTGGTTCCCCTTTTGTTCCAGCGTTAATTTGCTTTCCCTCTTCAGATTTATCAATCCAGTCATCACGGGCTCTCTGCCAGGGAAATTAGTTTGGACCAATGCCTGACAAAGTGGCAAGTCAACTGCCATATTCCTCCAGCTGGCTCAGCCCCTCTGAGTTTGCTCCTTTTGTTAGCAGGAAAGCTCGCAGAGCCCTCGAGCACGTTCCTGCTGGCCCCGTGCGCCCCGAGCTCTGGTGGGGCTGGGAGCCAGAGGTGGCCCGGTCGCGTGAGGCCGGTGATGGGGCCATGGGGTGACGGGGGGCCAGGCAGCCGGGGAGGGGGAGCCCCCTGCCCTGAGTTGACTCCAGGCCCTGCCTTGGCAGGGGCTGTCTGGAGTCGGGGGTCCCTGTCTCCTAGGCCCCCTGCTGCAGGGGGATCGAGGGCGGAGCCCGGAGCAGCAGCTGTGGGGACCTGGGGGTGACCTGGGTGCTGGGGGGCAGCCTGTGCCCTCCCTGGGACGCAGGCAGCCTCGGGGAGCAGCCCGTAAATGTTCCCTTTGTTCTCCGCGGCTTTGTGCCTGGTTTGACCTCTCTGCAAGGCTGTCAGGGACTGTAGGAAACCTGAGATGAGAAAACACTTCAGAGCAGCCAATCCCTCCGCTGGCGAGAGCCGGGCTGGGTTCGTGGGCCGGGTGGGGGGGGTCAGGTTTTCCCTGGGAAACGTGGCTGGGAGGCCAGGCTGGAGGCTTCGGCCCCTTCCCCGGGAAAGGCCCTTTGCCGTGGGGGGGCTGGGGGCTGCCCTGGCTGGGGAGGGTGCCCCAGGTCCTCCGCACTGCCCTGCTGCTGCCCGCTGGGACGGGGACAGCCGAGGTGCGGGCGGGTATGCCGGTAACGCCTGTGGGGTCACCCGGAGAGGTGGGGGTGGGTAGGGGGGGCCCCCGGCGTCATTGTGTGAATTCTGCGCCCCCGCTCCCCTCTGGCGTCGAGCCCAGCGCTCGGGGAGAGGAAGCAGGATGCTGATGGCCCAGCGCCAGCGCTGGCGGCTCGGCGCGGCTCTCCCTGCCAGCCTGCGGCAGCCCGCGAAGCCCCGCCAGGCTCGGGCTCGGCGCAGCCAGCTGGATGCGAGGGGCCGAGCGCGGAGCTCGGCTTGGCCCGGCTCCGCGGGCGTTCGGGTGTCGGATTCCCTCCCGTGTGTCCGGGGGGACCTGGCAGCCTGCGGGGGTCCCGCAGCCCTGGCGGCGGCGGCCCTCCCTTGGCAGCAGCTTGGGAAATCCCGGCAGGGCCGCGCGGGCGGGAGGATTTGCGCAGGGTGGGGAGGGTTCAGCTGCGGGGAGGCAGCGTGTGTCCCTGGGGTGCTCGGCTGCCCCGCCGGGGGGGCTGGACGGGCCGACAGCCCCGTGGCCGCGCTGATACCTGCCTCCTCTTTCAGGCGGAGATCGTCAAGAGGCTGAATGCCATCTGCGCGCAGATCGTACCGCTCCTGGCGCAGGAGGTGAGCGGGGGGCGGGCACCCAAAGGGTGAGCTTGGGCCAGGCCGAGCACGGGTGGGCAGGGAGGGGAAACCGCAGTACCTGGGCTGGAGGGGGAAGGGGGCTCTGCAGAGCCCTGGGGCGGCTGGGCAGGACGCGGGGCCGTGCGGTGCCCCAGCCAGCAGCGCTGAGCGCCCTCCCTCCCCGCACTCTTCATCCCAGCACCAGCAGCAGGTCCTGCAGGCGGTGGAGCGGGCCAAGCAGGTGACGATGGCAGAGCTCAACAGCATCGTCGGGGTGAGTCGTGCTGCCCGGCTGGCGAGGGAAGGTTCTGTCCTGCTCCAGGCAATGTGCTGTGATGATGGGAGAAGGTCTTTAGTGCTCTGATGAGCCCAGGACTGGTCTACAGTGGTGGCTGGGGTTTGCTGCTGGGTAGAGGAGAGGGCGGAGAGCCTGCGGGATCGTCCCCGGCCACCCGGACCAACGCAGAGGGGAGCCCAGCTTGGGTCTTCTGCTGTGTCTCAGGGATTGTGTCCACGGGGGGGGGACACCTGCGGTGCTCTGGGTGGGAAGGGGCAGGCGCTGCGACCCCGCCGTGCAGCCTGGATGCCTCTGCTCCCCACCTGGTCCCTGTGTTGCTCTCATCTCATCGTGCTTCGCATCACCACTCACGCAGAAAGCATGGGGGCACCAGGTGTGTCTGGCACGCGGCTGCCTCCTCCCGGGATCGAGGACCGTTTGCTCTTTCTTTTCCAGCAGCAGCAGCTACAGCACCTCTCCCACCACGTCCACCCCCTCGCACTGACACCGCACCCCTCCAGCGTGCAGCTGCCCAGCCTGGCAGGGGCCAGCAGTGCGGCGGGGCTCCTGGCCCTCTCGGGGGCACTGATGGCACAGTCGCAGCTGGCTGCCAAGGAGGACAGAGTGGCCCAGGATGGGGAGAGCAGAGGTGAGGGGCTGAGCACAGCTGGATTAGCCCTTCTGAGCTTGGCTGAATCCGTGCTGGGCGGACAGCACAGAGGTGCCCGCGTGGGCCGGCAGGAATTCTGCTGCCTGCTCTGCCTCTTCCCCAGGGCTCCCTGATGCTGGCAGCCGTTCCCTGGGGCCAGGAGGAGCGGCAGGCACTGAGTGACAGATCCAGCTAATTAAGTATCTGCAGCCCTGGGAGGCTGGCTCTATTTTTGGCCAAGGGAACAGCTGCCTTGCTGTGATGGCTCCCGGGAGCACACGGGGGGTGGCCGTGTGTGCAGCGGGGCTCTGCGCCCGTCCCCTTGGGGACCTGGGTCCTCCTGCACCCCTGGGTGTTCTTGGTATGAGGGTGCCCCCTCCGAGGGGCAGCTGGGCAGGTGTGAGACCCCTGCCACAGAGAACTCCTTCCTGCTTACTCCAGGTAAGTATCCATAGCCCAAAGCGGAGGCTTTACAGGAAAATATGTACTACACCTGTGGTAGAGACTGTGGGAGGCAGGGGGCTGCGGGAGGGAATTCAGAACGCGCGGCCATGCTGAGAGCTTGGTGCTTGGTAAACAGTACTAATTCCTCGTCCTTCTGGTGCCTCCTCCTATCAGGATCACAAAGTGCTTTACAAACATCATCAATATTTAATCATTGTTAAATCAGTTCTGTGAATGCTCCTGGCAGGCCCAGGCCAAGTTACCAGCAACGCCCAGCATTGCTGATGGCTTGTTCCTGAAGTGCTCACCGAGGAGCCAGCGCCGGGGGCTTTGTGGTGGGCGGACAGGCGCGGGGTGAGGTCTGTGGGTGGTGGGGGCTGCGGAGGTTGCGGGCGCACGGCCCCACCACTAACAGCGTCTTTCCCTCTCCTGCTCTGCCTTGCTGGTGCCGACCTGTCCGGCCAATGGTCCTGTTGCAGAGCGCAGCCCCGGCCGAGTAAGTCATGGCAGCGCCCGGGGGGGCACGGAGCCTGTCCTTAGCCCCCCGGAGCTGCTGCTCCCCCCACCCCACCCCGAGCCTCCCCGGGTCACCGCAGGAGGCTGCGGCAGGGCAGCACACGGTGCTGGGCTTTGAGGCTTGTCTCGTTCCCCCTGTGCCACCCCTCACACCTCCCCTCTGCATCTCAGAGCGTTTCGGCGTCCCCTCCGGAGAGCCCCCCTGCTGAGGAGCAGACAGGGGGCGCAGGGCTGAAGCGGAACTGGGAGGAGAGGGACCCGGCTGGGCATTACGTGAGTGCTGCAGAGCATCCGTGGGGGTGCAGGGGCATCGCTGCCAGCCCCAGGGTGCAGAAATCCTGCAAGGAGACACGAAAACAGCCAAAAGCCCCAGGGAGATGGCGTGGGCAGCCACCTGCAGGGTGGGCTGTCTTGCAGAAGTGATGGGGGGTGGTGGTGGCAGAATCTGCCTGCTACCTGCGGTGCTGCCAGGCAGAGCCAGAGCTCATCCAGCCTTGCACCCCTGACTGAGCCTTCCTGGGCTTCTCCCCTGTGCAGGATAGCGATGGGGACAAGAGCGACTACAACCTGGTGGTGGACGAGGTAAGCCCAGACTGCTGCAGGTACCGAAGCCTTGCAGGATACCAGGCTCAAGCTCTGAGCATTGGGTTCGGGACTCTGCTTGCTGAGGTTGGGGCTCATTGGGCTCCTGTGCTGGAGCAGCCGGCCAGGGCATGTGCCAGCTCTGGTCTGATGCCTTCCTGCCAGCCGAGGCTGGTTCTGAGTGCGGTGCTGGGGGCTGACGGCTGTGCCAGCCAGAGCTTGGCTTTGCCAGCTGCAGACTTGGCTCCGCTTCGCGGCCTCTCAGCGCCTCTCCCGCAGCAGCCTGCGGTAAGCCGGGGCAGGTGCCCCAGGGCCCTGGGCTCGCTGCTCACGCACATGGTGGTGGTGAGCGGGGGCGCGCTGAGGGGTCTCGGGAGGAGGTGGTGCAGTCCAGCTGCCAGGCCCTTCTGGTGCGGCCTTCCCCAGCCACCCAGGCGGGTACACCAGTGCTTCAGCCCAGCCCTGATGTTCTTGGCAGAGGTGATGTTTTTGGGGACATCCCTTTTCCTCCCAGGGAGGACTGGGGAGGGACAGCACATGTTTTTTTTTCCTCCTGTCACTTCCCAAGAAAATACAAGCTCTGGAAGGAACATCAGCTGGGATTTCTGCAGAAAATGGCACGTTAAAAACTGCTCAGTGGTGTAATTGCGGTGATAAAAATCACAGCCCTAATTGAATGGTTATAGGAGTGCAAGAGCTGACGGGCGGGCGGCCTTGCCTCTGAAGCTGCTCCCGTCTGCCCTCCCGTGCAGAGGGACTGCAGTTTCCGCTCCCCGAAGACCCCTTCTCTCCCCAGGACCCCCGCTCCGAGCCCAGCAGCCCCAGTCGTGCACCCAGCAGCCAGCTCCCGCCAGCCCGGGACGTGCCCGAGAGCCCTGCCTCTGGCAGTGCCTCCGGTGCCTCCAGCCGGAGCGTGACCCCCCCGCGGCCTCAGGACCGGGAGCTGGTAAGGGGCAGCGCCGCGGCGGTGTGGGCCGTGGGGCACCAGGGCTCGTGATGGGGACGGGGTTGCTCTGGCGTGCTCAATACTGAGCGTCCAGCGCTTGGGGGCAGAGGTCGGTGTCGGCGGGAGAGGTTAATCGTCTGCTAGGCGAGGGCCCAGCTCTGCAGGTATTTTCCATCTGGCTGCCTGCAGGATTCCCCAGAGCTGCTCTGAGCAATTGATTTTTTTTTTTTTTTATTTTTTTTCCCTTCCCTTCCTCCTCACCAAGCACCGGCCCAATTCTCAGATTGAAACATCAGCGAGGGGGAGGGCCAGCTCTGTCACCCCCGGCCCTCCCGGCCGCCGCAGGGAGCCCGAAGCGATTCGTCCTTGCCAGCCCTGGGGTCAGGAGCCGGCTGTGGGCGCGGGGAGCAGCGAGCGGCTGCTCCCCAGGACAATCGGATTAGAGCAGACAAAGCGCCCTGAGCAATCTGCCAGCACAGCACGCAGCTTTGCTCTGTTATTAATTTTTTTTTTTCTTTTGCTGGTGTCGACAAAATCCCCAGGCAGAAAAAGAAGAAGAAATAGGAGAGGCAAGAAAAAAGAGAGGACTGAACAGGCCGTGGGGATGGGAGAGGCTGGTCACTCCCAAGCAGTCCCTGGCCCTGCCACTGGGCTGGGCCCCCCCCAGGCAAGGGCACTGTCCCATGGGGAGCAGCAGAGCTGTGCCCAGAGGGCCCCTTCCCACAGAGGCTTGCTTGGGGCCGTGCTGCCGGCAGCTGAGGCTGCTCCTCCTTTGCCTTGCAGCCAGACCCCCCAGCCTCCACGTCCTCCGTGTCCCCTCCACCCCGCGACACCCTCACGCCTGGCCCGGGGCCGAGCTCGGCCGCGCTCCTCCGGCAGCCTCCAGCCAAGGCGCCGGCCACGGACACCACAGGTGAGTGCCCGGGAGGGCTGGGGCGAGCGGTTTGGCTCCGTGTTATCAAATACGTGGAACACAGCAAACGTGTGCACTGATGTATTACCGCCTCAGTGCCTGCTGAAGCTTTCGGGGCAGGCTCAGACCACACAGAAGGCTTTGTGCCAATGTGGGGAGCTCTTTGCTATGGGAAGCTGGGGGTCGTTGTCTGACAGGTCATCAATTCGGTGGTGCTGCAGGAAGCTACGTGCGTGCTTCAGGTCCAGGCTGCAGTGGGGATGCAGGAAGCAAGGACGTGGCCGGGGCCTTATGCTGGCGAGGCTCGGGTATGGCCAAAGGTGCTGTGAGCGGCTGCCACCTCCTGAAGGCACAAGGGCAGGGGTTCAGCAGTGGTGGTGGCTGATCCTGGACCGGTCACGCTCCCTCCTCCTGCCTCACTTTCCTTCAGGACGTTTCGGGAGGAGGAGGGCTGAGGCCTGGGGGAGAGCTGGGCCCCTGTCCAGCCAAAGGGCACAGGAGGTGTGAGGAGGAGGAGGACAGATAGCACAGGGGAGGACTAAAGCCAGAGTGGAGATGTTAATCCGTTGACTGGGCTGGAAAATTACAGAGGTTTAGCAAAAATTGACTCCAAATCGATTTCAGTAACCCCCAAAGCCCCAGCGGCAGAGACACGGGGGCCTGGCGGGGCTGGCGGTGGGACAAGGCCGGAGCTGGGCAGCTGGGCCGTGCTGTGGCCCCAGCGGGATGCGTCCCGCTGCTCTCCAGACCCGGGTGCCAGGCCCACGGCTGGTGGAGCTCAGGGGCCATCCTCCTCCTTGGTCTTTGCTGCCCAGGCCTGAGCCTGCCTTCCTCCTCCTCCTCCTCCTCCTCCTCCAGGGGCGCTCCCTGGGCTCAGGGCCGGGCACCCTTTCCTTTGGGCACTGCTTTCCCTTTGAGGGCTGGGGCCAACGGCCACGTCTCTTCTCCTGCAGCTCTCCGCAGCCCCCTGAGCATCTCCAGCCCCTTCACCGCCTCCTTTGGGCTGGTGCCCCATGCTGCCCTCAACAGTGAGCTTGCGGCCCCCAGCATGTACGTGGGCATCCACCTCCCGCCGCAGGTCAGCAGCGCCGTCATGTACGGACGCTCGCCGATGGTAAGTTGCCAGGGGACAGGCCCTTGCTGCTGCTGGTGCTGCTGGCCATGGTGCCTGTCCCCACGCAGCTGCAGGGAGCTCATCAGGGGCTGTCCACGGAGATGAGATCCCTGCTTGGGGGGGGCTTGGTTTGGGCACTGGAGGCTGCAGCGCCCTCCGAGAAGCCCCCACTGGCCCCGTATGTTTGTGGCTGTGTTCTCAGGAGCCCGCTGCTCAGCCTGTGCCCCCTTGCTTTGTGCAGGTGGCTTTCGAGTCGCACCCTCACCTGAGGGCTTCCGCGCTCCCAGCATCGCTCTCCACTGTCCCTGCAGGGAAGCCGTAAGTGTGGCTGCGGCAGCGAGGGGCAGGCGGGGGTCTCACTGCACAGCTGTGGCCAATGCGTTTGTTTCATTCCAGCTGTTTACTGACAAACAAGGAGCTGGCCCATTACAGCTGGTTGCAGCCCCTGTTAGCCAGACCGCTGCAGGTGCCCGCTGCACGGTGGGAGCGTGGCTGAGGGGGAGAGTGCAGCTCCTGCACCCCGGCTGCCCTCAGGGATTGCTCACTTCTCCAATCTGTCCCTTTGCAGCGCCTACTCCTTCTACGTCGGCACCGACGGGCAGATGCAGCCCGTGCCGTTCCCCCCTGACGCCCTCCTGGGCTCCGGCATCCCCCGGCACGCGCGGCAGCTCCACACCCTGGCCCACGGCGAGGTGGTCTGTGCCGTCACCATCAGCAGCTCCACGCGCCATGTCTACACCGGGGGCAAGGGCTGCGTGAAGGTGTGGGACGTGGGGCAGCCGGGCACCAAGACGGCCGTGGCTCAGCTGGACTGCTTGGTACGGGGTGGGCAGCAAGTGGGTTTTTTTGGGGGGTGGGGGTGGGGGGTGGGAGAGAATGCGCCCCTGTTAGCATAGAGGGGGTTCGGTCCTGCCATGGCTGTGATGCTGCATCCATCGGCTCCTTCTTCGCTTGCTGGTCCCTGTGCTCGCCATCCAGAACCGTGACAACTACATCCGCTCCTGCAAGCTGCTCCCCGACGGCCGAAGCCTGATCGTGGGGGGGGAGGCCAGCACCCTGTCCATCTGGGACCTGGCGGCCCCCACACCCCGCATCAAGGCCGAGCTCACCTCCTCCGCCCCCGCCTGCTACGCCCTGGCCATCAGCCCCGATGCCAAAGTCTGCTTCTCCTGCTGCAGCGACGGCAACATCGTGGTGTGGGACCTGCAGAACCAGACCATGGTGAGGTGCGTGGGGGTCTGGGGCACAAGGAGAGGTCAGTGAAGGAGATGATGGTTTCTAGGAGGCTGGGGAGCAGACAGACAGCCCTAACAGCAGCAGACTCGCACCGTTTCCCCCACTACCCCCAGGCAGTTCCAGGGCCACACGGATGGTGCCAGCTGCATCGACATCTCTAACTATGGCACCAAGCTGTGGACGGGGGGGCTGGACAACACGGTGCGGTGCTGGGACCTGCGGGAAGGGCGGCAGCTGCAGCAGCATGACTTCAGCTCCCAGGTAGGGACAGGGGCTGGATGAGCCCCGGGGGGGCCGGGCCCTGCCACCCCCTGACCCCCCCCCCTGCTCCCAGATCTTCTCCTTGGGGCACTGCCCAACGGGCGAGTGGCTGGCGGTGGGCATGGAGAGCAGCAACGTGGAGATCCTGCATGTGAGCAAGCCGGACAAGTACCAGCTGCACCTCCACGAGAGCTGTGTTCTCTCCCTCAAGTTCGCCGCCTGCGGTAGGTGCCTGCGTGGGCTGGGGGGGGGGGCGGGGGGCTGGTTATTGCAGGCCCAGAGCCGATGGGTCCCTGCGGATCCACTCCCCCAGAAGACCTTGCTCTGTGTCCTGTCCTAGGGAAGTGGTTTGTGAGCACGGGGAAGGACAACCTGCTCAACGCCTGGCGCACGCCCTATGGCGCCAGCATCTTCCAGGTGAGCGGGGGGGGGGGGGGGGGGTCTTCACCCCTTCTTCCCCCACCCGCTGTCCCTCATCACTGCTTCCTCTTCCCAGTCCAAAGAGTCCTCCTCAGTGCTGAGCTGTGACATCTCCGTCAATGACAAATTCATTGTCACGGGCTCTGGCGACAAGAAGGCCACGGTGTATGAGGTGGTGTACTGAGGGCCCAGCCGCTGCTGGCCCTCTGCTCCCTGGGACTGAGCCCCAAAACCGCCCTGCGCCTGGGCAGCCCGGATGCGGCACGAGCTGCGCTGCAGCCCTCCTCCTCCTCCCTCCCCTCTCTTCTTTCAGCAGCTGGGGCTTGGGGGGGGGGGGGGGGGACACAGCAGAGGGGACGGGGCTGCAGCATGAAGGGGGGGGGGGGCTGGGGAGGAGGGCGCCAGGCACCCCCCCAACGTGGGGGATAGGGCAGGGGCAGGTCCAGCTGCCTGCCAGCCCTGGAGACCCAGGGGAAGGGAGAAAGGCCAGAGCTCGGTGTTGCTCCCGTTACTGCTACTGATTTAACAGCACCGATGTTCTGCTGCAGAACCAGCTGTAAATTATCAGTAAAGAGATGTATTTAACAGTGTTTTCACTTTCTTCCTAATAAAAAGGAACAAAAGCGGTGTCAGTCTCGTTGAAGTGGGCTGAGTGCCACTCCACATCTGATGAAGCAGGGGTTGGGGGGGGGCACCCCTGGGGTGGTGCCTTATGGAGCTGCCACCGACCTCATCCACCCCCCCCCCCCCCAAACCCCCGAGGAGGCATGGTGATGCTGTTTTGTCTGTTTTTATTATTAAATACACTTGAGGAGGCTCACGGAGATGAGGATGGAGCACATCCTCCCCTGCATGGCCCAGAGCCTTAACAACAACAAAAGAGTTACATTAAAAAAAAAAGACCCCTTGCCCCCACCCCCAGTCCAGACTTAGAAACAACCCAACAGCTAAAGACCCAAACAAGAAGAAAGTCCCCAGGAAGGCCCCTGCAAGCAGCAGCTGCCTCCCAGCCCTGCCTGGCTGCGGGGTCCCCTCCGCCCCTTGCTGCCTGCTCCAGCCCTGGGCTGCCAGCTCCCGGGAGGGCAGCGTCCATCCGCCAGCCCCCGTGGCCGTCTGTCCGTCTGCTCCCGTGGAGTGGCCGCTCCCAGCGGCTGTCCCCTCTCCAGCGCTCAGTAAATGACCTCGTAGACCGTAGCTTTCTTGTCCCCCGAGCCAGTCACGATGAACTGGTCATCGGTGGAGACGTCGCAGCTGAGGACGGAGGAGGTTTCCTTGGACTGCAGAGAGGGGGGGGGGTATGAGCTGCGGCCCCAGAGCAAGCTCCCCCACCCCAAGGGGGCCCTGGAGGGAATAAGCTTGGCTAGGGGAGATTCACAGCTTTAGGAGCCCCAGGGGCACCCCCGCTCCCCCTGTGCAGCTGCTCCTGCCCACCTGGAAGATGCTGGCGCCATAGGGGGTGCGCCAGGCGTTGAGCAGGTTGTCCTTCCCCGTGCTCACAAACCACTTCCCTGCAGGAGGCACAGAAGGGACGCAAGAGCAGCATGTCACCAAACGTCCCTGGCTGGGTTCCCGAAGTTGAACCCAAGGAGGGGATGAGGTGGCAGTGTCTCAGCCCCCCCGAGGAACGACCCACAGTGTTAGGAGGACACAAATGGGGGGGGGAACGACACAACAACACCACGGACCCAGGTCCATCCCTCACAGCCCTGGGGCCACCCCAGGAGCTGGGAGCAGGCACCTACCGCAGGCGGCAAACTTGAGGGAGAGAACGCAGCTCTCGTGGAGGTGCAGCTGGTACTTGTCCGGCTTGCTCACATGCAGGATCTCCACGTTGCTGCTCTCCATGCCCACCGCCAGCCACTCGCCCGTTGGGCAGTGCCCCAAGGAGAAGATCTGGGAGCAGGGGGGGGGTCAGGGGGTGGCAGGGCCCGGCCCCCCCGGGGCTCATCCAGCCCCTGTCCCTACCTGGGAGCTGAAGTCATGCTGCTGCAGCTGCCGCCCTTCCCGCAGGTCCCAGCACCGCACCGTGTTGTCCAGCCCCCCCGTCCACAGCTTGGTGCCGTCGTTGGAGATGTCGATGCAGCTGGCACCATCCGTGTGGCCCTGGAACTGCCTGGGAGGGGGGGCACAGCAGGCCAGCGCACCGCCATCAGGGCTGCCCCTCCTACGGTCTGGGGGCGCTCAGTGCCCCCTGCCCACGCAGGCACTCACCTGACCAGGGTCTGGTTCTGCAGGTCCCACACCACGATGTTGCCGTCGCTGCAGCAGGAGAAGCAGACTTTGGCATCGGGGCTGATGGCCAGGGCGTAGCAGGCGGGGGCGGAGGAGGTGAGCTCGGCCTTGATGCGGGGTGTGGGGGCCGCCAGGTCCCAGATGGACAGGGTGCTGGCCTCCCCCCCCACGATCAGGCTTCGGCCGTCGGGGAGCAGCTTGCAGGAGCGGATGTAGTTGTCACGGTTCTGGGGTGCAGGGAGGACCCCGTCAGCCCCTTCCCCTGCTGCCTTTCTGCACCCACCTTACCCTGCCTGCCCCCTTCCCCCAGGGCAGCAGGGCCAGGCAGGGGCAGCCCCACAGCCCCCATTTCCCCTGCCCTGAGCAGCGCGGGGCTGCAACTGTTCCATGCATGCAGGGGGATGCCCCTGCCCCTTCCCTGCCTGCCCCCCCTCCCCCCTCCAGCCCATTCCAACCCCACTGCTGAAAGCAGCCATGGGGCAAGACCGCAGCAGCCCCAGGCTCTGAGCACTACAATGACCCCGCTCCTCTTTCTGAGGCTCTGCTGCAGCTTGAGCTGGCGAGGACTCGGTCAGCTCCTTGTATATGCATCTGCATCCTCTTGGTGAGCACCGTCCAGGAACATTTGTCAGGCTGCCCTGGCCCCGAGGCCAGAGGAGAGGAGGACATGTGCCGGGGCTGTTCGAAGCAGGCCCAGGGGCTCCACTTCCAGCAGCCCGTTCAGAATAAACTCAAAGAACACAGATTAAAAAAATGCTCTCGGGTGAGAGCGGTGGCTCCAGTAAGCCCTGTGAGAGCCAGGGCAGAGGCAGGGGCTGAAACTGGCCAGGCCTCGCGCCCGGCCAGGCGCTGCCCATGGAGCTCCCGCCTGCAGCCCTTCGGTGCAAGGCCCCAGGGGCTGGAGGGGGTCAAAGAAGTTGGAGCAGCACACGGGCACCACAGAGCCACCCCCCCTTGCTGCAGCCCCACACCACCTGCACCCAAGAAACCGGGGTTTTTGTCAAAGCCGGGCCACAGCTGTCACGTCCCTGCCCGGGAGCACACGGCAGCAGCCCCCAAACGGATGCGGCTCCCGCCCGCTCTCCCAGGACCTGTCCCCTGCATGCCAGGGACCCCAGCGCCCCCCGTACCAAGCAGTCCAGCTGAGCCACGGCCGTCTTGGTGCCCGGCTGCCCCACGTCCCACACCTTCACGCAGCCCTTGCCCCCGGTGTAGACGTGGCGCGTGGAGTTGCTGATGGTGACGGCGCAGACCACCTCGCCGTGGGCCAGGGTGTGGAGCTGCCGCGCGTGCCGGGGGATGCCGGAGCCCAGGAGGGCGTCAGGGGGGAACGGCACGGGCTGCATCTGCCCGTCGGCGCTGACATGGAAGGAGTAGGCGCTGCAAGGGCACAAGAGTAGTGACAAGGTGAGGCTCCTGCACCGAGCGCAGCCGGCGCCGCACCGGACCCAGGGTGCCTGGCCCATGAACACTGTTTGAGGACGGATTTGCAAGCGGAGCGGTCTCAGTGGCATCTGGGCACCTAGGAATGGGTGCTCCCAGGGGGCCGCACTCCCATCGGTACGTGCCCCCTGCCCAGCAGGACACCCTGATCTCCCATCACTGCCCAGTCCGAGACCACTTACGGCTTCCCCGACGTCCCCACTTGCATGCCGGCTGCCAGCCCCGGGACGCGCATGTGTGGGTGTGGGTCGTAGCCAACCTGGAGGGGACACGGGGTGAGAGCAGCTCCCGGCCCACGGCCCCACGCCCCATGGGGAGGGGGCTCACGCACCAGGGGGGACCGCCCGTAGCTGCCAGCTCCCACGGCAGCTGCGGCCCCGTTGAGCTGTGGGGACACGAGGTGGAGGCTGGCATAGGCGCCGGTCCCAGCCATGTCCCCGTTGACAGCGGGGTGAGCCATGCCGAAGGTGGCAGAGTAGGGGCTCTGCACTCCCAGCGGGGTCCTCAGGCCCAGGGCTGTGAGGGGAGAGGCAGCACGATGGGACAGGGTCACAGAGCAGGGCCCAGCTCCGTGGGACCACGGCTCGGTGCCACTCGCAGGCGCTGCCCAGGCAGGGCTCACCCAGGGGGTCCACAGGGGCCTTGGGGGCAGCGGGGCGGAACTGCTGGGCACCGCTGGAGCCTGGGGTCACGGCATCGCCCTGGGACGTGGGGGTGCTGGACTTGAGGCTGGGTGTCCCTGCCTTCTCCACCTGCCAGAGCAGAGCGGGGGGGGGTCACACAGGACCCTCCTCCTGCTGGAGGCAGTGCTCCTGAGGCACCCAGCGAGCTGGTCCCTGGTCCCCAGCCCTGAACCCAGCAGTGCTGCAGGGGACATGGGATGGGGGTCCAATGGGACAGGGGTCCAACAGGGCAGGGGCCCTCCCCGTCCCCCCAAGCATCACCCCGCACCCCTGTGGGTTTAGGGCAGCGGATGGCCGAGCCCTGGGCAGTGGGGAAGTGAGCACCGAGGGAATCAGCGCACGTACCGTGGGCACATCCTTGCTGCGGGACGGGGACGTGCTGCTCGAGGAGGCCATGGAGGTCGGGCTGAGCGGCACAGCCTCCTTCCTCCCCAGTGGCAGCTTTTCCACCCCGTTCTCACGGGACGAGTAGGAGTGGACGCTGTGCGGGGACGAAGGGTCCTGGGCAGGGGTAGGGGGAGATGAGCAGAGCAGGGACGGCCCCAGCCACGTGTCAGCAGCGAGCTGGCAGCTGGGAGCCTGGACCCAGGGGCTACCACCACCGCCGCCGCCCCGCGTGCCTCCCTCCCTTCACCTGTAACGCCCCCGTACCCCCACCTCGGGCATGGGGGCAGGCAGCACCCACGGACCCCAGCACCCTGTGCACTGACCTCATCTACCACCAGGTTGTCTTCGCTTTTGTCCGCGTCACTGCCCTGAAACACAGGGAAAGGTCGGAACCGAATGGGCCGGGGCTGCCCCACCTGGAGCAGCCGAGGGGCCCAGGCAGCTCCTCCCGGCCTGCCGAGCCCCCCGCCCCTTCCCCGCACTCACGTAGTCTGTCACAAAGTCCTTCTCCTCCACCTTCCTCTTCTTGCTGTTGCTCAGGTACTCGGAGATGGCTCGCGCCCGCTCCCCGTTGGGCAGCGCCAGGGAGCTCTGGGCAGGGGGAGCCGTGTTAGGGGCTGGGGGGCAGTGCCAGGGGCTGGGGGGAACAGTGTTAGGGGCAGGGGGGGCAACACTAGGGAGCTCTGGG
Source organism: Anser anser (assembly GCF_964211835.1). Classification (NCBI taxonomy): domain Eukaryota; kingdom Metazoa; phylum Chordata; class Aves; order Anseriformes; family Anatidae; genus Anser; species Anser anser. Next base: position 632,646 of record NC_139746.1, read on the forward strand.
CAGGGGGGAACAGCACCGGGGCAGGGGGGCAGCACTAGGGGCCGGGGGGGGCAGCGCTTTGCTCTCAGAGAGCCAGCACCACGTGGGGCTCCCAGCACACAGGGCCCTGGCGCAGCCTCCAGGCCAGCAGACAAAGAAGCAAGGACCAAGGACGGGGACGCTGCTGGGGGCTCTGTGACACCGGGACAGGGCCCCCAGGGACCCCGGCACGCCCCCCAGGGACCCGTCCCCAGCAGCGCCCGCACGGCGGGAGGGAAGCGGCTGCGAAAGACACTTACGGGCCCCGGGTCCCGCTCTGTCTCCATGGCGACGCGGCCGAGCAGCAGGACCAGGAGGGAAGCAGGGACACGGCTGTGCCACCGCACGGCACCCGCTCCTCCCGCGGGTGCCGGGGCCCTCGGCCCAGCCCCGGGGCGCCGGCACCACCGCAGCGGGGATGAGCCCGGCCCAGCCCTCCCCAGCACCCCCGGGAGGTGCCCCTCGGCCGGGACATCTCGCACCGACCCCCCCGGCCCCCCGAGCCCAGCAGGGCCCCCCCCCCCCGGCTCCATCCTGCCGCTCACCCCGGTGCTCAGCGTCGTGGACTCCGCGGTCGTCTTTGGCGAGGAGCTGAGCCTGGGCCCCCAGCGCCCCCGAGAGCGCCAGAAGCCCGGAAGCGCTGCCAAGGCCGGCGAGGCCGGCGGGCTGCATGCCGGAGGGGTGGGGGGTCAGCGGGATGGGGGGCACGTGGTGCGAGAGGTGCTGGGTCTGGAGCTGGTGCTGGAGGGGGGCAGGAGGAAAGCGCAGAGACAAAGGGCCCGGGTCAGGACGGCGGCCGGCAGGGGTTGGGGGCTGAAGGGGGTCAGGCTTCCGGGGCATCCCCAGCCCACTGGGGGCCATTACATCCCACCTTCTGCCACCTCCCACCCTGGAACTGGGGTCACCTGCCCCAAGACCCCCCCATATCCCTGCCACCATGGCCTCAAGGGAATGAGGGACAGGCGGGGATGGTGGCGGCCCCCCACGCCCACCCAGGGCCGCAGGACACGGCATCGCGCCCACGCCCTGCTATCCCATCGCTGTATCGGCAGCGGTGTCTCTGGGGGCACAGCTGCACCCCCGGCCCCGTTCCCACTGACAGAGCCCCCCCACACCACCTTGGCTGGGCCCCCCCGACTCAGCTACGGGCAGGGGGCAGGACGGGTCTGCAGCCCTGGGCCGGTGCCAGCTCAGGAGGCGCCGTCACCTGCGGGAGCCCAGCACCCTCCTGGCCAGGGGTGGGGGCAGAGGGTCAACGTACCCCGATGGCCGCGTTCAGGTCGGTCATAGTCACCTGCTTCGCACGCTCCACGGCCTGGACCACTTGCTGCTGGTGCTGGCAGGGAGAGAGGAGTGAGTCGGCACTGGGCAGCCGGCTCAGCTCCCCGGGGCACTGGGAGAAGCAGCCCGAGGGACGGGGCTGCGGGAGGGCTCACCCACCTCCTGAGACAGGAACGGGATGAGCTGGGCGCAGATCACATTCAGCCGCTTCGCTATCTCCGTCTGCAAGGAGTCGGGGGGCGGGGGGGCACCGTCAGAGTGGGGTCAGGGCTGAGAGGCCACCGGAGCCCCCTCCCACCAAGGGCCCCGCTGGCTCCCCAGAGCCGAAACACCCTGGGCAGGACCAGGGAAGCTTCCTAACACCACCGCCTCCAAAAGCAGGAGCCCAGCACCCTGCACCCCCTGTCCCAAAGCCCTGGGATGGATCTGACCTCCTCCAGCCCCCAGGAAAGGCCAGGAGGCCACGCTCTGCTGGGGCATGGTGCCCCGCTGCCCACAGTCAGTGGCAGAGCAGCCCCGGCTGTCCTCCAGCCCAGCAGCAGGGCACAAAGCGCAGGGGTGCTTCGCGAACCCTCGTGTCTGCCTTGCCAGGAGCACTGGGGATGCCCTGGCGTGGGGCTCCAGGTACGGGGCTGCCCCCAGCAGCGCCCTACCCAGAGCAGGGGGACCCCGATGGGGAGGAAGGGAGCGCTGTGGGGCTGAGAGGAGAGGGCCCCATGAGGGGAGCAGAAGTCGCAGTGCCCCGCTCAGACCCCAGATCTCTCAACCAGGGACCTTGAGCACATCCAGAGCTGGGGGCGAGGGGGCTGCAGCGCTGCCCAGCCCACACAGGGACACCGAGCCCGGGACACCTTTGTGCCACCCTGCAGCACAGCCACCAACTCATTTCTGCCAGACCCACAGACAGCAGAAACAATCCAGCATCCGCCCTCACTTCCCCTTCCGAGGGAGGAAAAAAGGAGATAGAGAAGAAAGAAAGAGGAGGGGAAAAAAAGGGAAAGAAAAAAAAAAAAAAGGCAAGCAAGCAAGGAGATTTGGCAGCCGGCAGTTCTGGGAAGGATTTAGCTGTCTCCTGGGGCCGGCAGTGATGGATTCTCTTCCCTAATGCACTGATGGGCAGCAGCTCCTTGGGGAGAGCTGCCTCCAATTCACTCGCACTCGTTAATGTGCAATTTACTGGCACTTTAACGCTCTCAGCATGAAAAATGATCATGCTGTTTGCAGCCCCCCCAGCCACCAGCACCGTCACCTCCCCTCTGGCTGGCGGTAAGCGAGTCCAAGGCCAGGCACATTCAGGGACGTGGTTTTATAAAAAGCTACAGGCCAGTTCCACACCAAAAACAAAACAACAATAAAAAATTAACATCTCCTGCCCATCCCTGCCTCCAGCATCCCCTGCTGAGCCGGTGGCCGCCTCGAGCACCGTGCCCGTAGAGATGGGCCATCACCTGCAAAACGAGCCCAGAGCCAACCTGCCCCGGCCCGGGGCCAGCAGCAGGGGACGCGGGGCTGGGCGATGGCAGCACTACCCAGGGCCCCCCCTGCTTCTGCCAGCAGAAAGGAGGCAGCCGCTTCCTGGGGGGCTGCAAGTGCTTGGCCCCCGGCCGTGGCGCATCGCCAGGCTGGGGGAACGGAGGGCACAGGGGGCACCGGACCCCCCCCCGGGGCTCTGACCCCGGCAGCTCCCACACAGCCCTGCCCCACAGGATGGCAGCTGGCAGAACACAGTGGTGCGGGGCCTCCTCACGGCCACAGCCAGCGGCAGGCAGGCGGCCAGCGGCACCGGGCACCACGGCGAGCACGAGCCCGGCCAGGGGACAGCGGCGGGCGGGGAGGGCACGGCCATGGGCAGACCCGCGGTGCTCATGAGATGCCCTCAGTGGGGCCGGCAGCACGGGGCGTGTGAGCGCCCGGCACAGCCCCAACACCCGCAGGAACAGCCCCAGCACCGCGCTGGGGGGGCCAGGGGCTGACACCCCCATGCCAGAGCTGGATCCCACGCAACAGTTGGCTGGAGCACAGGGCCGGGCAGGGAGAGGGCCGGTGGGAGCACGCCTCATCAGGCTCCTCTGCAGCCTCTTTAAAAATAGATGAGAAGAAGCCTTCTGCCTCTGAGCTCGGGAGCAGCTGGTGGCCCAGAGCGTGGCTCCGTGAGAGGGGGGGAAGCAGCGAGGGGACGCACGGCTCCCAGCCCTCCCCCCGCAGGGCGCTCCTCAGCCCCTGGGGACAACCGAGCACAGGAAGGCAGCAAGCAGAGCTCGTCTCCCTGGCACCAAGCCTACCTGTTTGTGCATCTCGATGTTCAGGCCGTAGGACATCTCGTAGTACTGCCAGGAGAGAAGGCAGCGTCAGCGGGCTCGGGGATGGCGAGTCCTCTCCGACGCCGGTGCACGAGCTCAGCCCGACGCCACCGGCACTGCCGGGCTCCCCGGGGGACGACCCACACGGAGGCGGCTTTCGCCACCCCCTCCACAAGCTGCTGCGGCTCAAACACCACGGCTTGTTTGGGGGGCAAAGACGGTCACAAGTGCAGGAAGCAGGGTGCGGGGCCTGGCCCCACAACCCAAATACGCGGGGGAGCCGAGGCATCCCGGTGCTGCGCATCCTTTGATGGCTCAGAGGAGAAACCCCCCAGCGGCCTCGCTCCTTTCAGGTGGAACTCACTAACCATGACATAATGACGCTGGATTTCTGTTTTTTCTGTTGCCAGCTTTTCACATTCTAACTTCAAGCTGTAAAAATAAAGACAGAGGAGAGAGTGAGCCCCCCTGTGCCCCTCCACCAGGCAAGGGCTCCCAGGCCAGACAGGGCAGAGCCCTCCCCGCACACTGTGAGCTTCAACCTCCTGCTCGCAGTTTGAGCCCCTTCTCCCAGCACAGGCCAAGGAAACCACCTGCGGCGGGGTTGGGAAATAGGCTGGGGAGGAAGAGGCGGTGGGCAGCGAGGGGATCCATGTGTCAGGGAACAACCCACAGGGAGCGTTAGCCCCCCTCCCCGGCATCTGCTTCCCAAATGGAGCGAACTACAAAGCTGAGCTGCGTTTCAGCCCTTGCTCCAACTGGCTCTATGGGGAGGGGGCGGCAATCCCACCCGGCAGCGAGAGGAGCAGAGGGACCGGGGCTCCGCTACACCCACCGGCGCAGCCCAGGAGCCAGCTGAGCACCCCCCAGCCAGCACCACCCCCGGGGCTTTTGGCAGGGGGAGGCCGGCGATCAGGAGCTTCCCCCTCACGCGGCATCTTCTCCAGCTACCGCGGCGCTGCCTGGCACAACAGCCCCACGGACGCAGGGAGCCTCCCGGTGCCTCATGCCAGCCATGGAAGCGCCCAGCACCACAGGGAGCCGCTGCCTGCCAGCTCCGGGTAAGTGCCCAGCACCGTGCTGGCACACAGGCTCTGGCAGCTCTCACCTGTGGTATTGGTTCTGCAGGAACTGGAATTCCTCCTTGATGCGGTCCAAGGTCTCAGGGTACGTCAGCTTCAGGGACTGCGGGGTGGCAGGTATGGTGCCGGCGGCGACAGCGGTGCCTGATGCAGCGGACGGTGCCTGGAGATGGGCCTGGGCACAGGAGGGGACGGTCGGGGTCACGGCTGCTGGCCCAGGTGCCTGGTGGGGCTGGGACCGGGCTAGCACCCATGGGGCTCGCGAGCCCTGAGGGTCCCTGCACCCTGAGGAGGGGGCTGTCAGCACAGTGGGGATGGTGGCCCACGCAGGAGGAGGCAGAAGGAGTTATTTCAGAGAAAAGTGGGCACGGCCGGCCACGAAGGGCAACAGCCTTCCACCTCTTCAGTAACGGTTTGGTCACTGGGCCACGAGAGGAGAATTAACAACCAGCGGTGCGTGAGGTGTGCCTGGGGCAGAGCGCGGCCCGCTCCCAGCCCTGCCCTGGCCCAGCAGCAGGGCGCGGGGGCCCCGGGGACCGGGCACTGCCCAGCCCCAGTCGCCTTCTGCCTGCCGCATCCGACTGCCCCACGTCCGGCCCCGAGCCAGCCCCTAGCGCGTGGCGAAGCCGAACTCTGGGATGCGGACGCGGGCTCTGGAGGGACGACAGCTGCGAGCACCCCGGGCACCCCGCCGTGGTGACGGGCACCGGGAGTGGGCAGCGGGCAGCCCCGCGGGGTCCCGGCTCCGGGGCGGGCCCGGGGCCACGTGCACAGCGAGGGGACGAGGCCGGGGCCGCTCGCTCACCGGGGGCCGGTTTTGAGGGAACATCGTTGGCACCGGCTGGGCCCGGGGTTCCTTCCGCCGCTCCGCACCGCAGGTGCGGACTCAGAACCGGGGCCCGGGGACGTTTTCCAGCTCCGGCTCCGGCCCTGGGGGAAGGAAGACACCGGAAAATGACCCCGCGGGGGCGCCGAGCCCGAGCCCCGGCCCCGCCGCGGCCCTGGCACCGGCACCCGGCCCCCGCCCCGCCGACCCCGGCCGCGCCGCGCCCCCCGCCCGCATCCCCGCGGGGACCGGGGGGCCCCGGGCTCCTCCCGGCCGCCCCCGCCCGCCGAGCGCCCCGCGCCCCCCCGCGCCGCCTCCGGCCCCGCCGCCCCCCGCGCCGCGCAGACAATGGCCCCGCCGCAGGTACGGCCGCGGGGAGGGCCCGGCCGCGCCGCCGCCCAGCCTCGAGCGGGGCCGGAGCGCGTCCCGCGGGGGCACGGGGGGCGGGCACGGAGCGGCCCGGCCCGGCCCGGCGTAGACCGAACCGGAGCGGGGCGGGGCGGGGCGGGGCGGGACGGGACGGGACGGACCGGGCTGGGACTCACCGCGCTGCTGGCCCCGGCCCCGGCCGCACGCCCCTGCGGCGGGGCGGGGCCGGGCCGAACCGAGCCGGGCGGGGCCGGGCCGAACCGAGCCGGGCCGGGCCGGGCCGAGCCGAGCCGAACCGGGCCGGGCCGAGCCGAACCGGGCCGGGCCGGGCCCCGGCCCCCTCCCCGCCCGCCGCGGCAGCCGCTCTGCGGAGCGCGATCAATGAGCGGGCGCCAGCTCCACGTGGGGCCTGGCCCGTGCGGGCGCTCGCCGAGGCGGCCGGCCAATGGGAGCGCGGCGGGAGCGGCCCGCCCCACGTGGGGCCCGCCGAGCCGCCTTCCTATTGGGCGGCCGGGCCCGGCCGCCAGGAGCTGTGTCAGTCTGCGGGGGGCGGGCGGGGGAGCGGCGCTTAACCCCTGCGGTGCCGGGCGGGCCGCGGCGGGAGCGGGCGCCGGGGGGCACCGGGGGGCACCGGGGCGGGCCCGGGGCCCCGGCGTCCGCGCCCGGGGGTGGTGGCGGCCCCCAGGCCGCCCCCCGCAGGCCTGGCCCGGCTGCCCGGCCGTGGGACACCCCCCCGGCCCGCGGAGGGCACGGCCCCGGGCCGGGCCGCAGGGGGTGCCCGGGGACCGGCCCCGGCGTTCCGCCGCCGCAGCCGGGCCGGGCCGGGCCGGGCCGCGCTCCCCGGGCTTCCGCCGCAGGCTCTGTCCCGGCCTCCGCCCGTTCCCGCCCGACGCGGCGGGCTGGCGTTCGGGGCTTTCTTCTGCTACGCGCTCAGCCGACCCGAGCGGCCCCCCCGCGCCGCCGACACCTTTCTGGATCCCGAGCAGCAAAACCCCAAATCCTGCCCTGCGGCACCGGGCACGGGCCTGGGCGGGGCCCCCCGAGCCTCCCCCCGGCCCCCCCCAGCCGCCCCGCAGCCCCCGGCTTTCCCTCGGGGTCTCTCCGGCGGTTTTCTCCTTTCGGGGAGATCGGCGGCACTCGGACATTTCCCGCAGTCGATCCGGGGTTACGGCGCAGGAAATCAAACGTCTGAGCAGCGGCGAGGGCTCAGCCTCTGCTCCCGCTTAACCTCGAGGCGAGAGCGGGCCCGGCCTCCCCCCCGCCGCAGCTCCGTCCCCTCGGTCCCGCTGCCACCGGTCAGGGGACAGCCCTGGCCTCGCAGGCCATGGGTTTTCCTGGGCCATCAAAGCGACTCTTCGGAGCAGGAAGCAAAGCAAAGCAAGCCGCTGCGTAGCCCCTTTTCCTTTGCTCAGATGACATTTATCCAGGGAGACGTAGGCACTGGCCATCCAGAGGGGAAGCTCCGTCCCGCAACGTTAAAATTTGCTGTTAAATGCACCTCTGGCATCAGCAGCTCGTCCGTCCTGTGCCCAGGGGTGGCCACGTGCAAGCAATGGTATCTGCAGCTCGCCTGCTGCGGGGCCAGCAGCAGGCTTTGCGCCTACAACAGGAGGGAAAGCCACTTGACAGAAAGCAAATCATCCCTACGGGGCCGTGCAGACACCCCTCCGCACACACAGACAGGCACACACCAGTCAGGAAACAAACGTGGTGATGGAGAAGAAAAGCAACAGCCGAAATGTCAAGATTTGATCTGATTTTCTCCTTTCCCTGTTTACTTGCAACCATTTTGCTCCCCTGGACCAGCCCCACGATCCCCGAGAACCCCACTGGGGGGGAGCTGGCGTGATTTTGCCTTTGCCTCGGCTCCCTGTCACCGCCAGACCCCGACGCACGGCCGCCCGCACTGGTTCACGTGTGGCAGGGAGTGCAGATGGGAACGAGAGCCCGTCCTCGGGGACGGCAGCGTGCCCCAGGCAGGCCCTGGTGGAACACAGCGATAATAATGATCTCAGCAAAACCACTGAAACGAGCGACCGCACTGAGGCCACCCTGCACATGCCCGCGGGGCTCAGGGAGCGCCGGGAGCGATGGCCACGCCAGCCCCTCGGGCAGCGAGTGGCAACCAGCAGCCACGAGCCCATCCCGCTGGTGCTGTGGGGCCGGGGCTGGGCACCTCCCGCTGCCCAGGTCCATGCCCTCACGTGGGGACCTCTGTGCCCTGCTCCGTCTGGGTGAGGCGGGGAAGGAGACGTCCCCCACTGGGGCTGGAAGGGGCTGGGGCTGCCCCCGCTCTCCCTGCAGCCTGTCTTGGCCCTGCGCAGGAGACCTGTGGGGTCTGTGCTCCGCCGAGGGTGCTGGCTGGGGCTGGAGGGTGGCACGACAGCGGTCTCCCAGCCCTTATTATATTTTAAAATGTAATAACAGCATGATGTCTATTTTCGTAGATGGAACAGATCATTTCTGGAAGAAGGCCATAAATCTCAAAGGGAGGGGAAATAATTTGGCCAAGGTCACGTTAAGGCAGCATCAGTGTTAAAGGGAAAAATATTAAAATAACAACAAAAAAAAAAGCAGCTGAGGGCTTGGAGTGCTGTGCCATTTTGCCCCCAAGTCCCTTCCCCAGTCTGGGAACCCCGTCCCCTCTGCCCCATCGCTTCCCAGCAGCACCCCCAGAGCGGAGGGAGCTGGGACGGGGGGGGGCTGCATGGGAGAGCCCCAGGGAGAGGAGACCCCAGAGAGCGGCCCCAGGCAGGAGCCTGGTGCCTGTGCCCTCAGCCGAGCCTGGAGTCAGAGCAGGGCAACGAGGGAGGGAAGTGCGGCGGGAGGGAAGTGCCATGGGCCCGGCCGTGTCCTGCAGCCGTGTGTTCACAGCATTGCAGGGAGGCGGGGGGGGAGGGCACTGGCAGCCCCCCGGTGCCCTTCAGAGCACCCAGGCTGGGCAGCGCCATCCTCGCTGCCTTCCACCCGCGCTGGGAGGTGGAAAGGGGGCAAGAGGCGAGCATGTGAGGGGCGATGGGGTAAGGCGGCGCCGAGGCAGGGGCTGCTCGTTTATCCGAGGCTCTGGAGCTGGGCATGGAGCTGGGCATTGCTCGGCCTCGGCCAGCTGCGGGGCAGAAGTTGAGGGGCAGAGAGGTGCTGGAGATGGGGAGAGCCCCGCCAACGGGCCCCGCAGCCCGCGGACCTCCCAGAGCGACCCTTGGGTCCGTGCGAGCGTCACCACCCGGAGCAAGCTAGCGAAGGGCCCCGGGAAGAGCCGACGGGAACGCTGCCGAGCGGGAGAGCGCCACGGCCGAGGCCGTCCCCGGGCACGAGGCAGGCAGCCCCCGAGGCCACCCCCCAGGCAGCCCCCGAGGCCACCCCCCAGGCAGCCCCCAGGCCGCCCCCCAGGCAGCCCCCGAGGCCTCGCGGCGCTCCGAGCGCTTCCGCCGGGCTCGGCCCCGGCAGGTGGCGGCCCCCGAGCGCCGCTCGCCCCCCACCCCCGGCTGCTCCCGGGGCTCCGCTGCCAGCCCCCCCCCGCGCCACAGCGGCCGGGGCCGGGGCCGACGGCTGGAGCCCCCCGCGGAGCTGCCCCCCCCACCCCCCCGCTTCCTCTCCCGGCTGCTTCCCGTCCCCCCCCCGCTTTTGCAGCGAGATCCAAGCAGCCGTTGTGGCACCGGGCGCCTCTCCTCGTAGGCGGCGTTTCCAGGGCGCGGGGGGCTCGGGAGGGGGGGGGCAGCCGCGGCCCCGGCCGGGCGCTGGGAGGGCAGCGGCTCCGGGCGGCCCCGGCGCGGCTCCGCCGGGCTCTTGCTGCCCTCTGCCGCCCGCAGCCGCTCGCGGCCGGGGCCGGGGCTCGCCGGGGGGGCGGTGGCGGCGGCCCCCAGCCGCAGGGCGCTCCCCGGGGCCGCTGCCGGGCTCGGGGCCGCTGCGGGGGCCTCGCCCGAGCACCGGCCGCTCACCGCCGGGCCCCCGCGGCCCCCCAGGGGCGCCCATGGGAGCTCGGGGGGGCTCTGCCCGGCTCTGCCCTCGCGGCCGCACCCAGGCAGGGAGCTGTCGCCGCCGGTGCCCGGGGGGGCAGCCCCCGCACCTTCGCGTATCGGTCGCCTCCCGGTGTCCCCCCGAGCAGGGACCACCCCGTACCCCCCCCGCACACACACGCCGCAGGCTCATCTGCTGGCAGCCTCCTCCTTGTGGCTGCCGGCCAGGGAAGGGGATGTTTAGGGGATGAGTAACATCCTTCCTGGCAAGGCTTCTGCCCGCTCCTGGAAGCGTGCTGGGGGCACCGGGAAGCTCAGCCCCTTCGCCTGCCCCTTACCCCAGTCAGCCAGGGAAAGACGCCAAGAGCGGGAGGCAGCCTGGGGCTGGGGCCAGGGCAAAGGGACCCAGATGGAGCCCATTTGCACCATGCAAGGGGTGGAGGAGTCGCAGGTGCCAGGGAGAGGGGAGAGAGGATGCAGCGTGGCAAGGCAGGAGGCACAGGTTGGGGGAGGCAGCCCAGGCTCCCCCCGGAGCAGGGCTGGAAGCCAGAGCCTGGCTCAGCGCTGCCAGAAACGGCTTATTTTGGAAAGGAGGCGTCTTGGCTGAGCGTACGGTGCGTGGAGCTGCTGACGCTGGGGAACAGGGCAGCTCTCGGGGAGCAGGTCCCAGCCACTGCTTGCAGACCGATGCTGTTCATCTTCAGCCTGAGGCTGAACCTGACCCAGCACTACCAGGACCAGATCCCTAACTCCTGAGTCACCGCTGCAGAGGGGTTTGGGTGCCCCAGCTGGGAGCCAGCACGATGCCCAGGGCTGCAGCTCACCCTTCCCAAAGCCTGAATGTGAAAGGGGCCAGTACCAAGCAGGGTGCCCAGAGCTCTCGCCAGCACAGGGCTGGGTACGACACCAAGCCTCGAGCAGGGAAACTGAAGCACGCAAGCTGCTGGGAGCCCTTCACCCCACCCACCAGACTCTGCCCCTCCCCAGCTCCGAGGACAGCACAGGTTTTGCAGCAGCAGCTGGACCTGCTCCATCCCCGGGTCCAAGGAGCCCCTGCAGGGACAATGCCCCTGAGCAGCCCCCCTCCCTCCTGAGACAGGGGGGCACGGGGGAGCAGTCAGGGGCTGACCGCAGCCTTATGGCCCCTCGCTGTGCCCAGACGTGGCTTGGGAGCTCCTTCTGTCCTCAGGCTGCCGGGGGCTCAGGGCGCACTGAGCCAGGCCCGGGGGCAGGCACCACGGGGACGGAGCAGCCGAGCTCCGGGTGCCCCAGCCCAGCCCCGCCACACGCTGCGGCGTTGTGGCCCAGCTGGTTTTTCCAGAGCTGCATCCAAGGGGTGAAATCAGATCTCAAGGGAAGGGAGCAGGCACGTTCCTGGCTGCGCAGAGGAGCTGTCGAGGCAACGCCAGGAGCTGAGGCAGTCGCTGAGCACCACGGCCCCAGCCGCTGCCCCGAGAGCACCCCTGGAGCCCCCACCCAGGGCAGCAATCCCACGACCCCACAGCCTGGGCTGTGCCTTGCTGCCCCCACTCCTTTGTTTGCAGACTGCAGCAGAGATGCCCTGCCCTCAGGCCCTGGCAGTTCCGCTGCATTGTTTTGTGCCATCAGATATGGAGGGAGCAGCCCCAGAGGGCTGGGACAGGAACGGGGACGCTGCTGGGGGGACCAGGGACTGGCTGGCAGGAGGACAGCTCTCCCAGGGAAGGAAGAGCAGCATGAAGCAAGGAAGTTTTCCCCCACCCAGGGAAGGTGTTTTTTGGTCAGGGCTTGTCTAGACTGGAGCAACTGCTGCATAAGCACATCGAGAGCACGCAGCAAGCCCAGGGCGCACGTGGCCCCTGCTGCGCCCAGCAAGGAGGGACGTGGCTGCGCTGACCGGGGACGGAGCTGGTGGTCTCAGGGGACCCCTGGGTCCTCCTGGGACCTGACCACCACTCCTGGGTACAGCAAAGAGCCTGAGATATGCCCAGACAGAGGGGCTGCTGGGCTTCCCCGTGCCATGAGAGCCGTAGCTCCCCTTGCCCCACACCAGGCACGAGCCCCATCCCTGTCCCGCACGCACCCCGGCTTCCCTGAGAGAGCGGCCCCCATGCTGGGGCTGCTGCCTCCCCCCGCCGCACCCCTTTGTCAGCAGCAGGACGCAGGCAGCTCTGAGCCTCCCTTGGCTCCAGCACCCGCAGCCAAGGGAGCTGCAGGCACACAACGTCACTTTTTCCAAGAGGCTCCATCCACCTTCCCTTCCCCCTGCCGCGGCACCGGGAAGCACGGAGGCTCCTCTAGGGTCAGGGCAGCGCGGGGCTGGGAGCGGCGCAGCCACACAGAGCAGCCCTAGCCCCCCGCTCCCCCCGAGCCCAGGACAGGCAGGCAGCTTGGGCCCCATCCCCAGGGCTTCCCCCATCCCCGCACGCTGCCCCTTGCCTCGGCCAGGCCTCGCACAAAGCTCAGGCCCCACACCGGACCCGTGCTGCAGCCCCTGGCTCTTCTGCCTCCAGAGGAGCACCTGAGGGGGCTCCTCTGCTCTGCCGCCTCTTGGAGGGAGGGGTGGCAGGAGAACAATTCCCCCAGCAGGCAATGGTTTCAACACCTTGGCAGGTCCCTCAGCAATTCCTCCAGCCCAATCCGAACACAGCTGCTTCAGTCGGTCCCTGCTGTCCCGTCAGTCCCCGCTCAAGCCCCGTGTCCCAGCACAACCCCCAGGGGCTCCTCAGCCCCCCGGGGCACAGCAGACACCCCCTGTCGAGGGGCCCTTTGGCGAGGAAGCCCGGCACTCTTCAGCCCATCCACTCCAAGGCCAGAAGCATCCATGGAGCAAGAGAACAGGCCCAAGACAGACATTCTTTAAGGATGATCTAATTTAAAAAACACATTTTTACAAAAACATCATCATCAAAATGCACGCAGTTTAACAAGAGGCCCACGGCTCACCAGTGCCAGCTGTAGATCAGAGACAGGGCTGGGATGTGGCCCCCTTCTCACCTTCCCAGGGAGCTAGGAGCCCTGTGCCCAGCTCCACGTCCCCCTTTTTCCCCCCCTTTACCACAGAAGATTTCTCCCCTTCCCCCTACCCCCTAAAGGATCAGCTGAAGCTGCAGCAGACAAAGGGTCAGGAGCAGCCCTGCACCCTGAGCCAGGCACAAGCAGGGGGGGCAAGGAGCAGCCTGGGCACCCCAGCCCCGCGGCCACTGGCAGCCAGCAGCACTTTTAAAGGTAATCAAGGAACAGAAGAGCTCTGGCTTGCTCCAGTCCTTTCAAAAAAGGCATTGCAAGCCCAGCAGCTGTCCTCCTCCCCTTGTGCTCGTGAGGATTTGTGCTCATAAGGCGGTGTAATTTGACAGGGACAACAGGCGTGCAGCGCCAGGCAGCCTCAGACGGCCCAAGGAGTTCACTCGCTGCTGTTTGCTGGCCCCAAATCCACCCCCCCGTGCCACCCTCCCTCCCCGCCACGCAGCGGGCTGGGAAAGCGGCTGCGGAGCGTGACTCAGGCCGATGGGACCAGGGCCCCCCCTCCCCACGCTCCCAGGCCCCGCAGAGCCCCAGCTTTGCTGTGTGCCGGAGCCGCAGCGCGGCCGGGAGCGGGGCCGGGCAGGGCCGGCCGGCGGCAGCGAGGAGCCCGCAGTGAGCACGAAGCGCACGGCCCCTGCCCCTGCGCCGGGCGAGGCACGGGGCGGCGTCGGCAGTCCGGGGCGCACGGCACACGCGCAGCTCACGGGGTGCCCCGGTAGCTGTAGTGATTGTGCTCCGAGTCGCTCCTGGTCAGCGGCAGGCTGGGCCTGCGCTCCGGGTCCTGCTCGTCACACTGCCGGGGCGGACGGTGCTTGAAGAAGTCGGAGACGTAGCGGACCTGGAAGAGCCAGACAGGGCTGGGGCTCAGGGTCTGCTCCTGCACCTCTGCGGGGTGGCAGCCAGCCGGCTCCCCCCGCCCCCCCAGGCCCTGGCACCAGCCTCGTGGGGTCCTGCCGGGGCCGCGCACCCCAAGGCGGGGACACTGTCTCCCTGGGCGGAGGGAAAGGGGACTCTTACGATGAGGACGGCGATGAGAGCCCCCTGGAGCAGCCCTGCCAGCACATCGCTCCAGTGGTGCTTGTAGTCAGAGACCCTGGTGTAGCCCACGTAGATGGCGAAGGCGATGAGGAAGAACTGGATGGTGGGGCGCAGCAGCCGGGCCCACTTCCCCACCAGCCGGGCCTGCACGTAGAGCTGGGGGGGCGCAGAGCTGTCACCCGGTGCGGGGGCAGTGCCCCGGAGCTCCCCCCCTCCCTGCAGCACCGCACTTACCGCCAGGAACATCATGCAGTACATCCCGAAGGAGGAGTGCCCGGAATAGAAGGACAGCCTGGGGGCCGACGGGAGGGGTCAGGCCACAGAAGGCGGCCGCCAGCCCCCTGCAAGCCCCCTGCCCCTCTGGGGCAGCCGCAAGCCTGGGGACGTGCGGCGCGGCCCCACGGCTCACCTGGACTCCGTGACGTTCCTGCCCTCCCCCAGGCAGATGTTCTCCAGCTGCACGTAGGTGGAGCAGTTCACCCTCGCCCAGTCAGGATTGCAGACAGCCAGGAAGTTGGGCCGTAGGCGGCCGATCATGTACTTGGCCAGGTCGGTGAGGGACTGGCTGATGGCCCCCCCGAAGAGGAAGGTCCCCACCACCTTGTAGAGGGCAGCCAGGTAGTTGTTGAACTCCGACTTGGAGTAGAGGCGCTCCGTGTAGACCAGGTACGCCTCCCCCGATGAGATCTGCAGAGAGCAAGGGCCGAAGGGTGAGGGTCCTGGCTCCAGGGCCACGGGATGCTCTGGCGGGCTGCAGCAGAGGAGCCCCCGGCACTCTCCCAGGGCCTGCCCTCACCCCTCAGGATCCCAGCCCCACGAGCCATGGGGCTCATCCCCTCAGGGGAACGCCCAGCCCTTTGGCCAGAGGGTCCTGCAGCCCTGCCGGGGGCCTGGAGGGGGGCACAGTGCTTCCTTACAATGAGGACGGTGCAGGTGATGGTGACCCCAGCCATGAGGCCATGGGTGATGGTGTCCGCCTTGTAGGGGTAGCGGATGGAGTCGTCATTGCAGTAGAAGCCCCTTTTGTACGGGGAGTTCACCAGCGTCAGGATGACGAAGGGCAGAGATGCTGCAAGGCAGAGAGAGGGAGAGGCCTGGGGTACCCGGGCCTGCAGGCTCCACGCAGGCACCCAGCATGTATGGTCTCCCCGTCCCACATCCCCCCAGTTCCTGCTCCCCACTGCTGGGGAAGGATCTTGCGCCTAGGGCAGCACGCCGGCCCCGCTGCTGATAGGGTGCTATCGGAGCTCGCAGCTGCCTGCAGCACCCAGATACCGCAGCCGATGGCTGCTCTCAGGCACCCCCAGAGCTCCTGCTCCTCCCCGGGCTGCAGACCCAGGGCTGATGATGCACCCGCTCCTCACGCTCCCCGGGATGTTCCAGCCAAGGAGGTCACAGCTTCTTAGGGCTAATGAGCACAGGTGTCTTGCAAACCCGTTTTCCACCAGGGAAGTACTTTCAGGCCCTCGATGGTCCAGGCAGGACCCTCCTGCAGGCGTGGGCAAAGCCAGAGCCTGGAAGGCGCAGCACAGCTGGTGGGGGATCCAGCCCCTGCCCACGCTCTCCCTTCCCGCAGCCCTGCTCCTGGCCGGCCTCTCCCTGCCTCCCGGCATGGCTCTGCACCGGTGCTGAGACTGACTGGATCAGTCCAGCTGAGGAGGCTTTTCCACCCTGTGCATGCCAGCCATGGGCATCTTCAAGCTCTTCCCTTGCACATCCCAGCAACCAAGAGGGGATTCAGGGGCGGTCTCAGCCCCCTGCCATAGCCCTCACCGGCAGGCGACCTCCTGCCCACGGCTGCTCCAGCCCCCGGGGTCGCTCGCTTTGGCAGCGCTCGGCCGGGTGTGATGCTCCTCCTGCGGGGACCGGCTGCAGAAAGCACCTTCCTCCCCGGCCCTGCGGTCCACCTTAAGCCCGGGCTCCTTTCCCGGTTCCGCCTTCATAAAGCGATTTCCGCCTGCCCATTGTTTAACCGTCTCCAGGGAAAAAACCCCACCTTTGTCCCCAGCGGACACCTTCCCCGCAGCGCCCCTTCCCCAGGGTGCGTGACGGGGGTCCCGTGCGCCCCTGGGCCCGCCACCTCCTGCTCATCCGAGTGCAAAGTCACGGTAGAGAATCCCCCTGCTGCTTCCAGGCCTCCAAATCCACTGTCTCCACGCTCTCCCCAGGCAGAAGCAAAAGCAGCCAAAAAAAAGCTGTGAGAAAGCCAGGACAAGCCTTAACCGCTGCCGCTCGGGCGGCTGGCGGAGGAGCCAGGTGCCCTGCGCGCAGGGGGTGCTTTCAGACGCCTCTGGGTGCGCTTCAAACGTTCATTTGCTGCTCAAATTAGATGCTGCTTCTCTTTCTGGATAATTTCAACCCCCAAAAAAGCTCCCCTAAAAATAAAAGGCACCCGCACACGAGAGAAAAGAGACTCAAACAACAACAGGAACCTGCCCCTCTCCACCGGTGCTTACAGAGCCCAAGAATGCAATTCCCCGGCGCAGGAGGCCGAAATTACGACCTGGGCCTTTATTTTTAGCCCATCCGTCTTAATTAGGCGCTTGCGACCGTCGGTTTTAGAAACGGGCGGAGGCTGCTCGGGAGGAGGCACCGGCAGCGCTCGGCCGGCACCGGGCACGGCCCCCGCCGCGGCCCCGCACCGGCTCCAGCTGCCCCGCGGCCGCCGTCGGACGGCGCTCGGCGTCTGGCAGCCCCCGGCGGCGGGCGCAGCTCGGCGGCTCCGCGGGGCAGGGACCGGGCGGCCGCCGCGGCCCCGGGCCGGCCCCGCCGGACCTTCTCGGGGCCGTCCCGGGACCTTCTCGGGCCGTCCCGGGAGGCGAAGCGGCGCGGGCGAGGCCGACCGCTTCCTCGTCGGGGCAGCGAGCCCCGGCCGCCGTGCCGGCAGCGCGGGGCCAAAGGCCGCCGGGGCCGGGCAGGTGCTCCCCGGGCTGCCCCGGAGCCCGGCCCCCGGGGCCGCCGCAGCGCCGCGGGTGGGCGCCGAGAGGGCCCGGGCCCGGGCCCCCCACCCCACCCCACCCCTCGCCCCTGGCGCAGCCCCGACGGGCGGGGAGGGGACGGGACGGGACGGGACGGGACGGGAGGGGAGGGGAGGGGAGGTCGCGGCCGCGCCGGTACCGAGCCCGGTACCGGGCCCAGCCCCGGGCCGCGCCGCGGGGCCCTTACCGACCACCACGCAGAGCACGTCGAGCGCCACGAAGACCTTCCTGCGCTCCATGCCGGTGCCCGGTCGGTGGCGGCCCCGCGGCTCACATGGCCCGGAACGGCGCGGGCCCGACCGGGAGGTAAAGTCCGGGCGGCCGGGACGGGGCGGCTCCGGGGCGGCTCCGGGGCGGGACCGGGCGGCCCCCGCCCGCGGGCTGGGGGCGGGACGGCGGGGCCGGGGCCGGGGGCGCGGGGCGGGGAGCGGGGCCGGGCGCAGGTACGGGGCGCGGGGGGGTCCCCGCGTCTGCCTCCGGGCCCCCGGGCGGGGGTCGCCCCCGGCCCCGCCGCCCCCCGGCCCCTTCACAGGGGAGGGGAGGAGGGAAGGAGCGAGGCCTCACGCGGGAGCAGCGCGTGTCCCGCCAGCCCCGGGCTCCTCTTCTGAGAAGTAAGAAGTGGAAAAAAAGAAAAAAAATAAAAATCAGGGACTGGAAGAATGCAGCCGCAGCAACGTGCTGGCCGCTGCGGTGCTGCAGCCGCCCGGCTACGGGGGGGCCGATAAGGAGCTGACGCAGACGCGGTGCCTGCTGCGGGCAGGATGAGGCCCCGGGACGGCGGCGAGGGGCGGTGGGAAGCCGAGCAGCCGGCTCCAAACGCAGGGCACGGCACGAGTTCGTTTGGAGCCGTGATTTAACCGCTGAAACGCGCGGTGGGGTTTTCCCGTGCCTCAGACGGTGCCGGGGCAGGACGGGCTCCCAGCGCTGCCCGGGATGTGCCCGGAGCAGGGATGGGAGCAGAGGCTCGAGCGCTGGTCCCTGCGGTGAGGCCCTGCGGGAGCGGGGACAGCCACAGCCCTCCTGGCTGCTCCAGGCCTGGCTCTTGGTTAGGAGCGGAAGGAAACATAAATAATACAGAAACCACCCAAATGATAGCTACTGGGCTGCTTTATTTAAGTGCGCCGTGAGCGGCCTGTGGAGAATCTCGAGGCTGTGGTCGGAAGCCAGCAGAGCTGGAAACCCTCTCGGGCTGCCCCGGGAGCTCAGGAGAGGAGCAGAGCCCCTCAGCGGCCTCCTCCGCTCCTGGCTGCCCCAGCCCGGCCTGGTCCGACCCTCTGGGGTGCCCCGGTGCAGTCTCCTCCTGCTGTGGGTGCCCGGGGGCCCGGCACAGCCGGCGGGCAGGATTCGCTCCCCAAATGCTGGGTGGGGTTTAAGAGCCCCAGGGCAGGAGAGGAGGGGATGCACGGGCAAGGTTTGACCACGGGAGCACCCAAATGGTTGCGTGGGGCTGGGGCAGGCAGGATACGGCCTGGCGGGGCCACACACCCGAGGTGCCAGCCTGTGGCTCCACGCTGGCTCGGGGCAGAGCCGGGCCCTGATAAGCGGCCGCTTCCCGGGTGCGCAGCGTGGGCGCCGCAGCAGGACTTTGCCCCGCACGGTGCCACGGCTGGCGGACGATGCCAGGCGGCGGCAGCCACAGGGAACCTCCCAGCCCCGTGGGTCTGGCTTCTCGCGGCTCCTCTGCTGCCTGAGCGCCACGGCTGCAGCAGCCCCGCACCAGCCTGGTGCTGCCGCCCCGGGGGTCGGGGACCGCCCGCAGCCCCCCCATGCCGCTGCCACCCCCCCGTCACCCCTGCAGCGAGAAAGCCCCACTGCTGTGGAAGCCTTTGGGGTGGTTTTGGTCCTTCTTGAGTTGACCCCCCTGGAAAGGTCACTGCTGTCCCCCCCCAGCCTTCCCCAGGGCGTTCGTGGGGTGAGCAAAGGGAAGGTGGCCTGGCCTGGGCGTGTGGCGGCAGCGTGCCGCTTGCTCCACCTGCGGACGATGCCCGGCTGACACGTGGCATCCAAAGTCCAGGCGGTGAAGCGGCTGCGCCCACCGGGAGCAGCGGGATGCTGGGGCGCGGGGCTACCTGCCCCAGGGGCAGGACACAGCCACGGGCTGCGGGACGTCTCCCTGCAGCAGCGCGTGGGGATTTCTACACCACGGCCGTGGTCCGTCCACCGGGGCAGCTGAGGTCTGCTCAGTCTTTTAGGTCTTCTTAATTTCCTTTCCACTGGCAGCAGTGATTGAGCTGCTCTTCTTCAGAGTAATTAAAGATCAGGCTCTGGCTGGAGCACTTAGCGGAGCCATGTGTCATGCTGACTGTTCACCAGGGATTGCTCACAAAAACCAAGCAGGTGCCCGCGTCTCCCACCTGTCCCGGAGGTGTTCGCCCCAGCCCCCGGCTGGGAAGCCTTTCTCTGAACTACTGGGTTGGGCAGCCCAGAGGAAACATGGAACACCATTTTCCCTCTTTTTGAAGGACATGCAAAAAAAACACAAAAGGCATGTCTGTGAAGCCACTGCTGTCACCAGCATGCGTGCCCAAGCTCACGGCAGAAAGCAGGAAGCTCTCCTGACAAGTCCAGAAACTTCAAGACAGTCGAAGTCTCTGTTTAGAAAAGCAGACTTGCACATGTTTGTTTTTGTAATAGATACGGGGTCAAATCTGACCCAGATCCAGAATTTCCAGGAGGGAGAAGCATTCCCGTAGGTGCCCTGCAGTCTCTCTGCTGACTCTCGCTCTCCTCGCCCCACTGCACGTGAGGGCTGCGCTCAAGGCCGCGCTGCCAGGAGGGCTGCGGCGCATGGGGTCTGCCAAGCAGAGCGGGGTGCCCCTCTGCTGCCAGCTCTCGGGGTGGTTTCCCTGCTGGGCAGGGGCTGCGAGCGGAGGAGACCGGAGAAGGAGAGAGTGTCGAGCCCCCTTCCCACTCCAGGCCCTGGGACAGAAGACGAGAGCCCACGTTACCAGGCCTGGCAGGGGCAGGGCAGCGCCGCAGGTGCCAGGGGGGCCAGGGGGTGCCGGGGTCCCTCCCCAGCACTGCCTGCGCACCCGGGCTGGCTGCGGCTGCTGCCCACCTCCCGTTTCTGGTTTTGGAGCAATCCATGCTGACCATGGGGCTGACAGCAACGAGCACAGGAGCTGGGGAAGTTTGAGAGGTTTCTGACAAAACAGAGGGGCTTTGTAGTGAGGAATGAGCCTTCCTGCAGGAACGCTTCCCTCGCCTCCAGGATGTTATTCCTGGCCGAGGCCGGTGAGACGCGGACGGACGCCTGCCTCCCACCCCTGCCACCACGGGGCTGTCCCAACGCTGCCATTTTCAGAGCCAGGGCACCTGTAAGACCAGCGAACACCTCCCTCCCCTCCACACTCAGCACCGGGAGGGTAAATTCAGCCAAGGAAGCTGGGCCTCCCCTCCCCATTTGTGAAGGCATCCCTGGCGTAGGCACAGGAAGGAAGGAGGGAAGCACCCCGAGCCCGCCGGGACAGGAGCGCAGCCCCCGGGCAGCTCGCCCAGCCTCCTGCCATGGGAGCACCGCGCCACGGAGCTGGGGCCTGGCAAGGTGGACTGGAGGCACTGGCACTGCCCCAGCCCCTGGTGAACGTGCTCCACGCCGAGCAGCAGCAGCTGTGGTCAAGAACAGGCTGAGCTCAGCTTCTGGAGGGCTGTGCCAGGACCACTGGGCTCTGCCGGGCACAGCTGTGGATGACAGCACCCAAGGCAGGGGACACAACCCCGCAGGGCTCTGGGCTCCGTCCCGGCCCGTGCCTGCACCCCGGAGCGGCGCTCGGCCGCACGCCCGGCCCTCGCCCGTGGGGCACCGGAGCACTCGCCGGTGGCGGAGAGGAGATGGAAAAGGCCAGGACCCCCCTTCACCTCTGCCACCCCCACACGCAGGCCTGCAGCACCTCAGTCTCCAAAACCAAGACAGGTTTCCTGCTTGCTTTCAAATTAAGTTTTTAATTAAATAAATAACGGCGAGGGGTCTTCAAGGCAGTATCACTTCACAGTGTAGGGCTTGGGGGTGGGGGGAAGAGTCCAGCATTGGGAGCGTCTCAAAGTGAATGTGCTTTGTAAGAAGGAAAAAGAAAACCCCAACAAAACCAAAACCAAACCTCCCCCAGTGACTCCCCGCCCTGCCCCAGCCCTTTTCACCCCTCTCCCTTACAGTTATGTGGGAAAAGCGCTGCGCTCATGTTGAAAGACCCCATGCGAATCTGTAAACAACACTGAATAATATAAATAAGACATTTCTGCCTCCTCCAGCCTCTTCTCTCCTTTCACTGGGGCTTGAAACAAACCAAAGAAAAATGGTTTCAGGAAAAACTAAGAACATTCTTGGCTGATGGAGAGGAGAAGCCAAGGCCTGACCCTCCCTGGGAGGGCTGCAGATGCTCTCGCCCTGCCACCTCCTCTCCTTCCAGCCAAGCAGCTTCCTCTCACCCCCAGAAAAGGGGAATCACAGCCTGGGAAGTTTCACTATGGAGCGGGCACTTCTGTTTGCCTTCTGTTTCCAGCAGCCGGCAGCAGCCAGAGGCGAGACCTCCATTTTACGGCACGTTTCACAGAGCAATGCCTGGCCACAAGAGCGGTGTCTGGAGCTCAGCACCTCCTAGCAGGAGGCGAATGGGTCTGGGGCCTGAAAGGGAGAGATGAGGTCTGATGCTAAGCTACCCCGTGAAGCTGTCTGGTGCTGTCTCCATGCCCCTGCTGCAGGAGTGAGCACAACCTCGCTGGGCCGGGTAAAAGGGGGTCCCAGGCTAATGCCTTTAGTCATCCAAATCCACTGGCAGCAGAAGCAACTGCAGGATCACCGCCCGAAGACCTCTACCAAAATAAGCAAAAAGACTCAACCCAAACCCTTCCCAAGCACAGCAAATGGCTGGAGGAAGGGAACATCTGCATTAGAGCCCTGCCCAGCAAGTCAGCAACATTCCCTGCATGGAAGAAAGGAATGTGAACAGTGGACATAAGCCAGTGACAAGCCCCAGACCTGGCACACAAGCGGGACGCAGACCAGCTCCGACTCAGCGCACCCACAGCTCTGCGCGGCCTCTGGCCGCTTCGGTGCTGACCCTCGTCACCTCCTCAAAACGCCGCTGGCAGTGGAGACGCACTTTTCTCTCAGAAGAGAGAGCTTTTTTGGTGACGTTTTAGAAGAACGGAGGCAGGTGGGAAGGGGTAGGGATGCGCTGGGACTGGCGTGCTCTCCTGCCTGCCTCTCGGCGCTAGCAGCGGTGCCCGACGCGGGGTGCGCAGGGAGCTGAGGTGCACGCAGTGTGCGCAGCAGGGGGGAGGAAGCACGGCCCCGCTGTGGGTGACTCCAGGGAGGGACAGGCTGGGAGCTCTCGCCCTGCCAGGATGCACATCCTCGCTCTGTTCGCTGTCGCTGCCCGGGGAGGTCAGGCAGCAGCTGCCCCTTACCCAGTGGCAGCTGCTGCTTCTCCATTTCCACAATTCTAGCTTCAGGCACCCAACAAAGCGAGGGTCAACTCAGAGATCACCATCCCCTCCTGGCCCTCTCTTCCTGCGTCCAGCTCCTCCTCCTTCCCCAGCTAGCAAATTGTTTGGGACAAGCTGAGACGTTACAGAGGTTGTAGCTGCATTTCACCCTCCTGAAGTGCAGCAGGGCCAGAAACGATCCAGGTATTCACCGGCAAGAACAAAGGGGGCAGCAGTGCAGCACCGAAGGCCAACATCACTGTGGGTCTGGACACTGCCCTGACTCCCAGCACAAGATCTCCCCGGCCCAGTTCATGGCAGAGCACTACAAGGGAAGGCGGGATGGGCTTTAGCATGCACAACACTGCTGCACCGCACAGCACCCCTTTCCAAGACCTAAGTTTCAGCCAAAGGACTGGAACAGGCGACATCCCAGCCGGAGCTGGCAGCAGTGTGGGCAGAGAGCAACGCGCAGCCCCGGGAGGTTTGAAAACAGGACTGCGAGCGCCTGTTACAGTGCTCAGCTCAGGGGCGCAGGGTAGCTGTGAGAAGGGGAACGGGGAGAACGACTTCTATTGCAGCCCACTGTGCGGGTGAACAGCCACGACTCCTCGCCTTCCTTTGGCACCGCCATGCCCATCTCCGCTGGTGAGCAGCCCTCCAGCCCGGGCAGATTGTGCTCCATGCTGATTTCCTAAGCTCTCGGACCTCCAGACTGCATCCTCTGTCCCAGCCCCAAAGTGCCTGCGATACATCCCTGTTCTCAACACATTTTTGCACTCAGACCGTCCCGCTGGAGCCAGAGGAGGGACTCCACCTCCCCGGTCCTGGGGACAGGGATTCTCCCAACAGCCTGGCAAGACCTGGGGTGACACACGGTCAACAAAACGGGGGGTCGTGGGCCTCCCCCCTCACTCAAGCTGGCCACCAGCTTTGTGTGATCGTGTCGGAACACGCTGGAGCAGAAACGTGTTTGGTTTCACTGTAGCCTTGGATCAAGGAGGATGGAAAGACAGATTCTGACCAACAGCTCCATACTGTCCCTAGAGAACAGTGGAAGTTCCAGGATTTCACTCAGTCAGGTCAAAGTCCTCGGTGGATTTGTGACAGGTTTGTGACTGGAGACTCTCACTGTGACAAGGGCTCTGACCGAGCCACGGGTGCCGGGCAGGCCTGATGCGCAGTCAGAAAGCTATTTACATCTCCGATGCCAATGAGGCCAAAATCTGTGACCGATAAGGACACTTGCGCAGGGGCCACCACTGCCTCTGGGTCTCTGTCCAAATCCACAGGGCCAGCAATTAAAGGTAAGCCCTCATTAATGTCTGCAGGGAGAGTGAAGTCCATGGTTATCGTCTCACCAGAGCTTTGCAACGTCTCCTGCTTCTCCGCTAGTCCTGGTCCTGCCGTCGGCAAAGCATAGAGCCCCGTGTCGGAGGGGGTGACAGTATGCCGTGTGCAGGAAGCCGAGAGCGTGCCTGAGGAGGTCTCCTCGGCGGGGTCGAAGGAACAATTCGTCTCCGAAGGAGTACTGCACTCATAGCCCTGCCCCGACTCGCTCATGCTGCCCAGGCTGCAGGCTGTGCTCTCCACGCTCAGAGGCTCTGCGCACCGCAGAGGAGGGAAGCGTACGGACGATGGACAGACAGGGAGGAAGAAAGGGTGGGAGGCAGCAAGTGAAATAAAACTGGAGTGAGTCCATAACGTATGAAAACCAGAATCCAGCTCAATCCCACCTAACCAGAACAGGATTTGTTTGATGGCAAAGATGTTTCTTTATTATAGCAACCAAAAATCCTGACAGCATCTACCAAAGAAAGGCAGGATGCAGACAGCAGATAGGAGGCCACCAGTGTTTCTATGGAAATTAAGGGAAATCTCAAAAGAGATTCTAAGATAAACCCAATCCTAAATCCCGTCCCCTCAAGCGTACGTCCCCTGGCAGGTGCTAACACAAAGCCCTTGTCCGTGGTAGGACAGAGAGAGGGAATGAACCCATTTTGGGCTCTCTGAGAGTCTTCTTACAGCCATCTCTCTCTGAGGGCAGCTAACAGGCACAGCCTGACTTCTGGTGCTTTAAATCTGCCTCTGGAGGATGTGCCAGTGTCCACTAATTAAGGCAGGTGCACTGAAAGCAACTGCCTGCCTCCAGTACCCAAAGCTCGCACAAATTCTCTTGCTTTGGGAATGACTTAGGCCGTCCCTCCACATCTGAAGCAGGACCAACTCTAAAGGAGCCAGTACTGATCAACGTAGGGACAGCCAACTCTCCTTTACGTACACCACACTCTGCCCAGGGCTGGTGTTTGACTCAGGGCAGAAAGTGAGCACACCGGCAAGGTGCAGGGAGAAGAGCAGCAGCTGGGTAACAGCAGCAGGAGAAAGGCAGAGAAGGGTCTGTGCTGCTGAGGGAGGGAGGGGAGCTGTCCCCCTGGCAGACAGAAGAGAAGGCAGTTACCTGTGCTCTCAATCACTAGCTGATCTTGGCCAAAGTGAGAGTCCAGGCAGCTAGTGGCAGAGGGAATCGGTGGGGAGCTCCGAGAACGACTGGCGTTTTCTACCTCGCCCCCATCCAAGTCATTGTCGGTGTAATCCCTGTGGGGAAAGAGAGACAGAACTGTGACCACCCGCTGGGCAGAAAGATGTAGGCAGGAGAAACAGCAACTGGGATTAAAACCCACCAACAAATAAAGCAGCAGGGCTGTAGAGGCCTCACGAGGAGGAACATCCATACCCACGGTTAAGTCAGGGTGCCTGAGACCAGCCCACGTTAAACCAGAACAGGCTGCGTGGCTTCCCAAACGCAGAGCTCTGCCCTCCGGCTCTCTGAGTCTCAGCCTCTTCCATAACAAAACAAATGGTCAAATACTCTCCCCAGGGAGCAGCCAGCTTCACAGAATGATTGCACAGGGTTGTGACAATGTCAGCGTGCCAGCAAAGAGCGGGAGACAAAAAAATATTTTCTACCATGGGGAAATTTGAGATTTCAGGTATTTTCCTGTCTTGAGT
Organism: Anser anser; assembly: GCF_964211835.1. Taxonomy (NCBI): domain Eukaryota; kingdom Metazoa; phylum Chordata; class Aves; order Anseriformes; family Anatidae; genus Anser; species Anser anser. The sequence goes on from NC_139746.1 coordinate 657,930, forward strand.
CAGCAGAAAAAAAGCTAAGACTTAAACATTTTTCAAGCTCTAACATCTAATATTTTTAATTGATTCAACTTAAATATTTCATTTTGACCTTTTAAAACATTTAAGTTTCAACCTTTTTGAAAAGTATTTGCTGTAATTAACATATATTTCAAAGTGAAGAATTTGCCTCAAAGGTTATTTGCAGGGAAAGAAATTAATTCTCCTCCAATAATCAGAAATGGGGTATTTTTGTACGTAAAAAAAATCCCTTCCCAAAACTGCATCCAGCTGAATTACTTCTTGAGATCAGCCCTGAATCCCTGACCATAACCTTAATCTTTCTTGTGAATGCATTTATCTGAAAGAAAACACTATTTTCTGACACAAGAAAGTCCACATCCAAGCAAATAATTGCTTAACTGTCCCCTCCCACACTAACAGTGCGTTATGGTCTGAGAACACCCAATGCATCTCTGCATGCTCCCACCCAAGAAACCTTCTAGAGCAGAAAGCGCAGCCTTTAAAGCAGAGGTGCTTTGCAGCCAGGATCTTCACTGGGAGGTTAATATTACTAATTTTAGTGTGAGAATATTCCACGCACGTGGCTCCAGGGTGGAGGACGTACTTCTTCCTTCCTAAACGAGTCTGCTGAGTGAAGTAGTCATAGCGCTCTGACTTTTTCCACATGTAGTAATACTCCACGCACTCGCCCACTGACCGGGTGCGGACCTGAGGAGAAACACCACAGTCAGAATGCCACACATCCAGACGTGCTTCGTGGAGCAAGGGTTATTCACCCGTTTTATCAGCACAGCAAGTTAAGTGCATTACAGCGATTTACATTGCTATGGACACATCTGCGCTACAGAACAGAAGCAGATACCGAGATTTCCAAGGCGGTAATCGGCCAGAGAAGTAACTCCCCATGGTGCACAATTGTTCTCGCAGACCCCAGTGTGGGTTCACGCACAGTACATTCATGCAGGACCTTCCTGCACTTCCAGCAGCACACTTAACACCAAGAGAGCAAACCTGCATCCATTTTCACTGGCCAGTGTCAACATGCCCACAGTGAATCAGTGGTAGGACTGGACTCTCTGGTTCTGCCAACTCCCAGCATAGCAGCATATGTCCTGGGGCCCAGTTCTCCCTACAACAGCATCTTTCATTCTAGAGGACCCCAGGGGACTTTACAAAACATCCACATGCTCAACTCACTCATTCACAGAAGTACTGCAAGGGCTGAGAGTTTGGAAAGAACTTTTGAGACTCCAGAAAGGGCTAATCAGTAATTAACTGACATCACTCATGCAGGTCAGTGTTGTTTGTCACTTCTCCCACCTGGAAAATAAGGCAGAGCAGGGCAGTGAACAGCCCATCACCTGCTAGCATGAGTCAACACAAAGCCTGGGATTGGAACTCAGCAGTCCTGAACTTCCTGCATCAGCCAAGGCTCAAATAACACTTCTGGTGCAAATGCACCTGCCTCGTTCCCTTTGTCTTAGTGCGATGCAGGGGTGAACATTCTTACCTTGTTTGCTTGGATAAGATGAAAGTTTTTCCCATGGACCCTGAAGCCATGTTCAAAATTTCTACATTCTTCCTCGCTCCAGGCACAAAGCTCATCTACAGCAGAAAGAGGAATTGGAGGAAGCATACAGAATCTGGAAGAGTTACACGTGCCTTGGTGTTTGGACTGGAATCCAGACATAGGGGTTCTCACCTCTGATAACCTTCACATTGAACCGTAACCTCCGTAATGCCTCTTCTGCATTGAAATTGCATTTAACCAGTTCATACAATGCCTAGGAAACAAAAGAAAGTGACTGACAGCAACACGCCACACGCAGACCTCTGCATGACTCATGTTTGTCTTGTGAAACTTATTTTTCCCAGGAGCCACTTTTCCACTAACCCTAGCTTGGCAGCCAGCATACATCATTCCAGTTTTCACAGAACTGCATTACAAACCCTACGACTGAAAAGATGCAATTCTACCAGCAACTCCAGGGATTACAGGTGTGCTCCCATGTTTCTGCAGATACTGGGCTTATCGTGAGAATCTAGCCTGCCTGCTTTAGAGGAAACACAGCCACTCTGGTTTCTTAGTTAAATGTTTGATCTTCTGCTGCCTTCAAAAGACGACAGAATTTTATAGAGTACAGATCCAAAATTGTCCTGCTGCAAGCTCTGTCTCAGAGATTTTGGGATACCAAGAGAATACAGTCAAAACTAACTATTCTCTACTTGCCCTGCCTGTTACACATTTTCCACAAGCATCCACAGATGCCTTCTACAAGCAGCTTTAGAAGGAAAGTACTAAGCTAGGCAGGTCTGTGGTCTGATCCACTGCAGACATTTCCTGTCTTCCCAAAAGCAGAGTGAAGACCCTCCTAAGACTCCATCTGGAAGGCACTCTCACTTATCCATGAAGCAGGAGCAGAGGATCACAGGAGGTAGGTCCCAGTCTCTTTTCAAGTGGGTCTCATTCAAGATCTCTGAAGGAAGCGCTGCACTACTATGCCAGCATCGTTCTAATATCTCCGGCTGCAAGATTTTACCTGTTCATTGTCCTTCACCATCTCTCCTTCTGGCAGGCTGCTGCTAGACAGCTCATCCCACCGCCGCTTCACTGCACAATATAGGAACTCTTCAACCTCTCTCTCAGGAAGGATGTTTGGGTCCCAAAGCAGCTGATCTTCATTTTCATAGGCTAAAAGAAAAAGCACCAAAATAAACTAATCAGAGAATCCCACTGCTTTTAAGAAATGGTCTGCGTGTCTGGGCATGGCAGAGGCAGAAGAAGGGAGAAAATCTTTGCTTGGACTCCTAACCTGGCACTAGAGATGACAACCATCAGTGTGAAGGTGCTGCATTTTCCCCTCCTCATTTTGGAGGCAGGTAAGCTTACTACTGCTTATACCTTTTTTAGAGCCCTAGGCACAGGCTCGTCTGGTTTCCGCTTCTTCAGAGGGTTGGCTGACAAGTTTTTTGTTACCATGTTCTCAAAGGCTGTTGCTTTGATTCATTAATCGTGGCAACTTAAAAACCCTGTGTTCTAAGGTGTCTTTTCCCACACACAGTAAACAAAAGGACTTTGAAGCAAGGCACCTTTGAGCTACAAGCCTGGCCTAGGCTCAAGACCCTCTCTGTCCTAAGCACAAAACTAAGCATCTGCAAGGCTGTAATGCTCCACTGTGAGCTGCTCCACCTACACAAAGCAGCAGCAGCACACTGCAGCACTGAGTGGTTCTTGCCCCTTTCAGCTTTCAAGGCTCTTGGTCCATGAGAACAAAGCAGACAACCATGCAGCAGAGGGTTAAGTAAAACTGCAGCACAGAGGAAAGCAAGAAGGGATTCTGCAATAAAAATAATCAGAAATACAGCGATTTTTCTATTCAGATAGCCACAGAATGGCTTGGGTTGGAAGGGACCCTAAAGATCACCTAACTCCAACCCCCCTGACCCAGGGAGGTTATGGGGGGGGTCATAAAAACATGAGCACCCTATGCGATTTACTTGTTCATGTATTTCTACCGGCAAAGGAACCCACTCTCTTGCCATGCAAAATCAGGTCAGAGGAAAGTACAGACAGGGCATAGAAGACCACCATCTGGATCTACTGCAAGTTTCCTCATTTTGCACTGATGCAAATGTACAGGCTATGGGAAACAGGCACTAAATCCATGGTCTTCAGTACAGAAGGCTAAGAGCATCGTAAACTTCCTGATTAAGTAGCAGTAAAAAGTTCTGAGAACTACAGCAAGTAAATCTGAAATGGTACCTGCAACGCTGATAACTTTTATCTCTTTAAATCATTTGCTTAGTCTGCTAGGTTAAAAGAACTAGGGAGGAAATGAGTCATTTTTAAAGAGGTGGTTTTCTGTTAGCTATCTTCTTCAGAAGTTCAGCGAGCTGCTGCTAGTATCACACTAGTTATTAGACAATCTGCAAATCAAGGCAACTCTATCTACTCTGCAGACATGCTATCAAATCGGGAACTGATTAGTTCCAGGGAGTACTAAATGAAAATAACTCTTGCTACTTCAGGAAGATGTCAGAGAAAAATAAATTAGAGCATCTCCCTCTTTGGCTACAGCTGAGCCCCCTTCCTCCAAACCTGTCATCCTACCAAGCCAGTTTTCACTGAGCGTCTGTAGCTGTATTACTCGCCAAATTCAGATAAGCTAGTTTAAAAGCTAGCTTGGGTACAGCTGTAAATTTTGATGTCATTACTGAGAGGTGCTAAGCCTAGACATACAGAGCAGAACTGGTGAACTGAGCCCCTTCAAATGGCCAGGCCAGCAGCCCTACATACAAACAAGATATGTAAAGCAAGTTGCCTTACCTTTTTCACTGTGCCTGTTCAAGTGGAGGATGGGAACAGTGGCTTGGTACTGAGGTCCAACCATGATCTCCTGAAACACCATCACAGAGAAGTCAGTAAATCGAAACGGAACACGCTCCATGTAGGCAATGAAGTGTACCGCATGATTTAAGGGCTATGACACCACGAGGCCAACATATATCAGTAGTCCCCAGTGTCACCATTACTTCTAGGGAGCCTTGACTTACTTTATAGGGTAACTAGAAAGATTTACAACCAACCAGATCATACTTTAGGGACCTTAGGTATTTACATAGTTTTAATAAAGATATATAGCAAATAGCTGGAGATAAAAAGAATGCTAAAGGTCTCCTGCAACCTTCATAACCAGGATGAATTCAGAAGTCTGCTCCTCTCTTTCATATGATGGTTCCCCCTCAGTAAAACCCACTGGGAGTATCGCACAGCAATTCACTTTTATAGGGCTATGGATTGCAGTTCTGATTTACCAAGGCAACAACAGCATTTTCCATATCTGAAGCAGAAAATAGTTTCAGATGAAGATTTCAAGATCACATCAAAAATACACTTTGCAACCCATGTCTGCCACTGCCTTCCACAAAATGCAAGACTGAGGAAAAGGAAGATGAAGAAAGAAAACTTCTTGAGGGAAATACCACAGTGCTTTGGTGTCATGCTTTCCTCAAATTTCCTCAGGCCCATTGCCTCAGCTTCCCTTCTGGATGCATTCTGATCATTTACCTTCTTACACTCGTTGGATGGGATGGAGTCCTCCTCTGAATCCTCAGCCATGGAGGAAGCACATGGAGATGAACAGGGCTCTTTGTCTTCATCAGCAAGAAAGTTGTTTGCTTTGTGGGAAATGAAGAGATCTGTTGTTATGAAATGGTTTATTACTACTGCTCTATGTTCCCTCCCCTTCCCTTTATTTTCTGTCTTAAAGTTACATTCAGCATGGTCCTCAGTGACTACTTACCCATATTTCCATTTTCTGATTTTAAATAAGACAATTTGCACACTTGCCACGCAGGTGGTGCCAACCAACCTGGAGAACTCAGACTCCCTCATTTTGCAAGACAGCAGAAGGAATAAGATCACTTTATACCATGCCTCCCATGCACTTTGGCTTCCTGCACATTCTGAAACTGCCGCAATGTATCAGACCAGTAGTGCTACTGAATGTATTCACTTGTAGAGGCGTCAGACCCAGCAGATCGTAATTACAACAGGCAGCAAAACAGTTCTCACTTTACCAATGTTGTGAGTTACAGCTAAAGACAATTTTCTCCTGATCCTCCTGCTCATCTATGCTAAAAATGAGTGTCCTAACCGGTGCTGGGTGAACCCACTGGCACTCAGGTTTATTTGCAGCCCCAGAAAGAATGTGGAAAAATGTAACTCAGGAAACTTAGTGACAAAGTAAAGAAATAATGTCCCTGCCCTATCCTGCACAAAACATCTGAGTACAAAACAATTACTTAGAAATTAGCAACACATACAGCCAGGCTGGTTTGGGAATAGGTCTGACGCATCATGGGATGTGACGGATGGAGTCAGATCATCAGCTGAAGACTGTGTCTCCTCCTCTTCTTCCCCTGAAAGCAAATCCTTCGCTATTTGTTCCTTTTAACAACAACAAGAAAGTGAAAAATATTTTAAATTAAAAAAAAAAAAAAGCAGGGGGTGGGGGTGTGTGAGGCCTACAGTAAAATATTTCTGGCCAAGGGCGGCCACATCCATAGCCCTCCTCACCCTCCCACAGCTTCTTCAAAGACAGATTCTGCCTTGCACTCCCTGCCACCCCTGGATTATTCTCCCTAGAAGCATTTCTATAAGCATCAAGAGGAGAATGGCTTCCTATGGAAGCCAGAGAGAGGAGGAGCAAGAGGCCTTTTCTGCAGACCCCCACCCAGAGTACAGAGCTCAAAGATCCCATAAGGAAACAACTTTCTACATCAGCTGGCTCAGAAGGAAGATACAAACCTGCCCTGACCATCCACAGACCCACCTACGTGCAAAGCATAGTTACCTACGTTCCATGAAGGGTTTTTACAGCATCCTTTTTAAAACAGCTATCCTTCCCCTAGTCCCCTCTATTCCCTGCACATTCACATTCCTGCCCCCTCGCTGGGGCACCAGAACTAGGCAGGCCCCTTCCCTGGCATTCGCCAAGCTCCACCTGAGGAGAGCTACTAGACACCTGAAGCTCTCAGCCAGCTCAGCACCCTACAGCGCAGCCTAACAGCACACACCCGAGCTGACCGCTGCTCTTACCTTATCCAGAGTCATATCTGGGAGATTTGGAGTAATATCATTGCTCTCACTGCCCTGTTCTGAGATGGGATCGGATGCCTCATAGCCGTAAAGTGCAAGCAGCTCCTCAAATGGCATTTCACTGTTCTGAGCGAGAGGAAGACAAAGCTTCATCAGGAGTGGAGCAATCACCGAGTACAACAGCAGCTGCAGCGAACACACGTGCAGAGGCAGTCGAAGCAGCTCTGCTCTTCTGGGGGCTCTGAATGCCTTGGGCAGTGCTGCGCAATGAAGGAGGCATGTCCACCAGAACCCACCACAACCTGGTCTTACAGGTATGGACAAGCCAGGAACTTCCACCCCAAAACAATACAGTCAACGGTATTTTTAGAATATGTTTAGACTACCCACTGGAGGACCACATCCCATCATCTCTGCGGAATGGACATCACCCATCAGCTGACGGCTCTTCAGCAAGGTGGGTGAAGGAAGTCCATGTGGTCAGAGCAGCTACCTGGCAGACAAAGTCTCCAAAATTTACTGCTGCCACCGGCTGGCAAACCAATTATTTGCTATCCAAATTTAAACCTAAGACCTGTTGATGGGTGGACCTAAACACAGCACACAGCCATCAGAGCAAGCAAGACACAGTTTCTCACAAAGATCTATGGTACCAGCACTGTCAAAGAAAGCAAGAAAATCCAGCAGGTAATTTCCCTTCCCCTCCCCTCCCGCCTTTACCTGAGAGGCACTGAAACTCTTCTCCAGCTCTTCTAAGGATTTCTGTTTCTCCTGAGTATCTTCCTCTTCTTCCCTTTCCTCCCGTACACCATAGTTCTGTGAAAGGATCTCTGCTAGGTTCAGTCGGTGATCAGCCGAGCCCATTGACACAACTGCAGGGATTAGAAGAAGCTGGGTATTGGATCATCCTGAACCAAATCTTCAGACGTGACAAAGCTCGGGACGACCCATCCTCGTGCGTGTGTGGCCGTGATAAGGCAGCGGAAGAGATTAGGCAGAAAGGAGTGAGAGGGGCTGAGAAGCACAACCAGCAGAAGTCATTCCGTGAGCACCGCGCTGCAAAGCCTGGCTGCTACACATCCAGGCCCCATGACTGCCTGGAAGATGTATCTGAAGGTTTTCTGGGTATTTATGGTTCCCTCCTGACTGGATTCCCTGATATGATAACATCTGAATGCACACTGCAGCCTTCTCCTCACTTGAGGCACTTTTAGGATAATTACTATTTATTGGGAGAACCAGCAGACAGATGCTTCTGGGAGCTTTGGCATTTTTAAGACTTTTCTCGCCTGTCAAGTGTGATTGGAATCACCCAACAGGTTCCAAAGAAGTCGGAAGGAGAAGGGGAGGGAACGGACAGGCTGAGCACAGGAGCCTCATTTCCTCTGGCAGCCAGACCAACAAACAGAAGCACAGACCGTGGCTTTACCTGCTGCACTCTGAAGGCCAGGCTCTCCGGGACATAGGCTGTGGGCTGGGTATGGCACCACCCTCGGACTCTGCCTGCCCACCGAAGCCTTCAAGAAAAGAGAAAAACACAGCTGAGACAACTCTCCATTTTTAAAGTGTAACGCACCTCCAGCCACTTAAACCCTCCAGCAAATGCAATTAATTTAATTTCAAAGCAAAAGTTAATAAACCCACACAGGGTAGCACTGGAAACCGCTGTGCAAAAAGAGCTCTAGCCAGGTGTATTTAACAGCTCTCCCACGGCTCCTCTCTTCGGGGTTCATCACCTTCCCCTCGGTCTCTAAGTGCAGGTGGCAGCGTTTCCAGTTTACCTTCAGCTTCCCACTAATAATTTATCCCTTCACCAGTTTAAGACCGCAGGTCTTTATGGCTTACATCTTACTTAAGAGAAGGATTCTGACCCTAAGCCGTCATTCTAAGCACACACTTTGAACACAGCGTTTTTATCAACGGCACTCCAGCTGCCCCCAGCGCCTCGCTGCATTCAGGAGGCTCAGAGGGGTCAGCAAGGAAATTCAGAGCTGAGCAGGCAGCGAGGGGGTCTGGAAGTGGCAGAGGTGAGGTGGAAAGAGGATGAGACAGGTAAACACCGAGAAGAGGCACCTGCTTTCTGGCATTCGGTGCTCGGTCAGAAGTTTAGGCAGCAACATGGGCTGAGGCCTGGACAACAAGCCCGAACATCTGCAGCTCCTTGGGCTGATGCACCTGGAAATGCTGTTCATCAAGTTCAGCCTAGGTAGGGAGCAAGGAGGTAATTAGGCAATGCCTTCGAGCTGACTGAGAGCCTCCGACTGCAGCAGGAACTCAGAGCGTCGGTCCCCCAGTCAGCAGTGACACCTCCTCGCGGCCCTCAGCCATCTCCCACTGCTCCCCACTCAGGCAGGGGGAGCCGGGACATCCTCAGTGCTTCAGCACAAGGAATTTCCTCGAGTTCTCTAAGAACTCAAGGAAATACAGCACAGGTTCAAATCAAAACGGATCCTCTACCAATAGAGCAAGGTATACACCATAAAAGCCACCCCGGACTTTGGGCTCTGAATTAGCGCCTTCGGGTGTTTAAACGCGCGTTGCAAAGTCTGTAACAACTACAGAGCCGGTTATTTTCTAGACGTAATTACTGCGACGATGACGGTTGGTACGGAAGGCATCAGAAGATGCTCCCACATGAGAGAAAGACAGAGAGAGGGAGGGAGGGCGAGGATCCTGAAAGCGTCCGTGCAATTCTTGCTCCTTCCTCTACCCAGGTGTTGAAGAGATGCCTCCGGTCCCAGCCAAAGCGCGCTGCAATTCACCGTCCCCGGTGCCTGGTCATTAGCAGCAGGAGAACCCCACTGGAGACCACCTCGTCTGGCTGCAGACGGAGACCAACAGCCACACAAGCCAAGAAAAGGGAGGAGAAGTTCGCAGCTAACGAAAGACGAGGACGGAAAGGGCTCGGCCAACCTCCGCTGTGGGGACGGCCGCACCAGGAGATGGATTCCTACCTTGGGAGGCGTCAGCATCTCTCTGCTGGGATGTGACCACGCACAAAGCCCTCATGGAGAAACCCTCCCAAGCAAATAATCCCAGTTTCATGAAAAGGGCACGGGTGTGGATTACACTCCCTCCCTTTTGCCTCGAGTGATCTGCAGAGCTCTTCCCTGAGACCACGATCGATACATTGATCGCGCCTCCCTCACGCGAGGATCGATACGGAGCTGCATGCTAAGGATTTGGAAAACGAAGACTGAAATTGTCAGCAGTGGAAGGGCTGGCTTGAGAAGGTATCAAGAATACCTCGGAAATAACGAGATCTTGTATTAAAGATCAGTGCTGGAATGAGGACTAACAGCCAGTAGGCCAGGATGACAAGCCCCCAACTACTCACGAGTTTATTTCCCCAGAGCAGTAACACAGCATTAGGGCAAGTGGGAACTGCTGAGAGGCACCACAAAACCGTCAGTGCTGCTGCGTTTGGACTGAGAAAAGAAGAAACAAGTGGCAGACAAAGCCAGCGGCCCACTTGTACACCCAGATTTAAACATGCGTGACACTGAACCAACCCCCAAATCATTCACAAATCCAGAAGACCGCAGACGCAAGAGGACGGACGAGCCAGAGGAACGGGGGAAAGACGAGAGCACTGCACGCGTCAGAAAGACAGCGGGAGCGCTGAGGAGGCACTACCAGGCGTCCCCAGACCACGGGGGGCTCTCAGACGAGGCACGGACGGTGTCGCCTACTGCTGGGGATGGTTCCACCCCCGTGAGAGTTCACAGCGGTGAACTCCGCTACCTGGAGGGTGCCCCACGATGCTGGAGAGCGGCGCCTACACATCAGCAGGCCACTTAGCCTTGGGGAGCAGACACGCGTTCCCTGCAGCTGCTTTCCCTCCGTTGCTCTCTGCTTCTCAGGCACCAGCACAACTTTCCTCTCCCAAGAGTTACACCGACTTCGGCCAGTTACCCGCTCTCGTCTTTGCATTTTTGGGTGACTTCAGCTCTCCCTTCTCAGTTCTGGACTCAAGCTTTTGAGCACAGGAGACACAGCGACAGCCACGCCTCAGGCAGCGCTGCAGAGGAAGAGCCCGAGCTTCTCGCACAGACAAGGCCGTGTTCCAGCGCAGCGCTGACTGAGATCGTCCCAGACCTGCCACACAAAGCCCTCCAGGCTGAAGCAGCTCTTGCAAGAAAGTGAGGAAGAAGAGAGAAGGTTTCCTTTCCCAGCCTTACTATTTTAATAGCTAAAGCGATTTCCTCAGCTAGTTTGGTAGGGGTTTCAGGGTCGGTGAGAGAAGCTTTCCTGGTTCCTTTGCCCCGTCCGTGCTACGTGACACAGATTTGTTTCCTACGAGCCCCAGCTGTGGCCAGAGGGAAGCGGTACGGATGGAAACATTTGTCCTGCAGCCTATGCATCTGAAAGAGCAAAAAAATTAGCGAAGGACAAGACACGGGGGTCGTCTCCTGCGCTGCTCGGGAAGCCGCTGCCCAGGCCGCAGCAGAGGCTCCGCGGCCCAACCCCGCCGGGGAGGCAGCGGCGGCCGCGGGACCCCGGGACGGAGCCGCGCGCGCGGGGCCACCTCGGGGCCTCGAGTCGGGCGAGGCTCTGCGGAGGCGCCGCTCGGGCGCGGAGGCCCGCGGCCCGCCGGTGCTCGGTGCAGGGACGGGCGGGCAGGGGAGGGCAGCCCCCGCCCGCGGAGCGCCCCGAAAACGGAGCCGTGCTCGGGGGGCTCCGGGCAGCAGCGGGGCCGGTTCGGAGGCGCCCAGGCGGGGGGGGGGGCGTCGCAACGGCCGGGGCAGCAGGGGCCCCGCTCGGGCACCGGGCCGCGCAGGCCCACCCCCCCCGGGCTTCCTGCAGCCCCCGCGGCCCCGAGCTCCCCCGGGACACCCCCGGGCCTCCCGGCCCGCCCGCCCGCCCCAAAGCCCCGGGGCTGCGGCTCCGCTCTCTGCCGCCGGACCCCCCCCCCCCCCGTGCGGCCCCGCCCGGCCCCGGCCCCGGCCCCGGCCCCGGCCCCGCTCCCGCCCGGCGGCTCCTCGGCGCCCCCGGAGCCCCCCGCACCCCCCCCGCTGCCCGCCGGGCCCAGAGCCGGTCCCGCCGCGGCGCCGCTTCCCCTGCCCGGCGCCGCTCCCCGGTCCCCGGCCGGGCGCAGGCGGAGCGGGGAGGCCCCGGCCCCGGCCCCCCGGCGGCTCCGCGCTCACCTCCGCCATGGCCGGGCGCGAGCGGCGGCGGGGGGGGGGTGCGGCGGGGCGGGGGGGCCGCGGGGCCCGGATGCGGCGGCGGCCGCTGATTGGCTGCGGCGCCGCGAGGGCGGGGGAGCGGCGGGGGCGCGGCGGGGCGGGGCCGGGGGTCAGGGGGCGGGGGGCGGGGGTCAAGGGGCGGGGGGCGGGGGTCAGGGGGCGCCGCGCCGGGGCCGGGGCCGGGGCCGGGCCGCTGCCGGCGGCGCCTTCTGGGAGCCCCGGGGCCCACCCCGTAGCCGGTCCCGGGGCCCTGCAGCACGGCTTGGTACAGCCGCGGTGCCCCCCCCGGCCGGGCCCGGCCCGGTCCCCCGGTGACGGCCCCGGTGACAGGCGCCGCTCGCACCGGGCTCAGCGCAGCGCCGCCGCGGCTCGGTCCGGGTTCGGGGCCGCGGACCGGAGGCTCGGGCAGCTGCCCCGCGGCCGGGCCGGCCCCCAGCCGCAACACCGAGCGCCCCCCGCGCCGGGCCCGCGTCCCCAGGGAGCCGGCCGGCCGGGGGCCCGCCCCCCGCTGGCACCGGGCGGCCCCGGGGATGGAGCCCCCCGCGGGGCGCTGGGTGTCCTGGTTCCAGTTAGGACAGAGTTAAGTAGCTCATAGTAGCTGGTAGGGTGCTATGTTTTGGATTAGGATGAGAAGAGCGCTGATAACATGCTGATGTTTTAATTGTTGCAGAGCAGTGTTTACACCAGGCCAAGGACTTTTTGGCTTCTCGCTCTGTCCTGCCAGCGAGCAGGCTAGGGGTGCAGCAGGAGCTGGGAGGGGACAGACCCAGGACAGCTGACCCAAACTGGCCAAAGGGGTATTCCATACCATCTGGGGTCATGCTAAACAATATATAGGGGTGGCTGGCCGGGGTGGGGGGCCGGCTGCTCGGGGATAGGCTGGGCATCGGTCAGCGGGTGGTGAGCAATTGCACTGTGCACCACTTGTTTTCTTACACATTATTATTGTTAATACTATTACCATTATCACTATTATTATTATTATTGTTATTATTATTTTCCTGTCTTAATAAACTGTCTTTATCTCAACTCACAGGCTTCACTTTCCCGTTTCTCTCCCCCCATCCCAGAGAGGGAGGGGGGAGGGTGAGCGAACGGCTGTGTGGTGTTTAGCTGCCAGCCGGGTTAAACCACAACACTGGGCCCAGCCGACCCCCGGGGGCCGCCCCGGGGGGTCCCAGCGCGTCCCTGCTGCCCCGCCGGGCACCCCGGGGGGCTGCGCTGGGCTCCGCTCCTGCCTTTGAGCTCCGGGAGCGGAGTGCTGGCGAGTGCCCCTGAAGTGGCGGCGCGGCCCTCGAGCTGCGAGGCAGAGCGCTTCCGCAGGCCTCTGCTCCCCGCGCAGGTCCGTGTCGCTGTGCTCAGAGGACCAGCAGAGCGCAGATGCTGTTTATTCAATTAGAAAAGTAACCTTGTCTCTCGCTTTCGGAGAGATTTCCACAAAACCCGCTGTTTCCTGCCTTGCTCTTAATATTGTGTCCGTATGCACCATCACCACAAAAAGCAGAAAAGCCTGGACTTGGGGTCAAGACCAGGGGAAATGGAACTGTTGTGGTGCAGGAGCTCTCAGGCCCTCTGACTGTTGGTGATTCACTCTGGGAACAGCCCTGCTGCTTGTCCGGGGGGGTGGAGATGAGGCTCAGGCAGCCCCACTCCGAGGCAGCTGAAGCTGCCGTGTGTGCCCTTGCTGCAGGTTCTACCACGGGGCCCCTGCCCGCAGCCATGCCGTGTGCTATCCATCCCCAGACCTGCAGGGAATGCAGGCGAGAGGCCGCAGGCTCCTGTGCAAGCCCAGGTCCGTGCTGACATCAGCTTTCCCTCAGCCTCGCGAAGCCAGCTGCGCTGTCCCAGACGTTTGGAGGGAAGGGCTCCCTGCAGCACACTTCTCCTAATTCTCCACAGCGATTGCCCCGCGCTACCCAGTGCGCGAGCTCCGTGCCAGAAGCACAGTTCCAGTGACCTGGATCGGTGTCTGTGCCAGCTTCTGGTGCTCTGTTTAATGACTCTGATGACAACTGCCAGGCTGAGGCTCTCCAAGCGGCTGCGCTTGCCCGGGGGAATGGCAAAACCCTTCTCAACACTTCCTTTGCCCAGGCCGTTCATTTCTGTCCTCAGAATTAGCAGGTGCAGTAACTCACCCTGCAGCCAGCAGCGGATCTGGAACGTGGCGCAAAACCAGCCCACGGCACCAGGCTGCAGAGCCCTTGAATCTCCCAGCACCCTGGTTTGCTGCTCTGTGGACGAGGACAGCAAAACGGAGGGCAGGAGGTGCTGGGTGAAGCCAGGCGGGATTTGGCTGTGGAACCGGGCAGAGCCGACCGTGCCTTCCTTGCCCTCCCCTGCCCGCACTCTGCCTCGTGATCCGTGCTTCTTCTGGGGCGAGGTCTGCAGCTCTGAAACAAAGAAAATGCTTCCACACCTCACATTTCAGCAAAGGAACATTTTGGCCTGAAGGTGTTGCAGGTGTAGAAGAGTTTACATGGGTTCAAAAAGCAGTTTTGGTGGGACAAAGCTGTACGAACACGGGCAAGGCCTGACCCCTGCCCGGGGAGAGGGGACGCTGCGCCTCGCCGCAGGGCGTGTGGGACAGCCCGGGCAGGGTGCTGCAGCCTGCCTTCAGGCTTTCAACACTTCTCACAATAGTAGTTAGGAATTAAGCCTTAGAGGAGCTCCAATTGTCACGAATGCTAGATGGAGCTATGCTACTCACAAATAACCTCCTCATTTAGGCTTTCAGGCAAGCGTTTGGACTCTGGGAACCTGCAGCACCTCAGGACCACCGGCACTGCCAGCCCCGACCAGGACACAGGGAGGACAGAGAGGACCCCGAGGACGGGTGCAGCGTGGGTCCTCTCCCTGCACACCCCGACCAGGGCAGCAGCACCCAGGACACAGCCCAAGGGAGGGCCAAGCGGGCAGAGCCCCCCCTAGCACCAGGGCTCGCAGCCCCCCAGCCCTTCCCAGCCCCAGCCTCCCCTGTGCCTCCCAGAAATGCTTCCGCTGGAAACGCACGCGGGGGGCGAGCTCCTGCCCCCCGATTTCCCTACCTGGTTGCCCCCATTGCGGTGCTGCGCAGGTAACGAACACAACCGCTTCCTGCAAAGGAAAACAGAGGAAATGTTGCAGGTCACAGAGGCAATGTGCGGAGATGCACGCATGGATGCAGAGGCATCCGAACCCTCCAAGCCCCCAACTCCATTTTTACTCACAGCAGCACCAGAGGGCTGTGAGCATGCTGCGGGCTCCAGCGAGCAGGATCTGGCCCCAAACCTGTCTCTGAAGAAAGGAGGTGGGGACAAGCCTGGCAAGAAGCTCCAGCCATGCCAGCAAGGGCGCAGAGACCCCCTGGTGTCTGAGGGCAGCGGAGGGAGGGCCCTGCTGGTGCCCCCAGCCCCAACCCCAGCTCCCACACGAGCACAACCTCTGCATGTGCGGCAGGGCGTCAGAGCAGGCACGGTGCGGCGGCAGCGCTCCTGAGGGGCTGGGCGCTGCCCCCCGCACCGAGCAGCCGCGGGGGGAGGCGTTTGTCAGCCCCGTCTTTGCCCAGGGCGCTGAGCACACCGCTCCTGCACCGCACCCCTGCAAGCATCTTGCTCACAGCCGCAGCACCAAAAAGGCCTGGAGGGAGGCAGGGGGGCTGCGAGGGGCTGCGAGGGGCAGCACAGGGCCAGGGAGTGCCTGGGGGCTGCCTTCTGCCCCCCTCCTCCATCGGGGAGGTGCTGAGCCCCCCCAGGACACCCATGGACTTGCCTGTCCCCAACGCCCTGTGAGGTGAAGCGAGACCAGGGCTGGTGGCAGCCTGCAGAGGGGCAGCGGGTGGCGGGGGGGGGCTGCCTTCAGCGCAGCCCTGCCCCCTCCTCTTCCTCCCGCTCCGCTGGCAGCGCGGCCCCATCCATCTCGCAGCACTGAAACCCAATTACGTCCCATCGCCCGCGGCGGCTGCGGCCTCGAGACGCCCATTGCATTAGCTCCGGGAGCGGCGATGGGGTGATGGGAGCCCTGCCGGGCTCTGCTCTGCGGGGGGGGCCGCAGCCACCCCCCACCTCCCCACCGCCCCCAGCTCTGACCCTGTTTGGGGCAGCTCCGCTCCCGGCTGCGGTCTGTCTGTCTGCCTGCCTGCCTCGGAATGCTGGAGGGCGGACGGACAGCCTCCTGCACTGTCGAGGGGCTTGGGGGTGGGCTGCAGAGGGGGGCTTGGGGGTGGGATGGGCACAGGACCCCCCCACACCGGGGTGATGCCAAGAGCAGCCAGATCCTGGCCTGCTGCTGGCTGGGAGCTCGAGGCACGTTTTGAGCTGCCCATGAGAGCCTGTGTGTGCCTGACTGAGCCCTGCCAGCCCCCAGGAGCTGCCCCGGGGGTGGCCGGGATCCCCCCCAGCCGTGGCCACCCAGCACCGTCCCGAGCAGACGGCAGCGGCGTGGAGCCCGCTGATCTCTGAAGTTTAATTAACCCCGTCTCCCTCTTGCACAGCCTTCCCTTCCTCTGCTCAAATGCCACAAATGATCCTATGCAGACGCTAATCTGCAGAAGAAGGAAAAAAAAAGATTCCACATTTAATTGCAGACCATAAAGACATTACAGGGTCATTAAAACACCATGAATATGGAAATGAAATCCACAGGCATCCATGCAGATAATGGCAGGGAGAAGGGAGCTGCAGGAGAAGCTGGAAGGTGGGAAGGTGGCGAGGTTGGATCCGTCTCGGGGCATCATTAACCCCTGCTCCCGCGTCCGTGGTGTTGTGGCCTTGCACTGCAGCCCTGTGGATGCGAGGAGGGTGCCAGGACCGCCGGGCTGTGGGACCCCTGCCCCTGGCTGGCGGTGGCTGAGGCGGTGGGAGCTCGTTAGCAGCTGGTGGGAGCTGCTGAGCAGGAAAAATTAACGGGGGCCTCGCTAATTGGGGCTGAGCCACTGGGAACCAGGGCTGCACAGGGTGTCCCGGTGCCTGGCGGGGCTCTGACAGCCCACGGGGCAGCCAGGGACCAGGGGTGCCTTGGGGTGGGTGGTAGGGTCCCAATTTATGGGGCTGGAGCTGGGGGTTTTCCATGGCTGGTTGGGTTGCCAGAGCTTTGGGGCTGTTCGCCAGGCCTGGGGCGCTGCCTGCGCTGCCCTTGCAGCCCCTTCGGGCACCCCAAGGAGACGCGCAGGCCTTGGGGCCCGGCCAGCCCTTTGCTGGGGGCTGCTGCCGGCCTGGGTGCAGGCAGAGTGGGGAGCAGTGGGAGGAGGAGGAAGGAGAAGCCCGGGTGCTCTGAAGCCGCCCTCGGTTTCTGCTGCCGGCATTCCGGCCCTGCCAGGCAGATGCAGCCCAACTGGAAGGAGCGGCGGGGAAGGCACTGGGACAGCTCTGTCCCCTCCGTCCCCTCCGTCCCCTCCGTCCCCTCCGTCCCCCAGCCCAGCCCAGCGGGAGCAGCCAGAGCCCCACTGCTCTCCCCGGCCACAGCTCCTGCCTCTGGGAAGAGGGCGAGGAGGAGACAAGCAGATTAGAGCTATCTCTGCATCGCCACGCGCTGAGCTGCAGAGCGAAATGTCAGCTCGCGCCCGACACAGCGCGGGGGGAGCGAGGAGCCCCCGGAGCCGCTCGCCCAGGCTGTGCCTCGCAAGGCGCTGGCAGCGGGGCCGGGCGCCCGCCGGCCCTGGGAGAGGAGGGGAGCAGGGAGAGCGCGGCCAGCCCTGGGGTGCCGCTGGCCCTGCTGCTCTCGTCCCAGCTGGCTCCGTCCCAGCCCCAGCCCCAGAAACTTTCCTCCTCCGGTTCCCATGGAAACGAGGAATTTTCTTCTCCCCAAAGTTGAGCTGTCTGCTGGGGCTGCGGGGCCAGCAGTGGGCAGGGAGGGGCAGTGGCAGGGCGGGCAGCGGGCAATGCCGGGACCCACCTGCCCCCGCTGAGCCCCCCAGCACCACCCCTTGGTGGAAGCCGCTGGTTGGAGCCCAAGGAGCCCCCACTCCTGCTGGAGCCCCCACCCCAGAGCTGCAGCCCCGTGCTGGGGGAGCGAGCTCTGCGGCTGGGCAGGAGCCGGGGAGCGGGCACGGCTGAGTCCAGCGGCGGTCAGGGCTCTGTGAACCGCGCTCTGTGCACCCCCTGGATGATGGCACGGGTCCCACATCCGTGCTGAGGTGAGGGGACAGCCCCGCTGCCCACCAGCCCCCAGGGAGCGCCGCCACCATGTTCCGTGGGTGGAGGCACCGGCCTGGGCCACTGGGCTCCTGGGGGCTCAACGCCAGGAGCTTTTTCGAGAAATAAATGTGGAGGAGACAGCTTTTGACAACAATGACTAAAACTAAGCTGTAGCAAAATTTAACTCCAAACAGGGGAATGTTCCAGGCGCTGCCGTTAGCTGTCGGCAAAAATAAACCTGCAGGTTAAACACAGCCTTTTCCTCCTGGGTGCACACGTGCGAGATGGAGAGGAGCTTCCTCCCAGGGAGGCAATAAACCCCTGAAATCAAGTGCAGAGCTGGGGTGTACAGCACAGGGCACACAGCAGCCTGCACGCCCTGCGGCCCTGCCCCACGCGGCTGGGGAGCTGCGTCCTGCGCGCCCCGCGGCGCCGTCCCTGCCTGGCCACCGCGTGCCGTCCCCGCGGCACCACGCGCGGCGCTGGCACTGGCACAGGGAGGGAGGCAGCTGGCGGCGCCGGCTGGCAGCCTCCCGCAGCCTTCGCCCTCCCCGTGGGAGGTGCGAGATCTCACACTTCGCTTCGCCCCCGTGCCGCCGCCCGCTGCCCCCCCGCCCCCGGCCAGGGGTCCTGGGTGCCAAAGCGCCGCCGGGGAGGCGATGACGCAGCGCCCGGTGCCAGCCCCGGGAGGCGACGCCGGCAGAGATGCTCCCCCTCTGCCTGCCCCAGCCCCGCATCCCGCGCAGCGGTGCAGCAGCACAGCTCCTCCTGGCGCGGGGCTCAGACCCCGACCCAACGGCCCCACGGCCCGGCTCTGCCCTGCCCCGCTGGGACGTGTCCCCAGGCCTGGGGACGGGGTCCCCTGGGCCCCTTGGCACCGAGGGCAGCAGCGGGGCTGGGGCTGCCTCATCCTCCCCACCACTGGTGGCTGGCACACGCACGTTCCTGCTGCAGGAGCCAGGAGGGAGATGAGAGCATCGGGGTGGCACCAGGGGATGGCTTGTCCCCTCCTGGGGACCCACTCCTCCGCCCACCATCCCTGGCGCACCTCCAAGCCGCGCGCCCCCTTCTCCTGGGCCCAGCGCCTTCCCTCTGCTGCCACTAGCGATGGGTTTTTAATTAGTGCTCCTCTGTATATTCAGATAGCAGAAGCCCAGAATGGAAATGTACAGGTGTCCCCTTGATCCGGTTTCCATGGTTGCTGCGTCGAGGTGGGGGCTACAGCTTTTTTTTTTATTATTTAATAATTTTATTAAAGTGGCTTCAATCCGTTGGCAAAGAAGGGAAGGGGGAGAACGTGGGGGAATAAAAAATGCTAGATGAGAAGGCCACATTCCTGCAGCTGGGCTTATTTGCTGTCATTCTTCTTGTCTTATTAGCGAGCATCGGTTTCCAAGATGCTCGAAGTCAAAGATCTCGGTAACGAGATCCCAGCCCTCTGCGGTGCGCAGCCGCAGCAGCTCTGTGTGAGCACCCGTGGGGCCGCGCTGCCCGACCGAGGAGGCACCCGCAGCAGGGGGAGCAGAGCGGGACGGCACCAGGCACCGCTGGGGCCAGAGATGGCTCTGCCTGCACATCCCCGTCCCTATCCCCAGCCCCAGCTCCTTCTCCACACCCCACCCTGTCCCCATCCCTGCTTCCCAGTCCCCACCCCCACCAGGTCCCCGTTCCCCCCCCAGCCCCACGCTCACTCCCCTGGGACTCCCTCCCTGGCCACGGTGCAGCTGGCTCAGGGCAGCGGGCACCCCGGCGCTGGGTGCCAGGACGGCAGCCAGCTCCAGAAGTTTCCTCTTGTCATCCACACCAAATTAGTCTTGGTTCCCTCTGATGAGCTCAGCCCAGTGTATAAACTGGCACATTTGTTAGAATTAGAAGATTTAGCCCCAATCCCTGTGCAAGCAGTCGCAATCCACTGTTTGGGGATGAGGGGGCAGCTTTTGTGCAACAGGGGTTAAAAATAACCCAGAGACAGCACAGGCCCCAGGATGAAACGGCGGCTCGGCTTGCCAAACGCGTGGAAGAAATCCCCTCTCCTCCTCGTGCTGGCAGCATCCCGCGCTGTGGCAGGCAAACACACACGCGCCGATCCACAGACCTATTAGTCACCAGTAAATGTTCTTTTCTCTCCCAATTTGTTTCCCTTAAGCTCGATGTTTTCCTCTCCTGCTGCCCCAGCCTCGTTAGGCTGCAATTAAAACCAGGAATCAAAGCTGCATGGTGCAATTAGAACTACGCACAGGACGCAGGATGCCACGGGAAGGCAGGCGGCCGCTGTTTGTGCTCTGAGCCCCCCGTCCTCCTGCTCGGCGCCGGGGCTCGCGAGGGTCGAAGCTCGGCCCGGGGGCACGGCACACGCAGGGCGAGCAGCGGCCGGCACCGTCTGCCAAGGTTGCTCCCTTGCTCGGAGCCCCAGCAGACCCCACGCCTGGAAGCTGCGCTTTGGTACATCCACTCCTGAAACAAGATTAATTTTCCCAGCTGCAGGGATCATTAAACATACGGAGCAGCTCAGGAGGGAAGGGAATAGACTGGCGGCTCAGAGCCTTTGCAGGGGATTCAATCTCCTTCCTGGAGGCCGATCCTGCCGAGTCCCTGGGCTTGTGCTGCATCCCCCAGGGACGGGGCAGCGGCCAGGCAGGACCCGGAGCCGCCACCACCCTGGCTCACGTCCCTGTCCCACCTCGGGGTGCAGGGGATGGACCCGTGCCTCCGGCGCCCTGCTCCCAGGCAGGCGAGCGCAGCTCCAGGCGCCGTGCCCAGCTCCGGCACAAAGGCTCGGTGGCACCGCCCGGCCGGGAGCATTGTCGGTGCCCCGTGAGGCGCGGCGGCGGCTGCGAGCCAGCGGCACGCTGCCGGGGCAGAGCTGGCGTGGAGGGGCCCGATCCTGCATCGCAGCCAGGCCGAGCCACGGAGCTGCCGCACGGGACGGGAGCAGCACGGCGGCCGTGCCTGCACAGGACCGCGCAAGGCGAAAAGTGTCCAGGCGAGGGGTTCACCCGTGGGCTGCGGAGGAGGCAGGGACCCAGAGCCGTCAGAGACCCCGTGCCCCCGGGCGCTGCCCCCGCCCCTCCTCCCTCCTGACAGGGGCACAGCCCACGCGGATGCAGCCCCGTCTTTTGAAATAGAGAGTAACAAGTGAGCACAGGCAGCAGAGGTAGCGAAGCATATGGCAGGTGCTGGAGTTTATTCCTGTCGGTGAGTGTCAGCAGCGACAGACGGCTGGGGGCGGCGCAGCGAGAGCTGTTGGTAGCGCCCGTGCCACTCAGCCCCGTGGACGCTGCAGCTGTGGTGACGATGGGGACCCTGATGGCCCTTCCACATGCTGCCGGGGGCGTCCCGCGTGCCACAGGACCGGTGTGCGGCGATGCTCCCGGGGTGCCCAGAGGGGTGGATCTGCACCAGCCCCTACCATGAGAACCACCTGCCCCAGCCGAGCAGGGCGAGCGGCCGCTCCTCGCCCCCGCTGCTGTCCCCCCGGTCCCGGCGGGCGCAGGGAGGGCCCTGGCGGCACCAAGGCAGCCGGGCCCCAGTGAGCAGCTTGGCGGGTGGGCCTGATCCCACCACCCAACGCCCCTGCGGCTGCAGGCAGGCAGCCAGCGGCGGTGGGAGGAAAACAGTGCCCCAAAACCACACGGACAGCAGCGTGGGGCAGAATTCCCCCGAGCTGTGCCCAGGCAGGAGGGGCTGCAGCACGGGGCGCTCCGGGGCTTGCAGCGGTGCCTGGTGGGGTGGGCGCTGAGCTGGTCCTCACGGGGTCGGGACAGGACAGGACCAGAGCAGCCTCTCCCACTGCAACTGCCAAAAGGCCGGTGATGCTTGGTGGGAGGGCAGGCAGGATGTGAACAGCTTCCTCCTGCCCCTAGAGCCCAAGTCTCCGTCTGCTCAGACACGGAGCGAGCGGCAGCGTGAGCCGGGCTGGGAAAGGGAGCGGGGCTGAGGCACCAGCAAGCAGAGCCAGGAAATCCAGAATCCAGGCTGACACTTCGTCTTTAACTCCTACTGTTGTGACAAACAGCGGCACAGGCAGCTCTGTTTAAGGACACTCCGCCAGCACCAATTTCGCGTTTCTTGGCTCCTCACCGGTGTCTCGGCGCTGTGCTTCCAGAGGGTGGC
Organism: Anser anser; assembly: GCF_964211835.1. Taxonomy (NCBI): domain Eukaryota; kingdom Metazoa; phylum Chordata; class Aves; order Anseriformes; family Anatidae; genus Anser; species Anser anser. Next base: position 679,940 of record NC_139746.1, read on the forward strand.
CAGAGCCGTGCTAGGCCCCTTGGAGGAGCCCAGCAGCACTTGGTGCCTCAACCACAGGCTCTGCCTGCCACGGCTGGCATCTCAGCACTCCTCTGCATCGCTGCTGGGCCTCAGTTTCCCCTTTGGGACTCGGGGACCCAGGCGGGGTGAGAAGCGAGGCAGGAGCAGCCGTGCCTCCCAGCGGTGGAGCTGGGAGGGCTGAGCCCGTTCCCCTGGCTAACATCGTTCACAGCTCGGGCCAGGGGCCAAGGGACAGCCCCAGCACACGCTTGGCCCAGCACCGTCTTTCCCCTGGCACAGGTGAAATAAATACTCGCTGAGCAGCACATCACCTGCTGCTCCACTCCGCCCTGCTCCTGGTCCTGCTAATTGCAGCGTTCTCACTTCACACTGATGGGCCTGATAAGATTAGCGATTACAGAAATCTCATATGGCAATTGGATTGAATTGGGAGCTGCGTGAAGGAAATTGGACCGAGCCGCAAATAGGAATTAATTATAACCTGGCAGCGGTGAGAGCCGAGGGTTCGAATACACGTATGCTGTACATTCACGCGTCGCCCGGTGCCACCTCTGGCTTCGTCCTGGCTGCGCGGGGCGCTGAGGGCTTCAGCACGGTGCGGTGAGGGGATGCAGCCGCCTCTGCCCCGCCGGCTCACGGCCGGGACGAGCTCATCGGCCCCCGGGCCGCCACGAGCGTGCGGGGGGGTCTGGGGGCTGCCCGCTCGCCCCCCGCAGCGCTACCCCGGTGCGGCCGCGGCACCCCCCGGGGCCAGCGCTGCCCGCGGCTCCCAGCCCCCCCTGCCCTGCCGCCTGGCAGCGGGCGCCGCTCTCTCCATCGCCATGGCAGTGCCGGACGAGCTCTTGGCAGCGCGGCCACCACGGGCCCCGGGCACTGCCCGCACCGCCGGGCGGATGCGGCCCCGCTCCCGGCTCCCGGCCCCGGCACCTACGGGGCGGCCGCCGGCCCACGAGGAACCTGCGGCGGGAGATGCGTCCCCCTGCCCGAAATGTGGGGGGAGAGCCAGGCTCTGCTGGCCCCCGGGGCAGCTCGTCCCTGCTAGGCACTGCGGGCCCGGCCCCCCTCAGCACCGGGTGCCCCCCCCCAGCTCCAGGCCCCCACCTGCACCCCACAGCGGAGCTGTAACGCTGGCAGAGGCTGCGGGCACCGCGTGGAGATCAGCCAGCGGCCCCAAATCGCTGTATCGATCGGTGCCTGTCTGCACTGATATTAAAGTGTTTGCCAGCAGCTGCTGGCGTTTAACGAATCCTCCCGTCTGCTTTGTTTATGCCATTTTTTTCCCTCCCACCTGGGCCCACTTGATGCTTTGGGCATGCTGCAAACATTTCAGAGGCAGCCTTTAAAACTCCAGCAGGCAGCTGGAAAAGAGGAGGTCACTAGAGACAGAGAGGAGAGGCCAGGAGAAATCCCTTGCACCGCAGAGCAGCCACGGTGCTTTCCTTTTCCCTTTGCCTCCCAGGGGATGCGTTCTCCCTGAGCACAGCCTCTGGGGCTTCGCCTGTCCCGCAGCTCTGCGTCTCCAGGTCCCGGGTCCGAGCCCCGTGCTCGTGTTCATCCCGGGCTCCCCCAGCCCACGTAGCCAGGGGAGGTGGGGAGCCCAAGGCGGCACCTCCTGTCTGCTCCCTGCCTTCCTGGGGCAGGATCCATCCCCCGGCCCCAGCTGCTTGTCAGGCTGCCAGCCTCAAAGCGCGAGAGCAAAGATCACCCGGAACAGCAAAATCACCCGAGCGTGAGCCGGTGGCACCGGCAGCGCTGCCAGCCCCGGGGACACCCCAGGGGCTGCTGCTCCCGTGCTGGCTCTCGTGAGGCCTCCCAGCGCCGCGGGGCCGAACGGAGCCGCGGCTCGGCCCTGCCGAGCGTCCGTGTCCGTGTCCCCGGGGTCGGAGGTGCCCGCTCTGCCTCAGGGACGGGTGGGACCCCGCGGGCAGCTCGCCTCTGGCTTTGTCTCTGGCCTGCCGCGGCTGCGAGGCTGTGCGGGATCCAAGTACCCTCCGTTCTCCTCCCGGTAGCGGCGGGAGCCTCTCCTCCCCGCCCCGCCGCAGGCGCGCTGCCATGAAGACGGATGCCTGCAATAAGACGAGGAGCGTGCGTGCCGCAGGGAGGCCGATGCTCGCCTGCAGCCGGGCCGTGCCCCGGGGGGGCTGCGCCGTGCCCCGCGCCTGCGGCCCCCCGGGACGGTGCCGGTCCCGCACCGGCAGCGCGGAGCCTGGGAGCGACCCCGGTGGGGCCGGGGCAGCGCCGCAGCCCCCGCAGCGGGACCGGGCGGCCGAGGGGTTGCCAAGCAACGGGAAGAAGCTTTGGGGTTTGGTTTTCTGTGTTTTGTGTTTTTTGTGTGTGGTTTTTTTGGTTGGTTGGTTGGGTTTTTTGACCCAGATGGTAAATCAGCAGCTGCATCGGAGCAGGGTGGGGGCTGCGGGGCTGCCCGGCGGCACCTGGGGCTCCCCCAGCCCCGACAGCACCCAAACACCTGCAGGAGAAAAGCGATCGCCGGGGCTCGGCTCAGCCTCACCCCGGCCAAGGGCCCAGAGCATCGGCCCCAGCACCCCCCTGCCCACCCCTGGGCCCCCCCTCGGCCCCCGGCAGCCTCCAGCACAGAGCCCGGAGCCCGATCCCAGCTCGGGGCCAGCCCCGGCTGCTGGAAGCCGCGTTTCTCTCCCTCACAACTCGATTACTAATTCAGAGCTAAATCTTCCCCCACAAGACGTCCCCCTGCGCCCCTCTGACTGTTTGCTTTGCATGTTGAATACTTTCCAGGATTTCTGGTGTTTTGAGGCTGACCCATCCACATCTAGCTCAGACTAACTTAATCAGCCGCCTTTTATTGCTGACTGCTGTAGCTTTTACACCTCTAGAAAAAGAACTACTTAAATTTCCTGGCACCTGCCATGCTCTTGCCGTGCTGCTTTCTCTGCTCTGTGGGGGCCGGAGGAGAGAGGGCGGATCTGTGTAGTGCTCCTATTCTTTATTTCTACTAAAAATGACAAATTATTAGAATGGTGGAAATTAGAAAAATGGCATTTAGGTAACAGACAAACCTCCCTCTTTTCTCTCACGGCCTCTGGTTAAAAGCAGATTTGGAGATGGAAGGCAGGGGAAAAAATAAGCAGGAAAGTCTGCTGGGCACACGCGGCTGGGCGGGGGGCTCCCCGAGGGGCAGCCCCGGCGCAGGGCGGGGAAGGGGCTGGGGGCTGCGCTGTGAAGGACACAGAGCAGGGCTGCGGAGCCACGAGCCCGGCACGGGGGCTTCCACCTCGGCGCTGCCATGGGGCTGGTGCCGGGACAGCCCCAGCGAAACAGTGCTGCGTGCCCAGCCCAGGCCGAGGGGCTCGGGGGGAGGCACGGCCGCGGGGAGAGAAGTGGCTGCCCCCGTGATACTGCCATCGGCACCCCCATGGCACGGGTGGGGACAAGAGTGGGGGCTCCCCATCGGCACATCCTCCCTGCGGGACTGCTCCCGCTGCTGCCCAGGCATGTTGGGGGGTCCCCAAAGCACCTGCGGCTCCACAGGGCAGAGCTGGTGGGGAGCGGCAGCGTCACAAGGAGAGGTCGCTGCTGCATGGCTGGGGCACTGCCGGGGCCCTGCCCTGCTTCCCCACCGCTCCCCGTCACCGGGGGCCTGGCACGGGCCCGAGGTGGTGCCGGCGGCTCAGCCCTGGAACCGCCCAGCAGCTGCAAACATGGAAAGCAAGGGAACACCAGGAGCTGGGGTACCACCCGCATCTGGTTTAGAAATACCTTTATTGCACTAAAAAGGGGAAGTCATCTGTAAACAAACATTCCATTCAGGTATTAATATATTTTTTTCACTCCAGAAAATGCGTCATTAAATCCAGCCACAGAAATATCAAAGCAGGAACATTAGAAAAGAGCTACAGGGAGGAAGGACCCCGCCGTGCCACACTCCTGGCCCCACATCCACCCACCTGGCACGGCAATGCGCGGCGCACCCCGGGGCTCAGCACCACGCTCTGCTGGCTCTGGCGAGGCAGCCCCGCGACAGGCAAGGGGGATGGCACCAGCCACCGGGCCCTTGGGTCTCCCCCTGGGGCCAGCCCCAAGCCGAGGAGCAGTCCTGGGCCCTGCTCTCAGCCTCCCCCCTCCCCAGAGCCAAAGGCCCACAGCACAGCTCTGCCGAGGGGGGGGCTGTGGCACCCCCCAGCCCTTCATGGGCACCAAAACCTTCGCACTGGTCCTGTCCCCAGCCCCCGGGTGCCCCGTGCCCCCAGCAGTGCCTCACGGTGCCCTGGGGTCCCCACCGGCCCCGGTGCAGGAGGTTCCCCCCAGGTCCCATCCCAGCCCTCACAGCCCCCTGCTCGCCCCCCGGCTGAGCCCAGGCCCCGCGGGGCAGGAGGGAGGGTGGGGGCAGGCGCCCCTTGGGCGGCGCTGGGGTAGGAAGCAGCAGGTGGGAAATCCCCTGCGACAGGACTGCTCCTGCTCCTCACGTCCTGCACGGTTTGTTTTCATCCACAAGCTCGATAAACAGCCACGGTCACCCCAAATCCCCCCGACATGCAAACATCACGCTATCAGAACCATGCCTCGCGTACCTGGAACATATTTACAGACAGAAGTAAAACACGCTGGGAAAGATCAGCCTCAGATATAAATAGCCAACACTGAAATCTGCCATCTGCTGCAAAGGACAAGGAAGGAACATCAACCGCCACCGACAGAGGTTAACACAGAGGGACACATGTGTGCGTGTGTCCACGCGTGCTGGGACGGGGCAGAGGAGCGCTGCTATTTCTGCTCCCTTCCACGAAAACATGCAGGGACCCAATGCGATAGGCAACACCACACCAACAACAACGAGGTGGCTGTTTTACCCACCCGCAGAAACCCCAACCTGCCTTTCCCCCTCCCAGTGTCTCCGGCTGGGTGGGACAGGACGGGGTGGGGGCAGCGGTGGGGGTGCCCACTCCCCCAGGGAGAGCTGCAGAGCCAGCACGGACGCTTCTGGGTCCCCCCAGGGCTGCATCTCCCCCTGCCGGGGGGGTGCAGACACTCACAAGCCCCCAAGAACCCACAGGTGGGTGGGCAGCAAAGGGGAAGGGAGCCTGTGCCTCCGCCTGCCGCCCTTCCCCAGTGCCACCCGGGTGCACAGACACCGGTGCTCAGCGTCTGCTGGGACACCGGCCCAGTACCCGTGCCCACCCGTGTGCCCGGGGCGGGAGGTGCTGGGACCCCCCCCCCCCGCAGCAGCGCCAGCCCCTGGCAGCCCCTGCCTGGGTTTGGGCAGACCCAAATGCCCCTAAAGCTCCTGGAGCTGTCACCCACGGGGGGGTCAGCAGCGGACGGCATCGCTCAAGGCAGGGAGGCATCCCCTGAGGCTGCGGGTGTTGGGCAGAGACAACCCGCGTGCCCTGCGCAGGCCCGGGAAGGGGCCAGGAAAGGCTCAGAAAGACCACGGGCCCCAGTCAGCCCCTGGGCTGCCTCCCAGGGCCCCCAGACTGGTTCTTGGGTCACCTCTGCAGTATTTTCCCTGCAGTCTCCAAGACTACAAACTTGACTTTTAAATTAAAGTCGAGATCCACGCCATCACCTCGCTCTGGGAGCTGAGGGAAGTGGCAATGAGTACGCTACAGGGATCTACCCACCTCCAACCTGCGTGCTGGCCAGCTGGAGACCGCAGAACCCAGGCAGGGAAGAGCCCAGCAGGTGACATCCATCCTTCCCGACGGGGACAGGGCCGGTGGCTCCCGCTGGGCACCAGGAGCCGCAGCCCCGGGCGCGGAGCTGGGAGGGGACAGAGGGGAGAGGCTGCGGCTGCCGCGGGAGGGCTGACGCTGGCAGCGCCCCATGGTGGGACCGCTCCCGGGGACCCGGCCCTCCGTACCCGAGACCCGCCACGACCCCGGCCCTCCTCTGGGGGGGCCCCTCTGAACCCTCCTCCAGAGGGGCCAGTGCTGGCCCCAGCCCTCCCACGCCCCAGCCCCATGGGCGAGCTCCCTCCGGGGCTGCCTACAGGCCGGCCAGGAGGGTGGTGAGCGGGAGCTCCTTCTCGCCCAGCAGCGTGTCCCGCTTCAGGCTGCTGCCCTTGTTGACCACCTTCAGCTTCAGGGACAGCTTCCTGACATGGCCAGGGCCCAGCCCATCGAAGAAGAAGTCCTCGTTGAAGCTGGGGTTGCGGCTGTTCTTGACGATGGTGCTGCGCTGCTTCTGCAGCTTCCCGGGGTTGAGGCACAGCGAGACGCAGCAGTTGATGCTGCGCACGTCGACCAGGGCATCGTAGAGGTCCTCGGCGGAGACGAGCCGCACGCGGAGCCGGGCATTGGAGGGGTCGTAGTCGGCGGCCAGGCGCAGGCTGCCGCCCCGGCTGAGGCGCAGGCTGTGCTCGCGGTGTCGGCCCTGCGGCAGGTCTGGGGCTGCCGGCGGCTGCCCCCCTGCCGGGGCGCTCCTGGCACGGCGCTGGGCGCTGGGGCTGGTGTCGGCGGAGCTGTCGTCGGTGGACAGCGAGCTGTTGCGGGCCACCGAGTGCTTCAGCTTGATGACCTTGGACTGGCTCTCCTGGCTGAAGATCTTCAGCAGGGAGACGGAGCGGGAGAGCAGCGGGGAGCCAAAGGGCGAGGACTCGGCCGAGGAGCACGTGTCGCTCTCGCCGCCGCTGAAGTAGCGGCCGGGGTGCATGAGGGCTGCCCCCAGGTCGGCGGGCGCCCGGGACCCACTCTCACCATTGAGCTTGGCCCTGCGCTGGGCGCTGGGGGAGGTGGCCGGCGAGGGGCAGAGGCTGCTGTGCTCACTGTGGAAGAGCGATTCTTTGCGCCGCGTGTGGGGGCTCTCCACCAGCGTGGCGAAGCCGTAGGAGGTCTGTGCCTTGGGCACGTAGGGCAGCGACATGGCCGTCTGCGCCTGCGGGTCCGCGTTGGTGCCGAAGCCCCCCTCAGCCGTCCAGTCCTCGGCGCTCTCGATCTGGATGATGTGCCGGCCGGTCGCCTTCGGCCGGGGCCGGCTGGGCGGCCGGGGGCTGCGCGGGGGCTTGCGCCCCGCCAGGTCCTGCTCTGAGGCGGAGGGACCCAGGGCTGGTGGCGCAGGGGGCTCGGAGCCCTCGGCCTCAGCAGGCGCCGCGCTCAGCTTGGGCGGGATGAAGAAGTCGGGGATCTTGTCGGGGGTGAGGACGTTGCTGTAGCGGGAACCCCGCGGGGACTCCTCGGGCCCCGCGCCCCGGGAGCCGCCGTTCTCCGCCACGCCGCGCAGCCGCTCCAGGAGCCACATGTCGCCGCCGGGTGCGGGGCTGGAAGAGACCCGATGGGAAGCGCCGTCACCGGGGGCCGGGCACCGGCACGCCGGGAGCCGCCAGCCCGGTGCGCGCCGGGGACGAGGCTGGGGAAGGATCCGGCCGCACCGGGGGCACCGGGACCCGCCAGTCCCAGGGGAGGAACGGGGACGAGAGGGCCGGGGGGGAACCGGCCGCGCCGCGGAACACCGCGCCCGGCGCCCGGCAGCCCGGGGGTGGGGACGGGGATGGGGAGGGAGCCGCCGCGCCGACGGGCACCGGGACGCACCGGGACGCACCGGGACCCGCCGGACCCCGCAGCGCACGGCGGAGCCGCCGGGACGGGACGGGACGGGACGGGACGGGACGGGACGGGACGGGACGGGACACCCGCCCCACCGGGAAGTTGCCGTTCACCGTTACCGGAGCCGCCGCACCTGGACCGGAGCCGCCGCCGCCGCCGCAGCCCGCCGGGCGCGGACGCGCTTTTATAGGGCCGGGGCGGCCCCGCGCTCCCCGCCGCGCCGCCGCCGTATTCCTCCGAGCGCGGCGCCCCCGCTTTTCCCCGCGCCGCGCCGGGCCCCCCCGGGCCGCTGCGCGGGGCCGCGGCGGGCAGGGGTCAGCCCGCAGGGGGCGGGCGGCGGGGCCGACCCGGGACCGGTCCCCACTCCGGCCCCCGGCCGCCTCCGGTCCGGGGAGCGGGACCCCCAGCGGCCCGGCCGCCGGGACCCTCTCGCCGTGTGCCCGCGGGGACGTCGGGACCGGGGCGGGACCCCCGGAACCCCCCGGCAGCAGCGCCGGGAGCGGAGCGCAGCAGCCCCGCCGTGCCCCCGGCTCCCCTCCGCCCTGGGCCGAGCCAGGAGCCCCCCGCGGACGGAGCCCCCCGGCGGCGCCGCGCGCTCCCCCCCCGAGCTCTCGAGCTCGTCGAAGCGCCGAACAAAGCCAAGAGCTCTCCAGGGAGCTCAGAGCTCAAGGACCCGCTGAGAGCATCAAGTGCTTCAATGCCGTGGGGGGAGGCGCAGGGGAGGCAGCGCCGCACCGCTCGCGTTTGGCTGGCACCTGGCGGGGGGGCGCTGGGCAGGACGCGGCCTGGTGGTGCTGGGGGCGCCGGGGGCGACAGAAACGTCAGGGGAGGCAGGGAGCATCGCTGCGGGCCCAGAGCAGCCGAGCGGGCGGGCGACCTTCAGACCACGGTGACCAGCCCCAGAACGGGCACCCCGTGGATTTGTAGCCTTGGGGACGGCGGTGCTCCAGGCAGGACGGGGACAGCGTTTGTTCCTCCCGGCTGCCTGCCCCGGGGTGCCGCCAGGCTGCGGGGAAGGCTCCGTTCTCCTCGCGAACAGCCCACGGCAGCAAAGGGCTCGATGTAATCACCAGAAACGAAGGCCCGGCTTGGTGATCTCACTCAGTGCAGGTTGCTGCAGCCAAGCACTGTGCGAGAGGTGGGAGGTCTCGGCTCCCTCCGCATCCTGCCTCCGAGCTGATGAAAAGAGAAGGATGCGCCGAGCCCAGCAAGGGCCGGCAGCCTGCTCTGGCTGCACCTGGGAGAGGCAGGGAGGGAGAAGGTGCCCCGGGGCTGGGAGAACAGCCGTCCCCTCCCTGGCTGCTCTCCGCTTTCTGCACTGCCCGGTGTCTCTGCTGGACCCTCCGCCCCCATGCGAGGCCTCTCCCAGCACCCCGGGGGTGCTCCCTGCAGGGCAGGCACCGCAGCTTCAGGGCTCCTCGGGGCATCGCCCTGCCCGGTGGGGAGCAGTGGCACTGGCAAAGCGCAGGCCTTCACCTGAGGATGGGGAGCTCGGCACAAATCTGGGAGAAGCCGCAGGGATGTGGCAAGCAGGGTGTGGGGGTGCAGGAGTGGGGCTGGGCTGAGACATCTCACTGAGGAGGGGGGGCGGCAGCGTTACGGCTGGACCAGGGGTTGGCACTGCACGGCGTCCAGTCCAGGGTCTGGCTGGGGAGCAGAGGGTGGAGAAAGACAGGGAGAGGATGAGGAAGCTCAAGGGAAAGGGAGATGGTGAACAAAGGCTGGTGTTTACCTTTACTCCACCCATGTGCAACAGGAGGTAAATAAGGTGCAGAAATGGTTGAGTTCCCCGGAGATAACAAAGAGCGCTGGAGCTGGGCCAGCCCTGCCCGCACACTTGGCTCGGGGCCAGAGGTCCCTGGGGTGCGGAGGGGGAGCAGGGTGCTGAGCTGCTGCGCTGAGCTCGCCTGGTCCTGGTGCGGGGCTGGGGCAAGAGCAGGGCAGCAGCGATGGGCAAAGCCACGGAGAGCTCGAGCGCCCCGGGTCTCAGCGGAGGGGCAGCGGGAGGGCCCCGTGCGCACGGCAGGAGCTGGCACCGGGGCACGCGGCGGGGATGTGAGCTGTGCCTGGGCACCCGTGCTGGCAGCCAGCCCTGCTCCGGTACAGGGCTCGGGTCCAGCGCTCGCTTCCAGCGCTGCGGTGCCACAGCCACTGTGCGCAGAGGGAGGTGCCAGCCCACGACCAGAAGTGGGCAGAGAACAAACGCTTGCAGGCCAGGAGAAAACAATTTTTCAGTGCCTCCAAAGCAAGCTCTGGACCGCCAGGCAGCACTGCGCAGAGCAAGGCTGGACAGGGACCCTTTCCCCTCCTGCCTCCTCCGTGGGGCTGGAACAATGCGGCTCCCTGCGGCTGCAGGCGGTGGGGGAGCCGCGGGGTCCCATCTCGGGTTCCAGAGCTGCCTTCCCCGAGCAGCGTGACGGGGGTCACAGGGAGAGGCGAGGGTTGGTGAGGCGGGCGGGGGTCCCTCGGGCAGGGCTGGAGGGTGCTGGAGGCGAGCGGCATCCAGCAAGGCCTGGGCACGGCGCAGCGGGTGAGGGATGTCCGGCTGGGGACAGCGGCAGGGGCTGGGGACAGACAGGGCTGGGGACGCGCCTGGCGGAGCCGACAGTGTGCTACCATCTGCTGGAGGCTGGGAAGCAGAGCCCCGTGTCCCCCCCCCAGCTGCGGGGAGCCCCCAGGGACAGCAGCAAGGCCCCGGCCCCCCCGGCCCAGCCCAGCAGCGGGGCTGCTCCGAGGGTGCAGAGCGCACAGAAAGAAATTCAATTTCAGCTGCGGCCCTCCCGGGAACTGGTGCTCCAATTGCATTATTCATGTCCATACGTAACTCAATAAAGGCCTCATACTTAATTGTTTTCTGTTTCAAGAGCACTGCCGCTGCGTGGCTCCCAGCCCACCTCCCCACACCGCGGGTACTGCCTCTGTGCCGGGGCTGGGGGCCTCGGGGGGCCGTGCACCGCCTGCGGTGCGGTGATCGGTCTGGACAAACTCCATCAAGGTGGGTAAACACCCCCAAAAACACCGTGCCAGCCCTGCCAGTGCCTCCTCACAGCCCCTCTGGTAGCCGAAAGGCCGGGTGCGGAGCGGCGGCAGCTGGTGCGAGGCGCAGGCTTGTTCTTCGCAGCAGAGAAGCAAGCAGGGGCTCTCGCTGCCTTTTCCTGCCTCTGCTATTGAGGGAACAGTGCAATTATCTTTGCAGACGCATTACTACATGACAAAAAATAGCAGCCGAGATGGAAGCGCTGCGTCCCTGTAGATATTCGACTATCAATGGAAAATTACACATTCATTACCAGGCTTTATTTAGGCGCTGACTTTATTCATTGACTCACCCAGCACCCAGCCGGCCCCTCAGCCGGAGGACGTCCCCCGAGGGGTGACCCTGCTCCCCTGGGGCCACCAGCTCCAGCGCTGGGCAGAGCGAGCGGAGGCGCCCGCTGGGGCCCCGTGGACGTCGGTGCTGGAGCCGGCCCAGAGCTCAGCTGGGAGCCCGCTGCGGCCCCGCTGTGCCCAGGGTTTGCGGCCAGAGCCCCACCGGGGCTGGGGCTCCGTGGCCGTGGGGGACCCGACCCCCCCGGCAGCCCTGCCCTGCCACTGGCTCCGAAAGCCTCTCGTGCCTCCCGCAGCCCTTGGGCTCCAGCAGGGCTCCTGGTGCCTTTGCCAATCCCAGCCAAAAGCCTTTTTGTCTCCCAGCCACGCGGCGCAGCCGGGAGCTGTGGTCAGGCCCTGACTGCCGGGGGGGCCATCAGCGGCTGGTGAGCGGCGGCTCAGGGCTGCTGCGAGGCCTCCCCAGGCAGCTCAGCCCCCCAGGATCCCCCACCCCCGCACCCCAGCCCTGGAAGCACACCCCGGGGCTCGGAGGCAACGCGTGCCCGCGGGCGGCTTGTGGGTGCAGGGTGCGGCCACCGAGGTGCGACCGGCCGGGAGCTGGCGGTGATGGAGGAGCTGCCCTGGCACCCGCTGTGTCCCCGTCTCTGTCCCTGCTGGGCACAGGAGCCAGCATCCTGCAGCCCCGTCCCCTGCCAGCTCTGTGCCTGGGGGCAGCACGAACAGCCGGGGCCTTGCTCATTTCCAGGTTTAATTAGAAACTTATCCCAAACAACAAACCCCAGAGACGCCAGAGGAGGGACCGTGAATGCCATAAAAACCTGCCAAAGCCCCACCTGGGGGGTCCCAGGGCTGGGGCCGCCTCTCCCCCCGCCACCCCAGCATCTCAGGCTCGGCTCTGCCCCGCAGCAACTCGGTCCTGCCCCCCCCGGGGGCTGTGCAGGGCTGCAGGGGCTCCGTGGGTGCTGCGGCGTGGCCGCTCCTGGTGAGAAGGCGACTGGAAGCGTGAGACCCACAGGAAAATCCAGCAGCGCCGGCTCCAAGAGGTGCTTGTGCCCAGCCCCGCCAGGCAGAGCCCAACAGGGACACAGTCCCGACGGGTGGGGGCACCCCAATGTCCTTCCAGAGTGGGGACCGAGGCAGGACTTGGGTCCTGAGCAGCAGTGCTGGCGAGAGGCATTGCTCTCCACGCGGGGGCCACTGCCCCAGCAGCCCCTCGCATACCTGCATGCACACACACACACGTGCACACGCTCACACACACGTGCACACGCTCACACACACGTGCACGCATGCACACACACGTGCACGCATGCACACACACACACACACAGCCTGCTCGCCCCATCTCACCCCAGAAGCCCAGGGACGAGGCTCCCAGCAGCAGCCACCCCCCTCTGCTCCACGTCCCTTGCGCCAGGACGCCGCCAGCTGCGGGGCGCTGGGCTGGGGGTGTCAGGGGCGGGGGGCACGTGGGCAGGGCAGGGCTGGCACTGCCTGGCCCAGGGCCGGGGCAGTCCCCCGGGCAGAACCGACTGCTTCACCCCAGCACGTCCCTGCGCTGTCCCCAGCCGCTGAGCGCAATAAATGTCCGGGTGTCCGCGGGGCAAGGGGCCCCGTGCGGATGATGGAGGGGAGGTGGCGGGGATGGGGGGACGAGGGTGGGACAGTGGGGCCCTTGGAGGTGGGCACCACGAGGCCCCTGAAGACAGGCACGAGCAGAGGAGGGGGTGCAGAAGAGCCTTGGCTTTGCCCCGGGCTGGGACGAGTCTGGCGCCAGGGGGCCGGGCCGAGGGCTCACGTACCCCCCAGCATCACTGCTTCCTGCGGACAACCTGGCGGAGGTGCAGCTCACTCTCTGCGGCCACGATGGGCTGCTCGTTCTGCCGGTGGTGGCTGATGAGGTGGCTGATGCTCTCAAAGAGCACGTCCTTGGTCCTCACCTGGGGCCGGGGCAGAGCAGCCCTGAAGCCCCAGGCAGCTGCCCCCCACCCCATCGCCCCCGTCCCGGTCCCCCTGCCCTTACCACGCCCTCGGGATCCACCAGCAGCAGGTGCTTGGGCTGCCCGCAGTGCATGCCCGTCAGGACGTACTGCCCCGGGTTGGTGATGCTGTCCCGCACCAGGAAATCCCCGTCCATCTGCAGGAGCTTCTCGGCGTCCCGACGGCTCATCTTCCCGTGGTACCACGGCTCCCGCCTCAGCTGCTCCTCCGTGGGGGCGATGGGAGCTTTCCGCGTGGGGGGGCTCGGCCACTGGTCCTCAATCGGGGGGCTGCTGCCGCCCCCTGCTATGCACTCGTGGAGCTTCAGGGCGTCTTCAAAAGGCCCTGCAGGAGCCAGGATGGGGCCGTCGGGGCCGTCACCACTCTGGGACATGATGCCAGGCCCCAGCATGGCGCCCGGCCCCAGCCCGCCAGCTTACTCATATCAAAGAGGTCCTTTTTGGGACTCTCCTCCAGTGCTCTGCAAGCGGTGTCTGGCTCCCGCGTGTCCAGGCTCTGTGTGTTCACGTACATGTGCTCCTCGTAGTCCCGCGGCCCCAGGGGGTGCCCGTCCGCCTGCAGGTACCCGTCGCAGGGCTGGCCTGCGGGGACCGGGCATCACCGCCGGGCACAGCAGGGTCCCCTCTGCAGCCCCCACGGGACCCCGCCTGCCCCGACGTCCCCAGCACCCTCCTGCGGCCACAGCCCCCCGCGGCGGTACCCACCCTGGCTCTCCAGGTCCCAGGGCGGTCCCGGCTGGCTGCTCTGCTCTCTCCTGGGTGCTAAACCGCCCTGGGGAGAGGAGACAGCGAGGGCATCGGGGGGGCCACCCCCGGCCCCTCACCGCAGGGCCGGCAGCGGCCCTGAGGCTCACCTGGCTGGCAGGGCTGGAGCTGGGGGGCTGGACGCGGACATGGCCCAGGAGCGTGCTGTGCCGGAGCCGGGAGTCGATGAGCCCCCCCGGGGGTGGCTCCTTGCCCGGGATGCTGTTGTAGTAGTCGTGCTCACCCGCCTCGTCGTCCTCCCCCCACGCCGACTCCTCCATCCCCAGCACCCTGCACAGGACGTGGCGGGAGCAGAGGCAGCTTGGGGACACCCTGCCCAGCCCGGCCCCGCTCCTGGCAAGGACGGGGACGCCCAGCCCGGCCCCGGCGCCCAGGCCAGCCACAGCCCTACCTGTCTGGGGGCACCACCACCTTGGGGGGGCTGTGCAGGTACTGCTTGAAGCGCAGCTCGAAGGCCTGTCCCACCGTGTTGATGACGCTCTGTGCCAGCCCGTCGCAGCACTCCAGGATGTGGCAAGCTGCGGACAGACGGACAGACGGACGGATTGAGGCTTCTCCCGTGCCCCCAGCAGCTCCTCGGATAGCCCCAAGCTGCCCCTCACCCCCCACTGAGGGACACCGCCCCCAGCCCAGCTCATCCCTCCTCCGTGCCCCAGGGGCCAGCGTCACCTCTCTGGTTGATGGGGTCCTTGGCGACGTAGGCAACGTAGTCCGTGGTGTCCTGGGGGCACAGAGGGTGCTCAGGGCCTGCGCCCCCTTGCTGCATGGCGAGTGGGGCCAGGGCTACCGGGGGGCCTCAGCCCCACGGACCGGGTTGCCCCCCCGTTTCGGCTCAGGGCAGCCCCATGTCCCCGCTCCCCAAGCAGGGAGCCGAGGGGGGCTGTGGCAAGAGAGCCTCACCGTGTCCCCGCCGGAGGCGAAGGAGATGGACTGCATGTGGTGGTTGGCAATGATCTGTGGGCACGGCCGCCGTGGGGTTACTGGGGGGGCTGCCTGCCCCCGCTTGGCAGCAGGAGCTGAGGCTGGAGGCAGAGGGCTGGGATGGGGCCGGAGGCCGCGTCCCCTGTGCCCGGCTCTCACCTGGCGCGTGGTGGGGATCATGAGGTTCAGGCCATCAACGGAGATGTTGACGGCGATGCTCATGCCTGCGAAGCGGAGGTTGCTCTTGCCCAGGATGGAGAAGAGGGCTTTGTTGGGAGCCTGCGGGGGAGAGGAGGGTGGGGGCAATGCAGCCCCCCAGGACCAGGCTTCCCGGGGTGGAGGAGGCAGAGGGGGTGCCCGAGAGACCCCAGGCTCTGCGCTGCGATCAGAGCCAGCAGCCCAGCACCCTGCCCGCAGCCCTGGCCCTGGGCGAGCAGAGAAGGATGGGCCCGGGAGGAGACTCACCTTCTTCTTCCAGATGCCCTTCACGCCCGGCACTGCCTCGTACAGTCTGTTGATGGCTTCCCTGCAAGCCCCGAGTCCCGCAGCGTTACCGCTGCAGACCCCAGCCCCTTCCCAGCTGCCTCCCCTCCCCACAGCTCTGGGGACCACCAGTCCCAGGCTCCTGCAGCATCCCCCAGCCTCCCCTGGTGTCATGGGGCTGTCGGTTCGTCCTCCCAGCTGGGGCCACCTCCCTTCTCCTCTTTCCGCCCATCGATCTGCGGCAGAGCCCTTTGCCGCATCGCTGCCCCTGGCCCAGCGTGAGGCATGCAGGGCCCCCCAGCCTCGGCCCAGTCCCCCTGTCTCCACAGGGCCCGGGCGGGGGCAGCAGCGGGGCCCCACCTGGTGACCTGTGTCCGGGTATTGAAGTCGAGGGACCTCATGGAGCGTAGCACCTCGATGCACCCCATGTACTGCAGGGAGGGAGGGAGGGAGGTCAGGGCAGTCTCTGGCTGCCGTCACCAGCCCCGTGCAGGCGAGGGAGAGGAGAGCAGAGGAGCTGGGAGCCAGGGACAAGGCCCCCGTCGGCCCCAGCCCCAGGGTTCTCATGCACAGCGCCGTTTCGCCCCCCACCCCAAAACGTCCAGCTGCCACACTGCGTGCCCAGACCCCACGCTGAGACCCAGCAAACTCATCCGGGTGCCAGGGCTCCAACTGCCCCGACAGGGGCTGATGGCAGCCATGTCCCGGGGCAGGCCCCCCCTGGCCTGGAAAGCCCCCAGCCTGACCCGGCCCCGTGTCATCCTTCACAAGCCATGCCAGACAGTGCGGGCAGCGTGACGGGGCTGCTACGTGACGGCAGAAGGGGCCGCGGGCTGTGCGGGCGCGTCCGCTGCCAGCCCAGGCATCCCTCCGCAGAGCCGCTGGGTCAGGGCACCCCCACGACGCTGCCCCATCACCCCGGCCCCCTGCAGCTTTGTACAGGAGGGGGTGGCTGCCAGGGTCCCACCCCGTGCCCACAGAGCTGAGCCTCTGGATGGGGGAAACTGAGGCTCAGCAGAGCCATGGGGCGGCCGCCCTGGACAAGGGCGGAGGATCCCCGGCTCTGCCCTCAGCCCAGCCTTGTGCAGCGCGCCTGGTCCAGAGCCAGGCTTGCAGCTGCAGCCAAGGCTGCCGGAGGCCTCTGGGCCCCCCGAGCGTTTCCAGGGCCCCGCGCTGAGGATGGAGGCCGGGGGGAGGCCGGAGGGAGGCCGGGCCACGGGGTCCCGCCGGGCATCGGGGTCCCGCCGGGCATCGGGGTCCCGCCGGGCATCGCCCAGGTCGCGGGACGCCGGCCGCGGGGGAGCGGCACCGCGGGGCTCCAGGGGTCCCCCGGGACGGGCATCGCGGGACGCGTGCCCTGGGTGCCCGGGGGCGAGGGGGGGCTCCCGGGAGCCCCCGGGGCGGAGCGGGGCCGGCGGCACTTACCCTGACGATGTAGGAGACGCCGGGCCCCAGCACCCGCTCGTCGGGGTGCAGCCAGCCCTGCGCCGGCTTGCTGATGAAGCTGCCCTTGCGGTTCCACTCCTCGCCGCCCGGCCGGGCCCCCTCCGCCCGCGCCGCCTTCCTGGCGGCCCCGGCCCCGCCGCGCAGCCGGCTCAGCCCCGGCAGCGAGCAGGGCGCCGAGCAGCCGGGCTCGCAGGCGCCCAGCACCGCCGCCAGGCTGGACGGGGCCCCCCCGGGCTCCGCGGCGCCCCCCGGCCGGGCCGGCGAGAGCTCCTTGCTGGAGCCCGAGGGGCTGCGGCTGAGGAAGCCGCCGGGGCCGGGGAACTTCCACTGGGGCATCCTGGGCAGCAGCATGCAGAACGTGGTGCCGGCCTCCGGCTCCTCGCCCGCCGCCGGGCACGGCTGCGCCAGCCCCGGGGCGGGAGCCGGCACCGGCACCGGCACCGGGGCCGGGGCCGGCATGGGGGCGGCCCTCAGCGGCTCGTCGCGGAACCGGTCATACTTGGGCTCGGGGAGCATGCCCTGCCCCGCACCGCCCGGCGCTCCGCCGCCGCCGCCGCCGCCGCCGCCCGGGGCGAGCGCCCCGCTCCGCTCCGCGCCGCCGCCGCCCGCCCCCCGCCCGCTCCCCCGGGGCCGCCAAGCGCTGATGTCATGGAGCGAGCGCTCCGCCGCCCGCCCCCGGCCCCCCCGAGCATCCCCCAGCATCCCCGCCTCCCGCCCGCCCCTGCAGCCCCCGCCCGCCCCGCTCCGGCCCCCCCCGCGTTCCCCCCCCCCCGCGCCCCTCCGCGGTGGGACCCCCAAAACGGGCAGGGGTCGTCCCCGCGCCCGGTCCCGCTTGGGGCCGGCCGGGCTCTTCCCTGCACGGCCCAGGGCGCCCGTGCCGGCCGACAGAGCCCCAGGCACGGCTTCGTGCTGGGGGGGCACCCCGTGTCGGGGGCACCCCGACCCCGCTGGCTGCAGCCCCCTGGGCTCGCAGGGCAGCCGCTGCCACCACCGGCCCCGCCGGGTCCCGGCCTCACCGCGGGGTGTGCGGGGCAGGGGAGGGACGCACGGCTCACGCGTGGCAATCAGCTTGAGCGGTGAGCAGGAGACTTCCGGAAAGGGCCAGCAGCCCCCAGCCGATGCCTTCGGCTGCAACAGGGACATTTTGTCCATTTTTCTACATCTTCATCATCAGGAAGCGTCTGCGGGGCGCCTGGGGCTGCCTGGGGGGTGGGGGGCTGCGGGAGGCTTTGCTGCACAATGGGGCTGGCCTATTTCTGCGCCTCCCAACCCAGTGGTCTTATTCACTCTGATTTTGTCTGCCTCCAAAGCCAGGTCTGGCTCCCGCTTGTTTATATCTGTCTGGAGGGCTCAGGCAGTAAAAAGCACAATCATTTTCTTGCTTCTCTGCCAGTATCTGCAGCAAGCAGGGAAAGAGAGAGAGAGAGAAAAAAAAAATCTTAAAGGGACTTTCTGACCTCAGAACAATCAAGTAACACTCCCCTCCTCCAGCCTTGAGGCTGCTGCTTTTTTTCCAGGGATTCAAAGGACTCAGACCTCTTGTCGAGCCTGGCATCAGCCCACGACATCCACCCACAGCAGAGGCAGAGGGACACGAGCCCCGTCTACACGAGGCAGCGGGGCACTGCGCCATGCCGGGGGCTCTCAGCATGACTCTCGTACGCCGGGGACCGAGCCCAGAGCCGCCTCTTTGCTTCGAGAGCACCCTCGGCTGCCGTTTTTTCTCCTCTGCCTTTCCATTTGCACGGCTGGAAAGTTCCTTTGCTGCGGATGCCGCCCGCCTGCTCCAGCCTAGGGCATGGGGCCGTGGGGGTCCTCAGCCCCCACCTGCAGCTGCTTGGCTGCCTCTGTGCCCCGGGGGCTTCACGTGCGTGCAGCCCACCCCAGCCCACCCCAGCCAGGCCGTAACGCCCAGCTCCGGCCCCACGGCCCCGTGTTCCCGCTGGGCCTCTCGAGGGTGAGCTCCGACCCGCTTCGCCTGTGCGGGATGCTCTGCGGCAGAGGGGGCCCGGCGGCGGCCCTGCCCTCGGCCCTGCACAAACACAACCCGAGCCTCCCCTGGGGCCTGCAGTGCCCTGGGCAACGCGCGGCCGCCTTTGTCTTGCCTCCTCCTTGCTGTCTCCTGCTCCCTGGCAGGTGATGGGGTGAAAGCCAGTAATTGCTCTAAGTGCAATCAATAAATCAAGGTAATAGAATTACATTTGCTGTTGCCATATTAGGAACCGCTTCTCTTCTCTCAGCCTCTCTCCGCCCTCCTTGTTTTTGTTTTTAAACTGCTGCACAGCGCTGCAACAAGCTGGGCTCCTGCGTGCTCCCGGGGTGGCTCCAGCCCGGACCCAGCAGGGCTCGGTCCCCACAGACCCTGCCCGGGGCGGGCGGCTCCTGGCACACGCGAGGTCCTGTGAAGGTCACCAGCATTTTACCACACACCCCGTGCAGAGTGCTGTGGGGATGGGGGGAGCGTGGGGGGCACGCCAGCCTGGTGCTGCAGCTGTGGAGGAACAATTGCCCCACAGCACTGCGGCCGGGCCCTGGGGCTTGGAGCTGCCGCACCGCAGCCAGCACGGCCCCACGCAGCCAGCACGGCCCCACACAGCCAACATGGCCCCACAGCCCCCCCATGCAGCCAGCACAGCCCCCACAGCCCCCACACGGCTGCAGCCCGCGGGAGCTCAGGCTGCTCCCCTCTCCTGTGCAGGTCCCCGGTGGCCAGGGGATTATTTTCATCTCATTTGCAGCTGGTCTCAGGCTCTGGGGAGTTAGCTTTGCATCAAGGGCTTTCCCTCAGGCTGCTTTTAATCATTACTTGAAGGCAAGCCTCCAGGAGCCAAGATTGGATCATAGCCTCATGCTGGCACAAGGGAGCATCTCGTCACCCCACAACCCTGCGGGGAGGGTCCTGCCCTGCCTTGGGGCCCCCCAGGCTGCCCTGGCCACCACGTCCAGCGCTGGGGACAAGCCCTGGGGGACATGCCAGGGCTCTGAGCAGGCAGGGCTGATTTCCACCTCTCAGAGGATGTGGCTGCAGCCTTTGTGTCATGGCAGAGCTGCTGGGCAAGTGCCCTGAGAGCGCCTGCAGGGCCGTGCTTCTGCCCCGCACCGCTCCCGCGGCCCCAGAACAGGAGCGGTGCAGGGGTGAGTGGGAGGAGCAGTGCTGGCGCCCCGCTCTGCCACTGCCTGCAATTTGCATAACTTTTCTGAGCTGTGCCTAATTAATCTCCTTACACCTCTGGCACCGCATTATGGGAATCGACATAAAGCACTCTCCAATCCATGAAGGATTAATTAGGAGAGGAGGACACGTGCGCACACAGCCGAACATGCAAGCGGCATTGCTGATCCTTGGCAGCACCGAGCCCAGGGCTGCGGCTGCCGCTGTCTCCCCGGCGGCGGGCTCGGGGTGAGAGGGGCTGGCACCCTGCCCGGCAGCGCCCAGCTGCCGCCATCCCCTCAATGTGCGGCGAGGGCAGATCCAGCGGCATGGCAGTGCTGGAGCGAGTGCCCGGGATCCGTGGTGGCACCCACCTGCGCGGCGGGCAGGGCCCCTGCGTGGGGTTGTTCTGTGGCGTGCACCGGGCACACAGAGGGCGAGGAGCAGGCAGCCCCATGTTTCCCCACCCCAGGAGGGGTGCAAGCGCCAAGCACGCGGTTCCGAGGGCTGCGTGCACGGGACACGGAGCGGGGCTGGGCGTGCTCAGGGACGGGTCTGCAGCCCCGCAGGGCAACGAGCCACGGGCATGGGCTGGGCCTGCACAGCACGGACAGCACGGGCACGAGGGGCACACGGCCGGGGGCCCTGGGCAGGGCCAGAGCCGTGCAGGGCTGGTGTGTGTCGGGCACGGTGTGTCGGGCACGGTGTGTCGGGCACAGTGTGTCGGGCACGGTGTGTCGGGCACGGTGTGTTGGGCACGGTGTGTTGTGCAAGCTGGGGGGCACCGGGAGAGGCGGGCCCTGCAGGACCCCGAGTCCCACAAGGCGGGCAGCAGGGGCCGTGACAGGAGCTGCCCCCGCTTCGTTTCCCTGTCGGGGAGCGGAGGGAACGCGAGGCCATCGCCCCCCGCTCTCCCCTTGGCCCCAGGGACCCCAGGTAAAATGGCGGCCGCCGGCGGTCACGGGGGGGGTACACCTCCCGGCATGCCCCGCGCCCCGCCGCGGCCCCCAGCGGCCCTGCCCGCCGCATCCCGTCGTGCCTCGCGCCGCCCCCTCGGCAGGTGCCGCGGCGTCACAGCCCCGGCGGGACGGCACCGCCCCCCCGCCGCTCCTGGCCAATCGGCCGGCCGGCGGCGGGCCGAGCAGCCAATGGGACGCGGGGGCGCGGCGCGCGGCGGCGGGACGCCGGAAGCGCTCGGCGCCGCCATCGTGCGGGCGGTGGGGGCGCGGCCGCGGGGTGGGCGGGGCCTGCGGGCCGGGCCGGGCCGGGCCTCCCTCGGCCTCCGCCGCCCTCCGCCGCCAGCCCCGGGCCTGGAGCTCCCCCCCCGCCCCCCCGCGGGGCCCGGCCGGTCCCGGCGCGTCCCGCCGCGGGGAGGATGGGGCAGCCGCGGCGGCCGGGTAACGGCAGCGGCCCGGCGGCGCCATGACCGGCGAGAAGAAGAAGAAGAAGCGGCTCAACCGCAGCGTGCTGCTGGCCAAGAAGATCGTCATCCGCGACGGGGCCGGCGTGAGTGGCGGGGGGCAGGGACCGGGGCCGGGGTGGGCCGCTGAGCCCCCGGGGCGGCCACACGGCCCCGGGGCGGCCGCTCTGCGCCTGCCGCCGGGCCACGGCGTGGCCCCGAGGCCGCCCGCCCGCGGCCGCGTGCTCCGGTGCCGGTGCTCGGTAGCGCCCCGAGCGGAGCGAGCTGCCCCCGCCCCGCCCGGCGCATCGGGCCGCTCCGGGAGCCCCGGGCCCGCTCGGTGCGGGGGCAGCTGCCCCGCGTGTGTGAGGACCGCCGCGAGGAGGAGGCAGCGGCGGGCGGCTGGGACCGGGCGGAGCTGGGCCCGGTCCGCGCCTTCCCCTGCACAGCCCGGTGTTCGGTCGCTGCCCTGCCGGAAACGTGGGAAACGTGCGCTTGGTCGGGAGGGGCCGGAGAGGGGCGGTGAGGGGGGGAGGAGGGCTCCGCTCCCCTCTGCAGAGCGGTCCTGAGGCCAGTGGAGCAAGGGCGTGACGGCACCGTGCCTAATCGCCGGCCTCGTGCCGCCCCGGTTCTTCTCCCCCCGCTAGGGATCTGCTCCTGCTAACGGCCGGTCCCCCCCGCGCAGGGAGCCGCTCGTGCCAGAGCTGTTGACTTGTTTCTTAGGCAGCCCGTCCGTGGGAGGCAGTTCTAATGGAATCCGTGCACGTACGCGGCGTCTCAGCAGAGCAGCTTCCTTCCCTCGCTGCCTTCTCTCGGTTCCCAGCGAGCTGGTGGCTGCATCGGTTCTCTGAAACGCGGCGTGGGTCTGTCAGAACCTGGGGGTTTGGGCTGGGGGAGAGATTGCTCTTCACGTGCCGAGTTCCTTCAGTTCCTGCCCCTGGGTATCTGTCAGTGGTGAACGCAGGAGGTAAGGTGCCGGTAAAGGTGCTTCTTTGGTCTGGTGCCGTAAATAATTCCTGTATCAAGAGCACAACGTAGAGGCGTTAGTCACTTGTGAGGAAGTTAATGGAAAAGTCCGTTCCCTTGGCCTGGAGGAAATGCCCCTGGACGTGAGGTTTGCCGTACCAGAGCCAAGATCCATTTGGGTCTGAGATTTGTGCGGCTGATGGAAGTTTGTTTTTAACTCCTGGATACTCTTCAAGTCGCTGGGAGCTGTCTGAATTGCTGGGGTGGTTTCATCAATTATGCATCAGGGCAAGGACACGCTTCTTGTTGAGTTCAAATCATCAGTGCTACCACGAGGAATTGGTTCCTGTAGAGCAGCACGTTGTGCTACTGAACGTTTGGTCCGTGCAGTTCCCCGATGTAATTCAACTGAAACTTGGGTGCTTTGTTCGGTGATTTGTGTTCCTCGCGAGCCCGTGACTTCGCAGGCGTGTCCTGCGCGGCTGCAGGAAGCCTTCTGGGTGGGCAGCCGGGGCTGGGTGAAGTGAGAACAAGCGCTGCCCTAGAAGTGCTGTGAGATCTTTAAGGAAAGAAAGTTAGACGAGGCCTTGAGGGGTTTTGCGTTGTTTTCATTTGGTTTTTAACTGATCCGAGGACTTTGCCTTTCCCACCGTGCCGGACGCCTTCCTAAACTCCTGGAGTCTCTTTGCGCATGCTGCTGTCAAAATACGCACGGGTGGAGGGATGAAAGGGTGGTGGGTTCAGTCACCTTTAGGGAAAGCTCAGCGGTATCAAAGATGCTAATCCTTAGGAGGGGCGGGGAGGAAGGAAAAAAAACACAAAACCAGTTGGCTTTGTAGGAGAGGCAGGGACTGGTAGAGCCCAGAAGGAGAGGAGAGAGGCTGCAGCGTGCGTTTGTCTTCGCCAGCGGTGAATCACCTCGAGGATAGCCTGGGTCAGAGCTGGCATTTAAGTGTCCAACCACACGTCTCAAGTCCCAGGCCAGGACGTGTGCGTTTTTTAATGATGAGCTTTGTTTTGCAGCGACAGGGGATCGGAGAGCCCAGCGTGTACCATGCGGTGGTGGTGATTTTCCTGGAGTTCTTTGCCTGGGGCTTACTGACCACTCCGATGCTAACGGTGAGTGGGTCTCCGTGGGGGCACTGCCTCTTGCTGGCATGAGTTCGCCTTGGGATGCCGAGGGTGAAGGTAGGGATGTAGGCCTTTGGAGTTAGGAAGTACAAATCAAGATGTAGTGGATTGTACCAGACTTTTTTTCCTGTTGAAGTTATAGTTGTAGTTTTTTTTCTTTTCTTAATGGTTCTGGGCAATTCTATCCTCGTTTATTCCTGCTTAACTTGGAGTAAAGCACGAGTTTGACTTTTGAAAGCTTTTGGAGGATTTCGATGAAGGAGGACTGACAGATCTGAAAATCCTGAAATTACTAGCACTTTTTTATAATGTACTGCTATTTATCACTTTTTTAGGTATTTAAAAAGTAAAAGTGCATGTGAGAGCTTAATGAAAGGAAGCTGAGCGAGGCTTTGACTTCTTAACCAAAGACCGTACCTTTTGCCCTACACTGGCACTCCACATCCCGTACCTCTGGTTTTCGTTGAACCACCACCACCACAGTCCGGGCTGTTGAAGCACAGAGATGATTTCCCTGCAGTTACCGGCCACATCAGGTCGTGCTCCCTCCGTGAGGTCCCATCACTGACTCGCTCAGGACTTACTAGTTGTGATTAGCACAGGCAAGCAAAGGCAACTCTGCAGTTCAGCACAGGGGGATGGTTTTAGCAAAGAGGCGTGAAGTCCCATCGCAGGTCCCAGGCTTTGGTTAAGAAGCTGGAAACTTCCGAGTGGGCAACTTCAGGAAAAATTCTCAGCTTTTTGAATTTGTTTTCTGCTGGTGGTACGGCAGCTCGTGTTCAAGTCTAATGTGCCGTGCACATTTTTAAACTGACCTCTGATACCTGGGTAACTACACAAAAGGAGTCTCTGTTGCTTATGTAAAGAGATGTATATGTTTAGAGATAGCTAATGGTAGCTTAGTAGTGTAAAATGTAAATCAAACAGGTAGTACAAAAGTGGGAGAGAAGAACAGAAAAGTTTTGTGGTCATATGAAGTAAACAGTGGGAAATCCGATGGAACAGGGATAGAGAAAGGGATGTTTCAAATAATCTTAGCTTTGCCCAAGCGATCTGGAATACTTTACAGACCAGAGAGGTGAGGTAGAGCTCCACGTGGAGGTGCGGCAGTAGGGTGCTCCTTGCTGTTCTCTTACAGGCTTCTGGCTGTCAGGTGCCTGCAGCAGTGGGTAGGTACCTTGCAAAAGTTGCTCTTTCTTTTTTTTTTTTTTTCTCGCCCCTAGGTCTTGCACCAGACTTTTCCTCAGCATACGTTCCTGATGAATGGCCTGATTCATGGAGTCAAGGTAAAGAATTTTCCTTCTGCTATTACAGGCACCTGTAATGAAGTCTAACCAGTGCTTGGGCTCGCATGTAGTCTGAGATGAATGCGAGGAGGGACAGGTCATTATAATCTGTGTCATTTGCTGATGTCAACCAGTGTTTGATGTACATATTTCAGTGTGGATTGTTCACTGCCAATCCTAATGGAAAACGAAGAGTTGATAGAGCATAAAAATTGGGTAGCTCGTGTAGCTGATCTTACAGCATTAAGTGTGCTGTTTGTTAGTGTGGGTTTGGGACTATAGCAGCTGTGTGTTTCAGCTGAAAATATTCTAAATCAGCATGAGATCAGCCTTGTACTGGGGAGAATCACAAAACAAAAATCAATGACATCTGAACTGACTGGTTAATAGAAGCTGAACTAAGCTGGCCTCACTGGGCTCTCTCCAAGCGAAGCAGGAGTATGCTGTGGTACGGTAGGTGGACACGGTGGTTTGAACTAGGCAGGCATTCCCAGAGCAGAATTCAAGGCAACCGCCGTGAACAAGCAGTAGCCACGCGTTCTGACTCAGGAGCATGGCAAGACAGGTTTCTGGGCCCTGGTTCAGGCAAAACGATCTCAAAAATGGCTTCGGAGAGGTTTGCTTAGATGTGAGTTTGGCACGTCCTGATACACGTAAAGGCTCTTCCCTGCCTGTTTCAGGTCTGAAAGACGTCGAAAGGCATTGAACAATTTTATTTGTGCTTAATGGCCTTGGCCAGGTCTGTCTTATCTCCAGCTATGAGAAAAAGCTTTCCCTAGAACCGTAGCAGATGTTAATGTGATGGAGCTGTGCCAGCATCTTTTTAGGTACTGGCAGGGTGACTCCCTGCTGCACAAGTGTGCATGGGAAGACCACAGCTGCAGGCTGAGCAGCTGCAGAGAGCGGGAAGTGATTGGGGTATTTAGCAGCCTCTACCTGATCGAGGAGTTTTTTCTCATTAGAAGGGTGCAAGCAGTTTAATGAACTGTTAGTTTTGGTAACGTTGCCTGCTTGTAGAAAATAAGAATGGATTGTCTCCTCTTATTTGTATCTCCAGATGAAATCTTCAAAAGCTCTTGCTGTCAACAATCAGAATTTGACTAGGGGGTTTCTCTCTGTCATTCTGTCTCTTTTTTTAGGGTTTGCTTTCTTTTCTAAGTGCCCCACTGATTGGTGCTCTCTCTGATGTCTGGGGCAGGAAATCCTTCCTCCTCCTCACTGTCTTCTTTACATGTGCGCCAATTCCCCTTATGAAGATCAGTCCATGGTGAGTTTGCTCTTGTTACAACCGAGAGGTTCTTAGAAGAAGAGAGAGTGTGAAGCTGAATGATGGAGGATTTGCTGGTGTTGCATTTGGGGATGAGATGGAAGTGTCTGTCCCGTGGAGAAGGAGCCTGGGCACGTCCCCTTTCCTCAGCCTGGAGAAGGATTCACGTGCCCAGTTCCACCAGAGGGTTCGGTTTCAGGAAGAAAGTCTTTCTTACCTCACCTGCTGTCTGTTCTCCTAATGGGTGTGTTATCACTATCAAGGAATGTTTCCTTCCTGAGCCGTGCCATAAAATAAGAGGAAAATAGGCCATAGAACTTCATAGGCTGCGAGACTGAAGCTCAGTGTTACTGAACGCTTTGTGATGCAATGAAATAGGATGGACTGAAGGAAGAATACGGGAGAGGCGGGTGTAGACTCCATCGGGTGTTTGGTCTCTAACTTTGCCTTTGGTAACGTCTCTTTCAGGTGGTATTTTGCTGTCATTTCCATGTCTGGAGTCTTTGCTGTCACATTTTCTGTGATTTTTGCCTACGTTGCTGATATCACACAGGAGCATGAGCGCAGCACGGCGTATGGCTTGGTAAGGGGCTAAACAACGGGCTTGTCTCTTGAAGGAAACACCTGGGGCTTCGCGGTTAGGAGCGGTATAAAACTAGGCTGGGATACTTACCGACAACAAGCCTGAGCACAGTATCTGCTACAAGATGATATGCACTTCACTAATAATACAGTCTCCCTGTTCTCATTTCTCTGTGACTGAGCACTGAGAGAGTGAGCTAATTCCTCCGAGATCTGAGTCCTAGTCATATCGTTGCCTGGCCTTTAAACCAACCTGGTCTGTCAGCTTCTCTGCACCACTGAAGAGGTCAGGCTGCGATGCCAGCATGTGTACCAGCAGCCTGTGATCGTGCCCTTCCTGTAGGGCTATTGAAAGTACTGGATATGAATTGTTAGGTTAGCTTTAATTGCCCTTTGCTAGAACTTACCCTAGATTGCACCAAGAGAACGTGCCGTCTTCCTGTGTACAGGAGTCCCGGTCCACCTAGATTATCTCCATCAAAGATGCCAAAATTAAAACCCTCGGGTTACTGTGGAGGAGCAAATAGGCTCTACGAAGAACAGGCTGTATTAATTTTTTATGCTTCCAGGTGTCAGCCACGTTTGCTGCTAGTCTGGTCACGAGCCCAGCCATCGGCGCATACCTTTCCCAAGCCTATGGTGATACCCTGGTGGTTGTGCTGGCTTCAGGTGTTGCTTTGCTGGATATTGGTTTCATCCTACTGGCTGTGCCAGAATCCCTGCCAGAAGAGATGCGCCCCGTCTCCTGGGGAGCTCCAATCTCTTGGGAACAAGCAGACCCATTTGCTGTAAGTAGTCTTGCTGCTGAATTTCTGCACTCTGGTAATATTTGTAGGTGCTTTAGTTCTGCTATTTCTCTCAAATGAAAGATGAATTCCACAAAAGGTGAAGGCAAACACTCTGCACCCTTGACAGAGTTAAATTGCACACGTCTAAAGTTGTGTAGCAGCTTCTACCTGACCTAATGTAGCTACAGAACATCTAACAGCAGCTCCAGAAGTCCTAAAGCAAGAGCATTTCTTGGTGGAAATGTGCCAATGTTTTGAACACAAGTTCTTTTACTCAGTAGTAGGATTGTGTCAGGAGAAGTCTTGTGTGTTCCTGGCTTTTTCGGACCCTTGCTAATGATGATGAACTTTGCAGTTTCACCTCACCTCTGTTTGCTTGGAAGATTATGTTGGCAGTCTGAGGGAGGAAAAAATGGTGATCAAAAGTACTTGACTATATATCTAAGAAAATGAAAGGTAAAAATTCCTCGTTCCGGGGTGTAGGTTGATGTAATTTTAATATCTGGTCTAGTGTGTTGTGACAGTGTTCACATATTCACCTGAAATGCTGGGCAATCTTTGCTGTTTATGAGCACAAGGTGTTTATGGGGGGCTCTTCTAAACGAGCAGGTCTGGTCTCGTTCAAGCGTTTACTTCTTGGATATAAGATGATAGCTTAAACACTTTTGCTTTCTCTGTACCTGGAAAATATGTAATGGTTTTAACTTTTTTTTCTCCCCTTTTCTATAGTCCTTGAGGAAAGTGGGTCAGGATTCTACAGTGCTGCTTATCTGTATCACCGTCTTTCTCTCCTACCTTCCTGAAGCTGGCCAGTACTCCAGTTTTTTCCTGTACCTGCGACAGGTCAGTCCCTTGTGATAAGGGAAGGCTCTGAATGCAGAAACCTGGCCTAGAAGTATTGTCTGAGCTGCATGTACACAAGAACCTAGTCTTGGCAAATAGCTTGGTAAAGCTGAAACCATAATTAATAGTGACATGTTCTAGCTTTCCTAAAAAACGTGACCGCTTTGTAGGCATTTTATTCCAGTGAGGTAATGGAACGTACAGTTGTTTAATGTTTAATCTGATAAGCCATGTCAATAAATGTTAGTGACATTGGTGGAATGGCTTCTGTTGCATGGTACAAATCTCTTGCCTGAAAAGTCCCTTTTTGGCCCTTTTACAGGTCATTGGTTTTTCCTCTGAGACTGTGGCAGCCTTTATTGGTGTAGTTGGAATTCTCTCTATACTGGCTCAGGTGAGAAGCAATGTCTGTCTGTGCTCTAACAGTCTGGTTGTGAGAGTGTCTGAAGCTTCTGATAACGGGCGCGGGTGGCTTCTCAAAATCCCTCTGGCCACACAGGCATCACCAGTGCCACGCACAGGTACCTGCGGTCCCTCTGTTCTTGTCTTTTGGACGTAGCTGTTGTTGCTGAATACCGAACTGTGGTGAACTGTGAAGTGGCCCTGCATTGCTCTGTAAAACTCCATAGATTGCGCTCTGACTGCCATAAAAAGGACTGGGCTGGTTTCTATCACGATGTTGTTGGAACGGAGGAGTGCGCGTGCATGATAGATGGCAGCAGGAGTTCCTTGATTCCCGTCCTCTTGTCTTCCGGCGTTGTCATCTCTCTGCACTTACTTTGAAAGCACCTATTTTTCTTTTGCTTCCAGACAGTAGTGTTGGGAATTCTCATGCGTTCGATAGGAAATAAAAACACCATCCTACTGGGACTAGGCTTCCAGATCCTGCAGCTTGCCTGGTATGGCTTCGGATCACAGCCTTGGTAAGCGTTTGCCAACGTTTGTTTACTGGCGTGTGCGGGTTTCTCCCTCGGTGCCTCCATGGCTCTGTGACAGGTCCCTGTCCCCCGCCAGAGGGAGATGCTGCTTCGCGTGCGGTGCTGGTCTGCAGCTGCTCGTTGGCAGCCTGCCTCCTGACTGCTGCCTCTTTCTCTCCAAGGATGATGTGGGCAGCAGGGGCCGTGGCTGCCATGTCCAGCATCACCTTCCCGGCCATCAGTGCCATGGTGTCTAGGAATGCAGACCCTGACCAACAGGGTAAGTAACTGATGATTTGTCTAACGGGCAAGCTCATCCCAGCAGCACTTCAGATCACAAGTGTTCTACTTCTTCGCATCGGTGGCGGAGGGGCAGGCAGTAATGTTTGTGCCAGCTGTAGACTATTTCTATATACTTGGTGGCAATGACACTGCCTTGTCTTTGGCTGTAGCTGGTGCTTTGGGAAGGAATTCTTAACTTATGCATGTAGATGTTCAGGGTCGCCTGGCAGGGGTAGGGAGGAGACTGCTGTTTGATCATTTACCTGCTTCGCATTTTGACCCTGAGTCCTCCAGCCCGGCTGTGTTAAACTCCAACTCAGCTAGAAGTTCTTGCTGATGTGCCCATGTTTGTTTTATTGTAGAAAGTAACAAGCACAGCATTACTTATTTTTTGTAAAACCTGGTATCGTGCTAAACTAATTGCCAGCTCACCACTTCATCTGTAGTGTGTGTGACAATCTAGACCTGAATGTTTGGTACTGTCTTTAAGTATGTAAACACCCTTAAATAAAACAAGTATCTTCAGAAAGCTGGAGGCAAATCTGTTTTTTTCCCTCACTCTGTCCCCAGGTGTAGTGCAGGGGATGATCACTGGAATTCGGGGTCTGTGTAATGGCCTGGGGCCAGCTCTCTATGGCTTTGTCTTCTATCTCTTCCATGTTGAGCTGAATGAAATGGCTGAGGTGGAAACTTTGGGTAAGGCCTCCAAACCTAACATGGCCAACCCGACGGATGAGGTAACCGGTTCAGCTCTATCATTTGGTTTGTTGGGCTGCTTCTTCCTTGCTTTAAGCATTAATCGTTTCTCTGTTTTGCCCTACAGAGCAGCATTATCCCAGGGCCTCCTTTCCTGTTTGGAGCCTGTTCTGTCCTACTGTCGCTCCTGGTGGCCTTGTTCATCCCGGAACACAACCTTGCACTGAGATCAGGCAGCCACAAGAAACACAGTAACGGTGCCCAGACCCATGCCCACAGCCCGCAGGCTGGAGGCTCGGATGGCAAGGAGCCCCTGCTGGAGGACAGCAGCGTATGAGGTTGGGAGAGGAGGACCTGGCTTGCGTCTCAACTCCAGATCGAGGATGGACTTAGCCGGTTGGGGCCTGGGGAGAGAGGGTGGGAGGCGAGAAGAAACGAGGTAACAGACTGTACCACTAACAGCTCATGAGAAGGGAAAGGGTTTCCCTTCAAGCCAAATATACCCAGCTGGTGCAAAAACGGAATTGTATCATCTGGTGCGGATGGAAAGGGGAGATGCTGAACTGCTCCGCATGAAGGGATAGCTGTTTAAAGCAAACCTGCCCTTGTCGTGAACACTGAACTTCACGGTGTGACCTGCCAAATACTCAGCTCGCCAGTGAAAAATTAAGGAGCTAGCATTGTCTTTGTTCTAATGTGAACTAACTCATGTGCCAGCCAGAATAAAACAAGGCATCTGTTACATGCCCCCGTCCCCTTATGTAACTGGTACTTGCTGCTGATCCCATCACAGCCGAGCTGGCTAACCTCAGCACGGGAGAGGCTTGGAAGCTGTTACGCAGTATAAGCAGCCCATGCTCTGATAATACACCAGTAAAAACTGTGTGCATGTGTGAAGAAAGACAGCGTAGCCAACACCTGCAAGTAGATCCTCGCTCCTTGAGGATGTGTTGAGTTTGTCCGTTCTGGTCCAAGCGATGCTTAGACAAGAAATTGGTTCTGTTCTTAGTTCACAAGGGAGAAGGGGCAGATGATAGAGGCAATTTTATGAATTACAAATGCTTAGATGGTCAGCAACGTTTGTATTTCTGGTTGGTGGGTTCACTTGGTTTGGTTTTTGTTAGTGCTGTAACATTTGTCTGTCGCTACCTCCGGAGGCGTAGGTAGAAGGATTTTTTGGAAACCTTTTTGCGGAACTGGAAAGGTTGTTTAGAAAATAGTTCTTTGAAAGGCTGGAGGAACAAGCAAACTCTGCTAAGCACTTTGTTAAAGCGTGGCTTCCTGAGAGAAAGGTCAGGGAAGTAGCTGTTGAGCACTTTTTTTAAAGCACGTTGATTTTTTTTTTTTCTCCAGACTCTTGCCATCTTGATATTACGTAATGAGTGTGGTTTGTTTTTCTCGGTCCAAAAGAGCCTGTCGATGATTGCAATTGATTTGAATTTGCAGGTTTGGATTCCATGTAGCATTTTTGAGCCTGCTCTGAAGGCTTGCGTTTTGTTGAAAAATGAAATCGCAACCTCTGCTGCAGGGTTCAGCTCAGTTTAGAAAGAGCAGCAGATACTTGAACTTGAGTGGTATGGAGGGAGCTAAGGCAAATGTATAGGGAAACTTTGGTTGTTTATAGATGCACAGAGATACTGAAGTGGGCAGAAAACAGTTGTTCTCGTTTGAGTGAGATCAGAAGTAATGGCATTGAGCAGTCATTGGGGAGGTAAAGGCCAAACTGGGAACACTTAAGAAATTAGTTGCTAAGGGAATTGAGGGTACAGTGGCCAAAAATAGTCCTGTCTCATCGTGCGATATGTGTAGCAGCTGCCAAGTTCTCTGGTGGGGATCGATTCTCTGTAGGTTCAGGACAGGTAATTTAAAGGAGAAAGGCCAAAAGGAAGCACTGACTTCATGTCTTGGTTCTTTGCAAATGGGCGATTGTGGCCGGTGCTGTGCCTGTGCAGGACTGACTACAAATGCCATTTGCCTCTGGATTTAATGAAAAATGGCAGCCGGATAACCCTGAAGATCTCAATGCCCTCAGGCACAGCAGGCACGAGTGTGGGGACCAGCGCTATTAGTTCCCTTCTGCTGGGCTGCCTGCCCCAAGAATGTACAGGGCACACGAGCTCTGGGGTGTTCTCAGCTTCTGACCTCTTCTGTGAGCTTGTCAGAGGGAGCCTGTTACTGCCGGCCTTGGGCAGATGGAGATCTGCAATTTTCGTGTATGTCCCTTAAAAGCCTGTCAGATACTCACAGTGTAGAATCCCTGCTTGCCTGGACTGGGCTGAATTAATAGCGTGTTGTCTGCGTACCAATTGTCTGGACCAGTTAGTCATTGGAGGTGGACGTTTAAGTGAAGCAATTCATGTTTTGTTTATCGCTAACTTTGGCTGGTACCCAGATCCTGTAATCAGAACGGTAAGAGTAGGTTATGGCCGTGCAGAGAGCAGCTCCCTCGGACATGAGGGTTTGCTTACGTGGATCTGTTTCTGGGGCTGGAGAATAGAGCTAGCAGGAGGTCTCAGTGCGTGTTGGGGATTGCGGTGTTCTCCAGCTCGTTGTGGTGATGCCCCACATCTCCAGAGCTAACTGGGATGGGCTGCACTGCGTGTGCACAGCAGACTCCTTTCCCAAAGAACACCCAGTCACATGAACTAGGCAACAGTCCCACCTCTATTGCTCACAGAAACAGCTTTTTTAGGCTGGAGTTTCACCGAGTAAATCTGGCCATTCATTTATTTGCACTGTATTAAAATGAACTGAAGTAGTTTTGTCCCTCACACGCAAACGAAGTGAAATGAAACACTGAATAGTTACCTCATGCACACTGAGGCACTCAGCTTCACGGGTAAAATATAGTGGAACGTTACAAAAAAGACGAGCATAATTTATATATTATAAGGTATATAGATATATATTTTTAAAAGTCCTTTCCTTTATTTAATAGTTTATCGAGACAGATGCATTTCTAATCTCATTCCCTTTGTCACCGCTGCTGCTGCCGGCAGCGCCTCAGCTCTCGCTCCCTTCAAGCAGCAGAACGGACCGGGCGAGCTCCGCTCCTTGGTCCTCTTCTGTCACGACGAGATGTTGGAGTTCCCAGCGGCGCTGACGTCCTCAGCACATGAGTAGCTGGCCTGAGGTGTTCTGGGACGCTTCTGCAGCCCCCCAGCCTGGGGCCAGAAGATGCTGCAGGTTCCCGAGGCGTCTCTTGGCTGCAGGCTGGCTGTTGGAGAGGCTCCACCTCTGAGGAGGTCTCTTCACCTGCCCCGTCTGCCCTGGTGCGCCTCCGCAGCGCAGAAGGAGTGCGGAAGGGACTGCGTCACGTAGTCACGCTGCAGGGCAGGTAGCGGCGTGGAGGTGACTCGTGCTGGGGCAGCACAGGGCCGGCTCGCGCGGGAGAAGCTGCGTCCTCCTGAGCCCCCAGAGCCCACGGTGCTGAGCACCTGCGCTGGAGACGGGGCTGCCCGTGGCAGCGGGGCTGCTCGCCTTCCCTAGAGATGTCACTTGCATGGGCGCTGGAAGTGGGCAGGGATTTGTTTCCGCGTTTCTGGAGTTCCTTTCCCTTTGTTTGGTGGGGGCCCCTTAGCC
This sequence comes from Anser anser, assembly GCF_964211835.1. NCBI lineage: Eukaryota > Metazoa > Chordata > Aves > Anseriformes > Anatidae > Anser > Anser anser. The sequence goes on from NC_139746.1 coordinate 713,310, forward strand.
CCACGCAACTCCTCTCCCCGTTAGGCGTAGGGACGTGACCCACCATTCTGCCTTGTGAGTGTGAGAGAAGGACTTGGGCCAAGCTGTGGCAGAGCTGAAGTTACTGGACCCGAATGAAGAATCTCTCTAATTCTGAAGGGCTGGTAATTCTGCAGCGTCACGCGGGGAGACTGGAAAACCTGTACAGAGCGCTCAGCTAGCATTGCCAAGTTTTGTTACTTTATACGAAAACGCAACTTTTTTAAGGGCCTTTTCTGAAAATCCCCTTGATCTGCAGTGTAACGCCTGAGCCTGGCTGTTCGTCGTCGGTACCCCAGACTTGGGCTGCAGTGAGCTGAAATTCAGGTCAGTAACAGCAATGCCCCAAACACAAGGCAAAAATGGGCTTAATTGCCCTTCCTCTGCAGCTCCACTGCTAATGGCAGCAGCTCAAGGGAGTTTAAAAATTGATCTTGTTGCATTAAACAAACTGAACACATTAAACCATTGCTTTCCCTTCTGCCATTACTTTTGCAAATTAGTAACTTTTTACTTGTTTTTATTCTTTGCACTTGAATGGCTGCTAACGTTTTATCATCTTTATACAGTGGGGGCATGTGGCAAGCCCGCGTTCACTGAAGAATGGCTCTCTCTGAAGTTTGTTTACTATTGCGTGCGTTTCTGTATCTTTTTTAAGCTAACAATGGAATGTATTTATTTGAGTTCAAATTGTGTTTAGAACTGGCTAATCTCTCCCTCCGACGGATTATTTATTAAACTGCTTCTTTCCTGTTGTGTTGAAGCTCTCTGTTCTGATCGGTTTCCCCTGCCCGTGTTACCAGGCGGCTGTTCAAGCCAGCCTCGTGCTTCTGAGCCACGACCCTGCTGCTCATCTCACCGCGGGCGCGAGCAAAACCCAAGAGTCTTCCAGGCAGCACGTGCAGGCAATATTTGCAGTACAGGGCCCTCTTCGGGATGTGGAGTGGGGAGGAAAACGCTCCACAAGTGCAGTCAGGGCTGGGGCTGTTGCCTTTGGCAGGCGGGGGCTTGCTCTCAGGTTTGTGCGAGCCCCGACGGCTGCCTGCAGCCCAGCGCTCAGCGTCCAGCCCTCGCCTCCTGCCCTGCGCGCAGCGTCCGTCCCTCGCTCCTGCCGTGAGCGATTCCCAGGGGAGCACCCCTGGGACCAGGGTGGGGGCCGCAGCACGCAGTTATTAGCATCCCAGACCCCATTGTCTTCATTTCCAGGCAGGCTTAATTTAGATCTTATCTTCCTCATTTAAGGGGTGGTGTTTTTTTTTTTTTGTTTTTTTTTACAGTGCTTGAGGATAGTAGCGCTGTGGACAATGTAATCACAAGAAGGATGAGCAAATCCCAGTCAGACCTTGGATGGGATCTGCTGTTGGATGGCCGATATCCTGTAATGAGCTGGAAATGCAATTCATCTGCTGTAAAATATATTGCCTTTTCTATTTATTTCCTCTGGACTTTTGAGCTTATTGTAATTTTTTTTTCCTACCTTTATGGGGGGGGCAGACCTCAGTTTGACACAGCATCAGTGCACTGGTGGAGAAAGGAAGGCGTGCATATTGCAAGTACAGCCTAGAATCCAAAACAGCTTTTTCTTTTTTTTTCTTTCTCTCTTCTTTCTTCTTTTTTTTTTTTCCCTGGGATCAGGCGTTGGCGAGTGCAGGTGCTGACAGCCCCGTGCTGCGCCCTGGCTCGGCGGCGCGATGGTATCCTGTGCTGGGGGCCAGCGCCCGTCCCGCTGCCGTCGGTCCGTCGCTCTGCGGAGCTGTTTTGAAGTTTGTTTCCTGAAAAACGCCTCGGGCGAGTCTTGCCGAGCGAGAGTCCTCCTGGCTGGCAGGAAGGCGTGTGCTCAGCATCCAGGAGGAAAGTTCAAGCTGTTTCTTGAAAGTCATCGTTCCCTTTGCACTGACCCTAAAAGTTTCCTGTTTCTTGGAAGTCCCTAAGTGCCTCAGCCTGCTCTTCCCACCCTGTACCTGCAACTCGTAGATCTCTCTCTCTTTTTTTTTGCCTTTTCTGGAAGGAGGCAGCTTTGTTCTCCCAGATGAAAAGCATCGCTCGTGTCCGCTTCCAGCCTGGGGGAAAAATCCATCGAGTCCAGCAGAAGGGGAGAGCCCCGTCCTTCCTCCCGCATCCATGCTGCTCGCTGCCCCTGCCCGGCAGCTCCCGGCCCTTCTGCCTCCCTGCCCGTGGCTTCGAGTGCCTCGCAAGTCCTGCGTCGGTGGGCCACTGTGCCCGTGGAGCTTGTGCCGTCCTGACCCTGCCCTCCCCGGCTGCCCGCTGCAGACCTCACCACCCTCTGTTTCTCTTCATGTGCTGGAGAAGTTTCCTTTCTCCTGGTGCTGTCCTGCACCAAAGAGCATCTCCTTGGGCAGCAGAAATGCCTGGAAATAACCACAGCAGCATCCTTGTGGCTTTATGGAGAACAAAGGATGAGGTTGTGGTTTTCCAGCGTGGGTGCTGCCTGGGGCATTCACTCATCCTTTGTGCTGCCGAGGGAGGGGTGGCCAAGGGGACGACTCCCCAGCGGTTTGGGGTGAGCGTGGGCAGTGAGCGCCCACGTCTCCACCGGGGCCGGGCAATCGCAGGGGCCACAGGTGGCTGAGGGGCTGTGGGTTTAGGACACGGAGGGACCAGCGAGGTGCCTTTGCACACCCAAACCTTGTGCTGGCGGCTCTGGGCTGTGAGGGCAGGAGCGAGGAGACTCCAGCACCGCCGTGGGCGTCCTCGCAGCACCCCCGGGATCGCTGCTGGGAAGAGCCCGGCTGGCGCGAGGAGCAGCCCTGGCCAGGGCTCGCCCCATCGAGGGGACCCAGGGTCGGGGGCCCCCATCTGTGGACCACGGCAGCTGCTGGGAGCTCTGGGAAGCGGCTCTGTTAACACAGGATGGAAGGAACAAAACCCCGGAGCCATTAATCACCGTGGCTTCAGCTGAATGTGCATATTCTGATGGCAGCTGTTTACAGAGCACTTCCCCTGCCATTGGGAGGCCTCCAGAAGACGTCAGATGGTTAATTGCCTTTGGTCCCAAAAGGATGAGTGGCGTGCCCTGTGCCTGGAGCCGCTTCTCAGGAGTGTTCCCGCATGGGAAGCGGCGAGTTCCCGCGGTTCCTGCACAGACTTTCCACCTCCTGCAAGGGGAGGTGTGGGGGGATTGGGTGCATCCCCTCCTTTGACCCTTCGGCACCTTCCCCAGCCCCAGCCGTCAGCCTGGCGGGATGGGATGGGCCAGGATGGGCCCGACTCTTCCCGGGGAGCTGGGTAGGGACGAGGAAGTGATGCCAGGCCTGCCATGGGAGCAAGGAGAGGTGCTGAGGCTGGGTAATGTGGGGTAGTCAACATCCACGTGAAAACACTTTTTCCTTCTAACCTATAAAACCATCTTTCCCATGGACACCTACTTTTGTCCCTAAAAACAGCTTCTCCCGGGAATAAATGCTGGTTGCAGCCCCTTGGGCTGGGTGCCTCCTCCCCGTGCCCCGGGGCTACGCCCTCACAAGCCCACGTCTCGGCCCCGCACCGAGCGCGGCGTTGGCTCTGCGTTCGGGACAGAGGGGCTGAGACGGGCTCTGGTGGACAAGCGTCCCTCCCAGCTCCGCAGGGCCGTGCTGGTCCCGGGCAGCGCGGAGTTGGTTTGGGGTTGTGTGGGGCAGTGGAGAGCCAGGCGCCCCGTGTCACCCCGCTCACCCGGCTGGCCCCCGGGCGATTTATTTCAGCTGTTGTTCCTGCCTGGAGCACCCCTGGGTGTCTGGGGTGAGCTGGGGTGGGAAGGCAGCCTGTCCTCCCACTGCATCCAGCCTCTGGGCACAGAAGGATTCAAATCCCCGTGTTCTGGGGGGTTCCTGCTTGCTGGCAGCACCTGAGCAGCCCCTGCACTGCGGCCAGACGGGGTGCGGGGAGAGCCGGGCAAGGTCGAGGTCTGGCGCAAGTCTTGGGGCACCGCTGCCTGCCCGAAGGTGCCAGGGGGGTGCGATGCAGCAGGAGCCCTGCGGGTCTCCTGGGCGTGGGGCTGCAGAGCCGGGTGGGAGCTGAACTTTGAACAAAACGAGAAACCCCCTCTGGAAATACCCCGCTGGCGGGAAGGCCGCGGGGGCGGTTCTTGCAGGGCTTTAAGAAGGGCTGGGGACGGGGCTGGCAGCCAGAAGGGGACAGCCCCGGCCAGCAGCACTTGCTCCCCGACGGGAGGGAAGGAAGGAAAACCTCGGCTTGCTGCTGCCCTGCCCCGTGGCCCTGCGGGCGATGGAAGTGGCTCCTCTCCTCCTCCTCAGCGCGCTGTGGGGCTGCAGCGGTGAGTGCCCGGGAGCCGTGCCGGTCCCTCGCCTGCTGGCCCAGGGCTCTGCTCCACGTGCCGCCGGCGGTGCTCCTCTCCTTGCTCCTCATCCCTGCACCCAGAGCTGTGGGGCCCGTGACTGGTGTGTGTGTGTGACGGCGTGATCTGCTCCTCTGTGCTGCCAGGGGAGCAGCAGTGCTCCCTGGATGAAAACTGAGGCGAGAAGGGGTGTCTGGGCTCATCACCCACAAAACGGCTGGCAGGTCTTGGTGGTAAAGAGTCTGATCAGGCTGCGATGCCTGCTGTGTGGCACCCTGGCTGGCTCCTGCTGCAGAAGCGTTGGCTCTGATGAGCCGCCTCTATGAGCTGCGCCCCCCACAGCGATGGGAAGGGAGTTGGGTGGTGCCTGGGTGTGACTGCTCAGCAAACAGGGAGCCAGAATCGTGTCTGCTTTGCTTTTTGTGTCTGTTCCCCTCTCTAACCCCTCGCGGTTCCTCTTCCTTCTCCCAGGACGACCGGTCGACAAGATGGTGGTGGAGCCGCGGGAGCCGCTGGTGCGGTACGGGGACGCGGTGCAGCTGAACTGCTCGCTGCCCTGCACGGGCGGCACGGTGCAGTGGAAGGGGCTGGACACCAACCTGGGCAGCATCGACTCCTTCCCCACCCACAGCGTCCTGCACATCAACCGCGCCGAGGTGGCCACGGCAGGCACCAAGATCTGCCAGGGCATCTGCGGCGAGGAGCACTACCAGAAATCCGTCGACCTGAGGGTTTACTGTAAGCACCCCCACCCCTTCCCCCAGCACCCCCCCGCACAGCCCTGAGTCCCCCGCGGCTGCGGGAAGCGGTGCCGAGAGTCACTTTTTGTGCTCCCCGCGGCGGCTCCTCTCGCAGCCCTCCCGGACGCGCTGCAGCTCGAGGCGCACCCGCCTGCCCTGGTGCCGGGTCAGCCCGCCACGCTGCGCTGCTCGGCCCGGTGCGTGTACCCGCCCGCGGCGCTGGTGGTCGCTTGGTACCGGGGGGACCAAGAGCTGCAGAGGAACGACCCTGACACAACGGAGACCGACGAGGAGCTGTTCGACATCGAGGCCACGCTGTCGGTAGCAGGGGAGGACGTGGCGGAGGGTGCGCTGTTCAGGTGCGAGCTGACACTGAGCGTCGGGACGGAGATTTTCACCCGAGAGGCGTCCGTGGCTGTGAGCACAGGGGGTGAGTGCCGGGGCTGGAGCTGGGGTCCCGGGTCCCTGCAGTGCCCTGTCGCCCAGAGCCCACCCCCACCGACAGGCACTGCTTGAAATCACTCTGCAGGAGGGTGACAGCACCCCTCGCTGTGCTGCACCGCCGGTCCCCCATCCCCGCTGCTGCGCTGGGGGTGCCGCTCTGCTGCTGCTCCCCGCCCAAGGGCGCTGCGCTCAGGGTGGAGGCGGCTGGGGCAGGTGGAGGGGGCATCGCCCACAGAGATAACGCGATGGAGAGGCACTGCCCCGGCTCTAAGGCTGCCCGGGACCCTCTGTGTTCGCAGCTGTGGCAGAGCAGCCGGTGGCTGTGGCCACCTCCACAGAGAGCCCCCACACGACGACGACCACAATGGGCAGCCTCAGCACCACCAGGCCTGTGGCCACCATGGCGCTGTCCCCAGAGCTGGGTGTCCCCATGCATGAGCCCACCTCAGCCCTGACCACTGCATCGCAGGAGCCCAAGACCACCTCAGAGCAGGCTGCTGCTACTGAACCCCCCCCAGTGGAGCGCCCCACTCCTCGGGGCCCCATAGCAGGCAGCCCCTCAGCACGTCCAGCCACCGCCACGGTTCCCAGCTCCAGCTCCACGAGCCCCACAGCTGGGGGCCTGGCCGAGGCAGAGGGCACGGCTGCGGGTGGCACCCTCCAGGGCTCTCACGTGGCAGGGACGGGGACGGCGCCCGCCTGCAGCCTGCGGATCTGGTCGCTGCCTCCCAACGGGACGCGGGGCAGGGCCCTGCGCATCGAGTGCCACGCGCAGTGCGCTCAGAATGCCACCGTCCGCTGGCTGCGCACCCCCGTGGCCCTGTCGCAGTACCGGGAGGAGGTGGCGGGCAGCGGCTCCACACTGCAGCTGGACCACGCTGAGCCCCGTCACCAGGGTCACTACCAGTGCATCCTGCAGGGACACCGCTCCCAGGCGGTCAGCCTGCAGCTGGTGGTCTCGGACGGTGAGTGCGGGTCCGCGGCCCCTGCATTGCCCCCCACACACATCCCTTGGGATGGGCTGCAGCTGTGCTAGGGCTTTGGGGCATTACACTCGGCCCCGGGTACCTGCCCGTGTCGGCAGCGTGCCTGCGACTACGTGTCCTCCTTGTGCCTTGGCAGATATGTTCAGCGCTGACCCCGCCATAGCCATGGGGACAACGATGTCACTCCTGGGACTGATAGTGACCGGTGTCATATCTCATCGCCTGTGGAAACGATTCAAGTCGCAGTATGAACTGTCCTAAGAGCAGGGACTGCCTACCACTGCCCCACCACTGCACCAGTCCCTGCCGTCGTCCTGTCCGCTGCTGGGCTCTCCTGGCTGCAGGAAGCTGAGCACCGATGGAGCCGGGCAGCCCAGCTCCAGAAATGGGACCAAAGGAGCTGGTGGGGTGCAGGGTGCTGCTGTGAGACCCCGAGAAGAGCAGCCCCGGGCCCAGGGGGAGCTGCCCCTGCACCTCTCTGAGCACGGCCGCCCCTGCGCTCCCTCACCCCAGGCAGGCCCTGGAGGCCAGCAGGCAGCGGTGAGCAGGGCCGGGACCCGGGACGTCCGAGCGGCCGCTGCTCCTCAGGGGCCTCCCTGTGCCCAGCGCTGCCCGCGGTGCCGACGGGACTGCGATGCGCGAGGCCGCACCGTCCCCACAGCCAGCTGGCTGGCCAGCCCGTCGTGTGCTGCCCGGAGCTCGGGGCAGCCCCGAAGGAGCGACTCGGGGCGGCAAGAGGAGGAGGCCGAGCGCCAGGAGGGATGCCAGGGGCGCGGGGGGACCCGGGGAGCGCGGGGTCCTGAGCAGCTCGGCCGGCGCCACCACAGCGCCGGGGCCCAGCACCACCGCGGGTGGCAGCGGCTCCGCACAGCCCGCAGGCGCTGGGCGTCAGGAGAAGGGCACCACGCAGGGGCGTTACTGCCAAATAAAGGCTTTGTTTGGGTGTATTCGGATTTATTTGGGTGTGTTTGGATTTATTTGGGTTTATTCGGATTTATTTGTGCCCCGAGGCTGTTCCCGCGGGTCTGTCCTGCTGTCCCCAGTGCAGGCCACGGCGGCGCCGCAGCCCCGTCCCGGCCCCGCAGCGCTCCGGGACACCAGGCCCGGCCACCGGCGGCGCGGGGCCCCGAGCGCTGCCGCGTCCCGGCGCTGCGGGGCCTCCTGCCCGGAGCAGCCATGGCGGCCAGGGCGCCTCACGGCTCCGTTGCCCACATTCAAGATGGCGGCCCGCGGCCTCGCCCGACGGCGGCGCCTCAGCGCCGTAGCAACGGCTTCCCTCCCGCTGATTGGATGCGCGAGGCGACGGCGGCGGTGGGCTCGCCGCACGTCCCGCCCGCGGATTGGCTGCCAGTGCTCAAGATGGCGGCGCGGGAGCTTCCGGCCTCGGCGGACTGGCTGTGCGCGGCCAAGATGGCGGGGGCCCGCCTTCGCTGCCCGCAGCTAAGATGGCGGCGTACGAGAAGCGGCGGGCGGCCGCCGCCCAGGCCCCGGCGGCAGGCAGCGGCCCGGCGGAGCCGCTCGGCGCGGCGGCGGGCGGCGAGCCGGGGGGCGAGGCGGAGTTCCTGCTGCGGAGCGGTGTCACCGCCATGGTGCGGGAGGCGCTGCTGAAGGTGCTGGAGGCGCGGCCCGAGGAGCCGGTCTCCTTCCTGGCCGACTACTTCGAGCGGCTGGTGTTGGGCGGCCCCGGGGCGGCCGAGGCGGCCGCGGAGCTCCCGGCGCCGCCGCAGCGCCTGGCCCGGGCGCTGTGGTACGTGCGCCTGGCCCACCACTCCCACAGGTGCGGGCGGGCGGTGGAGGGGAGCGGGCGGCGGACTACGGCTCCCGGCGTGCCCCGCGGCGGCGGCACCGCACGCGTCCCTGGCCGGGCGCCCGGGGCGCGCTGGGAGTTGTAGTTCTGGGAGGGGCCCCGCGGTAAGGCCGTGTGTTTTTTGCTCCGTGTCGCGGCAGGACGGCGTTCAACAACAACATCAGCACGGCCTACGAGGTGCTGGGCGCCAGCGGGCGGCGGCGGCGGCCGGGCGTGGACGGGCGGCTGTACAGCGAGCTGCTGCGGCGCATCTGCCAGCTCGGGGCCGCGCCACAGGAGGTGGCGGCCGCGCTGCTGCGCAGGGTGCAGTGCCGGGACCACGAGGCCGTGCCCTTCGATGTCTTCCGCTACGGCGTGCTCACCTGCTTCGTGCTGCTGGAGTTCGTGGCCAAGGCGCACACCCTGTACGACGTCCTGGATGGCGGCACAGGCGCGGCGGACAAGAGGGTCTGCCAGGCCGTCCTGCACACGCTGGAGGAGGCGCTGGGAGGCAGCGACTTCTCGGTGCCCGTGCGGTACCTGGAGGCGGGCTCCAAGCTGGGGCCGGACTGCTTGGCCTTGGCCATGGACCGGGCGCTGCAGGAGAGGAAGCTGAGCGCCTCCATGAGCAGGGACGAGTTCCTGAAGAAAGCCACGGCCTTATTTGTCGCAAAAGTGAAGCCTGTTGACTAACGTCCAGGTGTGAACAACACTCGCTGCTTCCAGTTCTAATTCCCTAAGTGCTTTGGACAGAGCAGTTTATGTTACGGAGGCTTCAGTCCCTGGAACCGAGCTGGGCAATGAGGCACGGGTGGGCTTGTCGGGCACTGCCTGATGAGCCCTGGGTCTGCCTGATGAGAGACTGCTAATTTCCATGCTCCTTTCCTTGTTCTGAGCACTACAGGTGCCCACTCAGCTCTGGCACTTGATGTTTCCATGTCCGGATGTGTCTCTCCTAGCTGTAGCCCCTCAATTTCCTGCTGGCATCAGAAAGTCTTTTTTTAAGCATTAACTGGGAACTTGCGAGGAGGCCTGTAAACTGTAGGCCAGTGTTAGTAATTAAAAAGGAGCCAGAATGAACTGAATGCGGGGCTGGATCTCCAGATATCCCACAGTTTCGTGCTAGACCTGGCGATGTTGTGTTCGTGCAGCTTCAGCAGGGAGCTTGGTCTCTGCTTTCTGGTTTGTTTGACCCCTACCTGTAAAGCACAGGATGATGCTTCACTGCTTCGCGGGCTATCGAGAGGATTCACAGGTAAATACTGGGTTGATAGGACATGTGAGATAAAGATTGCTTGTTAAGAAAAATGTTTTAAATGCACGGAAGATGAGAAGTGGTTGGCCTGGAGGAGCTGCTAGCCTGGGCTGGGCTCTGCCGGGAGCTGAGCTGCAAAGCTCCTGGTGGCGAGAAGCTGCTCTCGCTGCGTCCCTGCCCAGTGTTTACCGAACCGCCTCAGCTTCTGCAGTCCAGAGGCTGAAGTTGAAGGCTCGCACTTGGTGACTTTCCCTGCGGAGCTGCAGAGCGCTGCCGACTGGTGGCGGCCTGGCACTGAGCGACCCCCGTTCCCTGCGAGGTCCCCCGGCTGTTGAACAGACGCGCGTTGAGCCGTACGTTATTTATTTGAACTTGCCTGTGTTAATTATTTATACTGTGCAATTATCGGTTTACTGGAAGACATTAAAGCTTTTTATTATTTAGAGCGGCCAATTTATTTACAGCTGGGCAGCGCTTAGCGCCGGGATACGTCGCGTTCGCAGCTCGGGGCAGGTTTTTTCCTTTGCCCCGTTCCCAGGAGGGCTGAGCAGCTGCCGTCAGCCCGCCGCAGGCCGCCTGGCGGAGGGGGGGGGGGCAGCGCGAGGCCGGCGGGGCCGCTCCCTAACGCCGGGGGCAGCCGCGGGCCGGGCCCGGCCGTGGGGCGCTGCGGGGGCGGCCTCGGCCCCGGCGGGGGGGGCGCGGGGGCTGCCGGGAAGGGTCCCCGAGGGGGGCGGTGCCACGGGGAGGAGCTCGCTGCTAGCCCCGCCCTTCTCCCGACGGCGCGTTCTGATAGGCGGAGGGAGGAGCCCGCGCTGGCCCCGCCCCCCGCGGTCGGACTACAACTCCCGTGGTGCCCCGCGGCCCCCGAGCGGCGGCCCCCGGTCCCGTCCGCCCCGGTCCCGTCCGCCCCGCGCCCGCCGCCCCCCCCCCCCCCCCGCGGCCTCTCCGCGGCCGGCCCGGGCCCGGCATGGCGCGGCCGCCCGTGCCCAGCTCGCAGAAGGCGCTGCTGCTGGAGCTCAAGGGGCTGCAGGAGGAGCCCGTGGAGGGGTTCCGCGTGGCGCTGGTGGACGAGGGGGACCTGTACACCTGGGAGGTGGCCATCTTCGGGCCCCCCGGCACCGAGTACGAGGGCGGCTACTTCAAGGTGGTGCGGGGGGGGCGGCCTCGGGGGGGCGCGGGGCGGGGCTTGGGCTGGGGGGGGACGGGGCCGAGGGGAGGGGAGGGGAGGGCGGCCAAAGGAGCTGGCGGGGGTCGGGGGGGGTCTGGGGGGGCGCTGGGGGCCGGGGGGGGCCGGGGGGGGCAGGCAGGAGGAGCCACCGCCTGGGGACGTGGGTTGCCGGTGTGCGGTGGCCGCTGCCAAACCGTGCCGGGATTCCTCTCGGGGGAAGGGGCCTCGTCGCTCCGAGGGGCTGTGCCGCTGGGTGCCCTCACCCTGCCGCTGGGGGCAGGCGGCGAGCTCGGATGGCCCCCCCCCAACCCCCCCCAAAGGGGCACCCCAGGCATCGCCGCCAGGCCGGGGCAGAAGGGACAAGGGACAAGGGGCCCCCCCTGCGCAGCCCAGGCCGAGCCGGGGCAGTTCCAGCCCGGTGCTGCGCTGCTGTCGGGGCTGGGAGCGTGCGTGGCCGCACCGCGCAGCCTGTCAGGGACGTGTGTCTGTCTGTCTGTCTGTCTGTGTGTGTCTGTGTGTCTGTGTGTGAGCGCTCTCCCGTTTGCTGTGCAACCCACGCGGCTGTTTTCTTCCTCTTTCTCTTCCTCCCTCCTCCGCCGCAGGTTGTTTTCCCTCAGCCCGTGCCGGCAGGGTGGGGATGCGCCGCGGTCAGCCAGCCCGGGGTCGGCCCGGCCGAGGCGCTGGGAGGCTGGAGCAGCGCGGAGGGCAAGCCTGGCGCTCCGGTCAGCGTTCCCTCGTCGCCGAAACGTTCACCCGGAGACTTCCTCCGTAGCCTCTCCGGGCCGTCAGCCTGAGGCTCTGAGCTCTCACGTTCCAGCAGCTCGTGCTCCTGTTCCGTACCTGAGAGTTCCCAGGCTTGGCGCTGTTCCGTGGCAATGGAGGGGAGGGAGGGGGTCGTGCGCTCGTTTCGGGCTCGTGACAGCGTCAGCCTGCTCGTGTACAGCGAAGCGTGGCTGCGGTCAGAGCCCCCTCGGGGAGCGCTTTGCCTGGGGATGGTTTTGTTCTGGTCCTCTCGAGGACAACAAAGGGGATTGTTCTGCCAAGTTCAGCTGTTTGGCCCCAGCACAGGGCCTTGTGTTGTTGTGGTGCCCTGAGCGCTCGCCCCAGCCTCCTCTTCGCTGCTTCTCCCACGTCGCAGGGAGCGGGGCAGGCAGACAAAGGCTGCCCTGGAAGGCTGCAGGTAACGAGCTTAATGAAGCAGAGTGCCGCTGCTGCGGTCACGAGGCTCCTCCGACTTGCAGAGGTCTGCTCGTGCCGGAGGACCGGAGCTGGGGGGCGCGGGGGGCAGAGGGTGGCAGCACCTGGGGCTGGGGCTGGGCAGCGGGACACGGACGGACGTCTCTGTCTCTGCGCTGAGCTCTCCACGGCCGCTGGCTGACAGCGGGGTTTGGCAGCACCGCGCGGTGCTGAGGCTGTAATTCCAGAAGCAGCCAAAGCCTCGTGTGCAGCTACTGCTCTGAATGGGGCCTGCGCTGGGCTCGGGGGTCCCGCTCCCTGGAGGAGGAGGGAGGGGGGAGAGCAATGATCCCGAAGCACCGTGGGGCCGTTCCATCGGCACCGTCCCTCAGTGGGTCCGAGTTCTAAATTCTCACATGCGACAAATGTTCAGAGCTTTTGTCTTAAATCTTAGCGTTTTTTTTGGTTTGGCTGTTGGCTTTTTTGGGAGCGGTGGCGGAATCTCCTTCTGGAAGTTTGCTTCCAGAGGCTGGGAGCACCCCAAAGCCCCACCGGCCGCCACGGGTCGTGCAGCACCGCAGGGAGGAGCAGCCTCGTGGGGAAGCGTGGTGCCAGTGGGCCCAGAGAGCCCGCCCTAGGTTCGGTGGGCTCCAAGGCCAGCGGTGAGCCCCGGCCTGCCCCATCGACGTCCCTGCAGCCACCGCCTGCAGAGCCCGGTGGGCGCTGTCGTCCCTGCTGGCGCTGGCCGTGGGCTGCTGCGTGATCTTCATCTGCGTTTATTTTTAGTGCCTGAGCTATGCAGCGCGGCCGGTTTAGGGCTGGTCTTTTTTTTTCGGTGTTGACGAGCTATTTTTAGGGGTTCGGCGCGCTGAGCGGAGCGCCAAACACCTGATGCTTCTTCCCCGTTCAGCTCCGGAGCGTGGAGTCTGCTCCCTGGCCGCCAGCTGGAGCCGTGTCCCCTGCGGCGCTGCTCCAGGGCTTTGCCCAGGGCTGCTGCCCGGCCTCGGGTCCCGCTTCTACCCCCGGCCAACGCCAGCCCCGCGTGTCACGGCCTCCTTGCTGCGTGCCGCGCGGGTCCGACCGGTGCCGCCAGCTCCTGGCGCCCGCTGCCTCCCTCCGCCGGCCGCCTGATTGCAAAAGGGGGAGGCAGGGAGCGGCTGGCAGAGGTGGAAGTTGTTTCTCAAGGGCTTAGGTGAGAAAAACATCCGGGGAGTCGCCAGCGGTGCCTGTTTGTTTTCCGGTCACCCCCCCAGAGCCCCCCCCCGTGGCCGCCAGCAGGCGCAGAGGCTTTGGCCGCGCTGCTCTGGGCCTGGCAGCGGCTTCTTTCTCCTGGGGGGAGCGGGAGGTCTGGGCCTTCCCTTCCTTCCCTGCCTTCTCACAAGCCGGTGCTGACTCCTCTCTGTTGTTTCCTTGCAGGCTCGTCTCCGCTTTCCCATCGACTACCCCTATTCTCCCCCTGCGTTCAGGTTCTTAACCAAAATGTGGCACCCCAACATCTACGAGGTAGGTGGCCGGGGCAGTGCAGAAGCTTCTCGGGCAGACAGGGAGGGCACGTGGTAATCTCGGGATTAAAATTCCAAGCCCTGGTCACGAGCACAACGTTGGAAACCCTGCGCCTTTGGCATTTGGTGCCTGGCATTGGAAAGGCAGCCAACAGAGGCTTTTACAACAGCCTGCCTCGTATCCTGCAGCTGCTTCCAGGTTGCTCAGCCTCTCCAGGCTGGAGGACTCCCACGCGTGCCTGGCGGGGACGCGGTGCCTGAGCCAAGGGTGGATGCAGAGCAGGGGCTCGCAGCGCCCCGTGGCAGCGGCTCTGGGGGGCCGTGTTCAGGCGCTGGACAGCCGGCGGCTCGGCAGCTCCACCTGTACCGTACCGCTGTCCTGGGGTGCTGCCCGAGGCCGGAGGGGGCAGAGAGCATAACGGGGACAGGCAGCTCTGCTGTCCCTCCCCAGGGACCAAAAGCACAGGCTGGGACTCGCTCACCTCATCTAAGCCAAAGGGAAGAGCGGCCGGGGCACTGGAGCAGAGGATGGGCTGCTTGGGGGGGTGCTCGGGCCGGGAGCCCCCCTGAGGATGCCGCTTCGCGTGTGCTTCCAGACCGGTGACGTCTGCATCTCCATCCTGCACCCGCCCGTGGACGACCCGCAGAGCGGGGAGCTGCCGTCGGAGCGCTGGAACCCGACGCAGAACGTGCGGTACGGCCGCGGGCAGGGCGGGGGCGGCGCTGGGGGCGGCGGGGCCGGGGGCGCAGCACGGCGCTCACCGCCTGTGTTGGCTGCCAGGACCATTCTTCTGAGCGTGATCTCGCTGCTGAACGAGCCCAACACCTTTTCTCCTGCCAACGTGGACGCCTCTGTGATGTACCGCAAGTGGAAGGAGAGCAAAGGGAAGGACCGGGAGTACACGGACATCATCAGGTGCGGGGGAGGGCGCTCCCAGAGCTCCCCGGCAGCGTGGGGGCTTCCTGAGCTGTCGTCGCGTGGGGTGCGGGGCTGCAGGGTCCCGAGGGCACAGCCTGCCCGGCTCAGTCCCTTCTGCAGGCTGGTAGGAGGGGATGCTGGCTCCGAGAGTGGCTCTCGACGAGCCGCTTGGCCGCGGTACGTGCCCAGCTTGGTTGTTGCTGGCAGCCCTGGCCCCTGTCAGCCCCAGAGCTGAGGACGTGGCCATGCAGCAGCCGCTGTGCCAGCACGGTCGTGCTGCCAGGGCTCTGCTGTGGGACTGGTGAGCCCTGGCGTGGCAAGGGGGGCCCTGTGAGCATGGGGCGCCCCCAGTCCTGTGTGGGTGCGTGACCTTTCAGCTGGGGCACGAGCAGGGACGAGCTGCGTCCCCGGGCTGCGCCACGCAGCGCCCAGGCTGTGCGAGCCCCTCTGTCCTCACCCCGCCTGCTTCTCGCCCCCCAGGAAGCAAGTCTTGGGAACAAAGGTGGACGCTGAGCGGGATGGCGTGAAGGTCCCCACCACGCTGGCAGAGTATTGCATGAAGACCAAGACTCCGGCCCCCGATGAGGGCTCAGACCTGTTCTACGACGACTATTACGAGGACGATGAGATGGAGGAGGAAGCAGACAGCTGCTACGGTGACGATGATGACTCTGGCAATGAGGAATCTTGATGGCCCCCTGGCGTTGCAAAGCGTGCTATAAACTACTGAATTTTACCTCAACTAGGACAAACCGGTTTGAATTTAGGATCTGTCAGCCCTGAAATTAACTCTCTACATCTCAGGGAGACTATTCTGCTGTTGTAAAGGAAACCCCACCGCTGTCTTTGTAGAAGAAGCAAAAAAAAATAATCCCTATTTTAAAAACTTCCTGGGTGGGGACGGGGAAGTCTCTCTGGGGCATTCACGAGCCCACAGAGGCTGGGGAGCTGGCGGCTCTGCCTGGGTGGAGGGACGGGGACGGCTGCTCTTGGCTGCCCGCTGTTCGGGCACGTTCAGCTCCCCTGGAGGCGCGGTTTGGGGAGGCTGTGGAGCTGGTGAGCGGTCGCTTTGGGGGGGAGCAGGGGCGCTTTTGTGCAGCTTTCCGCAGCCTCCAAGCAGGAAGGGGAATGCGGAGGGGGCGCAGCTCCCCCTTCCCTGCGGTGAGGCCGTCCCGTGCGGGACCCCGCTGCCGCCCCTTCCTGCGGAGCGGGGGCGTGGGGCAGGACGGGGCTGTTGGCAGCTTTTAACGAGCTGGGAGGGAGGGGGTAGTTCTGAGTCTTTCTGCTTCTGTTTTTTTAGAAACTATTTAATAAAGTGCTTTAAGGGAGTGGCTGTGTGGGTGCCTGAGGCTCTGCCTGTGGTAGCGGTTTCTGCACCAGCCCCGGACAAGCTCCTGCCCCGCCGCCTGCGGCCCTGGCAGGCAGAGGCGCCGCTCCGAGGGCTGCGGGGGGGCTTTGGTCCTGCAGCACCCTCATCCCTCCCTCCCCAAACCCAGGGGGCGGACAGGGCTGCGGACAGGCCTTAAATGTGAGAGCACGGTTGGGTTCAGGCGGCTCTGCGTGCCCGGGGCCTGCCCAGGCAGCACCCGCCTGCGCTGGGCTCGGAGCAGGGGCCGACGGGGGCCCAGGCTCCCCCCCCCCCAGTGCCTCTGATCTGGGCGCAGCTGGGCCCTGCCCCAAGTCCGGGGGCTGGGACCTGCCGGGATGTGCGAGGTGCTGGGCTCAGCCCCCCAGCCCTCACCACACGTGAGCGGCGTTGCTGCCGCCTTGCTGGGCTGCGGGGGGGCAACGCTGCTGCCTGCCCCCCCCCCCGGGGCTGTGCCCTGCAAAACGCCTGCCTGGGGCCTCTGCTGGCCCCGCAGGGCTCCCGCTGTGACCCCACCTCGGATCGGTGATGAGCAAAACCTCCCCCTGCCTGATGTGTAAATGGGATAAGGCTTTGATTGACACCTGCGACCGCACGTGGTGAATGCATGTGCTTTGTTGCCTTAGGAAATCAGGCTAAAAGGTGAATAGGATTATTCCTTTACCGGGGCTGGAAAATGGCTCCCAAGGTCACCGGGCTGTGCCAGCCCGGGCTGCTGGGTCTGGCCTTCCCCTTTTTCTCCCGGGGGCTGCTCCCTCCATCGCCCCACGCGTTGCTCCGTGCCTTACCCTGCCCGGGCTCGTCCCTGGCCGTGGATGTTTTCCCTGAATCACCGTGCCCGCGCGCCTCTGGGGCTGCTCACGGCCGGTTGCCTCTCGCTGCCCCGGGATGCTGGGGGATCGGGCTGTGAGCTGCCCCCAGCCCCGTGTCCGGGAACGCCCCAGCCCCGGTTGTGCAAACCGGGCAGCGGCGAGAGGGGTGGCTTCCCTACCGGCGGTGTCGCGGTAGCAGGAGGCCACCGGGCCCCCCTGTCCCGGGGCTAGGACGGCCGAGGGCACGGCACGGCTCGAGGTGCCTGTGGCTGCTGGGAGCGGGACCCTCGGGGGGAGGCTGCCCCTGCTCTGCCCCAGGTCTGCGCCGCGGGGTCCGCCGGTGCGGGAGGACACAGGTGGGGGGGGAAGGATGTGAGCGGATGGGGGGGCAGCCGGGCAGGACGTGCTGGGAGGCAGGTGCAGAGTTCGGGGGAAGAGACGCTCCGGGAGGATTAAGGAGTTTACAAGCCCGGCAGATCCCCACGGGGAGCACGGCGGGGGCTGGCGTCAGCAGCCCCATTGTCTCGGCTCTTCCTGCCCCGCTGCCAGCGCCCCCGGTCCCCCCCGGCCGCGAGCTCCATGGCTCTCCTGGGGCTGCCTCAGCCAAGCACCGCTGCCCCGGCCGGGGATGGGCCGGGGATGGGGCTGCTCTCCTGCAGGGCCCCCGGCCCTGGTGATCGGGGCCGAAACAGCCGGCGGTGCGCTGCTATCGCCCGCCCGGCACCTTGGTGTTATCGGGCGGCTGCAGCTGGGCTGGGAACGGGGACCAGAGACCCCTCGTCCCTGGGGCTCCTGGAAAACCCCGCCTGGGCCGCGAGCGAGGGGTCTGCTCCTGCAGGGCCCAGCCTGCGGGCACGGCCGGGATTTCAGCCCCGGGGATGTCCGGTGGTGCTGGCCTGGGCTCGCGAGCGTTCCCCGCTCCTCGCGGCTCCAACCGGGGCTGTGTGAGCCTCGCAGGACTGGGGCCGTGCAGCAGGGGCCGGGCCGCCGGTTTGTCTTGGCGCGGGCCCCGCCGCTGTCCGCAGGCAGCCTTTGTCTCTGCCTCGCCCCCCCCGCCGGGGAAGCGCTGCCCGGTTCCCTTCCCACGCGTGGGGCCGCGGCCCCGGCTCACCCCGGCTGCTGGCAGCGCCTCCGGGATGGCCGAGGCGGGGGGGGGGGGAGGCACCCGTCCTGCCCGGGGACCCCCGTGGTGGCGGGGAAACCCCCAGCGTGCCCTGTGGGGCCGAGGAGCGGGGGCAGAGGGCCCCCAGCAGCTGCCCCCCGGTGCCCGGAGCCGTGCCCCGGCCGTGGGCCGAGCACCCGGTGCTGCCCGTTGCTGCCCGGAGCTGCCCGGTGCTGCCCGTTGCTGCCCGGAGCTGCCCGGTGCTGCCCGGAGCTGCCCGGAGCTGCCCGGTGCTGCCCGCCGCGTCCTGCAGACAGGAGGGCGAGCCGGCGGGGGGCGGGCTGCAAACCCCGGGGCCCCCCCGGGCGGTCCCCGCTGCTGCCGAGGCACCGCCGGGAGCCCCGCGGCCGCGCACCGGCCCGTCCTTGCGCCGCCCTCCCCGGGCCCCCGCTCGCCCCGCGGCCCCGGGGGGCAGCCGGGAGCCGGCCCTGGGCCGGCGCGGGGGGGCGCGGGGGCCACCGGGGGCGGGCGGCGCTGCGCAAGCAGAGCAAAGGGCGGCCGCTGCGGGGGCTCGGGCACCGGGCAGGCGCCGTTCCCGTCCCCGGGGCTCTCCGCGGCACAGCGCGGGGGGGCGGTTTGCCCGCACCGGGCCCGGGGCTTCTCCGCCCTGCCCCGCGGGCACGGCCTCGGCCTGCGGACGTGCTGCGCTCCCCGCACTGCGGGCACCGGGCGCGGGGGGGGCCAGGGGAGCCGGGGGGGGAGCCGGGGGGGGGACCGGGGAGGGGGCCGGGGGGGACCGGAGGGGGCCGGGGGGGACCGGGGGGCACCGGGCGGTGGAACCGGGGAGGGAGCCGGGGGAGCGGGGGCCTGGGGGGAGCCCCGCGTCCGCCCGCGCTCCGCGCCCCCCCCCCCCCCCGGTCGCGCCCTCCCATTGGCTGCCGTCGCGCGGCGGGCGGGGCCGCGGCGGGACCGGCCCGAACCGGCTGTCCCCGCGGGGGTCGGCGGGCCGCGGGAGGCCGCTCCGCGGAACCTTTGCTCCGATTGGCCGGGCGCGGCCGGGCGGGCGGGGCAACGCGCGGGAGCGGCCGTGCGATTGGCGCCGGGGAGAGCCGGGGGGCGTGGCCTGAGCGGTAGCCCCGCCCCCTCCGCCGTGCCCCGGCGCGGCGCTTATAGCGGGCGGGCGGCGCGGCGGGAGCGCGGGCGGCGATGGCGGCGGGCGTGGAGGGGCTGCGAGGGCTCCTGGCGCTGCTGGTGCTGGGCGTGCTGGCGGCCGGCGGCGAGGGCACAGGTACGGCGGCGGGGGGCGGGAGGGGAACGGGAACGGGAACCGGGGAAAGGGAACGGGGAGGGGGGCACAGCGCGGCGGCCCCGGGGTGGGGGGGCGGGCGTGCCGGGGGTGGTCGTGCCGGGGGGGTGGTCTCGGGTTTGTGCACGGCCCTGGGGCGGCGGGGGGGTGGGGGGTGGGGGGTGGGGGGGGGACCGGGGGTGGGTCCGGCACTGGGGGCATCGTGGCCGTGGAGCCCCCCGGGGGGGGGCGCGGCGGGGGGAGCGGGGAGCGGGGGGGGGGGAGTGGGGAGCGGGGGCTGCCCGCCCGGCCCCGCTCCGCCCCCCGGTGCTGCGCCCTGCCCCCCGCCACGTGCCTGCCCGCACGCACCTCGCGGTGCCCGGTTCCCCCCCCCCCCCATAGCTGAGGGGCTCCGGTTCCTGCAGCCCCCCCGGCCCCGGGGCGCTCGGAGCCCCCGGGCCGCCGCCGTGCCCTGCTCCGCCGCCTCGTGCTCCCCTCGCGGTGTGTGCTCGGGGCTCCGGGACCCGAGGCTCTGCCCCCCCCCGGGCCCCCGGGGCCCGCCCGTGGCCGCGGAGCTGCCTCGGAGTCGAACCCAGGGGGAAGGGCCGGGGCCGTCGGAGCGGGGCGGGGGGGGGGACGCTCTGCAGCCCTGGGGAGGGTCGGGGGGGCTCATAAATAACCCAAAACCGCGGTGCCCCGCTCCCGGCCCGGGGAGCTGGGCGAGGGCACGTTCCCCTGGGGCCAGCGCCCCCCCCCCCCGGTGGCTGCCCCACGTCGGGCTCGGGGCTGGGGGGCCCCGCTGCCTGCCCTCGCTGGGTGCTTCCCCTCCTGCCCGCGGGCAGGCCCCCGGGCCTGAGCCTGCCTGGGGCGCTCAGCCGGGCGGCTCCTGCTGCCTCCGGGGAGGGACCCGGTGCAGGGCAGGGTGCCTGGGGGGGGCCGTTCCTGCCCCCGGGCTGGGTGCGAGGAGCTGCGGGGAACAGCCCCGGGGCCGCGCATTTTAGCTCTGCGCTCCCGCTGAAGTCCCCGTCCCCTTCCCACTTACTCCTCCAGTGACCTGAGCGGGGGGCTGGGAGGTGGGGGGGGTCTTCTGCCCCTCTGCGGCGCTCAGCCCTTGGCTCGGGGCAGAGCCCCGGGGGTGACCGCTGAGGCCGCGGCGTTTGTGGCTCGCGGCAAAGAGCGGCTGGCAGCGGCGTGGGTGTGCTTGGACTCTGCACCCAGCCTCGTGCAGGTCTCCTGCCCGGTCACACAAAGCTATGGGGAGAGTCCATTTTACAGCTATTAGTGGAAACGGCAAAAAGTCGCCGCTTCGGATGTCCCTCCCCGAGGCCAAGAAGCAAAGGTCAGGCTGCGGGGGGAGCGCGCCCTGCAGCATGGTGCCGGCCCCCGCCAGGCCCCCGGCGCTGCCCGTGCCCTCCCTCCGCACAGGGAGGCTGCTTTTAGTTGGAAGGTGACTCAGGGGAGCGCTATCTGCCCTTGCACGCCGCTGCGCTGCCCCTTGGCCTGGGGAGCTGGCTGCAGCTCGCAGCCCCTCGCCCCCTGGGGAACTTGGGGGCAGCTCTGACGGGTCCTGGGGGGCTGATGCCGGCAGTGCTCGTGTGCCCCAGGACTTAGCGGGTGCTCTCCCCAGCCTGGTGGTTGCTCTGCCTCGTGTAGGAAGGGGAGAGGACGTGAAATCCCGTGTGAGTGCAGGGGGTACCTGCTGTTACTAGTGTGGGCTAGCTGAAGCCTCTCTGAAAGGCATGAAGTGCCCTCTAACTCGGAGCACGTAACCTTGCAACAGCTTATTTTGTCAGCATACAATAATCACCTTACAGCTGCTAAAAACCAAACAAAAAGCCCCACCCACCCCCAGAGACAAAAACAAAACTCAAACCCGCTGATATTTACTAGCTCCCATTTTAAACCAGGCTGCAGTTGAAGTGGGACAGGCTCCTACATGTGCAGTAGTCAGCTCTGTGACTCTTCAAAATAAGGTGGTTGGGAGTGTTTAATCACAGGCCCGAGGTGTAAAAGCCCATTCTGCTGCCCAGAAGCGTCAGGAGGCGTGCGAGCGGCTCGTCCCGTGCCAGTGTGCGAGTGTGGCCCTGGAGGCTGTTGGGCTTGTTCTCTGGGTGCTTCACGAGGCGGCCTCCAGCAAGTTCTGGTGCACGAGAGCTGCTTGTTGCGGGGACCCGTACGTCTTCTGGAGCCCCGGCCACCTCCTGCGCCTTCGTGAAACCAGTTCAGGATCGTTCTGGTGCCTCTGCTACAATTCTGTAATCCAGAATTGCTTGGAACATTTAGAACTGCTGCAGAGGTGTTACTGCGTTTCTGGAAGCAGCCAGCAGCACTGTTGCTGGCGTGTGAAATAGCAGCAGGCTCTTCTAGCCCCGAGCTACTCTGACCTCTGTTTTAAAGGTGCCTCAGTTTTAAATATCAGCCGTCTGCTAAAGCTGTCCTGTACCAGACGGGGGTCAGAGCTCTCCTTGCTTGTCCAAGCACGCTTATTCTTCCAGCTATGTATACTGAAGCTTTAAAAGTCTAAATTCTCCTTTGAGGAATGTGGAAGTGATTTACTTAGGACTCTGAAATGTACCTTGCAGACTCATTTGTGTTTTCCTTGAGTTTGAGCAATGCTGGTTTCATAATACCGGTTTGCTTCCACACTCTCAATAAGCCACGAGATTTCTTATTGAAGCATCTTCAGAAATTCAAAACCAAAAGAAATTGTCCCTGAACCCACCTCCCTCATGCCTGTGTGTTACGATACCTGCGTGGAGCAGCCTATAACCATGACATTCAAGTGCTCAGTAACAAATTTCCGGGGAATACCCTTAAAGTCTGCTGGTGGCGGTTCTGAGAAGTGCAGCCTGCAGTCAGTGCAGGAAGTACGTGTCACAAGCCTCGCTGGTTCTTCGGAAACCTTGCTCAGACTGAGTCACGTAAGTAACCTTGACGTTGGTGTGATGTCTCTTCCTGGCCTCCGGGACCAGCCCTCCCGGGGCCCTGCTCTTTCCCCCGCTGTCCTGGAGCGATTGGTGCCGGCTCCCCTCCGCGGGCTGCTGGTGGCAGCCGATAACAGCCTGGGGGCACCGCGGGCAGCTCGGCTTCCCGCAGCCCTGGGGCTTTTGGGGCTGTCTCTGGGCTGTCGGCTTCCTGAGAGCCAGGCCCCGGGGCTCCGAGCACAGGAACAACTTGAAGGGTGCCGTCGTTCTGGGTGTCTCTGCTTTTAAGCTGTTTATTACTAATTTACCTCTGCAGAGTTGTCTGTCGGATGGAAAATCTGATTTTGTTGTGTGGCAACGGATGTTAGAAATTTCTTCACCTCGTTTGTGGCATCTTGCGGACTGCAAGACAATCTCAAAAAACCACACACACACACAAAAAAAAAGCCCACAGAACCCAGGCAGTCGTATCAGTAAGGTGTTTAGCAGTGTCCGCCTGTTAACGAGCGGAGCGGTGCGACGAGCTCGTGAGATGGTGGAGGAGAGCGGCAGGGCGGCCCGGTGCCTGTGGCCGTGCGGCGGCTGGGGCAGCGCCGGGCTCCGGCCAGCTCCAGGTCACGGCCGGGAGCGTGGGGCCGGGGAGGAGGTGGGTGAGAAGCGTCTCCGTGCGGCGGGAGGTCTGTGCGGCATGCGGTGCTGCCGATGGGTGGGCACTTCGGGTACCCAGCTGGCGTTCTCCAGGTGGAAATGATGTTACGACAAGGAACGGCGCCTCAGTGTGTTCCGTATGCATGCGCAGATGTGTCCAGGGAAGCGTTTTGCTGTGGGGATGCTCAAGCAGTGGGGTCTGTGGAGGCCGGGGCAGAAACCCGCTGCTGCCTTGGCCCTGACCTTGCTGCGGGCCTGTCCCTCTCCGGGCCGAGGTACGAGGCTGGGGGGCTCTCGGCCTGCCCCAGCGAGCGCCGCCTTGGGGAGCCGGCCCTCGCAGGAGAGGCAGTGCCGGGGTTCTTGCTCGGATCCTGGCAGATACCGTACATGCTCCTGGTGTTCTGGTCTTGCGGTGGGAGGCCTTGCTGCCTGGAGGCACAACTCTTCAGAGCCAGGGCCCTGTCTGAGCTGCGCGGCTGGACGGAGTCTGGAGAGTGGGGAGGGAGAGGATTCTGACCTGAACACTGTGGCATCTTCTCGATGGCTGAATTTTTTTTTTGCTTGTAGAGGGTGAATTCTTGCTTTGCACTAACACTTTGCACTAATACCTCTTCAACTCGTAGCTGGTTTTATAAAGTCACCGCTGTCTCAAAAGAGACTGACTCAGGACAGCGTCGAGTTGTACTGCGAGGCGATTGGCAATCCCATCCCTGAGATCCAGTGGTGGTTCGAGGGGAACGAGCCAAATGAGACCTATGCTCAGCTTTGGGATGGTGCACGGCAGGACCGTGTCAAAATCAACGCCACCTACAACCTGCACTCCACCAGCACCATCTACATCGCAAACCTCACGGGCGACGACTCGGGCACGTACGAGTGCCGGGCCAGCAACGACCCTGACCGCAACCACTTGTCGAAGAGCCCCAAAGTCAAGTGGATCCGATCACAGGCTAACGTTTTTGTCATCGAACGTGAGTGGCCGTCCTGAGGCCTTGGCACTTGCTCGGACACTGGTGTCTTGAGTCTCCCGCCATGCTCACCCCTGCACCCGTGTCCTGTGACTCCCCAGAGCCCCCTCACCTTCCCACCCTGGCTGTAGATCCGAGAGACTCCCCCTTGTGTCGTCTCCCTCACCGCCTCTGACCTGACCCAAAACGGCCCTCAAAAAGGGTTGTGACTTCCCAACCAAAACGCCATTCAGCAACCCCGTGCCTTTTCTGGAGCCAAAGACCTGGAATGTGTCGCTTATTCCCGAGTGCCTCCGTGTCCCGGTGCTGGCTTGCAGAATTAAGTCCTGGTTCTGCTGGTAGACTCTGTCCTAACCACCACTGACAAACCAGCCCTTCCCTGCAGCTCCTACAGCCTCTGCTTCCGTCAGCGGTCTTGCTTTAAGCTCGCTTTCCTGCTAGTGATACAAGCTGTGGGGACCAAAATCTGCTTTTAGTTTCCCGTGGTGCAACCATTTTTGAAATGGCCGTGTCTGTGTGCGACACTGAGTGTGGCGTAGCTGCGCGCTGGGAGCGACCGGGTGTCCTCCGCTCCCAGCGCTGGCAACGGGACCGGAGCTAACGGGCTGCTGGCTTCTGAGTAACAGAAACCTGGGCCAGGGTGAGGGGATGTAACGTCCTGCTAAGGCCTCATGAATCCTGAAGCGTACTAGGGAGTACAAAACTCCAGCAGAGCCTTCTTCCAGTGGAATTGGGGTAGGAGGAAAAGCAGGTCTGTTAGGCCCGTGCAAAACTTGTTCCTTCCAGGTGCAGAGCCTGTGTGGAAGGGCAGGGAACATAGTGCCACCGGGGCTGTGTAATGGTTCTGCTAATGGCAGCCGTGCGCTTCACTGCCTCTGAGTCGAAATGCCTGACTCGTCTTATGATGTATAATTTACTGCTTCTTGGCACACGGAGGTCCAGGACCTTTTGGAGTCATGGTTATGTGTGTTCTCCCAGGAATAAACCTGGCTATAAAAACGTGGGCTGCATCATATGATGCGTGTATTGCTTGTGTAAGGTCACCTTTGTTACCCCTCACAAAAGAGGGCCTTGGCTGCCGTAGGTTATATTACCTGCAGGTTCCTAAATCTGCTCTGACTGTGGGAGGTGTTGACATGCAGCGAGCACTAAAGCGGCTCGTAAAAGCAGGGAGCTGAGCTACTGTAACTGCCCTTCACAGTATGGCTTTTTCCACTGCTTATTGAGCACTCGGCTCTATTAGAGCTGCACCCATTGAGCAGGAGGCTCAAAGCTGTCCATGGGACATGGCAGCGATCCCGACCCCGGTGGGAGCAGCTGTAGAGTCAGTGTCCTGTTACTGCGAGGTGCAGTCAGGCCCTAGCTCTCTGGCTTTCCAGTCTCCTGCGCTGGTGTCACCAGTTCTGGTAGGAAACTGACCACAAAGGTAAGTGGAAAGCTATGGTGGAGGTGAGGAGCTGTGGGTTTTGACTCTTTGCGGTACAGGTTGTTGGGCAGGTGCCTGACCTTGTGAATACCAGGTGCTAACTTCAGTGGGATTATTTACAAACAGGTCCAGACGTCCAAACAGGGTTCTCAGACTCTACTGGCAAGCTGATCCTCAGCTGCAACCTAACCGATCCTGCCTTTGCCGTCGAGGGTCATGAATGGAAGCATGGAGACAAGATACTTCAAACAGACACGGAGTCAAGCGCTTTCACCAGTTACATGTAAGTGTCGGCTGCAAGGCCAGATAAGAATCTAAACAAGGACACTTTTTTTTTAACTGGAGGCAGTATCTCCTACCCACTGAACTCAAAGCTGAGTGCTTGCAGTCTTGCCAGAAATAAAAAGTTTTAAACTTCAGAACATAAGATGAACAAAACAAAGTTTTGGTGAGACCCCATTCTTCCTACTTTTGGGAGAGGAGGGAATGAGGAGGCAGAGAGAGGGAAAGTAAAGTGCCACCGGTGTCCTCCTGGTAGGAGGAGCCCTGTGGCCCCGTGTCTCTGCAGAATTCGGCCGGGCTGGGATTGCCAGGTGCAGCGTGGCCCAGGCCCCTGCACTGCCTGTGCTGTGCCCGCAGCACTGACAGCAGCACGGCACGGCTGCCTCGCGGAGCTCGGAGGAGCCCCTGCTGCCCCCAAAAGGCACGTGGAGCTGCACACTCCCATGTTTTCTGTGTATCGTGCTTTTACGTACGTCTCCCTGCTACAGAGCGAGCGGGGAAGCTGCCTGCAGATTAGTCTCTGAAGCTGTTTGCAGGCTGTAGCTGAGCAGGGCCGGGGATACCGGCCGTATTGTGGCGGTGCACTGAGCCTTCCTTTCCGATTACAGTCAGGCCCGGCTGGCACTGACCCAGCAGCTGTAGAGGCATCATGTCCTTTTGTATGGCAGTGCCGACGTGCCTGTCTCCCCATAGCAACAGGGAGCTGAACAAGGATTAAAGTATTTATAACCCAGCCTCCCTCGCGTGACCTCAATTCCTTAGCTGAGTGGTTTTTGGAAGTGGGAAGCTCCGTGCACAGCAGAGCTAACAAACGGTCTGTTGTCCCAGCGCAGCCGGGGACTGAAACTTTGCCCCTTCCCCTGAGTGGCTATTACTAAGCTGCAGAATGTGATGTTTGTTGCAGTGCAGCATAATCCACTAAATCTCAGGGCAGCAGCTTCACAAAGACAAAAATGGGAGAGCGCTCTCTACACTTGGATCAATCCAGAGTGACTCAGCCTGGGTTTTTCTCTGTCACTGTCATGTGTCCCAGCAGCCTTCCCTGCACAGGAAGAGTACCCTCCCTCTGAATCTGCTGTCTTAAGGTCCCTGTCCCTCTCCTGTAGAGGGGAACCGCAGGGCTGAGGTACTGCTGGAGGTGTGTGGCCGTGCTCGCTTCATGTTTGGGGGCTTGGCGCAGTAGGGGATGACTTTTAACAGGGCTGCAGTCGTACCTGGTGAAGGCGTGTTGTCCTGATTCTCTGCTTCTGTAGGGGCTAGCAGTCAGTTCTTATTTTCCCCCCTGTAGAGGCCCTGGAGGCAAGAGTGATTTGGGTTAGGGGGTGGAAGCTGCTGGTTTGCAGGGTTTGGGATGCAGGTTATCTCGGTGATCACTGAGTTGACAGGCCCACGTCAGACTTGGCATGTGTGGAATCCCTCTCTGCCATCCTTAACGTGTGGGGAGAGAAAGGCAGAGAGCAGGGATGCAGTAGGTGCGTGGTGCTGCACAAATCTTGGTGCTGGAATGGGAGAAACGGCCTGTACAGGAGGCTGCTGTTCAGGTGTCCTAGGGCTGTCTCTGTGGGTCTGGAATCGTGTATTTTTGGACAACAGTAGCTGAGCTGAATGCTTATCTGACAACCTGTTTTTTGGTAGAATCGAGGGGAAGAAGGAAGAGCACTCTGGTATCTATGAATGCATCTACAAAACAAGCCCAGAGATAAAAGGAGAAATGAATATATCAGGTAACTCCACGGGTTTGCTTCTGCGGCTGAGGAGGGGAGTGGGGAAGCTGCGGCCTCCTGAACACTTTGCTTTGGTAGCAAAGCAAGCCGAAAAGCTGCTTCTAGCCCTTACCAGTAGGGCTGCTGGGCTCTACTTGTGAATTACCAGGTTTGCTCTGTGAGGCATCTCAGTTACATCAAGCAACTAAGCTGTCTGTAGGGTCAGCCTGGGGACCTTGCAGTAAATCAGCCTTCTGCTGTGGGAGGGGGGCAGTACCTGGTGGTCAAACCTGTCTGAGCCTTTCCTGAAGCACTTTCAGGTGCTTCCTGCTCTGAAAATGCCAAATGTTGGACAAATGAAGAGATTAAGACCGGCTAATACATTTCTTAAACTGAAGTAAAGAAACGAGCAACTTTGTCTGATAGTGGCTAGGTGGACTGCAACGAGTCTTTCGTGTCTCTTCCATGGTGAGGTGTTAGACTTTCTTTTTCTCTTGCCGCAGTTCTGCCCCAAGTGGTGGCATACAAGAAGTCTGAGCATGGGAACGAGGGGGACACGGGGGTGCTGACCTGCAAGAATCCCTCTTTTCCTCCTGTCAGCGATTGGGTCTGGTACAGAAATGATCAAGAGGTAAGTGCTGTGTCTGTCCTGGCTCCCCCTCTGCCTACCCTACTTACCAACGAGGAGGCAGAGGACCTCTTCCCATCAGAATTAGCTGTTTCAGAGTAGCCTTCTCCTTAGTGCCATGGCAAGGAGGATTTCTGCAGTGTTAGACCTGTGCCTATAACGTGAGCAGCTCCCCTCGTGCCAGGAGTACCCTGAAGCTCTCTATTCCTTCCTTCTAGTCCATCGTCAATGGATCTGGTCGATACATTATCAAGTCCAGCGGCAACAAGACAGAGTTACGCATTCTTAAGCTGAACATCGAGGAGGATACGGGTGACTACCACTGCAGTGCCACCAACTCTTTTGGCAAGGGTGAAGCTACAGTGAACCTGCGCGTACGCAGCCGTCTGGCAGCGCTCTGGCCCTTCCTGGGTATAGTGGCAGAAGTCCTGGTCCTTGTCACCATCATCTTTATCTACGAGAAGAGGAGGAAGCCAGATGAAGTTCTCGATGGTAAGAGGCACCTGGGGTTACATCTTTCTGGGGAGAAAAAGGAGCTTGTAGGGTGCAGGCAAATTGTTCTCAGAGAACTCAGACTTTGTCAGATGGGCGCTACACCTCAGTGGGAGGCCTGCTTCTCAGGAATGCTTCTTGTCTAACCGTCGTAGCCTCCACCAGGTTACTTTGGCGTGGAAGTACTTGCACGCTTTCTGCCGATCCTTCAGCAAGCTGTGCTTTGGCTCCAGAGTTACATTCGGTGCAGGTCAGCCTGACCCTTTGTCTCAGCAGTTCCTCTGCACTTTGTTCAGCGGCTTGATGCGAGCATCTCCAGGACAGGGTTTTCTTTGACAGTTAACATTCTGGAGAAAATGATTTGGGAACAGGTAGTAGAGCTTTTCTGAGCTGCAAAGGAAGGGAGTCTGTCAGTGGTTCCGTAACAACAGGCTTAGCCTCAGCTCGTGAATCTGTTTTGGGTCCTCAAATTCACTCATCCCAGCTCTCCGGGAGTTCCTCAAAGCCTGGTGTTATCTCTAATCTGTTCTGGAAGTGTGGCTCCTCCCTTTCCTTATCGGTAGGAATCTTCATTGTGTTACCCCAGCAGCCCCTCCCTTATCTGATCCCGCTAACAATGCAGTGTAAATGCTCGGTATCCTTCCTGCTGGCTGGGTCAGTCACCTTCGCCCTTTGCAGGGGAACAGCACATCAGGTGGACTGGGTGGTGTGAAGGGAAGCAGAGGGACTAAAACTGAGTACCGCTGCCTGGCTGCGGAGCTTGAGAGATTCTACTCGAGGCGGTTTTATAAGTAAATGTGTTGCCCTCTGACACGGTGCTCTTGGCTGGAAGGCAGATGTCTACTTAAGAATGGCTGTAGCTACATCTTTTAGCAAAAAAAGCTGTAGCCTGTTTTGCTGAGTGTGGTTTCAGCTGATATCGGCTGAGTCCAGATCCTGCTCAGCTCTGTCCGAGTTGTGGTGGAGCCTTTGACAGATGACGACAGGTCCTGTAATACTGGCAGGCCTCCGGTCTCCTCTGGCGGCTCCTCAGCCAGAGATCTTAAGCTCAGGCTCCCAAGTGCTTGTGGATGAAAATACAGCATTGCACTTGATGCTACAACAGGGCAGTGTAAAGCTGCATCTCGCTCCTCGAAAGCCTCAGGAAGGCAGTGCTGAGCCAGCTTAGAGAGCTGCTGAGCCTCGGGTGTGTGGCGGTGAGCTGGCTGCTCCCTGTTACCTGGGATGGGAAGAGTCCAGCCTGTGTATGGCCTGATTTCCTTGCTGGTGTTATCTTTCCACTCTTCCCTTCTCTGCTGCTGGGTGTCACCTCAAATGGTAAGTGGAAGCTGGTTCCAGCCGTGTCCTCTCACCAGCTGTGTGCAGGTCTTGGTGCCCAAGGCAGCCCCGAGTTTAGAGCTCGGGTCTCACCCCTCAGCGCTGCTTGAGCGGAAGCCTGGGCCATGGAGGAGGTGATGGGAACCCTCTCCTGGAAGGTGGCAGATCGCAAGGAGCTGGTGAAAGGTCCCAGGGCTTGGCACTTGTTGGCAAAGGTGTTTTCTTAGCTGTGTTTCTCTGTGTAGCAAGAACGTGGCGTGCAGTGTTTGTTTTGTTTCACAAGATGTGCAGGGAGGAAGAAGGGCTTTACGTGGATACTGAAAGCCTTGTTCCTGCAGCCTTGACTTTGTGTTCAGATCTGGGAGCTGTTAACAGGGGTGAGAGCAGCAAGTACTTGGGTGTGCTGTCCCACCGAGTGGATTGTGGCTCCCATTTCAGCTCTGGGTGCTAGTGGGAGGACTGGCTGGGGACACGGGGTGTGGATGTTAACAGATGTTAGTGGTCAGCAGCGCTGCTTGAGGCTGCCTGGACGCTTCCCTGTGTAATTCTGCTTCTGTGGCTTCCTGGATAGTCTCAGGTGTGCCTCGAGGTTAATAAAGCACCAGACCTGACCTCTGCTGACGGGGAGTAGGAGACCTGGTTGTGCCCGTGCTGTGCCAACAGAAGCAACTGCATAACAGGAGCTTATGTCTAAGCTTGTGCCATGTCTAAGCTTAGACAAGAAGCAGCTTAAAACTCACGCTGGGGGTGGTAGTGTTCTAAGTAGTAGCCCCCCCTGCTCCCCCCAGCCGTGGTGAAATGGGAGCCCTGTCTGCGGTGACCTGCGGTGTCCAGAATCCCATCACCTCTCGGGATGCTGGTCCCCAGAGTTGCAGAGGTGGAAGAGAGGCAGGGATTACTGTGTGTGTGTGTTTCCCTTGACACTGTTTGTTCTTTCTCTTTCTGTGCTGTCCTGAACATGAAGATGATGATGGAGGTTCTGCACCTCTGTAAGTACCTTGTTTTTCTACTTAGTCATGTTTGTACTGGCAGATCACATTAATCAGGAAATCTGCTTTGAATATAAAAGTGAGCTGGTGCAGGAATACCACATTAGCTTCCGGGGGAACTTCCCCTTCCCCTGTTTTTTTTGTGGCCTCTCTATGAACTGCATACAACTTAGAATGGTACAGAGGTCTCAAACTGATTGTTCTGGCAACTAAATTCACCTTGCTGTATCTTGAGCGTCTATTTGGGTACGAATCGCATTAGTGGGTAGGGTGGGTTTTTGTGCTTTGTCTTCACTGCCCCTTTTCTCCCTTTTCTCTTTCCAGGAAAAGTAATGCCACAAACCACAAGGACAAGAACGTCCGCCAGAGAAACGCTAACTAAGCAGGGGCCAGGTGAGTGCTGCTCCCGAGGGCAGAGCTGCAGCTGAGAGCAGCTGCTGAGCCAGGTGTCTTCACCTCCTCGCAGCAAGGGGCTCGTACGGCCGTCCGGAGGTGCTTGTGTCTGGCTGGAACCCAGCCGGGGCTCTTCAGCAGCTTGTAAAAGCCACGTGGACAAAGGCTCCCTTGGCCCAGCATCATAGAGCGGTTCCTGGGCGAGGGAAGGAAGCCTTGCTGTGAAGTTCAGGCACAGACCATGAGCAGTATGGTAGGAAACTGCCAAAGCTGCTGGGGCTGCGTGAGGCACACTCAGCAGGGCCTGGCCTCTGCCCAGATGAGCAGAGGGAGGCGGGAGAGTGGTGGGCTCCACAGTGGGGGTCTTGCAGCATGGGAGGGTCAGGACTACCCAATAGTTCGTGCCCTGGACTTGAGCAAGAGATGAGTCCAAGCCCACAGCTTTATTCAAGGCAGCTGTTGTCCTGCTTTATCAGCCCCCCTCTAGCACTGCATGGCCTTATGGTACTGCTAGGTTATCTAAATGGCTTTTCTCTCTCTCACTCCAGGTGATATGTAGCTGAAGAACTCGTCTGGACATTTTTTTCTTCTTTTTCTTTGGTAAAATAGCACCATGAAATATTCTAGTGTGTCCTTGCGATTGAGTTACTTCACTTTCTAAAGGAACTTAAGTTGTAGAAACTAAAATACACGTGATGTTTTAAAAAAAAAGTTGTGGGAGGGTTTTTCTACCTGTAAGTGTAAATCCCTTGTTTCTGGTAGTCTTGGTCACTGGCTGTCTGTCCTAGGTCTCTTCATGTTGGTGCAGAGCGGGTGGGTGGGAGTACAACTTCTCTTCCTCTCCTCTCGAAGAGCAGCGTGCGCTGGGGGGGCTGTTCTGAAATGCCCTCCTTGCCCCACCTCAGTGCTGGAGGCCACACAGGGAGCTGCAGAGAGCCGACCTGAGCGTGGCAGCAAAATGCACAGTTCCTTGAGGGCTGCTCCACCAGACATGGCTGGCCTGGGTTCCCAGCAGGGCTGTCGTGTCCTGCGCATGCGGGTCAGGAGGAAACTGCTGTAGCAACCTTCTGGAGGTGACCCCATCCCTCAGAGCATCTTAGGAGGGCAGCTCTAGGTCTTTCCCAGTGCGTTACCTGGAGCAGGGCTGTGCCTTTCCCTTGCTTGGAAGCAGCCTGTGTCCTATAAGCTGCTCGTGCAGGGCCCCCGGGCACTGTCTGGGGTGGTTTGTGGAGGTGTGAGCCGCTCGCATCCCAGCACGCGCTGCCCCAGTGCCCTGCTGTGGGGCAGGCATTCCCCCCGGCTCCTCCAGGGATGCTCTTGGTGGTCACACTCAAACAGACAACCAGGAGACAGTGTTAGAGCTGGACACTGGCTGAACATGATTTGTGTTAACTTATTTAATGGGTTGTTAGTATTGCTTCTCAAGTGGCTACACTGGGGTCTGGGGGCAAAGTGTGGGGTGAGTGCTGGGGGTGCGGTGTGGTGGGGGGCGGTGTGACAGCATGTGTTCTTGTGCTTGGGCCATCTTGGTGTTTGTGCAACATAGGAGCCTGAGAGCAGATGAATGCTCAGTGGTGTCTAATACCTTTATTGCTGAGTAGCATTGAGCTGTTCCATCTGTTAACATACTTCACAAATAAAGATAATTCCTTTCTCTCTTTTTCCACCTTGGTTTGGATTCTGGTCTTTCATTTACCTCCTAGGTGGGCCCATGGGTTTCCTGACCTCCTCTGACCCCTTTCTGGCTCCTCTGGCTGCTGGACACAAAGCTTTGTCCCCCAGGCTCGTGCAGCTCTGACTGCTCTCTGATCACGAGCACGTACAGCCTGAGAGGTGTTCAAGCCCTTACAAAGGGAGGTGAGCAATGCTGGGGATGGGTGCTGTGTGCTGCCTCTTCAGGCAAGCTCTGCCTTCCTGCTCTGGCTTCTGGGTCGTGTCCCAGCTGGGCTGCAGGTTCTCGGGATCTCAGTTGCCTGGGACTTCATCCTCCAAGGGCTATTAAAGCCCCATCGGGAGCTCTGTGATCCAGAACGTGTGGGACTGGCTGGGACCTCTCAGTTCCTGCAAGCCCAAGGGGAGGGAGGTGAATGTGGGAGGTGTGAGGCCCGGCTCAAGAGGAGCCTGTGGCAGCAGTGAAGGGTCTCTGCTGACCTGACCCCCAGGAGCAGAGACTGCAGCATCTGAGTTTGCTGCATGCACGTCTCTCACCTCTCTAAACAATTTCTTTCTTTCTCCCTGTTCTCTCCTGGGTGGCAAAACATGGGTGCAAGGCCTCCGTCCGCTTCCTTTGCATGCAGCGGGGTTCCTTTAGAGAGGATGCAGCAGGGCCTCCCCATCCTGCGGGGGGTCGTGCAGCTGGGCTCTGCTTGCACCAGGAGCTGCTTCTCCCTGCTTGGGGGGCCACGGGCGGGGGGCCTGGCCCCGGGAGCAGCAGCAGCCGGTAACGGCTCCGCTGTCCCGGTGGCCCCGGTCCTGCTGCACGTCGGCGGGTTATGCAAGCCCTGGCACCGCCGGCCCCGGGCTCGCGGGTGATGAAAAAAAGAAAAATAAAAATCAATGCGTGGTTTAATTTCCTTGATGAGGATTAGGGGGCCTGCCCGCCCCGGCACAAAGCCCTGCTTGTGCCTTTTGTTCGGCGGGGCTGGCAGCGGCCGGGGAGCCGGGGGGGGGAGCGGCCCCGTGCTGCTCCCTGCCGGGAGCTGCGGGGCCGACACCGGGCGGCGAAGCGAGGACGCGGCGCCGGCTCCCGGAGCGCTTCGTGTCCCTGCAGGGCCGGGGGGGACCCGGGCAGGCGGGGGCTCTGCGCTCGGAGGCGTTTTGGAGATTGGCCGGCGCTGGGGGGGGCGCCGGGGGGGCTCCGGGGCAGGGTGCGGGGGCCGGGGCCGCGGCTCCGGGGCACCCCCGGGTGCGTTTCTGCGCGGCGAGCACCAGGTGGTGCCCGCGCCCCGCTCGCCGCCCCGGGCCGGCTCCGGGGCCGTGCGCTCCCCGGGGCTTCGCCGCCGCCGCTCCCGGAGCCCGTTCGTGGCGCTCGGGAGCCTCCGCCCCTGCGGCGGGTCCCGGCCGCTGCCCCGGCCGGCTGCTCGGGGCTGAGCGGCGGAGCCGTCGGGGGAGGACGGGCCCGGGGCGCGCCGAGCGGCGGGAGCCCCGCGGGGGATGCGCGCCCCGGGGGCAGCTCCCGGCCCGGCGGCGCCGGGGGACCGGGACGCGGGGAGCGGCCGGTGCCGTCGGGGGGGAGCGGGGCCGCGCCGGCGGGGGGAGCTGCGGAGCCGGCCCGGCCCCGGCGCCCGCCCCCGGCCCGCCCCCGGCCCGCCCCCGGCACGGCGGCGGGCGCCACTCGGCCGCCGGTGGCCTCGGCGGCGGCAGCGGCAGGATGCGGGCGGGCCGCGGCGCGGCGGGCGGGGAGGCGGCGGCCGAGGAGGAGGCGGCGGCGGCGGCGGCGGCGGCCGAGGGGGCGAAGCGCGGCGGCGGGGCCGGGGGGCGGCCGCGGGGCCGCGGCGGGAAGGGGTCCCCGAACGGCGAGTGCCGCCGCGGGGAGCCGCCGCGCAGCCCCGGCGCGGAGCCGCCCCGCGAGCCCAAGGTCTCCTTCTCCTGCGGCGGCGGCGGCGGCGGCGGCGGCGCATCCCCCGGCGGGGCCAAGGCGGCCGAGGAGGGCGACGATGCGGGCGAGGAGGCCCGCGGGAGCCAGGCCAGCTTCATGCAGCGGCAGTTCGGGGCCATGCTCCAGCCCGGCGTCAACAAGTTCTCGCTGCGGATGTTCGGCTCCCAGAAGGCGGTGGAGCGGGAGCAGGAGCGCGTCAAGTCGGCGGGGGCCTGGATCATCCACCCCTACAGCGACTTCAGGTGCGAGCCGCGCCGGGGGCGCCCGCACCGCGCCCGGGCTCCGCGGGGCCCCCGGGGCTCCGGGGCTGCGCCCCCCGGGGCAGCGCCGCCGGCCCCGGGCATCCCCGGCCCCTGCGGGGGCTGCGCGGGGCGGGGGGGCTCCGGCGGCGGCGGGGAGGGGGCGAGCGGGGCCCGCGGCCGGGGCAGGGCCGAGCCGTGCCCTGGAGAGGGCACCTTGAGCCGCGCTGGAGGTGGAAGGCGCAGCCCGCGTGTGTGCAGGGAGGGGCTGGCGGCTGGGCACCCCCCTCCCCAGCGCAGCGACCCGGGGGTGCCGGCAGCCCGCTGCCCCCCCGAGCGGGGTGCTCGGCCAAGGACATCCCCTTGTCCTTCCCAGGGCCTCGGAACGGCTCGGCCCAGCGAGGATGCTCTGGAGACTCCCACCAGGCTTTGGGCCCTAAAGCTGTCACGGGGGAAGGAGTCACGCTTGCCCCTGGGGTCCCAGGGCCCCGAGGCCTGGGCTGGGAGACCCGCAGAGCTTTGTCAAGGTTCGCCTTCCCACCAGGAGGCCAGATCCCATCCCTAAGATTCAAGGAGTTTGAGGGATTCGTCTCGCTCCCCAGAGGGCCAGGTCCCCAAGGTCCAGCCTTTGCGGCTGGGAGAAAGGTGCTGCAGCACCCCCTCCTTTCCGTCTCCCCCCTCTGAGCCCTGGGGAGAGATCGGTGGTGAATGGGCTGGGTGGGGGCTGCCAGGAGGGATGTACTGGGGGCAAGCGGCACAGCCCTTCTGGGGACTGGTGGCCAAGATCGGGGCCGTTGGGAGCCCATGGCCTGGTGACCCCGAGGGGGCTGGGGGCCCTTAGCCAGAGGCCGGGAGGCAGCGAGTGGCTCAGGCCCAAGTCATTCTGTCCCTCTTCTAGTGCTCAAGGGGGCTTCACCCCCGTGCAGGAGAGCGGTGCAGGGTGCGGGGGCTGCGGGTGAGCCCGCAGGTGAGAGCTCAGAGGTCCCCGGGCAGAGGAGGCGGCTGCGGGCAGTGAGGCTCTGTGCTGGCCGGGCAGGCTTGGGGCAGGGACCAGCGCCTGCAGCTCCGGCGTCCCGGCCTTGTGAGCAGCTCCTGTGCTGCTCCGGCATCTTCCGAGGCGTGTGGAGGAGCAGCCGGAGGCCTCCAGCCTCCTCTCCAGGGCTGACCTCGCGCTCAGGGTCCCTCACCCTCACACCAGACATTCCCGGTGGGAGCCCACGCAGGTTTCTGCTCATGTTCCCAGTCGGGGACCAGCTCTGCTGCAGGGCCGGGCTGTGAGCGACGCCTGGCCTTAGCCGGGCACGAGGGCGTTACTGTTCCCGCGGGAGCTCCTCGGTCCCTGCTGTGGCAGCCAGCGCAGTGTCCCTGTGCCAGGAGGGTCCCCTGCCACCCGTGGGGGTTCCCGGGGAGCTGGTGAGTGCCCTGCTCACCTCGCGCGGCCACAGGACCTTTGGGAGCGGCGTGGCGATGGGGCCCCGTGCTGACCGCATCGGGGTGAGAGCCTGCCTGGCTCCATGGCCAACGCGGAGCCAGCAGCGCCGCGGTGCTGCTGGAGCATGGGGCCTCCCTGCAGGCGACCTTGGGGGGGTCACCCTGTCCCGCTGCGGCTCCGTCCCCTCCTGGAGCCTCTGCCACGACTCCAAACCCACGGGAGAAGAGCCGCTGCCCGTGCTGTGATGCTGCAAGTGGCGTAGAAGAGTTCCCTGCTCAGCGGGGAGGAGCTGCGAGGAGAACCAATGCATTAGCCCAGTCTACAAATGTGGAAATAAACAAGATCAGCTCAACGTAGGGCTGTGGGAGCCCAGCAGCGAGGAGTCCACTCCACTCATGCGTGTTTAGGACATGTGTCTGTGTATTTCACATTATTCCTGCCTTAAAAAAAATACATCATTTACCTAGTAATGCTAATGGATATGAACCCATCCACGTTTGCCCTGCAAAGCCCATTTTCCCATCTTAAGATAAAATCATTACCCATCTGCATATGTGACATCATTTCATAATAGGAGTCATTTAGAGATCTTGTCTCCTCCTGGATGCAGCACCGCGATTATTCATGCGAAATTCAGGGGCATGCTTGCTCCAGGAAGGAAAGTCGCTATTTCCATAAATATTGAGTTATTAGGAAGCAGCATGGGTGGCTGTTTGAGATCCCGAGTTGCAAACCTGGTAAAAGAACCTTGCAAATTGTGGGCTGAAGTAGACAACGTTGAGCAGAGCCCCCTCATTCCTGGGTGCTTTGTTCAGTCGCCTTGCCCATCTTCTCCACTTCTGGTCTTTAGTGATGGGAGGAGAAAAAGGCAAGCATTGACTTCGCCGTTGTTTCTGCTGGTGTTTCTGCAGCTGGGGTAGCGCTCCTGGCGCGGGGTTTGGAGCCAGGATCAGGCCTGTGTCTAGCCCTAGCTTTGCAGGGACTTTGGGCATGTCGCTGGCCCAGATCCCGTCCTCGCAGCCCTTTAGGGCTGTGCGGGGGCAGGCGCTGGTGCCCTGCGGGATATGAAG
Organism: Anser anser; assembly: GCF_964211835.1. Classification (NCBI taxonomy): domain Eukaryota; kingdom Metazoa; phylum Chordata; class Aves; order Anseriformes; family Anatidae; genus Anser; species Anser anser. The sequence continues at coordinate 750,272 of NC_139746.1, forward strand.
CCTCGTGCCCAAGGCCAAGCACCCAGAGGGAGCGCGGTGGCTTGTGCAGCGGGGCCGGGGCTACCCAGGGAGGTGGGTGACGGGTTAGGGGCGCTGTGCCGCCGCGCTCCGTCCCTTCCCTTGCCACCGGAGACTTGCATAAGCCTGGAAGCAGGATCCAGCCCGGGAGGGAGGATCCAGCCCGGGAAGCAGGATCCAACCTGGAGCTGCCGGCTGCATTAGTAATGCGAGCTGCAGGCAGCGGATGATTCAGTGGTGGTGGTGGTGCCGTGACGGCGAGGGGCTGCCTGCCGCGGGCGAGCCCGGCCTCCCGCACCCAGCACCCAGCACCCGCAGCGCTGCGGCTGGGCCGGGGCTGAGCCCACGCCGCAGGGCGCTGCCGTGGGAGGGGGGTCCCTGCCCCAGCGCGGGGCGAGGACACGTCCAGGGCAGGTGCGGGTCCTGGCTGCCGCCTTCCTCCTGGTGTAAAGCCGTGTCCGTGGCGCTGCTGCCGCCCGGGTGGCTGCCCTGGCTGCTTCGCGGCCCCGCAGAGCGGGTCCTGGGCTTGGCAGCCTGCCGCTGCTCCCGGCGGGGACACTGTGAATGCCAGCGCTCTGTGCCTGCCGATGAGCCTGCTGCTGCTGTTATCTCTGGTGACAGTGACGGGAACTGTGCGCCCACTCTGCGGGATTAATGTGGGGCACGCAGACCTGAGAGATGGCAAAAAGCCACAGCTTACTCATCAGGAAAAAAGGCTGGGGCTGTCTGTCCCAGGGTGATTTTACAGGTTTGTGTCCTTGACATTTTGCAAAGCCTGAAGCCCCAGGGACCGCACGGTGAAAGCTTCTGGGGAGAGCAGCGCCGCTGACTTGCCCCGGCTGCGTGGTTTGGGTGTGCGCGGGTGTTTGGCACCGCACGCGCTGCTCTGCCTCTGCTGGGGCTGAACTTCTGCAGGTGGCTTCTTAACCCACTTCTGTGCGTGACCTCGTTATTTTAGGCTCTGAGTATTTCTTACAACTTCCCAAAGCCCGCCAGGCCCCGGTGCACGCAGCTCAGCCCCAGCAGCGTCCTGGTCGACTGGATTAGGCTAACGGGGAGCGATGCGTGGCACCGAGGCGGACGGGTCATCCCCAGGAGCCGCCAGAGCTCTGTGCTTGGGTGATGGGGCTGAGTGGGGATGTCCCCGGTGTCCTGCCTGGGTGCTGCCACCCGGAGGGGTCCGAGGGTCTCCCTGCCCTCCCCTCCTGCTGGGGACGGGGCAGGACGGGGCTCTGCCACGGCTCCGCAGCCGCCCGGCTGGGGCTGTTGTGCCAGGCCTGGGGTGAGCTGCGCAGGGGGACAGCGGCCATCCCTGCTCTGAGGCCTTCAGCATCTCCTGTCACCATCACTGTGGTTCAACTAGGTCAGAAGTAAAGGGGGGGCAAGGATCCTAATTAATTTGTTTTCAGCTATTTTTAGCAGCCTGGACTGGATCTTTTCTTCCGTGCACGCGCTGCCCTCCAAGGAACAAAGTGTTGGCGTCGCAGCCGGGCCTCCTAAGAGATTGCCCGAGGATCAGCCCCGTTTGTGTGTGCTGGGGGGCGATGGGGGCCGTGTCGTCTCCCTTGGTCCCCCAGGTTCTGGCCCCGTGGGGTTGCGCAGGCTCCTGGGCCGGTGCAGGGCTGTGCCCGGCTGGCGTGGTTGCTCGGTCTCTGTTCCTCACGGCTCGGCGTGGCCGATGCCCCCCTGGGGCTTGCTTGGTGCGGGGGGGCCTTGGCGTGAGCCAGGGGGAGGCTTGTGGCCGGCCCTGCGGCACCTTGGGGTCCTGCCGGGGGTCTCGGGGGGGCCTCAGTGCCCCCCAGCTGCCCCCTGCTCCCAGGGGAGCTCCATGCCGTGCCATACCGAGCCGTGCCGTGCCGTGCCGTGCCGTGCCATACCGAGCCGTGCCATACCGAGCCGTGCCGTACCGAGCCGTGCCGTGCCGTGCCGTGCCGTGCCGTGCCATACCGAGCCGTGCCGTGCCGTGCCGTGCCGTGCCGTGCCGTGCCCCCCCCCCCCCCCGGCTGGCAGCTTGCGGAGGGCACCCAGGAGCCGGCCCCGCGTGTGACGTCATGCCTGTGCAGCGGTGACATCACTCGCGGTTGCCATGGCAGCGGCTCACTCGGGGACGGTGTCATTGGGAAGGGGCAGGGGCCGGGTGCGGGGGGGCCCGGGGGCTGTGCCCGGGGCTGCGCCGGGGGCTCGGGGGGCTCCGTGCCCGGGGCCCCCCCCGGTCCTGCCGTGACCTTGCCGGTGCTCGGGAAGGTCGCGGTGCAGGCGTGCGGCGGAGGCGCCCGGCCGTGCCCCCCCCGGCCGTGCCCCCCCCCGGTGCCCCCCCCGGCTGCGGGCGGCGCTGGCTCCAGCTGCAGTTGTACGTGCTCGGCCGCTCCCGCAGCCCCCCCCCGGGCCGGGCTCTGCCGTGTGTCCCCCCCGTGCAGGGTCCCCCCCCCAGGAGGTGCTGGCACAGAGCTGGCCCGGCTCACCCGCACGCTGCCCCCGGGGTGGGGGGGGTCGGGGGGGTCGGGGGTCCCCAGCTGCCCCCCCCCCCGTCCCGCAGCGGCTCCCCAGCCAGGGGTCTCCCCACCAGCGCCCGGCTTTGTCTCCCCCCCTCGCTCCAGGGCCCGTCGGGGTCTTGGTGCTGCTGCAGGCAGACCACCAGCAAAAGGAGCACAGCACCAAGAGCCCCCTGCGGCCCCGGGCCTCATCCTGCGCCCACACGGCCCTACCTGGACCCGGGCCCGCAGGATCAGGCGCAGGGCTGTGCTCCCTGGGGTGAGCGCGGGGGTGACACCGGGGTGGCCCGTCCCCTAGGGTCCTGCCACCCGTCACGGCTCCGGTGGCCGGACGGGGCCACGCATGGACGTGGCAGTGCCTGGGAGGGGCGTCGGGCCGTGCTGCAGCCCCGGGTCCCGTGGGGGCCGCGGGGTGCCAGCCTCCTCCGTCCTCCCCCAGGTTTTACTGGGACTTCACAATGCTGCTCTTCATGGTGGGCAACCTGATCATCATCCCCGTGGGCATCACCTTCTTCAAGGAGGAGACCACGGCGCCCTGGATCGTGTTCAACGTGGTCTCCGACACCTTCTTCCTGATGGACCTGGTGCTGAACTTCCGGACGGGGATCGTCATTGAGGACAACACGGAGATCATCCTGGACCCCGAGAGGATCAAGAAGAAGTACCTCAAGACCTGGTTTGTGGTGGACTTTGTCTCCTCCATCCCTGTGGACTACGTCTTCCTCATCGTGGAGAAGGGCATCGACTCGGAGGTGTACAAGACAGCCCGCGCCCTCCGCATCGTCCGCTTCACCAAGATCCTCAGCCTGCTGCGGCTCCTCCGCCTCTCCCGCCTCATCCGCTACATCCACCAGTGGGAGGAGGTGAGGGGCTGCGTGGTGCCGGGTGGGGGGGGCCCGGCCCAGCCCCCTCCGGGGGCTTGGGGAGCCCAAACCGTCAGTGGGGTCTCTGCGGCATCGTCTCTGGGATGGAGAATGGGAACAGTCCCACGAGCCTGGGGGCGGACGGGGGCATGGGGCCAGCAGCTGGCGGCGTCCTCCGGTGTCCCCGGTGTGACACCGGGACGTGGGCGCGCTCTGAGTCCGCTGCAGCACCGAGCTCCTTGGGGCCGCTGAGCTGTGCCCTGTGAGTACACGTGCGTGTGCATGCGTGTGTGTGTGTCCGTGGGGACACCCCACGGGTGACAGCACCCCACGCTGGCAGGTGGCACTCCCCGTGCCCACCAGCAGCTCAGCAGCATCCTGCTGCACCCCACCTGTGGCCGGGGGGCTCCTTCCCACTACCCCCTCCCCACCGGGGCCCTGGGGGGCTGCAGGCGCCGCAGGAGCCGCCGGCCTCGGGGCAGGGCGGGAGGCAGGACGCTGGGGGGGCTGCAGGGGCTGCAGGGGCTGTGCCTTTGTGCCTGGATGCGGCGTGCTCAGCTTCGCCGCGTGGCTGCGGCGCGTGGGCTGCAGCCTCTGACAGCCCCGATGGATGCGGCCGTGCAGGTGCTCGCTGCAGCACGGCGCTGGCTCTGCGCGCGTGCCTGGAGGGGGGGGAGCTGCCTTCGCACCCTCCTCTGCCTCGCTCGTCCCCGGGCCCCAGATCCCAGCCTGCCTGCTCCCTCCTGCACCCTCCTCGAGGGCTGGGCTCTGCTGCAAGCGCCTCCTGCAAGCCCCGTGTCCCAGTGTCCCCCCCACGTGCTGGGATGAGCGGCCTCAGACCCCAGGGTTGGGTGCAGAGGCTGCTGCGACTTTGCTGTGCCCTTGTCCTGCCTTTGCTGTGCCCTTGCTGTGCCAGCTGCTCTGTGTGATGCTGTGGGGCTCCAGCCTTGTAGCTGCAGCAGGAGGAAGACGGGGGGGTATTTAATTTGACTTCTTTTTTGCTTCTTGAATTCAACTTTAAAAAAAAAGTTTAAAGGAGAAGGAACAAGTCCTAAGACTTTCTCCCTTTCCCCCACTGTGCGCACCCAGGGGTGAGAGGCACTGGGGACACGCAAGGCTGTGACCAGGAGGCTCGGGGCAGTGAGGGCACGCAGGGCAAGGAGCAGCCGCGTGTGAGGGCCGGGGGCTGGGTCCCCCTGCACCCGCGGTCACAGCTCCCCCTGCACCCGCCCCGGCCGGGGGCACTGCCAGGGGCACCTTGGGCCGTCTCCGTCAAAGCCACCTCGTGCTGAGCCCGGGGACGGCCCCGCTCCTTCCTGCCCCGGGGCCAGGAGCCCTCGGCTCTCGCTGAGCACCGCGAGCCGTCTTATCCTGATCAAAGCCCGCAGCCACCCGCGCTTCCCGGCGCTGCGGCTCGCAGGCACCCCGCCGGCTATAAATAGGCAGCAGGAGCGCGGCTGCCTTGGGGAGGACTGGGGCCGTTAATGGCTGTTTTGGCCGAGGCCGTGCAGGTTGAGCCTCGTGCCACAGGATGCGGGCGGTGTTCTGCCTCGCAGCCCCGCTCTGTGCCCGCCTCCATCGGTGTCGGGGCAGCCGGGGCTGTGCTGCAGGGGGCTCAGCCCCCGCAGGTGTTTGCGGCTGCGGCTGCGTCCCGCACCCTGCGCCCAGCTGACGCCGCGCTGTGAGCAGGGGCAGGGGCTGGGGCTGGCTGTCCGGGGCTGGACCCGCAACAGGCTCATGCTGGAGGCAGCCGCTTGTGGGTGACAACGGGGCTGGTCACGCTTCGTTCATCCAGGGACATCTGTGAGGGAGCAGCGGTCCCTGGGCATGGGCGAGCTGCAGGGTGGAAGCTGCTGGGGGGTGGGAGGGCAAAACCCCCCCTGCTCCAAGAGCCCCCCTCAGCGGGGCCGGGCAGCGGCTGGGGCTGGCCAGGACGGTCCCGGTCCCGCACTCACGCGGCCGCCTTTGTGCCCCGGCCCCTGCAGATTTTCCACATGACTTACGACCTGGCGAGCGCCGTGATGAGGATCATCAACCTCATCGGCATGATGCTGCTGCTGTGCCACTGGGACGGCTGCCTCCAGTTCCTCGTGCCCATGCTGCAGGATTTCCCCCAGAACTGCTGGGTCTCCATCAACGGGATGGTGGTGAGTGCTGGGGGGCACAGTGCGCCCTGGTCCGGGCGGCCCTGGGGACACAGAGACCCCGCAAAGCCGTCCCTGCAGTTCAGCGGGGATGAAGGCACAAGGCAGGGATTGCCTTATGGAAATCCCATCCCAGTTTCAGGCAAATCCATCCCCCCGTCCTGTGCCCCTGGCAGCCTGGTGGTTTCCGGGTGCTGCCCTCCCCGAGGGGCCGCCCAGCTCCCGGGGGTCCGGGCCCAGGGACACGCTCGCCCCAGCGCCGCTCGCCCTGGCAGAGCACGACGGCTCTCAGGACGTGGGGAGCGATCGATCGCCGGCAGGAGGAAGATGCTGATGTGGCTCTGCCCCTGTCCCCTGCCTCCATCCCCTTCTCATTAGCAACTAAGCTGCTATTAATAAATAATGGGACACACTGCTAATTGCTCCCTGCAATCTCAGCCCCGGTACAGGCTCATCTTCATCCTGCTCTCTCACCATTCATCCCTTCCGTTCTGCCGGGTTTCTATCCCTGTGCTGGTTTCCCTCCCTGCCTGCCTTCCTGCCTGTCCTCTGCTCCCCATCTCACTCTCCTCTTCACCGCCGCGTCCGTTCTCGAGGGGAACCGAGGCTTTGTGCGCGGCCAGCCCTGCAGCCCCCCCGCCCGTCCCATCGCCAGCTGGGCAGGGGGCCCCCAGGCAGTGCTGCGAGAACGCGACTGCCAGGCCGTCGGGGCTTGGGCCCTGCACGGCGCTTCGCAGGGGCTCTCTGCGTGTTTGTAGAGCAGCGTAAAACGTGCAGAACGGCTGGCGAGCTGAAGCGAAGCCAGGCAGGACAGCGAGGTGCAGAAACCCTCCAGTCTGGTGGGTGCTGTGAAGGGAGCAGAGCGCGGCGGGACCGCTGCCAACCCAGCTGGTGCCTGGTGTTTGGATTTGTTTGGATCTCACCTGCGCGGTGAGACTGTCAGGAAAAAACAAACAAACAAACAAACGACAAAGATCATATTGCTTAGCGCTGCTGGGAGCTGCAAGCGGAGGCCTGAGCCAGGGCCGCGCTTTGTACCCACGTGTGCGAGTACTCGCGCCCGCACGCAGCTGCGCGCCCCCGGGGCTGACTGCTGCGCTCTCCGGCGCTGCAGAACGACTCCTGGAGCGAGCTGTACTCCTTCGCCCTCTTCAAGTCGATGAGCCACATGCTCTGCATCGGCTACGGGAAGCAGGCGCCTGAGAGCATGACGGACATCTGGCTGACGATGCTGAGCATGATCGTGGGGGCCACCTGCTACGCCATGTTCATCGGCCACGCCACGGCCCTCATCCAGTCGCTGGACTCCTCCCGGCGCCAGTACCAGGAGAAGGTAGGGCTGGCTGGGACTGGGCAGGATTGGGACCACGGTTCCTCTCCTGTGCCTGCCTGGTGCAGCGCCCCCCCACCCCCACCCCATGCGTGGGTGCCTGCGGGTGCAGCGGAGCAGGGCGAGGGCTCCGGGTGCAGCCGGGGCTGGGGCTGGGGCTGGGGCTGCTCTGCCCGCTGTGGACGGGGCGGTGGGGCTGGATCCAGCGGCGCAGGACCCCGACCCGGCTGACGCTGCCACCCTCCCTGTCCGCGCAGTACAAGCAGGTGGAGCAGTACATGTCCTTCCACAAGCTGCCCGCCGACTTCCGCCAGAAGATCCACGATTACTACGAGCATCGCTACCAGGGCAAGATGTTCGACGAGGACAGCATCCTGGGGGAGCTCAACGAGCCCCTGCGCGAGGTGTGGTCCTGGGGGCTGGAGGGTGGCAGCTCGGTGGAAGGGGCCCCCGCCCTGACCACCCCCCATGGTCAGGGAACCCCTGCTCCCAGCCATGAGGGGGGGCTGCAGGTCTCAGCACTCCTGCAGGACACGCGCACACCTCTGGCTCTGGCTTTGCAGCTCCGAGTGTGGTTGAGTCCTTGCACAATTGTGCCTGTGTGTGCTGACACCTCTGCGTGCGCAAGCCAGCCTCCGGGGACTGTGTCCCACCTCCCCACCTGCTTCCTCCCCTCCTTCCCCTGCAGGAAATCGTGAACTTCAACTGCCGCAAGCTGGTGGCCTCGATGCCGCTGTTTGCCAACGCGGACCCCAACTTTGTCACAGCGATGCTCACCAAGCTGAAGTTTGAGGTGTTTCAGCCGGGCGACTACATCATCCGCGAGGGCACCATCGGCAAGAAGATGTACTTCATCCAGCACGGCGTGGTCAGCATCCTCACCAAGGGCAACAAGGAGATGAAACTCTCCGACGGCTCCTACTTTGGAGGTGAGCTCTTGGGGTCCCGAGCCTGGCTCCCCTTCCAGGGTCTGTGAGAGACACCAGGATGCTCGTGCTGCCCTGGGATCCCCTGGGCTCGGTGGCTCTCGCCCCTTGCCCCTGCCCCCCGCCCAGTTTCCAGTTCTTGCTGGTGGGGTTTTGGCTTTGGCACCGTTGCACCTCCCCTCCCCAGAAATCTGCCTGCTGACCCGCGGCCGGCGCACAGCCAGCGTCCGGGCAGACACCTACTGCCGCCTCTACTCGCTCTCCGTGGACAACTTCAACGAGGTGCTGGAGGAGTACCCCATGATGAGACGGGCCTTCGAGACCGTGGCCATCGACCGCCTCGACCGCATTGGTAGGGCTCTGGGGGCTGCGGGGGCGCGGGGACCCTCCTGCTGGCACATCCTGCTGCGGCGCTCCTCGGCGCTGCCGGTCCCTGTGCCCACGGGGGGGCAAATGCCCAAAGGGGCGCGATGGGAACACCGGGGTGCAGGGACCCTGCGGGGTGCTTGGATGGGGGGGTGGCAGTGCCTGGAAGTGGCCGTGGGGATGGGGGGGCGAGGGGCCAGGACAGCCCTTGCTGGGGCTGGGGGCCTGGCGCAGCCCCAGCACTGGGGCTCATCGCTCTCCCCACCCCGCCCCTCTTCCTGCAGGGAAGAAGAACTCGATCCTGCTTCACAAAGTGCAGCACGACCTCAACTCGGGCGTCTTCAACAATCAGGAGAACGAGATCATCCAGGAGATCGTCAAGTACGACCGGGAGATGGTGCAGCAGGCGGAGCTGCAGCAGCACACGGCCATGTACAGCCCGGTGCAGCCCCAGGTCACCTCCGCCATCGCCACCCTCCAGCAAGCCGTGGCCATGAGCTTCTGCCCGCAGATGGCCAGCCCGCTGGTGGGCTCCATGGCGCTGGGCTCGCCCCGCATGATGCGCCGCTTGCAGTACGCCCAGGCCGTGCCCAGCCCCTTCGCTGTCTCCCCGGTGCTGCTGCAGCAGAGCCCCCCGCAGCAGCCGCAGCCCCCCACGCCCCACGCCAACCCGTCGCCCTCGCAGGACCAGGCGCCGCCGACCGCCCTGCCCGCCTCCACCAGCGCCCTCGCCGCCGCCAGCCCGCCGTCCCAAAGCCCGCTGGCCAGCCGGACGTTCGCCTACGGAGGTGCCAAGGGGCAGCTGGGCTCCCAGCTCTCCCTGAGCCAGCAGCAGGCGCCCGGCTCGCCCCCGCGGCTGGCCGTCCACAAAAGCACACAGGCGCTGCACACCAGCAGCCTCAGCCAGGATTCGCGGCCCCTGTCGGCTTCGCAGCCCTCCCTGCCCCACGGGCTGGCGGCCGGCAGCACCCAGAGCCCCCCGGCCTCGGCGCGCGAGTCCTGCGCCTCCATCGGCGGGGGCCCGGCCGCCGCCTCGCCGAGCTCGGCGCCCCCGGCCGGGCTGCGGGGCCCGGCCTCCTCGCGGGGGGCCCTGTCCCACCCGGCGCCCGCGGGGCCGCCCGCCCTGCAGCAGGACTCGGGGGCGGCCCGCAAGGATTCGGTGGGCAGCACGCCCGACACGGACCCGGCCAAATCCAGGCTGTCTTCCAACTTGTGACCTCCGCACTGCGCCGGCCGCCAGGCGGGCGCAGGGACGGGTGCGCCGGGGGGGGCCGCGGTGTGGGCGGCCAGCCCCGTGTCCGCTGCTCCCAGCCCGCACATCCCCACCGAGGCGTCCGCGCCAGGGGCACCTCTGCCCCCCCCTCGGCCACCTCCAGCCCCGCTCCCCGGCTTCCTCCCACCGGGGGTGGGGGGCTTGGGGGCTCTGTCACCTCCGACCAAAGTCTGGCCCCATCTCCTGCTCCCTGCAGGGGTGCCCCACTGCCCCTGGCTGCCCCATAGAAGCCACAGCTGCATCATCCCCCGTGATCAACGCTGTATATGATATCTATGACCTGAATACAAACCTGTATGTGTGCATCCGCAGGCACCTCCCTGGGGGCTTAGGCACGCTGGCCAGCCCCAGCGCCGCCACGTGTCCCTGCCTCCCCTCCCACAGCGCGATGGCGAGGGGTGACGGTCGAGGACTGGAGGTAAGTTGTGGGGCCTGCGGGACTGCGAGACCCCGTGCACACACCAGCCCCCGGTGCCAGCCCAGCGCTGGGGCTGGGGGCGAGCTCAGCCACCCTCCCTCCTGCTGCAGCCGGGGGAGCCGAGCCCTGGGGTGCCCCAGGGGCAGCCGCTGGTGAGGCAGCGCTGGGCTCCCCTGGCTGGCAGGCTGGGGAAGGCGCACACCGCGCGTGTAAAGGCATGCCCGAGCGTACGCATGCACCTAGGGATGTAGGAGGTGCGGGTGCACATGTGCACAGCCTGGCACGCCGGAGCCTTCCCCACTGAATGTATGCAGTGCCCCCCGAGCGAGGGGCCACGTGCCCCCTCTGCAGCCACAGAGCCAGGGGGACAGGGCCCCGCTCCCAGCGCCCACCTTGCCATCCAGCCCATCCTGTGCAATAAATGTCAGCACCTGACAGAGCTACGCACGACTCCGTCTCTGCTTCTCCTTCGGCACCGTCCCTCCCTGCCGCGGCTCCGGCTGCTCCTGGCCGTGCTCCCGGTGCTCGGGCGCTGCCAGCAGGCACAGCCCCAGGCTGGGCTGCAGGAGGCAGGTTTGGCCTTTGCAGAGCTGCTGCCCCGCCAGCAAAGTGCCACGGCCAGAAGCCTCCTCCCAGACCCCTTCCCCGCCAGCCCTGGCTGGACCCCACGGGGCTGCAGTGGGCGCACGGCCCCCAGGCAGCAGCTGCTGCAGGAGCTGGGCCACAGACACAGCCCCAGGGGAGGAGGGTGGGGGTGGAAGGCCAGAGGAGGCTCCTGGCTAAAGCCGCAAGGAGCAGATGCAAGCAGCCCTGGGTGGGGTCTGGCTCCCGCTCCAGCTTCACCATTCTGCCAGCTCCGACAGCAAATGCTGCAGGAAAGTTTTGCATCCCTTTCTGCTGCAAAGCAGTCACCAAGATGCAACAGGCCCCCGGATAACCGGACCCCCACCAGTCAGCATGGTGACAGCAGAAGGAGCAGGAGGGGAGAGCCCAGGCAGCCCTCAGACTTCAAGCAAAGATGCTGAGAAGAATAAACTTTCCACCCCATATTTCAAAAAACATTTTATTTACAGTATCATACACTTCCACCCGTGTTAGTGGTTTTCTTCCCCTACCTGAGACCCAGTGAGCAGAATTTAAACACATCCCTGGAAAAGAGGGGGGAGCTGCAGAGGCTGTGCTACAGCAAGAGCTGGGACGGTGCCCGGTGGCTGGACCTGGGCACGGAGAGCAGCACCCACCCCACAGGGGGAGGCTCCTGTGAGGGCCACGGGCACCCTCCTGCCCTCTAGCTGAAGAGAAGACGGACACGAGGGACAGCACCTTCAGCACGAGCGACAGCCAGGCCAGCTCTGGAGCTGGCAGCAGCGGTAGGGACACACCAACCCCATCTAATCCCTTGACCCCACACGAGATCACGCAGCCCTCTCCAGCTCCTCTCCCCTCGCCAGGCAGTAACAGCGAATAGCGCAGCCACCCCATCCCCACCAGCCCCCTGCACTCCTCCAGGAGTCCCAGCTTGCCCCAGCATCTCCACGTGGTGCGGGTGTCTTGGTGGGCTGGCGGCTGTTCCCTTTCCCCACGAGCCGCAGGACAGAATTGCCCTGCCAGCGCCTACCACAGCCTCCGAGGCAGCCAAAGTCCAGAGGCGGTCCAGGGCCCGCTGGCTGCCGGGGCTCAGCTGAAGAAATAGGTGGAATCCATCACCTTCGTCAGGTTGAATTCTCCTGCGGGAAGCAACGGAGACCAGAGGTGAGAGGAGAGCAGGGTCGGGGCACGGTGGGGGTGAGGCAACTGGGAGAGAATGTGCCCTGGGCCCTGCTTTAGCTTGCAGAGAACTGCTTCAGCTCAGCCCCCGCCGTGGGCTCACAGAGGTCCACATGGAACCGACGGCCCTCCCCATGCCTGGGACAGGGAGGAACGGCCAGACGGGAGCAAGGAAGAGAAGGCAGAGGGGCACACGTGGCCCCTCGGTACAAACCGACCGCCTCTGGGCCGTGCTGCCTCTGGGGCTGAGCACAGCGGCTGCTCAGCAGCGGGGGCCAGCGCTCCGCTGGGCTCTGCTGTTTCGCAAAGGCAGGGCAAAGTTTAGCCAGATGGTCTGGCAGAAGCACGGCTGAGAGATTAGGAGGAGTTAAACTAATTGCCTTAATCCCATTGCGTGTATATCATCTAGATCCTGGCAATTACCGTGCTCAGTTCCTCGCTCCCATCTCCTGGCAAATGCTTTGTGGCTGGAAACAGATGGGAGAAGAGCAGCAGGACAGGGGACAGCAGGAGCTGGGTCAACCTGGGGCAAATCCCAGGGGAAAAGCTCCGGGGAAGGCAGGGGCCATTCGCAGGGAGGCTACGGGGGAACAACTAGTGGCGCTGTCTGCAGGCTCTGCAGTCCGGGACGGGCAGGAGAACCTGATCTTTGGGGACCCCTTTGGCAAGCCTGGAGCCTCAGTACGTCCACCTTCGGATGCCACAAACGTTCAGTGATTTTCAGGGCCATTCCCCAGCTCTTTCCCCTTGTTTTCAACCAGTTCCTGAGCTTTGCAGTTCCCATCCTGTGCTCCTACCTGTCTCGGGGACACTCGACAGCTGCTCCATCAGCTTCTTCTGCCAAGGGGCTCTGCTCTCTTTGCTGGGGCTGGACGAACCAGAAGGAAAGCGAGTCAGCAGGGAGTGCTGGGAGAACACGCGCCCTCTTCCACTCGCCAGTACGGGACCTGACAACTGGCTTCAGCTCGTCCAAAACGCGGCACCTTGTGGCAGCGGGAGCCCAGCCCCTGCCACAGCAGCCTCATGCGGGGACTGAGACACCTGCAGGTGCTCCCCAGCCCTGGGGATGTCTCCTTTCACCCGACTCCGTGGTGATAACCGAGGGTGACCCCAGCTCATCTTCCTGCCTCATTCACGGGGAAAGCAAGGCCCAGACGGCGCGGCCCACCCCAGGCCCACAGAGGGATTCAAGCATTGAATCCCACTTCAGTAACGCAGCAAAAGGATGCAGACGCCTTGAGGTTCACACCGAAGTCTAAGACAACTTGGGTGTCGTTGGGAAGGAAGCAGAACTTCCCGCGAGATCAGCCCCCAGGGAGATGGCACCGCCTGGGAGCAGCCGTGTCCCACGTGGCAGCTGTGGGACAGGGAACTGGCAGCAGGGAGCGGCCTGGGGGCCACCCGTGGCCAAGCAATACCTGCAGTACTTCTCCAGCATGAACTCGGACAGATCCTGCAGGATCTTCTGGCTGTGCAGAGCCACGAATTGCTGCCGACAGATCTGATCCAGGGAGCAATGGTGAGTCGCAGGTTAAGAGGCGTTTTCCCCTCCTTCCCCTCAGTGCTTCTCAGCCAAGACAGGTCAGGGGTGAGAGGAGGGAAAGCAGCGGGCAAGAGTGGGAAAGGGGGGCTGCCAGACAAGGGTGAAGGGAATCAGTGTGGGGAGGTGGGAAGCAGAGGCCGACCCCCGTTTATCGATCCATCGCACAACAGCCCTGCAGCAGTTCGGAAGAGCCCAGGGCAGGACGGAGGCGCTGCCTCTGCTCTGTGCCGCTCTCCACCCTCCCTGAAGGGTGGCAGGAGGGGGCCTGCGGCAGCACCGAGTCAGCTGCAGCCACCAGCAGGCACCCAGGCTCACCCTGCCTGGGTAAGTCAATCAGCCTATGGAGCGAAGCCCAGGGGAGGCAAGGGCTGGCAAGCGCCCAGAGGACAGATCAGCAAGGTCCCTGCGCACGGGGGCCTCGGGAGCACACTTTTACCTGGTTCATGACGTCCACAGTGAGCGCGTGAGTCCAGTAGCAGTCGTGGACTGAGACGAAGGTCAGACCCTGCCTGGGAGGCAGCGGAAGGTGCCGTGAAGCAGCGCTGAGAGCCGCAGCTCTGCCGCGTTCCCTACCCCACAGAAACCCTGGGGCTGGCACGTGAGCGGAAGGAACTCCCCGCACGGGGCCCGAAGGCCTTCCGAGAGAGGTGGCCGAGCCCCGGGAGCTCCCCGGCCCTGCCCTGCTGCCTCCTCCCAGCCCTTCTCCACCAGAAAGCCCGGCGGCGCCTTGCCCCAGCGGCCCTCAGCCAGCAGCAGGGGCAGGAGCCCCGGCACCTACCTGAAGCAGTGCAGAGCCGTGAGCATCATGTGCGTCGAGTCCAGGGAGTGGATGAAGTTGGGCGGGAAGGCGTTTTTCTGCTTCACTGTGTCAGGCTTCCTGCAGCACAGAGCGGGACACGGGAGGAGCTGGGGCACATCCAGGGCCCAGGGTGAGAGAGCCAGGGCAGGGCCAGCCAAGACCTGGGGTTGACGGGGGCAGCCCTGAAGGGCCCCAGCTCCTCCAGCTGGCTTTCCACGGCTCAGGGGAATACCAGCAGCTTTGGCACGCTGGCAGGGAAGGTTTGGGCCCCAAAGCACAGAACTGGGCATCGGGGACTCGGTGAAGGCCGCAGGCTCATACTTACTGGTTGTTGTTGGCGGAGCTTTTCACACTCAGGTTCTGCATGTTGGAATTCAACTGCGGGAAGAAAGGGGATCGGCTGTCACACCACGCTGCCCCGACACCACGAGGCACTCAGCACTGCCGCCCGCTTCTGGGGAGGGGAGCGCGCCACGAAGGTGTTCCGCACACCGCAGGGAACAGCCCTGCTGGACGGGGACGTCCGCAGGGCACCCCAGGCACTGCGGCAGCTGTCACTCCCCGGTGGCACCTTGCCTGCTTCCCCTCCAAGGATGCTGGCAAGCATCCTTCACCCCTTCCAAGGGAGATGGAGACGCTGATTCACCCTGCGGGGGCTGAGAAGAGCTCCTGGAGGCGGGAGGTGCCCGCCCGCTCCCCCCCACACAGCCAACGTGAGGCCACCGCAGAGCGGCTGTGAGGATGGGACGAGAGGGGCCGGGGAGCTGTGAGTCAGTGCAGCGGCGCGTGGGAGGCGAGAGCAGCGAGGCTGAATCACGCGAGCCCCGAGGAAGGCTCCGCAGAGCGGAGAAGGGGCCTGAGCCCCAGCCGCTGGAGCGGGACGGGAGTGGCAGATGCCTCGCGGCCCGCCACACGCTCCGGTCTCCGTGGTGAGGCGGGAGGACGCGCCCGCACGCAAATCCTGCGGGCCCTGCAGGCTCACCCGCAGGCATCGCCAGCCCGCCGGCCTTCAGCTCGCTGCCTCGAGCCCTGCTGCGCCTTCCCTGCTCCCCACCGCCGCAGAGGGACGGGCAAACGGACGTCGCTCTGTCACCGGACACTCACCACAGTGGACCTGACCCGATAGTAGGGCTGCACGATGGGGAGGCCCATGGGGGTGACCCACTCCACCGTCTGTCCCGACTGGGCGATGAGCTTGGCGCTCTCCGTCAGCCAGTGCTTGGGCAGAGGGAAGGGGGAAGAAAGAGGGAAGGGGGAAGAGAGAGGCTGGGGTTAGTGCAGGCGGGGGCAGACCCCGCTCCCTCCCAGCGCCCGCGAGTCCGGCCTCCTGCCGCAGACTGGGACAGCCCGGCACCCGGGGGGGAGCCTGGCCCTGCACCGGGCACAGCCCCACGCCTCCGGGATGGGACAGGAGGATCCTCCCTGGGCCAGGACCCAGCGGAAGCAGCTCTCCCCACGGAGCTCCTCGCCCCCCTGGTCTGCGTTCGGGTGGACCAGCAAAGAAGAAAAGGGAGAGAGAGGCAAGAGGCATCTCACCTGGATATCTCGAGTCGCTGAGAACATCTCCTTGATGCCGTTAAACACCAGCCTCACGAGGTATTGAGATGCTTCCCACAAGTACTCCTGCACAGACCAGAGGCAGAGTGAGGGGCAGGCAACGGGGCAGCAGAAGACACGAAGCCAAGTAATGGGCGCTGGGGCGAGCTACGCAGCACCTCCGCTCCCCGGTGCCTCAGAACCGCCTCCACCAACGCCGTGCCACGTCCTGAGCTGCTGCGGGGGGCTGGGGGTTGTGACGGAGGGGGGCTGGGGGCAGCATTCCCTGCAGCTCCTCGTCTGAGGGCAGCCTAACCTCGGCGTGACGTCCCTGCGAGGCTCTCACTGCCTCACCCGTCCCCCGGAGCGCAGCAGGGACAGAAGCGCCCCCGGCCCCAAGCTGCCTCAGCGCGCTGCCCCCTCGGCAGGGCCTGTGTCAGCGGGGTCACGGCACAGCAGCAGCGAGCCTCCGAGAGCTCTGCTGGGGACAAGGCCGCTTCCAGAGGGAAGGACACGGCCACAAACCGTGACTGACACCCGAAACACCAGCTGAGGCTGTCGTGCCGCCAAGGGCCCAGGAAGGATGGGGAGCAGCCCCACCCAAAGATCCCCCACACCCCGTGGCACCCACGAGCGCTGGCAGCCGGCTCTCCCCCAGAGCCCCCCCTGCAGGAACGGGGGCGCAGTCCCGCACACCCCTTTGCCAGCTGAGATTCGGGAGGGCAAGGAGAGAGCAGGGCAGGAGCGACTCCCGCAGGACGGGCAGTCCAGTGGCCTCTCCCAGCAGGGGCTGAGCCGGGGCAGACGCTGCAGGGAGGCTGGGGCGGGCACGCTACCTCGGGGAACTCGTCGATCTCCTTGAGACGCTTCTCTATCTGCAGCCGCCCGCCGTAGCGCGTGACGCCGTACACCACCGTCATCACCGTCTGCTTCACCACCTTGCGGCTGATGAAGCCCTCCAGCACCTGGGCGATCTTCAGCCCCTCCGCAGCATCCTTCTTCCGAAACTCCTCCACCTGGGGAGCAGAGCGCCCTGCAGCTCAGCACCGCCCCCCAGCTGTGCTCGCCCAGGACCCCTCCGTGGCTGGGAGAGCCTGGGGGACCCCGCGAGCCCCCCCAGCTGCATGCTGCCTGCCCTGAGCTATCGTCATAAACCCCGCGGCCCACCTCCGCCTGCCCTGGGTAACAGAGCTCATCTGCTGCAAGAATCAGGAGGCGGCCGGACGCTGCAGGTCACCGTGCCCGCGGGGAGCGGAGCCTTCCCCTGCTGCCTCAGCAGAGCCGCGGCGCTGGCGGCTGCGCGGTGCTGGGCGCCGCAAGGACACGGCCCCGGGGCTGCGGCGCGGGGCTCGGGCTGTCCTGCCCCTGCCACCCTGCCGGGACCCCTGAGCAAGCCGTGCACCCCACGCAGGCCCCTCCTGGGCGCAGGTGTGCTGCTGCCTCTGAACCGTGCTGGTTTCTAGACGGGAGAGCCAGGGGCTCAGCGCCCACTGGACGCCTGGCAGGGCTCGCACACGTCCCAGCAGGCTCGTTTCACATCACGTCGTGCCAAGAAAACTGACATCTTGGCAGCAGGGCCAAGGGCTGAATCCCTTCCCCCTCCCTCCCACCCATCTCAAACGAAGAACATCCCGCAGCCTGCAGGCCAGGCAGCTGTTAGCAAGGGACGAGGAACGCTCCCTGCTCTCTCCCACCTCTCTGCTTCTCCCAGATTTCATTCAGAAGTGAAGGGGAGCAGAAACCCCAGCGGATTTCTCACAGCTACGTGGGTGGGGACAGATCTCCAGCCTGGTCCCGCTGCAGGTGCTGCAGCGACCCCGGCTGGGGCGATCCTGCCTCTGCCCAGCCCACGCTCCCCCAGCCCTCCACACGCTGGTCCCATCCCAACCTTTCCGCTGCAGCTGCGGTGACCCCGTGCAATGAGGGGCAGGGCAGGCCCAGGACGCCTCCCCGTGCTCCCACCACGCCTCACCTGCTGGGCCACCGCGCTGTACACGTCCTGGGGGACGCTGCAGGGCATCAGGTTCACAGAGATGGCGCCGATAAGGTCCCGGCCCAGCGCCGCGTAGTGCTGCAGGCCGTTGCAAGAGCCGTCCTGTGTGGGAAGAGGGAAGGAGGGAAAGGAGTCGTCAGCACGGGGACGGGGTCCTGCTTGTCCTGCTGAGCAGCGCCGATACCCCTGGCTCAGGAGGGTTTTGCCGCTTCCTCCCCTCGGAGGGCAGGTTTGCAGCTGACCTCCCAGCAGTGGCCAGGGCCGTGCCAGTTTCAATTCCCCTTCCGCCAGTTTTCCTGTCTGGATCTCATCGCTAACTCCTGCTGCCTCTGAGGCTTAAAAAAAGAAAGAGGAAAACTTCGCCTCACGCTGCCCCCCACAACTTCCCAGAGAGCTCCATGGAAACACCAAAAACCAGAAAATTTGGAAAACAACAAACGTGTCTGGGATGCTAAAAGCGGCCCCACAGCCCGGCAGCCACAACAGATCCCAGAAAAGCCGGGAGCAGGACCGGAGACGGGGACGACCAAGATCCCTCCGCAAGCCCACAGCTGCCCGAGCAGCTCCAGCCGCGCGGCCTCGACACCCCTCCCTCTGAAGCAGGAGAAGCCCAGCTCCGACCAGCCCTCCCCACAGCTGCAGCCCCACACCCCGGGTGATTTGTCACGGCTGCCGGCCCGCGGCCCCCCTGGGACCAGGATCAGCCCGGATGAGACAGGCGGGACCCGAAGGACCGCGCGGGAAGGCCCCGCTGCCCCCAGCCAGCGCCAGGCGAAGCACTGCTCCCAGAAGCCATGCCCCTGCCTCGGGCTGTCCCCGCTCCTCCCGTCCCAGGCTCTGCCTGGCCAGAGGCAGCCTGCAGCTGCGGCAGGGCCGGCTCTGGCTCTCCTCCTCCCACCTCCTCCCTCCCCAGGCCCTGCAGCGCTCGCTGGAGGACAGCGCTGACGGGGCTTCGGCAGCCCGGCTGCTGCAGCGGAGCCGCCTCAATTAACCGCGCGCTGATGACTCAGGTGGAAGCAGACTCGGGTGCCCTCCAGAAGTCCTTGCTTGAATTTTATCCCCTGCACCCTCCGCACACCCCCAACCGCTCTCTTGATCTTTTGTTGTCGTAACAATATCATCAGAGCCCTTCACTTCAGACAGTCTCACGCGCATTCCAGACCACAGCTAAGAGCAGCATATGCCCCCGTCCTCCCCCCCACGCTTCATTAGGGCCATCTGATCTTCTAATGAGATAAACGAGCAAACCTCTCTCACCAGGAAAAGAATTAATCACTGTCTCCCTACAGCAAGGGAATTTATCAGTGCAGATGAAGAGCTGGCTGGGCAGCGGCTGGGGAGGGCTGGAGATCTGCTGGGACGCAGCAGGAGAAAGGGCTGAGGCTGGTGTCGGGAGCAACGCCTGGCTCCTCTCAAGCAGAGAGGGACGGACGGACAGACGGACGGACACCGCCAGATGCGAGCAGCACCTGAGCGACTGGGCAAGCCCTGCCTAGAGCACGGGCACCTCTGGGGCTGGGTGGGGACGAGCACCCGGGGCCAGAGACACACCAGGGAACGCAGGGGACGGCTCATCTCTGTCCTCAGAGGTCCACGCCTCCCGTCTTTGCTCCTGCAGAGCCGCTCTCCGGGGGTCTCCAGCCCCTGAGAGGAGAGGAGCTGAGGCCCCCGAAGCCTCCCTGTGCCCTGGCCGAGAGCGGCCTCGAGCGCTTCCGAGCAGGCGGGAGCTGCCTGCACCACCCGCGGCCCTGCCAGCCTGCGGCGGGGCCGCTCCCGGTCCCCATCCCGCGGCTGGAGAGGGCAGGAGCGGCCCTGCGGGCGGCACCCCGTCCCCTGGACAGGCTCCGTTACCCAAGGGCAGGCGAAGCAGCACCTAACCCAACCGCTGCGTCTACGGCTGCAGGCAGCAGCGAATTGCTGAGTTCTCAGACCCAGACGCCCGTAGGCTGCGCCCCCACCTTCGGAGAGCCTGGCCACGCCACACGGCGAACACAGCTGGAGACCTGGGTGCCTCGGCTCTGCCCCCAGCTCCCCGCCCGGCCCGCCAGGCCGTGCGAACCCATCGGCACCCACCTGGTGAACCGGGAAATGAGAGACGAAGGCCGCTGGGTCCGGGGACCTCGAGGCTTTGGCGACTTCCATACAGCACGCCAAGACTTGCCAGGGTTCGTCGGTGTTCATCCACCACTTCCTGCCCTGGGAACGGGAAAGCACACTGCTAGGAGGCAGCGCTCTTGTGGCACCCCACAGCAAAGGCAGAAGCTGAGCCTCTGGGCTCTCAGGAAATACAGGGCAAGGCACCTCCTCACCATGCCTCCGTGGTGAAGTGTTATTTCCATAATATTTGTGTTTACGGACAGAAATGCGGTACTTAGGAAACCCTGCAACGCTTTGATTTGCTTTTTCCCCTTAAAGAATTATCTTTCAAAACTGATCTGATTTCCTTTTTATTTTACCTCCCAGAAGCTGTGCTGAACAAGAGGGGTGGTTAAAGCCTCCTCTGAAATCACAGAGGTCACTGATGCCTTTTTCCCCTAGCGCATTTGGAACAACTCCTGTTCGGACTCAAACATGGGTGAGCTTTCCTGCTTTTTCCATCATCGGTTCAGCTGGGAGGCTCCCAGCCTCCCCGGGGCTGGCTGCGGCCCGAGCTGCCCCCCCCGGCTGAGGGTCCCACCCCTGCCCCTCGAGGGCAGGCAGAGCCCCGCCAGCCGCTCCCCACGCACCGTCAGCGGGCGGTCGGCGGAGTCCAGGATCTCCTCCAGGATTTCGTTGGCGTAATGCAGCCGCTCCTGCAAGCTGTTTTTCTTCTTCAGCCCCGTGAGGTTAACGAGGTGGATCTTCAGCCAGTCGAGGCCCTTCGGCCCCAGGGGCCTGCCCTCTGCAAAGAGCAGGATGGCGCGGGTGACGTCGTTACCCAGGTGGTTGAAGTACGGCGGGCAAGGGTAAGTCCTGCCGCGGAAGTCCATGTTGTGAGGAAACCAGAACACCTTGTCCCTCACGTAGTTGGCGATGGAGAGCTTGTAGAGCGCGTCCATGCGCAGGCTGTGCATCTCGGCCGCCTTCTTCTTGCACAGCAGCAGCTCGTGCTTCTGGGACTTGTGCCAGGCAGAGGAATTGCTGGGGGTGACGGGAGGCTTGGGGGCCTCGGAGAGGGGCGGCGGGATGTCCAGCTTCTCGTTGCCTTTGTCGTTGAAGATGGAGATGATTATATCCAGCACCGGCTGGTTGATCTTCCACGCGCAGTTGCCCAGCTGGTTCAAGGCGTCCAGCACAGGGTGGAGGTTCACCTGGGGACACTGGTCCAGGAGCTGCTGGTGCTGGAAGGCCCCGTCCACGTAGCGCATCAGCTTGGTGTCGCTCAGCACATAGGCGCCGAAGTGGGGGGAAGTCCAGGGTATCGGGGGGCACAGCATGGGTATGACGGAGGAGTTGAAGGTCAGCGTGGTCTCTGCGGCGTCTGACATGAGCTGGGAGAAGATGGGGTGGGGCTTTATCAGCCCGACCTGGAGGGGAGAACGGGAGAGGTGAAGGACAGCAGCGGGGGGAAACCTGGAAGAGCGTGTGGTCAGTCGGCAAGGAACGGCACCGGTCGTACGGAACCAGACGCTCCTTAGAGCCTCGGAGAAAGAAAGACATTGGGAAGGGAAGAGGACCCTGCAAGAGCCCCCGCAGGGGTGACCCACACAGTCCCAGCCCCCCGGGGGCAAGGCTCACCTGCCAGCTGCTGCGGAACGAGTAGATGTGGTAGAGGACAGGGATAAGCCTGGACTCCAAGCGGGGTTTGAGGGTGTTCCTGGGCACCTTGACGGAGTGCACCAGGATCTCCAGCAGGCACACGCCCAGGCGCATCAGGAGCACGTACGGCCAGCTGCAGTCCTTGAGGGTGAGCGAAGGCCCGTAGCCGGCTTCTGCCACCAGCTTCTCCCAGTATTCCCGTGGCAAGTACTCCCCAGGCTGGGAGGGGGAAGAAGAAGAATCGAGTCAGCTGGAGGGGGCAGCCACGCTCCAGTGTCGCTGGACGTGACCTCTGCACCCTGCACGTGGCTAAGAGGGACTCTCCTGCCTCTGTGTCCCTGCGAGCTCCTGCCTGACAGGGCTATGTGGGGAAGGACTGCTTTTGTGGCTGAGGCAAGGCCAACACGGAGAATCTGCTTCTGCTGCAGTGCCCCTGGCCTGGCCTGTAAAACCCTTCCCCAGCCACGTCTCCGCACCCGCCCCGTCCCTGCCCTCCGAACTGCAGATCTGTCCCTGCCGCTGTGCCCCAGGCGCGGGGCTCTGCCAGCACCCCGCTCGCCGTGCCCCCACTGCCTGCCCAGACCCGTGGCCTCAGCGCCCGTCTCCTCTCCTGCCCCGCACAGCGCGCCCTCCTCGAGCCCAGAGCTCCCCGGTGCGGGACGCCTGGCCCCCAGCGGTCAGCTGTGCTGAGGTCAAACCTCCAGGAACACCCGCAGCTACGCCAGAAGCGACCTGACCCTCATCATGGGGCCGGGGCCCACAAAACAGGGCCCTGGGGGTTCTCATGGCCCCTGCAGCATCACAACCTGGACCTTGTGGGTGTGAGGGGCGCCCACACAAAGCGCCCAGCCCCACCTCTGCTCTTCCCACGGGCCCCCAGAGAGCCCACCTGGCCGTCCTTCGCCAGCAGGTGGATGTAGTCCTCGTAGATCTCCTGCACCTTCTCGAGCTGGCGGCTGCGCAGCTTCCTCTGGGTGAGGTATCTGTCGTAGACTTTGGAGCCCAGCTCCCTGGCTAGGACAGACAGGGATTCTCCTTGCGGAGAGAGCGTGTTGAGGATCTGAGAACGGGGAAGGCAAAGAGGGACTTCAGGAGGGAGGAGCAGAAAGACGGAGCAGAAAGAAAGCAGGAGTTAAAGTCCCTGTGCGGGGAGCACAGAAAAGCGCCGATTCCCGTGATGCTGAGCACACGAGGAAGGATACGGAGGGACAGCGCAGGGCTGCTACGGCTGCCCAGCAGAGGGAGCAGGCAGGGCCCGCACGTAATAGCCTGGGCAAACCTTGAGGTTCGTGCTCTGATTCTGTGGCCCTGACTGGGACGTCGGAGCTTTGTGGTAGCCCCAGGAGGCCCCGCTCCTGCGTGTCTGTGGGGTCAGGGCAGGCTCCTACCTGCATCATGATGTCCACGTACTCTTCATCTGGCAGCAGGCACAGGTAGGGGTAGAGGCTGTTGTACCCCGACACCGTCCTTTTCTGGGACATGTTGTACTTCGACTTCTGCAGGGCCTGGAGGATGGCGCCGCGCCACTGGGAGCGCAGGACGGCCAGCTGCTTGCGCTGCACACGGAACGGGAGCAGAAGCCCCGCTGCGGTGAGAGGGCACCACCAGGGAGCTGCCCCTTCACAGGACCGAGCCCTGCGGGTCCGTGCCAGCCCCGAGCGCTGCACTGCCTGCCTCCCTCAGCACGCAGCCCCAGCCACCCCGAACTTACCGCTCTACGGGCTTGCGGGGTCAGCGGTTTGGTCGACTCCACTGACTCGATGGTTATGGTGTTGTTCAGCTCCATCTGCAGCTGCTGCTGGAAGCGCTCCCGCAGCTCCTGCACAGAGAAATCCAGCTTGGGGTAGGACACCACCTTCTCCTGCAACGAGAGCGAGGCAGTAAGTGCCAGAAGCCAGAGGAAGACAAGATGCGCCTGTTCTGCCAGAGGCAGGCAGCTGGGACCGGAGCTCTGAGGTCTCCGGCTGGCGAGCTGCAGGGAGTCTGGGACAAGAGGCCTCCCCAGGGGCTGTTCTGCTCCCGGCCGTAGCCGAGCACTGCCCTGCCAAGAAACCCCTCCGGTACGTGCAGGTCCTACAGGCCCCCCACCGGCCCTCGGTGTCTCTGTGAGGCAGCTGGAAGGGCATTTACTTCCTCGGGACAACTTGCTGCCTGATGAATTGCACTGGCTGGCGAGCAGAGGTCAGGCTGCGAAGTTCTTCCCGTGCCGCAGTCCTGAGCTGGACCCGACCGCACCCTGGGGGCGTGCGGGCACCGTCTGGCCAGCTCCAACATCTCCACCCCCGACTTGGCGGCTTACTTTGGAGTAGAAGTTGCTGAGCAGAGCAGACTTGCAGCTCTGGGGCTTGGGTGCAGGGGGCAGCTGGTAGTCAGGCTGCACGATCCTGATGGCCCTCAGCACCGTCTCCTTCTCATCTCCCTCGAACAGGCACTTTTGGAAGAGCTCATCCACGTGGAAGCCGTCGTGTTTCAGCTGCTGCACACATCTGAGGAGGGGCAGGTAAGAGGTTTAATCTTTCGTGGGGGACCATGCTGCGTTGATGGAAATTAGCACGCCACGAGGCAGGGAACAAAGCTCGTAAGGAGAAGACTGAGCACAGAAAAGAGAAGCCGCTGGGGATGTTCCCTTTTGAGGATCCAAGCTGCCTGCAGAGCAGAGCCCGTCCCCCACAAGGTCACCAGCCTCAGGTTACAGCCACCCCCCCCCCCGCCCTCACCGCTGCTGAGCGGGCGGCTTCCACCTCCGCACGGTGGGGAGGCTGACGGCCGGGCTCCGCTGCCTCTGTGAGGCCAAGGAAGAAAGAAACCGCTTCCCCCATCCTCAGACACACGGCGGGCAGCAAACAGCCGTGTGGGAACACGCGCGGGGCTGACAGCTGCGTGCAGGGTGCTGTACTTGCCCGCAGACAGCCCCGCGGGTGCAGCGCCGCACGGCAGCAGCCCCCCCCCCGTGCACAGCTCTCCGCCGCTCCCGCCCCTCCTCTCCCCAGGAGATCCGACAAGCGCCCGGCTGGGGAGGTGGCAGCCCGCGGGGCGGCTCCGTGCCTCACCTCCAGATGGTCTTGGTGCACGCCTGGCTCCGGCCCATGCACTCCAGCGCTGCCGCGTATGAGTCCAGGTTGGGCCGGAGGCCGGCGGACTCCAGCATGGAGAGGAGCCGGCTGAGGCGGTGCAAGCAGCCCTGTGGGTGAGAGGGAAGGGAGGCCGTGAAGAATGGACACCACGTGCCCCCGTCACAGCTTCACGCCCCCTGCTCCCTGTCCCCTGAGCCCGGCCCACGCTGCCCCAGGCTCTCCCTCCCCTCAGAGCCACCTCGCAGCGATCGGGGGCCTCGGCCCAGCTCCCCCCCTCGCAGAACCCAATTTTCCCTCCTTGAAATCGCCGAAGGCAGACGTGGCAAACAGGAATCAACCCGCAGCTATTGCTCCTGCGAGCGCGGAGCTCTGCCCCCCGAGCCAGCACAGCCCTCCCCTCGGCCTCTCGGAAAGTCCAGCGCCGCGGGTCGAGCCCAGCCCAGGCAGCACCCCGCGGCCCCTTACCTTCCTCGCCCAGCTACGCATCACGATGTTGTACGCGCC
Organism: Anser anser; assembly: GCF_964211835.1. Lineage (NCBI taxonomy): Eukaryota > Metazoa > Chordata > Aves > Anseriformes > Anatidae > Anser > Anser anser. The sequence continues at coordinate 775,056 of NC_139746.1, forward strand.
AATGCTCAGAAGCTTTCTCTTCACGGGGGAGCTGTGATAGAAGAGAAGCAGCCTCTCAGCCTCCTCCGGCTGCTGCAAGCACAGGAGGCACTCCAGGTTAGACTGGATGCTCTGCTGCATGATCTTCTGGTGGTTGCTTTCTCTTTTCTCAGGCACATTCGGAGGCTTCTCTGCCTTCATGCCCTGCTTCAGTTCCGCCACCCTGGGCTTGCTGCAGGCGTAGGCGCTGCTGGGGCCGGCGTGGCTCTGGCTCCAAGCAGTCGCTTTGGTTTCCTTGGGGCTCTTCTTGGCTTTGGGCTTGGCTTTGGCCTTTGTCTTGGGAATCGCCTTGACCTTCACTTTGGCGTTGGCCTGCCCCACCAGAGTCATCTTGGAGGCCGCAATGGACAGCTTCCTCTCCACCTTGGCCTGCCGCACGTGCATCTCCTTCCGCAGCTTCTCGACCCAGCCGCTGGGCTGGGCCGGGCCCGCGGCACTCTGCCTGGGGGCTGGGGGCTCCTTGGCCGCACGCGTGGCCGCCGCCTGCCGCAGCGGCTCCTGCCGCCTGTCGATCCCCAGTGGCGCCAGCTCCGCTTTGGTGACCGTCACCTCGGGGACGCTGGAGGCTTGGAGCTGCTTCACGCGAGCTTTCAGCACTGCGGGGAAACAGCCGGGGTGGAGATGAAGCGGCGCAAGGCACAGCAAGGTGCTCGGAAAGGGGGGTACGGGGAAGAGGGACCACGCGAGGGCTTCTCCTCTCCCCGCCCCGCCAGCCCTGCCCCAGCAGCTCCCGGCAGTGCGCTGACCGGTGTCTCTCTGGGGTCCAGCTCCAAGCCGTGGCCTGTCCCAGCGTCAGGGGGAGCCGAACAACGGCACCACGTGGAAGAAGGCACCAGCTCACCCTCACCCACCCCTAACCTGCTGCGGGGCCATTTCACTGGGCCTCCCACCGTGGACCTCACGCCCTCAGCTCACCCGGGCAGAAAGCCCAGAGCTGAAACTCCCTGGGTCAGTCTGCAGGGCCCTCGGACACCCGGGGAGGGGCTCTTCCACCACCCCTCAGGACCACCCGGCATGTCACAGGGACTCGGTGTGGGCAGGGGGGCCCTCCAGGTACTGGGACAGGACAGAACTTGCTCAGGGAAGCCAGCAGGTCTGTGGGAAACCCACATCCTTCAGCAGGCCACGAGCATGTCCAGTCCCAAATCTTTCCTTTATGGCTACATGGAATGGGAAGGCTCCTATAAAACCTCCCAGGACACTGAACGAGGGGGAGCGCTGCGGCTCCCCGCCATTTACCGCTCACCTTCCAGCAGCTCTGTCCTCTCGCAGACCGCATTTCTCCTCGCCTTCTCCTTGGTGCTGACGGAGGAGTAGGTCCTGAGGATGCTCCACGGGATCCCTGCGGCAGGAAGGAGCAAAGGCTGGGAGGTGAGAGGGGCCCCGCTCGACAGGACGCTCCTCTCTGCCCCGTCCCACACGGGCGCAGAGCGGGGCAGTCCCCAGCTCGGCTCGCCAGCTCCCACCGGGCTCAGCAGCAGCGCCTCAGGAGGGATGGGGGCTGCGGACAGGGATAAGGGGACTGGGGGCAGGGCTGCCCCTCGCCCCGTGGCTCAGGGGGGGCCAGGAGCCCAGGGCCCCGCCCCAAGGGATCCCCCCCTCAAGGACCCAGGGGCCCCCCCAGGGACCCCCCCAAGGACCCCAGAGTTCCCCCCCCGGGACCCCAGGGACCCCCCCCCAAGGACCCCAGCCTCCCCCCAGCCCCGGCCCCGCCGCACAGCCGGGGACTGCCCCCGCCAGGGGTCGGGGCCCGGTGCCCCCCGGCCCACTGCCCCGTGTGGGGGCGCGGCCCGAGAGCCCCCCCGGCCCCGGCCCTGCCCGGGGCGCGGCCCCAGCAGCGCGGGGACCCCTCAGCGCCGGCCCCTCGCTACCCGCGGCCCCCCCGCCCCCTCCCCGTGCCCCCCCGGTGCCCGGAGCCGCCGCCGCCCGCTCACCGCCGCCCCGCAGCCGGGCCGGGCCCAGCAGCGCCGCCCGCAGCCGCAGCAGCGCCATGGCCGCCGCGCTAGGCCGCCATGCCCCCCCCGCCGCGCCGCACCGCGCATGCGCCGCGCGCAGCCCGCCGGGAGCTGTAGGAGGCGGCGGCGCGGGAACTACACTTCCCAGCGGGCAGAGCGGCCGCGCCCCGCGCCCCCTGGCGGCCGTGGGGGGGGGGGCGGCGCGGCCCGACGGGGCGGGAGGGGACGGGGCGGGAGCGGGGGCACCAAGCGGGGCCGGGGTCGGGCCGGGCCGGGCCGGGACCGGGGGCACGCAGCGGGGCGGCCCCGCGGGGCCCGGCCGGGCTCGTCCACGGAGCAGCCCCGCGCCCACGGCCGCTCCAAGCCCCCCGCGGAGCCGGTCGGGGGCACAGCGGGGGGAGCTGCGCGGCGCCTCCCGCCCTCACGGGGCCGCGGAGCCCCGAGCGGGGACCGGGACAAGGCGGGGGGGCGGCGTTAGGGAGCCGCGGCCCCGCTGTGGGGTTGGGGGGCAGCGGGAGCGGGCAGAGGGGCACCCGTCGGGGCACCCCCCCCACACACCCCGCGCGGATTTATGAATGGGAGGCCCCGCCCCCGGCCCCGCCCCCGGCCCCGCCCATTGGTCGCCCCCCGCCCCGCCCCGCCCCGCCCCGCCGCCTCGCGCCGCGCTCGGCCGCCCGCCCCGTCGGGGCCGCTCGCCGCCGCCGCCGCCGCCGCCATGGCCCGGAGCCGCCGCCCGCCGCGCCGCGCCCCGCCGCCCGCCCGCCGCCCGCCGCCATGAGGCGCGGGGGCCCCGCCGCTCTCGCCGCCTGCCTCGCCGGGGCGCTCGCCGTGCTGGCGGGGCCGGGGCCGGGGCCGGGGCCGGGGCCGGGGAGCCCCCCGTGGGGCGGCCGGCGGCCCCCCCGCAGCTACGGCCACCTGGAGGGCGACGTGCGCTGCCGGCGGCTCTTCTCCGCCACCCGCTTCTTCCTGCGCATCGACGGCGGCGGCGGCGTGGAGGGGACGCGCTGGAGGGAGCGGCCGGGCAGTGAGTGGGGCGGGCGGGGAGGGGGGCCGGGGCCGGGGCCGGGGCCGGGGCCGGGGCCGCCCCCTCCTCGCCGGCTCCCGGGGCCGTGCCCCGACGGCCGAGGGACGCCGGGCTCCGGCTCTGCCCCCCCGCCTCCGGGCCGCGCGGCTCCAGCCCCCGTTTGCCGGCCCCGCGACGTCGAAGCGGGGCCGGGGGCCGCTCCTCGCTGGGGGTCCCTCGGCCCGGCCCCCCCCGGCCCCGAGGCGGGGCCGGAGCCAGGAGCCGCCGGGCGCCCCCGCGGTGCCAGGGGCGGGCGCTGCCGGGGCCGGGCAAAGGGCAGCGAGCGCGGCCGCGGGGGGGCTGCAGCCCGCGGGGGGCGGCGGGGGGGCGCCGGCCGGGGCGGCGGGGCCGGACCCCGCCGGGGGGGGACCCGGGGCCGGCCGCGTCCCGGCGGGGCTGCGGGGCCGGGCGGCTCCGCCAGCCGGGCGGCAGCCGCGGGTCGCGGTGCCCCGGGGGGGCGGCTGTAGGGCAGCTCCCTGCCCCCCCGGAGCCCCTCTCCCGGGGTCTGGCTGCCAGGGGAGCGCTGCCAGCCTCGCGCTCTGCCCCGGGGGCACACTGTCACTTTGTCGGCTCTGCCCGGTGCCAGGGGGGGCCTGGGGGGGCCTCATCCCTCCGGGCGGCCATCTCCCCCTCAGCAGAGCCGGCGGCGCAGCCCCCAGCCCCGCGTTTGGGCTTCTCCTGCTCCGGCAGGGGCTGGGGGGGTCCGACCGCTGCCCGTGGGAGCCCGCAGGGAGAAGGGCCGAGGAGGAAGAGGAGGAGGAGGAGGAGGGCTGGGGGGGCTCCGGGGAGCCGCTGGGCTCCGCACCCAGCAGCCGGGGGGGCAGCGGAGCAGGGGGGCGCGGAGCATCCCGCTGCCTGCGGGGAGGTCGCGGCTCCGTCACGGCTGGGGCTGCAGGAGGCGAAGGCCCCGGGGGGCGGCACGGGTCCCCCCAAGGCTCTGGGAGTCCCCGGGGCTGCGAGGCCGGGACAGCGCCGGCGGCACGGAGCGGGCCAAGAGCGAGCGCCGAGCGTGGGGATGTGCCCGGGGACAGCCGCCGGGTGGGGACCCGCTGGGCACGGCCGGCAGCCCCCCCGCGGCACAGACGTGGCGCGATGCCCGAGCGCGCTGGGGGCTTGCGGCAGCCTCCCCACGGAGGGGCCTGCGGGGGCCTCGTGGGGGTCGGGCAGCGCGTCCTGGTGGGCGCCAAGAGGGCGAACATCGGGGGATCTCAGCACTGCTGCTGCGAGCTGGAGTTTGGGAGCAAGCAGGCAGGATCAGGCCTTCCCCTGGGGCCGGGGCTGGCGCTGCGTCTGCTCCACCCCGCAGCCCTCGGGGGGGTGGCCGTGGGCAGAGGCCGGCACCGGGGTCCCCGCGCCAGCCGGGAGGCAGCAACGGTGCTGTCGGCCCCGGGGTCCTGCTTCGGACCCGTGGGGGCCACTGGGGGCCCCTCCAGATGACGGCACCGGGGGCTGCAGGGGATGTGGTGCCCATGGTGCCGCTGCGGCAGGAGCCGGGAGCTGCCGAGCAGGAGGCAGCAGCGCGCCCTGGGCACGGGGTCCTGGTCCCTGTGACAAGGGAGGTGGGCGCCAGGCTGGCAGGGCCAGGGGCACTGGGGGTCTCGTGCGGGGGGGTGCCCGGGCAGGGCGTCAGGGCGTGGGGAGGGAAGGCTGGTGAGGATGGGAGCAGCATCCTCTGCCCCACATCCGGGGGGATGTCACCCACCCGGGGACCCCGCGCTCTGCCAGCGGCGGTGTGAGGAGCGCAGCCCAGCCCGGCCGGGTTGGGGGAACCCTCTCGTGGTGCCAGAAGCTGTCGGGAGTCCCATGCGGGCGTGCTGCCAGCACCCAGCGCCCCGACACGTTCCCTCGGCCGTGTGGCAATGGGGCCTGGCAGGTGGAGAGGCTCCAGGCTGTCGCACCGTGCTCGCTCTGGTTATCGCAGCCGCAGATAACCCGCGCCTGGGCTGGGCCGAGGCACTGCTCCTCAGCCTCCCGGCAGCCACCGGACCAGCCCTGCCAGCGGCCGCTGTCCCCGGGCTCCCCCCTCCTCGCACCCCACGCCTGCCCCAGCCTCCTGGGCAGGGCTGGCCCAGACCCCGCTGGGGCCGAGGGCCTGGGAGCTGCCGCTGCCTCCCCAGGGTCCTGCCGGCCCCGCAGAGCTCGGCCCCGGGGGGCCCCGCGCCCCTCAGCCCCCTCACAGCCTGCGCGGAGCCGGGCGCCCTCCCGGGTACCCGCGGAGCGGGGCTGTGCCGGCCGGCCCCACAGAGCGGTCCCCAGCGGAGCTGGAGGGGTGCTGGGAAGAGCAGCGTGGGGTTATTTTTAGAGGAGTAAAAGTCCTTTGTTATAAATAGCAGCAGCTCCAGACGGCGATAAACTGAGATGGATTTGCAGGCATTTGCTCAGCCCGTCCCCGCGGCTGCTGCTCGTTAATGGCTCTGCTGGGCCGGGACGCGCTGAACCGCACCGCTGGGGTCCTGGCTGGTGCTGGAGCCCCGTGCGGGGTGGCTGGGCTGAAAATCCCCCTCTTAGGTGTGCCCCCAAAGGTGCTGATCTCTCAGGAGCGCTCACGCTGTCCTAGTGCCACATCCAGCCCCGTCCACTCCCAGCGATGGCAGGATTGGTCCCATGGGGGCGATGCCGGCTCCACCGGTGCTCAGCACTCTGGGGTGGGGGGGACGACTCCCAAAAGACCCTGCCCAGAGGCTGCAGACGCCGCTCTGTGCGTGCCGTGAGCCAGCCAAAGCCTCTGTGCATCCTCCAGCCCCGTCCAGCCTCCGTGGGGCTCCCCGAGCAGAGCAGGACGGGGCCGGGCCGGCGGCCCTCGCTGGCCTGGAAGCAGAATCCCCAGAGTCTCCGTGGGTGCTCTGGGTGTTTCCACCATAAAATCCGCCTGGTCTGACCGCATGCCTTTCCCATTAGCGGCTCCGATGGGGATCTGCGGGCTGGGCGCACGCTCCTCTGCCTGGGCTGGAGCCGGGCCCTGCTGCGGGCTCAGTGCCTGGGTTCGCCCCCTCCGTTGAGCGTCCCCCTCTGTCTGTCCCGTGGCCCCCAGCCCCGATCCCCGTGTCTGTGCTGGTGCCAGCCAGGTGAGCGGCACCAGTGCCCACGGGGAGCACCGTCCCAGCCGCGCTCTGGTGCCCGCAGCCCCCCGCCCAGGCGCGGAGCCTTCGTGCATCCCTCCAGCACCATCCAGCCCCGCCGCCTCCACCCCCAGGCCCCCACCCGCCGTCACCCTGCACCCTTCGCCCCCTCCAGGGCCACGCTGGCCTCGGTGGGACGGGCGCTCTGGGAGCAGGGTCGGGTCCCCGGGGCACCGCAGCACGTTTTGGGCAGAGGCACAGCTGCCAACGCGGAGAGAATGAACGCGAGGTGGGCGCGGGTCGAAGGCTGACCGCTTGTTCCAGGCAAGCAGAGGCTTGGCTCGGTGTCGCTCCAGCGCAGCTCTGCTCCCGGGGGCAGCTGGCCCAAGGGAGGGCAGGAAGAAAGAGCAAACCCTCCCCAGATCCTGGCTTTCACCCTCCTGCTCCTGACTCAGGCTGCAGCCCTTGCTCCCCACCGTCCCTCTGTGGGGAAGGCATCCCTCCATCCCTCCATCCCTCCGTTCCTCCCTCCCTCCCTCTGTCCAGCCGGCCGGCGAGGCTCGGCGGTGCTGTCCCTCCCTGGTGGCACTTTGTGGGCACAGCCGTGGCACTGGGGAAAGGCCCCTCGGGGAGGTCGCCCGTCTCACTGCGGCGCTTCGCTGTCCCGCAGGCATCGTCGAGATCCGGTCGGTGCGTGTCGGCGTCGTGGCCATCCGGGCGGTGCACACCGGCTTCTACCTGGCCATGAACAAGCAGGGGCGGCTCTACGGGTCGGTAGGTCGGGTGCTGCCGCCGGGGCCGGGGTCGGAGGCGCAGGGCAGAGCTGGAACGGGGGGGCCTGCACCCACCGGGGCCAGTGCCCGGGAGCGGGCTCCTGGTTTCCCATGCCCAGGATGCTCCCCGCAGGGGATGGTGCCCGCGGAGCCCCCCTGCCCCTCGGGGAGCCCGGGCTCCTGCGCCTGCCCTGCTCTCGGGGCTCCAGCCCGTGCCGGAGCGGGGCGATGACCCGGCGCTGCAGAGCGCAGCCCCCGCTCACCCCCTTCCCTCCCCTGCCAGAAGGAGTTCAGCCCCAACTGCAAGTTCACGGAGCGCATCGAGGAGAACGGCTACAACACCTACGCGTCGCTGCGCTGGCGGCACCGGGGCCGCCCCATGTTCCTCTCGCTCAATAGCAAGGGCAGGCCGCAGCGAGGGGGCCAGACGCGACGGCAGCACCTCTCCACCCACTTCCTCCCCATGCTCATCAGCTGAGCCCGGCTCCCAGACGGTCCTGTGGAAAAAAGGGAAAAATAGGGTTATTTTATATGTGTAAATATCTTTTTTTTTCTATTTATTGTTTTGTTTTTTAAATGCATGGTGGAGGATGGACACGGACCCGAAAGCTCCAGAACAAAAGCCGTGCGGGGACGTGGCCGTGCGGGGACGCGGCCGTCCCCGGTGTCCCGTGGGGGCAGAGCCGCACACCGGGGCTGGGGCACGCGCCCACCGTGGGCCGGGGCTGCCGACGTCTCCCCCCACCCCGAGCAGCCACCGCCAGCCCTGGGGCTGGGACGTCCCGGGGCTGCGTTCGCTTTGTGGCCAAGCACCCGTGGAAATTAAAGCTGTGTTTGTGGCACGCAAAGGAGCTGAGTCTTGGAGGTTTGGTGCCGGGGGTGGCTCCGTCGGGGTGGCCGCGGGCCCTTTCTGAGCGGCTGCAGCCCCGAGCAGCTGCCCTGGGGCGGCAGCCGCGGCCACCAGCGGCCTCCCTGCTCCTCGCCCACCCACGCCCTGCCTTGAGCGTGCGGGCGGAGGCGCACCCAGCCCAAAACCTCACCCGTAGGAAAAAAGAGCGATTGTTGTTCCAGTGACACAAAGGACGGAGCTGGAAAAAGCAGCTGAGGAAGGGGAGAGCCCCGCATCCCAGCCTTGCGCTGGGCGAAGGCGCTCGTGCGAGCGTCACCTCCTGCAGGAGCGCCACGGCTGCACCCGCGCCGAGCGGCCCCCCGCTGCCGCCCGGCCTCGGCGCTGCTCCGCGCCCTCCCGGCGGGCAGGGATGGAGCCAGGCGCCGGGGAGGAGGCGCCGAGCACAGGCACCTGCCCCGAGGGGAGCAGGGCCAGAAATAGCCCCGCGCCTCGCCTCCCGGCCAGGGCACGTTCCTGCGCCGCCCGCCGCACAGCGTGGTCACTTCGTCACGTCAACGTGCGAGCGGTGAGCGACGGCCCAGGCGAAAACCACCAAACTCGTTCCATTTCTCACCGAACCAGCTCCCGGAGTCGGTGGCAGGAGGGAACAGCCACCGCGGTAACTCCGTCGGGACCACGGGGGGCACCGGCCCCGGGCCAGCAGTCCCGATCTGGGGCAGGCAGCAGGAGCCACAGCCCCCAGGCGTGCTTTGCTTCGCCCACCCGAAACCCACCCCGAGCATTTTACACGTGGGCACAAACCATACGCGGAGCTCCCAGGGGGCTGCAGGAGCGTCCCCTCCACCCCGGGACCCTCCTGCCATTGCCACCCCGAGCCCAGGATCCCAGTGGCAGAAGCTCCTGGCTCGAGCTCCGGCACAGGAGGAGCTTTTGACCCTGATATTCCAGTCCTGAGACAAACCCTCACCCTGGAGGCGGCCCGCTGAGATGAAAGGTGCCCCTGAGCCCCTGAGCTGCCCCGGCTGAGCTGGCGAAGCCAACGCCAAAACCTTCCGGGACGGTTGCTCAGCGCCGGCCGCGTGCTGCCCTCCCCAGCAGGCTCGGCAAATTGCTCCCGGTGAGTGAAGATGGGAGGTTTTCCCCAGCAAAGATGCCGTTTATTCCGAAATGGTTCAAGAAGTGCCAAAGGACGCCTTCCCCCTCCCGTGGGGAGGCACGTCCCTGCTTGGAAAGCTTGCAGCAGGGTGGGGAGCCCTTCTGGGGCCAGCGCCTTCCCCAGCCACCCCCAGCCTGCTCACAGGGCACCACCCGTGTGTCCAAAGGCTGGAGAAGACGCAGGGAACCTCGGGGCCAGAGATGCTCAACCCTCCTGCCCCGGGCAGGGCCAGGTCAGCGGGGGCCCCGCAGAGCTCGGCTGCCTCCCGCCGGGTCACCCCCAGCTCGCCCCGGCCCTGCCACCTCGCCCCAGCCCCCTGACAGCAGCAGGGCAGCACCCCGCCGGTGCCCGCGGGGCGTTCGGCTCCTCCTTCATTCCTCATCCCTCTTCCTGCCGCACCGCGGCCACATCCGAGCTCCTGCTCCTGAGTCACCGGAGACACAAACACTGCAAGAGCCGCGGCCCAGCCCCAGGACAGCGAGGCCACCGGGTCACTGTGCCAGCAGGAAGCCGCAGGGCACCGCGGGGCGGGGGGCACCACGCAGGGCTGGGCAGCCCTCGGCAAAACCAACCCCAGGTCTTGCAGCGCCCATCCCAGCGACGTCTGGGCACAGCGGGAGGGTGCAGGGCCAGTGAAGCGGCTCCCCTGGGACCACGGGGGTGTGAGAACCAGGAGCACAGCCTTCTCAAGCCTCCTGGCACACGGAGCACACAACGCTTCCACAGACACCAGGGGCAGGGAGCCCGCCGACTGCTGCAGGGGCTGGAGGCGAAGAGAAGGCACCGGCCGACGTCCCTGAAGCAGCCCAGCCGCGTGCTGCCCGCTCGCTCCTCCAGCCGGCACCGCACGGCCGCAGGCAGCGAGGAGCCTGCCCCACTTCCCTCCCCAGCCGTAGGCAGCAGCCAGCAGAGCAGGAACCTCACCCCGCGCGCCCCAGCACGGAGCCCTGCCCGGGATCCGGGCTTCTCGGAGCCGGCAGCGCCGTGGCTGCGGTCCCGGAGCAGAAGGAAACAGGAGGCCCCTGGGGAGAGCACCGGGGGGAGCCAGGTTTTTGTCCCCTTTCCCACACCCCCAGCCCAGCGGAGCGCGGAGGCGCAGCAGGTAGGTCACTGCCCACGCCGCTCACCTTCTTCTCATTCTCCAGCCCCCAGCTGTGACAAACTGTGAAACACACCTGGATATTTGTCTCTCTCCTTTTTTAATCAGCTGTATTTTAAGGAACTTTGAAATACATTTTCCTCCACAATCTTGGTTTTCCTGTCTATTATTTGATCACAATGATATTTGTCTGGTCCTCACTCTGATGCGCACCCAGTCCTGGTGTCAACACAGTGGAAAAGTCCATCGAGCTGAGAGAAGGACTGCAACAGGGAGATGTAAAAAATACAAAAGGCCAGGCAAGGATGCTTTCAGCTGCAATCCTGCGGCAAGCCGCCCAGCGATCCACGGGCTGGCAATGCACGGAGGGGTGCTGGCCGCGTCGGAGCCTGGCGCCCGGAGCTCCCAGCACGCGCGCACTCGACATGCGGGGAGGGCTTGGACAAGCCCGGCCTGCCCTTGGGTGAGAGGGGAGGGCTCAGCACAGCAGTCTCCGGAGAGCTTACCCTGTAGTTTTCCTCAAATCATGCATAACATCTCGTTGAGCTGAAACGTCCATTTATTTAAACAGCAGTAATAATTTAAAATTATAAAAACCCTTTCAGTGTCGAGTATCAGAAGGGCAAGGTTATAAAGAAAAATAAATGGGACTCGAGCCGGGGAAAGGGAAGGGTAATGGGATCTATTTCAAGAGTTCGTTTTTTCAGTGACAACTATTGCCCTCCCCAGCTGGAGATCCTGGGAGGGAGGCAGTGTCGTTACGCTTTCGTTTTAAAGATTTCAAACTCCAAAGCAGAAGAGATAGTATCCAAGGGGAGGAGGAGGAGCAAAAGAAAGAAAGAAAGAAATCTCAAATTCAAAATCTGACAAACAACCTTTCCATTCAGAATTGCAACCGCTAGCTCAGCACCTTGGGTTTCCATCTGTGGGGCACAGCAGCCTTTCACTGCAACGGTTTTAAGTCCACGCGGCAAATGGATGCATTTTATTACTAGACAGAGCTCCTCCCCCCCATCACAGAACTCGAGGCTTCTCATCTCTGAAGGACCCAGAGTCTCCGCGTCTTCAGAACTCAAAAGGGAATTCTGGGGGTGCAGCTTCCCCCTCGCTACCCTCCCCTTGCTCTGCTCTGGAAGCCCCTTTTGTTGCTTACGTTGGCTGGGGAGGGAGGAAGGACAATGGACAGGGCCCCAGGGACAGAGGTATGGATTAAGATTCATGAGTTGTTCGATGAGTTTTCGTTACTTGGTGAGCTGGAGGAAGAGGAGGAGGAGGAGGAGGAGAAGTTCATTCCTGTGAGTCCTGGGGGGTTTGTGGCAGTGTTTTGTCCGCTTAAGCTTTTCCGGCACACGGGACACGTGTCATGCTTCGGAGAGCAGACAAAAAACAAGAAATATGGAAAACATGGTTAGAAACGCGATACAGGAGCAGCACTCGAGGAAAGGGCTAGGATGACACTTCTTCCTCTGATGAAAGGCTGCTTAGGCCTCATCACGGAGGTGTGGAAATATGTACAGAGGAGAACTGTACCACCAGAAAACCCCCAATTGCTACAAAACCCGCGAGATCCACGCACAATGCACTAACCTGTTCCAGCCAAGGGACTATACAGCTGTTGTGGAATAGGTGATTGCAAGGTAACTGTCGGACGTTTTCCCCAACTGTATAGTCTTCTTTACACACGGGACACTCTAACCCAGAATCTGTGTCACAAGGGAAAGCAAAACACAGCTAAGCAATAAAGGAGAGAAGACAATCGAAGCACCCCTTCAGGACCCCAACACCCTCTACCCTTCCCCCCCATTTAGCTCTTGTGCTTCTGCCCCCACTGCTGCTTCATCCCGGGAGGGAAAACTTGTCGCTTTGCAGGCCCCACCACCACCACTCCACCTTCCGCTGCCCCGGGTTTGCTGCACTGTTCCCTTCTTCAGCCTACTACGTACAAACCATATTTAATGAGCAGATGCGCGTACATGTGCACATACTCGTACCAAAGCCTCTGGTGCTCGACTTGTGCCTGCCCGACTGACAAATGAGCTCTCACCCAGCACGCCTGGCAGAGCTGGCAGCACACGCCAGCACAGAGCTGCAGCCCGGCCCTGCAGTGCGCACGTGCTTGCTCATCTCTGTCTGCGCTCAACTTTTCAGAATAGACAGTTCCCCTCCCCAGGGCAAATCCATCCAGTCTACGCTGCTCTTTAGTTTGTGTGAGTAGAGCAGAGCAATATTTCAGCTTTCACCCCTCTTTGAGACGTTTTAGACCTTGAAGGTACTGGCAGACAAAATTAAAATCACAAGAAAGCGTTGAACAGAATTTTCACAGACCTCTGTGCGAGCAATTCCCTGGAGGAGACATACACACCTACGTGTTCCTGCGTGATCTGTATGGTGGGGAGGGCCTGGATCTTTTCTTTGTCTGCTGGCGGCGGTCCAGTGTTTTCAAACTGATTTAGTAACTGAAAAAACAATAGGCCACACAAGGCAGAAAGATGTGAGCTCAGCAGCACACAGAATCTGCTCATTTACCAAACGAAGGCACTTGAACCCAGCACCCCCTGCACTGTGGGCCTTGTTTCCCAAGCCTGCACCTCCAGTGGTTGCTCCCCTGCATCACAACGGGTGCTGACAATTTCGCAGCGCTGCCCAAGAGGAGTGCAGACCCCATGACAGCGCCGGTTTTACCTGTGTAATAATTGCATCCAAGCCATTAGCACCCCAGGCGTAGTCCATTGGATTTGAATGCAAGACTCCCCTTTAAGAATAAGAACAGCAGTTAAATTCGGGTGGGAGTATGAACAGTGTCAGAAAGAAGAGTTCATCTTTAACTCACCAGGGACCAAGTCCTAGGTTTGGTATTGTTGTTGGTGCAATAATACCATTGACCAGCTGCTGAATGATCCTGAAAGACAAGAAAACCAGGATTAAAAAAATAATTCACGTCTGCCAGGTCCCAGCCCGGAAACCTGACACGGCAAGAGTAGCTGAATACTGCTGTGTCAGAGGGAATAGAAGGCAGAATTAAATACCCTGTAGTAACTGCAACTGCATCTTACAAACGGACGCCTGCGAAAGGCGGTCACAGCGGACAGCTGTGCCAAGAGCAGGCTCCCAGGGACTGTTCCTCAAACCGAGGAGTGAAAGACGCAGGCTGACTCGCAGCAGACTCCCCAGTGAGAAGGAGCAGGGCTTCCTCCCCAGGACCCTCGGCAGCCGCTCACCCTTCCAGCGTGGGAACGCCCTCGTGCCTGCCAGCGGCACGCCGTGCGGCGAGGCGAGCCCGCGGCTGCCTTGCACCGTATCGATGCCGGGACTGGTGCTCTCGCTCCCTCCGGTTCTCAGAGTCCCGGTTGTCTTCCGACTGCACGTTGGACCCGAACGGAATCTCAAAGCCGTCATCGAAGATCCCGAAGGCAAACTGGCCGTAGCCCTGCGGCAAGGTGAATAAGTGCTGATCCACGTTCTGGGGAGGAGAGAATTCGGGAGCAGATTGTAACGGGAACAGGAACAGCTCAGCTTTCACTGCTGGCGTCTCCTCGGCCTCCCAACAAAGACCAGTCTCTTCAGATCGGCTCACGAGCCTCAGCTGATACAGGTGCTCAGCGCACACTCAGAAGTGGCTTAGTGAAGAACGGACACAGACTGAAACTACACAGAATGGTCTGGGTTGGAAGGGACCTTCAATCATCTAATTCCACCCCCCCTGCCACAGGCAGGGGCACCCACCTCTAGACAACTCCATAGGAACCCAAGAAATAAAGACAGCTCCCCTGCGTGTAACTGCTGTCTTTTAAGCCGAGGCTACCGCATAGCAACACACCCAGACAGCTCTCCAGATCCCAGCTTAGCCCCCTCACGGCGAGAATAAGCTACAAGGGATGGTCCTATTAAAAATGCACAGCAAAATGCTACACGCAGAGATTGCGGCAGCAGCATGGGGATGCCACTAATACCTCCTCTCCCAGACTTTATCACAATCCAGGGAACGTTTGAACAATACGCTAACGGAGAAGTGCTTCAATTCGGCGGCAAGAGAACTTCTGAAGAGACAGGAAGGACTTACCTCAAAAGGATGCCTGCTCTGGTCACTGGTTGACGTAGAGGAGCTGGTCTCATTGTCAGTGTTCCTGAGAAGAACGAAGGGTGCTGGTAAGCATCAGAAGGGTGCTGTGCAAAGATCTTCCCAGCAGAGGGGATCAAGGGACATGAGTTTGACGTGCTGAGCAGAGGCAGAGCGGCTCAGTACACAGGAAGCGAGCCAGAGCTGAAAGGGACCTCAGAGGCCCGTCCCCCTGCCCGTCCGCTCCGTGGCAGGAGAGGTTCCATCCCAGACAGGAACCAGCCTGCCTCAGGTGCTCGTTTCCTAGCTGTCCCTATCAGTTTTCATTTTCCCCCCATGCAGCCCTCAGTTCCTCGTGTCTTTATCTCTCTCCCAACACTTTCAGATTCCGATTTTGTGAAGCCACAGAGAAGCCACGACGTCAAGCAAGGATTCCCTGCACAACCCACCTCAAACAAGCCAGCTAATCCTCTGGGGCACCAGGAAGAGAAGACTTAAGGTACAACCCCGACCCCTACGACCCAAACATGCTTAAGTCCAATCTCGAATCAAAGGAACTTCTCTGCTGCAGCAGCAGGTGACCAAAGGGGACAGGCTAGCAGGAAAACTCTTAATGCCATTAGGCTTCTGCTTCTGGAGAGCTGCAGGAATATTTGCTGCTCGGTGTCCAGGTCTACATTTTGACATTACAGGTAACAAAGAACTAAGGCTCGGAGATTAAGAGCCTCTCCCCAAGGTCACAGCAAACGACCAGCACAGGTAGGGTTTGCCAGGACTGATTTTCCACCTCTCAGGTTGGCGTAGTCAAACAAAAGGTCACCCTGTCAGCGCAGAACCCTCCGCTGGCGACGAGCTGCTCTCCCCCAGCTCTAAGAGCAGTCGGGAGGCAGCAAGACGCGTCTGACACGCGCCCCGGGCAGCGCAGCGCAGCGAGCCCTCGCACTGAGCGCGTGCCAGGCTGGCTGCACGCTGCCCAGCCCGTGCTGCTCCCGGCTGAGGTCCAGCCAGCGCCTGAGACACGAGGACATTTCTGCCGCCCTCGCCCATTCTGACACTGCCAGGGAGCAGTCCCGCTGCAGAGTCAGCGGCAAGACACGTGAACGCAGATCTCAGCTGCCTCGGTGCAGAGTCCAAAGTCTTAGCCAAAACACAGAGCCACTGGTGCTTTAAACTGGGTTACACGCGCTCTCCCTTCTGCAGGTGGCTGAAGTCTCCTCTGGGATGGTTAGAGCAGAACGGTTCAGCAGGAAGGGACCTTCGGAGATCGCCTAGTCCAACTGCCCGGCCGCTTCGGGGCCAACCAAACGCTAAAGCACACGAGGGCATCGTCCAAATGCCTCTTGAGCCCTGACAGGCACGGGGCCACCAAGCACCTCTCCAGGAAGCCCGTTCCGGCGTCAGCCCCCCCTCGCAGTACAGAAATGTTTCCTAACGTCCAGTCCGACCCTCCCCTGCGCAGCTTTGTGCCCTTCCTGCCGCTCTCAGTGAGCGGGGAGCAAAGACCGGCGCCTCCCCTGCTCAGGAAGCTGCAGAGAGCAACGAGGTCGCCTCTGGGCCTCCGTTTCGCATGTGCCCCAAGGAAAGCCTCTCTAGCGCTTTTTCTTCTTGTTCTAAATCAACACATTCGCCCCCAACCTCTGCCAGCGCTGACACTCGGCACCGGCTGATTTGCCTACACAAATTATGTACTACACACCCCCGGTGACAGGCCACAAACTGGCCAGAAGAAAAAAAGTGTAGTGACATTGCCTTTTACCTAGGAAGAGGAAAAGCACAAAACAGGTTGGGATCACCCTCGCAAAAGCCTTTGGGAGCAGCGCGTTACCTTGGCTCTTCAGGAAGTTCTTCAATGAACCCAGATTCGCACCGTGGGCAGATGTAGTCCTGCGGGAGAAGAAGCAGAGTGAGAAAAGCGAGTGGTTAAAGAGCCACAAGGAGCGCCCGCAGCGCGGTGGGACGGAAGAGGAGAGCCCTGCAGCCCACGGTCCCAGCCCCACGCCACGATCAGAGCGCGTGCGACAGCCCCCAGGGAGCCAGGCAGCTTCCCCGGCAGCTGCGACGCCTTTGGCGGCACGTTCCTCGTGGATCAGAGCCAGCGAGACGTGCCATATTCCAACGCCACGGCGACATGGGCAGAAGCGTTCACTTCTGCTGCACGAGCGGCCAGACCAAGCAGGCAGCCAGCCTTGAATTCAGGAAACCTCTTCGATCAGTCTCACAGCAGAGCGTAAAGAGATCGATACCCCGCGTTGTACCTGCTACAAAGGGAATTCTGCCCTGACGAAGATAATTCGGGGAATAACTCGGCACAGACAGCAGAGTTCCTCTCACCATCTGGCTGTGTACTACTGTAGCCAGCCTCAAATCCCATTTCACTTTATTTTAAGGGTAAAAACGGTTTGCCCAGCCAGCACAGACAGACCAGTTACTGTACAAAACACGTTAGCAAGTCTGTCACCAACACTGCTCAGCACAGACAGCAAGCAGGGCTTGCAGAGCCAAAAAGCCGCACAAACCACTGCTGTCTGCCTTCACCAGGCTCACGAGGCGAATTGCTAAGCCTGACCCCGTTTGGGACTCGGGTTTAGAAAAGATTTGGGTGACAGTGCTGGGCCCACAGCGTACACAAAACGTTAGGGAACGTCCCGTGCGGTGCTGGCTGAAGTGAAAGCAAAACCTCCAGCATTCCCAGAAGGGGAACTCAGCGCCAGGCTCCAAACAGCCGCGGGCTTTGCGGGCATTCCCCCACGTCCCCAGGAGGCCGAACTGTCCTCGCGAGAGGCCGAGGAGGGAGCTGCACCGCGGGCTGATTGCGGTGACATCCTCACTTGGGAAGGGCTGAAGGAAAGCCGTGACTGACGTCCTCGGGGGCTCCCAGCACTCGAGCGGCATTCTGCGAGGCACAAGGCCCCAGCCTCACACTCCCACGCTCAGCGCTCGTCGCAGGGAGCCACTGCCACCCTTGTGGCTTAGCCCTGAGGAGCGACTGTGCCGGAATAACCAGCCTGTGTACGCAGGAGCAGGACTCCCTGAGCTCCCTACGCGTCCCCCCCCAGCACTGGGGGTCAGCAAGGAACCAACTCACACCTCACGGCCACGCTGCCGCAGCAAGGAGCCCAGAGCGCTTCGGACCACGGAAGGAAATCCCCCCGCTCAGCACGAGGCAATCAGCGCGCCGGGGGGAGCGGCACTGCCACGGCACCGCTGAGTCACCGGAGGAAGCCCCAGGTCCTGTCCCTGCACCCGGCCTCGCCACACCTACGGCAGAGCTGCCGCGGGCACGCGGCCCCGCGAAACCTGGCGCGAGGGACAGGAGAGGACCGGAGCCCTGGGTGGCAGGGCCAGCCTCGGCACGGAGAGGTTCAGGACCTGCTGAGACCAACGCTAGCCCCGTTTACCCCTCTAGGTTCGAACTGACGTGAGTCCCGGCACAAAGCTGGTGGATTCCCAGAGAGGGAAGAGGAGGCAGAGGAGGCGAGTCCCACGGCGCGGCCCGATAAGACATCTGCCATCGCGCCTCAGGCGCTGCGGGAGGATCCGATAAGGGCGCGCAGAAGGCGGCAGCGCCAGCGCTCCCCTCGGAGCTGCTCCCGCCTGCCCGGCGAGATAAGGAGGCGGCAGGCACCGAGCAGCTGCAAGGCCTCCGGAGAGACCTGCAGGGGCTGCGCCTCCCTCTTCCGGGCAGAGCCCTTCAGGTTGGCGATTGTGAAACCGCCAGATGTACAGAATTTACACAACGCCTGATTTCAGCAACGTTTCTGCACCATCCAAAGTCTTCCCTGAGCTGCCACCAGCACACAGGGACCCCCGTGCGGGTCGCAGGAGCTCAGAGCAACCACCTCTGCCTTATAACAAGCCCTTTCTCTTTTACTTCTCACCAGCACGTCGCCGGGATGAATTATTGCACTGGGCACGCCTGAGAGAAGGCAGAAGCCGGCAATTCGCTCCTCTCGCCTCTCTTACTGACGGGAGCTGCGCTCTGCCCCCCTCTCCCCCCTCAGACCCAACTCCCAGCGCCGAGATCAGCGAATTCCTCGGCAGCCGGAGGAGCGCGAGCGCCAGCGGTGCCGTTCCTCGGCCGCCTCCGCCGCTCGCTCTGCGGTCGGGAGGCGAAACCAAGCGAACTCGGATCCCGTGGCGAGCTGACCCCCTGCTGCCTGGGCCTGCGCCAACACCAGGAGCCGCCTGCTCCCCGCCACGCTCCGCGGCCGCCGGGCCTGCTCCGCGGGCACGGGCCCAGCGCCGGGCGGCCGAACGGGGACGGGCGGCCGGACGCCGCCCGCAGCTCCGGCAGGAGCGGGCCCTGCTCCGCCTCACCCGGGTCTCACCCGGGTCGCTCCCCGCCGGGCCTCCCCCCCCCGCCGGGCCGCACCGCGCAGCGCCGGCCCCGCACGGCCACGGCCCCCGGGGGCCGCGGGGCCCCGCGCACAGCCCGGCCCAGCCCCCGCCGAGCGGGGCCGCCCGGGCCCGGTCACGGAGGGAGGCACCCGGGCGGGTCTCGCGTCCCAGCGGAGCCCGGCCCGGCCCCCGAACCGCTCCCGGCGCGGCGCCACGAGCCGAGGCAGGCGGGCACCGGCCGGGCCGCGGGGACGCCCCCAGGGCCTCATCACGCGCACAGGGAGCCGCGGCGGCGCCGTGACAGCAGCGGCGGGACCCGGCCGCGCTCCCCCCGGCAGCGGCGCCCCGAGACCCCGGCGGAGCGCCCGGAGCCGCCCCGGGGGCAGCAGCGCCCAGGGCCCGGCCCGGCCCGGCCCGCACCGGGGCCGCGCAGCCGCCGCCTCCCGGCCGCCCCCGGCCGCCCCCCGCCCCGGCCCGGCCCCAGCCCCGGTCCCGGCCCCGCTCACGGGCAGGCGCGGGGCGATCTCGGCCGCGCAGCAGTGGCAGAAGAAGCGGCCGGGCTGCGGGGACGCCTCCGCCATCTTCCCACCCCCCCGCGCCGCCCCGCCCCGCCCCGCCCCGCCCGGCGACGCGCGGCCGAGGGGACGGCGGCCGGGAGGGGACAAAAAGGGGCGGGGGGGGAACGCGGGACGGAAGGGGCGGGGCGGGGCGGGGCGGGGGCGGGGCCCGGGGCCGGGGCCGGGGCCGGGGCCGGGGCCGGGGCCCCGGCCCCGGCCCCGGCCCCGGGGCCGGGGCCCCGGCCCCGGCCCCGGCCCCGGCCCCGGCCCCGGCCCCGGCCCGTTCCCGTTCCCGGTCTCGGTCCCGTGCATTTTCCCCTTCCCTCCCCCGGCCCTGCCCGGTCTCAGAACCGCCGTGACCCCGGCCCCGAGCCCCGCTCCCCAAAAAACACCGGGCGGGGGCGGGGGGGGTTCCGGCCGCCCCCCCCCCGCTCACACACCGCCCCCCCCGCACCGCCACACGCGCGTGCACGAGCGGCGGCGCCGCGCGCCCGGCCGCAGCCCCCGGCGGCAGCCGGCAGGTGGCTCCCGGGGCCGGGGCCGGGGCCGGGGCGGACACCGGGGGGCTCCCGGCGGCACCGAGCCCGGCCGGGGCTTCGCTGCCGCCGGGGGGGGGCGCGGCGGCGGGGCGGGAGCGGCGGCGGGGGTGCGGGACGGGGTGCGGGGTGGGGATGTGGGACGGGGATGCGGGGGGGGGCGCAGGGCAGGGATGCGGGGCTCTGCAGGCAAGCCCCGCGGCCGCCCCCCACGCATCGCCGGTGGGGAAGCGCCCACCCAGGCCGGGGACACGGGACCCTTCCTCCCGGCCCCGTTTCCCGGCCGCGGCACAAGCCGCCACCCGCGCGAACGGGTGAGTGGGTGCCGGGTGCCCGTGGGCCGGGGCGGCGGGACCTGGCTCCACTGACCTCGTCCCTCTGGAATTCCCTGACGCAGGAGCTGCGGAAGCCAAACGTGGCGGCGCGTGCTGGGACAGGGCGGCAGCGGCCGTTCCTGCACGTGGAGGCAGCCGCCCCGGCCCCTCGGCCTCGCAGCAGGCAGGGGGAGCCCCCCCCCGGCTCCCTCGCAGGGCCTGGGCATCACCCCTGGGCTGGGGGGGTCCGGGCAGGCAGCGAGCACCGTGCCAGGGCTGGGGCCGTGCCCCCCGCTCGCTGCGCCCACCCTCTCGACCCGCAGCCCCTGCCCTGGGGCCGCATCGAGCTCCCCCCCGAGAGCCTCGCTGGGGCTGGAGGCAGCCCTGGCCCCAGGAGGCCGACGCACACCTGGGGAGGGGTGCCCGGGGTGGGCGCACCCCAGGGATGAGGTTTCCGGACCCGGCCGTGCCCCCTGCCCCACTGCCCCGAGGGAGCCTGGTTCTGGTCGGAAGCAAATTTGAGTCACCCTGCGAAGCCAGCGGCTGGGGCGATTTTCCCACGGTGCTGCAGAAGGCAGCAAACTGCACCCTCTCGAGAGAGGCCTGACGAAGGGGTGACACTTCCCGAATTAGCACCGATTCATCGTTAGACAGAGCCTGCTCCCCGGGCAGGCAGAGCAGCCTCCCCGCTCAGGGAGAGAGGGAGGGTTTGGGCCGAGGGCAGGGGAAAACACCACGGGGCCGTTGTTGTCTGAGGGGACGGGATGGGCTGGAAGGCGCCTGGGGTACCCTGCAGCGGCAGGGGGACGCGTGCCCCTCTGTGATCCCAGCCTGGGGATTTGGCTTCACGGGAACCTGTGCGTGCATCGGCCCCGCAGTGAGACCTGTGGGCGCTGGGGAGCGGGGGCGCACGGCGTGGGGCTGGCGGCCTCCCCTGCGAGCGGGGGGTCAGCACGGGGCCTGGCAGGAGCCGCAGCCTGGGCGTCGCGGGAAAGGCAAAGAGAACGGTGCTGCTCCCAGCGTTGGAGCAGGAGGAGGAGGAGGAGGAGGCGGAGGAGGGCTGGCGTTCACATGGGAGCCGGCCCAGGCAGCGGTGCCCTGTGCCCAGGCCCGTGGTGCCCGCCGGCCCCGGGGCAGGGAGCGTTCCCGCAGCCGGTGCGGATGTGGCGGCGCGGTCCCAGGGCGCCCGGCGGGGTTAGGCAGGGCCGGGGCCACCCGCTGCCACTCGCAGCGCCCGGCCGTGGGTGTTGGCGATGAGCTCACCTCCCGAGACGTTACTTAATGCCGGCGGTGCCACCGTGCCAGGCGCTGGTGGGGGGCGGCCACAGGCTCCAGCTCCGGCTCGGCACAGGCCTGTGCGTGCGCGTGCGTGTGCATGTGTCCGTGTGCATGTGTGCGTGCGCTCACACCGGGCACGTGGGCTGGGCAGGACCCGCTGCAGCACACGGCCGGGCTCGCCCACGGCACCGTGCCGGTGGCACCGGGGTCCAGCGCCCATTGCACCGAGGTGGTCGGTGGGCAGAGGAGCCCCAGCGCCGGGGCTGCCCCGTGTGAGCGTGCCCCGCAGAGAGGAACAACCTCTGGACAAATCCTTCTGACTGCAGGATTTGCTGACACGAGATCTGCAGTGCTTAGATAAATCCCAGACATGCAGATGTTCCGCACAGACATCGCGCTGCACAGACGTGTTCCCCGTGGCACTCCCTCTCCGCCTGCACCACGCTCCCGGTGCTCTGCAGAAGCCGGGGGTCTCCTGCCCGTGGCGTTTCCCAATGCTGAGCATGGGGGGGCTGGACGAGGACGCTTGGAAGAGGCCTGGGCTCCCTCTCCAGCCCCCACGCTCCTGCCTCCCAAGGAAGGGCAGGCAGAGCGAGCGCTCCCAGCAGATCCCGGGTGACTTTGGGCTCGGTTCCATCTCTGCTACCACCTCCCCCGTGACGTGGGCAGGTCATTTGCTAAAACGCCTTGGCCTCTGGGCCCTGTCTTCTTAAATAAAGCGGTTGCTGGAACGAAATCCCCGCTGCCTGGCTCTCCTCGCCCAGGCGTGTCGGGCCAGGGACCGGGGGCAGCTCCGGGCACGGGCCCCATCCTGCGCCCTGCCCCGGGTCCTGGAGAGCGCTCGCTCCCCGCTGCCTTCCCCGCGCCCTGCCTGCCGAGGGAGAATAACTGGTGCAGCTGGTCTCCCTGCTCCCCTCCACCCAGATTATATATAATTGCCTATTTTAATTAATAAATTGGAGGCCACTCAAAGGAAAGCGGCGAGATTTGTTACCAACACTGCAGGGATTGTCTGCCAGCCCCGAACCAGTCATGTCACGGCGGATTTGAATCGGCCTCCCTTTGAATTCGCTCGCAGACAGATCAGACGATTTGCATCCCCCACCTCGCCCTCCCCAGCCTTCCGCCCCGCAGGTCTGGATCCCGCCCCGGCAGCGTCTGGCAGCGCCTGCAGAGGGGCTGAGCCCGGTGCTCAGCACCACCGCAGCTCGGCCGTCCCTGTGCCGGGACGGGCCAGGGGCCGGGGGGTGCTGGCTCCCTGCCGGCTCCCCACGCAGCCCCCGGCCTCCCCGGCCCGGCCTCCAGCAGCACCCGGGGGCCGCGCGCCCGGTGCGGAGCGGCGGCGGCCGGCAGTGCCCGCGCAGGAGCCCACCTGCCTCCGGGAGCTCTGCGAGCCCGGGGGAAAGTTCTGGGTCTCAGGGGACTGCTTTTGGGCTCCACCAAAAATTTCCCTTTTTCTTCTTCTTTTTTTTTCTTTCTTTTTGGATTCTTTGCTTTTCTTTTCCTACGCTTAATTTAAACCATTGTTTTTCAAGGGAAATTTTAATGTGAAAAACATGTTTTTCTACTTACTGCAAGCCTGGGCTATGTAAGCAATCAGGCTGCTCTGCTGAAGGGAGCTGCGGGGCGGACGGGGCTCTGCGGGGGGGACGGGCCCCACAGCGCCTCTGCCCTTCGCTGGCCAAGCCCCCGGGTCCCCGGGTGCCCCAGCGCCAGGGTCCCCGGGTGCCCCAGCCCCGCTCCTCCCCTCCTCGCACCGCTGCGGGGGCCGGGGTCGGTGTCAGCCCGGCCGTGCCCGTAGGATGCCGTGGGTCACCCCGCTCCCTCGGGTGGCTTCGTCCTTGGGCTCCGAGCGGCCACGGCGGCGTGGGCGCAAGCCCCCCGCTTTCCCACGTGTTGCTGCTGGAGCGGCGTTGGGCAGAGCCTTCCCAGCCCCTCCGCGGAGCCGCTTCGCCGACCGGGAGGATTTGTACTGGCATTCGGCCCCGCTGGACCCGGCTCAGCCCCACACAGCTTCATTACGTTTTGCGGAGCTGCCGGCTCTCCCCTCCGGGCTGGGTTTGCTCCCTGCCTTCCCCTGCGGCAGAGGAAGCGTTTACGCTGGGGAAACCGCACGGGCGGCCGGCCGCTGACTCACGGCTTGTTTACACGGCGTGCCTGTGAAAGTTACTCAGAAAAGTGTGTCACCGCGCGGCACCGTGCGTGCGCAGCGACCTGGGGCTGGCACGGGGCCGGGCGGCGCGGGTCGAGGCGAGGAGCGAAAGGAACCCGCGAGGCGTGGGGAGAGCCCCGCGGCAGCTCCCGGCCTGTGGCGGGGACGGGGACGGAGCGGGGCTGCGTGGGGTGGCTCGGCCAGGGCCTCCCTGGGAGGAGCTGGGCTCAGAGGTGCTGCTCGGCTGTCCCACGGGTGCCTGCAGCCTCCCCCCCTCCGCCCCCACGGGGTGGCCGTGGCTTTGTGCGTGCACGTACACACGTGGCTTTGTGCACGCGTGGGTTTGTGCATTCACTTCTGTGCAGATGCATCCAGGGGGCTTGTGCAGGCGTGCACGCGCTGCTTCCCCTGCCCGGTCTCCTCGTCCCGTGCCTGCAGCAGGAGGTGGAAGCCCCCCGTGCCCAGGGGAGCGGTGTGGGGCTGGGCTCCCTGCTCCGCCCTCCCCTGGCCACAGCCACCTGTGCTGGCCGGCCCCCGGCAGGTGCCCTGGGCTTAGCACCGGGGCCACCGGGGCCGCCAAAGCATGGCCGCGCTGCCCCGCACCGCCCCGGCCTCCTGCCCCCCGCACCTCCCGCCCCGGCCCCCCTGCGGGGCTCAGCCAGCCATGTGGGCAACAAGATCGTTTTGTAAGGAACTAATTAAGGCAGCTATAAATCTGCGTGTGCACAGACAGGAGAGATGAAAACCAGAGCCAACTGCGAGCCATAGACAAGAGACATCTGTTCTTCCACTCAGGGGAACCGCGCTCCCTCAGACACAGCTACTTCTCTTCGGCTGCCTGAGCAGGGCCCGCGGGACGTCCCTGCCGCCTCCCCTCTCTACGCCCCCCCTGCGCCCCCCCGCCCGCCTCTCCCAGTCTCTGCTCCACGATGCACCCCCCCTTGGGGTGCTCCCCGCGGATGGACAGAGCCCAGCGCCTCCTCCAGCCCACGCGGGGGCTGCTGGTGGCATCACAGCAGAAGGTGCTGGAAGAAAAGAGGCACCGGGCGAGCGTGGCCCGGCTGAGCGCAGCCCCGGAGATCAAGGGGATGGCACCGGGGAGGGAGGGAGCGAGCAGCGGGCACTGCCCGGGGAGGATGCTCCCAGCAGCTCTGCAGCCTGGAAGCTGAGTGCAAGGAGCAGGAACGGGCCTGGACCCCCCCTGGGTGCCCCCAGGACCCTCCCCGGCACCCAGGGCTGAGCAGAGCAAGCCCCACAAAGGGGCAGCGAGTGCTGGGGGGCCGCAGGACGGAGCAGGCGGTGGTGGGTCAGGGGGAGCAGCTCTCACCCAGCCGGCACCGCAGAGCCGTGCCGACCGCACCGCTGCCTGCACGCACCGAGGGGGGGCACGGGCAGCAGCATAGATTGAGGCTTTAATTAAGCATTTGACACGGTGCCTTGTGAAATCTTACCCGAATAATTAAATCAAATTGCCTGTGATAGGAGCGCTTTTACAATACGCCGAAAACTGGCATGAAGATCATCAGCAAAGAGCAGCGAGTCAGGCTGGGGGCTGCGGGACGAGGGGGGGGCGGTGCTGTTTAACCTCTTAATTGTCAGCAGCCTGGAGGCCGAGGCCACAGCGCGCACAGCGGGTGCTGCAGCAGCAGCAGGGCCCTGAGCGCAGCGGGAGGCGAGGGCGTGCGGGATGAAGCCGCCCCGCTCGTCATACTGAGTGATCGCAGGGTGCAGCCGGGTCAGCGGCGAGGCAGTAGCAGGAGGGATCTGCATGGGAGCAAACCACGCACGGTGATCAGATTTGGAGGGGCAGGTCTTGGGAAGCTGAGCGCCCCGCCGCCCCCCGCCCTTCCCCACACGCAGGCTCCCACCCTGCCCTCTTTCATTTTGCAGAAGTGGAAGTGCCCCAGTAACATGAAACGATTGCTTGGTGAGGAGAATCCAGCTCAGCACTTCTTGGCATTTGTTCACGGCTTTTCATCTTCAAAGCTCCTCGCAAACATTAGCTAACTGCTAATGCAACCTTCCTGTGAGATAGTGCAGGATCAAGCAGAGGAGCATTATCTCGCCGCAGCAGATGGGGAAACTGAGGCTCGGAGCAGTGACGCTGCTGCCCCCGGGCGCGGGGCGAAGCTGCGTGTCAGAGCTGGGGGTGGAGTGTGCCCAACCGGGCCATCGAGGTGCGGATCGCACGGCTCCGCGCTCTCCCCACGCCGGTGATGCAGCCGTGAGCAATACGCAGCTCCCCACTTGGCCCAGCTGGGGCCGTGCGGGCACAGCGGAGAAAATCCAGCCCCGTGGGGCAGAGCCGGGCAGCAGCGCTGCGCACCAGGGGCCCAGCACCCCCGCGGCCCCGCACCCCCGCGCAGTGCCGTGGGCTCGCAGAGCCGGTGCCTCCCTGCAGCACGGGCTCAGCTCCTGCTTTCCAGGGGGGGAAACCGAGGCTGGGGTCAAGCCTCGCCCCGGCCTTGCTGGGTTCCCCCGTGCTCTGTAAGGGCCCAGCGGGCAGCAAGCCGGCCCCATCGCCCTGAGCACAGCCCGGGTTCCCGGCAGCCTCCAGCTTCCCAAGGCCCCCAGCTCCCCACAGGCTGCACCGTGGGCAGTGCTGGGAGTAACGGGCTGCCGGGGCCGCCTGCTTTGCTCCCGGGGGGGAACGGCGGCCGAGCCGCTGAGGGACATGCTCAAAGCCTCCCAGCAAATCCACAGAGCCGATAGGAAACCTCGACGCTTTTGCATGCGCCCTGACCCTGGGCTCTGCGAGAAACGCTTCTCAATTGAATGTCTTGTTGTAAATTGCAGCTCTAATTGGTTTAGCAGAGTTTAATTAGCCTGAACTGATGAGAGAGATGAGATTCCCTCCTTAAAGGAGCCCGGCAGCGCAGGAGGAGAGCAGAGAAGCCAGGGTGCCGGGGGGACGGCCGCCTCTTGAACCTCGGCCTGAAATCTTGCTGCAGACCAAAGGCTGACGGGAAGCCGGCTGACCCAGAACAATACCAACACCCAGACAGAAAAGGTCAGATGCGAGGCTGCCATTCACTGCGGCTGCAAAGAGCTCCTTTGTCCCCGCTCTTTCTGCCGCCCCTGAGCCCCACGCATGGGCCGCTGGGCTCGGCTCCCTCCCTGCCAAGAGCTGGGCTCCGGCCGGGCGGCGCTGGGGCCCCATCCTGCCCGTCCCCGCGGGCAGGGCGCAGGCACCGCTCCTCCCGCCTGTGGGAGCCGCCTGGCTTTCGGTGCCCTCGAGC
This sequence comes from Anser anser, assembly GCF_964211835.1. NCBI lineage: Eukaryota > Metazoa > Chordata > Aves > Anseriformes > Anatidae > Anser > Anser anser. The sequence continues at coordinate 801,521 of NC_139746.1, forward strand.
AGCAGTGCTGCAGCCGGGCAGTTTTCCCCCCGGGGGTCCCCGTCTGCCTTTCTCTCCCCTTGCTCTGCCGGTGCCGCTGCGTTGGCTCGCGGTTGCCGCCTGTCCTGTTCTGGGCGCAGCAGGGGACGGCGGCAGGGGACGGCGGCAGGGGACGGCAGCAGGACATCCCCAGCTCACCGCAGACTGGTCGGTTGAGTTCTGCTCCCAGCCCTGCTCGAGAACCTGCCCTGGTCCCCGCCTGAGGCAGGACCGCGGACAGCCATTTCCCTGCCCCACGCCCGGCCCCCCAGCAGGCAGACGGCACTCCCCGGGGGGCCGGGCGCGGGGTGAGCCCGAGCCCCCAGCACGGCGTTGCCCTTTGTGCTGGGAAGGCCTCGGCGAGGCTGCGCTGCGCTGGGAGGAATGGGCCTGACCTGCTCCCCTCCTGGCCTCCGAGCTCCTCCCGTCCCCGCTGGAGCGGGGAGCCCAGCTGTGCTGCTCCGTCCAGATGTGGCGGCTTGGAGAGAGGTACGACCCCTTCCCTGCCAGAGCCGCCGGTTGTGCAACGCCGCTCACAGCCAGGGAAAATCCCTTCTTGGCCTCCGCGAAGCTCCTCTGACATCCTCGAGCATGTGAGCGAGTGCATCACTGCCTGCTGCTCTCTTACTGAGACCCAGCTCAGGGATTTGGCTCCCCAGCCCTCTGCCCTTACATGGGCAGCCGCTCAGAGCGGCGGCAGAGCCAGACGGGGGCACGGTGCCCCGGGACTGGGACCGGGGCAGGGGCCGGGAGGCAGCACTGCCCAGCCCAGGGCCAGCAGCACACCATGAGCCTGTGCTGGGCTCCTGGGTCCGCCTGTCCTCCTCGGGGACAGCACGTGCCTCGCCACGGCAGGGCGCCTCTGCCCCCACGCGCACGCGCGGGTCACAGGTGACGTGGCCTTTCAGGACCCAGGAGCTCCTTCAGCAAAGCCCCAAGGCTTACGGTGATGCTGCGCGGGGTAAAACGCAGCTCTCCCCATTCGCATCCCCTCCCTGGGGGCGCAGGGGGCTGTGTGGGGAGAAGCAGAGGGGGAGCTTGGCCCCGGTGCAGAGCCAGCAGCTCGTCCCCTGGGAGGGGAGGACGTGGCGGTGGCAGCGGACACAATCGCCCTGCCCGTGCTCCCGCTGGCATCGCCCCCCACTCCCCGGGCGTGTGACCAGCGCTGCTCTGCCTCGCTGGACCAAAGCTCATCCAGCCCGACCCCGCGCCAGAGCGAGCTGCTCACGCTGTGCTGGCATCGGCTCGGAGCGGGGCGGCCGCTGCTGGAGCGCAGGGGTGGTGCGAGCTCCCCGGGGCCGTCCGGATGGGGCCCCGCTCCTGAAAGAGCTGGGCCAGCTCTGCTGAAAGCATGACCTCAGCTGAGGCCAGTGCAAAGGGTAACACGTTCCCCTCAGCTGCGCGGCGCAGAGGGACGGGGAGGTTCAAGGGGCTGGAAAAGGCCCCTGGAGCGGCAGCAGGAGGGGCCCCGTGGCCCTGGCTCTCTGCTCTGGGTGCAGGGCGATGGACAGGGACCCTGACTGCACCGTGACCTGCCATGCAGATGTGCTGGTGATCCCGGCGTGGTGGCACCGGGCAGCGACCGAGGCCGGGCGATGCCAGGCCCGAGCCCCGCTCCTGGTGGCAGTGTGCGCCATGGGGCACGCGGCCCCCCCCCAGCTCTTCTCCTTTCCCCACCTCTCCCCGCACGGCTCACACGAGGGCTGACGCTGCCAGGGGAAGCGGAACCCGGCTGTGCCTCGGTTTCCCTAACGGCACGGCCTGGGCTGCCGGTGGGGCTGCGGAGCTGCTTGTGAAGCAAGGATGCCACCCAGCACGGGCTGGGCCCGGCTGCTGCTCGGGAGGGCTCCGGGGGGCCCGGCGGGGGCCAGGGCCTCGCTCCGGCCTTGGCTGGAGGGGGTGGGCAGGCTGGGGCCCCAACCCCAGCAGCACCCCGGGCTCTCCCCGCACAAACCTCGCTCCTCCCGCCTCGACGCTGCCTCCGCTGCTCGGCTCCCCCGTGCCGGGGGCACCCCCAAACCTCCCCGCGACCGGGGGCCGCCACCGGGGGCCCCCTCCCCATCGCCACCGGGTGCGATCCGGCCCGGCGGCCGCGGCCCCACGGCCATACGGCCCCACGGCCACGGCCACGGCCATCACACGGCCACCGAGCCCCGCGCCCCCCCGCGCTGCCGCCCGCCGCCCCCCCGCTCCCCCGGCCCCCCCGGCCCGCCCGCCGCCGCCCCGCCCGGTGATTCACGCCGCCCCGCCGCTTTATAGCGCCGCCGGCCCCGCCGCCGCCTCACAGGCAACAGGTCCCGGAGCGCCCCGGCCGCGTCCCGTCCCGCCGCCCGGCCCGGCCCGGCCCGGCCATGCCGCTCCGGCTGGCGCTCTGCCTGCTCGCCCTCTGCGGCCCCGCCGGCGGCGACGCCGCGCACGGTAAGTGCGGGGGGGCCGGGGGGGGGCCGCGGGGCACGGGGCGGCCGCGCCCGACGGCAGCTGGCGGGGCCCGGCCCGGCCCGGCCCGGCCCGTCCCGTCCCGCCGGCAGGTGCCTGCGGCGGCCCCGGGTCCCGGCGCCGTTACCGGGCTGTGCCCCGCGGCGCGCCCCGTCCGGCCCCAGCCGGCCGCTGCCGGTGGCCCGGGGCGGGGGGGGGGGCGCTCCCCGCCGGTGCCCCGCCGCCCTGCGGCACCGGCTCACGGCGGCGCCGTCCCCGCGCGTCCCTCCCGCGACGAGCCCCGGGGGCGTCCCGGCGGTCCCGGGGCTGCAGCGAGGCCCCGCCGCCGTGGCCCGCGTCGGGGCAGCGCCGGCGCCCGGTCCCGGCTCCCGGCTCGGGGCTGGAGGCGAGCGGAGCCGCCGGTGCCGCCAGCCCCGCAGCGCTGCCCGGGGGGGTCCCGGTCCTCAGCGCCCGGGGTGCTGAGCGCCGTGCTCCGGTGCTTCGCGAGCCGCCCGGCCCGGACGGGAAGAGCCGGGAGCCGCGGCCGGTTGCCGGGCTGGGTGTGGAGTTTGCAGCTCCGAGCCCTCCCGGGTCGGGCGGCCGTACCGGCGGCTGCCGCGGCGCTCGGAGGCAGCCCGGCGGCTCGGTGGCCGTTCCCTCGCAGCAGCCACCGGCGCCCAGGCCAGCCGGGATGGCAGCGGCCCTGCCAGCACCGCTGTGCTGAGCCGAGGTCGCTGCCTGCCAGCCTCGGTTCTCCTGCAGCAGCGCCGGAGTTTCCGTCTTCCTCCTCGTGCAATCACCTTCGTCTCCATCACTCGCTGCCAGCGCGGGCAGGGAGCGGCGCTCGCAGGACAGCAGCAGGTCGAGGTGCCCCAGAGGACCGGGGGGATTCCTGCGGGGTCCCTGCAGGGGCTTCGGCCCCCAGCATCGTGTTCAGCATCGCCCCGGCCCACGGGATTTCCGCTTGCTGCTTGGCAAGGTCCGGTTCAAACAGCGAGAGGCCCCAGGCACGAGCACCCTGATGCTGTCCCTGCCCCCAGCGCACGTCCTCCAGGCCCCGCTGCAGGCAGGAGCGTTGCAGCCTCGCTGGCTGGGGAGACCTGGAGGATGGGGCACCCAGAGAGCCCCCGCGCTGCCCCCTCCTAACCCGCGGCCGTGGGCTCTGCCCGCAGCACGTCCCCCTTTCCCTGCCCTGGCTCTGCGGGGACGAGCGCGTGGGTGCAGCCCTGGGTACGGCCGCCCAGGCGCAGTGGGAGCCGCGGGGGCTCAGGCGCTCCCATGTCCGCAGGAGCTGGCCCCGTGGGAGGTGTGAAAGTGGCTCTCGCTCTCCTGCCGGGGGCTCGGGGCTGCTCCTGCGTCGTGGCCCGCTTCCCGTTCAGCCTCCCTGCGGCTTTGCCGTGAGAGTCGGGGCATCAGGACCCGTCCCTTCCCCATGGTGTGGCTGGGCGCTGCCAGGTGTGTTCAGAGCACAGCCCCGGTCCGGGGTGAGGAGCTTGCTGAGCTCTCCTGCCCGCTGATGCTGTGCAGGGCGTTCTGGGGCTATGGGGTGACGAGGGAGCACTGCAGCCTGGGCACTGGGGTGAGGGCAGGAGGTTCCCGTACGTAGCAGCAGAGGAGACTCCGTGTTTTGAATATTTTTTATTTTTTTTTCTTATAAACATGTGAGCAGCTGACCCACTTTCTTTTGGCAAATGATCTGCGAAGGAAACTATTTTAAAGTAGCCAAAGATCCCTGTTGGGAAGTTATCAGACTTGGAAACTATCTCCTGGGCACTGGAAGCGCAGGGGGCTCCTGGGTCTCACTGGGGACCAACCGAAGCAGCACAGGGGGAACGGGACGGCTCCGTCCAGCGCCCAGGAGGGGCAGACGCTGCCTCCCCAGCACAGCGCGCCTCACGATGGGGACGTCCTGGGGTGTCCACTGGAGGCCTCTCCCTGCAGGCATCGGGCACCCGTGGGCCATGGAAAAGCTGCGGAGGGATTTGGGGCTGGGAAGCTCTGGGCTGGCCGCGTGCGCGCAGCCTCGGGGCAGGTGCCACCGGCGCAGAGCTCCTGCGTGCTGCACCGCTCGCTTTCGGGACCAGACCCCGAAGCAGGGCTGAGCCCATCCTGGGGCTCATGTTTTGCATGGCCTAAATGTGACGTTCAGGCTGCTGCTGGAGCTCCTCTCAGCCCAGCAGCGGAGGGAGCAAGCAAGGATCTAACTTTGCCGCAGAGCTCCTGGGGCTGCCGCTGGTGCGAGGGATGGCCGTGGGGGATGCTGGTGCGGCTGCCACAGCCACGTCCTCGGCGTGGGAGCAAGGCTCCGTGCTGACGCACCCTGGGAGCTGGCATCGGCGTCACTGCTGGCCCGGGGGGCTGCGGGGGTCTGGGCAGGAGGGGGGTAGTCCCGGTGTGAGCGCGGTCCAGAGCTGGCACCCAACTTCTGGCTCAGTACCATGGGGGGAACTGGGGCCATGGGAGATTGTAAAGGAAGAATGGGCTTGGAAGAGTGATTAGGCAGATTCCTGGAGGACAAAGGTGCCGATGGCAGGGACACGTTGGCCCTGCTGCCACTTCTGGAGGAGCCCAGGCCCTGGGTTCCCGGACACCTGCGGCTCGGGGCTGGGCAGGGTTTGCTCCATCCGTGCCGGCCCCGATGGGCTCCGGTCCCCATGGGGAGCTGCTGCTGGCCACAGCCGCACCGAGAGCCCCTCGTGCTTAAGGCCAAACTGAAATGGGGCTCACAGGAGGGAGGGGATAGGGGACCAGGGGGCCAGGATGGGTGCTGACACCCGCTGTGGATCAGGGCACCCCAGTTGGAGGGGAGCGGCTCCAGCCCCGTGCTGGCGTGTCAGACAGCAGGATCCGGCCCTGCCCCCAGCCCTTCCTCACATCTTTAGCCGTTTAGCAAACCTCAAACGCAGCTAATGAGAACATAAACCCAAATAAGCGTCAGAAGAGGCTGGTTCGCAGAGGCGGAAATTGCAAAGGAATCACTCACAAAAAAAAAAAAAGTATAAATGATTTGCTCATGAGGTTAAGGAACAAACAGGCTTTTGACTCAGTGGGATCAGATGCTGCTGGGCTGGCTGCGTCCCAAGGGCTGTGTCAAGTGCCCTGTTTGCCGGCCGGCCCCGCACAAAGGCGGTGTGTGTCGGGCTCCCACGCGCGGGGTCGGTCACTCCGTGGGGACGCTGGCGCACGCCAGGGGACGCCGGCTCACGGTGCCGCGCACGCACCACCGGCCCTGCTCTCGCTGTCCCCTCGGGCAGCGCCGCAGGGAGCGGGCTGTAGGGCCCCGTGCTGGCCCGCCGGGCGGGCAGCTCCCGGGGCATCGCACCCACGGTGCTGCTGGCGGGGCTTTGGGATGCCGGCCAGGCTGCGCAGGCAAGCGCGCGGTGCTGGGGGCTGGTGTGGTCACTTGGCCCAGGACAGCCCCCGTGCCAGGGTGAGTGCAGCACGGGCACCGTTAGTGCCCCCAAATGCCGGTCCCCGTGCACCAGCCCCACACGTGCCCTGGTGGTGAGGCGGGTGGCAGGGCCGTGCTGGGGTCGCCTCATCCTCTGCCCTCTCCGCAGGTGGGATCTGCTGGCTGCAGCAGGGGAAGGAGGCCAAGTGCACCATGATCCTGAAAACGGGCGTGACGTGGGAGGAATGCTGTGCCAACGGCAACGTGGACGTGGCCTGGTCTAATTACACCTACCCAGGCAACAAGATCAGCCTGCTGGGCTTCCTGGGGCTGGTGACCTGCCACCCCTGCAAAGGTGAGCGCGGCCGCTGCTGGGCACCGGGCTGGGGAAGACCCTGGGGCTGAGCCCCGTGCTGGGGAGGATGCTGAGCCCGCGATGCAGCAGCAGCGGGGCTGGGCTGGGGCCCCCAGTGCCTTCCTGGGCCCCCAGGAGGGTGCTGCCGGGGGCCTGGGCTCGTGGCGCAGCCGCCAGCCCCGTGTTGCTCTCACTTAACGCGCGCTTTTGTCGCCCCTGCGGCGTGGGGCTGTGCGCCCTGTCCTGTGGCTCCCAGGCTGACGGATTGCTGGGGCTGGGGCCTCCCGGCCCCGCTGCCCTCTCCAGGTCTGGTTAAAGGGAAACTTCTTTCAGGTTTTTTTTAAGGGAAAAAGATCTATTTCTTCCCCTCTGCTCCCCCTTCCTCCTCCCAACGTCTCCAAGCGCGTGTGTGAAATGGCTTTATATAACGGGCAGCTCCAGAAATGGAAACTCTCCAGCTGTGAGTTCCAGGCCCTCCAGATGTTTTGGCGCACGCCGGAGGCACGGATCCCCTCGTCGCACTTGCGTGGCCGTGTGAGAACATGCTCGAGGACCTGCTGACCACAGTAGTCAGGAGCAGGTCTTTGGAAGGTCACTTCGTTATTTGCTTAAAGCGGGGGGAAAAAAAAGGCTCTTAACAAAACAGCCTCTTCCAGCGCCTCCACGCCGCCCCTCGGCGCTGCAGCCCCCAGCGCGCTCCTCTGGCCTCGGCCGCCCTGGCCGGACTCGGGGACGCATCCTGCAAGGTCCTGGCCCTGGCATTCTCCCCGTGGCAGCCAGGGAAGCTGTGCAGTGCCAGGGGCACCAGCACCGGCACCGGCTGCTCTCCCAGCCTGGAGGGGGTGGGCAGCCCTTGGCCAGGGGGGTCTGCAGCGGGGCTGGGGGTGCGCAGGGTGACCGCAGTGGGGGGGTTACGGCTTCCCGGGGTCAGAGAGCGGGGCCTGGGCAGAATCCAGCCAAGGGAAAATGGACGGAGAGCCCGGACGGCACATACGCTGCCGCTCCCCACCCCTCAGAAAGCCCTGCTGGTCCCATCCAGACGGAGCTGGTGCGCGCTCCCCGCCGGGCTCCAGGGGCCTGGGAGAGCCGGGTGGCCAGGGCAGCGCTGCATGCTCGTGGGGCTGGCGTGGGCCAGTCCGGGATAACGGGGTCACAGCTGCCAGCCCTGCCGGCAGCCGGGGCGGCCGAGCCCTGCGGGAAGGCGCTGGCCGGGCCCCGGGGGATGCGCCACGGCTCCGGCGGGGAGCTGGAGAAATTCCTGGCTCCAGCTGCCGGGGACACGGTGTCCCCCCCAGGGACCCAGCGTGGATGGGAGAGCCAGGCCATGGGGCCAGGTCACAGGCGGATGCTTCTGCAGCCTCACTGCCTTGCTGAGATGGGACGGACGGACGGACGGACAGATGGGTTGTGCCGTGCCGCCCCAGCGAGGGTCCCGTGTGCTGCTGGGGCTGGGCCCCTCCGTGCCCCGTCTTGTCCCTGCTGCGCTGCCCCTGCCCTCGGAGCCATTTTGGGCAGGCCCCAGCTATGGAAATCAAGGAGCAAACCAGGAAACCGCCCGTCTCCCCGCGTCTCCCACCAGGGAATTTCCCCTGGGAACGCTGGGCCAAGCAGACAGGGGATTTCCCCTTCCCCCACCTCCCCCTGCCGTCTCCCCAAGTGACCCCGTCTTCTGCGGGGAAATCCCCCTGCTTTATCTCCAGGCATCTGCCCGCTGACATCTTCCCAGCACACACCCTGTCTGCGGGAATCCCTCCTGCTCTGGGGTAAATCCGGGCTCGGGGTTCTCTTCCCTCCCGGCTCCCCTCCCATCAGGGCGCTGACAGACCTGGGTCCTGCCTCCCCCAGCCCCAGGGCTGCCCGGAGTCCCTTTGGAGTGGCACTGGGGGTGCCTGGACATAGGGTAAGGGGCTCGCAGCTGCCCCACATGCTGCTCCCCTCCTGCTCCCGGTGCAGGCAGCGGCGCTGGGGCCGGGCGGCCCCTCTCTGTCCCCTGCTCCCGGGGCCGTGGCGGCCCCAGGGTGCTTTGAGCCCCGCCGCCGTCCTCGCGGGGAGGCGACCCGCGGGACAATGCGTCCGTCTGTCTCGCCTGCTCCCGCCGGGAAGCGGACGGGACGGGGGATCTGCCGCTCGCTGCTGTGACCCGCTCTTGTGTTCAAGTCACGGAGGCCTGGAGCAAAACAGGGCTGGGTATTGTCTGATTAAAGCGGAGCTCTTGATTGCCCAGACAACTTGCAAAGCCCAGTTCCTTCTGGAGGATCTGGGGCCTTACAGAGATAGATTTTTTCCATTGCATAAGAAAAAGAAATGTCTCCTTCCAAAAAATAAATACATAGAAATGAATTAGCTGGTGCTGATCTGAGGGCCAGCTCTCTGGCTGGGGTAAGTGTTGGATGATAGCTCAGCACCGCAGCCAACGACCTGCTCCTTCGCAGCGCTGAGCAGATCCAGATGCTGCTGCAGGCAGCGTTCGCGCGGCGCAGCCCCTGCGGGGCCCGGGGGCAGCCCCAGGTAAGCCCCGGCGTGGTGCTGCGGGGTCCGTGCCACGTCCTGACGCGCTGCCCCCCCCTCTCTCCGCAGAGAGCTGCGAGGGGGTGGTGTGCGGCCCCGACAAGGTGTGCAAGATGAAGCACGGGCGGCCCCAGTGCGCCTGCGCCCCCGACTGCTCCAGCCTGCCCCGCAAGCTGCAGGTCTGCGGCTCCGACGGCTACACCTACCGGGACGAGTGCGACCTGCTGACGGCCAAGTGCAGAGACCACCCCGACCTGGAAGTGATGTACCAGGGCAAATGCAAAAGTAGGTTTGGTAGTGCCCCTGCCCTGCCCCATCCCCGCTCCCCGCGGCTCTCGCGGCTCCCGGCACCGCGTGAGAGCGGTCGGAGCTGCGCCCGTGCGGGAAAAGGAGACCGACAGCGCTGCGTGGCCCCAGACTACACGTGCTCGTCGGTCCTGCCGGTGCATTGCGAGGTCCTGCAGTGGTGAGAGGCCGTGTGGGTCGGGCACGTGCTGCCAGCACACCGGGCGCTGCCCGCACCTCTCCCGCCCCGGGAAGCCAGGGCTCCCGTTAGCCCAGCCACCGAGGCTGCAGCTGCTGGAGACGGAGAGGCCTTTGCAGTTCCCTCCCCTCCCGTGGTGCAGCAGGGGCAGATCCGCAGCCCGGGTTCGCTCTGCCATGCCCTGGCGGGGGGGGACGAGCCCGGCCCCCGCCTCCCAGCTGCGTCTCCCCGCCTGAGCGCTGCGCAGAGGAGTTCACTAGCGGCCGCGCTTGCTGGCCCCGGCATCGCCCCCGCTCCGCTGCCTGCAGCAGGGTGGAGCGGCTCGGAGCTGGCACCCGCTCCGGGGCCCCGGCCCCGGCACCCCAGCGGGGACGCAGCGGCGAGAGCCGGGCGGCCGAGGAGCTGCCTCGGATGCCGAAGCGGCTCGTCAGTGCGACGGGGGATTCGGCCTCGCCGCGGCTGGGGAATAGCAGTCCGTAAAATGTCACTTCCAAACATCAAGCCCCTTTTTTGTTGTTTTGTTAAAGAGAGCAGTAATCCTCCTTTCCCTGCCAAGAACTGTCAGAATTATTATGATTATTTTTGCCAGCCCTCCTCTCTGAAATGCTTTGCCTGTCAAGCTCTGGACTGCACAGTAAAATTTGGGGCAAGAAATGTGAGTTGCGAGCTGGGAGTTGCAGATGCCAAGTCTCCTTCCAATCCAGCAGGAAAATAGAGGAAGGAGGAGGGAAGGCTTCAAACAGTGTTTACAGCATCCGGGGAGCACGCCGGGCCCGGCCGTGCCCCCGCGCTGGCGTGGGGCTGGTGCCACGGGGGCAGCCAGCTGCGCAGGGCCTGCGGGCTGGGGGTGCACAACCCCCCCGCCCTCCTGCGCGGCTCCGAGCCCTGCCCAGGGCCTGATCCTGCCCCTGCGGGCCCTCGCCGCCCCTGCTCGCTCTGCCAAGGCACCTGCGTGGGGCCACTTGTCCCAGCCAGGTCCCATCGGCCAAGCCGGGCTCCGGCCCTGCGCCCTCTCTCGGGTGCAGCGGTGGGGTCGTCGGCTCCGCGAGGCACGGACAGCTCCTGCTCCCTCGTCCCCGCGCGGCCGCCGGCGCGGTGGCAGCAGGCCGGCGGTCCCAGGCCCGGCCTGCCCGGGGCTGCTGAGCTGCGGCCGCGTTGTGCTTCCCCGCAGAGTCCTGCTCCAGCGTGGTGTGCCCCGGCACCCACACCTGCGTGGTGGACCAGACGGGCAGCGCGCACTGCGTGACGTGCCGGACGGCTCCCTGCCCCGAGCCCACCAGCCTGGACCATGCCCTCTGCGGCAACAACAACGTCACCTACCCGTCGGCGTGCCACCTGCGGCGGGCCACGTGCCACCTGGGGCGCTCCATCGGCGTGCGCCACTACGGGAGCTGCTCGGGTGAGCGGGGCGCGGGGCGCCCGGGGCCGCCGGTGCGGGGCTCTGCCCCCTGCTGCACCCACTCACCGCTTTCCCCCTTTTCTGCCCCCGTTTCCAGCCGCGGCCAAGTTCTCCCTGGAGACGGACAACGCCGAGGAAAACTACGTGTGAATCCTTCCTTCGCCGCAAGGCCGGACCCAGGAGACAGGGGCATTATGTGTATATTGTACAAACCATATACCTGATATTTATTAAGATAAAAGGTCCTTATTTATATCTGTGTATGTTATGCAGTCGCAGAGGGCCCGGCTCTCGGCCCTGCCAGCCGTGCCGGGGCTGCGCGGGGCCACCCGGGCTGCTCCGTGCCCTCGGCTTCGAGGGGGCGTCCGCACCGCTGCGCGCTGCCCCCCCCACGTGTCCTTGGATGGCCGCCCCGGGCCTATTTATTTTTGGATTGAATTCTTGGTACTCTGCTGACGTTTCTGGCCGGGACCTCGGGGTCAAGTGGGAATCTGCGCTTTATCTTTCCCCGGAGGGGCTCAGCCCCAGCTGCCAGCAGCAGGAAACGGAGCACGGAGCTGCACCGGATTTGGGACGCATAGATCTATATTTTTATATACATATATATATATGCACATATATATATGTATGTTATTTTCCCCTGAAGTTTTAGCACGTGTATGTTAAAACTGATTTTAGCTTAGGTTCTCCCAGGCCCACTCAGACCAGGCTCCCAGCCCTCTCGGTGCGATGGGGACGCAGCCTGCCGCTCGCCCTCGCTCACCCTGCCGTGGCCAAACCCCCTCGGTGAGCAGCCCCGGCCACTGCGGGGCAGGGGGCTGCGGAGCCCCCACGGGGGCACGGGGCAGGAGCGCCCCCGGGGCCCCCAGCCCCGCTCAGGGGCAGGCGCAGCCCCCTCTGGCCCCCGTCTCCCGCACCCACTGCTCTCTCACTCCCTCTGTATTTATTGTTACTTCTCTCTTTTTGTGCGCGTTGTGACCTGTGTAAATACCATCTCGTCTCTGACACCAAGAAGCTGTTGCCTTTATATAAATATCATATTATATATAATATATATATATATAAAAATACCCTATTTTCTATTTTTGTATGATTGTGTTCTGATTCCTGAGGCAGATGCTATGGGAACGTATACATTTCCTATTCCATATTGTTAGGAGCATTTTACGGCTGTGTTACAATTTGGATTACAATTAAAAAAAGAATAAAAGGTGCTGCGGGTCTGGTTTTGTTGCGCTGCTGCGTCCCACGGGGCTGTGCCCCCGTGCCGTGGGACCTGCAGGGCGGCAGCAGGCATGGGGCAGGGGGGGTGTGCACGGGGGGGGCGCCTGGTGCGTGTGGCACCGCGTCCCAGGAGCTTTGTCCCCTCCGGTAACAGCCGTCCCGGCGTGGGCACCGGCCCGAGCTCGCAGCAGCGGCAGCGTCCCCGTGGCGGGGCGGCGGGGAGCAGGTGAAGCGCGCCCTGCTCGGCCCCGGCTCCCCGGCTGCACCAGGCCACCGCCAGCATCTGTTTCAGCTTTGTGTCGGGGTTTTTCCACCCTGGCCAAGTCTCTCTGAGCAGCAACAAGAAAGGAAAGGGGAGAGAGAGGAGGAAAAAAAAGAGAGAGCAACCAGCAATGCAAATCAAATATGTTCCTAATATCAGTGAGTGCCGTAAGGGTTTGGTATTTCACAAAACAATTCCTGCCATTAATTGAGTCCTGATGTGCGCTGCTCCCCCGGCGGACGCAGTCGCAGGAGCCGGGCTGCAGCCTGCGGCTTGGCTCCCGTGGGACGCCAGGAGCTGCGGCCGTGCCCCCGGCCGGGTCCCCTGCCCCGGGGCTGGGGTCAGCGCGCGGCCCGGCCACCCCGACCCGCGGCCTCGGTACCTGCCCTGCTCACCTCTGAGCTGCTCCCTGCCTGCGGGATGGGTGTAAGGGCACGGCCAGGGCTCTGCCGGGGCTTTCCCTGGTGCCAGTGTTTGCAGCACACGGGGCCGGGGGGCTTCCTGCCCCCTTCCTCCACCCGCCCCAGCCCTGGCCCTTGGGCTTTGGCCCCGAGGCTCCTGGCGCTGACCCACGCCAAGGCGGCGGGCACGGGCTGCGGCAGCAACGTCAGTGCTGCTGATGGGCGGGAGATTTCGGCTCCCAGAACACGGCCGTGAGTCAGGCGGCTCCTTCCCTCCGTTTTTTGGGTGGTCTGGGGCGAGCCGGGACAAGCGCCGGCTCCCCAGGGTTCCCAGCAGCGTGTGGAAGCCCCGAGGCTGGCAGCCCTGCCCCGGCATCCTCGGGGCTGTGGCTTCCCAGGGAGCCCACAGGGATTTGGGGCTTCCTTGGAGGCTGGCAGCCTGGCAGGGTCCGGCCTCTGCTCGGTGTCCCGGTGTCCCCAGGGCCACCGCAGCGAGCAGGGTGCTGGGCTCCCCAGTGCAGGGACCACGGGGACCGGAGGGGGGGCTGCTTTCTGGGGGACATCTCAGCCCCGCTCTTTGTGCCCCCCGCACCTCCCGACCGAGGGATGTTCCGTGCCACAGCCGCAGCCCCAGCATCCCCCCAGGACCCTCCGCAGGCAGGGCCGCTGCGCCCCGCAGCTGTGGCGTGCCAGCAATTTGCAGATAAAACAAACAACCAGGAGCGGGAACGGCTCGGTCGTCCCCAGAGACGGCCGCAAAGCCGGGCAGGAGCCGTGCGCTGTGTGCGTTGGCTGAGACCCTGCCGCAGCTCGCACACGTCCCCTGACCCCCGGGGTCGGCGCTTGTACCCGTGCCAGCGGCGCGCTGGGCGGGGGGGTGAGGATGGAGCCCCCCGGGGGTGTCCCCGGCCCCTCTGCCAGCACGGGCGGGAGCGGGCGTGCTGGGAACCGACCTGCCCCGGGCCGTGTCTGTGGTTCTCACGATGGGGGGTCCCCGAGTGCGCGGTGGGATGGGATGGGATGAGGCTGGATGGGACAGGGTGGGACGGGACGGGACGGGACGGGACGGGACGAGGAGCCTGGCCCCCGCGGGAAGGCAGCTCCGCGCTCCTGGGGGCGCCCCACAGGGCTCAGACCCCAGCTCATGGCAGTGCCTGGTGCTGAGCAGGGTCTGGTCCTGCCCTCCTCTCCTGCATCCCCGGCTCCACAGAACCCTGCCCCGTGACAAGGCAGGGGGTCTGGCTGGGGACCAGCGCAGAAGGGCTGCGGGGGGGGAGCAACAGGACACCAGAGAGGGGGGCTGTGGGGAGCACCGAGCCCACGGCCCCGGGGTGGCACTGCCCGTCCTCCCCGTGCCAGCAGCGCGGGGCAGGGAAAGGACAGAAGAGAAATCTGGAGAAAGGAAATCCTGGCAGGAGGTGAGGGGCAGCTGCCCCGGGCAGGGCAAGGTTAAGGTTGGGCCCCAATCAGCCCCTCTGGGACCAGCTGCCAAGGGGGGATTAAAGGGGGCTGAGCGCTGGGGCTGGGCTCTGCTGGCTGAGCAGGACTGGCAGAGGGGAGGTGAGCGGACAGCGGTCTGGGAGGGAGCTTTTATTGAGGAAGGAAAATGCTGCTGCTGCGAGACGGGAAGCAAGGTGCTGGGACCCTTTGTACAAGCCTTGAGGGGGCAGGAGGGGAATGCTTGGCTCCTCACTAACAGTCAAAATCAGTCTCCTGCACTGCCTTGGAGCACGTGGGGAAACTGAGGCAGGAGCTGTGAGCCCTGGTTGTCAGTTCCCATTGACCATCAAAGCCCCTGGAGCTGGAGGGGGGCCCGGGGGGCCCGGCCCTTCCCTGCCCTCCTGGGAGCCGCCGGACCGCTGCGATGCCTCGGCCCCCCTGCTGGCCCCCACAGTCTGCCTGCCCCGGGACCCTTCGCTGCCCCCGGACCTGGTTTGTGCTTCTGCTGCCCCTCGGGGTGGCGGTGCTTGAGCACGATGAGGTGCACCCAGTCGATGTAGTTGGAGATCTTGGTGTAAATGTCAGGGTACCGGCGGTCCCCGCACCTCTCCCCGGAGAAGGAGACGATGCCGTAAACCTTCCTCTTGAAGATCAGAGGTCCCCCAGAGTCACCCTGCAAAGCGAGGGGACACGAGGGAGAATAGCATCCCCCCGGGACGGCGGGGCCGAGGCCGGGCACGCACTCACCGCGCAGACGCCCCGCAGCGTGGCGTTGCGGCTGGCCCCGCACAGCATGTTGGCCGAGACGCGGCCCCTCCACAGCGTCCGGCACAGGCTGCGCTTGACGATGGCGGTGTCGGTCTCCATCAGCTGCTCGGGGCGCTCGCCGTAGTTGGAGGTGTCCCCCCAGCCCAGCACCTCGCAGACGGTCCCGGGCTTCAGGTCGACGTGCGGCGAGGGCAGGCGGATGCGCTTCACGTACTTGTTCAGCGTGGCCGACCCGTTCAGCTGGGCAGGGAGCGGGGGTGTGGGTTCCTCCTTGCCCCCCCGGGCCGGGGCAGATCCCCCCGCCCCCCTCCCGCAGCTCCTGCCCCCCACCCTCCCCAGGCCAGCCCGGGGCCCCCTCCCCACCGCCCCGGCCCCGGCTGATTTTGGGACCCCCGCGCCCCGGGAGCGGTCCCGGTCTGGCTGGAGGGCGGGGGGCGCGGGCAGCCCCCCCCGGCCGGGGTCGGCGCCTCCTCGGCCGCCTCCGGCGCCGCTCCCCGGCGAAGCGCTGACACCTAGCGGCGGCCGGGCCGGGCGCGGGGACCTGCCGGGCCCCCCCCGGGGACCCCGGCGGGGGGGCGCGGGGCTCACCCTGAGCATGCGGATGTCGTTGTCCACCGTGCGGGGGTCGTAGAGCGGGTGCGCGATGGACTCCTCGACGCCGAAGACCTGCTGGGACTCCTCGGGCCGCTCCAGCCGGTGGGCGCCCAGCACCACGCGCACCGAGGGGTTGCGCCTGCGGCCCCGGGGCACCGTGAGTGGGCACCGCCGGGCCGGGAGCCCTCGGCGGCGGACGGGAGAAGGGGGCCGGGGAGGCTGGGGGGCTGCTCCAGCGCCACGTAACCCCCCCAGGATGGGAGCACCCACCCCTACGGGGCCACGCCGTGTCCTGGGGAGGGCACCGGAGCCCGTGCCCCCACCGGAGCGCCGCTCACCTGGGGATGGGGCAGTGAGCCGCCGTCATCACCCACTTGGGCCACACGAGGAAGCCCCCGCAGAAGTGCTGCCCGTCCATCTGGATGGAGGCGATGAAGGGCCGGGAGTGGGGCAGCGCTGCCTTCCCCCCGATCACCCAGCTGCCGCGGGCACCTGGTGGGTGCGGGCGGTCAGCGGCTGCAGGGGGACCGGGCACCCCAGCGCCACCCACGGGTGCTCAGGCTCCTGCCCCAGGCCCCTCGTCCCCACCCTGGCTGCGGGGGACCGGCCCCGCGGCCCCAGCTGTCCCATTACCTGCTGGGCCCAGCGCCGGGAGCAGCACGGAGCCCCCCAGGCTGAGGATGAGCAGAGCGGTGACCATGCTGGTGCGGTGTGGGCCTCTGCCACCTCCTGTGGGGCCACCTGGGGTGCGTGGGGGGGGTTAAATAACCCTGGAGGGGGGTGCTGTGGGCACAGCCACCGTGCGGATGCTGGCGGGTTTCCTCCTCTTGGGGTGTTGCTGCCTTGTGCAATCACGTTGGAGTGGGGGGCGTGGGGAGTGCAATGCTGCGGGGCTGTGGGGGCTCTGTGGGCCCGGGGGGGGGCTCAGGCTCGCTGTCCCCAGGGCTTCGGAGCCAGCCTGGCTTGAGGCACTGCTCGGCAGCCTCCCTTGGAGCGCGGAGGCTGCTCGCTGGGAGGGGAGCGGATTAAGGAAGGAAGAGTGAAAGCAGAGCAGCTTCCAGCCCTGTCCTGGCTGCTCTCGTGCCTTGAGCTAACCGGGATGAAATCCTGTTCTTGGCGCAGTGGGTGCGAGCGGGGCCCTGCCGTGGCCCAGGGACGCTCCCCAGGACGTGGCAGCGCCCGCAGGACTGGCGGTGGCCTGGCTGCTGCGTGCTGTGCCCTCTGCCAGCCCCCCGGACGCTGCCTGGCTCTGGGCCTGTGCCCGTGCACGGGGGCTGCAGCCCCTGGTCCGGATCCCCGGCGGGTACCGGCTGGGAGGGCCAGGGCTCCGAGAGCTGGGGGTCCCATGGTTGGGGGTCCCATGGTTGGGGTGCCCCCGCTGCGGAGCTGGGCTCGCTCCGGGGTGGGTGAGGAGCTCGCGCCCCCGCAGCGGGCAGATTTCTTCACACCGCTGTGGTTTGAGCCTCGGCCCGGGCTTCCTGTGTCAGTTTGCCAGCGTTTACCCAACGCAACTGTCAGCGGGAAAGAGGGAGCCGGGGGGGGGCAGCCCGGGCCCTGCTGGGGGTCCCTCTTGGCACCCTCGGGGTTGCGCGGGGGAGCTGGGAGCGGGGCGTTTGGCCAGGACCGGGGGGCCCCTCCCGGGGGCGGCGGGGCTCAGCCCGGCGGGGGGGGCTCGGGCAGGAGCCGGCAGCGCCCGCGACCCCCCGGTTCCGCCCAGCCGGGCCCGGCTTCGGGGCCCCCGCACCCCGAAAGCGGCCGCGGGGGCGCCCGGGGGCGGCGGCGGCGGGCGGGGAGCGCCGCGCCCCGAGGCCGGGTGAGGGGCGGCGGCAGTGGCGGGCCGCGCCCGGCAGACGGAGCTGTGCGGGAGGCGGCGGCACCGGCGCGGCCCCGCCATCCCTGCGCATCCCGCAGCCCCGCCGGGGATGCCGCCGCCCGCCGGGCCCTGAGCGCCGGGACGCCGGCGGCCGCCGGCCCCGCTCCGCCGCGCCTCGCCCGGCCCCCCCCGACCCGCGGAGCCCGCCTGGAAGATGGAGTGAGTACCGGGGCCGGGCCGCCCCCCCGGCACCCCCGCACCGGGCCGCGGGTCCCCCGGTGCCGCGCACCGCAGTGCCGGGGCGGGGGCGGCCCCGCGGGGGCCGGGGCTCCGGACCCCCCCTCCCCGTTCCCCGGCGGGGTCGCGGTACCGAGGGCTCGGGGAGGAAACACCGGCGGCTCGCGTCCCCCCCCCCCCCCCCGGTGCGGGGCTCCCGGACCCCAAAACCGGGGCTCGCCCCCCCCCTCCCCCCGACGCTGGGCGCCCGGTCCCAGGGGCTCGCGTCCCGGAACCGGGGGGGCTCGGGGCCCCCATCCTCGGGGCCCGCGTCCGCCCCGGTGCCGGGGGCTCGGCCCCCCGCTGCCGCTCGGTGGGGGCTGCCCCCGGTGCCTGTACCCCCCCCCGGCCCGCTGCGGGGTGCCGGGGGGCGGCGGTGGGGGCCCCGGAGCCGGCGGGGGGCGAGTCCCTGCTGGCGGGGGGGCGGAGGGGCGACGCTTTGGGCGGCTCGGACCTGTTGTTGCTGCTGCGTGTGGCTGGGGGCGAGTGGGTGGCGGGGAGCCCGCGGCCCCCTCCCTGCGCACGCAGCCCCATCCCTCGGCGAGGGGCCTGGGGGGCAGCCCCGGGGGCTTCTCGCAGCCCGGCTCCCGCCGGGGGCGGCTCCGTGCGAGCCCGGGGATGCTCTCCCGGCCCCGACCCTCTTTGTGTGCCGCGGTGGGGCCGTGCCCCGCTCGGCTGGTGCCTGCGGGCCCGCTCCGGGCTGGGCACGGGGCTCCGCGGGCGGATGGGGAGAGGGGGGCACAGGTGGGGGCACCCTGCCCGTGCTGACTGTGCCCCTCGGGAGGGCGAGGGGCAGGCCGGTGCTCGACGCCAGGTGCCAGCGAGGGCAGCCCCATCACACCCAGGCCTTCCCTTCCCTCCCCGTGGCTCCGGTCCCCCCACGGCATGGGGGGACCCCGGCATCTCCTGGGTTTGGCACCGGGGGCTTTGAGGGGCATCCATCCAGCCCAGCCTGGGGGCCTGCACCTTGTGAGCGCCTCGCCCCGCACCGATTAATGGGCTGCCTGCTAATGAGGGGCTGGGTGCTCGACTGGTCCTGCTCGGCTGCCGGCTCCCCCCGGTTTGGGGGAGCCCTACTGGGGGTGCTGGAGGTGGTCGGGGTGATTGCTGCCTGCTGTTGGGGTCGGACTCTGGCTCGCTGAGAGCGGCGTGGGAGGGTTTCAGAGGCCTGGGTGCAATGTTTGGGATGGAAATGGGGAGGGGGTCAGCCCCCAGGCCTGGTGACAGCACAGGGCAGGGCAGCAGTTCCTGTCCCCAGCTCCCCCATGCCACATCTCCCAGCTCTGCTCCTGCCTCCGGAGCCCCTCCGACACCGGGGGCTGTGGGATAGACGCCACTGGCTGCCCCCGGGGGACAAGGAGCCCTTTGGGAATGTGCCAGGGCTGTTGTCTGTGTGCTGGAAATACCAGATTGTTCCTTTTCTTGACTAAAATCCCCACGAGGGAAACGTGCCCTGGAGGTGAGAGGTGAGCATGGGGCTGAGCAGTGAAGCAGAACCCGAGCGTGCACGGCTTCTGTTTGGGCAGCTTCAGCGCAGCCCCTTCTGGGCGCTCAGGGTTTGGCTCTTCTGGAGATGGGTCTTGAGATTTTGGGCTGGAATAAATGTGCAAAAGTTATTGCTGGATGACATGCCGACACGTGTTTTCCCTGGGCAGCTGTGGGTGTGTGAGCAGACCTATAGCTCCAGCGCTCCGGCACTGGCTTCCACCAGTTGTGCTCTGCTAAATTCAGACCCTCGTCATTGGGATGGGGGCATAGGAAAGCCGCGGGTCAGGAGAGGCCCATGGCAAAGCACTCCCTGGACCTAGGCCTGGCTCTGCGGCTGCTAATGTGTGCCAGGGAGCGTGCTCCGGGCTTGGGTTGGCTCTTGCCTTTCCTTGGCATTGGCAGCAGCTGGAGGAGGGTGCTGGCCGCTGCGAGCTGCTGGTGCCGAGGGAGGTTTGGCTAAAAGCTTCCAGCTCTTATAGAGGCTCTGCTGGTCCCATAGGGGCTGCTTTTCTGTCCTCTGCTCCTGCTGCTATTGATGCTGTTGAGTAGCTGGGGATTTTGCATCTCCACTTCTGGCTGCTCTGATAGCTCTTCCCTGCGCCTTGCTGTGCCTCCCCCAGGCTTCTGGCCTCCTCGGGAGCTGGGTGCTCTCCTGGTCCTGCCCTTCCCCATCGTCCCAGCCCTGATCAGGAGCCGATAGCCTTGAGGAGGAGGAGGAGGAGGAGGAGGAGGAGGAGGAGGAGGAGGAGGAGGAGGAAGAGGGAGATTTCAGCCCTGGCGGTAACCTGGGAGCTCTCCCACTGGGTGGGACTCAGGGTCCTGCTCTCCCCTCCACGTGCCTCTGTGGTGAAGCAAAACCCGGTCCACCGTGGTTCCCAAATGTCCTGGAGGAAGCCATAAAGCTCGGCCGCAGACAGCCGCACAATGGCACCGCAGCCCCCGTGCCAGGAACCGGGGCTCGGAGCTCGGCCCGCAGCCGCTAGATGCGGCCCCGCGGCGCAGCCCTCAAGTGCGCCAGGCTGGGCAGGAACTGGAGCAAGAGCAGGTTTCCTTGGGAAACTGCTGCTGCTAGCTCTCCTGGTTCCTGGCCAGAAATAGCCACTTTCCCCTGCGCTGGGGGGGCAGCTCACGCCTTCCGCACCGCGCCGGGCTCGGCCAGATGGGCTTTGGCGCTGGAAGTGGCTGCAGTGGAGCTGGGACGGGCGGGCAGGGGGCTCTGCCTGGGGAAGCCTCTCCTGGGTCCCCTGCATTGGTGGGAGCCAAAGAGCAAGGCTGGGACGTGGAAAGGACGTGCACAGGTCTGGGGGGTCAGGACAGGCCTGAGGGAGGGTGCAGAGCTCAGGGCTGGAGGCAGAGGTGGTGACAGGGAGCCTGATCTTCGGAGTCTGTACTTACCACTCGCACCCATCGGGAGGAGAGCGAGCCCCTCGGGCCCCAGACAGTCCCAGGGGATGAGGATGAGGCCTCCAGCAGCCCCGGAGCTCCCGTCGGGGAGGGGAGCCCGGGCTGGGCCTGCTCCAGGCAGGTGCTTCCTAGTGCGGAGGAGCTGGATGTGGTGTGAGGACGGAGCTCCCCGCTGGGGGCTGCGGGTGCTGGCTTGGGGCTCGGTGTCCTGCTAGGGCTCTGCACATGAACCACGTCCCCACTGGATGCATGGAGCCTCGTGTGCCCTCATCTTCATAGCGTTGGTGTGGCAAAGCTGCGGTGCCTCGAAGGAGCGAGGACCGGGGACAACGTGACGCCGCCGGGGTGGCCGGAGCCGAGCGCCACGTCCCCGGGTGGTGCTGGGCTGCCTGGGGGGAGGAAGGCTCTGCTCTCATTCATAAACCGTGTGGGTGTTTCCTAGTGGAGCCTTGCTCCTCTAACTGGAAGGGAGCTGGAAACCCAAGTGTTTGGAGGGCACTTGAACCATTGTTTGAAAGATCTGTAATTTTCCAATCAAACTCTCTCCTTGAGCCTCCGTTCATCAAATATTCATAGGATCCATTTTCTCCTGGCACTCCCAGCCCACGTCTCAGCCCCAGGAATCAATCAGGCAGCTCTGCTGCTCTAATGCGTCCTGCGTTTTCGGGAGCTGCCACCCCTCCTCCCGCCTCCCCTCCTCGGTCCCGTCCCCTCCCCAGGCAGCGGCTCCGGACGGGGCCGCGCAGCCCGCGGGCACCCGCAGGGCTCAGAGCAGCCCGGCTGCGCGCAGCGGAGGCCCAGCCTCTCCTCGCTGTCACGGGGAGCCTTGTCCCTTCCCGCCCCAGCCTGCTGGCCGATGATTTATTTGCCTTCGCTGTCAATGGCTGTCGGCCCCGGGCTGCTGCAGCCCCCTCCCCTCCACACCCTGCTACGGGTGAGGGTGCTCGAGGGCGGCCCCGCTGCCCACGGCAGTGCTTTGGGGGGCTCGCGGCTGCCCCACGGCAGCAGCACTCGGGGCCTGCTTTCCCCGGGGGTCTGGCTGTTGGTGTAAACCAGCACCGCTCCTGCATGTCTGCCTGTGCTGCCGCCGCTTGCACCCGCGCTGGGCCCCGCACCAGGGCCCGTCTCGCCAGGGCCTCTCCCTGCCCTCCGCTCTGGCTCGGAGCTGAGCGGGTGGGAACGGAGCGGAGGTCAGGGGAGCGGAGGAGCAGCTTGAAACGGCTCTTCGCACATTTGGATGAGCTAATGGGAAAAAACAGAGGAAGGCAAATAAACATTATTGTTTCATGTCAGGCGGGGAGGAGACAAAAGGTCACGGGCTTCCCTTGTGATGGTGGAAACAGCGGCATCAGCAGGGCTGGAAAGAGCTGGAGAGCCAGGGAGGGAGCGCGGTGCGTGCTCGGGGCTCGTGCGTGCTCACACATGGGCGCGTGGCTCTGCCCGAGGACTGCTGCTGTAGCAGGGGGAGTTCCCCCGGTGCTGTCTGTGCCCCTGGTCCCAGCGACCTCATTTGTTGTGCCACGGCCACGAGGCGCATCGGAGCCGGCTGGAGGAGCTGCCCCGGGACGGGCAGGGCTGGGACGTGCGCGCAGCGGGCACCGGGCGAAGCATGAACCTGTTTGCAGGAGCTCATGAGACCGGGTGAAATGAGGCGTGGCGGAGGAAGGGGTCGCTTTGTTGTTTTTTTCTGCCCTCGTGGCTCCCAAGTGGGGCGACAGCCCCTGGCTTGGTGCCGTTGGGATCCCCTTTCTGGGCACCCCGGCTGAGGCTGGAGCTTGGCGCTGCCGAGGCCTCCCGGGGAGCCCTGGAGGTGCCGAGTCCTTGGCCTGGCTGCGCCCTGGCCCCAGCCCTGCTGCTGGGCCCCCTCGGTCCCCGGGGCACAGCATCCTCCCTCCCGCGTTGCCATGGCGCCGTTGCCAGGGCGCCGTTGCCATGGCGATGTTGCCAGGGCGCCCGGCTCCGCACGGCCATCCCTCATCCCTCATCCCTCGTCCCTCATCCCTCGTCCCGGGGCTGCCGCCCCCCGGGGACAGCCGGGGCTGGGGAGCGGCTGCTCGGGGGGAGCCCGGGGTGACCCCGGCCCCGGCCCACCCGGGGGCTCCACTCACCAGCCCCCAGCCCCGGGGGGCCTGTGGAGCGCGGTGACCCCCCCGGGATGGGGCAGGGCAGGGGCTGGGGGGCTGGAGGGGGCTGGGGGACCGGGGGAGGTCCACCCTTCTGTCCCTATGCCCTGTCCCCATGGGCAGGGGCCCGGGGGCTCCAGGATCAGCCCCACCCTGCCCCTTGTCGGGGTCTGGAGGTGAGGGATGAGCGGCTGGAGCCTTGTGGCAGGGCTGGGTGCACCCGGGGCTGGGGCCGGGGGGGCAGCGAGGGGGCGCCCAGCCTGTTCTGCGTCTTTCCCTGGGCCAGGAAGATTCCTGGCTTTCTCCCCGGGAATGCAGAGGCTTCAGCAAATAATGGAAAATAAAGAGGATGGAGGAAAAGCAGAACAGAACGTTTCAGGAACACTGAAAAAGTTTGGATCTGTTGCGCGGGGCAAGATCCAGGAAAGAAGCGGGCTTTGGTCCAAAGTCCTCCGAGGCTGGGGTGCTGAGAGCCGAGCTCGGAGGGTGCCCGCGGCCCCGGAGCAGGACGGCCCTGGCACGGGGCACCCCGGGGCTGTCGCGGGGCTGCCACCAGCCTGGTCCCACGGCTGGCGCAGGGGAGGGCGCGGGGGGCCCTCGGAGAGCCCGCGGGTTGGGGGGCGGCCGCCGAGGGGGTGTCTGCAGGGCGCAGGCGGTCCGGGGGCTGCGGTGGGGTCAGGACAGCGGGGGGGGAGCGGGGCCGGCCCCGGTGCCCCCCGCTACCTGCGGGACAGGGAGCAGCAGCAAAGGGAGCAGGGGTGAGAACGGGACCCGCAGACGCTCCGACTCCCTTTGGGGTTTGAGTATTTAATTTCCCAGCTCGGGCGCAGCGTGGGGACGGCAGGCGGGCTGCCAGCCCGCTGACAAATGGAGGCTGCTGACAGCGGGCGAGCGCATGCGTGCGTGTGCAGAGCAGTCACGGCATCGCCTCAAACTGCACCAAAATAACCGCTCCGAAAGCGGCTCCATCCCCGGTTTGTTTGTTTGGCCTTGATTTCACGCGCTGCCAGGATCCGGGTGCGGGGGAATCGTTGCCTTCGAGGAGGAGGAGGGTGGAGGCGGGGGGCTCCTCTCGCACCAGCGGGACATGGGGCCAGGCCCGGCCCCGGGGGGGTGCTGGGTGCGGGGAGCAGGTGAAGGTCGCCGCGGGGCATCACGTTTTCCATGGCCCCTTCAGGAAAGGTCCCCGTTGTTTTTCCGGGGCTTTCTGGAAAGCAGTGATGTTTTGCATGCCATGGAAATGTTTTGCTTGGGGTGGGGACAGGGCAAACAGCCTGAACACAGCACCGTCGGAGGGCGGTTGGGAGGGGATGAGCCGAGGGGCCCTTGTAGGTCCCTGGTTGCTCTGGGAATGCTTCGGGGCCACCGCAGCCCCGCTCCCTCCCTCGCGGGCAGGACAGTCTGCGCTCGCTCTGAGCGCTGCAAACCCTCGGGCCCAGCCCGGTGTGCGCAGGGACAGGACCTGCGGGAGGCGGTTGGCGCCCCACTGTCCCCCGAGCCTCGGCCACCCCAGCTCCAGCGCTCCCAGCCAGGGCAGGAGCTCCTGGGAGCTGAGGAAATGGGTACGCACTTAGCCCGTTTCTCCCCGAGACTCACTCCCTTTGCTCCTGCCCCCTCTCGGGCTCCGCCGTCGCTTGCTCTGGCAAGCAAATGGCAATGATCCATCGCCTCACGCCACCGCCGAGCCTCCCACCCTAATTACTGCCGCAGCTCAGCACTTCGTTAGCATCGGCTGGCACGCAGCCCACCTGCTCCCGGCGGCACCGCAGCCTCCCCAGGTCACAGACGGGCCCCGGGCGGGCGTCTCCAGCCCGGCTGCGCCCGCACCTGGTGCTCTGCAGCACGTCAGGGCCGTGTGGCTGCGGCCGTGTGTCTGTGCACGTCCGTGTGTCTGTCTGCACGTGTGTGTCGGTGTGTCTGCACGTCCGTGTGTCTGTGCTCGTTGGTGTGTCTGTGTCTGCACGCATGCGCCCGTGCGCACACACCAGAAGGGTCACTGATCAGGAAAGGTGTGGGCAGCCAAGGAAGGGGCTTGCGATGGGACGTGTGAGGCAGGTTTAACGGCACCTCCATAGGCGCCGCGTCCACCCGCGTGCCGCGGGGTCACCGCCACCTGCAAGGGGGCAGACAGCGGGAACGGGTGCCTGGAGGAGACGTGCGGGGCGAGGAGTGCTCGGCTTCGGGGCGGCGAAGGGCAGGGGAGGCAGCAGCCAGCGGAAGGGAAGAGCTCGGCCTTTGTCTGTGCGCGGTGCCCGGCCCGCTGGCGGCACAATGTCCCCATTCAGCCGGCCGCGCGCTTCACGGCCGCTCTGTGCTCTCTTGCAGGGCTGTGGAGGCCAGCACCCTTCAGCAGGAGAGGCTGCAGGCCATCGCGGTGAGTCCCCTCGGGCGAGCAGGGGGCACCTGGCTGCTGGCCCCATGTCCTGGCCCCAAGGAGGTGACCCCCCCAGGACCCTCCGGGCTTGGTTCTGCACCTCTGGACCAGGGGCAGAGCTGGCGGCTGGGAGGGTTAATTAACGAAGCGGCACCTTGATGAGCCCCGAGGGAGAGCGAAACAAGGGAGGAGCCCCCCTTTGCCCTTCCCCAAGGGCTGGGGCTCGTGCAGGACCTGGCCCTGGGGGGTGCAGGCTCTGCCATCTCCCTGCCCCTGCCCCGCAGCAGCTCCCTGGCCCCCGGTGCCGCCGCCGGCTGCCAGCTCCCCCCTCCCCATCCCCATCACTATCAGCCGATCTGCGCTGTACAAAGGGCAAATTGTTTGGGGCCAGAGGAGGAAAAAAAGCGAGTGACGCTTCCCGGGACTGGAACTGACTCTGCTAAAATAATCTGGACCGACCCCAGGATGTGCAGCGAGGGGGGAAGAGGGGGAAGAGGCCGCACGGGGCTGGATTCCCCAGTGCTGGCCGGCTCTCGCTCAGCAGGGCCAGGCGAAAAGAGCCCGTGCTCTGCGCCCTCTGTGCCTCAGTTTCCCCCAGCGCTGGGCTGGCGAGGTGCAGTCCCCGGGGGGGGCTGGATGAGGGAGCAGGGCGGAGGCGAGGTGAGGGGCTCCAGCCGTGCAGACCTGAGCCCGGAGGCTGCCCCCCCCCCCCACGATGGAGGCGCCCCCCTGCCCACGGTGCCCGCTGCTGCCCCTGCCCCGGGCCGACCCCGGCTCTGCCGCTGTCCCGTCCCCGCAGGAGAAGCGGAAACGTCAGACGGAGATCGAGAACAAGAGGCGGCAGCTCGAGGATGACCGGCGGCAGCTGCAGCATCTCAAGGTGAGGACCCCGCTGGGGACCCCCCCCCCCCCAGCTCCAGGGATGGGCCAGAACCCCCGGCCTTGGGGGCGGCAGGACCGTGACCCCCCCGCTTTGCTCCCCAGTCCAAGGCTCTGCGGGAGAGGTGGCTGCTGGAGGGGGCCCCGTCCTCCGCCTCCGAGGAGGATGAGGCGATGAAGAAGCAAATGCAGGAGGATGAAGTGAAGACCAAGGAGCTGGAGGAAACCATCCAGAGGTAACGGGGCTGGGGGTGGCGGGGCGGGCTGGTGCCTGGGAGCCCTCAGGGTGCCGGAGACGTGCTCGGAGGATGCCCGAGCCCCCCGGGCACGCAGGAGGCCACGAGGCAGCTGGGTCCCCACGTCGGACGCAACGGGCGCTGCCACCACGCTGCCACCACGCTCAGGATGAGCGGGGCGGGCTCCCCGGGCACCCTTGGGTGGTCGCGGTGGCAGGAGGTGAGGGGGGGCAGCCCCCTCCCAGCCCCCCCGTGCTGGGGCGCTGACGGCGAGGGAGGGGCAGGGACCCCCCGGCGGTGTCCCGGCAGCCCGGCAGGAATGCACCCGGTCCTTGGCTGCGCCCGTTAATTACCGGTTAATTACCGAGCATGGGAGCGGGGCCGGGCCAGGCGCGAAGGGGCCTTTGTGTCCGTGTAATGGCGCGGGGCATTCCTCCGGGCTGCAGAGGGAAAGGGCAGCTCGCGGGGAGACGGAACCAAAGGCTGGGAGCTGCGGCGCAGAGGTGCCCTCATTCACACGGGGGGACGTGGGGGAAATCGGGGGGGGCTCCCCCGGCCCCGCCACCTCCGGGGCCGCGTGGGGCCTTCGCCGGGCTGATGGCCGGGGCTCCCTTCTTCCTGGGGGATGTGATCGGGATGGACGCTTCTGGGAGCAAAACGTGGATGAGGTGGCGTCGCTCTGTGCCACCAACCGATGGCACTGACAGTGCCCACGGGCTGGGTTTAATCATCCCGTGGGGCTGGGGGGCAGCGCTGCAGGGCTGGCTCGGTGGCACTCTGTCCGTCTGTCCCTGGGTGTGTGTCGCTGCTCCGTGCTCCTCCGTCTGAGTGCAGCCCCCGGCCCGGTTCCTCCCCCAGGCTGGAGAAGGAGCTGGAGACGCTGGAGAACAGCAGCTCGGTGGCGTCCACCAAGGAGAACCTGGCCGAGGTGGCGGCGGTGCCGGCCAAGGAGGAGAAGGCAGAGACCGTCCCCAACGCGCAGAAGGTGGGCATGGCCGACCGCCTGCGGGGCCGGGTGGGCAGGGGGGGAGGGGGAGAGGGGCTGCATTTTGGGGGGGCTGTGCTTGGTGCCTAGCCACCGGGGCCGGGTGCAGGGCGCGGTGGGTCCCCTGCAGCTCCTAAGCTCGCTCTTCTGTTTTGCAGAGTCCCCTGGGCACGGCCGTAGGTAGGTGACCCTGGACCCCACATCCCCCTCGCAGGGGGAGCCCGTCCAGGTGGCAGCGGGAGGCTCCGTCTGCCCCGGGGCCATCCCACGGGCGTGTGTGGGGCACGTGGGTGGCTGGGGATCATCTTGGCTCAGGGCCTCGCTTCTCCTCTCCACCCCCAGCCAAGAAGGTCTCCAGCAGCCCCATGAAGGCGGTGGAAGGCACCGACATGATGAAGGCAGGTACGTGCCCACTTCCACGCGAGAAGCACTCGCTCCTGGTCGCTTCCCTCCTCCCGCCCCGTGGCACCTTGTGGCTCACCGCCCTCGATGCACAGCCCATCCTGCAGCCCTGCCACCAACGATCCCCGCCGCTCCACGAGTTTCCAAGCCTAGGGCATAAAATATCGGTTATTTGCCATCGGAGGGTTCGTGTTCAGTGGAATCCCGCGGCTGGTTTGCTGTTCGGGGCCCCCATGCCCTCCCCTCCCCACTCCATGTCTCTGCTCCAGTTTCATCCTTTGCCTCCTGCTCTGTTTGCGGCTTCTCGGTGCGAGGGAGAGGAGAGGTGCGGGGCCGGGGCTGGGGCTGCCTGACCGCGGGAGCTTGCACAGACGCTGGGAGCAGGCAGGGGCTGCGGGGCTGCAGCAGCCGGCACCGAGCCGCCCGTGCTGGGACAGGGCTGGAGCTCCTGCAGAGGTTTGCTCTGGTCTGGGGATGCTCAGACCGGGCTGAGGCACTGGGAAGAACCCGGCTCTGTGCCCATGGAGCCAAGCGCCGCCGGGCCGAGGTGACCCCGGTGCCCGCGGGGACCAGCCGGGGAGATGAAGGACCGATGCCGAGGATCGCCCGTCCCACGAAGCGCAGGGGCTGCCCTGCCGCCTCGGCCTGCACCAGCGCCCTCAGCGCCGCGTCCCATGAACGTGATCCTGGCCCCAAGCCCAGGCCCCTGTGGTTGGCCCCACTCGCTGGCCGGACAGACAGACGCGGCGGCCGCTGGCCCTGCTGCCTCCTGGGGCCGGCCCAGCAGCCGCAGAGGTAAGGGGATGCTGGCAGCACCAGGACGGTGAGAGCCCCGTGGGTCCCGTAGGAGGGCAGTGCCCGGGATGTCGCACCTGCCTCTGCCTTCACTCCTCCTCGCTGCAGCTGCTGCCTTGCTAACGCCGCTGAGCACCGCTGAGCACCGCTGAGCACCGCTGAGCACCGCGCCGTGCCGCTGCGCCTGCCCGCTGCTGGCTGCTGAGCACGGGCTGGGGAGGGCCGGGGCCGCCGTAACGCTCACTGTGCTCTTTGTGTCCCAGCCATGTACTCAGTGGAGATCACAGTGGAGAAGGACAGAGTTACTGGGGAGACCAAGGTCCTGTCCAGCACCACCCTTCTCCCCCAGAACCATTGTCTGCAAGGGGTCAAAGTGTACGAGGATGAGCTAAAAGGTACGGCCCCGTCCCGCACTGCTGGCAGGCGTCAGGAGCAAAGGGCAGGGGACGAGGGAGCAGCTGCCCGAGCATCCCATGGGCACCAGGGTGAGGAAGGGCCGGGGCAGCTCCTGCTGCCTTCACCGGCTCCACAGGGGAACCAGCTCAGGGCAAGCCCTCGACAGCCCGTCCTGTGCCCCAGCCAGCCCGGCGTGGGAGCCATCCCAGCACCGTGGTGTGGACGGTCCTGAGGGGCCAGCCCGGGTTTGCACGTCAAGTCCCTGTGCTGATGGGGAGCACGGAAGAGGATCTGCTGCATCCAGAGCCCCAGGAGCACATCTCACCAGCGAGGCGATGGCACCGGCATCGCGTCGGTCTGGTGTCACGGGCACCTCCCGTCCGGGGACAGGATGGGGCTGAGCAGCTGGGCTGCTGGGGATCCCTGCGGCCCTGCGCCACCCAGGCTGGCAGCACAGAGCCCGTCCCCTGGGTGCAGGGAAGAAGCAGTTTTAGGGACCAGTGCCTGCTTTTGGGGCCTCCCAGGAACCTGCTTTGATGGTGCTGGTGGCACCGAGGGACAGCTGTGTCAGCAGCGAGGACTGACCGCGGAGCTGTGGAATACGGCCGGGAGCTGCGGTGGCTGAGCAGACCCTGGGCTCCATGGGCTGACCGCAGCTGGCCCTGCTCCACGACGTCCTCCCTGCGGAGGGAGGGACTGTCACCGCCACCTCCGTCACCTCCGTCACTTCCACCACCTCTATCAGTCACCTGCCTCAGCACAGCGGGACCCTGCGCTGACCGGGGGCCCAGGACCCCCCGTTCCCAAGGAGGTGCCGAGGAGCCCCCTCGGCAGTGAGCAGCCCAGGTCACTCCCGGCCGAGCCAGCCCTGCCTGGCCCGGTCATTATCTGTTATCGCTCGTCCGACTGCGTTCCGTGGCTGTTGCACTGATCATCACATGATGCTCCAAGTCAAGTGGAAAATGCGATGCGCTGGGTGCATCCCTCACCGCCGAGCACAGCTCCGCCTGCCCTGCAGCGCTGCGAGTGCCCGTGCGCTGCGCACCAGCGGCAGAAGACCCTCCATGGGCACGGGGCCACCAGGCACTGCGGGCACCGGGGCGCAGTGGGACGGGGTGCTCGGCTCGGGGCTGGCAGGCGGCAGCGGGGACCTGCTGCAAAGCGTCGCCTCGGCCCGGGGTTCAGAGGTGCCGAGGGCTGGGAGCGGCTCCTCGGGTGGTGCCGTTGGTGCAGCCGCCCCGCTCGCTGCATGGAGCAGGGGCTGGGAGGGCTGGGGGCTGCCAGGAGGTGAGCCTGGCCTGGGGGCAAGGGGGCGGCGCGGGGGAGCCGGGCTGCACGAGCGGGGCTCGTCCTGGTGCAGTCCGAGCCCCCTCCCCGCCACCCCTCACCTCCTCCTCTTGTCCCCGCAGTGGTGCACGCGGTGAGCGCCGAGGCTGGGGCCCTGCAGAACGGGGCCCACCCGCTCAGCTCCTCGGAGGTCGACGAGCTCCTTCACAAGGCGGACGAGGTGACCCTGAGCGAGGCCAAGGCGGGCGAGGAGGCGCCCGGCAGTGCCCCGTCCAGCCAGAAGCCGACGCCGCGCAGGGAGATCACGGGGCTGCAGGCGAAGCCGCGGGAAAACTCCATGGTGCTGCCGCCGGGCGAGGGCGCGGAGCCGAGCCGGGAGCAGCCGGTCACCATGATCTTCATGGGCTACCAGAACGTGGAAGACGAGAACGAGACCAAGAAGGTGCTGGGGCTGGAGGGCACCATCAAGGCTGAGCTGGTGGTGATCGAGGACGCCGAGAGCAAGCCGGAGCCGGCGTGCAAGGACCACGCACCGCCCAACGGCACCGCACTGGAGCCTGCGGCCGCCCTGCCGCAGGGGGAGGAGGCCCCGGGCGGGCAGAAGCCGGGCGCCAACGCCACGGAAGCCAAGGAGGCCGAGCAGGACATGGACGCGAAGAAGCAGCGCTGCAAATGCTGCACGGTGATGTGAGCCCCGCGGCCGGCGAGAGCAGGCTGCCCCCGCCGAGCCCCTCCGCCCCCGCTCCCCAGGCCCGCGGCCCCGCAGGACACAGGGTTATTTACTGGCCAGACACAGCCCCCTTTTTTCTTAAGAACTGGGGAAATCCAACGCGGTGTTTGTAAAGCCTACCAAAGGCGGCAGCACTCCGAGGCCGTGGCATCGCTCGCCCCGTCTGTCCAACGCCCGCTCCGTGCGACACCCCCAGTGCTGCGTGTGATATTTATTAGAGACCCCCCCACGCCCCACGTTTCGCCTGCCCCTCCCCACGGCCCTGCCTCACCCCGGCGCAGACACCGGGAGCATTTCCCTCCTTCCTCCAGCAATTTCCCACCCGCCGTTGGAAGACGTTCGCCGGCCGGGCCAGGGGACAGAGACAAGTCCAGCAGCTTGCAGGACCCGCGGTCACCCAGCCCGCGGCAGGCACGGCGCGATGCCCCCCGCCAGCCCTTCCCCTGCACCTCCAGCGCCGTCTCTCCAGCGCATCCCCGGCCCGGCTCCATCCCGGGGGCTTGGCCATCGTTGGCTCCGTGATGCTGGGCTCGGCCGGGCTGTCGGTGCGGTGCCGGGAGTGCGCAGGGTGCCGTGGACCAGGGGCAGCTCCCACGGGGCAGGCGCAGGCTGGGTCCAGGCAGGGAGCCTGGCTCCTCTCCCCTGGACTCTCCTCTCCGTGCGGGAGCTCCTCACCCTGCCGCTCGTGGTGACGGCAGCCACCGGCCAGGTACCGACGCCACCACCGCTGCCGCGGGGCCGCTCCAACACCTCAGCTGCCCTGCCGGTGTCACTGGGCTCCAGCACCCGAGGGGGGCGAGCGGGGCCGTGTCTGGGTGCCCACTGCCCACCCAGGGGGGCGGCGATGGCTGGGGGCAGCCCGTGAGGGCAGCGAGCAGAGGGGGAGCAGGGGGTCCCAGCCCACAGGGATGGGATCGGGGCTCGGACCTGCCTGTGACACCCCGCAGCAGCGGGACGGTGGCCCAGCGCCCCCCAACCCTGCCCTGGGGTGGCCCCCGCGCCCTCACCACGTCCTCCTGGCCCCAGGCAGCTGCAGCCGGAGCTGCCCCAGCCGTGGCAGCTTTGCAGAGCCAGTTTGCGGGTGACCAGTGTCAGGTCCCCGGCCCAGTTCACCCCAGGTGCTGGGACTGGGGCCTGCTGGGGGGACTGGTGTCCTGTGGGGACCTGCCCTGGGACGCTGTCTCCATGCCCTGGTGGTGAAGGTCGGGGCCGTAGCCCCGTGCCAGGACCGCCAGCAGCCTCCCTGCTCCTCTGCCCCTTGCCCCAGCCCGTCGGCGGGGATTTCACCACCAGCATTAGCGTTTCCTCCCCACCGAGACCTTCTGGGGCAGCAGGGGGGGCTCCACCGTGGCCAGCCGGGCACCCGTGGGTGCTGAGCCTGGCCCAAACCCTGGGTGCTGCTGGCAAAGCAGCCAGCGCGGGCAGGGCTCCTGCTGGGAGCCCCCGTCTCC
Source organism: Anser anser (assembly GCF_964211835.1). NCBI lineage: Eukaryota > Metazoa > Chordata > Aves > Anseriformes > Anatidae > Anser > Anser anser. The sequence continues at coordinate 833,419 of NC_139746.1, forward strand.
CCCCAGCCCGGTCCCCGAGGTCCTGGTCCGAGTGGGTCCTTGCTGCGGCACAAGGCCGGGCGCGCCGGGGGCCCTGCTGCGACGTCCCAGCTGCCGCCCCAGTGCCACCGAGGCCGCGGTTTTACCCCGATTGTGTCTGCGGGGCAGGGAGCAGGGGCCAGAGGCTGGGGGGGGATGTGGGGGCTGGCAGTGCTGCAGTGTGGGGTCTCCTGGGGGGGGGGGTGCCTGTCCCTGAGCCCCAGCCGTGTGCCAAAAGCCTCTGGGAGGGGCAGAGCCCCATCGGGGCAAGGGGAGAGCCTCTCCTGCCACCGGCAGTGACACGGCCAGGAGACCCCCAGTCCCAGGGCGTGTGTGGCGTGGGGCGCTGGGGCTGGATGCTGGGGGGCATCTGCCCCATTAATCCCTGGGGTTCAGGGCCAAGTCCCCCACGGGGTTTCATGTCCCCTCCTGCCACCCCCTCCCCGGGTGCTGATCCCAAACCAGGCCCCCTGCCACCCTCAGCACCCCCAGCCCCCCGGTTGCCTTTGGACCCAGCATTGGCCCCTGGCAGAGGCAGGATCAGGATCAGGCCCCCGTGGGGCTGGGGCTGTCAGGGGGCAGCAGCAGCGAGGAGCCCGGCCGTGCCCCAGCCCCGTCCCGGCGAGCCCCGCGCCGTCCCCCCGCCTGGCTCAGCTGAAGTGCACTTCCCGCGCCCCCCCCGTGCTTTTTACTTGTGACGAAGCCGTTTGAAGTCCCCCCCCTCCCCGGCCCCCCCGTTGTTTGTAAGACACCCGAACCGAGCAAATAAACTGTGTGAATAACCAGCCTGGCGCCTCTGCCTCTGCCTGGGGACCACCTCGGCCGGGGCACCGCTCGCCTGCGCTCAGCACCCTGACGTGGGCGCTGGGCACGGGGGTGGGAAGGGGCCGGGAGGGGGGTGCTGGCGAGGGGACGGTGGCCGGAGGTTGGGTCCATGCCCACCGAGCACCATGGGGTAGAGGCCTGGTGCACCAGCGGGGTCTGGAGCAGGGTCTGGCCGCGTCTCGCCAGGCACCCCGAGCTGCTCCCCAGCCACGCTGCCTCGGCTCCATCTCCTCTTGCCCCTGCCCCAGAGGCTTCCCGTCAGCCTCTCCCCTCCGCCCGTTTCACGAGTGCAAGGGTCACGGGCAGGGGCATTCGTGCTGCCACTGCTGGCAGCAGCCCTCCTTGGCTTGGCAGCGTTCCTGTGCTGTGCTGGCAGCGGGGCTGTGCCGGTGCCCAGGGGTCCCCAGCTCCTCCCCACGCCGGCACCGAGTGCCCCATTTCCCCCGGAGCACCGGGGCTGAGCCCGTGTGGGGCGGAGGCAGAGGTGCTGGCTGGCCGGGCTCCAGCGCCACCAGGTCTCCCTGCAGGATAAATCCCCTTGCTTCCTCCCCTCCTGCCAGCGGGGTGCTGGCGGCGCACGGTCAGGGTGACGGCCAGCTGGGTGCGGGCACGCTGCCTTCGCCCCTGCGTCTCCAGCCCCTGCTGTGCCACGGAGGTGTCTGTCCCCAGAGCGACGGTGACAACAAAGGAGGGAGATGTTCAAGTACACCCCGCCGTGGCAGGTCCTCTGCGCCACCCTGGAGCCCAGGGCGCAGGTAAGGTTGGGCAGCCTGCTTGTCATCCCGGCACCGCCGCGTCCCCGAGGTGGCAGCAGGGGACGGGGAGGGTGGGCACCGGGATGCTGGGAGGAAAGGGATGCTGCTGCGGTGCTGGCAGGCACGCGCAGGTGAAGATGTGGCAGCCTGGGTTCCTGCTTGTCCCAAGGGGACAGTGCTGGGGTCACGGCCCCCTGGGGGCCACCGCTGTGCAGCCGAGGGTCTCTGCCCACCTCCAGCAGAGGTGGGGGTCCCACAGAGCTGGGCCTGGTGGGGGTCCCACAGAGCTGGGCCTGGTGGGGGTCCCACAGAGCTGGGCTCAGGGAGGGCAGCGCTGGTGCTGGGATCCCAGGGTTCATTCTGGGCAACGGGGCCCCGGCTCTGCCCGCTCGCAGAGCTGCCCGGTGCCAGCCCCGGGCTGTGCACACATCCGCGCCCGCTGCAGGGTGTGGTGCTCGCCCGTGCTCCGCGGCCGCTGGCGTGGACTTTGTCTCAGCCCCAGGGTAAAACAGGCGCCGCGCTCCCTCCCGGAAACGCACAGCCGCCGGTGGCCGCACCAAAGCCACCATCCCTGCGCCCAGCAGGTGCCGGCTGCTCTCCCACAGGAGCCGCAGAGCGGGACGGGGCGCCCACAGGCCGGGCAGGGGTGAGTTGGGTTTCCCAGTGCCCCACAGCTGGGGCGAGTCGGGATTTACACCCGCGCCCTGCTCGGGCCCGGGGCCGGCAGCCGAGGCCGGGATGGGCCGCGCGAGGGGAGCGGGGTCCAGTGGGGTGCGGGGCTGCGGCGGGGGCCACAGGACGAGGATGTGGCCAGAGGACGAGGATGGGGACATCCTGCCCCAGGGGCAGGCGCAGCGAAGGGCAGAGCACGGTGGCACGGGGGGCACCACCCAGGCCGGCCATGACGCCTGGTGCCAGGCAGGGCAGGGTGCCCTCGGTGCTGGCTGCTGGCGGCGCTGCCGCTCTGCCGGGCTCCGGCATCCGTGGCCCAGGGCACCAGGAGCGTTGCAGCCACCACGGGGGCCTGTCCTCACCCGTCGGATACAGTGGCTCGAGGTTTCCGTATCCGGCACAGGGGCTGCTCCCTGCTGACGGAGCTGCTTCGGTCCCCGGGCAGGATGAGGGCCGAGGGGGCAGCGGGGCCGGGAGCACCAGGGCTGCCACGGCAGCGAGGCCCCAGCCCTGCCTGCGCAAACAGGGGGTTATCAGGCAGCTGGCACGGGGAAAGCTGGGCCGGGAGAGGCCCCGCGGTGTAAACAGGAGAGTGCGAGCTGCCGGAGCGGCGACTCCCTGCTGTTTGCTCAGCCTGCGGGCTCCTCCGCACGGCTCCCGGCAGCACCCCGGGGCCAGGCTGCTGCACCCGGCCCTGCACCCACGCAGCTGCCGGCGCAGCGGGGATGCTGGTGGCCAACGGGCCGTGCCCCCACGCCACCTCCCTGCTGGGAGCTGCCTGCTCGCAGGGAAGCAGCGCAAGCTCTTCCCCTGTTTGTGCTCCTCCGTGGGGAGAACCCAGCCACAGAGCCAGGGCAGGAGAAGAGCGGCTGACACCCCCCGGCTCTTTGGGGTTTCGGGGCTCTTCAGCACCACAGTTGTGTCTGTGGAGAGGCAGAGGGTGCCCAGAGGAGGGGGCACTGGTGCATTAGCACGCCAACACGGTGCTGCAACGCACAGCACCTCGCTGCCTTAGCACACGGGCGCGTTGGTGCCCCGGCACGCTGCTGTGCCGGTGCATTGCTCGTTGGTGTGCACCACGGGCTGTGGGCCAAGGGCACGGAGGCCGTGCAGGCGTGGGAGCCATTGGCAGCAGGGCGATGGGTGGCGTGGGGGGGCTGGGAACGGGTCATTGAACCCAGGCCAGCGATGAGCCCAGCTGAATTCTTGGAATTCCTCCACGGGGCTCAGGCTGAGCTTATCAGGGCCACGCAGCCCTGGGCCGCCCCGGCAGCACCCACACCCCACCGCCGCCCGGCCAAGCCACTCCCCGAGGACGCAGCTCAGGCGGGTGCCACCCTGGGGCATGGGGACCCCCGCGCCGATGGCTCCAGGACAGTAAGTGCGGCGTGGTGGGGCAGGAGCGAGGGCTCAGGGCAGCCATCCCCTCCCAGCAGCAGGGGCACTGGTCCCCACGCAGTGGGGTGGGTGCTGGGGGTACGTGCGCACCCCAGACCTATCTACAGGTGGTGCGGGCGAGGGGCTGCCCGCAGCTCGCTGGCTGGCTCCTGGGTGTCGCAGGCGTGCTGGCAGGACTGGGGGCACAGGGACCTGTGTGCACGGGGTGTGTGGCACAGAGCAGGCAGGGGGCCGGGCAGGCGATGCCTCATTTGTGCCCCAGGTTCGTGCAGGAGCCGCCGGGTGCCGCAGCCCTGGGACATGGCTGGGAGCTGGGGCGCTGCCGCCTGTGCCCCTCGCCAGTGGGTGCCACTGCTGGGCGCAGCCGGAGCCACTTGGGATGGCAGCGATGTGCCGTGCCCACTGCGGGATCCCCAGGGCGGGGAGACCCCGGAAAGCACCCGGCGTGTGTTTGATGGCGAGGGCGGCCGGCGGGCGCTGCAGTGCTGCCCGGCCCAGCTCCCCCCGGTCCCGCACCCCCAGGGCTGAGCCGGGTCAGGCTCTGTCGGCACCGCTCTGCGTGGGGCTGGGCCTGCTGGGGGTGCTGGCCCCCGGTGCGGTGCTGCCGGGAGCCTCTGCCAGCCCCGCTCCTCTCCTTGCCCCCCTCCTGCTGCCAGCTACCCGAGCTCCCCAGCACTCCCAGCAAGGACTTTTGCCCCCTCCAAACACGATTACCCGTGGGCAAGTTTTCATTACCTGGGTCCCCACTGACTGTAAACGGGCAATAATGGATTATGGGAAGGAAAATAAAGAGGCTGTGGGAATTCAGCTGGGCACGGAGCAGCTGGCGAGGGCATTTCCCAGCAGAGCCCAGGCCTGTTACTTCTGAAGACAGCGGGGCTAAACCGTGCGGGGCATCGCCCTGAGCCCTGGGACACCCCAGCTGCCCCTAATGGTGTCAGCGCTGCCCAGCCCCAGGTGCTGCCCCCCAGGAAAGGCTGAAATTGCCCCAGCTGAGGAGCTGAGGAAGGGCTGTGGATGCTGCCCGCAGCAGCATCGCCGCAGAGGAGGCACGGCCGCAGCTCCCCGGCCTGCTTGGGGAAGTGGTGGCGGGGTCGTGGTGACAGCGCTGCTCGCCCGTCCCCCTGGGGGCTGTGGTGTCCCACTGGGACCCGTGTTCCCTGCTGGGGGCAGGGACCCGCCTGAGCTGCCCCTCCCTGCCCGGGCACCCGCTTTGTCACCCAGCTATGGCCCAGTTAGCAGCGGGAGGACCCACACCAAGGTCAGGGCAGGCGTTTCCTCCCGGTGTGCGTGATAGATGGGTTAAAGTCCCACGTTTTTTATGAGCCATGAAACCATTTTTATGATCCTTGCTGTTTCAATAGTCCCAGTGACTTGGAGCTTCCTTCCCATAAACACGCAAGGAGAAATTCCAGGCAGAGGTAGGCACGGTGTCGTCAGTGCCTGTCCCAGCTGTGGGCCCACGTACCCGGTGCCACCCATGGCGGATGTGTGCCGAAACCCACGGGCAGGGCGAGGACAGAGCAGGCAGAAGCTGCCCAGGGGTGGGGATGGGGGCTGAGGGCAGGCGGGGAATCGCCCAACCCCGCGGTCTTGCAGCACGGGGCACCGCTGCCCATCTCCCGCAGTGCAGGCGATGCTGGCGGTGCGGGGAGGTTTGGCCTCTGTCACACGAGGCTGTGGGTCCGGCGAGGTGAGGGTCTGGGGACGGGATGTGGATGTTGGCTTTTGGGCAGTGCCCTTTGAGAGCTGACCGCTTTTGTCCAAGAACTGCTATTTCTGGGTAAATGGAGCAAATCGCTTTTAAGACGTCTTTATCTTGCGTTATTGGTGTCTCCCCCATGGGCTCGGGTATCGCCCGGGCACCGCGGAGGTGCCGCTGCAGGCGAGGATGAGAGTGCTGGGTTGGAGAGGGAGCTGTGCCACTCCGACTTCTGCTCCTTGAGCTTCTCCTGATGGCTTTTCTCCCCTCCTGCCTGCAGGGCCAGCAAGATCCTGCTCTCTGCTCAAGACCTCTTCAGGTGAGCCCGGAGCCCGAGGGTGACCGCGAGGCCGAGCAGTGCCCCCAGCCCCAGGAAGGAGGAGAATTGGATGCTGACTCTTCCCAGGAGATGGACAGGGTCACCAGGCACCTGGTCTTCCAGCTCCCGCAGACCGCGCACAGACACGACCACGCGCCCGCGGATGGCGACGATGACGTCTTTGGCTCCTTTCAATACGGCAGCCAGAAGGTAGAAAATGGCTACGAGTGGAGAACGAGGCTGAAGTCGCCCTCGTATTTCCTGGATGGTGGAAAGGATGTCTGGACCCCTTCCCCAGACAGGGAGTCCAGGCTGGAGGTGGTTCGGTCGGGAAGCCTGTACGACCTGAGGGCTTACAGGGGTGAGAGGAAGCCATCGAGGCTTTACGAGGACGACGAGCAGGAACAGTACAGGATCCTTCCACCAAACATCTCACCCGAGAAAGCAAAGGAGCTGGAGGACGAGAGGAGGGAGGTGATCCGGGGGCAGGTGGTGAGGAAGAGCTCCACCATGGCCGAGAGGTGGAGCTCCATGGATGAGCTGAGCTCCATAAACGTGGGCGCGGGCGGCCAGGGGGAAGGCAAGCACAAGGGCACCAGCACCTCCAGCTTCGCCATTTACTATGACAAGCCATCCTCGGGGAGGGCAGCAACGCCTGTCGACCCTGAAAGCATAGACAGGGAGCAGATCAACTTCGCCGCCGCCCGGCAGCAGTTCCTGATGCTGGAGAAGACCAACCCGGGCTCCCTGTTCAGCCCGGGGCAGCAGGGCATGTCTCCGAAGCCAGAGGCGATGACGAGAATCTCTAGGCAAGAGTGGCAAAGTCCTGAGACCGCCACAAAGGCCGAGAGAGGTTACGGCGACGCCGGCGTGCCCAACCAGGGCAGGACAGACACGACCACTTACCAGGTGTACAACGTCTCCTACAGGACGCCCGTGAAGACGGAGGTTTACGCTCAGGGAAGGGATGATGCTGGAAGGTTATATCCCCTGGGAAAAACATCCAGCCTGACTAAAGCATCGTCCAGAGACGACCTGGACTCTGGCTTGGGTGAAATATATGCCGAGGGCAGTGCAGGCTACGTCAGCAATGGAAGCGTGTCCGGCGAGGCCTTCAATGGCCTCGTGGATGTGAGGAACAGCAGCAGCAGCCCAGACAAGGAGCTGAAGGCCAGCAACGAGACGCCCATCGAGCGGGAAATCCGCAGGGCACTGGAGAGGGAGGAGAACCTCTGGAAAGAGAGGGGCATCCAGCGGCTGACCTCCAGCAGCGAGCTGGTGGAAATCCAGACCAAGCCTCTGCTCTCCATGCACGCGTCTCCTGTTCCGGGCAGGAAAGGGAAGGACAAAAGCCGCGCTTCCTTCTATGTCCAGCGGGAAATAGAGCAGGAAACCAAGCGTGAAGAGGATCTGAAGAGGCAAGGGCGGCTGCTGGGGCTGTATGACCGGGGGACGCAGCAGGAGCTGGACGAGCGCAAGAAGGTGTTTGAGCAGGAGGAAACCCCCCCGCCCAAGCCGGCCCCCGCGAGAAGGGCAGAGGAGCGGAGGAGCTGGATCCACGAGGAGCAGTCCTCGAGCCACAGCGCTGGCCCCGCGGAGGACGCGCGGGCTGGGAGAGCCGTTTCCACCCACACGGTGATCCTGACGCGCTCCCAGGCGGCCCAGCCCCGCCTCGTGCTGCCCGCTGCCGAGAGGGGCCGGGGGGAGCCCCTGGCGCACGAGCACGCTTCCGCCAGCGCCAGCAGATGGGCACGTGAGGAATCCCAGGGAGGAAGGCTTCCCGGCTCCACCCAGAGCCCGGCAGGAACGGGCGTCCTGCGCAAGGAGTACTTCTCCTTCCCCGTCTGGAAGCCCAGGTTCTCCTTCGTGGACGACATGGGGACGCAAAGCCCGCTGAGGCGGGAGAAGGGGCCGGACGGGGAGGACGGCCGGGACGAGCAGTACACGCTGAGGACGTGGAAGCCCCAGACATCGATGCTGATCGAGGAGGAGATTCGGAGCGACCTGCAGCGGGAAGAGGAGCTGCAGGAGCAGCGCAGGCGGCGGCAGCTGATCGATGGCTCCTCCCTGGTCAGCAACGACGGCTTCTCCAAGGAGGGCTCCCACTCGCGCCACAGCTCAGGTAAGGGGAGGAGAGGCATGGCAGGAGCAGGGCAGGCAGCCGCATCCTGCCCCTGCCCCTTGTGGCTCTGAGTCTCAGCAGGAGCCCTCAGAGGGCGGGCAGGGAGCCCTGGGGTGCCCATACGGAGGGATGAGAAGCGACGAGGGAGCAAGGTCCTGTGTCCGCAGCCTGTGCAGCTGGAGGTGGCCTCGCGCTGCGCCCTGCAGCAGGGGGACACAAGCGAGGGACAGACCCCAGCCCTTCCTCCCCCAGCTGTGGGCCAGCTGCAGATGTCCCATTCGCAGCCCTTGCCCCGAGATTCCATACCGAGTCCCTGAGCCCAGACTCCCAGGAGCTGCACCGGGCACCGACCCTGCAGCCTGACCACGTCCCCGGCCCCGCTGTAAGTGCGAGGTGCCCGTGGCAGGGCCGGGTCCGGGAAGGAGGAAAGGCTGCAGGGCACGGGGCCCGAGTTCCTCCCCGCGGGGGCTTGCAGAGACACCGCTAAGGGCCCAGGTGTGTTGGTAGCAAGCTGTCTTGCAAGAGACATCTCTCCTTAGACGCCGGCCCTGTGGCCAGCAAGCAACAGCGCTCGATGTCCCCGGAGCCGGCTGGGCACAGCCCCGGCTGCCCGTGGGGTGTGGGTGCGGATGGGCTCAGCGGGGGCAGCTCTGCTTTCGGTCCCAGAGCTGCTCCGGTTTTGATGACTTTTTGTCACATTATCCCAGAAAAATGCCGAAAGGGCCCAGAAGTGCCCGGCGCACGCATTTCCCCTTCCTTGGTGCTGAAAACCTCGGGCTGGCACGCAGGGGTGGGCTCCCAGCGGTGACCAAGTACCCGCAGAGGTTCGGCCCTGCGGCTGCAGCCCGGCCGTGCTGTGGGTGCCTCCAGCCCCGGGACCGTGCTCCTTGCAGCCCTCGCAGCCCGGCCCCTCTCTCTCTCCCCAAGCCGCCTCAGGTGCCAGCGGCAGCTACTCGGTGTCTGGGTCCCCGGTGCCCATCCCCGCCTCGCGCCAGGCGGGGGTCCTGGGCCTGGTGTCGTCCTTCACCCCGCTGCGAGTGGCGGCTCCCGCCCCGGACAGCACCGACGGCCTCAGCCCCGACTTGGCTCGCTCCAGCCCCTTCGAGGAGAGGAGGAGGAGGACGAAGGAAGATGGCAAGGTGAGCACACGGGGGCTGCTGGAGCTGCCCCGGGGGCGGCAGCGTGGGCTCCCTGCCCTGCCGGGCTTTGGTCCCGGAGGCTGGGTGGGACGGTGCGGAAGGGCCCCGCCGTCTGCTGGGGGTCCTGGCCCAGGGGACCCCCGCGGCCCCCCTGCCATGCTCGCACGGCCTGCGCCCGTCTCCCCCGGCATCTCCCTGGGGCTGCCGCTCTGATCCTTTTTTCCTTCCTTTTCCCAGTACGCAGGCATCGAGCCCGTGGACAAAATCAACACGGAGGTAAGGCCCCTCCTGCCCCTGGGGGACGGGGATCGGGGGGCTCGGGGGTCCCTGCCCGCGGCCGCTGCTCCCGCCCCGAGCGGCCGGGGGGGGGCAGGCGCCGCACGGGGCCGGACGCCAAGGGCGGGGGCCCCAGTTAGGGGGAGGGCAAGTTGTGCGGAAAGGATTGTTTTTTTTTATACATTAAAATGTTTTTATGATAAATCGTGCTTTCTGGTCCCCCCAGGTGGTGGAGAGCACGCGGGTGGGGCGGCACAAGAGCGCCATGGCGCAGCGCTGGGAGGCCGGGCTCTACGTGCGGGACGAGGACTGAGCAGCGCGGGGCCCAAAGCGCCGCGAGCACCGCTCCGGGTGGCCGCGACGAGCAGAGACTCGTGCATCGCAAATTGCATCCGTTTTTAATAGAACAGATGATCCTTCCGATAAATTAAACGTGCTCGTTTGTTTCCCCCCCTTCCCTCTGAGGTGAAATAATATTTCTTATTTAAGGGGGTAAGAATCAGATCACTTTCTTTTAATTTCTTCTGCGAGGAGACAGCTAGATGAAGAGAAATCATACGGTAATTTAACTTCTTTCTCATTGCAAGCTGTGTCTCTTACCAAAAAAGTTTTATTTCTGAGTGGTTTTAGGTTTTCAGGTGCTGCAGCCCCAGCTGGGAGGGAGCTCGGGCTGGTGCGTGCCGCTGGATCAACACCGAGCTGGGAAATCGAGGTTTCTGATTAAGTCAGGCAATCTGCTGAAGCGCAGTGATATCTAACATGTATTAATGCTGTTTATTTTGCTAATTTATTAAAGAGTCATTACTCTCATTCCTCCTGCTGTGGTGTTTGCCCAAACGCTCCGCTGGTTCTGCAGCCGGGGGTTAAAACGAGCGCAGGCGTTTCAGGAGGCCGGGGCCGTGCCTCCCGCTGCCGGCACCGAGGGGCGAGGGGGCCCCTGGCCGGGGCCGGATCCTGCCGACCAGCTCCGGAGCCTCCCCGGTGCTGCCTCGCCGAGGGGCCGAGGCGTCGGACGCGGCTGCTTTGCAGCAGGGAGGCAGGAGCGAGCACGCTGCACCATGCACAGGACCCTTGCTTATCGCGGTGCTTTGAGCTCAGCCCCAGCTCCCCGCCCAGGGAGGTTTTAGGAGAGTCGCGTGGGTGCAGCAGGTTCCCTTTTGCTGCCGCTTCCCCTTTGGTCTTACACCGACAGTGCAGGCGGGGTCGAAATCCCATGTATGAAAAGAGGAAAAGGAAATGGATTTGCAGAACCCTTTGGGTGCTCGCTTCTCTTGCAAAGGACCAAACTGCTGCCGGCGGCTCCAGCAGGGCCCTGCCGTGACTCCCGGTGCCAAGCCCTGCGCTGAGCTGGCTGCGCCGCCGCCCGGCTCCGGCCACGCAAGAGCCCCGGTTCCCCGCCGGGACGGGGCCGTGCAGCGCCCGCTGGCACCGAGCTCGGTCAAATTAATTTTTCTGCGCTGTATCTGGGTCTCCACCCTAAGCAACTGCTTTTTTCTTGAGATGCAAAGATGAAAAGCAGGTGTGTAGCTGCTGGATCATCCCGGGTGGTTCTCTTTTTCTCTCAGGCCCCACAATGAAGAGGGGAAAGGACGGGGCGGTGTCCAGCCACCTCTCCGGGAACGGCCCGGCCCGGCAGCAGCCCCTGCCCTGCGTGGTCCTGGGCAGCTGGAGACACCAGGCAGCTGCAAGCCCAGAGCATTTGGTCACGGTTCTTGCAGAAAATAAATGTTCCTAGAAATCTGGTTTCACCAAACATATACATAAATACATTTTATTAAACAAGCAAACGAAACTGGGACACTGCTTTGCTTTAATTCTTCTTTCAAAGTAAAAGTGTGTTTCCAAGTCCCCTAGCTGAGGCCTCTCAGAAGCCCTTTTCGCAGAAGACACCGCTCCTAGCAACAGCCTACACTGGGTAATTTCCTAATTATTTAAAATGTTTACAGTTTGAGCTGCTGTGACATGCGCTGGGACAGCTACTCGAAATTTCTGAAAATACTAGGCCCTCGCTTCTACACAACGAAACATTTCTCTGGCTGATCGTTTCTTCTGTGAGCAGCAATTAATACCCTTGATGAGATCTAATTCAGCCATCTACACAGGATGCTACTCATCTGTTTGACGTGCAGTTAACTAGAAATTTAGCTTAGAAACATCGTAAGACAAATAAAAGGGATCCACAGATGTCCTCCTACGTACAAAGAGGCAGGTGACTTTCCCCTGGCGTGTGAACACGGCGAGCGGAGGGTTCCTGGGAGGAAGGAGGGCTGCTTTCCCTCCCCAGGCTCTCCTTCGGGCAGGCCTCACGCATAAGGCTCTCGGTGCTGCTGAATTGTTTCCTTCTGCAAAGCTGCCGGCAGCCCTGAGGGCAGAGCTGTGCCGAGGGCAGGCTGTGGGGAGCAGCCGGGGCTAACGGGGAGCTCTCGGGGGAGCGCTCGGGTCCGGCCGTGCTGGGTGAGGGCCGATCGCTGCGCCTCGGGGCTCTGCTTCCCACCACTTGTAAGGTGTGGGGGTGGCAGGGCCCTGCTAGCGTTTAGTTCGTGTTTGTTTTGTTGTTGTTGTTTTCCTGTAGCAAGCCAGAGAACCAAGAGATGCCTGCGTGATTGTGAAAGGATTAAGCGAATTCTGCTGACTAATTGCACCACCTGATTTTTGAGGTAGCAGCCTGTCATTAACGAGCTTTGGGGTGTGGACTAAACAGATCAGCAGGGAGGAAATAAAAGGCTGACCTGGCTGCTATCTTCTTGTTTCATCCAGCAAGAGCAAACCTGAGCCCTGTGGGAAGGCGTTTGCTCTGGCTCTCGGTGCCTGTTTGCGAGCTGCCCGGTACGGAGCCACGCGTGTGGCCGGTTCTGAGCTGGGCACAAAAGGTTTGCAGGTTCCTTCAGCCACAGCTGCTGCGCTAAAAGCGCAGGCTGTGATCGACAGCACGAGGGAAGCTGGAAGGCTCTGAGCATTTGATTGAGTGAGTTTATCTTTTTTATGGCTCCTCAAGCATCTGTAAGTTATTTGGTGACATTAAACTTGAACGGGGCTGCTTCTGGCGAAGGCCTTGGCCACAAAGGCCTCCTTAAGAGCCCGTGAACGGGCGCTCGGGGGGATTTCAAATGCCCAAAGCCCGTGCGGGGCCGGCTCTGTAGCCGGGAGCGCCGGCAGGCTTGCCGCAGAAGAGAGCAGTGCGTGTGCTGGTGTTTTGGGAAGCTGTTACCTGGTGACTCAGGCTTACTGGTTCATCCTCGTAGAACAGACAAACAGTATTAAGTAAGACTTCATTTTATTAGAACATGTCAACAATTCACTCCAACAACTTGACTGGACTGTACGAGAGTATATTGACCAAACAGCTGAAAGAAGTTGACTACGTCTACCAAAGACCACTTATGTGGCTATATTTAGTGCTCTGGGGAAAACACCATAAAACTTTTCAACACTGTCAGATATTTAAATAACTTTTAAAACAGTCAGAATTTCTTAAATCTACAAATCTTTCACTAAGAAAAGTGACATAAACCTTGTTGAAAGCATTCCTACGAGCTATGGATTAGCAGCTGGCAAACATGGTATTTCATCGCCCTCCTTCCACCCCAGAACTAACTCATGTTATTTATCTTTTTATGATAGGCTGTTACACGGCAGACTAAATACAGTTTGCAAGTGCCAGCTTCCCTAAATACAAGCGCAGCTTGTTATTCAGCTGCGGAGCCCTCTCCCTGGTAGTGCTAGCATTTTATCACGTCACTAATAATACAGTAGAACGTTAACTTTTCTCATTTGTAAAAACAGAATTCTCTTATTTATTTATTTAACTTTCTGAATAATCAATTCTGTTAAGAAAAAGAATAACAGAAGTTTTTCACTTCACCTAAAAGCTAAAGTAATGCAAATCTGTAGATGCTCGAAGGTGAAACTGAAGGGATGGATGTTCTCTTCAACCTCTGCTAAATATCGCTACTTAAACCCTTGAAACGCTACTTTGAAACAGGCTCCTATCGAAGTGGCACAACAGAAATCAGCGGATAGCTTTATTTCTTGGCCTTCTTTTCAGTTCCTTTGACTTGCTGGATAATAACTTTCAGCATTTTTTCCATTTTGGCTTTTGTCAGTGATTTTCTACAGTACCATACTTGGTCCCACATGGAGTACAGGGGCTTGGGAGACAGATAAAGCGGATCGTAGTCGTGAAGCATGTCCAGCGGCCTCTTCTTAGCGTACTTCTTGTAGTCCTGGATCGGACAGTTATCTGGGTTGTCAGGCCTGGCAAAGAGGTGTGGAGCTGCTTCCCCTGTAGTTTCCTCTGCATGTAGGTCGTTCTTCCACTCCAGGTACTCCAGCCCTGCCTCATCCTTCCTTAGCACCAGCTGTCCCCAGTACAGGTTCTGGCTCTGATTGTGTGTACTTGCCCCAAACCCCCTAATGATATTTATGAGCATCAGGTGCAAAAAGCCCTGGGGGGTCATCTGACTCAACAGCCCGTTCTTACGAAGGACATCCACGTTTTCATCTGTCAGGTTCTCTAAAATAATCCACTCTCCCGCCCTCTCTTTTTGAGATAGGTGCTGATGCTTTACTTTTAAGGCTTCCTGAGATGTTCTGAATTCCGCTCCTTTAACCACGCTGTACTCGTAATTGTGATCCTTGAGGTATCTGTCTATGCTGCTCTGAAAGAAGTACAAAGAGTTGGCGGAAAAATCCATGCCGTTTTGTTTCTTTGCGGAAGTGTAGAACCAGGCCAGGTAATTATCGAGGTCTTCAGGTGGCAGCGTGTAGATCTCGCGCACTTCAGAAGGGCAATGTAAAACCAGCCAGTCTCTGAAAATCTTTATGTCGCCAGCATTACGGTTTTTCTTCTTCAGCCCATCTAAAAGATAAGAAACAGCATTGTGGACAGCAAGAACTAGCAAGGAGATCAGCGAAATAAAAGGGGGTACAGCACAATGTTCGCCTTCCTTTTAAAAGTAAGTCAGACGGAGACTGTCACAGACCCCTTCCCTTAAAGCTCTGGTTTTGATTTGTGTTCTCAGCCAGCCCGCACCACTCGACAGCGCTAGTCTGGACAGGACTGCTTCCTGCCTTGTTCCTTCTCGCTTGGCTGGTGAATCTGCATGCTATCAGCTAGGTAAATGTGAGGTATTCTTTCTTTTAGAATCATTTTAATTGGGACAGAATGATTACCTACTGAGATTTCATCACTGAATGGGATTGCGGGATTCACGGGGTGGAAAGCACTGGTGTGCGTTTTATGGGCTATCTCGGACAGCAATAGGACTGGAAACGGGAGCTGTCATCGGTGGCTTGTCCTTACGTTGGCGAGGGGCTGAATGTCAGCCCGGGTGACTTTGGAGCTGGTTCCGTGTGCTCATCAGACCGCGCTCGTGGGACCGCTCACGTACCCAGCCGCTGCGGTCCTGTGCCTGCAGCGCTGGCCCCGAAGCTCGAGCAGCCCAGAACGGACTCGATATCCTTCAGCAATTTGCAGCCACTCTGGCACGTGCTGTACCGTGACGGCAGGGGCCACGCTCGGCTCTGCTAAAATAGCTGGGAGTTGGCCTGTGCGTAGCTCCTGTGATCTGCCTCGGGGCTAAGTGGCATCCATCTCATATGCTCAAAGCCTTGTACCAGACGCTATGTAAAACACGTTTCAAAGTGTTCCCCTGCACAAAAACCTCTCCAGGGCAGGAGAGCTGCTCTCATTGTGAAATAAAAACATTAACAAAAGTTAGGGGTGAATAGTAAGGAAGTAGAAAAAGACGAGTAAAAGTGTATTTTTAAAAAAGGGTTGCCAGGATTCCAGTTGGGTTCTTTCTCAAGTTGCTATGGCAATACCACATCTACCTAGTTCGATGTAGCATGAGAAATTAATTCTTTGGATTGCTGAAAAGCTCCATCTGCTCGCCTGTGACTTTTCCAGGGCTGGAGAGGGGTAGATTAAAAAGGGTTCTAGAGCCAGCATCTAGAAATTCCCTTTCGTACACCGAATTATTTTGTACGTGCTTAGTTGTTATCTTAAAATGCTGTGGCTGGATTGAGGTGGATTCTACTGATCCCCGTGCTGCTGTTCTGGTGTTTTGCCTTTGTTATTGACTGATCTACGTGAAGAGATGAATGGCTTGTAAATCAATACATGCATGCAAAGGCCTCGCTTGAGCCATAAGCCATTTATCTTGACAGAACCAGTGATTGCACAGACGCTCCCAGGTGAATTCCCAGTCCCTTCTGATGATATATGTTGTCAATTATAGAAATAGTGCTCATAAAACAACTGCACCGGTGTGTATGCGTGTGGCTACGTCAGGAATGAAAACGTAATGCTGAGTGCATTGAGGAAGACGAGTGGTGCTTCAGCGGTACACCCACTGTGGGACAGACAAACCCCAAACGCTCTTTCAGTAAGCTGCTTTCTTTCGGAGGATGCTGGGCTGCGTGGGTATGGCGCGGGTGTCAGGGGGCTCAAACTGAGCGCGTGGGGGTGAGAGGCGTGCTCCTGGCCGCTCCTTCTGTTAGGTGGAGCCAAGGCATTAAGCAACTGGAAGGAAGAGAGATGCTCTGACTTGGATTCAATTTTCAAAGTTTGCCTCCGTGTTTATGCCCCGATACTAGCAGACAAAAACGTAAAAATGACTAGACAGCAGTTTACTTGGTGTTAATGTGCAACACCACCTGCAGGCATGCAAATCATAGAGGCAAATGTTGTGGCTCTGCCACAGCATCTTTAAAATCCTGAGCATTTGCATTTTATTTGAGGTGTTTAATCATTAAGTAACGTGTATGTACCTGGCATTAAGGTTCCAGTGCATAACATATCCTAAAACACGATCGTTTATCAAACCAATTTTATTGATAGTTTCTCCACTGCCTGTGAAAGACTAGCATCATTTTGATAATGTCTGCACGCTGCATGCCAGCTGTTCCTTCTCATGCAGACGGTGTCTGTCTTACAGCAGGATTAACACAGCCGCTAGCCGGGCTGTTCTTATGACAGGGAGTCATTTAAAATACCCTCTGTGCATGACTTAGCCTTGGTATTGAAAGCTCCCTGGTGTATCTCGCAAGTTAATGTTTGTGAAATTATATTTTCCCCTGCTCCAGTAGGATTCTAAGGATAGCATGTAGGAAAACACCAAAAGCTTTGGTCCCGTTGCTGTCTCTGGGATTTTTTGTCATTGACTTCAGTGAAGCCAGAGATTCAGCCCCAGTTTCTCCATTTCACTGCTTTAAAAGTTACTTCCTTGTGCTTTTTTCTCTTGAGACCAGAGTTCACGTCTCTGGTTCCAGCTTCTCACAGGGATTCTCTCTTAAGTACAGCCAACACACTGTATGGTGATACTAAACAAAATGAAAGACCGAAGTATTCAAACTGGATATTTTAGGCTGGGCCACAGCCAAGTACACATTTGGGTAGCACAGTAAATGCCATCATCTACTGAAGTGATAGCTGCTTAAGCTAGGAACCTTTTTTAGTCCCTTTTGGTAGAAATAGCATGCCCCCAACCAGCTGCATTTATTTTGATGCTACAATACAGATTTTGGCAGCTCTACCAAGTCCCCCTCCAAGTGATTAACAAAACGTACCCACATGCCCGCCAACCCGTCCAGGAATAAAACTCTAGACTAGCTTACTTCTGTTTGAAGACGGATGGTCTGAATTCTTGCCTTCCGGACTCAGTGAGGCTGAATGATGAGGTGTAAGCTCAGATACCGACGGTTTGCTCCCCTCAGGAGGGTTTTCAGTAGCATTCCCACTGAAGCCTGTTCCTGGTGTGCCACACTCGGGACAGCACAGGTGGAGTTGCTGCTGGACATCTACAGAGGCTTCAAACTGAAAGAATGTCACAGAGGTGGGTGACTCCAGTTGGGATTTTGCTTCAGCGTTGGAGACAGAAATCTGTTTTAACTGTTCTTTTGGTGTTGCTGACCCAGGGGAATTCCTTGCTCTAGAAGTTTCACTTGTGAACTCCACAGGATTAGGAGGACCTTGACACATGAAGCTGCTTTCCAGGATCTTTTGATTGCTTACAGGAGATTTTAGAATAGAGGGAAGAGTTAAGGGTGGCTTTTCTGTGGGGGCAAAGCCAGACGTGGGAGTGGCTGGCTGCTTGATAATTGCCGTCTTCTGATCATGATGCGTTTGCAGATCTACCTCAGCAGTTACATGGCTAGTTGGTGGCGAGTCTGAAAGAATATTCTGTCTGTCTCCTTGGTTTTCTGCATCTGATATATACTGTTCATCATCAGAGATGATTTGTAGATCTTCATTGCTTCCTAGCTTCACCGTATGTACGTCTGTTTTGATTTCACCTTTGGACGCTGACACGTGCTGTTCTGCTGCAAAGTAGGGTTTCATGGATTTGCTGTTTTTCTGGTTTTCTCTGGGTGCTGGTTCGTTATGTACTATGTAGACTGTGTCATCTCGTTGTTGAGTGACCCCTGGAGATCTGCGATGTGATCCTGTGGCAAAAGGGCCTGTTCTAGCCCTCTCAAAAGATGAGGTTACCCTGATTCTTTTTTCACCTGAATTAGCTTCCCTTGATGGAGCCTCGGAGGATGTTAGCCTCTTTCTCTTTTCTACAGCTTCATTCTCTTCTCTGCTTCTGAAGTGTAATTTTCCACACGGCCAGTGATATGCATGGCCACCCCCACACATCCACAGAATAGAATCGTCTCTGCCGGGATGACCCGAGGTCTGCACCACTTCCAAGGCTGGGATTTGTTTGCATATATTCCCATGAGTGTGTGCCCAGGTGACAAGGTTGGAGAGATCCACGCGAAGTGAACTGACATCGCCGCACCTTTCAGCACTGATGCTCTCGTTCTGCAAAAACATGTTGGGAGAAACTTAAGTGAAAGAGTATGTGCATAACATAGCAGTCCTGGGGACTGTTTCCACCCCTTCTCAACACAGTAATAATTCTAAATCAGTGATCCTTCTAATGATTCTACTTAAGTGTTCTTTAAAAATAAATAAGTCCACTTTGAAGACCTAGAGGATAATATTTGAGTGTGGTCCTGGAATGAGGAGTTTATAATAGATACTGCATCCTTATGGGCTCAGAGTCTTCATCAAGTAGCTCAGCTTAAGAATTTATCACGGCACAGCAGCTGTGCGTGTGTTCTACAGCCACAGCACCGCTGAGATCGACGTTCTCATTGAGTCACCAAGCAGCTACCGTAGCGCCGGTGGTGGGAGGGCACCTTGCTGAAGTGCGGTGCGGTTTGTGGGGCTGAGTCCTGCGATC
Organism: Anser anser; assembly: GCF_964211835.1. Classification (NCBI taxonomy): domain Eukaryota; kingdom Metazoa; phylum Chordata; class Aves; order Anseriformes; family Anatidae; genus Anser; species Anser anser. Next base: position 851,878 of record NC_139746.1, read on the forward strand.
CAAGCGAGCTTGAACCCACGGACAATTCTGTACTCCCTTATGGAAAATATAACAAGGAGGTGTCAGGAATCAGCTTCTAAGTCTCCCACTTCCCCACAGCCAGCAGGGCTCGTTGTTCTTTTGACTGTGAAATTGGTAGCGCCGCTGGCACCAAAGCGAAATCGGACAGATGAAGCTGTCTGTAGGATGCTCGTCAGAAACAGAAAAGTGGCCCTTGCATCCATGCATCTAAAACTTGTTTTAAAAGATCTATTTTTTTTAATGTTATAACTGATTCTGTTAGAAAGAATCACCTATGGTATCATTTATGCCATAAAATATACTCACCATGCTGCTGTTTTCTATCTCACTGAGGGCTCGTTCGGGTGGAGTTCAGTAAGCGACTGTTGGAATATCCTTTCTTTCTCAGAACCTAAAATAATCATTGTGTGTGTATATATAATATACTTATTACATAGTTAAAATCTCTGGCTAGCAGATGCCACTAGTTTTTTCCAATGTTCAGCCCCAAATAAATGCTACTGCAGACCAGGTACCTTTACTAAGGTGAGCAATCCCATTTAGCTCAAATAACTATATACAGAAAACTTGGTCTGTGTAAATATTTGCAGGATTAGCCTCTGGTGTATCAAAATTAGAAAAACTGAAATAATACATTGAAAAGAGAATTTTTAAAAACTAGGCTATGTGAGATGTTCCTTCTAGCACTGGCACTTTGATTACAGGCTGTGGCTAGCAATCTTTGATTCCACAAACGGAGTGAACTGCAGAAACAGAAGTACCAGAAATTGTGAAGCGAGTTCAGATTCTAACATTATCAGACTTTTCAAATACGAAAAAGAGGTAGTTTTCTAACTAAAGAGTTCTTTGCATGTGTAATTCATGTTTACTAGAGAAAATCTGAAATTCTCCCATCCATTTTGAAAACTTCCTTGTAGTAATCTGGAACAGCATTGTAATTTCTGTGTAACAGGTTAGAGAACAATTGGTGATACCCATTACTGTCGGTATATGTATTGCAACAGAGCCAAGAAACCTGACAGTGCCGTATGTGACTGATACGGCATGCATTTACCGTTCCTAATGGCAGCCCTTACCCCAGGCTGCTTAGTCTATTACTAACTAAAAATTTTGCGGTAAGCGGTGGCAAAAGATGCCAGAATGAACGCACTGGACACGGGAATCTCGTCTGGGCTGGTCCTGCGAGCAGCCCTGGCCCAACGCGACGCTGCTTCCCTCGGCTCTGAGGGCGTGGGTGAGCAGCGCCCCGTGAGCTCGAGCCCCGGGGCTGGCCGCCAGCTCCGTGCGCTCCTCTTCTCCGGGCCAGCTGCGGAGGACGGAAGAAGCCCATCCCAGCTGACAGACGCAGCGCTGCTCTGCAGCCCGTGAATGCGGCGTTTGTCTGCAGGGATTTATTTCATGGACGTGTTCGTTAAACTGAGGGAAAGCCTGCCGGCGTGCAGGCTGGGAAGCAGCTGTACTGCAGACGCCTGTTCGCGTGCCAGCAGCCGAGGCAGAGGCTGTGCCGCTGCCCTTCGTGCAGAGGCTATGCTGGCAGCCTTAGTGCCCGACCTCTGCCCTGCCGTGCCCGTCAGGCCCATGCAGGGCGAAGGGAGGTTGGGATGAGGCCGAGCAGCCCCGTCTGGAGGCCGGGAAGGACGAGCGTGGCCACCTGGGCTGCCAGCCCCATCTGTGAGGCGAGGTGGGGATGCAGAGAGCATGCGGCGGGAGGAGGCCGTTGTGATCATGACAGACAAAACCCAGTGACCACGGAACTGCTTCTTGGCCAACCTCCCGCGCTGGAGAGCTCCTGGAAGTGTGTTTACACGAGCCCTGCTCGGCCGATCCAAAGCTGCCGGAGACCAGCACGCTGCAGAGTCCCAGCAGCCGAGCTCCGTGGCTCCAGCTGGCAAGGCACTTACGCACACTGGTTGTGAGTACTTCAGTCTGCCGATGCCAAAGCAAAACGTGCTTCGCTGGATGCAAAGCCAAAGCGAGGAGGCATGCAGAATTTTCTGGCAAACATTTAATTGTTCCAAGCAGAAGGAAAACAAATGCCATGGAAGTGGTACGGGCTTCCGAGCTGCCTGTCCTGAGTGAAGCACAGGTAACAACGGCACTGACAAACACCTGCAGAACAAGCAGCGGTCCCTCTGTAACTAGGCAAAGCACAAGCCGAACAGAAAAGGCAAGAAACAAAAGCAAAGCATAGAAGAAAAGCTCCCTGTACCCTCAGGAGACAGGTCGTGGCACTAAATGTTCCTTTCACCAAGAAAAGCACAGGTCAAACCTCTCGTCACATCAGTTTTACTTCCCGATGAGGACTGAATAGGAGGCATCAGAACCACTCCTGTTTGGGGGTGAAACTGCTGCATGTCAGCAAAGCTCTGGAAAGCCTTCTGCTCTTATGCTAGCATCACTCCGTATGTTCCTTTTTATGGCTTCCTAATGATAGTACAGATAATTTTAGCCTAGAATGCTTTGCTGTCTGCATATGCCAGCTCGTGAAACATGTAAAGCCAAGATTTTAAAAGAATTTTCTAACTGAAGCTGCTTGCTTTAAAAAAAAAAAATCCCTGAAAATGTTCTGGGAGCAAAGGCTTGCTCACGGTGAATTTTAAAGCAGCAAATACATTCTGAGCTCAGGAACTGTTAATCTAGGTGTTGTATGGATGTATGGTCACCATGATCTCGCTCCTAATGAGCCCTAGCGAAGAGGGTTGGAAGCCACCTCAGGTGGCCATCTAAGCCAAGAGAAGAATGAGCTTTACCCAGGCTTCTCCTGAGAGGTGCTCGTCTTCAAAGCTTCCAAGGACAGGGAATTCACAGCCTGCCGCAGCACCCTGCTCCTGGGCCTTGCCGTGCTGGACAAAGCTGAACTGAGGGGAGAATGTTTTTGCTCTTCCTGAAGCTAATGATGAGTTTTATCTTCCACTTCAACATGAGCAATTTCTCCCCAAAGAGCTGAACTGCCTGGACAATCTGGCACTTACACTTAGTGTGGGAAAAGGTAATAGAAACGGAAGCTCTGCGTGGTCACGAGGCCGTGAAATTACGGACTTGGCAGATGAACATCTTGATTTCCATCACGGGTGTCTTTACATGGAATGCTTTTATCTCTCCTTATCTCCGAGCACATGTCTTCCTTTTCCTGATCCCACTGAAAAAGCCTTTTTTCTCTTGATATTTAGGTCCAAATAAAAGCTCTGGTAATCAGCTAAGGATACTTCTTCAGCCCACTCCTGCGTTCATACTTACATTAGCTGAGAGTACTTCCAGGGACGCTGTGAAGTGGAAGTTTGGATTTACAGTTAGAGCTGAGCGGGGGAAGAAAACCAAACTATGTATTTACCCTAAAGGCTGAAGTGGCATAGTTCTCATCTCTTCGGTCAACAAAAATCAGTCGCAATCACTGCCGCAATGCCTCCAGCTTCAACAAACCTAGGATCCTTACGGGGGAGGCGTTCTGGGCTTGGGGCTTGAGTTTTGTTTTGAAACCTCACGTCTGGTTCTGTATCTGTGTGGCTGTGAGCGATGCAGCATTTTAATTGTCTTTCCAGGAGAGGCTCCCATCTGATAATGGACACTGTGTGTGCAGAACCCACACCTTTGTGCAGAAAAACAGGACATTCCAAAGCTGTATGATAAATGTTTTCATTTAATTTTTTTAACCAATAGGTTAAAATTAGTGCACTAATATAGCCTATAGTTAAGCGGATTCATGCTCGCTAGAAGGAAAAAGAAAAACGTTTAAGAAAAACGATCTACAAGATTTTGCTGTCTCATGGTCCTGATCCACACAGTAAGTTTTCAAGATGTTAGCACAATATGTGCTTACTTTACTTGGCCACGTTTTCTTGAACACAGAGGTAATTTCAAAGAAGTCTACAGCATTTCAGGAGAGCCCTTTAAACTCAAAGCTGACTAAAAGCATTGAAATGCTTCTTCCCTTTTAGGACTTTCTTGTGCCTAGTTTGAGCCGTTGAGGGGGGAGAAATACTCAACCATTTCTGACAAACTTTCTGAAAACCATTTGTTTGTAAGGTTTGTATCTGGAAATCACCTGAAACTTTGTACTTTTTCACATTTCAGTGGACTCATACAGCATTATGCTATGCTGAAGGTTGTCTGAAACCCTCTGTGACACACAGGCTGATGCAAGCAGGATAACTAAATAAAGAAACTAATTGTATAGACACTCCAAGCCCTTTAACCACGGTGTTCCTGTCCCTCCACCCTGTAATAGCCCTAGCTGTGTTTCTCTGAAGTCTTACAAAGTCTGCTTCACAGATTAGAAACCCGAGGCAGGCACAAAGCACGTAAATAGGAGCGCTTTGCCTTTTCAGCTCTAGATAAGACAGTGCAGGAAACTGGAACAATCCCGGTAGGAAAACAACAGGATACAGAACAGCAGTTCTTAAACTTGACTCCCACCCCCTTCCCCCAGCATGAATTGTTTGCTCCCGCTCACTTGAGAGACGCTCACCAGAGGTGGAGCAGCACGGGACAGCTGTAAAATGGGTGTAAAATGGGAGGGGACGGGCTGCCAGAGAGCCCTGGGAAGGGGCGAGGGACGCTGCTTGGGCACGTGGCATCCGGGCAGGAGGAATGACGCTGGGCTTCCCCGCGTCCGCCTGAAAGGAGCAAGGAGGGAGCTGAGAGCAGAGCAGAAGTAGCTCATGGCTGCTAAAAGTCACTGAACTTATCCCACCACTTCTAAGCAAGGGCCTTTGGGGTGGATTAATCATTTCTCAGCACATCGTTCTTCCTGTACTCTGCAATGTGTCTCTCTCCTCCCCCTGACTATACCAGAGCCTTCTCAGCACCTCTCCAGCTCTCTTCCTGCTCCACCGTGTCCTTCCACCGTTCCTCCTGCTCTGCTTGCAGAAATACAGTTCCCAAGATGCACTCGCTACAAGGTGGCATCGCTGCATTTCAAGAGATGCTCCTACAAATCAATATCTGATAGTGGGCAGGGTCTAACTGCGTGTACCAGCTCCGAGAGAGAGAGACTGCTGCTGAACGGCCTACAACAATCACATTCCTTAAACAAGAGTATTTTGGTCTGAAGAACTGGATGCTTTTTTTTCAGCTGAGTTCTAATTATCTCTTCTCTTGAGGGTCTGCGTTACAGAGCTGCTGTCCTTGTAATGTAACTGTGAGCTCTGAATCAAGCCTTCCTAGAACAGAGCCAATAAAAGCCTGCAGCCAGCTGGCAACGGATTGCCTGGTCCAACAAACAGTAATCAACCACTAAAACCAGACGTAGTAAAGGAAAAAATTAATTTGCAAACACGAACTGCTATAAATAGGTCCTAATATTTTAGATCCCTGCAGAGAAGTGGGGAAGCCGAAATGCGAGCAGGGCAAATCAGTTACTCGTGCAGAAAATTACGCCACGTTTACGCTAATTGTGCTCCTTATCCTGTTAGCACCGCCGGCTGTGAGCAGCCTCGCCCCGAGGCTCGGTGGGTCGCCAATCGGGGCCGTTACTTCCCGTAGCGATTTGAGGCGCAGGCTGCTTTCGTTTCCTTCTTTCCCCAGTCCCTTTACCTTGAACCCTGGCGGTTTCGCGGAGCCTGAACGCAAAACCGGGGGGGAGGGAGGGGGTGCTCGTGTACGGCCGGGAGCGGGGCCGGGAGCGGGGCCGGGAGCGGGGCCGGGAGCGGGGCCGGGAGCGGGGCCGGGAGCGGGGCCGGGAGCCGCCGGCGCGTCCCCGGCAGGGGGGGCTCTGCCGCCGGCCTGCGCGGCCGGCCCCGCCCCCCCCGAGGCTCCGCCCCCACCCCAGGCCCCGCCCCCTCACCGGGCCGCACCCACGGCGGCCCCGCCCACCCGTTAAACCACGCCCCCACCCGCCGAGGCCCCGCCCCTCCCGGTGCCGGGGGCGCTCTCCGGCGGCTCGGGGCCGGCCCCGGTGGCGCCCGGTGCCCCGGCGCCCCGCAGCCCCCGGCCCCCCGCGGCCCCCCGCGGCCCCCCGCGGCCGCCCCGCAGAGCGCGGCCCCCGGCCTGGCCGTGCGGCCCGCGGGGAGCGCGGCCCGGCGGCGAACAAAGGCGCGGTGCCCTCGCTGGGCGCCGCCGGGGCTGGGCTCTGCGCTGCTGTCCCGGGACTTCTGCCCCCCCCGAGGGCCTTTTCGTGTCAGCCGCACCCGCAGCGAGGGCCCGCCGAAGGGAGCTCCCCGCAGCGTTGCTGCTTCCCTGCCCGCTGGGCCCCAGCTGCAGCGGTGTGAATTTGTTATCAAACGGCATTCGTGGCAAGTCTGACTTGGGACTGAGGCACGGCAACCTCGCGCGTGCACTCGCTTCTTCAGCAACACTGAGCGATTCGAACTCCCGACACCTCCGCTCGCTCCCAGGCGGGGGGATGCCACCTTTCAGAGGCACCTTAAGGCCGCGGTGGCTCGGTGCAGGGGTGCAGCAGTCAGCCTCGCTAGCGACAGGCACGGAGCTGACTCCCGCTGTGTATCTCGAGTGATCGCGAAGGTTTAGGACGTGCTGGTGAGTGGCTCCTGGCAGAGGAAGAAATAACCTTTTGGCAAACAGGGCGCTTTCAGAGGGAAAGCTCCCGCTGTGGGAGTACTTTTTAGCGGCTCAGCGGGGCTCTCAGGCAGACGCAGATGCCCACGGCTGGCACAGGGAAAGCGCATGGAAACACACGCTGTGGTGTCCACGGAAAGGAACGGGGCTCGTGCTTGCACCCAAGGCTTTTGGCTGCGGGCAGATTCATCGGTTCGTGCTATCTGGCCGTGCTGACAGGACATTTGGGAGCCTTGCAGGCTTTCCACCTTTGCAGCCTTTTTCTACGCAATTTCCTACTGTTGTCTTTGTTTGGAAGTGCCCCCGTGGCCCTTACCTCCGGCACGGTCACTCAGGGTGCTTCAGGAAGCCTCCCATGGAGCACGGCAGCCTAGGGACGGAGGACGAGAATCCCACTAGGACCCAGAGGACAGGGTGGCCTAGGGAATGAGAGAAAGACGGCATTAGTTATTTAGGAAAGTGATCTGAAAGCAATTCGTGCGGAATGGAAGCAATAAACAGAAGGTTCTCTGCCCTGAGAGCTGAGTCTGCAGTCACTTTTTATAGGTTCGGAGGGGCAAGCCTGAGGCAGGAGCTGGGATCGGCGTTATCTGGAGAGGCACCCTAAGAGGCAGCGGCTCCCGGTTTGTCTCCCACTTGAGTGCTGCATTCAGCAGGAACCGAGTCTCACGGATGAAAAATACCACAGATGGATGGCATCTTGCCTCCTAGAGAAGCAGTAAAACCTAGCGCTGGCACACCTAACCATTAATTTGGAAAAGAAAAATATATTCTGGCATAGCATCCTGAAGAGGCTGCCAACCCTCGTCCTGCAGCAGTGATAGCACACTTTCCAAAGTGTGAGCAAGAGCAAATAATGAAGTCCACTCTCCAGGTTCAAGCAAAATTTGAGTCAGTGGCTGGGTTCAGATCTGGAGTTCTCTGCTGTAATTGCCGTGAGTGTACAAAGGCATTTCTGTACATACGTTTTGGAAACCTCCCCAGGCCTGCACCACAAAGCCAGCTGTCTCTTCCTGGGCCTTCCAGCGCACGCTCTCAGATGGCCACGGCACCAGTGAATGTGTCTTAGAAAATTACCTAGGCTGATGGCTCCCCGAAGCCTAACTGGGTACCTCGAATTAGCTATCTGCGCACGGCTAAGCTTTTGGGAAGGCAGGCCTGCTTGTCAGAGGGCTGCGTTACAGCCACAGCCGTGCTCCTCCACCTACATAAAACCCTTTTCGTTTCTCTGGTGACCACGTGAGTGCTTTAGTCCTCATGGCAAAGCTTGGGAGGGAAAATCCTGCTAGCTGCCTTCGAGTGGTTGCAGAAGTAAGCGGTTAGCTCACAGTACGAAATTAAACACCTCAATAAATGAAGAATTGGTTAATCGAGTCCTGGCCTCAAAGCAAGAAAACGCAGGCTGTATGTGCGGGCCAGGTAGCTGCGCATACACTGCAGTTCTGCAGCCTCCCGTGCCCCTGTGTTGCAGCACACCTCCCAGGCCCCTGCCTAACGCTCCTCCAGCGCGGTGCTGTCCTCACGCTCTGCATTCACTGCCCTCGCGTCCGAGCATCTCACCAAATGAAATATTAAACATGCTGAAGGATATTATGTTCCTTTGTTCCTCTGTCAACTGAGATCTCGAGTGCTCTCCGTCCTCCCTGACTTCACGTGTCACAGGTTCACGTCTTAGTGTTCTTTTAATGCTTGATTTAATACTCCGGAGGTCTCAGTACACGCTCACCTATGCTACACAGGAGCTCTGGCGTACAACCTACTAGACAAGGAGGCGGCTATTTAACGGGCAGGTATTTCTCATCGGCACCCAGCCCCCAAACTACAAAGGTGGGAAGTGCTCCGGGCAGAGCCGGTGGCTGGCTGCACAGGAAGCCGCGTCCGTTCTGTGCCGAGGGCCGTGCCAAGCTGAGCCCAGCGACGGCTCCCAGCGTTCGCCCAGCGGGGCCCTCACTTGCAGAGGCCGGCTGTAACTCCACAAATAATATCAGGAAGTGGCCAGTCTCCGTGTTAAAACACCCGGCTCCAGGATACCGGAGGTAGGTTACTCTTTCTGTTCAGACGCTTCCATCCAGTTCTGTCACGTAAGAGCCACTCTGAAATCACCGTACCACTTCTTACCATTTTCCACCACCTGAAGCACAAGCGAGCCCTCATCCCACAAAGCCAAGCCCCTTTGCTGCGGGAGCACGGCTTCCCTGCACTGCTTCCATTGCGTAACGCCCTTCAGGAACATATGGGCCAGCAAACAGAAGCCGTCCGCTGCATAATTATGGCACTGACAAACCAATTGAACCTCGGCAGCTGCCACTGGGGAGATTTCATTCATTCTCAGTATTGCCTTTTAAACTTAAGTGGCACTGGAACAAACACATCTTTGATCCAAGTAGGAAATCATTTGGAGCTTTGTGTTTAATAGAGCTGAGGCCCTGGGAAAATGATGGCTTTATTAGCCTGGACGACCGTGCGGGCCTCATGGCAGGCATGCAGTGGTTTGGTCTGTCAGTCCCATCGCTTCTTCAGACTTATTTGGAAATATTTGTTCTTGAATTGATGTGAAACAAGGACTTTAATTCAGCTGTGCTGCTGAAGCACCTATAAACTGTATGAGGAACCTCAAAAAGTATTACGGGAGGGGGAAAGGGAGCACAATTTGGGCAGTTCCAAAATAAAGTTATGTCTCTGCATTTCTGTCCTTGTGCTACGTCACGCTTTTCTGGGGCCAGTTGTTTGTCACTTATCTCCAGGGCAGTTACTGCAGTAACCAGTGCGCTGCGTATGCAAACACAGAGCGACGTACAGGGCTGATGCTGTGCTATATGCACACGCACACATGTATACGTAGGTCTCTGCACAGATACCTTTAGCTAATAGGACACCTCTTCTGATGTTGCTGAAATATCCACCAGCTACTCTCACTGCTGTAATTTCATGAAAACGACTCAACAGGCATGCGAGGAATCCAATCTGGGTACATTTCGGTGTGTTCCCGTACGCATATTATAACCTGCAATACCAGAATAAACCCTACCCTGGCTGGAAGTCTGACGAACAGGAGGTGGTGGGATGTTGCCAGCTGCACGTTCACCGTGAGGTTTTTCTCTCCTGCTATGTATTAGTTGTGAGGATGCTGTTTGAGCTAATTGAATTCCTCTTCCTGAATACAGCAGTATCTTTTCAGACCAGTGTACCTACCCAGCGTGTTACTGAGATATTCCTGAAGGATGGCAGCCCTTCTCAGTGCATCACAGTAAAGAAGAACAAGATTTAAACCTCATACTGTATCAAAAGTAAACATATCTCTGCAAAATTTGCTACAGTAAGTTTAGTAAGAAAGGAGTAAGATCCATAAAATATTCAGTAATGATTCATACAAAGTAGCCACTAAAACTTCGTACTTCAGCCCTCTGAACTAGTTCGCAGACTGGTTTGGCAATACAGTTAAAGAAGCTGTGTTTCCTTCCTAAAAAGATAGTCTCGAGAGTATGTTCAAAATATCGTCTTGCTCTGATTTTTCAAAAAGCATTCTCCTGGATCCTTTGGAAACTACTTAAATGCTTCATTTCTTAGAAGGTTGCTTTAGAAAAGCGAGAGATTTCCCAAGAAAACCACATCATCTTATTCACTGGTGGAGGCAGCTGTAAACATCGTCAATCTAAATATTACTCTTAGTTACAAACAATTATATCAGCTGAGAATGGAAGCTGGCTCTTGCACAGCAAAGTCTGACGTGCAGACAGTAAGAGGGAGAGCAGCTTGCAGACGTACATCTAACGGAGAATTTCTACATGCTCTGCACGTGTATCTCTATCTCTTTTAGGGCCCCTTTCTTCATTTAAATGACCTGTGCTCAGACTCTAAAATTCTCCTGTCTGGAGTCACCTAGGATCTGTGTAATATCCATTTAAATAGCAGATGCAATGGGAGACAACCTGACGACAGAAGACACAGGCGACGAGCTAGCGTTTCAGCCAACAATACCTCGGCCTGACAGGTGAGCGATGGAGAGCCTTCAGAAATAATGCATGAGCCGCATCGGGGTGCTGCGGCGCTGCTCACCTGGTAGCTGCCGCCGGTTCGCCGCGGAGCTGACAGTGCCAGCTGCACGCCTGGAAGAAGTGGGGTAACACAGCACCCGCTAATGGACTTGTTGCTGGGGCGTTTCTGAGAAAAACTGGCACCTGGGCTTCCTGTTTGAGTTACGCACAGCCCCCGAGGGTCCAGCATGAGTGAGAGCTCGTGTAAAACCCGCTTGCTGAGCCATCACGACCCCCTAAGTGGTTTAGCAGGAAACTGGCACCACTGCTAGAGTGGAATAAAATAAAATCATTGTAAGGAAATAAAAGAGCATTCCAGTCTCTTTCTGAGCAGATTTGTAGCACAGGAAGGTGACTGAACTGCGCTAATCTTTCACTGCAAAAAAATGCCTCCGAATAAAAAAAAGAAATGTAGAACTGCAGCCACACAGAAGAGAACCGAAATTATGTTTATTTCCCTGCCCTAGGATAGCACGGGGAGATGTGCTTGTAAGGACGGTTGTTTGTATAAATAAATGTTCATTCTTGGCAGTGGAATGCAAACTATGCTGAAGGGCTGGAAACAGACCACTTTGTAAAGCTGAGGCCAGAGTAAGGGAAAGATGAAGCGAGGTTGTCGGGAGGAAATTCACATTCATTTTTAGCAACTTGGAGAGTTTCTCAAGCATGTTTGACATTTTTAATTGTGCTGATGTAGAACCTATTCCAAGGACAAAAGAAGTCAGGATTACTGGGTAAACAATTAGGAAATCTCATACCAGCCAGCTAGGGGTAGTGTTGCCTGTGGGTCTGGAGACTGCTGAAGCACGGAATCATCTTTCGTACTTTCTAGACAAATGGAATTTGAGTGTCTTGCAAAATCTTCACCTAGGTCAGGAGACTCAGATCCTCATCTTGCAAACTTTTACGAAGCGCATATTTTTGACAGTACACACTAGACAGGAAGGAGATTAGTCTGCACTGCTGCTATTTGGCTGAGCTTTCCTGCAGGGTTTCCTGAGAGGCTAGGAAACAATCTTATTACATTTATACCAATTGTCTCCGAAGCTGTACCCTTACAATGGAAAATAAAACTGATATTTCTTCAGGAGAATAAGATCAGCTCTGCAGCACCGAACCACGGAGACACGGCCTGTTTGCCTGTTTTCCATGCTCAGAACATTCTGCATCATGCCTGCAGCGCCTCATTTTGTGTGTGTACCAGCGGAGGAGAGCTTAGCAGGCTTGCTCGCCCTCCTTCCTTTCTGAAGAATTTGCAGACGTACCTATGTTTTAATTTCTGTGTCAAGGGTGATAAAGACGGCACTGGAATGGCAAGAGTTTACCATTCGTTACCAAGCAGAAAGGTTGCAGAAAAATTATAAGGGAGTGGTTTTTAATGCACACCTGCTCTATTTGCCTTGGACACCGTGCTTCGTGTGCTGCCGGCACTTTTAGGCTCGGTATAGTTGAATAGGAACTTGTATTCTCTTTGAGATAATGGAAAGTCACAGAGGAGGTATCCAGCTTTGGGGCATGAATAAATCATTAAGGGGATGAATTATTCAGTGATCATCCCTACAACATGTGCTACATTCAGACTCGAGTGGCAACATCCCTATTGTGTGGGTTTTCTTCCCAAACATTACAGATGTATGACAGGCTAATGAATCTAAATAGTCAAATGTTGGGAAACGGGATTAAAAGAGTAATTTAAAAAATGGCAGTAAAAAGCTGCAGGAAAGAGTTGGCATACTTCAGGCTGGCATTACACTGGTCAGATGATCTTTTAACTCAGGGACGTTGGATCAAGCTGTCCACAACAGTTAGAATCGCAATGTATGAAGTATGTATTCAAAGTATGAATAAAGAGCGGCTCAGGAAATTGGAAACACAGGTTGGAGGAAAGGGATGAAATTATGAGCACAGGAACAATACAGAAGCTGACCCAGTCGTCTAACAAAGAACAACACGGGCACTACACCTGGATTTCTCAAAAGCCCATATGCAATCTTGATGCCTCTTGCTAGAACCCTGAAAATTTCTGGGCTCAGCCACACGTTGTTAGATCAGTATCTTTGCCTTATGGCGCTTTTTTAACACTCCATTTTTACGAGCTGAAATCAGTTGGATTAAGAGAACAATCTGATTGCAGTGTCTAGAAGGATGGCGTTGTTAATTCTGGACTGATAGAATTATTTGAATTCCACACCCAAAATCACAGAGCCTACGGCCTGAGGAAGCAGAGGCAATTTGTGATCCCCAAGCAACACGTGCTGACAGTTAATTATCTCGGAAAGCTGCAGTGAAGAGTTGCAGCTCTGGTGTAAGTTGGAGCGGCATAATCAAACCATAGAATAATCCGCTCCAACACAGGCTGGAAGAAAAAAAGTCCTGCGTTCAATAGCCAGGAAATGGCTGGTTCATCCTTCACAGGAAATGAGTCACCCGAAAGCATCCGCGAGGAGCAGCGAAGACAGGGAAGTTCTGAAATAACATGGACTGATAACGACAGAGCAGCACACACAGATAAGTCTCTCGTTTTCTCATAGATTGGGGAGAAGAAAAGATACGTAAAACACAAGTTTTTGTGATCATACGTACGATTTTAGGTCAATGCAACTGCTTGCAGCACAAAAAATACCTGTGGATATAGTTTGTCACCCCTGTGAAAAGGTGAGTTCGGAACGCACAACGGCAGCGCTAACAGAAGTTGCACGTGCAGACAAAATGGCTTGCACAGAGCCATCTACCTTTGTCCCTGCAAGGGAGGCCTCAAATTGCCGTGGTGGCACAGCCATCACACAGGTCCAGTTTAAGGAACTCCTAAGCTGAAAATGCTTTGAAACGTTTCCTTCTGCCGAGTACTGGAGGTATACGAAGCTCAATTCCCGACCAATTTATTGATCAACCACCCACTGGTGCTCTTTTTGATAACACTCCAAGGTGCCAAATTCTTACGGATCAGTGGAAAAAAACACTTCCCTTGCTAATGATGTGTGCTGGTCGTAAAGCCAGAAACCTGCGGGTAAGAAGCGAGCTTTTTGCAAGCACTGACGCTAACAAAGCCGGCTTTCCAACGACCCTCTGCACACTCACACCTCCAGCCGCCCCAGCTCTCTGCCTGCACTGCTTGCGACTTCTCCCTGATACTGCTGGTCTCCCTCCTTTCCCCTTCCCTCACCCTGGGGTGAGTGAGGAACCTCCCTTCTCAATCGTTTTGAGCCACGTTCGGCCCGACCGGCTGCCGAGCAGCCACGCACGTCTTTTTGCCGATAAACGCGGCACCGGGTTTGCTCTGCGAGCTCCCGACTAACCACTTCCAGAGCTGTGATGTGGCACCGTGAATGATGCACTAAAGAATGTTCTGGCATCCCGAGACGTTACTAAAGCTGCAAATGCTCTCTTAAACAAAACAGCCACGTTAATTACAAGTGGATAAAAATAAATAAAAGCAACAAAAAGAGGCAAAAGTATTTGAAACACCCCCTGCCCCCCAAAATTCACTGGGGCTAGACTAGAAGCAAAGTTATACATGAACGAGTTTCCTGGTTTAGGATCCTGCAGGGTGCTGTGAATAATGGGGGAGGAGGGGAGGGTGCAGAAAAAATTGTTTTGTTAAAAGCAACAGCTGTTCAAAACACCAGCTAGCACCTCTACGGACAGTGGTTCATGTTCCTGACCAGAGACCGTATTTTTGGGGGGTTCTTGTTTTTAATTCACTGATAGACGGGGAGGGTGGAATTGTAAGGGGAAGGGGAAAAAAACTTCCTAGTTTGCAAAGGAATATAGTTACACGGAAAAAGTGTTCTCTGGCTGTGGTGCAGGCTTCAGGGCTATTTTAAAAATACAAAGAAAAAAGGCAGGAAAAGGGTCTTTTTCGTTTCCGAGAGTTTTTCTTCCCAGCACGGCAAATTAAATTCAAAGAGATAACATAGGCAGGAAGGGCTTAAAAAAAAAAGAAAAACCCGGGTGTGTCCCTCCAAGGCCTTCCTAGCGCTGTGAGTAACCGGAGCCTGGGGGAGGGTGGGCCCGTTCTGCTGGATTGTACAAAAGAAGCTGATTCATATTTTTCCCTTCTCCCTCCTCTTTTTTTTTTTTTTCCACACGGCTATTTTCATGTGGGTTTCTTTTTCAAAACAAAAAGATACACAGAGATGTGTCCTTCTCCCGGTTGTTTTTTTTATGTGTAAAGTATTGTTTTTTTTCTTAAATGCATTTTCCTGTTTGGCCCAAAGAATCACTGTGCATGACCCCGTAGTATCTTTAGTCAGTTTGCTACCATTGTATCTGAAAAGATACTAAAATTTCTGTTAAATATTACAGGAAGATGATAAAACGTTGCATAATCAGCATTTCTGCTAGAAAATCTGAGAAAGCTTGAGCAAACCTTAAAAGAGTCTTTTTAAGTTAGCCCACAACTGCACAGGACAGGTCTTTGAAAAGTGCTAATTCTTTGATGGCATCCCCCCGTGTTTGCTTTTCCAAAGATATTTGAAAAGCAGCTGCACACGCAGCGTATCTGCACAGGCAATAAACTAATTTCAACAGCCACTAAGAAATCAGATATCATTCTTACTAGCGATTAGTACATGGCATTACCTTTTTTTCAAAGTCTTTGTGTTATGTTTGGGGTACTGTTCTTTAGGGTGCACTTCTTTACAAATGGGCTCAACTATTGCATATTAAAAAAGGAGGGATTCTGCCTCCATGCTATCCTCTACTACAGAGGGGTTTCTTACAGTATATAAAGCGGGTTGTCCTGATGGGAAGATGAAATGAAACACCTCCATGGGAGATAGAGCTTAAAATAGGCATAGCTCAAGAAACTGTGTTACGGCTTCTGAAATGAGACTTAAATTCGTGCTCTGCTTTGATCAAATCACTTCAACTTTCTGGCCCTCAGCTCACCAACTCCAAAGTGAATCACATAATCCCATCGTTTTCCCATTCTTTGTCTGCCTGATCTAAGTTGTAAATCTCTTATCTGTAGCACAAGCTGAGCCTCCTTTCACATGCACTACCTAGCAAAGTAACTTGGGTTTCAGATAGGACCTTTGGTCGCCTGGAGTGACAGGGAAGAACATTCCTTTACTCCAGTTTAAACTTCACTGCTGCAATAAGGGCCAAATGGCCAGGAGCCCAATAAAGCGAAGATATGGAAATGAGCAGCTACCAGCTCTTGGTAAGATCCAAGCTTTTTGGAAGCTCCTGCATGTCACAAATGGTGACAAGAGCGATACAGTAGGTTGGCATCCAACATATCTGACCGCTGTCCCACTCTGAGAGAAAATAAGGTCTTTGGCCATAGGAACCAACACAGTAACATGTTCGAGAGAAAATTATAGCTGGTTTCACGTTTTTAAAAGCTTTTTTTTGCTTTATTTATGTGTTTAGTATATGCTTCAGAAAGAAATGGGAATATAAAAGGCATGTCTGTACCTGTCAAAGTTACCTGACAGTGAGCAGAAACACTACCCAAGGCCAAGTTTAATCTGCACTTTTAAATCTTCTTCTAAACCTTCACAAGGACGCCACTGCCACTGCTGTTACAGCTCAGACGCTTCCATCAGAGGCAGATTGGCAGAAGCATACAAATGTTTTCACAAAAAAATGTCAAAAGTGGGTGTGCTAGTGAGGAACGAAGGATCCTTTCTACAGTCAGACCAGTATTATGTTGCCTAGAAACTCTCAAAACAGGATTGCCGCTAATGAATCCAAGATCAATGTGGACTGAACGTCTGATTCAGTGCTGCACAGGGGACTCATAGGGAGGCCTGGGACAATTAATTCTTGTGCTGCAGTCAACGGGTAGGTTTATGACAAGCGAGGCAAGGAAAATAAATAATGCTGGTAGAATTCCCAGTGAGCAAATATTGTCTATATTTAAACAGAGCCACGCAGCATTTCATCTGGGGAAGCAAACATCTTTACAAAGCGGAGTTAGTGGGGAAGAACCAGCCAAGTCCTGGTGGATGGTAGAGTACCTACGGGGCTGATCTGGGATCTGCTCGGCCTCCAGCAGGATCCTGGTCCTCATGGGCCTGTTCCTGTACAGGCACAAAGTAAATATATCGAATATAGCGTCACAGTTCCCAGAGAGCACCAGATGGACGCTCATTTTGGTTTTTTATTTTAAGAACCTTCATCGCGTGGCACACGAACGAGTTGGAAAATTATTTTTAAGGGAGCACAAAGTATCTAATACATGTAAGTCCATTAAATTTACTCGAGACGGCCCAGCACCTGAAATTTTTTTTTTCAGAGTTTGAAAATCCCCAAAGAGAGAAAATCCATGGATTTTACCTGAATCTCTGGGGAAGTAAGACCCACAGGCAATTACATGCATTAAGAGTGAAACACGCTTATCTAATTAATCACTGGGCTCTACCTGACTAGGAAAAGAGCTGTTTTTATCCGCAAACTTTGCTAGAACTGGAACTTAGGAAAAACATGATCGTGGTGCCTGAGCAGGGCAGGTAGGTGGTGTCTTACCTCACAAGTCCTCTCTCTCTGTCACTCACTGCATAATCTTTATCCTTAAGACATTAACTGCAAACAGAGTTTGCCCTATATTTTAAGTAAAACTTTCAATAGCTGTCTAAGTCCGTTAAAGATCCCCAGACCGGCAGTGCTAAATTATTAACCCAATTTCGTCGAGAAGCCCGGTCTCCCTTACTCGAAATGGCGGCCGACAGAAGCGCGCGGCTTCCCTGCCCGTAACCAACATGGCGGCGGCGGCGGCCCCGGGCCGTGCCGCGGATGACAACACAATGTGCACGTTGGCGCCCTTGCCCGTACTCAAGATGGCTGCCAACGCCGTTCTTCCATGCCCTGCCCCCAATCAAGATGGCGGACCAGTGTGGCATTTCGGCATCCTTCCCGCTCTCAAGATGGCTCCTCCCAGCCGCGTCCCGGCGCCTACCCAATCGAGCCCCACACCGGCGCGTCGCCCCGCCCCTCTCCCCGCCCTCAGCCAATAGGCTCGGGGAGAGGCTCCAGGGCGCCAACCCCCGGGGGCGGGCCATCCCCTCCCCTGCCGTCAAGGCGACATCGCCGGCAGCCAATGGCGCGGCGGCGCGGGCGAGGCGGGCCGGGCGGTGCCGCCATTTTGTGAGTCTATAACACGGAGCGGTCGGGTCCGTTCCTGCTATTCCGGCGCCTCCGCTCCGTTCCCTGCGGGTCTCCTCCGTGTGCAATGGACGGGTGAGTCTCCGCCCGACCGGGCCCCGGCGCGGCCGAGGCCGTGCCGAGGGCCTGTGGGGGAGCGCCACAGGCCCCCTGCGGGGCTCTGCGGGACCGGGGGGGGGCCGCGGCCGGGGCTCGGGACCCGCGCAGGGGGCCGGGGCGTTACCTGAGGGGGGCGCCCGGGGCGCGGCCGCCCCGCCGCGGGGGGAGGCGGGGGGGGGGGCGGTTACCGGCGGGGGCTCCTGGGGGGCTGCCCCCGGGGCCGTGCTCGCCGCAGGGGGAGGAGGTGCCCGGGGGGTGCGGGGGCGGCCCCACTGCCTGCTCAGCGGCCGCCGCCCCGGCGCTGAGGCGCGGGCCTGGAGCGGGCCGGCCCCCCCCCCCCCTCACGGTCCCCTCGCGTCCTGCTCGCTCCCCCGGGGGCCGCTTAAACCCCCCCGGAGCGTGGGTGTGTGTGTGTGGGGGGGGGGGGGCGGCTCCGTCCGCCGTGAGGCCGCCCCCGGTTGGACGGGTGCCCCCCGGTGCCCCGTGCCCCTCGAGGGGGGGGGGATCCGGGGGGGGGGGGGGCAGCGGCGGCGCGGGCCGCACCTGGCGGCGGGGGCGCACCCGGCGCCCGCAGCTCAGCCCGGCCGGCCCCGCTCCCATTGTGTGGCGCTTTCGCAAGCGGGGGGGGCGGCGGCGGGGGGGCTCCCGCCGGGCTCTCCTCTGCGGGAGGCCCGCGGGAGGCAGGTCTGCGGCGGGGGGTGACCGGGGCTCTGCGGGGGCAGCGCCGTGCCCGCGGCCCCGTCCTGCTGCCCGCCCCCGCCCCGTGGAAGTTTTTTCTCCGGGTGCCTGACTCGGGTCGGGGCCCGGAGCGCGGCTGCTTTATCCGGGGCAGCGTCGGTTCCTCTCTGATCACCACCTCATCGCTGTCCCGCTTCAGAAATGCTTACTTTAAAGCTTTCACGGAGGCAGCTCTTTCAGAAACGGGGCTCCGTGTTTCTCATGTATTTTATCGTGCATTTTTCTAGTGATCAGCTTCTTTTCTCTTCTAGAGCACCGTGTCTGTAGTTAAAATATGTTTGAAGGCCTCTGATTAGCGTGTTTTCCCAGAGCCCTGGCTGTGGGAAAGCCCAGATCGGTGCCTCCTCTCCTCGTGCCTTGACGCTGCTCTGGTGGGAATTAGGTGCAGTCACACGTCGGGGTTTTAGCACTGCCGAAGTGTTGTCTGTGTTGTTTTCATCTTAAAAGTCTAGACCTCTTAATGTAGTTTGCAGTCCAGGATGCCGTTCGGGTTGCCGTGCTTTTTCTGAGTTGCTTGGCATGCTGAATGGTGTTTAAAAAAATCAGCATGTGAGATCACAGGTTTTAATGTGAAAAATCAGTTTTTATCGGCTGTGCTCATCCTAGTTCCTGGGAAAGCTGATTTATTGTGTCTGGTGAAGAAGTTCTTAATTTATTGTTGAAGTTTAAGTATAATGTGGGTCTTAATTATTCATTAGTTCTTAAAGATCTTGGTGCGTGATCTGCTTACCCTGTGAAAGCTGACCCCCGTTGAAATTTCAAAAGCTGTTTTGAAAAAGGTTTTGTTTTTTGTTTAGCTGGCAGCGTGACACCTCTCTGGCTCTGTGCTCCTTCTGTTTTACTTCTGCTACCTAAAATATGCGTAGTTATGCTTTTGAAACGATTGATCACTTGAGTAAGCTGCTTTAAAACATGTAAGGAGTTAATTTGGGAAAGGCTGCTTTGGAAAGTGACCTCGAGATTTTACTGGCGCTGCTTAATTTTGATCTTTACTGTGCAGGAATCATCTCGTTCTGTGTAAAAAGTAACTTTTGTGAAAGGCTTTATTGCCGACTCTTCTAGAAAACATAAAATCATTAATCCCGTATTTAAGGTTGACATAGGACAAGAGAATGCAGCTTTAAGCTATGACAAGTTGTGGGAGAAGTAAACTGGAAGAATATCACATTTCTTTAATAAAAATACTTAAACACTGTTGGTGCTAGTTTCATGTGGCAGTTGTTATCAAATGGGTTACAACAACAGTATTCCAGGACTTGATAGTTCTTGGCAAATAAAAGCTCTTCCTCTTGGATAATTTTAAAGACTATTCCCTGTTAAGGCTACTTTATGTAAAACATTTCCTGTGTATGAGGCCCGCAAGAGGAACAGGAAGTAAGAGAAACTGCTCGGGGGCAAGTTCGAGAGTTTTGGAAACTTCAGAGATTCCCTGCTCGTACTGCGCTGTGCTGGAAATGCTTTGTTAAGGTTATGAAAAACCCGAGGTGAATATATGTATTTTAATTGAAGAAATGTGTGCTCATAAAGTATTTAGTAACTCTAATAGAACGATTACGATTCTTTAAACTGATAGGTACAGATGGGTTTAATTAGTTCATTACTGCTGGCCCTCGAAGTGCAGCAGAACCCATCTGTCCTGCTGGTGAGCAGGCACCAGGGGGTTGGAAAGCCCGGCATTCCCATGCAGCGTTTGTGAGCAGTCACTTAGAGAGGGGAAAAAATCGCAGCCGTGGCGGAGCTGCCCGGCAGCGGCCATTGGATCGGGCTGGAGCTCTGGCTGTAAATTGCTGGGTTATGATGACATGGCAGGTCGGTTTTGAAGAGGAAGTACAAGGAGCTGAGCTGACTTATGCTTGTGTTAGGGCATAGTGAAATGCGGGTGGCTCGTTAGGAAGGAGCAGGGTTCACTTCCCTGAAAAATGAAGAAGTGTTGCGGGAGGAGGGTAGGGAAAGAAGAACTGGGCGATGTAAGTGCTCTGGCATTAAATCACTCAAACTGTAGAATTGTTCTGAATGCTTCAGATTTCCTAGTGCTTTAAGAATGACCGCACTGTTTTCTGCTTGTCTTCTGTGTTTCCCTAAAGTTGCTGCAGGTCTGCTAGCCAGCCAGTTTTGCATCCTTTACTCTGAAGCTGTGACTGTCAGAAAGATGCGAGTTGAGACAGGCAGTGCTGCGTGTGTCAATCGAAAGTTATCTTCTCCGCTCGCCAGTGTCATATTGCTGCTTTACCATGGATTGGATTAAAAAAAATCGTCAATGCAAGGGTGTAATTGATATCCTTTGCCTGTCCCAAGTACTCCCACAAAAAATAACACGTAGGCGCTGCAATGCCCTGGAATATTACCAGGGCACGATATGCCGGGCTGTAGGCAGGTCGTTCTGGTTCCCTCGATGAAAGAAGCTGCTCTGGTAGGTGAGTGGTGATAACAATGGTGGCTGCTGACAAGAGCTAGTGCGAGCTGCTGGAGGTGCAGCTAGCACTGTTACTGTTCACGTTGCTCACTTCGGCAGGAATTCTCATTTTAACAGGTCTACACACACGTGGTACGGGTTAATTGCCTTTTCCTGCAGATCTGTGCTAGGGAAAAGTTCTATTTCTTGAGCGGAAAATGCTTGGGAGAGGAATGCTGGGTGCCGGTGCTCCCTGGTCTGGGAGTTGCCTGGGCCTCTCGGCTGTTCCTCGTTGCCCTCTGCCAGCCTGGCGCGGGTCTGGCTCCGGGGCGCTGGCGCGGCCGCCGGGCTCCTGCGGGCCTGGCACAGGCGCCTGCCGCGGCGAGGGAACGGCCCCAGCTCCGTCTGGCGTGTGGTGCTGCTGGGGTGTGGAGCATCGCCGGTCCCTGCTGCTGCTCGTAACTTCTCCACAGCTGGAGGGGTTCTTCCCAGCCCAGCGGAGGTCACTCCTTTGGGCAGGAGGTCTTGGCGAGCTGTGGATGGGACTGTTGGTGGTGGAGTTGGCTCTTGCCGCTTTTGCCCTTGACTTAGTCAAAGGCTGTGCATTCTCATTGCATCATGTTCCTGGGAAGGACGCTAGACTTCACTGTGTGGGGTTTTTTGGTTCTGGCCCCTGTGGTATGCTTGAAAAAGGAGCAAGCTCCGCTCTAGGCAGGGGAGAGCTGCGTTTTTCTCAGACTGCTGGGTCTTGGGTCTCCACCATCACCATCTAATAATTTTTCTTTGTATAAACTGTCCTTGGCTCACCTGCAAAGACAACTGTGCACTTTGACTTGCTTTTTTCTTACTACTGTAAACTATGCTGGATATTTGTGGCAAACCTATCTAACTTTTTAATCCTTTTCTTTCTTTTTTCTACAGCATTGTCCAAGATATAACAGTTGGTACAAAGGTAGGCACTTCTCACTTTTTCTCTCTTTTTACACTGCTCAGCATCTGACCTAGTTTTAGCCTCACCAAATGTAGATCTTCAGGTTTAAAGGGTTATTTCTGGTACCATGTAAATTGGTTTTAACCAGAAGGTAATTCAGTTTCATGTGCATTTAAAACTTTTATTGTGGCTCAGCACTTAGCTCTTGGCATTTGGACATTGATTATCAACTGTCCTATAAGAACATTATTGAATTTAGAAAGAGCCCTTTCCCCTACTGAAATGTCAAGCCGTGCTTATTTGTGTGCTAGACAATGGTTCTCAATGGAGAAATTGGTCGCTTCTCTCGTGACCTCCATTTCCTCTGTTTATGTGAATTCCTGTTCAGTTATATGTCAGAAATCCTTCTACCACAAAAAAATGGGTGTTTGGCTGTTGATTTTTATCTCCTGTGAGTACAGTAAATATGACCTTTACCCTTCTAGTCTCAGGTTTTGAAAGTGCAGGCCTAGCCCTGAAACTCAAAGTGCTGACAGGAGCCTCCTTATCTGTGGTGCGTGGTAATAGCTGTTGTGTTCGCGGGATGAAGGCGCATTCCTGGGAAATGGTGAGCTGGAATGTGCAGGATAGACTGGCGCTCCTTCGTGTATTAAAGGCTTTTCATTGCACGGAGTGAACATCGCAGCTAATGTTCTGGGATCAGGATTACTGCGAGTTTGGTATCAGATACGTGTGTGAATGTTGGCCCTCAGAGTAGTAATCTTAGGGCTTCCTTAGTGGCCTGAATTCTGCGTTAGCGTCTTATTGTTAACGAAGAAACAGGGATGTGTGTGGCAGCTTGAACAGGCTGGTGAAGTGAGGTAATACGTGATACTGGGCTCATCTGAAGGAGAGGTGAGCTTGTGCGGTGTGAGCTCTGTTAGGTCTGTAAGCGAAGTAGAAGCATTGGAGACAACTGCTCTGAGCAAATAGCTTGTTATATTGGAAGCAGAAAACTCGATGTGACTGCTGAGAGCGCAGGCATGTTTGTTAGTGATCCAGGGCTTCTGAGAAGCATTAAACACACAAAGGAGATCTATTTAGCAGCTGTAGGGGAAGGGCTACTCTAACTTTTCCTAGTATGATAACCTGAAATTTGAATTAATTGTAGTGACACGATGGTGTCTGGCTCTGGTTGAGAACACCATCTGCTGCAAGGAGTTCAGTGTGCCATCGGAGGAGGAGGAAAGGCTTGTTGGGACCATCAGGTTGGTTAATAGTTCATAGCCACTTTAAAGGTGGAATAAGTCATACCTGGACTGCTGTAGGGCAGTTTGATGCACCTTTCTGTAAACTGGTTGATCTAGGTAAAAGTCCCCTAAAATGGGTTTTAATGTTGTGTAATCTTCAGTTTCTGCAGCTTTAAGAAGTGGTTTTATATAACTAAACTTGACCAGGAAGCCTCTGAAGCTGTAATTGTAGTCCTCTCAGTGAATCTAGAGAAGCTGCAGGATGTGGTATTGCATGCCTCATCACTCCCATCTGCGGGGCGATTGCAGTCCTGAGCACAGTCAGATGTCTAAAATGAGGGCTGGGAGAAATCCTGTGCTAGTGCTTTCACTCCTAGCACAGGACAGAACTGTAACCGCTGTTATGCTAGAGGTAGAAAGCGGTGAAAGAAGAGCGTGCCAAAAACGAAGCTTCTCGAGGCAGGTAAGGCAGGCTTTGAGAAAATTGAATCAAAATTTAGAGTGGCAGAAGCAAAAGACAAGTTGAATCATCTTGATAAAGGTAAGTTTTAAAATGTTTTTGACATAGCCATGTTATCTGATTGCTTAAGCAAGGCATTGAATATGTCAGCGTACCTCGTGTGATGGAAGTTCTGTAATAAGCTGTAACGTGCTGCATGTGTCATGGGCTCTGCTTTAGGCAAGTTAGGCTCCTGTCTGCGCATAGTGAGGAGCCAAGTGAGGGCTTCTCGTACAGCTGCATCCTCTACGCGGCCGTGCACGAGCCGTCTGCCTGGCCTGTGCTCCTGCACTGTTAGAGATCCTCTGGGTGCAGAACTCATGTGGAGGAAGGTACAGGCTTCCAAAAGTATAACCAAGTTGGTTATCCGTTCCTTGTTAAAAACACAGCTCGGTGGTGAGTGTAAAACCTCGCTGGCTACGGCTCTTCTGAAATTTTGCTGTTGCTTCCATTTCGATCTACCTTCCTTTGGTTTGGCAATAAGTAGTTTGAAGAGACTGCAGAAGGTTTCTGTAACATCACAGACACATTCCAGCGTTGTCTCTGCTAAAACAACTACAGTGGTAGAGCTCTGTTCTTCCAGTGGCATTTTTCTGATCCCTGGGGCATTGCTGAAATTGCTTCAAGGATTAACCGACCCCCCCACCCATTCAGAAGCAGATGTTCCCCATAATTGCTTGATAACTTATAATGGTGTGTAATTGCAGTTTTGTGATCTGCTGACTTTATAAAACATTTGAATGGAAGCGGTGGTCAGATGCGGATGTACCTAGTTTGTTAGCATCCATCCTGGAAGTGTTGCTCACAGGAGAGCCTGCTGGCTCAGCTCCTGGGCTGGACGTGAAAATTTCCGCTGGAAAACTTAGTCTGAGGTGTAAACTTGCTCATTCTTACTACGTATGTACACAGAAGGTAGGAACAGTGTTCTATCGAGCTTCTTAAAGTACTAGGAGACTGTAGTCCCCCAAAGCGGTCTCCTCTCTTGGTTTACTTTAAGCAGCAAGTTGATGCAAGAGCTCTGGGCACCTCTTTAGATGTTCTTACTGTGACTGGAATGTCCCGAAGTTGGAGAATACTCACGCCAGTGGGAAAAGTGCCTGTAACTTAAAACACCGCTGAGCCAATTGTCAAAGATAATTTACGGTGGCCTCTTGGTTGTCTTCCTGCTGTAAAGCATTCCGGCTTGCTACAGTCTAACTTTGAAATTGAAGACTTTGTGAAAACATGTATCAGTTTGCTCTACTTTTTTTGTTTTAAAAGGCAGGGTCTGGCGCCTTTTAGACTTTTCTCCCATCCTTAAAGTACATATTATGGGTACTCTCACATGCTTATTCATTGTTTGGAGGTCTTTGTTATGTTTAGGCTCTGTAACTTAAGTCCCCGGGTGTTTTCTTCATGGGTTATTACTCGAGCACTGCACAGTGCTGCCTGATGGTCTGGTGTTCAGCAGGGTGGGAACTGTAGCTGTTCCTGGGCTTCACATTTAACCTAGTCCTCAGGCTCCTCAGTTTAAAGTGTGTGAATCTGTTCAGGAAACTCATTACAGTTCTGTTACAGGACCCTCGATACGCAGCCTTCTGGAATGTCCTGCAGATTAGAAACACATGACTTGAGACTTATTTCTGCCCATAATTTCCTTAATATCTGGAAAGGAAGGAAGCGCGGCCTTCAGATGGAGGGACTGTATTTGGACTCAAAGGTCTGACCCGTGCACTATCTCTTCAGGCTGTAACAGCCTTTTGAGCTGGGTGACTTACTAGAGAGAGTATGAGCTGGGATATATCATTGTTCAAGTGAAGTTGCACTTTGGCAATTAAAAATAGTTGCTGAAGAGTTTAGGTGCTGAACAATCCGGTAGTTTCTCGGTTAAGTTGAGCTCTCTATGAAGGGTGACGCTTCCAGAAAAGTACAGTGCATGTCTGTGGCATTTGAGAAGTTAATTTTTAAAACGGGGTTTGCTAGAGTGTGATACAGGCTGCCTGCATAGAAGTGATTTGTGGTCAAGCCAGGATCTTTGCCATGGGAACAGTAATTATGGCTTCAGGCAGCAGGCCAAGAATGTTGTGAGGAAATTCCAGTCCCCTCCTATGGCTTCAGTTAGAGGCTGCAACAAGCTGGCTCTTGTGGTCCTTCTGCAACAGGCGTGATCACACATGTGAGCCACATGCATACAGCAAGGCACACGGCTGCTGCGAGCGCAGCGCTGGCTGGGTTGGGGAAACGGCTCCGTCTAACCTGGCTAAGCTGCTGTGTGCAGACAGCACGTAGGCACCTGCCTTCAGTTCATAGCTAACTGTCCTTCGCAGGGGTAAGTGGTACGCCCTCAGGTAGATCGTGAGGACTCTGAATTCTTTACGTTTAATGGAATTTTAAGGTACTGGTTGAAACACAGGTGGCAAGCAAGACTGCTACCAGAGGCAGCTATTAGAGCTGTTTAAAACAGTTTCTCTACAACAAATGTAAAACATTTGATGTGGAAGCTAGCTGAAATTACATACATTGGGAAAGGAAACAAGCTGTGATTCCTGTTGTAGATGAAATTGTGTGAGACTTCCTAGAAAGCAATCTGTTGATAAAATGGTTGTAGGAAATTCTGTATTTTAATCTTAAGCCTATCTTGCCCTCTATTTTTCACATCATCACAGACAGCGAAGCATTTCACAAATGTGACTTTTACTTCCTGTTTTTAATCTCACGAGTGTAGGGATGGACTCCGGTCACGTTCAGGTATCCGATGTCAAACCAGGAGATGTAGGTGTGCTCGTGCCACACTTGCCATCTCAGTAGCAAGGAAGAGTGAACGTTAACTTGAAATTCTGTGCGATTCTGGTATAGCTGTCTTTCAAGCTTCATGTGAAACCTTGACAAGTGCTGTGCTTAGTTCAGCATGTGCGTCTTGGTAATCTCAATATAATTGCTTGGTCTTTGTTAAAGCAGGTCCCGGTTATTACACAACCGTGATGTAGGTGGGATTGAATTAGCGTGGAGTTCCTCCTAAACCTGCACAGTCAATTTGCTCTTTTCTGGATTTGGTCACGGTATTTTTTCATAGGTTCCATTTGTTTCAGAGTGACTCATCCGGCAGCGTTTTTCTGATAGTGTTTGCATTAAGCTTTCTCAAGAGCCAGTCTGCTCCACTGCAATGATTTTAAAAGCTCAAGGCTGACTGCTAGTTAAGTTTCAACTTGGGAACAGTGTATCATAAAGCCTGGGTGTGTGCTATCCTACAGAGCAAGAATGACTGCATTACTTCAGTACGGAGTTCAGGAATTTGGGGCTATTTAACGTGGCCCCACCTTTTATTTGCTCAAAGGGCAGGTTTGTTTCGCAGGGTGTCTCCATAGCAGCTAAGGCTGAGCGAGGCAGGGAGGGGCCGGTGGGTGAGCGGGCTGGGGATCCGGCTCGGCCCCACGGGCAGCCTGTGCTTGAGCTCGGCGCAATCCCCTTGCGAAATCCCCGTCGGGCTGTGTGAGCAATGGCTGTAATGTAATGCTCCAGTTTCTGGTGTCTCAGGCTCAAATCTGCATGGAGCCGATGGAGGCCGTACGGGCCGCTGGGGCAGTACCCGGCCGCTGGGGCGGTACGCACTGTAGGGAGGCAGGTTCCCGAAGGGCTGGGCTCCTTGCGGTGCTCTGACCAACAGCCCGAGTTCCAAGGGTGCTGAAATGTGCGCGTACACAGTCTGAACCTCAGCGGGAAGCTTCGCGTGTTCCGTAAACGATAGAGGGGGGTGTCTGCACTTGAATTCGTGCATAAAAACCAGCCATGAGCCCTTTTGGGGACTGAAGTAATTTTTACTCCTGCTTCTGGGCCTGACCGGATGATGGATTGCGTGTCCCACACGTGGGCACAGCGCAGGGATGAACGCCAGAGCTCCTAACTCCTGCCTGTGGGGCAGCAGGATCCTGGTTCACTCAACAGCCGCTTCAGGCTCTTGAAGTTATTTTGTGTTAATCTCAACTTTTAAACTTTCCTGGGATTGAAGGGTATGCTTTTATCGCGTGTTCTTCGGAAGTGTTGTCACAAACAAAAGACTGCCTGCTAATGCTGCTGTTATACACCGCTGCACCTTTAAATGACTAAAGGATCTTTGAGGCAGGAGAGGAAAAAGGAGCGTGTGGGAGGGATGCAAGCGAACCTTGCTGGAAGTGAGTCTTCCATGGAAGATGAAGAAAACTGGCATCATTCTTCCGAGTAGTTTAAATTTAGTTCTGTTCCTAGCTCTTGAATCTCAACAGAAAATGTTGGAATGCAACATAATGAGTGTGAATGATGTCATCAGACTGGATTTCTTACTAGCTTCTTTGCGAGGCGATTGGAGTGAATCGGGGTTTCGAAGCACACATTCTTCAATTCCTCAGGGGCTGACGTCGCATGGAGCCCTTGACGCATGCTTTGGGTACGCTCAATTCGTTGTGCTCCAAGAATTTTCTGCTTTTATCAGAGCAGAGGGGGGGTTGTGTAAGCTTCTCAATGATCTGTGTGTATGGTAGTCTCTTACTGGGTCCGAAATCTTTTTACGGACGCAGGGAGAGTGTAGTGGAAGGATGATGCTTGCATGCTCTGGCCAGGCAGTCACAAGACTCGACGGGATATTAATCTGAATTCCCAGAAGAGCAGACCGAGGCCTTTGAGCAGCACAGATTTTTAGTTTATTTTTTTGGGGGGGAGGGGGGCATACAGGTGGAACTGTTACCTGCTTTGCTTTTTGTAAAGGCATGGCAGCTTACAGCTTGTGTGCCTCTTAAATCCTCCTCTGCCTTCACACGGAGGGGTACTGCTCTCCGTCTGCTTAAACCATTCAGTGGTGTCAGTTGTTCCATGTCCAGGGCAGAGAGTACTGCTGCTAGGCAGGATGTGCTCAGTGGGCCAGGGATAAAGTTTCTTTTTGTAGGCCTCAGGTTTGGCTAGCCTGGAGTTTGAGCTGGCCTTCCGTTGTCACTGCTTTCGCTTCCTGCATGCCCATTTTGCCATACTTTAATTCTGCTTTCTGCCCATAACATTCGCAGTGTTCTGAAAGCCGTTAGCGTGTAGTAGTGTCACCTGTTTGTCTTTACACTCGTATTTTTATGGTCATTTACTTTGTGTATGTTTCTAGCCTTTTGTGTAGGCAGAATGTGGTGGGTTTATTGTAATCCATTTA
This sequence comes from Anser anser, assembly GCF_964211835.1. Lineage (NCBI taxonomy): Eukaryota > Metazoa > Chordata > Aves > Anseriformes > Anatidae > Anser > Anser anser. The sequence goes on from NC_139746.1 coordinate 880,587, forward strand.
AAAGAAGTGTCTGGATTTTAAGTGGATAACGAGTTATATAGGGCAGCAGTACTTCGAGGTGTGCTGGTAGAAGCTGGGATAATTTCTGGCTTTAATTCCCAACTGTGGTAAAGTTTAGGTAATATCCTAGTGAAAGAGAGACAATTTGTAGTTTTATGAATTAACGATGGCTTTTAAGCTGGGAAAGCCTAGACTAGTTCAAAATTCTTACTTGTTTGTTAAAACTGCCTTTTAAAACAAAGAAGACAGAGTTTGGGGGATAGTTGAGAATATAACTGAAGAAAATACGGAATGTTGGGGTTCTGCCTTGCAGTAGATTTTCCTGAATTAGGGAAGGGAACTCAAGTATTGATAGCAGCCCTACACGGAGCATGAGTGTGTTATTAAATTAATGCAGCTTGAGCAATAGGCCTTTTGTAGCCGTGAGTGTTGCAGACAAAAGGAGGCTGCTGTCATAGAAACGCTCCCAGGCGGTGTTTTACCTGTCAGCAATGTGTCCAGTTGGTGATTTTGGTGGCAGAAGCAGCCGTACCCTGGACTAGGTAAGATTTGGCGATGCAACTTTAAAAATGGTGTATTTTCCTGTAAGTAGGAAGAGGTTTGTTAGCTCAAATGGAGCAGTGTCTGTAGAGCGGTGTTAGTGTATTGCTGTTTGTGGTAATCTCTTCATAAAAATGCCAGCTGCAATAGAATTGGCTGAGCAGAAATGCCAGCAGAAATGGATGTCTCTGCGAGCAGGGCTGCCGGCCTCAGGATGTGAGAGCCGTGTCTCGGGGTGGGTGCGGCACGACCGGGCCTCCCCAGGGCAGGGGGAGAACAAAGGTGGAGAAGTGCTGTGGGGTGACCCTGCCAGCAGCCGAGCGCTCTCCTCCTTCCTTCCCACCCTGGTTTTACACTTAAAAGATAACCAAATAAAATCGTAATGCTTCAGAGTCCGTACTTTTTGTAGGGCTCTTCCAAAAAAACCCCAAATACTCAACATCCATTTTTGTTGGTGGTGAGAAGCTCTTTAAAGCTAAATCTTTGAGGCAACCAGGCTTGGTTTGTTCCTTCTGGTCCTACTGAACTAGGTTGTTTTGTATAGAGCAATTTATTTGTAACGTGGATTTGAAGAAAAGGCACTGAAGTCTGGGAAGAGCTCTTGGCGATCGCTGCAGCTGTAAAGGATCCCTCCCGCGGCTCATGGTGTGGAGTGCAGGCAAAGAGTGGCTGTTCCCAGTTTACCTTGGGTTAGGTCCCTCCAGAAAGCAACCATCGCTAGAGATTTCTGGTAGTTACGAGGTGAGTCCTGACACTAGCAGTGAAACGACCGCTGGGGAAAGCAGCAGCTGATGCAGTTTGCTCCTGGTGAGGAGAGCTTGCCAGCACTGCCTGACGCGTGGTGATGGTGGTATCCCCTAACCTGAGCAACTCGGTGGTACGCGGAGCCCGCGCCTCTTGGGTGTGTACTTGAAAAGCTGTTCGGAGGGGAGTCCGTGGAGTGATGTTGACACAACTGTACGGTACTGTGTGCGCGGGGTCTGAAGCTCCCTTGTGTAGAGGAAAGACCTCGGAGTCGTGGCTGTCCAACTGCTTTGGTCGTCCCCCTCTGTTTGCACGTACTTCCAGCTGGGAAGCTTACAAATTGACTGCTGCTGCTTTTGATGTCGAACAATCATCCCCCTCTGCCTCCTGGCTCTGGTCACAGCGGGCAGCAGAGACTGTCTCCAAGATAAGAGGGGAGTGGATTCGAAATGCTCTTTCATTAAAGAAACACTGACATGTGGAAACTAGCAGCAGTGAGCACTCCCTGTCAAAGTGCGCTGCAAGTAAATCTTTAAATATGCAGGAAAATGTTTATTCTAAACAAGCCATTAGGAAAGTTAAATTCAGGGAACTTGCATTCTTTCCTCAGTCATATAAACATTTGTTTTTCTAGGATATAGTTACCTAGCGGTGCCTCCACAAGAGCCAGATACGTGGCTGCTCGTAGCATTTCCGTGGGGATCGAGGGGCCGGCCGTGTGCTCGCACAGATGCCTTGCTTCATGCTGGGAGTGTTGGAGTCGGGTACATCCAGAGCTTTACAGGTGCCTTAGGAACTCTTTAGGACTTGAAGGCCCATTAGGGCCTGATGCAGGCGGTTTCATTAGGCCAATAAACACTGCCTGCACGAGGAGGTTGGTTTGCTGCTGGGTGGCTCTTGTAAATAGCTGCTGGTTGCATCCCAGGCCGCGGGAAGTACGCTGGCTGGGGCACTCGCAGTAACTTGGGCACACGAAGACTTACAGCAAGCCGGTGGATTCTTTTGCCTTGGGATTATGTGTTAATTTGTCACCAAAAGGATGGGCTTGCAGTATAATAGCCTCCCAGACTAGCTTGCCTCTTGCTTGTACTCAGGAATCCCAGTGCTAATTAGAGCAGCTGTTAAAAGGCCTATTGCTAATTACCACGTTGTGAGAGGGAGACACTGCTGGGTGTGTGCTGCCTTTGGAGGAGCTGGGCGGCGTGGTGCAGGTGACCAGCAGTAGTGCATGAAGCATGGTTTTGGAACCTGGCCTAATTTCCCCTAGTCAGTACATCAAAGTCCTTGAGCTCGTCTTTGAAGAGGCAGTAGTGAGTCGTCAGACGAGAAATTCAAGATTTGAAGAAGAAAAGGAAAAAAAGCACCACCCAAACCCCTCTGTCTGTAATTCGGTGTTGTGGGGCTCCTTGCGTGACCTACTTTTCCAACCTGTTTGCTGGTGCGGCAGCGGAGCTTTTGTTATCTCGCAGATACTGTTACTGCAGTTGCCACCAGATACGGGGCTCGGTGGGCGATAGGGTTTCTGGTGGCCGCGGCGTGCAGCAGGGGATGTTTCCATCCAGGTGCCTGGGAGTTAGCAGAGGGATGAGCTTGGTTGCTTTTTTTCTGCTGGTAGAGGTCTTTTGGTGTGACTACCGTGTAAAAATCATTTTGAAAGCTATGAGAGAGTGCTTCTGTAACTGGATGTATGTTACTGTGTTTGCTTGCTGCTTGCAGTAGGCTTTAAAGCCTTCTCTGTAGCTTGTTCGAAATTCTTACCGAGTTTAAGTGGCATTGTTTGTATAAGTATAGATGGTGCGAAGAAGTAATTTGTTGTAGTGTTTGCTTTTTGCCTTAGTAATGCTTTTTTCATACTTCCTCCTTAGGTTAGCATAGTGCATTGGTCAGTGCAGGTAATTTGGTGACTCTGCAGGGAATGCTGCAATGAGTTGAAATGTGTTACAGTAATGTTAGAGGTTGGTTAGCATTATTTTCTGGGAGTGAAGAAGGGAAGTGCTAAGCTTCTGCGCTTCCCTGTCTGTATGCCAATAGGTGGAATTACACCGTGCCTACAGCTACTAAAAGGCCCAGAATAAATGCATTTCTGTTAATTCCGTGGTATCAGTTTGAGCAGTGTAATTCCAGTAGGAGCAGTTTGTTCTAGTTTTTGATCAAACGTGTTCTTCCATAGTCGAAATGCATGACACTGCAGTATGGAAAAAAATCAAAGATGTTGGCATGCTCTGAGCTTCTCGTTCTGCAAGTAGCCATGGCTTTAGCAGTAAGCTCCTAGTGCAAAATTAAGGGTGTGATCACAGATTTTGTACCAGTGATACTCAGGTTTCTCTACTTCGGAATGCTTGTCTGTGTCCTCTGACTGGAGTGTGCTTACTGAGACTTTTACTGTTGTCCTAGAAGAGTGCAAATTATTGTATGCCTACTCCTGTAAAAAAACTAAAAGTAGTTATTTCCTGGGAGCTTCATTTTCTTGATTTTTTTTTCCTCCCCCATTTTCTGGGGGGAGGAAGGGGAAGAGTTCCATTTCTTTCAGTTCTCAACATCTCCAAGTTGCGTTGTCTCACTGTCGCTGGAAAATGGCGTCTTTGACCAAATGAATCGTAACTTGTCTTTTGCTCAAGACTTCCTTAATCTTGGTAACCCCCAGTAAAATGGCTGCTCTCATTGTAATGAACGGCATTAAGAGTGAATTAATGAGTAGGTGAGACCTATCTGTTTTGCTGTTTCAGATCAGCTACGGGGTTCTAGCTTAACTTAAAAGAATGAAAATGTCATCTGACACCAATAGTCAGATCCTTTTTTCTTACGGAGAAAGAATGTGAATGTCAGCGCATGACGCTTGATTTGGTGGCTTCAAACAACTCAGCAATGCCTCAGCTCCTGAGATTCCTGGTGTTTAGCTATTGGATAGTGCTACTCAGTTACTAAATTGGATCTTACTTATATTTAATTTATGATGACAATGAGGCTGACTGTCAGTATATTTTCACTTCTGTTCAGCTTCTCTACAACTTAATCTCAATTGTTTTTCTGCTTTCAGAATACCTGAATAGGATTTAGTAAAGATGCTGTCAGTTTACCTTTCTTCTTTTCTTTTCCAGCGGGGATCTGACGAGCTTTTCTCTACTTGTGTTACTAACGGACCCTTTATCATGAGCAGCAACTCTTCTTCTGCAGGTAATATTGCCTATAAGAAAAGAGCAACATATGATAAGTATTGTGAGTACTGAGGTCTGTTTTTTAGTGTCATCTTAATTTTTAATCTCTATTTTTCTTACTTATTGAGCCTGTTGTAAGATGTTGCTGAATAGTAAATGTCTGCCCTGTACTTTTAAGGTTTGCAGGCTGGAAAATTGTTGCAGGACAGTTGCTGAAATGATTTTTACAGTGTTAAAATGTGCAGGTTTTGCTGTAGACTTGAAGCACAGGTGAATTTAATGTAGGATTGTTTTGGCTGTATATAGCAATTTGCTGTTATTTAGGAGTCTTACACCATCTAGAGGTTAGTAATCCCTTGCAAGACGGAATTCTTAGGTGCTGAGTCCAGAACTTTGCCTTCTGTGCTTGCCAGTGTCTTCAAATGCCTTATTTTGGCCTACCGTAATCTTCTGAGGCCCTTACTGTTTTTCCTGTAGCTTCCCTGCCAGACTGTATCAGCTAATGTCTGGTATTGTGCTGCTGATAGTCTTTTGCCATATGTATAATCCAGCTGATCTAAAGTTATTTTGAGTCATATTATTTGTTTTAGTATCACTTGATCTAAGAAGTCCCTTTCAAACTGCTTCATTACTAAGAATATGTCAAAGTGAAAATGAACAAAGCAGCAGTCTAAAATTAATGGCTCAGACCTACATGGAGTAGAGTTGTGGGTGGGGTTGTGTATGTACTGTAAACAAGCTGTAAAATGGCCACTGGAGAGTTGATTCCATTGCACTGGCATTCAGCTACGTCACTCACATTCATGTCATTTGAAAAATGAGTAAAACCATGTGTGTTCAGACTCTGGTTAAGTTAGACCATGGAATTTCTCTGTAACAGCAATAACTGATGGGGGAGCACCACGTATGTCAGAAGTGGTAAGTGCGTGTATGTTGCATGGAACTTGCTCTTCTAAGCAGTGACTTTCTTTTTTACAGCTAATGGAAACGACAGCAAAAAATTCAAAGGTGATAGTAGAAGTGCTGGGGTCCCGTCCCGAGTAATCCACGTCCGTAAGCTGCCCAGTGACGTTACGGAGGCAGAGGTCATTTCTCTGGGCTTACCTTTTGGCAAGGTCACCAATCTTCTGATGTTGAAAGGAAAAAATCAGGTATTGTTCCTAACTGAAAGCAGAGATTGTCAAAGGCTTGTCATCTCGTCAAAGATTTTGTCATCAGTAAACCAGATCTAAGTTTGAACAACTGTTGTGCATTAGGAGTCAATAACTTCTGCATACTATGTTTTACTTTTCTACAATTGTCCCATGAGCTGTAGAAAATGCTATTTTCAGACTGTACATGGAGCAAGTCCGTAATTATCGGTTGTCATTTATAATTAGCATTATGCTTGGTTTTAAATTACAGACCAGGTAAACGACTTGGGCAGCAGTGCTGTGAGTCGGCCTCTTTCACTCAAGCTAGCTTGGTAGTTGAGTAACCACCAGTGTGACTTTGCATATTAAGGACACCTTTACAGGTACAAAAAATGAACTAGGCAAAGCTGAAACGCTCTTGGGTAATGCAGGAGGTGTGCACTAGTTTGGTAACTAAAATCGTCTCACAAATTAAGGAGTAAAAAAGCAAGCCAACTTTAATCATCACTTAAAATACTACGTCTTTAATCTTATTATGAAAATGCGCCTCTGATATGTTGCGTGGTATGATTATATGTAAGTACTTAATGTAATGACTTGCTACGATCCCTTGCATTTTTGCTCTGAAGTAGAGGAGACCATAAAGGTGTGGAACAATGAGTAGGCTTACAGCTCTGCAGAGAAGTATGGAAAGTCGCTTAATGTAATATGTAAGTGCTCAGAGTCTGGGTTATTGCTCTATTCTAGTGTTCCTGCAGACGTTTCTGTGGTTGCCAGTTAACTAAGGGTAGTGTAAAGATGTTAGGGCGACTGAAACCTTACGTGAATGTCAGTCTGGTATGTGAATGTGTGGAAATCAATGCTTTTTGTTTCAACTGCAAGCTCCTCCTGAGTTTATCAATCACGTGCTGTTGTTGAGTGTTATGTTGTCTCCTAGTGTGAGCTGCTTCAGTAAGATGTTTGATTGATTTGGCTTTCTGTTCAGGCTTTCATAGAAATGAATACAGAGGAGGCAGCCAACACCATGGTAAACTACTACACCACAGTCACTCCAGTCCTTCGAAGCCAGCCCATCTATATCCAGTTCTCCAACCACAAGGAGCTTAAGACAGACAACTCTCCAAACCAAGCAGTTAGTTTTTCTTCTTTACATTGTCATACTGGTGGGAGGGATGGACAGTTCTCAGCTGATTTTGCTGCTGGTTTCAAGAGACTTGGTTTAACTATGAAAGTATTAAAAAGCATGATGATTTCCTGTGAATGAAAGTGCTTCTCATCTAGGTTCTAACAGACTGCTTTCAGAATGGGTGCTTTTGATTGCCTCTTTCCCCTTGCTCGTAGTTTTTCATTTGCTACTTTGACTTTTACCACAAGCTTGTAGTTTATGAAATAAGGTCTCCTATAACAGCTTTTGTCCAAAGTCTCAGCAGACTGTTAAATGAGCTGCTAAAACTGCCTTGATGTTGGGAAGAACATGCATTATAAATACGAGATCATGAGAAAGTGTTTAGCATTCTTTAATTAGAAACAGTAACTGAATGCATACAGACATGATTAATTTCTAGTGCTTTAAAAATGCTTCTAATACGTGAAAGTTTTATATAAAAAGCTCTAATGGGGCAGAACCTGTCTGCCATAGAGTATTTGTTACTGGTAAGTGCTATCTTTCAGGCAGGCAACACTTGAATACAGTGATTCTTAATACTTTGTCAGGACTATCTAGAGTTTACGTGCAGATGTGCTCTGCGTGGTATAAAAAGTTCCCTTTTTTGTCTCAGCTGCTCTTGGCAATCTTTCAGGACAGGAACACTGGAAAGAAGTTCAAGTTACTTGTGCCTCCTTATCAGGGTTGGCTGCCCAATACACCCAGTTTGCCTCCTCTCATTTTTCAGTCTGATTTACATCAGGATCAGAGCATCTAATGCTGTGCAGATGAAACACCACTACTTGGTTCATCTAACTAGAATTTGGCGCACAAGTGAGCGCAGTGTTGTACGAGAAGGGTGAATCTACAGGAACCTGCAAGTCCATTTCCACTCCTGGATCCCTGTAGCAGCTGTGCATAAATCTTTTAGTTTTTGTCAGCTTCTGTAGTCTTCTGGAGATGGTGGTTCATTCCAGGAGAGCCTAGTTTTACCTCTTTCCTAAACACTGGAATAATCTTGCTCCATTGGTAGGTGCTGAGCAATATTTTAGCAGTAGCATAAGTACTTCATGCTTTACGTAGTTTGTATTCTGCTTTGCTGTTATTGATAGGGGTGGCCTGGTATTGCCCATGTTTAAAATGTGCTGAAATCATTGTATCCCCAGCCTTAGGAACAGTAAATTGCTACCTGGTGTTCTGCTATTCTGTACTGTGCAGTTGGGGATCTCGAGAAAAGCTGAATGTGTATTTTTGCAAGCAGGAGTGTCAGTCTAACAGGATGTTTGGTTCTGCAGCGTGCCCAAGCAGCTCTGCAAGCAGTGAATTCTGTTCAGTCGGGAAACCTAGCGCTGTCAGCCTCTGCTGCAGCAGTTGATGCAGGAATGGCAATGGCTGGCCAGAGCCCTGTCCTGAGGATCATTGTTGAGAATCTCTTCTATCCTGTCACTCTAGATGTTCTGCATCAGGTAAAACATTCCAACGCTTCTTGAAGATTGTCCTGGAGGAAAGGGTAGCAACAAATACGGAATTATTGTATTTTAAATGCTGGTGTTCTAACATCATGTGTCTTTATCTGTAAAGCAAGTTCTAAGGGGAGCAGCTTTGAGCATAGCTGTCAGGTTTCTACTTTCTAGACACCCTGACACATACGTGAGGTTCATCTATTTTTGGTCCCAGTCTGGCCAGATTTTAACTTCCAGAGATTTGTCTGCCCATTTTAGTTAGATTGCAACCTGGTAACAGTAGAAAAGACCAATATTCACCTTTTCAAGACTGCTCGTCATATTCTAGTTATGGTTTTGTGGAAGTAGTTGCTAAGCATCATTGTGGGAGGTACAGGGAAACAAATGCAGTGTATACAAGTCATGTAGGCAGTAGCCTATTTGGAAAGTTTATTCCTGCTGTCCACTATGGTTGCTTAAGTTAATCTTCATGTTCAAAATGCAAGCTTGACTGCATTTAAGAATCCCTAAAATTCTGGAAAATGTTCCAGCTTATGAAGGTGTATATGAATGAATCCTCCTCTATAAGATTTCATGACAAATTGAAAACTTCATTAAGGATGTACTTCAGTAATCCTGTCACTTTTTCTAGTCAGATGCTATGATGTAACATAAGCAGTGCCTGATACAGTTTTAACATAAGCAGTGCCTGATACAGTTTAAAACCTTACATTTTCGAGTTGGAAAGCTAACAGGGTGATGGGATAACTTATCGTTTCTGCTTTTAATAATGGAGGTGAAATATGAAGTTCCATTACTGGAAATGAGGTAACAAGGCATGCAAATATTATCTTGCAGATTTTTTCCAAATTTGGTACAGTCTTGAAAATCATCACATTCACAAAGAACAACCAATTTCAGGCTCTGTTACAGTATGCTGACCCAATGAGTGCTCAGCATGCCAAACTGGTGAGTAATATGTTTGCAGTGCTAAACACCTGAACTATTTAAAATTCTAAGCTTGTTTTTGTTAATGCTTGTTTTTGTTAATCTAAGACAAATGTTAGAAATTAACATTTTGGAGTACCTGGTTATCATATTAGGCTTATGTAAGTGTTACCCTAATGGCAGATTGCATGTGCAGGTGGGAGGGAAATTCACCACCAAGGCCAGTATGGTGTAACCTGAGTGAGTACTGAAGGGAATAGAATGGCGTGATGCTAACTCCACACAAAGCAAGATACCCGCCTGTCCTTGGATGCAGCACTACCTGGAATGATGTAACACCTTCTCTCTTCAGAGATCTGTTACTGTGATGTATAATATAAATACATCTTGGATTTAAAAAGTGATTTATTTCTTTGCAGTCTTTGGATGGACAGAATATCTACAATGCCTGTTGTACACTGCGCATAGATTTCTCAAAGCTCACAAGTCTCAATGTAAAATACAATAATGATAAAAGCAGAGATTACACACGGCCAGACCTACCTTCCGGGGATAACCAGCCCTCTCTCGATCAGACCATGGCAGCTGCTTTTGGTGAGAATTCTTAGAGGGGGAGTAGGACAAATGTAACTGATACTTCTGCCAGTTGGGGAAAAGGAGGGGATGTAATCCTAGTATATTTGGTCATATATAATTTTATAATACGGTGTGAGAAATTTTGGAATCACTGAATCTGGCTACTGCAAAATACTAGTATGTACGTATGGTTGTAGGTGCACGTTGCTTTGAATGCTGTTTCTTATTTGTGAGGACTGTTTTAACATGTTACCATCTGTCTTGGCTTCTAGTGCCATCTGCTGTTCTGACTACAATGCAGACAGCAATAATTTGGGGTGCTGTAACCCATACTTTGAAAACTACTGTGTTTAAACAGTTATGGGAGTTGCTAGCTTGTGTTGAGGCCAACAGCTAACTTCTATTAGCTGCCAGACCAGCGGAGTTGGAGAAATGCTCTTTCTTCATTTCTTGAAGACACTCAGTATTGAGACATTTTTTACTTAGTGGTTATGGTTTAGTTTCCAGCTAAATCTTTATGTTGAAGGATGTATGGAGATGTTACAGTCCAGTCTAGAGTTTTCTTGCTGTTGGCTCTCTATGTATAATGTGTTTGTCTTTCCCAGGTGCCCCAGGAATAATTTCTGCCTCTCCATATGCGGGGGCTGGCTTTCCTCCTACCTTTGCAATTCCTCAGGCTGCAGGTACTGTACTTCGTAAGTTGGAATTTTATATAGGTTCTCTGGTTGTTGTTGAAGCATCTTGATGTTCTAGAGCTGAGTAGTGATGGGGGGGCTAGTCATGTAAATCTGAAGTGCTGGCATTTGGCATGTGAGTGAATGGTGTTTCAGTACATAATCTCAACTAGGAATGTGAGTGTAGCTGTAGCTCCTCTGCCTCGTCTATATTCGCATGGAGAGAAGAAAATCTGAATGTCAGAGTTGGTAAAGGCAGAATTTAAAATTACTTTATTGGGAAATTTAGGGGAGGCTATTAATCTGTTTGTATTTAGCACTTCATGCGGTTGCTGAGGTTAGGAACTCACTTTTACACCTGTTAAGATGGTCAGAAGGAAGGAATCTTTACTCTTTCATAATTTTGAGTAAAGCTAGTATTTGAGCATCAACCTAATTACTTGCACTACTATATTTGCACTGAGGTTTACAGCTCATGTTGCAGATAACAATGTAACTACTTACATGAGTAGCCAAATGTCTGAGTTTAAGTACTTAAGCTTTAGGTGCTAGACTAAACAGTTTTTACTTTGTTTTTCATAGCATACCAAGCTATGTTGACTTCCCTGTAACTTGATGTAATTTCCTTGCTAATGAGAAACAAGTACAAAAATTGTTTAACCACTGATATTTTTCATATCTTGTCCTCTTGAGGAAATAAACCACATCACTTTAAGTAATTTCATTTAATTCATTACTAGTGGTTTCCAGAACTTTAGCTCTCCAAAGGAAAGAACTTTAATACAGTGAGGTGCCAGATGTTGTTGTGAGCAATGTAGAAATGCCTGTAAATGAAACTAATGTTTCTCCATTCATGAGAAGTTAGCTGATGGTAGCATATAATATTCTTTTATATGCATGGTTAAAGATTGAAGCATTTTTGGCATGCACTGGTTGGAAAGACCCTTACAATTGCACCGTTTGTGATGCCTTTCCTGCACCAGCAAAGCTGAGGCTTTGTGCTGATTCCGCTCCTTGTGAAATGTGAAAAATATTGTAGTCAACGAGATCGTGCTGAGGCATCTGTTAAACACCAGGCACTGCAAGAGCAATTACTATTAGAAATTACACCATTTCCTGCAGCACCAGAATTGGAGGCTTCTGTTGCTGTTAGTACATAGTCACTGTGTTTTGAATGGTTACTTGCATGTTGCAGAAGGTGCCATGTTCTCCCTTCTGGTGCAGCAAATACACTAGAGTACGTGCTGTTAATTTCTTTACTGGTTAATATTCTTTAATTTCCAGGCTTGTCAGTTCCCAATGTTCATGGAGCACTAGCTCCTTTGGCTATCCCATCAGCAGCAGCTGCAGCGGCTGCAGCAGGACGGATTGCCATTCCCGGCCTCACTGGGGCAGGGAACTCTGTTCTGCTGGTTAGCAATCTGAATCCTGAGGTTAGTGGAGTCCTAATTTTACTTTTTTCTCCTTCCTGTTACCTCTACTTTCACTTTCTGAACACAGATTATGCTGAAACTCATTGAAAGTGAAATCCTGCTATATCTTAAAGGAAACGGCAAAACTAGAAAAGCAGATGATGTGTTCTGCAAGCTCTGAACCTCAAAGCAGATCAGTACTCTAGTTGCTGAAGGGAAATGAGAAAGTCCATCTTTCAAATTAAAATCTTGCTCTTCTTTGGTTGAAAGCCAAAGATGCTGCCTGCCTGCTCTTGTCCCACAAAGACTACAATGCCTGTCCCCTTCCTCCCTTCCATTTGGAACCTCCCTGCCATTCCCATGCAGTAGTGTCATTTGGGTCACAGAATAGTCATGTCCATTCTTTCTTTCCCTTAGCATGTTCTAGTTTTTTAATACATTAATTCAGAACTACAGAGAGAGTTCATTCTGACCTTTGCTCTTTCTGTGTAGTGTCTGGACCCCTGCCAGCTTGACTTTGTACCTGTGCAGTTTTCCTCTGCCATGTGCTTGCACATTTTTCCTTTCCAAGATTCCTGGAAGGTTCTCTTTTTAGCTAAACCCCATAACAGCTCACAGTTTACATGTTCAATTCCATTTAACTTAGTGAGTTGAAATACTTGGGTTTCTTCAATAACAAAGCAGGAAAATTTGAACAAAAATCTTTAATGGAAGACTGCATCAGAGAATTTGATATGGGTATCTTGATTTTTTTAGTCAGATTTTGGCTCTTTGTTGGATTGAAAGCGTAGAATCTTCTATTGTGTGCAATAGAATATGAGTCTGTTGAAAGCACTTTTAACTGGTGGGACTGCACACACACCTTAATACTACTTTGCAAAGCTGTAAAACTTACCAGTGATGTCAGAGTAACCACAAAACCTCTTTTGCATCAAAGGAGAAGCCTGGATGTGATGAGTAATCAAAAAATATTCAACTCTTGATGAGAGGCACTAATTGAATCAGTAGTTCAGACTACTCTTTATCTGTCATTACTATTTTCTCCAGGGCATGAAATAATGGCAGGGGCTGTGATACCAGCTTTGATTTGGATGAGTTGGTTTTTCTGCCTAGGAACTGCTCTGCCATTCCAGGAACTGTCATCTCTGGCTTGGTCCCAGTGACCTGCTGTTCAAACAAAAGTCTTAAATGTTAAAAGCTGGCATTGCTATTCTCAACTGATATAATACTGTTTAGTTTTTTTTCTTGGGATGATTTTGTATAGTCTGGATGGCAGTGATAGGTTAAAGACCATGCTTTACCCCTATTTAACCTGCATGTGTCTGATGGTGCGCACAGTTCTTGTTTAAACAGGAGCAAGCAGTTATTTCATGCCTTGTGATTTTTTGAACTCTTCACTATCCATCCAGCTTATCTTTGGGCTAGAGAGACTTTGATACTTGTACTGAAGCTGTGAACTAACAGATCTGAAACTTTTTCCATTGCCTGTATAATCAGTGTTGTAGAAACTTACCTGTGCCACAACCAGTTAGTAAAGAGACAGTATTTCTCTGGAGTGACTACTCCGCAGCGTGTAAGGCTTTTTCCTGAATCAGAATCCTGGAAATTAAAATGACTCTTTTCTTTTCCATGGTGAGTGGAAGAAGTCTGGATGTTTCAGCTTGCATTGACTTTGAAAGCACTCGTGTCTGCGTGCACAGTTAGTGTTGTTGCTGGGAGCAGAGATGCTTTCCCTTTCTGGATTAGCAGCAGTACTGGGCTTCTGCAGTGTGGGGCCAACGCGCTGAGACAGATGGAAGGGAACAGACTTCTGTTGTAAACGTGGTGCCAAGCTCCTTTATAACAAGAACTTCTACCAGGCCTTTGAAGTACTCTTTTTTGCAGTGGAATAACTGCTCATCCAGATATTTTGCTCTATATGCAGTGGGTAATATCTAAATTGGCTTTTTTTGGTGTTGTTACAATTAAGTATGCCATATAGACTACTTCCTTCAGTCATTGGTCCTAAAGCAGCAACTACAGCTGTTTTGACTTGACAGTTGAAGTCATTTCTTCTAAGAAATGCTAGTAATCAAAATCAGTATTTTTAGACAAATTTTAGGGAATACCATTGCAAATTAATTAGTGTTAAAGCCTGTAGAAGTCACTCTATTGTGATACTGTCTCTTACTTCTTTGTATATCTTAAGTAAAAATGCCTTTTCTTTATCGTTGTGTTCCACTAGGTAAAAACCTATTAACTGTTTCTGTAAACAAGTTATTGTATGTAGAATTCTATAAATCTGACTGATGGAACACTACATATTTCCTTATGTATTTACTGACCTGTGTTTTTTGCTACTTTTTTCTTTTCTCCCCCATCCCTGAATTTTTTTTCTTCCCCTGATCCGGAATTTCTTTGCCAACTGACTGCACGGTACTTCTGCTTCCTGTTGTTGCTTGAAACAAAAAATAAAAACATTCCCCTTCCAAAAAAAAAAAAACCCTGCTCTTCGGAAACCAACCTGCCCTTCAATATTAACCATCTTGAAAACTTCATCATCCATCAACCAATTTCGCCATTTCCTGCGGGGACTCTGCCCTTCCTCGTTGTGGACGATTTGTGCAACCTCGCTCTCCCCTTCGATTCCTTACCTCTTCCCTGTCCCTCCGCTGCCTTGCTCTGCTGTTCTCTAAAGAGAGTTACACCCCAATGCCTCTTTATTCTTTTCGGTATGTTATTATTCACACTTTTTATTACCTTGTTTTTCATTTATTTGAGATTACTTTTTTTGATACTTCAAAAATGTACAGTTTGCAGTTTGCCATTTTTTGAATGCATAATTTTTACATTGTTTACTTAGTTTGCTATTTAATTTATTTTGCCTTTATTTTATGTTCAGTTATGCATGGTTTATTGCTTTGCATGTCTTTTTATAAGAGTTTTAAATTGTGGTAGCATGCTAAATTGTCCAGTCTTCTGGCATTTAGATTTTTGCTTTTTTTTGCCGAAACCCAGTATCTTTTTCTTTAATGTATTGTTCCATTATTATTCTGCTATATAAGAATTTTCCTTAAGTAGAGCAGAATAAGTAAAACATGGTTGGAATGAGATTAGTTCTGGTTGTGAATGAATGTTTTTGCTCTTGGATTGATTAGCTAATATTAAGTTGAATGAGACTTCCTTTTTCCCCCCTACCTGAAACTATTTTTCCTCACTTTCTGAAGGAGTCTATGGTGATGTGCAGAGGGTGAAGATTTTATTTAATAAGAAAGAGAATGCCCTAGTTCAGATGGCTGATGGAAACCAGGCTCAGCTTGGTAAGCAAGCTTAAATTTATCGGATTGTTAGCATTAAGAGATATTGGTAATCAAAGGTTTAGTATCAGTGCTTTCTCCTCTTAAAAAAAAAAAGAAAAACACACAAACTGTTTGTGCCCTCAATTGCTTGCCTTCATATGTAGTATGGTTTTGGTGCAACTCTAGAGAAGGTTTGTTTATGCAAGATAATCCAGAGGGAAAATAATGGAATAAGCAGTACTATAAAGCAGAGTAATAATACCTGTCATGGAGTTCCTGGAAGATGTGATAACTGTATAGGGAAGAACTCAAATGAAATTCTAGCTTTGATATTAGTGTCTGAACAGAACTGAAATACCATTGTAGTCAGCACTGTCTTTAACTGTTACAGCTATGAGCCATTTAAACGGTCAGAAGCTTCACGGGAAGCCAATCCGTATAACATTGTCCAAGCATCAGACAGTGCAACTTCCCCGTGAAGGACAGGAAGACCACGGTCTGACTAAGGACTATGGAAATTCTCCTTTACATCGTTTCAAGAAACCAGGCTCCAAAAATTTCCAGAACATCTTCCCCCCTTCTGCCACTCTTCATCTGTCTAATATTCCGTAAGTATCTGCATGGAGAGTTTGTGTGCCTCATTGTGAAACTATTTGCAAATTTAGTGTGAGAGTGAATGTCAGCTTTTTAACTTCTGGCAGGAGAAAAGATTGCCCATCTTCCTGTCACTCCTCAGTCTTTCCAGTCCAAAGAGCTACTTGACTGGTAGAGAGTTTAGGGAAGGGTCTGATGGGAACTGTTTTAGAGGTGGTGATGTACATTTGACCGGAGAAATTATTTGTTTCAGACCTTCAATAACTGAAGAAGACCTCAAGATGTTATTCTCAAGCAATGGTGGGATGGTCAAAGGATTCAAATTCTTCCAGTAAGTGGTTTCCTCTTATGTCCTGTCCTTACCCTGGGCTCTCCAGTGTGAAAAAGGTAGATGCACTTGTTTCTTATCAAAATCCAACCCAGGTTAAGAGAACGGCGAGCAGAATTGTTGCTTATGTAGTAATTGACTCATCTGGAATAAAGAATTCCAGAGTGAGCCTGGATTGGGTTCATGGTGAATGACTTGATGAAAATTTTAGGGTAGCTGAGTGAGAAGTTTGGATAGTCATGTTTGTCTTACAGATGTACTCTTCCGTGTAAAAGGACGGGATGTTGCAGTTATCCAGGTAGCTGATTTTCTGCCTGGTCTTGAGTGCTAGTTAAGAAAGCATGTACTGACTTAAGCTCTGTGTACAATGGTACTGAATGACTTAAACTTCTGTCTTGTCAGGAAGGACCGTAAAATGGCTTTGATCCAGATGGGCTCTGTGGAAGAAGCCATTCAATCACTCATTGACCTCCATAATCATGACCTGGGAGAGAATCACCACCTGCGTGTGTCCTTCTCAAAGTCCACCATTTAAAGCTTTGGAAGGCATGAGACAGAATGGACTTAACCTCTTGGGTTCAGCCTTGACCTTAGAAGGCTGAACACTAGGGTTTCAACTTCCATCATTCCAGAAAAAAAGCCACTTTAAAAATGCAGCTGAAGTGACCTTAAAAGACCAGAGATTTTATTTTTTTAAAGAGAAATCAGTTTACCGGTTTTTAAAAAAAAAAATTAAATCTAATTCATATTGCTAACCTTGCGGTGATGGGTAACAATCTTGACTGTTCAAATAAATCACAAGTTAAAGTTTACACTTTGGAACCTGCTCTGGGAAATTCCCCTCCCCTCCTGCTCCTCCTCCCCTGAAAAGCAGATCCCAACAAGTTTATCAGGTTTCACATTGATGCCTTTTTTTTCTTTACCCATCCATGCCTTGAAAGACCTAAAACCACTGTGTAAATTCACTTTTGCGCCTTTGAGTCAGGATTTTGCAAAATGCATGGTGTATAGGAGCTCCCAACTCATCCAGCACAAAAATAAGTTGCATTGATCCTACCTAAACTGTGCATCTGCTATCCTGTGCCTTAAACTTTTTTCTTCTTTTGGGGAAAACATCTGAATTGTAGGGATTGGATGGGAGAGTTGAGGGGAATGGATGAGCTCTGGCTCAGTAGATCAGCTTATCGTAGTGAAGGACTAATGAAGCTGGCAAAGTGGATAAAGAAAATATTGGGCTTTGACTCTTTAGGCAGTTGTATCCCACTGTCCATGATGTCTCAATTTGCATAGGATCATGTGTCTTCATGCCACTTTCCAATCTGCTTGTGGTTTATCTCCATCTGCAAACCTTCCAGTGGGAGTTATTTAAGATCCTTTGTGTGTAATGTTCAGACCGAGTAGAAAGGTCTGGGTGGGGAAGCATTCCCAAGACCAAATCACATTCCATTGTCAATAGCAAGTCGACAGGCTCTGCCCTTCACAAGAGCGTTGATCAAGATACGAAATTAACCACTGTTGGACACTTGTGAAGATGAATCATAAAGAATTTGTCAAATTGTGTGTGTATATATATATATCTCTAAATACTTGGCTAGGATTTGAAGAATTATTGAATATCCCACATTTAGAAAGGTGTTCATGTGAGTCACCTTCGTGCCCCTAATTTGAAATTAACAAGACCAATGTAGCTCTGCCATCATTCTTATAGCATGTCTTCAGCATTTGAGCTTTTTGTTTTAATTCTTGTATTATACTTTTTGATGCAGTTGCTGTCATCTGTGCCTAGCAATATTTCCAGTTGACCAAATATTCTAATCTCTTTATATGCAAAAGAAATAGTTTAAGTACCTTTTTATAGAATGATAAGATGGTATAAACGTAATCTAAATTTACTCCTTTGTGGTATTACCCTTGTATACTGTACTTTCTTATTTTTTTTGTAATTGAAACTGTAGGGCAGGAATTTAGTTACCAGGCTGAGGTCATGACTGAGGGTGAATTAATGTAATGACATTGATGAAACATGCTAAGCTAAGCAGACTTTTAAAGCAATGTGTTTGAGATAACAAGCACGATTAGCTTGTGAATTTAAGTAAAAGGACCCAGGCTAAAGTTTTACCTTTTTAACCTATAAGCCCAGATATTTTTAAGTTATAGGAAGGGAATCTATTATAAGTAGAATGCAGATTGTTTTTTCCCAATGATACGATGACCATTTTTTTCTGGCTTACAACTCTTTCCTGGGCCATTCTGCCTTCTATTTTGTGTAATCCAGTGTTGCCTTACGTTTCCCTCTAACCTGCAACCTGTTCGGATGCAAAATAACAAGAATCTTGTACTTTTTTTCAGGGTTTTTCTGCAAATTGTGGACCAAAGTTTGTTTTTTAATCGTCTTAGTGTTGCAAGTTATGATTTCCTTGCTTAGTGTGGGAGCTCTTGACTTGCCTAGCACTGAGTGTTTGGAAAAGTCTTAACTTTTCTTAGTTCCTCCCTGAAATCTTGAGGATATGCATTATGCTGGAGAAGTGTGTGAAGTCTGAGTGAGGGTTCAGCTTGGGTTGCTGGCATGAGATCAGTAATATTTGTCTGCCTTAGTCTTCAGTTGGAGGCTGAAAGGAGTGTGAAACCATGTTAAATGAAAGTGTTGCCCCCAGTTGAGCTGAGAAAAAGTTCAGCTGACACGTAGACACTGGTTTCAGTTACCTCTAAATCTGAGTAAGCCTGTTAAGGAAATCTTGATCTGCCTCTCTGAAAAATCTGTTTCCTTGCCAGCATCTTACATTCAGCGGTGCAAATTCAGATGTCTTGGTGGTAGTTGTCAACTCGAATTAGTTTGCTCATCTGCCTTCCTTCCCAAGTGGAAAACAGTAAATTGATTCCTCCTGCAGCCGGGGAGCACTGGCAGTGCGGCTGGTTCTCCTGAACATGCCCCGGGCAGCACTACCTTAAAGATCCATGCGCAACCCAAGTGGAGCAGCTGTGGTGGTTTAACTTTTGAAGCATTCAATCAACCTCACCCAAGACACTGGGAAGAGGCTTATTGGAGTGAAACCTGTCTGGTGGCCTTTAACATTGATTTGGTCAACCCACAGGCTTTATATATTTTGCAAAATGCAAGTGAATTGAGGTAACCCCAGAACCCAGACAATTGTGGGTTTTTCCTTTGGATCCCTGTGTTTGCATGTAAAGAATGTGAGTAACAAAAGGGTGTACATATTTATAATTTTTTTATACCTGTTATAAGACATGAGGGGGCAGCAAAACCCAGTTTTTTATGGTGAACAGATGTATTGTATATTTTGATAACAGCTATTACAGGTTCAGTATTGTGGAAGGTGGGGTGGGGAGGGTAAGCATACACAACATCAGAATTCCATTGCCTCTTTCAAAGAATGTTTGTAATGCAAAAAGAAACAAAATTAAAACTATTTTATAACAACCTTTGTACCTTTCTGTAGCTCCATTATTTACTGTTCAGATTGTAGAAAGCAGTTATTGGCCAGTCTGTACTTGTGCTTTCAATAAATTTCTTCTGTATTCTTTGCTTCTGATTTTCCTCTCTCTTTATTGTGCCTATTTTGCTTCTGATTTTTCCTTCTAATGTAATTTCAGCTGCCTCATACATAACTTTGACTTTTTCACATACCTCTGGGCTGGCAGAGTGTTTATTCGTACTAGCACCTCTGTGCAGGGGACAGGATGGTGAACCAGGCCTGGGGCTGTGTGGGGTGACCAAAGCCCCCCTGATGTTCACACTCCAGCCCTTCAGAGCTTGACCAGTGAAGTTCAGAGGTATGGGGTTATAGGGCCTTAACTGATGCTCTGCCTTTGTCACATTCCAACACTTTTTTTTTTTACTTCATGTTCCTAAACTTTCCATATATTCTAGCTAATATCCATGAAATAACCAACTCTCCAGTCAAATATGTAATACTCTCTGTAGTTTTGTGCTCTAGAAGTGTTGAAGCTTTCTGGCTAGCTGGATGTCTTCGTGCTGAGTTTCCCATCCAGTGCCCCGGTGTGACCTGGCCAGGTTGCTTTCTAATGACTGGGAGGGGGCTGGAGGCTTCTTTCGGTTCTTTGGGTTACCCTGATGTGCAGACGTGAGCCGTGTTGGTGGGCATACCTGCCTGTTCAGCTCCTTGGGGAGCGAGGCCTTTTGTCCTGGAGGTTTTGTCCTCTCCACAAGTCCAACTCACTTGACAGAAGTACTGTCTGAAAGTAGATGCTCTGGTGTAGACCTGGACACCTCAGCATCCTGAAATTTGGGATCATGATGCTCAAAAAACAAAGCCTCGAAGGAACCCCTGAGGCTCATGGCAATGTGCTCTGTGCTGTCCCTGTCCTTGGGCTCAGCTCGAGGGCTGTCCCTCTCCTTCCACGCTTCTCCCCAAGACGGCAGGCACAGCGCTGCCCTGAGCGATGCTCGGTGTATGCCATCCTCCCGCAGCAGAGGGTGTGGATGGAAAGCCCGTGTTTGTGGCGGTGGGAAGAATAAATGCTGCGCTGCTGGGTTTGTGGCTCTGTTTGCTGTCCTTTGGCTGCGTTCCCTTTGTGTTGAACTGCATTAGCATTAAACACTGGCTTATTTTATAGGCTTCTCGGTTCCGGCTTCAGCCTCCAAGCTGGGTTCTGCAGGAGCCTCAGGCTACTGAAAGACATCACTGTTGTTCCTGGAAAGTGTAATAGGATTTGTAACAGCTGCCTCTGCCCTCGCCCGCTGATGCGCGTGTGAAACGCTGCTGCGCTCTGCGTGCCCCGGGCACCAGCAAGGCTGTGGGGGCCCGGCTGCAGGCAGGGGTGGCCCTGAGGTGCTGGGGGGGGGATTACGGCCTCCTGGCCCCTGCTGCAGGGGCAGCTCCCGGTGCTGCAGGACTGCGGTGCTGCCTGTGTCCAGGTGCAGAAAGGGAAATGCCTGCACTGCCTCACACGTGTGCATCTTCTGACAGAAAGCTGACTCTCAGCCTGTGCTTCTAATTAGACCATTTTCACTGACAACGTAGGGCAACTTTCTGAAAAGATGTTTTTAATTGGAAAATGCTGACTTAAGGGGACCAATATTTTATTTTCAGTGAGAGAACAACAGCCTCATCTGCTCCCTGCCTCCAACAGATCATCCGAACAAGCTGCTGTGCAGTGTGAGATGGGGGGAGAGGCTTGTGCAGAATAAACACCAACATGAAAGGCTAGGCCACGCATCCTGAGCGTCTCTGGCTATAGAAAGTGAATTCAGATAACTTGGCTTCACCGCCAACTCTGTAAATGCTGCTGCTAATCCTCCGAGCGTGCCTCTGATGGAGAGTCTGAAATGCTACTGCCAGCACTGGAGTAGTGCTGCTAACGCTGCTGGAGCTGAACCAATATTTGCTAAAGCCACTTCCCCGTGTTGCTAAGTATCCGTGGTGTAGTCGACGTCTTGCAGAGGTTCTTAGAGGGGAGAAAGGCTGCGCCCGTCGTCCTCGGAGAGCGGGACGGCAGCCCCCGGGGGCCCAGGGCCGGCGTCAGGGTTCCCTGTGCCCAGGGAGGGGGGCGGCCCTCGGGTGGCCGCGTCAGGGTGTTGAGGAGAGCAAATCCCTGATCTCCCCGCACGGACGGGGCCGTGGCTCCCCGTGTCTCCAACCACCCAGCACCGTGCCGCTACCTTGCAGGCACTGAGGGAATTTGCTTTATGCCCGCTGCTCCGGGAGCAATTAGCGAGTGGGGCCTGGCTGACGAGGCAGGTTTTCCCCTCGCCCCCTCCTGCAGGCCGGGCACCCGCTGGCGGCGGGGCTGGGGCAGGGAAGCGGCCGCAGGGGGGTCCCGGAGCCCCCCAGGACCAGGCCCAACAACGGCCTCCAGCCGGGGGTCCCCGGGGGGGCTGCGGCATGGAGCGGGCGGTTGCCATGGAAGTGGTGGGGTCGGGGAAGGGGCCTGCGACGCCGTTAGTCACGGCAGCGAGCCGGGGCCAGCCCAGGGCCCCAACCAACAGCTCGGTGCCGCCGTCTTTGTCCCCAGCACCCAGGGGCCAGGCGGCCGCTTCGTGGGCCTCACGTCGCTGCTGCCGGACAGGCCCCGGCCCTGTGCTGTCCTGCGGGGGGACAGGGGCCGCGTGTCCCCCTCGTGTGTCTGGAGGAGAGCCGGGGGTGGAAGAGCTACAGTCGCCTGCATCGTGGTGCAGGGCCCTGCCACGGCCGGCCCCATCTCCCGGGGAGAGCAGGCAGAGCCCCCGGCTCCCATCACGCTGCCAGGCCCCTACCAAAGCATGGGACCCCCCCAGCTCCCTGGGCAGGCGCAGCCCAGGGGCACCCCCCTCACACAGCACCCACACCTCGAGCTGCTGCCAGCAATCCCCGCGCTAATCCCCTGGTGGCTTTTCCAGCAGAGCAGCGGGGTTACGCTGGATAATCTATATGTTTGAAAGGCTGAGGCTTTGGGATATCCACTGCTAATCCAATTGGCAGTTCAGTGCCATCTTCACATCACCCCGCTTCTGGAGGACCGGGGGCTGTTGGTGCTGTCCCCGCTGCACCCCTGGGGTACAACAGTTCTGGGGGCACCAAGGCCACGCTGGGCGTGATGGGGGCTGCAGGGTGAAACCAGCCCGGAGTCCGTGGTGCTCCGGAGCTGCTGGGTGAGGCAGGGCAGCTTTGCTTCGGGCTGCTTTGCCACCTCTTTCTGCCCCAGCACACCCGCATTGCACGGCTGTCCCCGTCCCTGCGTGCAGAGCTCCCGGGGAAGGCAGCACGCGGGGGCGGCAGCCCAATCCCACCCCCGGTCTGATTTATGAGCCGTGACAAATGGGAGCAGATGCTGCTCTGCGCCGGGGCCGGGGTCGTGCAGGGTTTCGCTGCCACCATACGGAGATGAGCTGGGGGGGAGCAGCCTGCAAGGCTGCCTTCGCTGCGGGTGCCTTGAGCTGCCCCGTGCCACCCCCCCAGCAGCCCCCGTGCAGCCGGGGCTCTGTGGTGCCCTCGCAGGAGGCCAGAGATGACACGGGGACGCCGTCCTCGTGGAGGCCAGCACGGCGAGGAGGGTGACACGCGGGAGCTGAGCTGGGTGCCCGCATCCCCGGCGTTGCCACAGCAACGCAGCCAGAATCTGCAGCGCCTGCACTTCCCTCCCTGGGCGGCTCCGGAGCCGCGCTCGATGGCGAGCGGGGTCCCCGCGTCCTGCGCGTGGCGGCGATGCCGGGGTCGCGAAGCCCCCGCGCACCGGGGGCCCCGCAGCCAGGGTTGCTGGGGGTCGGACGGGGTGGTGTCGTGTCGAGCTGTATTAACGTAATTGCTCGTCATCGCCTGGTTTTAATGGGCTGCAGCCTGGAACTGGTTTCTCCTGGTCCGTGGTGGGGCGGAGAGGAGCCTGAGCCCCGCCGGAGGCATGGGGGTGCGGTGGCTGCCTCTCGCAGGGGATGAAGGATGGGGCAGGGGGCTGCACGCTGCTCCGCAGCCTTGGGCCAGTCCCACACGGCTCAGCCGGGGCTCCCCCGCTCCACCCAGTGCCCAAATCCTCCGCACCCCGTCAGGCCCTTCTGGAGCTCGGTGGAGCGTTGCCCCCCCAAGGACGCAGCCCAGCCGGGGCACATTCACGTGTTTATTCGCTTTTCAAACCACAGCAGGTTCAGCCATTGCCTGGCAGATGCATTCACAGCTTGGAGACCCCCCCCACCCCTGTCCTCCACCCAGGGCTGCCTCCCCAGCAGCACCCGGCCCCCCCGGGACCTCATGCACAGGGAATCCCCCCGGGGGGGGGGGGGGCTCCTGCCAGCCCAGGTGGGTGCCCTGATGCTGGCAGGACCTGGGCTGGCTGGGCAGGCTGCGCCCCGTGCCCCCCGTTTGTCGTTCCCCCCACCCCCAGCACTTCCCTACCCCAATGTACACACTCTACTTTAGCCAGCACAGTATTTACACGCTCCTAACGCTCAGAGCTCGGGCCCTGGACAAACACCCCCCCTCATGGCACCATTCCCCATCTCCCTGCCCCCAGAACAATCCAGCCAACGCGCAGCCCCCGCATGAGCCAGGAGCCCCATGGCATCCCCCCCCCCCCCCAAAGCCCTTTAATGCTGTTTGCTCCCCTCCCACCCCACAGACTTACAATGCCAGAGTCAGAATAAATTACCCCCCACACCCCAAAATGTCAGCACCTGTGTTAGAGAGAGAAGTAAAGTCCAAAGTGCTTGGAGACGCCCAGCCCCTGCGGGTGGGCGGGGGCACGGAGCCCCCTTTGCGCTCCCCGGGGTCCCGCGCACCCCTTGGCTGCCCCGGGGGGGTGAAGGTGTCTGGCCCCACCATTTTGTCATCCCGATGCTAAAGACAGCCCCGTCCTGCCACCTCCCCACGAGAGGGGGCCCAGCAACTACGGACCCCCCCCCTTGTACCCCCCCAGGCAGGGCAGAGGGCAGGCGGCGGGGGCTCAGTCCTTAAACCTCCGGCCGGCTTGCATTTTCCTGTAGTAGCTGTCGGCCTCGGTGTCCGTGTGCCCATCCTTCTCGGCCGGCTTCCTCCGCAGCGTGGACTCCCGGCTGGCCGTGCCCAGCAGCCCCTCGGGGGGGCCGTCCCCCCGCTCCCCGCCACCCCCCGCCACCACGTTGATGGTGGCCAGGCTGCCGTAGCGTGGCTCATCCTGCTCGATGTCGCTGACAGAGGAGCCGGGGGACACGCCAGCGCTCTTGGCCGGGCGGAAGCCCCGGAAATCCTTGCCCATCTCGCCCAGCTCGTAGGCGTCCGGCCCCTCCGGCCCCTTCTGGGCCGACTTCCACTCCCAGGGCCCGTTGCCGGCGGAGAGGTGGACGACGGGGTGGTGGGGCGCGTGGGCGTCGATGGTGATGATGCTGGAGCTGTCCCGCTCGGAGGGCGAGCGGTACTGCGACGAGTCGGAGCTGGTGGAGGACGAGGACGTCTCCGAGTGCTTGGGGGTGACGGACACCATGCTCTGCTGCTTGGACATGGCGATGACCTGCATGAGGCGCGGGGGGTTGGCCACCCGCTGCGCCCCCCCCTTCTCCGCCACCATCACCCACTTGGCCCGCACGGCCGCCCCGCCGCCGGCCGCCCCGCCGGCGCCCGCCTGGCTCTCCTCGGGGATGTGCACCAGCTGCGAGGCGCCCGGCCGGGGCTGGATGAGGACGCGGGGCCCCATGGCCGCCCGCTCGGCCGGGCGCGCCTGCACCGTGGGGTAGAGGGATGGGGGCACGTCCTCGTCGGCGTCCGCGGCCCCCCGGCCCAGCGCGCCCGCCTCCTCCGCCAGCGTCATGCTGCGGCCCTCCAGAGACTTCTGCTTCCACTCGGTGATGAGCTGCTTGGAGCGGGAGGCGTCCACGGGGACGTGGATGGTCATGTGGCGCCGCGCGGGGTCGTCCATGGAGGGGGTGTTGACGCGGGGCAGGGTGTTGCTGAAGGTCACCATGTTCTCCTTGCCCATGGGGCTGCGGGGGGCCAGCAGGTCCACGTCCACGCTGGCGCGCTTCAGGCTGCCCAGGGAGTTCTTCTCCCGCGGCACCGGCCGCGCCGCCTCCTCCAGCCGCGTCTGCGGGTTCAGCTCATCGGTGCTCACCGACTTGTTCTGGTGGTACACGGAGTCGTGGCCCCGCTGCGTCAGCGCCCGCAGCGCGTCCTTGGCCGGCGCCGGTGCCGGGGCCCTCTCCGTGGGGGCGCGGAAGTTGCCCACGGCGTGGTACGCCTGCGGCGGGGAGAGAGCGGGGTCAGCGGGGCCGGGACACGCGGCACGCAGCCCCCGCGCCCGGCGGCACCCACCAGGTAGGCGGCGATGCCCGAGCCGATCAGGAAGCCCACGTAGACGTCGGCGGGGTGGCTGCGGTACTGCGTGATCTGCGTCAGGCCGCAGATGCCGGCGGCGATGGCGAAGGCGAAGACCAGGATGGGCTTGAGGAGTTTGGTGCTGTCCGAGATGATGGAGTTGAAATACATCTGCGGGGGGGGGAAGAGGCCGTCAGTCGTGACACCGGCACCCGCTGCCTTCGCAGCACCCGAGCCCCCCCCCGGCGTCCCGGCCACGCAGGGCTCTGCAGGGCACAAGCAGCCTTGAAGCGCGTGGCGAGAGGCGGTCCCAGGACTCACCGAGACGTAGACGGCAGCGAACGCCGACAGCGTCGCGTGCTGAGACGGGAACGTCTTCCTGCAGAGGGGACAAAGCAGAGCTGCTGGGTGGTGGTGGGGACACACAGGGGGGCTGTCCCCTCCCCGGCACGTACCTGGCGGACAGGATGGCGTGCTTGTCCGTGCCCGAGCAGATGTCCTGGGTGATGTAGGGGTTGGCGTCGCAGGGGGTGCCCAGCAGAGTGTAGTTGGGCTTGCAGACGGTCAGGAAGAAGGGCGCGTGGTAGCCGGTGGCCAGCTGGATCACGTCCGTCACCAGGGCGGTGGCACAGAGCCCGAACACGTGGACGCCTGCAGGAGGCAGAGCGGGGGGGGGATTGGTGGTGTCACCCCCACCCTGCACAGGATGGGGCCCCATCTGCCCCTTTCCAGCCCTCACGGGGCATCCAGGGACCCCCTACCAGCCCCAGGGCACCCCAAAAGTGCCAGGAAGGGTCCGGTAAGGGGGTCTGGGCAGGGCTGTGCGTTGCTGGTCCTGGCTGCCCCTGCGCCCCCCCCCCAGCCCCAGGACACCCCCGAGGAGGGCACGGCTGCCCGGGCTGCGGCACAACGTACCCACAAACCTTACGGTCCTACGCAGGAAGGAGTTGAAGTTGCAGCCGCCGGCGTTGATGCTGCCCTCGGCACCGGCGCGTCCCTTCAGCCTGGACTGCAGGCAGTACACGATGCCCTCCCCGACCATGATCTGGGGGGGAACCGGCAGCTCAGCGGGGCCCCAAAACCCAGCCCAGGCAGGATCCAGCCCCCCCGGCCCCCCTCCCGGCAGCGGGACGGGCCCGGGACGCACCGAGGCGGCAGGGGCTGCGAAGGCCAGGCTGAGCAGCATGAGCAGCGGGATGAGCTCCTCGTTGGTCTCCACGTAGGGCATGGAGAGCGCCCGGTCGTAGCACTGGAAGCCCACCTTGGCCGGCTTGAAGAGGTCGGTCAGCTCCAGGAAGTACAGTGTCACGATGGAGGAGGCCACGATGGGCAGCTGGGGGGGCCGGGGGGGGGTCGGTGGGGGCTCCTCACCCACCCCGGCCACCAGAGCCCCCGCTGGGTGCCCGAGGTCCCCAGGGGGCACCAGCCGGGTGCGGGGCCGTGCACCGAGCATCCCCGAGGATGCGCGGCCCCAGCCCGGGTGGGACCGGGGTGCTGAGGACGCAGCCCCCCCGCAGCAGCCCCCGGCCCACCCCACACCTACCTCCACGAAGTAGAAGCAGGGGAGGAGCGTCATGCTGTCCTTGGGCGCCTTGGCCTTGTCCTTCGGGGAGATCATGGTGCTGGGGCGGGCGGGGGTCCCTGCCGTGGGGCAGCCGGCGTCACCCCGGCGCTCGGCCCAACGGGAGGGCCCCCCCTGCACGGGGGTCGTGCTGCCCCCCCCCCACCTCCCCCCGGGGGGGCTGTCACAACAGGTGGGGCGGAGGCTCGGCTGTCGCGACAGTCCCCTCTGCCGCGACATGCGCCGCTGCGGTGGGCGTGGGGAGGGGGCGCGCCGCCCGCAGAGCCCAGCCGGGGGGGGGGGGGACAGGGGGGCCCCCCCGGCCCCCCGAAACTTCTGACAAGTCCTGGGTGCAAAAAGGGGGGGGGGGCACGGAGGGGGTGGAGCAATGGGGGGGAATTAAGCGAGGGGGCAATAATGGGGGGGGGATAACGAGGGGGGGATAACGAGGAGGGGGGTACCGGGGGGGCAGTACTGGGGGGGCAGTACCGGGGGGCAGTACCGGGGGGGCAATACCGGGGGGCAGTACCGGGGGGCAGTACCGGGGGGGCAATACCGGGGGGCAGTACCGGGGCAGTACCGGGGGGGCAATACCGGGGGGCAGTACCGGGGGGCAGTACCGGGGCAGTACCGGGGGGCAGTACCGGGGCAGTACCGGGGCAGTACCGGGGCAGTACCGGGGCAGTACCGGGGGGGCAGTACCGGGGGGCAGTACCGGGGCAGTACCGGGGCCGAGCGCGCCGCAGCCGCGGGCGGGGGCTCGGGGGGGGCCGGGGCGGGGCGGGGGCCCGTCCCTTTGTGCCTCCGCCGCCGCCCGCGCCCCCCACTCACCTCCGCTGCAGCCGCCCCTGGGGGGGCGAATCCGGGCCGGGGGGGGCGGGCGGGGCGGGGGCGTCCGCGGGGCTCCCGCTGGAGCGGGGATGCTCTGCCTCGGCCGAGCGCGGCGAGCGGCTGCTTCCTCCCCTCCTCCTCCTCCTCCTCCGCCGCCGCCACCGCCTCCTCCCCGCCGCCCCCCGCCGCCCCCCGCCCCGCCCCGCCGCTCCCGGCCCCTCTCGGGGCTCTGGGCGGCAGCGGGAGCCCGGGGGGGGCCGGGGAAGGGGAGCGGGGGGGGTCGGGTGCGAGACAAAGGGACCGGGGGGGGGGCGCGGCACCGAGCGGGGGCGGCTCCCCCCTGCTGCTGGGTGCCCCCCCCCGCTGCTGGGTGCCCCCCCCGCTGCTGGGTGCCCCCCCGTGCTGCTGGGTGCCCCCCCGTGCTGCCCTGCCCCCCCCTCCCAGTGCTGCTCTGCCCCCCCCCGGGCTTTGCTCCTGGCGCTATGGGGGGGCAGAGCCATTCCAAGCCCCCATCTCCAGCCCCGCAGCGGGGCCTCTCCCCCCCCCCGAGCCCCTTGCCCCCACGCGCAGCCCCCAGCTGCTGGGCCTCGTGTGGCCGCGCCGCCCCCCAGCACCCCCGAGCTCGGCTCGGCCGCTGGGTGAAGCCTCGAATCCCCCCAAGTTCAGGGCCGGGGAACCGGGGCGCAGCGCCCCTTGCCGCCCCGGGGGCTTCCCAGCCCCTCTGGAGGAGGACCGAGCCCCCCCCGTGCCCCCCACCCGCAGTGGATCCCGGCCCCGTGCCCCTCGCACACCCCGCGATGCAGCCCCGGAGCCCGCTCAGGCCCCGGCCACCACGCGCTGCCCCCGTTCCATTTTCGGCCCTAAGTGGGCAGAAATCTCCCGGCGTATTTAACGTTTAAATCCCGAGTGGCTGAAAGCTGCGGCTAAGCCGCTCTCCCTGCGGCTCCGTGGGCCCAAAGCGCAGAAATCCCCCCCCCCCCGAGCAAGCCCGGAGCCCCCCCACCGCACCGGGCCCCCGGCGCTCTCCTCCCGCAGGGGGTCTGAGCCCCGTGGCCACGCGCTCCCCAAAACCTGGGGGTTGAAGGCGAGGCCGAAGCTGCCCCACGCAGGGACCCGCTCACCCCGCGTGCCCCCGTCCCGCACCCCATCTGTAGGGCCGGGGGAGGGGGGGGCAGCGGCTGCCCCCGCTGTGCCGGCACCCGGCCGGATGGGCCCCGCGTGGCCGCGGGCGCGCGGTGACCTCGGGAGCGGGAGCGTTTGGGTGGCTTTGGTGCAGCTGCAGCTCGGGACGCTTGCACGGCAGCCTGAAATAAAACCCAGCAATTTTGAGCTGTAAAAACAGCACGCACATTAAAAAAAAAAAAAAAAAAAGTGTGTGAGAAGCAGCTACGTGGGCTCCAGCCGGGGCTTCCTTCCTCTCCGCTCATGGAAATCCCAGATCCCGTCCCCGCAGTGCTGGTGGCGCGCAGCCAGGCCGGAGCAGCCCGCGGGCGACGCCGCGTTGGCCACGGCCGGAGCAGGCGGTGGTGGCTGGGCCGGGAACGAGCCCCGGGCGATGCCGGCGCCTTGCCCCGCTGCACCTCGTCCTCCCAGCCCGTCTGCGCAGCAGGCCCCGAGCCCCCCGTCCTGCCCCCCGGCCCCATCCTGCGCCCCAGGGGCTGGGCAGGGGCTGAGGATTTTGCGAGGTCCTGGCGTCGCCTGGGCAGGAGCCGGAGCCCTGCAGGTGGTGGGGGCTCAGGGGATGAGAAACAACCCTCGGCGTGGGGCCGGGGCTGCGGCTCTGCTTTGGGGCAGGGGGTCTCCTGCCTGGGGACCCCAAGCCAGCTGCTGGTGACCCCAATCCCACTGGCCCAGGGGGTATTTGGGGCCATGGAGCAGGCCAGCGCTCCGCTCGGCTGCGTGGTCCCAAGCACCCCCCCGGGACAGCAACCGGTGACCCCCGTGCTGGGAGCCAACGATGCAAAAATCCCCTCCCGCCCGTGCCAGATCCAACAGCTGGGAAAGGCTGCTTCCTCCCCGCTTTGTTTGTGCTGAGAACTCTTGACCTGTTTTATAACCTGAATGTTTAGATACACTCGATATTTTCCTCACGCTGCGGAAACCCCCTCCTTTTTCCCTTCCTTCCCCCCGCCCTCCGTGGCCCCAAACTGGACATAAAAGCGAGACCCAGCCCTGCGAAGCCCCGCGGCCGGGTCGGAGGCTCCTCACTGCAGCCATGGGGCCGTGTCCTGCTCCCGTCCTCGTCCTCACTCTGCTCCTGCTGCTGGGGGCTGTGGTGAATGGTGAGTGCCCCCCCCCCCACCTGCACCCCGATACGGGGACGGGGATGGACTGGGGCATCCCCCGGGAGGGGGCCAGGGACAAACTGGGGCAGCCCCAGGGCGGTTCTGGGCTCTCCTGTTGGTTTTGTGTCAGCAGCCCCGGATTGGGGGGGGGGGGGCAGGGACGGGGTCACGCTGTGAGGGCTGGGGATGCCCGCAGGGGAAACTGAGGCAGCGGGGAGGTGGGAATGTGGGCACCGAGAGCAGGCAGGACACCAAGCACGCCAGAAAAAAACAGAAGCTGTCCCCAGTCTCACGGGGAGCAGGCCCCCAGCACATGGCGTGGGGGGGGACACGGCTGGGGGGGGGGGGGTCCTGCAGTCCTCTGGCCCCCAACCAATGCTGCTTCTTTCCCGCCCGCCGCAGCGCAGCCCCGGGGACGGATCCTGGGGGGCTACGAGGCCAAGCCCCACCTGCGGCCGTACATGGCCTCGCTGCAGCTGGACGGGCAGCACGTCTGCGGGGGCTTCCTCATCGCAGAGCAGTGGGTGCTGAGCGCCGCGCACTGCACCGAGGGGACGTGAGTGCCGGTGGGGGTGCGGGCGGGGGGGGGGAGTCAGCCCCAGCCAAGCCCCGCACCGCGGCCCCGTCCCCAGATCGCCGGGGCTCTGCTGCTGCCCACGGTGGTGGCCGTGCAGGGGCTGCGGGACCCCGGGGGCTGCCAGCTCCCTTGGGGGGGGGGGGGGGGGTCTCTCTGTGAGCCCACAGCCCCCAGTGCCGTGCGCCGCCGCAGTGGTGCTGAGCCCCGCACCCTGCACCCCCCTGCAGGAACGGCAAGCTCTTCCAGGTCCTGCTGGGAGCCCACTCGCTGACCGAGCCGGAGCCCCACAAGCGCCTGTACCGGGTGCGCGCGCAGATCCCCCACCCCGGCAGCAACATCCACAACAACAGGGACGACCTCCTGCTCCTCCAGGTGCGTCGGGGCCGCCGGGTGCCCCCTCCCCACCGCCCTCGGCGCCCGAACCGCGCTCACCCCGCGGGGTCACTGCCGGTGCCGGGAGGAATCCCTCGAGGCCGGGCTGACCGCAACGCTCAGCCCCCTCTGTCCCCCTCCCGCCCCGTGGGACCATCCCCGCGCCCCCCACCATGGATTTTTGGGCCGTTTCCAAGTGATTCCGTCGTCCCTGCAGCCGTGGCTCCGACCTCCGGCCGTGTGCTGGGAGCTGTGGGCGGGGAGGCAGCGCCGTGAGCTCGGGGAGGCCGGCGCGACGCCGGGGCTGGGGCCGTGTCCCGCTGAGCCGGGTCCCTTCTTTTGCTTGGTGGCAGCTGGAGGAGAAAGCGGAGCTGAACGCGCACGTGAAGGTGCTGCCCTTCCAGC
Source organism: Anser anser (assembly GCF_964211835.1). Classification (NCBI taxonomy): domain Eukaryota; kingdom Metazoa; phylum Chordata; class Aves; order Anseriformes; family Anatidae; genus Anser; species Anser anser. Next base: position 912,320 of record NC_139746.1, read on the forward strand.
GGGAGGACAGGGACGTTGAGGCCGACACGGTGTGCGAGGCCGCGGGCTGGGGCACCGTCACCCACAGCGGCCGGCGGCCGGACAAGCTCCAGCAGGTGGAGCGGCCGGTGATCAGCCGCGACCTCTGCAACCACCGCACCCGCCACGACCACACCATCACCGAGAAGATGATGTGCACCGACTCCCGCAAGAAGGACACCTGCAAGGTACCTCCTGAGCCTCCTTTCCCGGACACATAACCACAGACGGACCCACGGCCACGGGCTGGGGCTGCCAACCCCCCCCGGGGGCCTGGGAGCGGGGTGGGAACACCTCCGGCTGGTGGGGAGGACGTGGGGCAGGACGGGGGCTGCAGCCCCAGGGAGGGAGCGAGGTGGGGAGCGGGGGGAGCAGCGGCAGTGCCCCCCCCCGCACTGAGCCTGTGTCCTGCAGGGAGACTCCGGGGGCCCCCTGGTCTGCAACGGCGTGGCCGAAGGGGTGGTGACGGCCGGCTCCCGGGTCTGCGGCAACTACAAGAAGCCCGCCATCTACACCCGCATCGCCCCGTACGCTGCCTGGATCGACGGCGTCATGGCCTCCGCGGCCGGGGCCGAGGCCGGGGACGGGGCCGCTCGCTGAGCCGGGCACACGGAGGGACCCGGCTCCACGCCACGGCTTGCTGCTGCCGGCCTGGCCCATGCTGCTGCGCCCCTGGGCGCTGGGCTCCCCGAGCATCCCCGCACCGCCGGGCCGGGAGGGGTCCGTGTGCCGGGAGGGGGCACAAAATGGGGAAGGGGGTCCCCAGCCTCCTGCTCGTGAAGCTCAGGGGCAGGCCGGGGGCTGAGCGATGCCCAGGGAGGGTGGGGGCCCCCCAGGCTGCAGGCTTTGCTGAACGCGCCCGTACCACTGACCGCGACCCTCTGCAATAAAGCAATCACCGCTCCTGCCGCAGAGCTGCCGGGGCCGAGCGGGCTGGGGGGGGGACAGCGCGGGAGCACCGTGTGGGGGGCACGGGCAGCTGGACACACAGCTGGGGGGTGGGTGCTGAGCCCCCGGGGCACCCCCACACTCCCCATCGCTGCTCCGTGCCATCTCCATCCTCACCTCCCCAGTCAGACGTGGGTGAATCCTGTTCCCCCCGCGGTGTGCCAAGCCCCCCGTGCCCTCCTGCCACCGCTCACCCCCGTTGGGCTCTCCTGAAGGGGCACACGGACCCCCCCGAGCCCCAGCACCTCTCCCAGCCCTGCTCCCATCACCACACTCTGTGGTCGAACGCCCTGAGCCCGGTGCCCTGGGTGGGAGCGTGGGGGCCGCATCCTGCGGCACAGCGAGGTCCGGAGCCAGGATCTGCCACGGGTTCCTTGTGCAAGCATCCAGCAAGGCCCAGGAGCTGCTTGCGGTGCTGCTGGCCCGCTCAGGACCCTGGTCCTTGCCCCCAGACCCAGCCGCGTGGCCCCAGGGCTGGCAGAAAGCCCCAGCTTACAGTGCTGGGATCAGCAGAGCCCAGCTGGGACCAGCAGAGCCCAGCTGGGACCAGCAGCGTCCCACTGGCAGCGGGGTCACGGCTCGGTCCCCAGCCACCCTCGGCAGCCCCGCGGGGCTGGGAGCAGAGCAGAGCTGCTCGCCCTGCCCTAACGCGGCCGTCGGGGGAAGGAGAGCATCCTGCCCGGGGAAGGAGAGCATCCTGCCCGGCCAGCGCAGGGCCCGAGGCAGAGGAGCCCCCCCATCGCTCCCTCCACGTGCCACCACACGTTGAATAACCCCAAACCTGCTCTGAGAAACAGGAAATGAGCGAGGGCCCAGGCTGATTAGTTTTACTTACAGGGGAAAAGAGCCTTAACAAGGAGTTGGAGTTTCCTAATTAGCCATTTGATTTTCCTTAATTACCAGAAGAATAGCAAGGCAGAGCGTCTCCGCACTGCAACACATTAAATGGAGCTGAGAGCCAAGCTCTTTGCCATCAGCTCAATTTTTCACTAATAAATGAAAACCCATTCCCAGAGGGATATAAATATATGAAAAAAAATGGCTCGTTCTTTCCCTCAACTGGTCTCTGAGGACAGCCCGAAGTTTTCTGGCTGGGTGGGAATTCGGCCAAGCCACAGATCAGCTCCAACCACCTTCGCTGTTGCTTTGGCCAAGCGCTCGGATTTTTGTCTGGTTCAGTGAAGTTGCTGAGCACCCCCAGCGTGGTTTGATCTCAGCAGGACAGGGCAGGTCCTCCCAGCAGATGTAACGACATTAGCACCGTGAGTTCGGCACTTCTACCAAAGTGCACTGCCCAACAAAACGGTGGTTGAGCACAATCCAGCGAGGGCAGAAGTGTGATATGATTCACGTGTGACCTTGAGCACAGGACAGAGCTGTACGAGGAGAGCTCTTCCTCAAACATGCTGCAAGCGCCCGGCCTTGTCCAAAGCTGCAGACTTACAACAATCTTAATTACCTAATGTTTTCTCCCCTTGTGTCCATAATAACCTCACAGGAGGCTGAAAACATTATTTTCCCATCCAATTCTGCAAGTGGTTGCTGCTCCTTGCCTAATAGAGATGCAATTAACAGCTTTCCTGCTTCGCTTCTGTTCATACATAAACAGTCCTGGACACAGGCCGCACAACCAAAGTCACATGAAAGTGCTGAAGTTTTGAAAACAAACCAAACAGCCCGTACGAAATTCGGGGAACCTTTATTTACAAAAGAGCTGCTGGCTCTCAGTGAGAGCCCAAGGGACGGGTTTGCTCCAGGCAGCCAGGCTCACGTTCCTCTTCCTCCAGAGGGGGAAGAAATGGCTCCATTAATTACAACACAGATACGTACAATGAAGCTTCCCCTCAGAGGAGCAAGTTCACTCAAAGGATGAAGTGCAAGGAAACTGGAATTGTAGAGCCCGTGCCCCATTCCCCAGGATACCGGGTATTTGTTTCCCTTTCACTGGGGACTGTTTACCCCCTGCTACCACCCACCACCACTCTGCCTGTGCAAAGGCTGAACCCAGAGCTCGGCCGTTCTTTGTGCTAGCCCAGAGCCACAGGAAGGCAGCAGGTTTCTCTCCTCCCAGGCCCTTGGCCCCCAGCTGACGTTGCCTTCGGGATTCCCTTCCTGTCTCTGTAAAAAAACTCCTTTTCTTCCTCCCCTCTACTTTTTAAGGGCAAAAAGGGATGAAGCACAAAAATCAATGCAAGAAAAACCTAGCAGCACTGCTGGACAGCCGCTTGGCGCTGTCTGACGGGCAGCACCAGGACAATGCTTTCAGAGAGCTCAGGAGAGCTGCAGCTCCTTGGCTCCAGACACCGTCAGGGGAGGAAGCTCCAAGCTCTTCCACTCGGCACCCGTTGTTCTCTCCGTGCCCCACGGAACGCGCTCTCAGGAATAGCTGAGAGGCATCCTCCTCCACAGCCCCCCACACAAGCAGTTCTTGATCCAGCGCTGCTCCCACTGCTTCACCGCAGTGACTTTGTTTGGCGATTTCAGCATGGTAACACAGCCACACCTGGAGGGAAACAGAGAGGTGCGACTCAGCACGGCAGCCACAGGGGCCCAGGAAACAAGCCAGCAGTGCTGGAGCTTCTGTGCAGATCACACAGGGATCAAGGAATCTGAGGAGGAAACGAGCTTTTGTCATTTGCAGGTGATGTTTGTGAGCACTAAAAACCAGCTGAAACCATGTGAGCAATTATCTTAAATGAAGAGAGGTTATCTTGGAACAGAAGGCTGTCTTCAAGACAACAGCCCCCAGCTGCTATTTATACATAAAACAGCAGACATTCATCTTATAAAAGTGATCTGCTACAGAGACTTTCTATTAAAACCAATAATTAGAGCTAATTCAATCACATGATCAGATGGGTGTTTGCTCCCTGCACCATTATTTCAAAATCCAGGCTCTTTTGTGAGAGTGGATGAAGGGGACAGCACAAAAGGACTTCAAATGCAAACCTAGCTTGAAAAACTTTCCCAAAATGGTACCACGGATACTGTGATTATTCCCTCACCACCTCCTCTCCAAGAACAGAGGTAGTGTCAGACCTGCAGGCTGAGCTTGGGATCTCTCACCACTAACAAAGACTCAGGTCTCTGTTTACCCGTGTAATCTGACTGCTCTCCTATTTTTTTTCCTGTTAAAGCAGTATCGTATTTATTCCATGCTGCCATATCCAGCCCTCAGATGAAAAGCGGTTCAACCACGGGCAGTGAAGGATGTAGTTAATTCTCAAAGAGCTGGGGTTACTTTGCAGGGCAAAGCAATAAGATTTTTAATTTAACAGCCACGCTGCAACGATAGCAGCAGCTATCTTGAGTCAGTCACACTGCTCTTCAATAAGCATTTTAAGGATCTTGGTCTTCCAGATTAGGAATATCTTAAACGTAACCACAAGTGCTTTCTTTCAATGCAAGCCGTACTGCCGTAAACGAAAAGCCTTATTTTAGAAGAAGCGTTTCCTCCTGCAGGCGTAATTCACACGAAATGTTACTGGGATACCAGTTGGGATGGTAAACAGAGACTAAAGGAGCTTTTGAATGACAAAAAGAACAGACTGAGTTCCTGCCAAGACCTCCTCTGCATCTAAGGGATTATGTTTGCATCGCTTACCTGGTACATGACTTGCATTCTTCTGTGGGGTATGCTCCCAAATGGAGCCTTCTCAGGTGATCAATTTTGGGCTGTCCAGGTGCCCTGGATAGGAAGAAGAATGGGAACTTTTCTAGAATATCATCTCAAAAAGCTGTTTCCAGGGCAGCGAGCTGCATTTCGATGGCCAGTGGGGCCCAGGCTTTGACTACCTAGTCTGTAAAGTGCCACTGGATTCAAGGGCACGCTTGCACAGATCTAATCGTGAACTAGCATTTTGCCCCCTCCTTTTGCCACCTCTTTTCAATACTTTAAATTCCTAGTCAGCTGCAAGTTAAGAAAGGAATTCAAGCACAGAGGACACTCTCTTGGCTCACGTCATAACAGATGCCCCAGATCCACTGACCTCTCAGAGATGGAAAAGATCCCAGACCTCCCAGCACCCTCTTCCAACCGTGCCACCTATTTGTTTCAGATCTCTGTACCTTACAAAGGCATCAAACTGGGAAGAGACAGTGTGACCAACGAGCCCAGGAGCTTTTCCAAACTGCAGCCGGACAAGCTGCTTGTTCTGCAGCTTGCTGATAATGCCATCGTTGATAGGCAACCAGTCAATATTGGGAATGAGCAACTGGCTGGGCAGGAGGCAGCATTCATCTATCAGGGTATCATCTGGCTCCGTTATGTGATTTTCCTCACGACCTGCATGGAAAAAAAAGGTGGAGAGTGAAAGAGAACCAGCGTGATCTTGAGATTTCTCATTTACAGATCGAGAGAACTGCGTGCAGCTTCCTCCTCCATCCGCCAACACAGCACAGAAAACAATAAACTTGGCAGCTGTACTCACCCTTTCTAAACACTACAGACCCACTCAGAAGTTACTCCCCGCAATTAATTCTATCACGCACAATCCACATTAAGGAAGATTCTTTTGTTCAGGGAAACCGGCAAACACTTACAGCACAGCCAGAGTTTGGTTAGAAGCCTGAAGAGGAGGGACATGCTGTCCTGGGTGTCAGAGGTTGCTGTGTAGACAGGGAGGCAGCTCGGCTTTAACAGCCCCCAGATACGGATCACCACCATCAGCTCCCTGAACATGCCCAAGGACGCTCCATCGCGCAGAAAGCTGTGACCCGGCCGCACAGGAGAGCCCTGCAGAGGGGGAAAACAGCTGAGACTGGGACTCGGGCACAGACTGACAGAACCACTGTTCCATTCCCGGACAACTCCCTTTTTTCAAGCAGCAGACACCCGTGGAACTCGTGGCCAGAGGATGCTGCAGAGGTTAGAGGCACACAGAGGTTCATAAGACTGCCTGTTCTCAGGCCCGCCGGCTCTCACCTGGTTAGGCAGGCTGGCCAGCAGGTAGAGCACAAAGTCTCCCACCCACTGAATGAGTTGCTGCAGGGACTGCAACGTGGTCATCTCCAGGACAAACTCTTCTGTCTTCAGGTTGATCATCACCTTGTCAATGTCTGAAACAGAAGCAAGACATCTGGCTCAGGAGGAAGATGGATCCAAACTTCACCTCCTGTCCGTGTGGTGTGGGAAGAGGTCACACCCTCCTCCTCTTCAGACGCGGGAAGCCACTACGAGCCTGTGACACTTTACATCAAATTTGAAAGGGGAACGATCCGAAACAGAACACTCAGAAGGCAACGCCTGACGTTACGAGCGATCGCTACCTACCTATATCTGTGATCTTGGAGCAGATCTCTGTGAGTCGGTCCCCAGGACTCTTGTCCGGGGTGTTGAGGAAGTGCGGGCGCAGCAGCGACTTCAAGGTGCAGCTGATGGCAATCAGGAACAGCTTGGCATGGTAGTCACACACACGGGCTATCGTGCTGGAGGAGAGCTTGCAAAGAGATGCCTTCATGGCAACAATGCGAGTGGAGAGGACCTGAGTGACAGGGAGACACCAGGAAAAAGTCAGAAGTGAAGGCAGAATTAGGATAAGCTCGTTATTCTCTTCTCTATTTCTGCTACATGAATGACAGGAGTAGCGAGTGTTGTTCTGTGCACGTACTAACTGTGCTACTGTTCCAGATACGCTGACAGAATCTGTCAAAAACTGGCTCCACCAGCTCACCAGAACTTTCCAACAGGTACAGACCCATTAATGTCAGTGACAACGAATGCTGCGTAAACAGCGGTTCTTCACAACTCAAATGCTGCTCAGGCAGAACATCCAAAGCACAGCCAGGTTGTTAAAGCCCTCTGTCTTTTGAGCTCTAGCAATCACTGCTGCTGTCTCCCAGGCACCGAGACCTCTCCCTGTGCCCACCCTCTGCCGTGCGACAGGGAGCTTCCAGCCCCACTGACCTGCTGCAGGGCCGCGCTCTGGCGCATGTACTCTTCGTGCAGCTTCTCCACCAGGTTCTGGACCATGTTGGGTTGGACGTGGAGCAGGATGTCCCACCAGTCGTAGCCAGTCACCATGCAGTACTCCAGCAGGAACAGCAAGTGACGCAGGGACGTGTTCATGTCCAGCACGTGGCCCATGGAAGGGGAGATACGAAGCATGCTCAGCTGAACGGAGGAGGCAAAGGAAAACCTGCGTCAGGAACTGGGTTGAAAACATTCCACAAAACACGAAACCCACCAGGGACACAGGGTGACCTGCAGCTCACTCCTGACCCAAAGACAGAGCAATGGGATTCCTCCCGCCTTGTTTAACACGGATCACGCAGCTGGAGGTAACATTCCCAGAGATTTTCTCAATGATCCATCACCAATCAGAGAGATAAAGAGAGCCCTGGAGAAGACGAACACACACACGCCCCACAGCTAACAAAACCCAGTACCTTCCCATGACTATCAATGCCAGCCAAGGCCAGAGATGTCCAGGAGAGCTGCATGGCTTTGAAGTGAACTAAGGGACCAGCAGTTCGCTGCCTTTTGATAGTCTGCTCGTCCACTGGGCGCTGGGAGGAAGAGCCGTAGAAGACAGCCATCATTTGCAAGGAGAGGCGATGAACAATGTGGACGCTGCCATCGTGAAAAGCCAAAGCCAGGCCTGGGGAGAGAAGACAACCAACGGTGAGCAAGGAACTTCTCCCCGTATAGCCTGGGCCTCGCCCAGAGAAGGAGCCACTGAAAGCTCCTGTGGCAACACCACAGCACCCACAGAACAATAACGGCTCCTTACCCAATCCGGGGAAGAATTTGGTGTCGTTCGCTACCTTCAGGTCCGTGTTGGTTAGGGAGATGGGCAACTTCGGCAGAGCCACAGCTGAAACCCGATCCAAGTCATTGGTGGCAGAAAGAATTCGCCACTTCAGTATCATGGGCTGCTTGTCTCCGACTTTGGGAAACAAACGAGACATCTCTCACTACCACCTCCGACTTAGGGGGCAGAAGAAGCCACCCGCCCCAGATTCCTGCCCGCCCCTGACTGTACAGCCATTCTGCCAGACCAGTGCATTTCCCACTTTTTTTCTGAGCTCAGTAACTGCACAAATTACGACTTGTTTTGCTCCATCTGTTTTGATGGAAGGCTCTGCCGGCAGCAAGTAATAAATCTTTATGCACAATGATCCTTTACATTTCACTGGAGCAAAACGTGTATGTTTGATTTTGTTATACTTGAACTCAGGTGGAAGAGAGATGCAGACCGGGTAGCTCGACTGAACCACTTGCTTGCTGCACAATTTTTTCCTTCTAGAAGACTCAGCTTGCTCTGTTCTCAGCAGGAAGAGTGGTTGTGCAGCAAAACAGAAAATGTTTTATTGAGTGAAAGTAGCAGCTGAACCACTTCCTGGAAACCAGCAATTTGTTGCCTAAGATGCAAACAAATGGATGGAACAGAACATGACCAAGAATACCTGGAAAATAAATGTGGGACTCCGGATAATCCCATACACGTGGTAATGGACCTGTGAACCTCGCGTTCTCTCTCAGACCAGGCTCCTGCTTTTACAAGTACCAGGTGCTAAAACTCACCCACAGGAGAGATTTGCTGGAAGATGTTGTTGACAGGCAAGCCCTCTTTCCGGAGAGACCAGCACTCCACGATGCTGCTGTTCTGGTTGGAAGCACAAAGCAACACCTGCGGAACAGAAACCCGTGCTTCTGTACGCTCAGAGCTTACCATGGGGAACAACACTACCCAGGGGCATTTTCTGCCCTTCTCCTGCCCCATTTCGAGGCTTTCTCCTAATTATCTCGTCCTCCACCAGTGAAAAGCAGAGCATTGTATCAGCAATACATAACGGCGAAGTCCCCAGCTCCGGCTGGAACAAGAGAGGCAGAGCTCTGCACCGCGCTACCACAGCCTGTGCCTCTCCAAACCACAAATGGTCTCAGCTCCAAATTTGTAACCTGCTGACGCCGTCCCCATGCACCACACTACAGGGAAAGGAAAGGGCAGGAGCTGAACTGACTTTGAAGCTGGAGCAGACGCGGTGTTCTCCAGCACGGCACTCGATCCTCTCCACGGGGAAGAGGAGCTCAGGCTCCCTGAATCACTTAGCTTTCCACAATCACATTATCGATACCCTGGCAAATAGAGTTAAGCTGCTAAATTAAGTCCTACGGATCCAGAGCTCCGAGTGTTCTGGAGAGGGACTGCTTTGAAGCCGAGACCTGAAGATGAAAGACTTCGTGCCCCAGAACCTCCCGAACAGCTCAGAACTCCCGCACCAACCAGCGGCGGGGCCGTAAAACAAACAAAGCAGCAAATAATCAGGCTAATGAGGAACGGGGCTTTGCAGAGAGCTTTTCCAGGAACTGGAGGGCTCACCCATTACACCCCGGACCTTTCAAGTGCAGGCTGCTCAAGTGAGGCTGAAGGAGCAGCCCCTCCAGAAACCACAACGAGAAACGCAAAGGGCACGGCAGGACACGATGGCTGCTCTCTGGAGCCGCGTGGGGAAGCCCGGGTTGGGACAAGCAGCTCTCTCCCTTGTTATTCGAGGAGCTCCTGCTTGTTTCAACAGCAAAGGCTCACCTGCTCTGACATGTCCCGAGCTAGGAATTTCAGGTGGGTGATTGCTGGGTACTTGTCCTTGCGGGCAGGGTCCGTGGTGCAGCGCATGAAGAGGGAAGGCAGGATCTCCGTGTCTATCTTGCACTTCTCGTTCACCACGCTGACGCAGACTTTGTAGAACTGGACAGGGGAGGTGCTGCTGCCGTCCGACGTGGCCACCACGATGTTCCCCCCACCAGTGAAGGCAACATCCGCCAGGGCAACGCGGCAGCGCAGCCGGCACAGGCTCTCCGTGGACGTCAGCACCTGCCCGTTGGGCTTGAGGAGGGAGACGGTGACCAGGCCGCTGATGGTGACGGCGATCCAGCCCTCCATCGGCTTCCCACCGAACAGCGTCAGCGATGGCGAGAACTTCACCCTGGAAAACTTCTCGCCGAAGTTGGATGCCCCGGACTGCGAACGGAGAGCAGCGACATGGAGAAGTTTGTGCCCGGTGTCTGCGGAGCGCTTACAGCGGCGCAGCTCCGCTCCCCGGGCCGCTGACCAGAGGCAGGTCACTGAGCTCACGCGCCCAACGCTGCCGCGAGACCCCGGGGAGGGCTTTCCCCTGGCCCTGAGTGGGTCCAGCTTTACAGGCGGCAGCAGCGAGACACCGAGCCCTCAGCAGAGCTCTTGGAGCAGCTCAGATGCGGAGCTGCCACCGCGCCTGGAGGAGCGACGTCCCCTCTCCCCTTTCACAGCCTGCCACCAACCCGCTGCACGACCCCGGCCCCTTTCTGTGCCTCGGTTCTCCCGTGCTAAAGGGGAGAGAGTTTTCACTCATCACTGCGAGAGTTAACGTTTAAAATGTAAAGAGGTAACTCGTACTTGGCAGACTTTCTGTCTTCTGAGCCATGCTCGTAAACCAGCAGCGCACCTACGTACGCACGTGGCTCCCGTTACTGAATCCCTGGATCAAACCCCACGACCCCGAGCACGTTTGTTCCAAAGTGCTGCCGGTAGGCAAAGAAATGCTTTTGTCTCCATTTTACAGCCTGAGAAATTGGGGCAGACAGAGTAAGAAAGGCAAGCTAAAAGCACCGAGAGAATCGAGGCATCCCACACTGGAATTCAGCAGGAACTGGGAAACTGCTCTTTCTTTCTGCCACGACAAATTCCCCAACCTGACTTGCCCAAGGCCACGGAAGAAGCCCACGGCAGAGCAGAAACACGCAGAGCAACACCACGCCGCAGCCATGACTCTGCTAATGGCTGCTAATCACACGGGTGCCCTGCTAATGACCGCAGCCAGCCCTCCTGACCCGGCGCGGGGCCGGGACACACCTTTTCCACGTGCAGAGCCAGCTTCACGCCGTTGTGCAGCCAGGACAGGGCCACCACGGGGTCTCCCTCCACTGTGCTGCCCACTGTGTTCTCCCAGCTGTTGGCCAGGTGGTCGGTCATGCTCCAGCACTTGATGTGGCCGTCCGCGTCCGCTGAGAGCAGCCTGGAGCCTGCGGACAAAGAATCAACGGTGAAACGAAGCCACCATGATGCGGTTGGACAGAGCCCTTGGACGCGCGGCCGCAAGGCGACGACGGACTCCCCGCGGCGAGCTGCACAGGCGGGAGGCGGCGTGACGGGGACGAGGAGCGAGGCCCGAGCTCACCTGACTGGTCCCACTCCAAGCAGGTGATGACCTCGGCGTGCCCGGAGTTGACGGAGTACACGTCCCAGGGGTGCTCGGTGTCGATGATGTGCACCATGTGCGTGAGGTCTGTGCGGGAGGAGGAACGGGACGGCAGCCCTCGTCAGCAGCTGCCGGGCGGGCACTCCTACCCCACGCACCCCCCGTGGAGGCAGGGAACCACGGCATGGGCTAACCACGACGTGCTTTAACCACGACATAATGCTTTAACCACGACATGCTTTAACCACAAAATATTGTTTTAACCACGACATGCCTTGCCCACGACATGTCGCTTTGCCCATGACATGCTTTAACTATGATGTGTTTATTTTAACCACGACATACCGTGTTGCCCACGATGTGTTTTAACTAAGATGTGTTTATTTGAACCACGACATATCGCGTTGCCCGCGACATATCGCCTTAACCGTGAGGTGTTTTACCCCCGACACGTTCGTTTTACCCCCGACACGCGTCAGCCGCGCGCCGTTCCCCGCCGGCCGGGCTCGCCAAGGGCACCGTGGGCGCGGTGCAGGCCGGGCCCCGCTCGCCCCGCCGCAGGGAGCCCCCCCGCGCCCCCCCCCCCGCACCCTTCTCCTCCTCGTTGCGGAGGTCGGTGGTGAAGGCGATGAGGTTGCGGCAGGACCAGGCGCACACCAGCGGGATGGACGGGCAGTGGTTGCTCTTCGGCCGCCGCTCCCACTCGCACACGTAGGCCAGGTCCATCGCCGCGGGGCCTGCCGGCGGGTCCGGGGCCTACCGGGGGGGGGCCGAGGCCTACCGGGGGGTCCGGGGCCTACCACGGGGCCCCGCGCCGCCGCGCCGAGGCCCCCGCCCGGCCGCCCACCGCGCGCCTGGCGCCGCCGCTCGGGCACCGCCGCGGACAGCCCGGGCCGGGGGTCCTCGCCGGAGGAACTGGAGGGGTGGAGCCAGCGGGGTCATTTGCATAAGAATCTACCCAGAAGGCATCGGGGGCGGAGGGAGGGGAAAAACTGGTGGAATTTGGGGAGACTGGGGTGAAGACAGAGCAAATTGGGGCGTTCGGTCGGGGAAGGAAGCTGTGGAGCATTAACGTGCTTAGTAAAGAATAAAACATCCCGCCACCCTATCCTTAGCATTCTTCCAATGTGACACTTTAAATAGGGCCGCGGGGGTAGCGAGGTTCGTGCTCGCTTCGGCAGCACATATACTAAAATTGGAACGATACAGAGAAGATTAGCATGGCCCCTGCGCAAGGATGACACGCAAATTCGTGAAGCGTTCCATATTTTGGGGCCCCCGCTAGCAACCGGGGGGGCTCCGGCCTCGTTTGTTCCATTGGTTTTGTTGTTCCTGTGCCTTTATTGTCTTCTTTATTGTTCCCTTGGGCTCAGTGTTGCCATGGGCCCATTGTCCCCTGGGCTCCTTGTTGCCTTTGCCTCATTGTCCCCTGGGCTCCTTGTTGCTATGGGCTCACTGTCCCCTGGGTTCATTATTGCCATAGGCTCACTGTCCCCTGGACTCATTGTTGACATGGGCCCACCGTCCCCTGGGCCCACCGTCCCCATCGGTGCTCCCGCTCCCCTCAGACCAACCCACACCCAAGGCCCGGTGACACCTCGGTTGCCCCGCACAGCCCCACCGGGGGTCCCAGCCCCCCACCCACACACAAAGACAGATCTACACACATAAAACCACGCTGTATTACGATTAAAAACAGCCCCGCTGCTCTGCGCAGGCTGTGGCGCCAGCTCCAGCACTGCCGGCCCCGCGCGCAGGCCGGGCTCCGCGCGGAGCGGCCGGGCCCAAACCGAGCACCGGCGGCAGCGGCAGGGCCGGCCCGGCCGCCACGGTGAAAGCACCAGGTTATAAATACAGGCGCGGACACGGCCTGGGAGCACGGGCCCGCGGCGGGCACACGGAGCGGGGCCGGGGGCAGGAGAGCGAAGGCTTCGTTGCAGGGCAGGGGGCAGGTCGGCCCCCGCCATCAGCTCATCTGGCCCAGGTAGTCTGAGAGCAGGAGCTGGGGGGGCAGGAAGACGCGGTGCTTGTTGCTCACTTTCATCTGGCGTTTGCCTTCGATGTCCGAACCTGGGGGTGAGCAGAGCGCTTAGCATCACCCCACGCCCCCGGCCCGGCCACGGCCCCTCCTCGCCATCCGCTGGGTGCCCGCAGCCCCCCCGCCGTCCCCAGCCCCCTCCCGGTGTCCCTGTGGCACCCTGGGCTCCGCTTCGCATCGTTAGAGCTCCCTCGCTGCTCTGCAGTGCTAACGAAGCTCTCGGCAGCGAAGGCTCCTCCGCAGAGACAGAGCCCAGAGCCTCTCCCCGGGGTATCCGCAGGGCTGAGCCCAGCGAGCAGCCTGCTGCTTCGAGCCATCCCAACCCAGACCGAGGGGAAGGGGTGCACGAGATGCCCCGAGGCAGAGCTCTGGACAGGGTCCCGGTGGTGGGCTCCAGGCGCCCAACATCACCCATGCACCAGCAGGGCGGACGCAGCCCAGCTCCCGCGGTTATCTGCGAGCTGCAGCGGGAGGTGGGACGGGGGAGGAAGGGAGGAAGAGGACGAGCTGGAGAGGGGAGATAGCGATGGAGGGGAAAAACAAAAACAAAAACAAACGCGAGGCTCTTACTGGCAGACACGAGGTCCATGTACTGGCAGAGTGCGTGGAGCAGGAGCCGCTCGAAGCTGGGGGAGATGGGGGTTGGGGTTAGAGCTGATGTGGTGCACGCCGGCGTTGTCCTGCCCCAGGTTGTCCCAGGGAGCCCAAGAGGGCAGAGGGGGCACAAAGAGCCACAAGTCCCCGCGTGGGGATGCCCCAGGTCTGGGCTCATCCCTCCGTCAGGTGCCCTGGACCAGGGGTGCCCCCAGCCACATCCCGGGAGCGGCGATGCCCCGCGGTGTGCGATACCTGTTGTCCATCAGCGCCGTGTAGACAGAGTGTGGGGTGACCGAGAAGAATGCCAGCAGCTCCTCCTCCAGGCCCTCCAGCGTCCCCTGCAAGGAAAGCAAAGGCACCACTGAGAGGGCGAATGCGAGGAGCCAGGCGAGGGGGCACAGTGTGGCATGCCCCAGCTGCTCATCCCCATGTGGCTCCGTGCCCCACAGCCACGAGGGCTGTGATTTTGAGGAGCTGCAGCCCAGCCAGGGGCCCGGCAGAGCCACGAGCACTTTGAGATCCCAGCCATCCCCTGCCACGTCCACGCAGCTGGAGGCACGAGGCAACAAGCTGCAAAGCAGGGAGGAATCCGGCCCTGCCAGCTCCACGCTTCGTATGCCAAGTGCTGGCATCGTCCCTTGTGCGCGCAGCGGCAGCGGCCAGGAGGGCCTCGTGCCTCGCATCTCCTTTTCTCCTGGCAGTCAGAGATCAGCTCCAGTGCAGCTCTCCAGAGCACCATGACCCCAGAGACAAGCAGCACAAACGAGTCTCATTTGAGGGCAAATTGAGCAGGAGCCAACAGGCAGGAGGAACTGAGGCTGCTTTTAGAGACAGAGCTCTAATTAGAGCAAGAAAAACAAACAGAGCAGGGAAACAGCACCGCTGAGAAGGGAGCGGGGAGCCAGGCGCCCCAGGGCCCGGCTGCGCGTGGCAGCTCGCTCCTGAGCCAGCCGGCGCGAGGCCACGGTGCCGTGGTGCAGGTTCACCTGCCCGGAGCATTATGCGGTTTGACCCCTTTCAAAATGCATTTCAGTTTTTCCAAGCATCTTCACACGGACGAGTCTGAAAACCCCCCAAGGCTCCTTTGCTGTCCTTGGGGGCAAGCACGCCTGGTTTCCTCTATCCCTCACTGAACGGGGACCAAAACCCAAGCAGGTAAAAATGCCCTGCAGCTCCCAGAAAACTTCAGCTGAGCCAGGAAAAGCCCCCTCTCTGCACAGGGAGCTGAACACGATGCCAGCTTCCAGCCCCTGCTGCAGGGGTCACACGAGAGCAGGAGCTCATTGCCCGGACCTCATCTGGAATCCTGGGCTCAGCGCCGGTCTGTGGGCTCGGGGACAGCACCAGGACGCGTCCCCGGGCCCTGCCCCAGCCCCCCTGCCCCCGGCTCACCATGGGGATCCTGCCCCGCTTCAGGGTGGAGCGCAGGCGGCGGCTGATGCGCTGGAAGCACTCCTTGGGCGTGTAGGCAGGGTGCTCTGCGGCCGCGGAGGGAAGACAGAAGGGGCTCGGATGGGGTCTGCGGCCCCGCGGAGGTGCCCGACAGCCCCAAGGACCCAGCCGGCCACCACAGCCACTGCCAGCCCCCCATGAGCTCCCCCCAGTCCACAATGGGGTCTGCAGGGCCGGACCCCTCCCAGCAGCACCCGAGGGGCGAGCGCAGCACCGTGACCGCTGCAGGGAGCAGGATGCGGCCCTCGGGGAAGAGCTCCCTTCCCAAAGCGCATGCAAGGGAGGGAAGGGAGAGGCTCTCCCACCCAGCACCTTTCCACTTCTCTTTGTTCTTCACAGGCAGCTTCCTCTCGTGCTTCTTCCGGGCCTCCTCCTCCAGGTAGAGCAGGACTCGCTCTTGCTCTTCCCCCGACCGGTTCATGAAGTCATTCCAGATCTGACAACACAAGGGCCCGGCCCCACCGCAGGCGTCGCGGGGAGCGCCGGCTGCCTCAGGCCCACCCGGCACCCCCAGGAGCACATTGCCCATCACACCCGCTCGGGGAGGAGCTGCAGAGGTGGCACTCAGAGCCAACAACAAGGCGGTTTTCTACGGGGAGCCCAAGCGCCGACAACACCGTCCATCCATGCAGTCCAGCCTCAGACCCAGGTCTACATCAGAGCATCTCCTTCTGGCTCGACCGAGAGCAGAAGAGCACCCAGAGCACCCGGAGCCAGGCGTGCAGCCCCGCAGCCAGAACGCCGAGCACCCAGCGGGGACAGGAGCCAAGTTTCAGAGGGCTCGGCCACGGAGCAGCACCACAACACCAGCCGGGCCGCATGAAGCAACCGCGGGGTTTGGCAAGGGGCCCGGCGCGCAGGAAGCGCTGCAGCTCACCCAGGATTAACCTCTGCGGGCGCAGCCTGCCCGGGGCTGCTCTCAGCAGAGCTTCGGGCACCGCGGGGACAGCGGCAGCCGCTGCCAAGCCAGCGCCGTGCATCGGGGCCCCGGGCGGGACGGGCGGCCGCCTCCTACCTCCACGTAGGTCTCGTTGTTGCAGGCCTCGGCGAAGATGCTGGGGGTGGCGGCGTGGGCGAGCTCTGCCTCGTCGCTCCCGCACTCGTCTCGCTCCAGAAGCGTCATCAGGTACCGAGCTGGAGGAAGGGAAAAGCGGCGTCCCCGCCGAGGCTGCGGCCGCCGGCCTCCCTCCCACCGCTCCCGGCCCTTACTGTTCTCCAGCCTCTGCAGGCTCTTGCGGCCCTTGGCCTTGGGGATGAGGTCCGAGTTGCGGATGGCCTTGTTGATGTAGTACTGCTTGCGCTTGGAGGGGGAGAAGCGCTTGGAGGGGGAGCTCTCCAGCGGGGGCAGGCAGTCCTCGATCCTCCTGCGGGGGACGCGACGGAAGGGGCTGAGCGCCCCGAGACCCCCGGGGCGCGAGGACAGGCGGGTGGCAGGGACGGGCAGCACCCAGCGGGGCTGCACGCGACGGGTGCCACATCCCCCCTGCCAGGCCCCGCGCCGTGCCCCGCGGATCCGGATCCGTCCTCGCCTCCCGGCAGCGCAGACCGACCGGCCCAGCAGCGGGGGCCGTGCTGCGACAAACCGACACCCCCAGCAGGGCTCCCCCGGGCCGCACGCAGCGTTGGGGTTTCGGTGGCAGCAGTTCCCCGGCCGGGAGGTGTCTGAAGGTCACGGCCCGGCCGGGTTCGGGCCGAGGTTCACCGGGAGCCCCCCCCGGGCTCTCAGCCCACCCAGCGGTGCCGTCGGGTTCACCGCGCTCAGCCCGACGCAGAAGCGTCGCTGCCCGGTGCCCGCTCACTGAGGTCCCCCCGGTCCCGGTGCGTTTGGCCACGGGGGGGGCGACCGGGAAGGGGGGGTCAGGCACCGGGTGCCCCCCGACGGCCCGGGGAGGGCAGGCAGCGGGGAGCCCGGCAGCTGCCACACCGGGAACCCCCCCCCCCGGCACCGGGACCTCAGCACCGGGACAGGGACCGCGTCCCCCCCACCGGCACCGGGACCCTCCGGTACCCCACTGGCACCGGGACCCCGGCACCGGGACGGGGAGAGGAACCGGGTCCCCCCCACCGGTACCGGCACCGGGACCGAGACAGGGACCGGGTCTCACCCCCCGGCCCCGGGACCCCCCGGCCCCGGGACCCCCCGGCCCCGGGACCCCCCGGCCCCCCCGCCCCTACTCACGGGAGGGGCTCCGCGGGGCCGCGCCCCGCCGCGCCGCCCGGCAGCAGCACCATGGCGCGCCCGGCCTTAAAGGGGCCGCGGCACCGGCACCGGCGCCTCCGCGTCCCCGCAGGAAGTGGCGTCACGGGGGCGGGGCCGCGCGACGGAGCCCCGGGGGGTGCTCCGCGGGGTGTGCGGGGGGGGCCCCCCTCAGATAAAATAAATTAAAAAAAAATTTAAAAAATAAAAAAAAAAACCTTGGGGAGGGCCCTCGGCAGCCGGGGCCGCGGCCCCTTTAAGGCCCCGCCCCGCCCCTCCCCTCTCTTAAAGGGGCCGCGCCCCTGAGAGCCCCTGAGCGCCCCGCCCCGCCCCGCCCCGCCGCCAGGCGGCGCTCCCGCTGCGCTCCCGCCCGGCCCCGCGGCCCGGCGCCGCGCCATTTGCATGCGGCGGCGGCGGCTGGCCAATGGCGGCGCGGGGCGGGGCGCGGCGGCTGCGGCGGCCCAATGGCAGGGCGGGGCGGGGCGGCGAGGGGGCGCGGCGGGCGCGGCGGGCCAATGGCAGCGCGGGGCGGGGCCGCGCCGCTCCCCCCCCCCCCCCCGCCCGCCCGCCCGCGGGGAGAGCAGCCGCCGCCGTGCGGGCACCGAGCGCAGCCCCGGCCCCGCCGCTGCCCGAGCCCCGGGCGGCCGCGGCTGCGATGCGGCTTTGGCGGCGCCCGGCCTCCTCCCACCCGGTACCCACCCGGTAAGCGGGCCCGCGCCGCGCCGCCGCCGGTTACCGGGGGTCCGCTCCCCCCCCCCCCCCGCCCTTTCCCCTCCGCCGCCCGGTACCGGCGGCCCCGCGCCCCCTCCCCCGCCGCCCGTTGGCCGCGCGGCGCTCGCTCGGGCCGGGATTTCCCCCCCCCCGGTGCGGCCGCTTGGGTCCCGCCGGTGCCCCCCCCCCCCCCGGTCGGTTACCGGCCGCCGCCCGGTGCGTTGGGAGCAGCGGGGCGGGGGGAGGAGGAGGTGGGGGAGGAAGGACACCGGGCACCGGGAGCAGACCGAGCCCGGGCAGCGGCCCCGGCCGTTTTTCGCCCCCCCCCGCCCCGTCCCGGGGCCGGTCCCGGTGCCCCCAGCGCCGCGCCCTGCTCCCGGCCCCGCCACGTGCCCGCGCCCCGCGCTCCCGGGGCTGGGCCCCCCCGTGGGGTCCGGCAGGGTGCGGGGCCGCAGCGGGGCTCGGGGGACCCCCGGTGCCACCTCCCACGCGGGGACCGGCGGCGGCCGCGCACCGGGGCACCCCGCGGCTTTGGGGGTCCCGGCGGGGCTCGCAGCCCTGCCCTCACCGGGGCGCCCCCGCCTGTGTCCGGCCGCGGGGTCCTGGAGCCCCGCACGGCTGCGGGAGGTGGGCACCGGGCCGCCCCCACCGCCGCCGGGGGGGGACACCGGGGCTGGCGGCAGCGCTCCCCGGTGCAGCGGGGCCGGGAGGGCAGGCTCGGGGCGGATGCCGCCGCCGCGGCGGGGGAAGCGGCTGCGACCCGGGTGCCGACCGGCGGCGGCGCGGGGGGGGCGGGGGGGGGTCTCCGGTTCCCAAACCACCGGGGCAGGGTCGGGCCGGGGGCTGCCGGTGGCTGGGCTGCGGGCTGAGCCCCGGCTCCCGCTGCCGTCGGCCGGTGCCAGGCCGAGCGGCCCCGGTTTTGCGGCTGGGATTAGCGGCGGGGCGAGGGACAAGCCGGTGACCTTGCGGGCGGCCCTCCCGGGAGGGGCGGCCGTGGGGACCCCCCTGGGCCCGCACACGGCCCCGCCACGTCCCTGCCGCCGTCCCCGTCAACGCGCAGCTCGGAGCTGCGGCACGGGGCTGCACGGCACCGGGCAGGGCTCACCGGGGCGCATCCACCCCCGTGGCACCGGGACCTGGCGGGGCAGAGCGGGGGTCCCAGGATCGAGCCCCAGCGGGACCCCTGGGCTGGGGGCGGGGGTCGCGGCGCGGGCCCTGGGTGCCCCTCGCACGTGGCACCTGGGGACCGGGGGGCTCCCCGTGGACGGTGCCGGCCTGTCCGCGGCGTCCCCGGGGCGAGGGACGTGGGGGCCGCTGCCCCCCGCGCGGCCCCAGGGCCCCGTTATCTGCGGCTGCTGGTCCCGAGCCGCCTGGAGGGCCGGCGGCTATCGGGGCGGGCAGGCCCCTTCCCCCTGCAGCAGCGGGGCCCGGCCTCCCTATCTCATTAGCTGGAGATTAATGAGGCTCCCGGGCTGCCTTTAACTCCTTCCTCCTCGCCCTCCGCTCACCCTCTCCCGCGCTTCTCCCCGTGCAGGTCTGCGCCCTGAGCCGGCCCAGCGCTAGGACGCCCGCCCCGTGCCGCGGCCGAGGGGGGGCCGCCGGCCGCACGCAGCCCCCCGGGACGCGCCTGGAAGGCGAGGACGGAGCGATGCGCCGGGCCGCGGCCACCTGCTGAGCCCGCGGAGACTTCGGCGCCGCGCCCCCGAAGACGGCCCAGCGTCCCCGAGCCCGCGTCTCCGGCGGCGGCAGGAGCTCTGCAGCGAAGGGAACGCCGGGGCGAAGCCGGGGGGGGGCCGGGGGGGGCGTCCTCCCGCCCTGACCCAGCCGCAGCGGGCGCGTTGCGTCCCGACGGCCTCGCGGAGCTCCCCTGTGCCCTCCCGGGGGCCCGGCAGCCCCCTCGCAGGGCTGCCGCCCCCGAGCCCCCCGCCTTGGCCTCCCGCCCCGCTGGAGCGCGGCACCCTGCCGGGCGCTGCCCCCCGCGCCCCCAGGGCGTCGCCCCCCGCCCCGCCGGGGACCTGCCGCCCGCCGGCAGAGCCATGAAGCTGCAGGCGGTGATGGAGAACCTGCAGCGGCAGCAGCGCGCCCGGCTGCAGCAGGCGCTGGAAGCGCGGCAGCAGGAGCAGCAGCAGCAGCAGCGCTCCACGCCCCCCCCAGCACAGCCCCCGCCGGCACCGGGGCAGACCCCAGCCCGGGGCCGAGGCCCGGACCTGGCCCCGGCCCCCTCGGAGGAGGGAGCGGAGCCCGAGAACGCGCACATCCAGCGGGCGCAGATGGCCGCCCTGGCCGCCATGCGGGCCGCCGCCGCCGGCCTCAGCCACTCGTCCAGCCCGGGGCTGTCGGAGGAGAGCCAGGCCTCCGAGGAGGAGGAGCGCGGCGAGGAGGAGGAGGAGGAGGACGGCGGCTACCAGCAGGAGATGGGCTCCGAGGAAGAGGAGGATCTGTGAGTACGGCTGCGCGCGCCGGCACGGCCCCACAGCGGGTTTTGGAGAGCGGGGAGCCCAAACCTGGGGTCTGGGGAGGTGTCGGCGTGCGGGGCAGGCAGCAGCACCAGGGCGCCGACCCTGGCTGGGACGTGAGCCGGTACTTTTGGGGACACGCGCTGGATTTGGCCGTTTTCTCCCTGCTCGGGCCAGTGCCCCGGGGCGGCAGCGGCGGAGGGGCAGAGCTGCCCGCCCCGCCGCACCGATTCCTCGCAGCGGGCTGGCGTGGGGCAAAATTGCATCTCTGCCCGGGGAGCCACATGGGGCTGTGACAGAGGATCCCGGCCTGGTTTAAATAATGCAGGGCTGCCGGGCTGCCTCCTCCCAGCTCTCCGGGCAGGGAGCGGGCTCGGCGCCATCTGGCCGAGCTCTGCCTGCGCCCCCCAGCACGGGGAGCACCCCGTGGGGACAGGCAGGGCGCTGCTGGCGCTTGGGGCTGGCTCTGGGGCTGAGCGGTTGCGGGTCTCATCCAGATGCTGCGCAGGGACAGTGCGAGGTGCCGGGAAACGGGGAGGCTCGTGGAAATGTCCTCCGGCCTCCTGGCACCGCGGGGCATCCGCCGCTGCGGGGAGGTGGGAGAGGGCTCGGCTGGCAGCCCGGGGCGCGCTCAGCGAACCTCTCCCCTGCTCCAGGAAGGGCAAATGGGATGAAGAGGACTTCGAGGAGGACCTGGGCGAGGAAGAGGAGGAGGAAGAAGAGGAGGAGGAGGAGGAGGAAGAAGAGGAAGAGGAAGACTACGAGGAGGAGGAAGACATGGGCGAGGAGGGGCTGAGCTCGGCGGAGGCGGTGCGGACGGGCCCCGGGTCCCTGCTGCTCCGCAAGCCGCCGGCGCCGCAGCACTGCCGGGGCGAGGCGCAGCGGCCGCCGGGCGGGCAGGAGCGGCTCCCCGCCGGACTGGGCCCCCAGGGCCATGCGCAGCTCCCGCAGCCGGCGCCCGACCACGGCGACTGGACCTACGAGGAGCAGTTCAAGCAGGTGGGAGCCGCCGGGACGCGGGGACGGGGGGCCGCGCGTCCCTGCGGGTGTCTGGGGGTGCCACCGCCGCAGCTCGCTCCTTGCGCTGCCTTCGTTGCCGCCGAGAAACCACCAGGATCCCCCGGGGTTTGAGCCCTTTGGCTCTCCGTGGGGACCTGGGAGGATTCTCGCTGAAAACAGCAGGAAAAAAACACCCCGAGGCTGCGAGTCCGAAGGGATTCTTGGGTTTCTTCGTGCTCTCAGGGCCCTTCTCGGCAGGGCTCTGATGTGCCGGGGCCGTTCCTGCCTGGCCGGGGGCTGCAGCCCCGCAGAGCCGAGCTCTGGGCTGACCCAGCCCGCCCAGGGGCGCGGAGCAGCGGGCTCAGCACCAGCCCCTTCCGAAACGCAGCGCGGGGACCCGTGGGTCCCCCCCATGCCTGTCCGGCTGCAGAGCGGGTCTGCGCGGGTGCTGTTGGAGCAGAGCCACCTCCAAAATGCGGTGGAGGAGTGGAAGCGCCCCGCTGCCCCCCTGGATTCCCGGGGCCTTCCCCCGGCTGGGGATGTGGGGCTGGGGATGCGGGGCCGCAGTACCCGGGCTAATAGAAGGAAATGCGCTTAAAGCGGGGCTCCCCGGGGGCTGCCCCGGCCCTTTGATGTGTGTGTTTAAGTACATCTGAGTTTAGGGCTGGGGGAGGGGGCGAGAGCAAACAGCAGCAGATGGGACCCAGATGGAGAGGCCGGCGTTTTGGGAGGGGTGCGGTGGCTGCAGCCCCTTCCCCGGCTCGGGGCGAGGGAAGGGGCTGGGGGCTGCCAGGGGCTTGCCTGGGCGTGGGCGGCGCGGCCCTGCTGGGCTGGGCTGGGGCCACCGGGAGTGCGGAGAGCGCGGCCACCCTCGGAAGGAGGGGAGCTTCTGTCCCCCCGCCTCCCTGCTGCGGGGAGGAAAACGGCCGCCGGGGCTGGAGGCTGTTGCACAACTCCCAGCCTCCTCGGCAGGATACGGCCCGGGCTTTTGAGCATTTTGCCGTGTGCTGGGGCAGGGGGGGGAACCCCCCGAGCGTGCCCTGGGCCGCCCTCTCCTCCTGATGCTGCAGGGTTTGGGCACCCCGAGGTGGCACCGGGTGGACGGGGTGCAATGGGACGGGAGCCGTGGGGCTTCCTCGGTGCCAGGAAGGAGCGAGTGCCTGTGCCCGACCCCCCCCAGCCGCGATGTGCTGGGAGCCCCCGGCACGGCAGAGCCCCCCTGGCACCTTTGGGCACGGCACAAGCGCGCTGAGGACTGTGGGTCGCGGCCGCCTCGGTGCCCTGCATCCCCAGCCCGGGGGGACGGTGCCGCGGTGCGAAGCAGCGCCGAGGGGCAGGATTCGGCCCCGTCTGTGCTTTTCCTCCAGGCTCGGCGGCCCCGGCGCTCTCAGCGGCTCTGCTGGCTCGTCCGTAGCTCTAACAACGTACGTGTGGGTTTTAGAAACACACCGAACTTTTCCTGTGCTGTCTCGAGTGCGCACATATCCTCACCTCCCGGCGCTGCATCGTCTTCTTGTGGTTTCTCTCTTTTGTACTTCCTGTAATTAGAGAGTGGGGGACGTAATCTTTTTATCTGTGAAAAGGCTTTTAGATACCACAGCTGTGATCTTCCTGTTTGTCACCGTGTGAGCGTGTCCCGGACCCTTGCGATCTCCCTGGGAGCTCGGGCTCCCGAGTGCCCACGTCCTGCTCCCAGCCCCTCGATACCTTGCGGGGAAATCGGGGGCCCGGTGCCCGGCGAGCGCGGCCGCTCCGGGTGGCTGCAGGCGGCTCTGCCCCGTCCACACCGCGCGGGCGAAAGGGGCCGAGCATCCCTGCCCGTGCCCTGGGCACCCCAGGGAAAGCCGCCTGTTCCAGCGCCTGGCACGACGACAACTGATGGTTGGAAGCACCCGGCGGGGGTGTGGGGGGGAAGCGCCTTCTGCCTCCGCGGGTGGAGGCGAGGAGGCAAAGCGCCCGCTCGGGGAGAGGCTTCCCCGGCACGTCAGCGCGCGGGCGCTTGGATCCCGGCCGCTGGATTGGGGCCAGGGGTTGCTCGCGCGGCGCCTGGCCGGGAGCTCCTCCTGGCCGCCCTCCAGCGCGTGCCTCTGAACGCGCTCCAGCCCAGCTGACGGGCTGGGAAGGAGCAGCAGGAATGTAAACACAGCGCGGGCAGGATGCGCCCGCCGCCGCGCTGCTGCCGCCGCCGCAGGGGCGCTCCGTGGGGCAGGGGCTGCGCCGTGGCTTCCTCGCCCCCCCCCGACCCCCCGGCACGCCGCTGCCGTGCTCTAACCGAGCCCCAAGGTGCTTCAGGGGAACCCCCCAGTGCTGGGGGGGCTGCCACGCCGCAGCCCTGCGTGCTGTAGGGTTTGATGGAGCGGGGGCCGAGGGGAGCTCTGGTGCTTCGGGCAGTCCCCAGGGCTCTGCAGGCGCCGCGGGGCTCCGCTCCTTCCCCGGGCGTTTTCTCCGCTCCGTGCGCAGGGCTGCGAGCGCGGCGCTGGCCTTCCTGCCGCGGCGGGGAAGCGCGGCTCGAGGAAGGTGCTATTTCTGGGTTCCTCTCTTCTTGCAGGCCAGCTTCTCGCAGGGCGCGCTCTGCTCGCGTGCGGCCTCGTGCTCGTGGCGGCCAAACCGTGCCCCCCGCGGGGCGAGGAAGGCGGCCGGGCTGCGCGCGTTTGCGGGAGGAGGGGAAGAGGGGGCTCCCCTCGGCACCCCGGCGCTGCTTTCTTTGGGGACGTGTGCCGTGGTGCTCTGCCCCACCAGGGCAGCTCTGCTCGGACGAGGCACCGGTCCCTGCACAGCCTGGGGGACTCTGCCCGGCCCCACAGCGCCCCGAGCCCGGCGGGGGTTCTTTATTGCCCGCTTTGGGGCAGATTCCTGCAAACAGGCGCTCCGGTCAGTCGGTGTGGAAGCTGCAGGAGGCCCCGGAGGAGGGAATGTGGTGTAAAGGGGAGAAGCGGAGGCGCGGGGCTAGGAAGCTGTTGTGTGGCACCTCCCCGTCCCCGGGGACGGCCACCGCGCAGGCAGAGGTCAGCTCGCCGCTGACCCGGGCGCTGGCAGCAGAACAAAGGAGCCCCCGGCGCGGCGGGGCAGGGGGGGCTGCCAAAGGGCACGCTGGATCCGCAGCGGGGGGAAAAGGGGCATCGCTGGGGGGGCTCAGCCTCCACACCCCCGTGCTGGGGTAGCGCTGCGCTCGTGCCGGGCTGGATTGGGCTGTGTCTGTTCCTGCGGAGGGAAATCCCCTTCGCAGGACAGGGACACCGAGACCTGGTGCTTGGGGCAGGGCGTCCTCAATCCTCTGGGAATCCCCCGTGCATGGGCCTTTTGGGCTTTCTGGGCCCTTTACCCAGCCCCAAGGAAAGCACGGAGCTGCCCCGACCCGCCATGTGCGTCCCTTCCCGGCCCCGCGCGCGGGACGTGGCGCTCGCTCGTTATTTCTCCTCCCTCCCTCTTCCTTCCTAGAAAAGCCTGCGGCGGGGCTGAGCCCCCGCCACGGTCCGTCTCCGGGGAAGGAAGAGGTTTGTGACGGTCGCCGTCTCTTTCATCTCGCCCCAAGAGGCACCCCAGGACCCCGGGGCTGGCGGCTGTGCCGGTGCGAGTGGCCGGGCGATGCCGGCGTGTCTGAGCTCCCCGCCTCGAGCCGGGGGGGTTATGCCAAACGGAGGCAGCTGGGATGGGTGAGCCCCTGCCCGGCCCCCCAGGGGCTGTCCCCGTGCCCAGGTGACACCGCGGGTGCTGGCCGTGGTGGTGCTGGGCTCTGCTTTGACATGGTGCTGAGCGCGAGAGGCTCAGCGCCTGCCAAAACTCAGGCGCTGCTGCGGCAGAGTGCTGCGTAACGCCGGCCCGGGGCTGGGCTGCGCGGAGGAAAAACTCGCACGCATCAGGCACGGTGCTGAGCCCGGGCACGGTGCTGAGCCCAGGCACGCTGCGGGAGGAAGGGCCCTGCCGGGCAGCACCGTGCCCCGCGGGTAATCCCTCCCCTGACCTTTCTGTTTCGGATGGCGAGATGAGTGCGCCCCACTAATACCAGGAGCCTCAACCCGGGGCGCGCTCGCAGCCCACGGCATCGGAGTTTCCTGTCCCTGCCCCTTCTGGAGTTTCCTGTGCTGAATGCGAAAGCCAGCTGCTGCCCGGCTCCTCGCTCGCCCTAATCCCGGGGGCGGGGAGCGCGGGGCTGATTCAGCAGCGAGCCGGGGACGTGCACCCCCATCACCTCGCGGGGGTCCCGGGGGTGCCCTGCTCCTCGGGGTGCTCGCGCGCCTGTGTCGGAGCTGGTGGCCTGAGACGGGGGGAGACGCTGGCGCTGAGGATGAGGTTTTGCGGGGTGTGCTTTGCACGCTCATGGGGTCGCCGTGCTGCCTGCTGCTCGCCCGGCACCGCAGAGGGGCCGTCAGGGGGTGCCCGGTGCCGCGGGGCTTGGTGCCGCCGCCCCGCGCTCCCTCGCCTTGCAGCCGCTGAGCGTCGGCCGCGCCGTGCTCGGGTGCTGCAGGCTGGTGCTCGACTTCCCGCGGCTCTGTTCCTGTTTGAAAGAAGCTTTAAAAAGACCGAGGGGGGGGGAAGGCTCGGCTTGCGGTGAGGTGCTGGTACTTTTGGGGGGGCGGGAGGTTTCTGAAGATGTTCCAAATTGGGATGGCTCAAACTCTCTGGTGGCACGTGGGGGACGAAAACCTCAGCCCTTATCTGCTGCTGAGCAGAGCTCGCCCGAGATACAGGGTTTCAAAGTGCAACGGTTAGAGGAAAAAAAAAAAAAAAGAAAAGGCAAAACGAAAGCAACTCGGTAACCCCTGCGCAGGGGCTCGCGCGCCAGCGTCCGGCCCCGTCCCGCTCCCTGCGCTTTATGGGCAAGTCTAGACGGCGCCCTTCGCGCGGGCTGCCATTAGCTCGCAGGAAAAACAAGCCGGCCTTTTTCTGGGAGACGGGGCTTTTTTATTTTCCTCTAAATGATGGGGCAATCCAGTCAATGGCGGGGTAATTGCAGGCGGCCCGAGGAAGCCGGGGAGTTGCGACACGGGCGTTGCAGCGAGCTGGGAAATCGCGCCGGGTCCTCTCCGAAAGCTGCCAGCCCCCTGCCAGGGGTTCGCCCCGGGAAAGGCGTGTGGCGGGGGGACAGCGAGCCTCGGAGCGGGGACAGCCATCCGTCCGCCCGTCCGTCCGTCCTCCCGCCTGCCCAGCGCTGGGGCCGCGGCCCCGGGGGCAGGTGCCTCCATGGTTTCATGCTGCTCACATGACTCAGCCAGCAATTAAAACTGAAAGGGGGGGGGGGAAACGCGAGAGGGGCTGAGGAGGCAGAGGAAATGGTGATTTCTCGCTCAAAGGCCCCCTTTGAACGCAGCCGGGTGCTCCCCGTGCTGCTCGGACGCCGTCTGTTCGGGAGGGGCGCTGCTGGTGGTTTCTGGGGGGGCCGGGGCTGTTTCTGCCGCGCAGCCCCCGGGATGTGGCCGGTGCTCGGGGCTGGGGTCCTGAGAGCGTGCAAAAATCCCGACTTCAGCTTAAAACACAGAGCGCCATCCCCTCGTGTAGCGCGTACTCGTGGCGAAGGCCTCCAGCCCCGGCGTCCTGGGGTTTCTTCTGCTGTCACTTCCCTGGTAAAAGCCCCCACAGCCCCACCTCGGCTGGCTCCGTCCTCCCCAGACCCCTGCCGGGGGCCGCAGGCGTGCAGGTTCGCCTCCTGGGCCAAGTGGGGGGCTAGCAAAAAAAAAAAAAAAACAAAAAAAACAAAAAAACCAAAACCCCAAATCTTGATTTTCATCAGCTGGAAAGAAAGGGCAAGCTGCGAAATGTGAACTCTGCCGGGCGCCGGGGGCCTTCCCCGTGCGTCAGTGCAGCAGAAGTGATACCGGCACCGCCGCTCCCTGCCGGGGGGCACCGTGGGGGGGCCAGGGCCCGACCTGCCCCCCCCGGGGGGCTCCGAGCGGGGCGGGGGGGGCCGTGCCGCTCCTAATGGCGGCGGGAGGGTCCATTTACTTTCTTTAAAATATTGATCGGGGCTTTATTGCATTAGCGAGCCGAGCGGATGAGCCGCCCCCGGGGAGGGAGAAGGGGCCTCTTCCTGGGAAAGGGGCGCCTCGTCCCCGGGGCCGGGTGCTCCAGGACCACCCCCCCCCCCCGGTGCCGCCGCCGCCCCCTCCCACGTGCGTGCCCGCGGCGGGGGGCTCGGGCAGATAACGCGGCCGCTCCTGCGTCAGGCGGGGGCCCCGGCCCCAGGCGGTTCGGTGCCCGGAGGAGGGCGATTGCAGGGCCTGGCCGGCCGCAGGCTGATAACGGGGGCGAGGAGGAAACGGGGGGGGGGGGGGGGGGGCTGGGAGAGGCACCGGGAGCGGGCGCTGGGTGCTGGGGTGGGAGCTGAATTGCACGTGGATGAGTTGTGAGAGGCACGGGGTTGTGCTCCTCGGCGGGTTTTTGTTGGCCACGAAGCGGGGAGCTGCCAACCCACGGGGTGTGGGGGGAGCTGGGCAGCCCCCGGCCCGTGCCCTCGGCGGAGCGCTCGCCCCGCTCCTTGCTGCCCGCTGAAGGGTGTTCCTGGGGAGGGATCCGGCCCGGTAATCGGCTCGGGGAGCCTTCCCGCGGCCGTAATCCCCCGATCCCGGCCGGAGGTCAGGGACTTCTCGGCGAGAGCGGCTCAGGCACCAAGTGCCTCCGGGCGTCCCGGCCGCGGGGTCCTTGCCCTCCGGCCGCGCGGGTGCTGCCTTCGGTGGGGCCGAGCTCCTGGGGTCCCGGTCCTGGTTTTTCCACCAAAATGGAAACCCAGCGTGGGAACCGGGCTGGGGAAAGAGGGGACGCTTCTCCTCGGTGCCAGGAGCTGGGGATGGAGCAGGGGCAGTCCCAGGGCCACAGCTCCACGAGGCTGATCCTGGGTGAGCCATCCCCCCGGCACCCCCAGGCTCTGCCCGGGCTGGGGGGGCTCCCCAATCACCCGAGGCACCCCCGCATCGCCTGCTGGCGTCCCCCCTCCCTGGGAGCCCCGGGGCTGATTCACAGGGCTGCAGAGGAGGCAGCCGCCCCACGGCTCCGGCACAGCTGAACCAACAGGAATAAGGGTTTATTTAAAAGAAAAAAAAAAAATGTTGCAGAGAATAGAGCAAGGCCTTTGTCAGCAAAGCAAACAGTCGCGCCTGGAGCGGAGCAGTTGGGCAAGGGCGCAGCGTTGCTCCATCGCCCTATTTCTGGCCGAAACCGCAGGAGAAACGCGAGGCTGCCTTTGGGGCCGGCCGGACGTGCCGCAATCGCAGGGTGGGGGGCGTGGGGCCCTTGGGGGGGGGGGTAGGGGCCGCTCCCCGCGTGCGCGGCCCTGATAAGGCACCTGCCCGCGCGGCCGCCGCGCTGGGAGCCGTGGGCGCAGCTCCTGACCCCCTCCGTGACCCTCGGAATAAGTCACTTAATCTCCCCGCGCCTGGGTCTCTTGTCTGTAAAGTGGAGCTGATGATAATCCTGCCTTTGTCGTGGCTGCTCGGAGGCAGGGACCTGGCTCCCCGGGGAGGGGGGGCCCTGCTGATCCCCCCCCCCCCCAGCCCCACAGGCACTCCAGGGAGGGGGACGGGAGCTGGGGAAGGGCAGCCCGGCCCCACGGGCAGTCAGCGCGGTGCAGGCACAGCCAACAGCGCAGGCACCTGCTGGAAATCCTTCCGGTGAGGGGCTTTGCCTCCTGCCTCAGTTTCCCCCCGTCCGAGCATACCACCCTCCATCACGTGCGGCGTTGCCCGGAGCGAGCCCGTCCCGGCGCTGTGCCCGCCTCACGCCAGCCGTGGGCGCAGGGGCCGGAGCGGTGCCCGCCGCCGTGCCCCCTCCCCGCTGAGGTTCCCCGGCGCGCCTGAGCAGATTTGCGGTGATGGTTCCCAGGGCTGACGGCCCACAGCTGGCTGCCCGTCAAAAACCATCTGCGGCGGCTGGACCTCCGCCAGGGACCGCGGGGCTGGCAGGGCCGGGGGTGGCGCGGCCGGGCAGGAGCCCCCGGCCCCGTGGCGGCGGTGGGGACGGCTCGGCAGCGCGGCAGCGCCCGCCCGGGACGGAGGCGCGGGGCCTCGCATTTCAGGAACAGATTTGCAATTACACAAATCCCCGGCCCTGCCGGGCTGAGAGTGGAAACCCTGGGTGACTCATCTGCTTTGGCTTACAATGATCTCCTTTCTAAGACGATCATTTACATATGGTGGAATTTAAACCCCGGCTTGCCTACAACGGCTAATTCAGCCGCGCTCCTGCCCCTTCTCGCCTCTGCCTGCGCAGGTGCTGAAGCTGCGCGCCCTGCCTGCGTTCCCTGCCTGCGTTCCCTGCCTGCGTTCCCTGCCTGTACGCACTGCTTGTGTTCCCTGCCCGCACGCCCTGCCTGCACGCCCTGCCCGTACGCCCTGCCCGCGTGCCCTGCTCATGCACCCTGCCCGCACCCTGCCCACGCCCTCCCCAGGAGATGGGTCCCTGCCCGCCGGCCCCAGCCTGCCGTTCCTATTAGGCTTTAATCCCCCCAAAAAACCCCGGGGAAGGCTGCCCCGATCCCACGAGGTTTGGGTACAGCCGGTGGTGCCCCTTGGACCGCCCCGGCTCTGCTGCTCCGGTGCCGGATCCCTGGCCGGTGCCGTGCCCGAGCCGTGCGCGCCGGGTGCATGGGTGTTGCTGCCTCGGACGAGCTTTCCCAATACTTACTGACTCCACTGAATTAATATTTGCACAGGGTCAGGTGTGATAGAGAGCATGTGTCAAGGGCATGCACAAACACATACGTGGCGAAGGGCTGCAGGCAGCCGTGGCGCTGCTGGTGGGAGCTGACTTCCAAACGACCTTTCCTGGCCGGCAGCTTTTGGCTTAAAAGAGAGGAACTGGCCCCAAAACGGGGAGTGGGCATGTGGGGTGCTGACAGGGCTGGGCTAGCCGCCCCTCACAGGAAGGAGAGGGGCTCGGACCCCTCATGCCGCTGGAGGGGGGGCACTGGGGACTCCAGGGAAGCTCGGTCCCGGCTCTGCGGTGACCAGTCGGCACGCCACGCAACGCCTGGGTGTTTGCGTTCAGCCAAAAACCCCTCTCTGCTTTTCATTTGAGCCAGAGCCCCGCGAGCTGCCTGCAGCGGCTTTGTCCGAAATAGTTGTTCAAAACGCGATTGCAGCAGAATTCACTTCCTCCTTTGCAAAAAGGGGAAAAAAAGCAGCAAGCCAACCAACCGTCCTCGAAACCGGAGCTGGGTCTGGGCCCGGCTTCGGGCTGCTCCGGCGTGCTGGTGATGCTGAGCGCCCCGAGCCCGTGCAGGGCGTCCTCCGCGTGCCCCCGGGAGCGGCTCGGGCCCCTCGGGGTGGCCCAAGGGTTTTGTTCCGAGCAGGCGGACCCGCAGCAGGTTTTTCCTTCTGCTCCCTCTCCCCTCCCTGCCACTTAAGCCGACAGAACCGGCTGAGCCGATCGGTCGTGGGGCGGGCGCTCGCCTGCTCCGCGCCTTTCGGCCGCGCGCACCCCGGGTGCCTTCGCAGCGCGGCGCTGGGACCGGGCAGGATCGGCCCCGCAGCGTGGCGGGGCGGGCGGCCGACACGGGGCGGACAATGCGGGGTCAGGGAGGTTAAACGGCGACTAATTCGCCCTTTCAGCATCTCCCTCTGCTTCCCGGTGACGCCCGCATTGTCGGCGCTGACACCGGCCCGCGTCCCTTGGCCGGTGGCACAAGGCAGGGGGTCCAGGGCGCGTCCCCGCGCGGTGCCAAGTGGCAGGGACAGCGCTGCTGGCCCTGCATGGCCCCGGGGGAGCAGCGCCAGAGGGGGCCAGGACCCCCGTCCCACCAGGGTGCTGGCCTGGGAGGGCGAGGGGTGCCGGGTGGCTCAGCTGGGGACGTTGTGATGGGCTCCTTCATCCCTGCGGGACCAGGAGGGGGACGGTGCCACGCGAGGTGCCCCGGGGGCATGGCTTTGGTGTGCCGCAGCGGGAGGGCTTCAGCACGTGGCTGTGGCCGGGCTCGGTGCGGATGCTGCGAGGTACCGGGGGGGATGTGGCTGTGGTGGCGCTTGGGGTTTTCACAGGTGCCGGTGGCCTCGGGGGGCGGGGGCAGCCCAGTCCTTTGAGGAAATCGGGAAATTGGGAAATTATCCCCGTGGTGCAGGAGCAGTGACACCTCTGAGGGGGTCCCCAGGGCCTGCCACCCGCCGGGTCCTGCAGCCCCCAGCTCCTCCCAGGCCCGAGAAGGGGACCGGTGGGGGACAGGCACCTGCGGCGGGGCCACGTCCCCCCGGTGCGGGAGGTGGCCGACCTGCGGAGGGGACAATGCTGGGAACCGGAGGGAACAATAGAGCCGACGGGAAGCGCGGCACCGACGACCCTGTAAACCTCTCCCAGCAAACGTACCCAGGCTCCCCCTCCGGAAAGGGGCCCTCGCCCGGCTGCCCCCGGGGACGGGGAGCGCCCGCGCCGCCCCCCTGCGCCCCGCCACGCTGAGCTCAGGCGGCAGGAATCCGGCCGGGCCGGTCAGCGGGCTCCCTGCGGCACGGCCGCCCGCGCGCCCTCGCTGCTGCCGGAGAGGCTGCCCCGGCCCCTGCTCGTGGGGAGCCCCCCCGCCCCTCTGCTGATTCCCGGCTCCACCGAACCCCGCTTTTGGGGAGGGGGCTCGGCACTGGCGGGGGTGCCACGTGCCCCCGAGGGGCTGCCGGGGGATTAGGGGCACGCGCGCAGGGCAGGGCCGGGGGCAGCCCCTCCAGCGGGAGGTGACCCCGTCCCTAAGCCGAGCTCTTTATCTGCCCGCGGGATCGGGGACGGGGACGTTCGCCCTTCGGCTGCTGGGGGGGGCCGGGGGTGGAAAGGGAATCGGCCCCGCGCATCACGCGGTCTGGCCGATACGAACCTGATACCCCGGCACAGCTGCTGGGCGGGCGGCCCCTTCCGCGGCCCCCCCCGGCAGCCCCACACCCGCCGAGCCGGGGGGGTCGCGCCGGTGGTGCCGCCGTCCCCGCAGGGCTGCGCTCGCCTCGACCGGGGCACTCCTGCGGACCCCAGACCCCGCGGTGATGGTGCTGCTGGCACCGGGTGCCCCAAAGCCGCGAGCGGGTCACGGCTTTACGGGAAACCGCGTTCGAGCAGCATCATCCGAAACGTGTCATCTCAGGGCTCGTAACCAACCCTCCAGTCTAGTTTTTACAAATTACTTTCTTTTTCTAAAGAAATCAACCCCCCCCACCTCCACCCTCCGCACCCCGAATCCGGGCCCCAGCGTGAGCGGCACGGTGCCGGCGCTTTGCAGCGGGACGGTGGCAGCTTGAGCGTGGTGGGGGCCGGGGGGGCATCGGGGCGACGGCGTGGGCGCGGGCGGGGGGCTGCGCACGCGCCCCGGGCCGGGAGGAGCGGGGAAAGCACCGTCCGCTTGTTTATTCTTCGTTAAATAACTTCTGGCCTCGCGGGCTGCCCGCCCCTGCTTCGCCCCTCCGCTGTCAGCAGGACAAAGGAGCCGCGGCCCCGGGGGAGAAGAAGGGCAGAGAGCAGCCCCTTGGTCACGGCGGCCGTGCCGAAACACAGCTCAGAGTGCTCCGCGACCTGCTGCGCTGTGCGGGTGCCGGCCGGCCCGGGTGTCCCTCTGCTCTCCGGAAGCTCCAGCACCTTGCTTTATTGTTTTTTTGTGTTTTTTTTTTTTTTTTAATCCCTAAACGTGGCAATCCCAAGCATTTTAGCGCCTGCAGGAGGTCTGCCTGTTGCTGACAGGGTTTACCCGTCCTTGGGACTGGGGGGGGGTCTTGAGGGGGCCTTCCACCCACCCGGCGCACGGCTCGCACGTCCCAGGCAGGCGTGCAAGAGAAAGGAGGAAAGCGGTGAGCGCCGAGCCTTCCTGGCGGTGAGAAAAAAGCCTTGGCAATTGTTCCCCAGGGCCTGGAAACCCAGAACTGCGGCACTGCAGCGGGCCACGGTGCTTGCAGCTCAGACGGCAGCACCGCGGCCGCAGGCGAGGACCCGCCTGGCTCCTCCACGCTGCAGGAGCCTCGTTACGTGGGAGCCTCGTTAGACCGCAGCCTCCCAGGGTCTCTTTCCCTCCTGGCTTTAATTGCCCCCGGTGCTGGCAGCTCGCGGGGCGGCTGCTCGGCTCATTCGTTATCTCAGCAGACCCTGGCGCATCCCGCGGCGCTCCCGTGCCGCCGCCGCTGGCCGGCATTCCTGGCATTGCCGAGGGGCCGCCGTCCCGCAAGCCCTTTTAAAGTCAACGGGCTGGGATTTTCGCGTAATCTGGTTTGAACGGCTGAGCCGGCCATCCACACCAAACGCCGGGCTGGGAGCCTGCCAGGGGCTCGGCTGCGCCCCCCTCCTGCCTCTCCTCCCTCCTTCGCTCCCGTAGGGACCCTCCGGATGCGGGTGCCTGGCACCTCGGCCGGGAGCGCGGCGCTGCCGGGGAGCCCGGACGGAAGGTCCCCCGGTGCCAACGGCGATGATGGTGCCACCGGGCATTGCTCCTGGGCTGGACAAGCCCCGGCGTGGGCGCCCTCCTCCTCCGTCCCCCTCCTCGGCCACACCGAGCCGGGTGTCCCGGGGGCGGCCCCGCTCTAAGAGGATATCGTCGGGGCAGCTGGTTTACAGATTAAGTTATTTCCACCTCCGTGCAGCCTCCCTCGTTACGCCGTGTAAACCGAACTGCACACACGCTGCTGCGCCCGGGCTGCGTTTCCTGGTGCCTCTGCCGCCCCCGCTCCCGGCCCCGCCGTCGGCCGCCGCGTGTCCCCGGCTCGGCCCCGCGCCGTGCTCGGGGCCGAGGGCTGGCACGCACCGCGGCTCGGCACCTGCTGGTCTCGGTCCAGCCCGCGCCGTGCCCGGCCGCCTGCTGCGTGGTTTCGCACGCTGCTGAAACGAGAACGAGTTTCGGTTCCTCAGTTTTTATTTTGAGCTCTGATCGCCGCATGCGAGGCTGGGCCGCGGCCCCGCGGCACGAGGAGGGGACAGGTGCGCGTTGCCAGAGGCAGCCGGCAAAACCGGGGTGCCGTCAACGCACGGGAATCCTGCGAGGGGGCCGGGGACTTCTGTCCCTTTCCGCGTCCCAGCCGTGCCCGGGTGGCACAGGGGAGCCGGGCAGCTCCCAGGTGCTGCCTGGGGGCGTGGGGCAGCCGGCGCAGGGCACCTTTGGGACGCTCTCCTGTCCTCGGGGACGAGCCTGGCCACCCGTGTGCCGGAGGAGACCCCAGGAAGCCGAGGGCGTGCTGGGGACCCGGCGGCCCCGTCCCCCCCGTGCCACCCACCTGTGGCACGCACACGGGCACGTCTCAGAGCCGTGGCTTCCACGGTGCTGTCGACACCTCGCCAGTAGCCCCAAGCAGCCGTTTGCCAAGCACCCTTTGTCCTGCGGCGTCGCTGGGGGTGCTGGGGGACCCCCCGCTGGCAGAGGGCATGCAGGGCTGCTCGGGCTGGGGGAGCAGAGGGAAAGTCCCCAGTGAGGCTGCCCCAGGCCCCAAAATGCTGCACCAGGGGGCACCAGGGCTCGGAGCGGCATGGTCCAGATGGTGCCCAGACGTCCCCTGCAGCTTTGACCCAGGATTTGGGGTGAAAATCCGGGCCGAGCACCTGCTCAGCCGTCGGATTTCAGCATGGGAACGCCGGGCACGGGAACACCCAGAGCTCGCCCCCAGCAGCACTTTCCCCGCCGGGAGCCCGCGGATCAAAGGTGCGTGCAACGATCGGCGCCCGCGGCCGGCCGGGCAGCCCGCCCTGCTGCCACTAATCCCCCGCGGCTGAGCAGATGCACGTTTTCCTCAGCTGACGGTTAATTTTCTTTCATCCTCTTAAATGCGTATGTCCAACATTTCCTTCGGGATTGAACCCCTGCCCCGGTGCACCTGGCCGGGGGGCGATGCCCAGGGTGCGGGGAAGGTCCCTGCAGGACCCCAGCCGCTGCCGAAGCCCCGCAGGGGCTGCGGGGTGGTTTCCTGGCCCCTGTGGGGCTGGGAGGGGGCCGGGGAGCCGCACCAGGCAGCGCCAGGCCCCCGTCCGGAGTGGGAGGGCAGAGGGGCAGTGCTTGTCTCTTCCCAGCCCCGGATGCAGATTTCCACCCACGCATCCCTCTCAGCCCTAGCAGCCCGGTGAGAGGCCCCGAGAAACTTTATTTAAGAGCTGTCCTTATAAAAATTGAATGAGCCGATGTTTTAATAAATGGCTAATCAATTTTTAGAGCCCTGCAGGTTAATAGGCCGCTCGTGACCCTCACGCCACGCCGGTGGTGCTCTGAGCTGGCCGTGCTGCAGGCGCCGGGTCCGGTGCCGGTGCTGCACCGGGGGCACCGGGTGCTGGTGGCAGCCCCGCGGGCACGGCCACCACGCGGTGTCGGAGCCGGCCCCGGGCCCTGCCTGCACGGCTGCTCGCAGCGCTCCCGCCCGCCGCGGCTCCTTCCTGGCACTTTTGTTCCTTTGCGTTTCCCTTTGTCCTCCCCCGCTCCGGCAGAGCCGAGCACCAGGGCGATGTTTTCCCAGCCCCCCCCCCCCCTCCGCTCAGCGACGCTTTTCTCCCTCCTTGGGTTTGTATTTAATCAGCTGGCTCGGCTGAGAAAGCCTCTGCTGCCTCCCCGTCCCACCTCCTCCCCGCTCCTTTGTCTGAAATGCGGGAGCGGGAGCGGGGGGGGCTCCGGGCTGCTGCAACCCCGCAGGCTCGGGGGGTCCCCATGGGCTCGGGGTCCCCGCGGTCCTGGGGCACGGCAGGGCAGGGTTGGGGTGTCCGGGCGGCAGTGC
The DNA here is from genome assembly GCF_964211835.1 of Anser anser. Classification (NCBI taxonomy): domain Eukaryota; kingdom Metazoa; phylum Chordata; class Aves; order Anseriformes; family Anatidae; genus Anser; species Anser anser. The sequence goes on from NC_139746.1 coordinate 948,542, forward strand.
CGGGTCTGGGGGGGGCATGCACCCCCTGGGCACCCTCCCTGCAGCACGTCGGGTGCAGAAGCAGAAGCGGGGCAGGTCCTGAGCCAAGCACCGAGGTCTTTCTGGCAGCGGGACTCTGCAGGCGCAGGAGGAGGCAGGAGCCGGCAGCACCCCCGGTGCTGCTCCCGGCCTCCCCATGGCTTCAGCCTCCTCTCGTTTCCGCAGGGCAGCCGGGGAGGGCAAAACGAGGGGCGATGCCGTGCCCTGAGCTCACCGCAGCCGTCCGTGCCGGGGACGTCGGTGGCCGCGGCATCCTGGTCACAGTGCGGCAGTGCCGGCTCCTGGCATGCGGCACCCTCTGGTCCAGCTCCCGTCCCAGCTCCCGTCCCATTGCCCGGCCCCGTTAGCAGGGGACAGGGGGCACGGGGCCGGCCTGGGGCTCGCCCAGCGCGGTGCTGCCGTGGGCTCGAGGCGCTCGGCAGCAGTGCGGGGGAAACCCTCCCTCCGCGTGCGGCTTTCCGAGCCGCTGCAGGAAACGGGGGAGGCTGGATTGGCAGGGGCCCAGCAGCCCTCAGCTGGTCGGGAGCAGCCCTCTGCCAAAAAGCTGCACCGGCTGCATCCCGCGCGCCGCCGGGAGCTGCCCCTGCCCTGCTGGGGGGCTCTGCTCTGCTCCCCCTGCCTTGGGAGCTCGGCTCCCGGCACTCCCGTGGGGACCGCGGCACCCACGGGGCACCCGGGGCCCCACGCGGCATCGCCACCCCTCTCCTGCCGCGGGGGCAGCGGGCGCTGGGGGGGCCGAGGGGGGGCTCAGAAGGGGTCAGCGGTAACGACAGCTCCTGACCTCTCCCCAGCTGTTTGCTCAGGGGCCGGGCGAGCTTTTGCAAGGTTTCCAGGGGAACTGCGGGTTTATGGCTTTCCTGTAGCGCCCTTCCCTGTTATCGGCTCGGCCTCATTGATCCCTTTGATCGACGCCGGCGGGCGAGGAATTCAGCCCCGCGGGCACCCTCTGGGGGGGTTTGGGGGGGTCGCACCGCACCCCGCCGCTCGGTGCTGCCGGGTCCGCATGCCAGGCATGCCCGCTGGGGGGGCGGATCGGTCCCCCGGTAAACGCGGCCGTGTGCGGGCGTGCGGTGCACGGCCCCGCGGTGCGTGCCTGCGGGGTGACGTGTTCGTATTTATAGCCCCCTCCCCGCCGCCCGCGGCCCCGCTGGCAGTTGTTCAAAACCGTCAATGAGAAAAGCGAGCGCGGCTCGGCACGGGGGGGCTGGGGGCTGCGGCGTCCTCCCTGCTGCGTCCTCGGCCACGTCTGCACGGCCCCGGGGCACCCGGAGGAGCTGGGAGCCCCCTGCATGGCCACCACCCGGTGTCCCCCCATGGAGCCCCCTCTCTGCCACCAGATGCTTCCCGTGCTTGGGGGGGGGGGGGTTTCTGTGCGGCTGGGGTACGGCTCCCGGCTGCGGGGAGCGGCAGAGCCCGCGCAGCGTGCGTGCGGAGGGCGCGATGCGCTCGGCGGGCCGGCAGCTCTCGCTGCCATAAATCAGGGCAGGAATGTGTCGGGCTGTCAAACAAAGGGTGGGGTCCCAAGACAAAAGCTGGCCCCAGCATAAATGGGCGCTGGAGGAGCGTCTGTGCATAGATCTTCCTGTCCTGGCTTATGAAAACATTTCCCAGTTGTGTGCGGCTGAGACCCCGCGCAGGGTGCAATGCGACATCAATCTTGTCGGGTTTGCTCCTCGGGCAGCGCGGGGGCCAGGATGGGAAATGCTTTCGCAGGAGGAGGGGTTGCCAGCCCCACGGCCTCCCCCCGGCAGGCACGAAGCCGCTCTCAGCACCAGGCTCCCGAGGCAGATTTGTTGCTTTGCAAAGCGGGAGCGAGCTCTGGAAGGCGGCACGTGCCGGAGCCGAGCGGCGAGCAGCCGGGAGGGCACGGAGCGGCTCCAAGTCCCCGTCCTGGGGTCCCAGGTCCTCCTCGCCTCCTCACAGCCCTTGGTTTTGGTGGTCGGGCCCCGGACTCCCCGAGCACACCGCGGCAGGCACGGTCGCACGCAGTCTCGCAGCGTGGCACAGGCGTGCGCCCTGGCACACGAGCTCGCTGCCGACCCGGCGCTGGCTCCCTCGGGCTGTGCAGGTGCGGAGGAGGGATCGCACCGAGGTGTTGCCCCACTCCGCGCCGGGAGCGCGCCGGGTGCTAAAAATACCCGGGATCTGCGTTCCCGGGAGGAGCCGAGGGCCGATTGCAGCATTCTCGGCGTCGGAGCTGCTCAGCCTCCGGGCGAGGTTCGGGGCAGCGCCGTGGTTTCGGGGCCAGGATCTAAGCAAGGCAAACGCCTCCGCTCGCCCGCGCCCTGGCTGTGGAGCGCGGCGGGGCTGTGGTGGCGGCGCGGCCACCGAGGCCAGCGGTGGCCCCGTGCTCTGCTGCACTGTGCGCACCCCGAGCACGGCTCATTGCAGTGGGGGCAGCTTCTCGCAGGTGTCAGCACGAGCACCGAGGCGCCGCACGCCCCCAGCCAGGCGTCCCCGGGGCTCCCGTGTGCCCCAGCTGGGCTCCTGCGGTGTCCGCAGCGCCGCCGTTCCTGCAGCAGAGCACGTGTGCAGGGCTGGGCTCCTCGAAAGCCTCCTTCCGTCACTTTGCGCTCAGCTCCCACTGAATCCGGTTTCCTGGGAATTCGGGCACCCGACGAGGGGCCGCCCTCGCTTCTGCCACCCGGGAGCCGCCTGCCAAAGCCTCCACGTGGCCGCGGGCCCGCAGGAGGCGCCTTGGCGCGGTGACAAGGCCGGGTCGCGGCAGGTGAAGGCCGTGCTGCAGCGGGGCTCCCCCTGCTCCCAGCGGCCTGGCCCCTGCCACCCCCGGTGGCTCCGCGGGATGCCGGGGGCACGATGCCGGAGGCTGGGGGCACGCCTGCCCCGAGCCGCAGGGATATTGGGACCCAACAGCTCCACGCTCCGGACCCCCGTGATGCCGTCGAGCTCCACAGAGCTGCCTGGCACTCCCCAGGGAGCTGAGGGAGCTGCCCCCGGTCCCTCATGGGCTTCGACATCCCCGGCCTCGGTGCTCTGGGGGGATCGGGGTCAGGGCATCACGTGCCTGCTTTCGGTCCCGCCGGGCACGGCTGCCCCTCGCTCTCCGGCACGCCGTGACCGCAGACCTGCCCGCTGCCCCGCGGGGCTCGGGGGCCGCCGGGGGGTTCCCTGGGTGCTGGGAGACGGGTGGGGGCTGCCGGCGGAGGCGTGAGCGGTTTTCTCCTCTCGTTGTGCAGCTGTACGAGCTGGACGGCGACCCCAGGAGGAAGGAGTTCCTGGACGACCTCTTCAGCTTCATGCAGAAGCGAGGTGAGCCCCCCCCCCGCGCCTGCCCCGCTCTGTCCCTGGGTTTTATTTCCTCGCATGTCATTGGAACCCAAGGTTAATGCTCTGGCCAGACGGGTAGTTAATTTTTAACCTCTTTGCAAACCGGGGTCAAACCTGCTCCGCTGGAATCTGCGCCACGAGCTCGGCGCAGCCATTCCCTGGCGCTGGCCCCTCCAGGCTGGTTTTGTCAGTGCCGCGCTGCCGCCGGGCTCTGTCCCCCCCTGGGCAGCTTGGCCCCGGGGGTTCGCCCCCTGCCTGCCCCCCCACCCCACCCCGCTGCCCCATCCCGGGGTTCTGGCAGGTCCAGAGCAGCCGCCATCCAAACCTGGCTCCGCTTTTGGGGCCGAGGGGGGCATCCAAGTCACTGGCCGCGTCTGGAAAATGTTGGGCTGCGGTATCAAAAGGAGGATGTCCGTGTCGGTTTTGGCTCATGCCAGGTCCCCAGGACGTCGCGCTGCGTCCCGGCGGGGGGCAGCTTCAGGGGGTGCTGGCAGCTGAGACCCTCCCCGGGGGTGTTTGGGGAAGGGGGTGGCGGAGGGGCCGCAGCACTGCCTGGCGGCTCGGGGCGAGGAGCCCAGCCCGGTGCCGGCGGTGCCGCGAGAGGCCACGTCAGCTGCTGCCACCTCCCGGCACCGCGCCGGGGAGAGCCGCCCGCTGGCCCCGCTGTGGAGGGAGCGCGGTGTGGTGTGTGCGGCACGGCACGGCTCCGCACGGCACGGCACGGCACCGCACGGCACGGCACGGCACCGCATGGCGCGGCCAGACGGTGCCCGGGCAGGGGCCACCGCTCACCGCCGGCAAAGCCGGGGTCTGGCACTGGGAACACTGGTGCATGGGTGCACTGGGACTTGGGGCAAAGAGGCGCTTAGGGAAGCACGGGGCGGGGGGTGCATGCGTGTGTGCGTGTGCATGGGTGTGTGTGTGTGCATGCCTGTGCATGCATGTGCGTGTGCATGCGTGTGTGTGCGTGCAGGCGCACAGGCAGGGGCAGCCCCCAGGCACCGCCAGGTTGGCTCCCACCCCCCCAGGGAGCCCCCCCAGCCCCTTCCGGCCTGGATCCGGGTGATTTTTGGGGTCCTCCCCAATGCTCAGGCTCTGGCTGTGACTGGGGGCTCTGCACCCCCTCTTGTGCGGGACGGGGGAGCCCCCCCGCGTGCGTGCGCGGCGCAGGCACGGCGCGACCCTCGCGTTATAAATAACCGCTGTCGCTGGGCGCCGCGCGGCAAACCGCGGCCGGCCCCGCTCGGGCGGCTGGGCTGACATCTCCGAGTTTCGTTTTCCTCCCTGTGTGGGGCCGGTGTCGAGCGAGGTGCGATGAAGGGGGGGGCTTGCAGAGGAAAATGGGGTGCAGGGGAAGGGCAGCTGCAGAAGCCGGGACCTTCCCTGAGTGCCCCCGTCCCCCTGTGGCCCCCAGCTCCCCCCTCACCGGTAGCTGCGGGGCGCTGGTGGCCGCCCGCCGGGCTTGGCCCCGGCACGACCCGAGCCTGTCCTCTCCCCCTCCCCAGGGACCCCCGTCAACCGGATCCCCATCATGGCCAAGCAGGTGCTGGACCTGTACATGCTCTACATGCTGGTGACGGAGAAGGGCGGCCTGGTGGAGGTCATCAACAAGAAGCTGTGGCGAGAGATCACCAAGGGGCTCAACCTGCCCACCTCCATCACCAGCGCTGCCTTCACGCTCCGCACCCAGTGAGCACCGGGGGGACGCGGGGTGGGGACGGGGACGCGCCGGGGCGCCCGCCACCGCCTCACGGCGCCTTTCCGCCGGCAGGTACATGAAGTACCTGTACCCCTACGAATGTGAGAAGCGGGGGCTGAGCAACCCCAACGAGCTGCAGGCGGCCATCGACAGCAACCGGCGGGAGGGCCGCCGGCAGGGCTTCGGCAGCTCGCTCTTCACCTACTCGCCCGGCGGCACCCACGGCCTCCTCTCCTCGCCCAAGCTGCCGGTGCCGGCCCTGGGACTGGCCTCGGCCACCAACGGCGGCTCCATCGCGCCCGTCCAGAAGATCAAGAAAGGTAAAGCACCCAGCACCCCGAAACGGGCTGAGCCAAGCACCGGGGGCCGGCACGCCTCGGGCCCCCCATGGCTCCATTCCGGTCCCCTCCCCAAGCCCCAAATAACCTGGGGTTCCCTTGGTGGCACGGCCGCACCAGGGCTTGTTCTGGGGAGGGATAGGGACCCTGGCGCCCATTGCACAGAATCACAGAACGGTTTGGGTTGGAAGGGACCTTTAAAGATCAAGTCCAGCCCTCTCTCCAACAGCCCTCGCTGCATCAGGCAGCCCAGAGCCCATCCAGTACCCCAAGCACTTCTCCGCAGGGCTGCTCTCCGTCCATCCTGCCATCCCCAGCCACCCCAGTGTTCGGGGTTGGGGTCACCCTGTCCCTGTCCTTACTGGGGGCGAGGTGCTGGGCTCCTGGTGCACACATGGAGAGGTTGTGGGGGGGCCCCGTGGCAGCGTCCGGGAGCTGGGGACGCCGCAGACACCGCGCCATGTCCCTGACCCCGCGCTCTGCCCCGCAGAGGAGGACGCACCCATCCCCATCTCCATGCCCAGCCGGCTCCCGGTGTCCCTGGCAGGGCACCCGGTGGTGGCAGCGCAGGCTGCGGCCGTGCAGGTGGCGGCGGCCGCCCAAGCCGTGGCTCTGGAGCAGCTGCGGGAGAAGCTGGAGTCCGGGGAGCCCCCGGAGAAGAAGATGGCGCTGGTGACGGACGAGCAGCAGCGGCTGATGCAGCGGGCGCTGCAGCAGAACCTCCTGGCCATGACGGCCCAGCTGCCCATGAGCATCCGCATCAACAGCCAGGGCACGCGCTCGCCAGGTCAGTGCGGCCGCGCGGTGCGGGCGCGGGGCTGGGCTGGGGGGCGCGCGGCGCGTCCCGGCGGGGTCCCTCACCTCCGCTCTCCCCGCGGCAGAGAACCGCCAGGACTCCTCCGGCAGCCTGAGCAGCAACGGCACCAACAGCATCAGCATGTCGGTTGAGATCAACGGTATCGTCTACACAGGTAGGGAGGGGACGGGGCAGCGCGCGGGGTCCCCTTTGGGGGAGTTTGTCCCATTTTCACCAGCGGACGGTGCCGGGACACGGGGTGCCCCCCGCTCAGCCCTGCTCTCCCCCCGCAGGTGTGCTGTTTGCCCAGACGCCCGGCCCTTCCTCCTCCTCCTCCTCCTCCTCCTCCTCCGCCTACAGCAAAGGCAACGGCAGCAACGGCGGCGGCAGCCGCGGCAGCGGGAACGGCGGCGGCGGGGCGGGGGGCGGCGGGGGCAGCGTCCCCCCCGCCGCCCCGGCCGCTCTGGCCGTGCCCCCCCCCAGCTCTACCTCCAACAACGCTTCGCCTTAACGCCCCCGCCGCCCCCGGCGTCGCCTCTCGCCAAAGCCAACAGAGGTGACGGGGGCAGAGCGTGCCCGCCACCGCCGCGGCAGGCCGGGGGGCTCGCGGCGCTGCTGGCGAGGGAGGGGAGGAAGCTTCAGCCCCGGGGGTTTCATTAAAGGCTGCCTGGGCTCGGAGCCACCGCGGTCCCCGAGCGCTCCGAGCGGCGCGCGGTCGGCCCAGACCTGTTTACCTCACACACATCACACTTTGCACTGTACATTTATTATTATTATTATTATTTTTTAACTCGTGTTACCTCCAGACAGACGTCCAGACGCCTGCCAACGCGAGCTTTAATGAAACCTCCTGGCACTCTTTAAAGGAAAAAAAAAAAAAGATAAAAAAAAAAAATTGGAAATCGGGAGATATTTTATTCATTTAGATCCTTTTTCTTCCCCCTTTATTTTGAGAACTACACTCACTATATGGGATTTTAAGAGGTTGTTGTTTGATCGTTTTGTTGTAAATAGCTTCTATTTTATTCTCTAAAAAGAAGAAAAAAGAATCAAACTTTAACATGCAAATGATATATATTAGCATTCATCAGGGAAGCAGGAGCTGGGGAACCTTGTAACCTCCTTTTTCTTTTCCTCCCGGGGCGAGCCATGTCCGTGCTGAGCCGCGCTCCTCGCCCGGGGAACGCCGCGGGCTCCGCGCGGGGCCGGGGGGCTCCGTCCGCCGCTGCAGGGCTGCGGGCAGCGGGTGCCCACCACCTGCCCGCGCCCCCCGGCTGCCCCCACCCAGTGCCCGAGGCAGGCACCGAGCAGGGCGAGGAGCCCGGCCCCGTGCGGTGGGACCCCCCCGGGGACGGCCGCGTGCTGCATGCTTTCAGCTTGTTGCGTTGAGTTCTCGGTGGAGAAAATGGACTCGGATGGGAACCCGCGGCCCCAGCGCACCCGGCCCGGCACCAGCGCTTGGGGCGGCGGGCAGGGTGCTGGGAGGGGAGCGGCGCTCGGGGACAACCGGGGGCTCCCGGGGGCTCCCGCAGCGGCCGGGGCGGGCGGACTCGGGGTGGCCAGGACCAGGCCGTCAGCACGGGCCCGGTCCCCGGCGTTCCCCCCCGATTTCCCCATTTGGTGCCCGTCGCTCTGCCTGGAGCCGGGCTGCGTTGTCAGGTCGCTGTTTTCTGTCCCCCCCCTCCCCTGTAAGGCGATACTACTGTGCAGATCCAGTTTGGGCACATTTTCCCCCCCCTCCGCCAGGTCCAGGCCGAGGTGACACCCGATCTGTTATTCACGCTTCAAGCAGCAAACTGGTTTTGTTTGCACTGGGGACGGGCGTTTTGTTTGTGATACTGGGGAGCGCAGCCAGAGGAATCAGGAAAATCTGGTGGCGGCGGCTGGGCCGCGGCGGCTCCCCGGGGCCGAATTCTGTTTTCTCGGCTGCTCCCCGTGCCCCAGGCACCGGCTCGGGGGGGGGCCGTGCGGGGCGAGCTGTGGCCACCCAGCACCTCGGGGAGCCCCCAGCACCCTCCCGGGTGTCCCCAGCCTCCCGCCCGGTCCGGAGGCGCTCCCCCTCGCTTAAACCAGCAGGAACCCGGAGACGATGTCCTCAGAGCAAGGCCAAGGGGCCGTGCGTTGGTGCACGGTGCTGGTCCCGATGGCGTTTGTGCCGGCTCAGCTCCGGACGCCGCCCCGGGCCACGTTGGTGCGCGGCGCTCCTGCGGGTGCTGCTCGGGATGGTTTTCGTGGCCGTGCAGCTCCGGGCTGTGGCCGTGGCGGGGCCGTTGCGGGCGCCCGTCGGAGCTGCGTCTCAGCACGCCGCTGCTCCCCGCCGAGGCCGTGCATGATGCAAGGCCGGGTGCTGTTGCGGGCGGCGTCCACGCGATGCTCTCCCAGGGCGTGCCCCGGGGGTGCTCGTGGGGCCGTGGGGTGCTCTGCGGGTCCCGAAGGACACTCCGCGGTCCTTTGGGACCCCCAAAGTCCCCCCCAGCCCCAGCACGGGGCGTTTATTTTAAGCTTCGCTCTGCTTTAGCCGTGCGGGTTTCAGCTTTCCTCCTCCCTTCGACATTTTCTGGCCGCCCTACCCCAAAAAACGTTAGCCCAAGCCATGCACATCTGCGTGAGACACAATCGCGACCTGATACCGACCCCCCCCAATCGGTATCTCGATTCCTCAGGTTTCGACGGCGAGCACAGGGTTTGCCCCCCTGCCCCGCGCGGACCCCCCCGGCAGCACAGATGCCCCCCCGCCCCGGCTTGGGACGGGGACGCGGCGATCTCAGGGGATTTGGGGTTTTCCAGCCCATTTTTGCTGGCAGGGAGGGAGCCGCCTTGTGAGCACCCCCCCAAAAATGCTGGAAATGCCCTCGGGTGGCTTCGCAGCGCCCCAGGGGTGCCGGGGGAGGGGGGGGGGGGCACCCGTCTTGTGCTGCTTTTAGGATCCAGCCCAAGTCCCCGGAAACCCCGGGAAGCGGGCGGCCGCGGGGTCTCCTTGTGGCCGGGCGGTTTAGAGCTTTAGTGAGTTTTGCATTTGTACAGTCACTGTTTTTTCTGGTTTTTTTTTTTTTTTTAATTATTTTTAACCTCCCCCCTTTTTTTTTGAGAGAGAGCGCATATCACCTTCCCCTTTATTTTCTTCTTGCATATCGATTAAAAAAAATCAGTTTCTCTGGGGTTTGAAAAGAAAAAGGAATGGACACAGCTGCAGACGCATTTATCCAGCGGGCATATCTTAACTCAGGTAAAAAATGAAAAAAAAAAAACACACAAAAGACAAAAAAAAGAAAAAAGAATAAAAACCACATTCTACCTCTGAGAGCGGCGGCCTCGGGCACACTGTCCCGAGCCCCCGGTGAAATATTTCAGTTTTTCAAACATTCAGGTATTGAAACTTTTGATTATTAAAAAAGATAAAATAAAATAAAAACACTGAAAGTTTACATTTTATAATAACATTATTATACAGATTGTATTTAAACTTCAGAATATTTAAGACAATTGTAACCCTGTAAAGTTGATGAAATATTAAAAAAAAAAAAAAAAAAAAAGTTCCGTTGTTTGGAGTTTCTGACTTCTCGTGGGGGCTGGGGGGGCACGCAGGGCTGCGGGGGGCCATGGGGTGCCCACGAGGTGGCCACAGAGCTGTGGGGTGGCCTCTGGGCTATGGGGTGCCTACAGAGGTTCGGGGTGTCCATAGGGCCATGGGGTGCCCATACAGCTATAGGGTGTCCCAGGGGTGTCCATAGGGAGTCCCAGGGGTGTCTATAGGGTGCCCAGGGGGTGTCCGTAGGGCCATGGGGTGCCCATACAGCTATAGGGAGTCCTAGGGGTGTCCATAGGGTGTCCCAGGGGTGTCCACAGGGTGCCTGTGGGGTGCCTGCAGAGCCATAGGGCATCCATAGGGTGCCCATCGTGCTAGAGAATGCCCATGGGGTGCCTACACAGCTAGCCACAGGGTACCCATAGGCGTATGGAGTGCCCAGGGGGTGCCCGTAGTGCTGTAGGGTGTCCAGGGGGTGCCTACAGAGCCGTGGGGTGCCCATACAGCTATAGGGTGACTGTAGGGCTACTGGGTGCCCAAGGGGTGTCTGTAGGGCCATGGGGTACCCATACAGCTATGCAGAGTCCCAGGGGTGTCCATAGGGTGCATAGTGCATATGGGGTGCCTGTAGAGCCGTAGGGTGTCTATAGCGGGCCTACGGGGTGCCTGTAGAGCTATAAGGCACCCATGGGACACCCACGACACCCCTGGGTGCCCCCGGGGCCCCGATCCACCTTCCGGTCTCCCATCCCGAACCCGACCGGGCCGGACCCCGCTGAGCTTCCTGCCGCGTGCGAGCTCCCCGCGGCGCCTCCCGCCCCCCCCCCATCCGGCCTGTCTCGGCAGCCGGTTGGGCGGCGCGCAGGAAGGGCGGCGCTCTGCGCTCCCGCCGCGCTCTCTCTGGCCCTGGCGGACCGCGAAGATGGCGGCGCCCATGGAGGTGGCGCTGGTGTCGGACGCGGCGGGGCCGCTCTGCAACTGCTCGGTGTGGGAGCTGCACTCGGGCTCCGCGCTGCCCGGCTACCGCGGCGGCAACAGCGGCCCGCGGGGCCTGGCGCTGCTGGGCGGCGAGCACCTGCTGGGGGCGCAGCTGGGCAAGAGCTACATCAACGTCTGGGAGCTGCAGAGGAAGGTAGCGGCGGGGCGCGGGGAGCTCCGCGGGGGGCTCCGGGCAGCCCCCGGGCCCTGAGGGCCCTCCCCCGGTACCGGGGTGGTGCGTGAGGCCTGCCCTCCGCGGGGGGGGCCAGCCCCGTGGCGAGCTCCCCCCCGCCCCGTGGCCGCGGGGCCCCCCCGGTGGCTGTGGGGTGCAGCACCCTGGGCCCCGAGGGCGCCCTGCCCCCCTCCCTGGGGCCCCCCCGTGGCTCCCCCCAGCCCCCCTTGGACTCCCAGGGACCTGCCCGCAGCCCCCCCTGCCCCCTGCATTCCCCAGGGTTCTCGTTTTTTGGGGGGGGGGGTCCTGAGTTCGCTCGCTGGAGAGGTCCCCAGCCGGTTGTGTGGGAGCTGCTAAAAGGCGTGTTTTGGGAGAGGGCTTAATCCTGAGATCGCCTTCCCGAGCCCCGGCGCTGCCCACGCTGTTCCCTGCGTGGGGCTTTCCTCTCTGAGGCCGTGGGGCTGCCCCAGGAGCATCGCCAGGAGCCCACCCGTCCCCTCCGAGGGCAGCAGGACGGCCGGCGGGCACCCTGGGCTCCGCACCCCCACAGACCACGGCCAAGGAGCGGGGAGACTCCGCGCTGAACCCCATGGGTGTCCCGAGGGTCCCCTCCGGGCCTGGGAGGGTTTGTCAGGGGGGAGTCGCAGAGAAGGCCTGCAGGCCGATTCTGCTTCCGCTTTGCCTGAAAACTCCCATCGGCTCCTCCTGTTCTCGGCACGTTTCAGCCCAAAGTGGAAGATCCACAGACTGAAACGCCGCCAGCCAGACCTCGCCCGGCCCTGCAGAGCCGCCCCGGCCCTGCTCCTAGCTGTGCACCGGCTGTGCTGCAGTTAGGGCAGGAGAGCAGCACAAATCCTCCACCCCACAGCTGTAACCTCTCCGTTTCCTGGCATTCCCTTCAGTTTTGCTGCAGAGAGCAGCAGCAGTCCCTGAGTTTCAGTGCACGCATGGCCCCTTCTTCGCTACGGCTCAGGCTTTGCTCCTGCCAGCTCCACTTACCCCAAGCCAAGAGCTAGCTCAGATCGTGGTTTCCCCCCCTCCTTTTAATTAATAATTTTGCTGTAATCTTAGCTTGTTTTCTGCTGAATCTCCAGGGTCCCCCAACTGTGGAGCTCGACTGTATCCAAATCCCGTGCCTCTTGGTACTGCTCCCACTGCTTGCGGCTGGAGCTCTGTGGGTACAAGGAGGGCAATTTACCTTTTCACTGGGGGATTAAACACAAAGCAAGTGCGAGGAAACCTGCAAAACACAGAGCAATTTGATGTCATTTGTGCAGTCCTAGGGATCGCGCTTCTCCATCATTTTCTTCTTCAGCTCCTCTCTGCACAGAGTCTCCAGGCTCCAGTGTCAGGGCTGAGGACGCTGCCAGAGCTGCCTCTTCTGGCCTATGCCAGTCTGGGCTGAGCCAGGCTCTTGTTTCTCCTTCCCTCCCCAAATTTCCACCCTCACTGAACGGCTGCTGTTGTCTTTGTGCTCCCAGGACCAGCTCCAGCAGAAGATCATCTGCCCCGGGCCGGTGACCTGCCTGACGGCATCTCCCAACGGGCTCTACATTCTGGCTGGCGTTGCTGAGAGCATCTACCTGTGGGAGGTGAGGAACGCTCACAGCCTGGCAAGGGGATGGCGGAGGGCACCGGGACACCAAAACGTGCAGGCCAGAGCTGATCAAACTGCCCAGGCTCTCCCTTTCAGAGCCCCAGGTGGCTGGGCTGGTTCGAAAGGCACGCCAGCCCTATGGAGCTGGGGACTCTTGGTTGCTGCTGGGGGCGTTGTGATGATTCTGCAGAACGCATCTGAAACTGCATCGTGCTGAAAATGAACACAGGCTAACGACTGCGGTGCCTTTTGTCTGCAAGCCCTAAAGTGTGGCTGCTTATGGTGGCGTTCCCCAATGCCCTTGGGGCTGGGGCTGGGTCATACCCGTGTGTAAACCCGCGCGTGGGGCTGGGGACTTGCCCCGTGCGCTGCAGCGACTCAGCGGTGGCGCCTGGGGCAGAGGCAGAAGGAGGAGCTGGACCAGGCCCTGCTCTGCCACACGCAGGGTGTTTGGGTGCAGCAATTCATCGCCTTTCTGCTGGGCTGGGATCTTCAGATTTGCCCTGTGACGTTGCACTTATTTACAGCTGTCTTCTGGCAGCTTGTTGGTGCTGCTCTCCCTGACCTGTGCACAGGAGAATTGTCAGTTTGAAGGCTCCCATAAATGATTTGGAGCTCCGTGCAGGTTAAAGTCATTTGGATCCCAGGGAGATGGAAAATCCTAGCAGTCCTAGAGAGGAGGAGGTTTGTGTTTAGGTCCTTCTTAGATGAGTGAGGGTCCCCTGGGCTGGAGGAAATCAAAATGCAGAGATTTGCATCCTGTGTAGCTAGCGAGTGCCCCAGTCCCATCGGGTGTTAGTAAATCTGTGTTATCCGTGCTGCGTGGTGGAGGGAAAGCTCCTCTGGGTCGTGGATGTTAATGTTGTCCCTGGAGCCGTCAGGGATCCGTGCTGTGTGCTGGCACGAGGCGCTGGGGCTGCTGCCCAGGGGTTCTGGCAGCACCGAGGAGGAGGAATTGTGCTGCGAGGTGCTGGCTGGGGTTTGGGCCTTTTTCTTTCCGAGCCACTGCAGATGCTTGGTCTGGTATTCAAGGCTCAGACGGTGAGCCTTCTTCCTCAGTGCAGAAACCAAGACTTTGTTTTCATTTAGCGCTCTTTCCACGTTTTAGCCTAATATTTTTGTGTGGCTTGTGATCTGGATGCCTGCGAAGGCTGCTGTGCTCTGGTCGTCACCCTATTTTTAATTAGTGGTGGTGTTTACGTGGGGATTACAATACGTTCTAAGCACTTCACCAAGTAAATAAAAGAACACAGCTTGTTCTTAGCCACAGGATTAAAGACCAAGATATCTAACCTGTAAAGCTCTCCATCTTGGGGGATGTTTCTGAGCCTTTTTATGTGGGTGGCTCTATCTTAATTCATCAGGTTTTGCTTTTAAAAATGTGCCTGTGGCAGTGCTGAGATAAAAAATAAAAACCCTCACAAGGAACGCTGGGGCTGAGACTGCAGCAAGTGGGAGTTGCTTGCTCATGATGCTCTGAGCTGGTCTCTGCTCTGCCTCATCTGCAAAACGCATCCCTTCTGCTTGCCTCCAGCCAGCCTGGCCTCGCGGACGCTTCCAGGCGTCTGGCAGGAGTGGTGACGGCGCTGTCCTTAGGGCAGAGTGAACAGGCACACTGGAGAGGCCGCACGGAGCTGGGGAGGGGTTCCAGGAGCCCTAGTTATTCGCCTGCTCTGCAAAACCACTTGTTCTCTGTTGAATTGCAGTTTGCTTTTATTTTTAGGTGTAATTCAGACAATGAGAGGGAGTTGGTTCTGTTCTTTTATGTGGAGCTCCCTCGCTGCCTCTTAGTTCCCTCCCTACCTGCAGCGTTGCCTTTCTCCAAGAAGAGCTCCGGGTTTAGGAAGGCGTTTCCCACCCCGGAGCCCTCCTTGGCCTGAGACCACGCAGCCTTGCCAAAATGCAGCAGCAGCCCCTGGGGCAGCACGCAGCAGGTTTGTAACCGCCGCAACCATCTCCTGCCTTGGAGCTGAGTAACGAGGTGCTGTGAGAGGCTGGAAGAAGCCATCAGCGTGATATCGACAACGAACAGGAAAGCTTTACTGCATGCCTGGGTCTTGACCAGGGAAGCTGCGCTGCTGTCACTAGGTCCTGGAGCTCCTGTGGGCAGGAGCCTCTCAAACTGCCTCTTGCTGGATTTACCTGGGGATGGGCTCTGGGTGCTGAGAGCAGGGAGCAGAGTTGCCCTGGCACATCCCAGTGCTCCTTTCTGAGTATTCTCCTGCCCTTTCCTCTGCCCTAGGTCTCCAACGGGAACCTCCTAGCCATCCTGAACCGGCACTACCAGGACCTCACATGCCTCTGCTTCACTGATGACAGCAGCCACTTTCTCTCAGGGGCGAAGGACTGCCTGGCTCTGGTGTGGAACCTGTACAGGTAACAGTGCCACGCGAGGGCATCTTGGCCTGCTCTTGCTGGGGACAGAGAGCATCTGGGCCAGAAATACAGACCACGAGATCACCACCGCTTCCAGGAGGCAGAATCAGCGCTGCTTAAGCCTGCGCCTCTAAGCTGTTCCTAAAACCTGCTAGTGGTGACAAGGCCGTGCCCTCCTTACGCAAGCTGTTCCAGCGCTGTTCTCCTCAGTGCCAGGTAGACTTTGCCTAGTGTCTCACCCAGCATTCTCGAGCTGCAGCGTTTCCATCCGACTGCCTTTTCCCTTCTGACGCAGGGTGGATTGTGCCCTCCCCCAGGCAATGGCAGCTGAGGGCTCTGTCCCTTGGGATGGGGAATCTCTGCAGTGGCCCTTCTTGTGCTGTGGCTGCTGGCAGCTTCTGCATTCGGCTTGGTTCTTGCGGCCACAGAGCCTTCCCCGAGGCAGCAGAGCCTTGTTCAGCTCTTCATGACAGCCACTTTGCGTTGGCATCCCCAGCGTGGCTCTTGCTGCTGGGCTGTACTGAGTCTCCTCTTCGTCCTCCCTCCTACAGCGTGCTGCAGGCAGAGCCCTCCCAGATCCCAGACCCTCGCCACGTGTGGTCCCGACACAGCCTCCCTATCACGGACATGTGCTGCGGCTTTGGAGGGCCCTTGGCACGAGCTGCCACAGCATCCCTCGACCAGACAGCAAAGGTGAGGCTCGGCTCGGTCGGAACAAACGCGCGTCCCAGAGGTGCGCAGGCCCCAGAGGGTTAAAGCCTGCTTTCTGCTGGGCTGCAGCAGAGCTGTCCGTGCGGCTTGCAGCAGCTCGGTTTCTTGGCTGTCTCTGTGATGACTCAGAGCTGCCAGACCTAATGGGTTTTGCCTCTCCAAACACCAGCGGGTTCCCTGCAGCTGCCCTCAGACTGTGTCTCCTCATGCTTTGCAGTCCCTCTCGTCCCTGGGGGGCATTGGGCTCGTCCCTCATTTCCCTTCCCCGGTGTCCCTTCAGTCTGGAAGGACGCAGAGCACGGAGCTGGCTCCTCTGGGCACGGCAGGCACCGGAGCTGGAGCCGCGTCTGCTCCTCCTGCCTTGCAGGAAGGTTCTGCCCTGGGGAATGAGACGGGGTGAGACGGGCACAGGCAGGTCAGGGGCTGCTTCGGAGCTGCCGAGGAGCGTTGTTGTCTCCTGGTCACAAAGAGGCTGCTTTGGGTCACCCAGGGCAGGCCAGCTTGTGCCTCAGTGTCCCCAGCCGCAGTGAGGAGGGGGTTCCGGTACGTGCTGCCAGCTCGCCGCTGGGCGTGCGGGTGCTGATAAGCAGCAGTGTGTTCTCCCAGTCCTGCAGTGGACGTTTAAGCCCTTAATTCTCCTGCACTGTCTGACTCCAGCTCTGGGAAGTCTCATCTGGGGAGCTCCTGCTGTCTGTCCTGTTCGACGTGGGGATCATGGCCGTGACCCTGGACCTCTCCGAGTACCACATGTTCTGTGGCGGCATGGACGGCTCCATCTTCCAGGTTGACCTCTGTGCCTGGGTGAGTGCTCGGGGCATGCCCAGCCTGGGCACAGCACCCTGAGCCTCTGCTGCCTCCCCGCTGTGATCTGCCAGGACGGGAGGGCCTGGCTTCCCTGCGCCTCCCCTGCCCTGCCCAGACACAGCGATGAACCTGCTGCCTTCGGTCTTCCCGCACTCAAACCCCTCTCGCCCTCCTTCCTTCTTCCATTTCTGCAGCCAGTCCAGAGAGACCGGACCTTCCAGACAGAGCGGGAGAACGGGAAGATCTTCAAAGGGCACAGGTGAGATACCAGACATACCTGCCGAATGCTTCACTGCCCCTGCCTGCCCACCTCACCGCTTCCTGGCAGACCTTGGGTCGTCCTGAGGTTAAACGTCGCCTTCCCTTCCCCGTTCCAGGAACCAGGTGACGTGTCTGTCCGTCTCCACGGACGGCAGCCTGCTGCTTTCCGGCTCACACGACGAAACAGTCCGGCTGTGGGACATCCAAAGCAAGCAGTGCCTGAAGACGATGAATCACAAAGGTAGGCATGCCCTTATCTCCACAATCCTTTCCTCCTCAACTGTTAAAGGCTGCTGCTGTCTCGCTTTTGCTGATGCTGCCGTGCGCAATTCAGGCATTTTTCTGGTACTTGCTTCACACTGTCAGGAAGGGTAGAGGCATTAAAGGGATGCCTTAGCTGTCTGGAGCAGTGTTTTGACCTTGCCCACGTCTGTTAACAACCCTCTTGTGCTCTGTCAGAGACTGAGTCAGAGATTTTACCCTGTCACTGAGGAAGTCCAGGATCTTCCGCCGTGTTTTCCAAAGGGAGCCGTTCCCCCAGACACACCCTAGCGTCTGAGGAGGCTGAGGAAGGGGGAGAAGCTGTCCCCATGCCCATGCCCCCGGCAGCAGGCACCCATGAGCTCATGAGGCTCATGTAGCAGAAGTACAAGCTTACTCTCTGGACAGAGGTGGGCGAGCCGCTGCATCGGGGCAGGCACTGAGACCCAGGCTGCCTGCAGACCCATTCCTGCTTGCCTTTTGCTGCCAAGGACCGTTCCTGCGGGGGGTTTGCTGCAGCGTCCATCCAGCCGTGCTCCGCTAGCACTAGAAGAGTGAAAACAGGCAAAGCCTGAGCTGTGTGAGTCATCGCAGGAGAGGTGGCCAAGCTTTCACTGCGAGCCAGGCGTTAAAGCCTTCCTCGAGGCTCCAGAAGAGCACAGAGGGACACAAGCCCCTGCTCTTCCCGCAGGGCACAGGACCGTGCCGCTGAGTGCCGGGGCCGTGAGGTGAGGGTGCTTTTTGCAACCTCTGCAGGCTGGCTTCTCCCTGCGGGCAGGGATTTGGCTTCCCCAGCAGCCCTGGCACCAGTTCCACCCCGCTGCTGCCCGGGCGCTTCATCCGCGTGTGGGAGCAGCGTGGGAGCTGCACGTGGCTCGGGAGGTGTCTCCCAGGGAGCCCCCTGCACCGGGGAGCTGTGCCGCCGGGAGCGCGGGGCGGAGGGGCCCTACACTGAGTTCTGGCAGGCCGCAGATCCACCGCAGCCCTCCCACATCAGCAGCGTGGGACTCCTCCATCCCCGGGGTTTTTTCTGGAGCCGCCCCACGCGCGGGCTCCCCGCAGCGCTGGTTTCCAGCTGGCCGTGGCGCAGCCCTCCCGGCAAGGTCTGTCCCGAGCTGCCGCCCTGCCGCCCCTCTGGCGTGTGCCCTTCACGAGATGACGAGGGCTTCGGCCACAGCTGATGTGACAGCCACCTCCGGCCTGGCGTGCTCGGGTGGTGACGTCCCTCTGCTCACAGGGGCAAAGGCTGCGGGAGCTGCGGGCAAAGGAGAAACCAGCGGCCTCCCCACATGACGGTGCTGGAAATAGATCAGAGGAGCTGGAGCGTGGCTCGGGGCTGGAGAGGAGCGTGCTGTGCTGGCAGGGCGGCGCAGGGCAGTGCAGGGGGCTTCTCCAAGGTTTGCCTGTCCTTGAGTGGGGCAGAGCACAGGCAGAGGGACGGGCACCGAGGGGCTGCTGCTGCTGGTACGGAGCAGGGACACGGCAGAGCTGCTCCCTGCCACCCCGGCGTGGCTGGCACCGGGTGCGCAGGCACCGTGCAGAGGGAACCTGCAGGCCTCGGGGGCGTGCTGTGAGCCAGGACGCCCGGCCTCTCTGCCCCAGCGTCTCTCCCGACCCCAGTTCCCTCGCCATGCCAGCGCTGTGCTGCCTGTGGACGCCTGGTGGCACAGCCCAACCCCGAGGGCTCCTTCAGACGGGGCCAGCGCGGGCATGCTCCATCCGAGTCCGTCCTGCCGGCACCTGCTGCAGCCCTGGAAGCCGGATTATTTGTTCTGCCTCAGTCCCACAGTGGCAGGATGTTACTCACCGCCCGGTGCCGGAGCCATCCCGGACCATCAGGGGCTGGGAGGAGCGTCCTCGCTGGTGGGGGGAGCTGGGCTGGCTCTGCTGCAGGCCTGGGCCTGGGCGGAGACCAGATGTGGAGACTTGTGAGCTACTTGGTGAGGTCTTGTCCCCTCTTCCGTGCTTGTCCCTTCCTTTCAAACGGCTCCTCACACCCGCTGGTGAGCTGGAGGTGCTCGTCTCACTAATGGCTATTTTCATAAGCAGCGGCAAACTTTTTGTTAGGGAGGGAGCAAGAGTGAAGCAAACGGTTCGTTACAGCAAAGTGCTGGCGAGGAGCAGCCTCAGGGGCCAGCCTGGGCCTCCTGGCAGAGCAGCCTCTGGATGCAGCGTGCTCGGCAGAGCCTTTGGTGTGCCAGCCTCAGCCACCCGCCCGCTGAGGGTTTGGGGTAGCCTCTGCTCCGGCTGGTGCTGGTGTTGAGGGAGCCTCTCCCACCACCAGAGGTGCTTTTGTCCGGCTCCTCTGCAGAG
The DNA here is from genome assembly GCF_964211835.1 of Anser anser. Taxonomy (NCBI): domain Eukaryota; kingdom Metazoa; phylum Chordata; class Aves; order Anseriformes; family Anatidae; genus Anser; species Anser anser. Next base: position 967,701 of record NC_139746.1, read on the forward strand.
ACCAAAAGCCTCGGGTGGCTCCTGCCCCCCAGGCTCCCTCCTCCTCCCGTTCCGCACCTTTCCCTGCCGCCCTTGGCAGCGGTTCCGCGCGGGAGCTGCGCTCTGCAGCAGCCTTCGCTCAGGTGGCTCTGGATCCTTTTAACCTTTCCCTTTGTGCTGTCGAGTTCAGCGGGGGGGAAGACGGATGGCCGGGGATTTATGAGCAGTGCCTGAGCCGCTCTGTTCGCACACAAGCCCCTGGGCTGCGGGGGTGCTGCCGGGGAGCCTTGGTGGTCTTGGAGGGTCCTGCGCCCGACAGCGCTCCGGGGAGCGCGAGGCTGCGGTGGGAGTCTGCTGGCAAGTGTGAGCCTGCAGCGGGGGGCGGAGGGGGCTGCTGACAGAAAGCAGCAGCCTGTGCGGGTAAATGTAGTAATTAAAGCACTCATTAACTCTGCCAAACGAGTGTGTGTGATAGATCATTACCGGCAGACAGCTGTGAGCCGGCCGCTGATGGATGGCTCGCCCTGCAGAGGACGAACAGACCGCCGCGCTCCTGCGTGCCGGGGGCTCGCAGCGGGGCCTGGGGCTGGGAGGTGCCCGGGAGGCGTCTCGGGGGGCTGGGGGTCAGCACGGGAGTCCTGGGCGCCCGCGGCTCCTCGGGCCGCGTTTATCCTCGGGGCTGCCCGAGGAGCCGTGCGGGAGGCAAAGCTGGCAGAGCAGAGCAATGCGACCCGTCCTCCCCCCCCTGTGCCGCCCCAGGTCCGGTTACAAACGCCTTCATCGTGCTGGCCCCAGCCAACATGTTCAACCCGGATGGGAAGCCCAGCGTGCCTCTCCCTAAATTCAGCAAGCACCTCTACGGCACCGAAAGCAACGACGAGCAGGGAAGCGAGGGAGTGACGCTGCGCCTCGGGCTCCACCAGCAGGTACCGGGGGGCGAGCAGGCTGCCGGGGGGAAGGGGTCAGGTGGGGGGTCCGGAAGGCGCAGAATTTCTCCTCCAGCCCCCTTGGGGCGAGGACCTGGTGCACTTCTTGCTGACAGAGCAATGTGCAGTGGACAGTGAGTGTCCAAACCCCCACGGTGGGTTCAGGGCCAGCAGGACAGGTAGCTCCATGGCTTAGGTGGGGCAGGGAGCAGAGACGCTTGGACTGACCAAGCCTGTGCTGGCTGGAGCAGCTGCGTGCCCGGCTCCTGGGAAGACGTGGGCCCTTCCCTGCACAAGGCTGCTCCCTTTCCCTGCCTCCTGTGCACATCTGATCCTCTCTCCTGCCTTCTCCGTGCTGCTGAACTTCCCCCGGTGCTGTTGCTAAAGCGCTGCCCGACAAGCACTCGTGGTGGGAGCCTCGGGTCCCTCTGCCAGGCAGGGCACACGCAGGCGCTGCCCTCGCTCTCGGCTGAGGGAGAACTGTCCTGGGACCGACTCCTCAGGGTGCTGCAGGGTCCTGGCTGCGTCCCCTGGAAACCACAGCGCCGGCTGGGACGTGGAGGAGCTGGGGGCTGCTCGAGCGCTGCAGCTCTGCTGTGCCCGGAGTCCTGCCTGCCCAGATCCCCCACCAAGCAGCATCTCTTTTCTTTTTTTTTCTTTTTCTTTGCCGGAGGCTATTCCCCCCTCCCTAAACTCCACTCTCCAGTGCAGTGAAATCCATTCTCCTTCCTTGCGCTCCCCTTGCAGTCCCGGCTGGTGCAGTCATTTGTCCTCCCAGCCCGGTGCCATGCTATGGGCTCGCTCTGCTCTACCTCCTGGGCTGGGCTCCAGCCCCGGTGCATCTGGCCGCAGCACGGGGCTGTCCTGGGCCGTGAGCAACCAGGGGCTCGCCGTCACGCTGCTCCCCCTTCCCCGTCCTGTCTGCCAGCAGCCCCAGAGCTGCTCCCTGCCCTGTCCGTGTCTGTCCCCAGAGAGCGACAGCGCAGTCGCACTGATGGATGAGCTCCACGCAGAGGAGGTGTCGGCCCTTCCAGGAGGAGCTGTTTGCCCGCAGCTCGGCAGAGGGGACGGAGCTGCTGGAAAAGTCAGCCGTGCTGCCAGTCGGGCTCCCCTGCTCCCACAGGGTGCTGGGCGAGGTGCTGGCCGTGCGGCGGGCCCAGCGCCTCGTGCTGCCAAGGCAAAGCGCGCCCTGTCTGTGTGTTTCCCCTCCGGGCTCTCATCACTCGGCACGGGCCTGCCGGGAGAGGAGCTCGGTGCACCCCTGCACTGGGCACCCTCACGGGGACTCTTCTGGGGACCCCTGCCCAGCGCTGGGCACAGGGCTCCCGTTTTAAAGAGGCTCTGCAGGTGCCGCAGTGAGGGGCATTGGCCGTGCCCTGCTGGAGTCGCTGCTTTGCCCCATGAGGCTGGGTCTGGGGGCCGGGGGGGGCCCTTTGCCTGCTCCTGCAGGGGGTACCCGGCACTGGGGCTGTTGGGAGGGGGTCCTGTGAATCAATCTGACCTGTCCCGTCCTTGCAGGACTCTGGGGAGAGCTACCTGGAGAAGGGCGAGAAGATGTACTCCCAGATGTGCTCGACGAGGGAAAAGGTGAGAGTTCCTCGGGGATGGGGGAAGCGCTTCCTGCCTGTACGGATCCCTTTGGGCGTCCTCTTTTGAGCAGAACTGGTCCTTAGGGTGCTGTGCCGAGCTGGGGATGGGGGGAGCAAATCCCGGAGTCTGCACGTGGTGTGGGGGGGGCTGCAGTTCTTGAATAGGAGACGGAGAAGGGAGGGGATGAAATGGTTCTGGATTTGCTGCTGCTCAGGGGAGCACCAGCCTCCACTGCCAGAGCTGAGGGCCAGGTGCCTAAAGCTCTTCTGTCGCGTTTTTCTGTCGCAGAACCTGGTGGGAGACCAGGAGCATCTGACGATCCAGGTGAGCGAGCTGGAAGAGGAGGTGAGCACCCTCCGGAAAATCAACAAGAACCTCTTCGACTTCTCCGCTCGCATCATCACCAAACCAGCCAAATGAGGAGGCGACCCCCGGCCCTCACACCCCTCTGCCTCTCCCTGGGGAAGAACCAGCCAGCCCGCGGGCACGTGCGCACGCAGACGTGCAAGCACGCGTGGCTCGCCGCCTTGCCAGCGTGCGAGCGTGGCGTAACGCGCAGGAGCATTTGCCCGCTCAGTCTGGCCTCCCTTTGACTGCACGGCTGAGATGGGCACGGGGCTGCGGGGCTGCTGCGTGTGCTCCCAGGCCGGCTGCGTGCAGGACGCCACAGGGACCGTTTCCACCCCCAGGCGCTGCTCGGTGCTGGAGCGGCGCAGCCCACGGAGCGGCCGGCTGCCGGCAGAGCGTCCCGGCGGCGGGGCGGCCTTCGGAAAGCGGCTCCTGCCCTTCTCCCGTCTCTTCCCCTGGCCTTTTTGTTTCTTTTCGTTACTCGACCCTGCGGTGCAGACAGAAAAGTGTTTCCTCTCTGCTAATACCGCTTTGAGATTGGATTTTTGAGACCCCTTCTGCCCAGCCTGCCCTGGGAGATGCTGCTCGGTACCACCGGACCCACCGCAGTCGGGCCCCTGCTGGGGGCTTGGGGCTTGGTTTTGCTCCCACGAAGCGGGGGCTGCGCAGCTCCTGCACCCCCCGTGTGCCCGGCCCGGCCCATGGGCAGGGGTCCGGGGTCATCCGTGGGCTTGGCTGTTCATGGTGGGGCACGGGGCTGCCACTGGGAGGGGCGGGGTGAGCACGGTGCTATTTCCGATCTCGGTAAGGTGACAGTTTATATATATTTTGATCCAGCTACTTTGTTTTCCACGGTGTTCCGGGGACTCGGCCTTTTGTATTGTCACTAGCATGGCGGCGGGGGTTGTGGGTTTTGTTTAGGTTTATTTTTTACATAAAAGATTTGTTTTTTATAGTGAAAGATGCCTGAGTTTTTCCTTTAAAAAGCCCCTGGTGCCCACAGATCTCAATAACCTGCGCCGCCTCCCCAGCAGGGCTGTCAGCAGGGAGCAGGGAGGTGATTTCTTGCCGCAGTCCCTCACTCATCCCTGCCCCGAGGCTCTTTTCCCGGAGCCTGCAGCAGCCCCAGAGCATCCTCAAGCCCCGTGCAGCTCCCCCAGACCTCTGGTCCTCAGGTCCCAGAGCAGGGGGCAGCAGGGGGAGCGCAGAGGGGTACGTTTGCTGCAAGGATCAGCAGTTGGCAATCCTCTTCCTGCAGCAGCAGCTGCCTGCTCCGTCGTCCGGTGCCCTCACCGCCAGCACCACGTCCTGCTGCCCCTCGGGGGGCTCTCTGGGGCTGGAGGGGGGGGCACGGCAGCAGCACAGGGGTGGCCTGGATGCTCAGGGGTGCTCTGAGCCCCAGCCCCGCACGCACCCACCGCAGCGAGCAGCTCAGCGCACCAGAAGTAAGCGCAGCTGATTTAAAGTGCACTTTAATAGCACGAGTGTCCGCGCAGCCCGCTCGCACGCCAGCTCGCTTAGATAATGCTTTTAGCTTAATAAGCCCCATTTCTCTTCCTTCACTCCCCGCCTTCCTCCTGACATTTTGGATCAACGTTAATCGGCTGCAGCAGGGAGCAGCAACCGGAGCCAGGGGGATGCTCGGGGCACGCGGAGAGCTCGGCTGCAGCAGCGGAGCCCCGGGGGCTCCCTGGGGGCTGGGGGCCGACCCCCGGGGGCTGCCCCAGGTCGGGGCGCTCCCTCCCAGCGCTCCCCCCCCCCACTGAGCGCAGCTCCAGGCCCCTCCGCGGGGCTCACGTTGGGGTGGGGGCTGCGGGGGCTGCTCCATGCCAGGGTCCCCCCAGCCCCTGCCCGGGGCCGTCAGGATCCGCTCCCCGCAAGGGGAATTCGTTGGCTTTGACTCATTAAATCTGTCTGGTGATCAATATTTTCGCCAGCTGGTACTTGGCTCCCTTCTCGCTTTCTTTCTCTTACGAATTCAGCGGAGCCGCTCCCGCCCCAGCTCCCCGGCAGCTGAGGAGCCCCCTCCCGGAGCGAGGAGCCCCCCGGCCCCGGGCCGAGCCCCCCCCGCGCCCCCGGGAGCCTCGGGCTCGCTGCGCCCGCGGGGGCTCGGCCCGGAGGGGCCGGCGGAGCCCGGCCGGGTCCCGTCGGGCGCGGGGGGCCGCGGCGGGGGCGGGCGGAACGCGCGGCCCCGGGGCTCGGTGCGAGGCGCGGCGGCTCCTCGGGGCCCCCCCGACGGCTCCCCCGGGGCACGGGGGGGACCCTGCGAGGCGGAGCCACCCCCGCGGGGCTGCGGGGGGCGCGGCGGGACCCGACCCCGGGGAGGTCTCCCCCGGCCACGCGCTCCCGGAGTCCCGGGGGGCCACCGGAGCCGGGGGGGGGGTGCAGCTCCCGGGGCCTCTCCCGGCCCGTCCCGGCCCCTCCCGCCCCGCCGCGGCGGAGCTGCCCCCGCCCCCGGCCCGCCCCGGCCCGGCGCGGCGCGGCTCGGCTCGGCTCGGCTCGGCCCGACGGGCGCAGAGCGGAGCCGGGGGGGGGCCGGGGGCGCCCATGGCGGGGCTGGGGGCGCTCTGGCTGCTGGCGGCCGCGCTGGGGGCGGCGGGGGGGCACCCGCAGCCCTGCCGCGTCCCGGCCCGCGCCGGCCCCGCCGTGCGCCTGGGAGCGCTGCTGCCGCCCGCAGCCCCCGGCCGCGTCCGCGCCGCCTTGGCCGGGGCCGCCGCGGGGCCGGGGGGGGCCGGGGGGGCGGCGCTGCCCCCCAACCGCAGCCTGGAGCTGGTGGCGGGCGCCCCGGCGGCGCGGGACCCCGGCTCGCTGGCGCGGTGGCTCTGCGGGGCGCTGGGGGGGCGCGGGGTGGCCGCCGTCCTGGCCGTGCCCCGCTCCCGCCGCGAGCTGCTCCAGCTCGACTTCCTCGCCGCCGCCCTGCGGGTCCCCTTCGTCAGCGTCCTCGACACCCGCGGCCCGCTGCCCTTCCGCCCGCAGGTAAGAGCCTCGCGGGCACCGCTGCGGGCGGCGGGGCCCCCGGCCGGACCCCCGGCTCCGCGCCCCGGCTCCGTCCCGGCTCTCCGGGCCGTCCCGGCTCCTGTCCCGGCTCCTCTCCTGCCCCCATCGCGGTTCTGCCGTGGCCCCCCCATCCTCGCTGCATCCCTGCTCCATCCCGACTCCAATCTCAGCCCCTATCCCGGCCCCAATCTCTGCCCCCATCCCTGCTCCCTCTCGGCTCCCGTCTCGCCCCCATCCCAGCTCCGTCCCGGCCCCATCCCGGGGGCGGGGGCTCTATCCCAGCTTCATCCTGCGCCCCATCCCATCCTCATCCTGCTGCTGTTCCAGTCCCTGTCTAGGCACCATCCCGAGCTCCATCCTGGCTCAAGCCTGGCCCCGTCTCAGCATCACCCCAGTCCCCTCCTGGGCACCATTCTGGCCCCTTTCTGCCTCTATTCCAGCCCCCATCCTGGCTCTCTCCCACCTTCATCCCAGTCCCCATCCCAGCTCCGTCCCAACCCAATCCCAGTTCCCAGTTCAAGGCAGCTCCACTCGCAGCCCCGTGTTCCCCCATCCCCTATCCCAACCCTGGCCCAGCCCCAGAAGGGCCCTGGGGACATGCCTGGAGTCTCCTGTGCCACCCAGTTCGGCCCCACTGGCCCAGGCGCAATGGCCACACTCACCCGTGCCGTGATCCACAGCCTAAGCACTGCCAAGCAGAGACCTGTCCCCAGCCCCGCGGTCCTGGGGTTGGATTTGTCCCTCTCCCTTTCCTCAGCCAGTCCCCTCTGGGGCCAGACCCTCGCCACGCGGGGCTGTGTTGCCCGACCCCCTTGCACTCTCCGGAGCATTTGGGCTCCTTCGCCCGCGCTGGGCTCAGCCGCCAGCCTCCGCTCAGTCACCAGGAAGGTGACTCCGTTTCTTGGCAGGCAGCAGGAGCACGGCGGCAGCCTGTCCCCCAGCCTCCCCTGGGGACACGCGCAGGCTGCGCTGCCCTCCACGCCTGGTGCGTCCTTGTAGCTCCTGCTTGGGGCTGGGGCCGGCTGCGTGCTGCTGGGAGCAGGGCACATGCACGACCCCCGGCTCAGGTGGCAGCGGGGGGACCGGGGCTGGCTCAGAGCAGGGTCTCCTCCCTGGGCAGCTCTCTGGTTTCCTGGGCTTTTCACACCCTCGGGTGCATGGCTGGAGCTGCATGGGCAGGGGGGAACCATTGCTCCGATCCGTGCTGGTGCTGGAGAGAGCAGGGCCAGGAGTGGGGTGGTCCCAGCGTGGGAGGGATGGTGCTGAGCCGAGGGCTGGAGCTGCCCTGGGCTGTCCCCAGGGTCAGCAGCAGGGTTGGGGACAGCCACCACCCCTGTGTGCCGGCAGAGCCCCTTCCACTTCCACATGGACCGGCAGAGCTCGCTGGAGACGCTGGTGGAGGTGCTGGCGAGCATCCTGCAGGCCAACGACTGGCACGAGACCAGCCTGGTGCTCTGCCACCCCTGGGATGTCTCCGGCTTCCTCGGCCTCTGGGCCCGCCGCACCCAGCTCCTCCTCCGCGCCGTGCTGGACCTCGGCTACCTGGATGAGCCCAGGGCCTCCCGCTACCTCCGGCAGCGCGGGGAGCGCCTCAAGGCTCTCTCCAGCCCCGTGCTGGTGCTGGGCTGCGACCTGCGGCGCGCCCGGCTGCTCTTCAGGGTGGTCGAACAGTCGGGGCTGCTGCTGCAGGAGTTCCACTGGATTCTGGGCTCCCCGCTCCGCACTGGCGAGCTGCAGACTGAGGGGTTGCCCCTGGGGCTGCTGGCCTTCGGGGAGGTGGGCCGGCCCCCGCTGGAGCCGTTCGTGCAGGACGCGGTGGAGCTGGTGTCCCGCGCCATCGCCAGCGCCGCCGCCGTCCGCCCCGACCTCGCGCTCGTCCCCACCACGGTGAACTGCGACGACAGGCTCAGGGAGGGCGCTGAGTCCTCGGGGCGCTTCCTCTCCAGGTAAGGACGGTGCTGGGGGGGGCCTTGCCCCCTCCCTGCTCCTCTGTGGTGGTTTTGGGGCACGGTGGGGGGGGGTGACCTGGCCACAGCCGGTGCGGCTGCTGCTCTGGGGCTCAGTGCGTGGCCCCCCCCCGCCCCGGGACAGGCTCTGTGTGGCTGCACAAGGGGGCTGCGTCACTTTAGATCTCCCTCATGCTGCCCGAGCTCTGGTGCTCTATAAATATTAATAGCGCTTGGCCCTGCTAGCACAGCGAGCTGCAGGGCAGAGGCCGCAGGGCCAGATCCTGCTCCTCCTCTGTGCCGAGCTGGGCACCTCACGCTCCCAGCCACAAGCCCCGTCCTTCACCTCCCCTCCCCAGAGCAGGACCCCGCTGTGCCCGAGCCGTGACCCCCTGTGTCCCCCCCCCCAGGTTCATGTCCAACACGTCCTTCCACGGCCGGACGGGACACGTGCAGGTGCAGAACGGGACGCGGGTGCACACGGAGCAGCAGTACCGCGTCTGGAGCCTGCTGCGGGACTCGCTGGGGCAGCCGACGTGGGTGACGATGGGCGCCTGGCGGCACGGCAAGCTGGAGCTGGAGGAGGGCGCCTGGCAGAGCCACCTCCAGCGCAAGAGCCTGGCCGAGGGGGCTGGCGGCGCCCGCGCGAGGCTGCGGGTGGTGACGCTGGTGGAGCACCCCTTCGTCTTCACGCGGGAGGTGGACGAGGACGGGAGCTGCCCAGCCGGGCAGCTCTGCCTGGACCCCGGCACCAACGACTCGGCTGTGCTGGACGCCCTCTTCGAGGAGCTCGGCGCTGGGAACGGCTCGGTGCCGCGGGAGTACAAGAAGTGCTGCTACGGGTACTGCATCGACCTGCTGGAGAAGCTGGCCGAGGACGTGCCCTTCGACTTCGAGCTCTACATCGTGGGCGATGGGAAATATGGGGCCTGGAAGAACGGGCGCTGGACGGGGCTGGTGGGGGACCTGCTGAGCGGCACAGCCCACATGGCCGTCACCTCCTTCAGCATCAACTCGGCGCGGAGCAAAGTCATCGACTTCACCAGCCCCTTCTTCTCCACCAGCCTGGGCATCCTGGTGAGGACCAAGGACACAGCGTCGCCTATCGGGGCCTTCATGTGGCCCTTGCACTGGACCATGTGGGTGGGCATCTTCGTGGCGCTGCACATGACCGCACTCTTCCTCACCCTTTACGAGTGGAAGAGCCCCTACGGCATGACCCCCCACGGCCGCAACCGCATGAAGATCTTCTCCTACTCCTCAGCCCTCAACCTCTGCTACGCCATCCTCTTTGGGCGCACCGTCTCCAGCAAGACGCCCAAGTGCTGCACCGGCCGCTTCCTCATGAACCTCTGGGCCATCTTCTGCCTCCTGGTGCTCTCCAGCTACACGGCCAACCTGGCGGCCGTCATGGTGGGGGAGAAGACCTTCGAGGAGCTCTCGGGCATCCACGACCCCAAGGTGGGAGCGCGCCCGGGCCGCTTCAGAGCGCACCGCTGGGTGGGCTTGGGGATGTGCTTGGGGAAGGGAGGGGGCTCTGTTCCCCCCGGCCTGGGGGTGCTGATGCTGCGGTGCCTCCTTCCAGCTGCATCACCCCTCGCACGGCTTCCGCTTCGGCACGGTGTGGGAGAGCAGCGCCGAGGAGTACATCAAGAAGAGCTTCCCCGAGATGCACGAGTACATGCGGCGCTACAACGTCCCCACCACCCCCACCGGCGTCACCATGCTCAAGTGAGGGTCGGGGGGGGGCGTCGCGGGCCCCTCCGGTTACCCCCTCCCCTGCACGCCCCCTGAGGGTGTCATGCTGGGGGGGGCAGCCCCATCCCTGAGCCCCCCCCGCCCCGCATTGGCGCAGGACGGAGCCCCCCAAGCTCAACGCCTTCATCATGGACAAGTCCCTGCTGGACTACGAGGTCTCCATCGACTCCGACTGCAAACTGCTCACCGTGGGCAAGCCCTTCGCCATCGAAGGTGGGGGAACTGGGGGGCACACCGGGGCTGTTGGGGGGGACTCTGGCCACATGGCATGGGGGGGGAGACCCTCAGTGGTGGGTGCTGGGGGCTGTGCCTGGCCATTGCCCCCCTGGTCCCAGCATTGCTGCTCTCTCCCCCCCCCCCGGGGCCAGGCTACGGCATCGGCCTCCCGCAGAACTCGCCGCTGACCTCCAACCTCTCCGAGTTCATCAGCCGCTACAAGTCGGCCGGCTTCATGGACCTGCTGCACGACAAGTGGTACAAGATGGTGCCCTGCGGCAAGCGCGTCTTCGCCGTCACCGAGGTGCGGGCGGCCGGGCCCTGGGCGCGGGGGCTCTGCGGGTGCCCCCCCCCCTCCCCCAGCACCCTGCCAACGCCCCCCCCTCTCCTCGCAGACCCTGCAGATGGGCATCTACCACTTCTCGGGGCTCTTCGTGCTGCTCTGCATCGGGCTCAGCGGCTCCCTGCTCACCTCGCTGGGCGAGCACGTCTTCTACCGCCTCGTCCTGCCCCGCATCAAGCGGAAGAAGAAATTCAACTACTGGCTGCACACCAGCCAGGTGGGGCGAGGAGGAGCCCGGCCCCGCCGCTGCCCTTCCTCCCTCTCACGGCCTCCGCCTTCCCCCAGCCTGGGTCCGTCTCCCCGGGGCCCCTCACTCCTCCCTTGTGCCCCCACAGAAAATCCACCGGGCTCTGAACACGGGCGTGGAGGAGCAGAAAGGCCAGAAGCTGAGCTTGGCGGAGAGGTAGGGCCCGGGATGGGCGCCTGCCCCGCTCTCATCCTCCCCACGGGCACCCTCCAGCCCCGGGACTGCAGCGGGATCCCCCCCGCAGTCCCCACCTCGACCCTTCTCCCCCTCCCCCCCAAGGTGTGACCCCCAGCAGAGCCCCGGGGTGCAGCCCTGGCCCAGGCTGCGGCAGGAGGGGCGCCGGGTGCGCTTCCAGCTGGATGCAGCCACCCCCGAGGGCGAGGGGACCCCAGGGCGCCGGGGGAACGGGCCGGTGCAGGGCGCTGGGGCCGAGCTGCGGGAGCTGGAGGAGAAGATCGAGGCGATGCGGGAGCAGCTGCGCGCGGCCCTGGTGAGGAAGAGCGAGCTCGTGGCTGCCATGGGCACGGCCAGGAGCAGCCGGGCACCGGCCTCGGAGGAGCCCCAGGAGGACAGGTGAGCGCGGTGGGGGACAGGGTGCGCCTGTGGCACCCCAAAAAGGCAGCCGGAGCTTCAAGTGCTCTGCACCCCAGCCTTGGGCTTGGCTCCTCCGTGCTGGGCCGGGCTGGGGAGGATCCCGCGCAATGCTGCGCCCCTCGGAGAGCAAGGACCGGGGATGGAGGCTGGGGAGTTCGTGCCTCTCCTCCCCTCTCTCTGAATAGCAGGGTTTTACACTAGAGCCAGCAGCCTAAGTTTCGGGGCGGGGGGGGGCTTTAATTTTGGGGAAAGTAGAGGGTTAAGATGTGGTGAGAAACCCCTGCACGACCAAGCTGAACAGCCGGGCAGCTGCTTGCCAGCCTTCAGGCTCACTTTGTAATCTGTAAATGGAGCCGAAAAGGCCTGGCTTTCCCCCCCCCCCCAGCAGCATCCCGAAGGCACCGGGCTCAGGGCGAGGCTGACAGCGCTCCTTGCTCCGCAGGCAGGCGCCGGCCCCGCCGCAGGCGAGCAGTGACTAGGGCTGCCGGAGGGCCCCGGAGCAGGAGCACGGAGCAGCCCCAGGGGCGGCAGCACGGAGCCGAAGCCAGGCTGAGCCCCAGCACCAGCAGCAGCCCCTGGGCAGGGATGGGAGGCTCCGGTGCTGGCCCCTTCCTCAGCCCGCTCCCCTCCCTCCGAGGCAGCAGAGGAGATGAAGGAACTGGGCCCAAAAGCGAGGGACGAGGGGAGGGCTGTGGAAGGCTGGGGGTGCCACAGGCACGGCTTCCTTCCCCGCAGCCTTCCCACTCCCACTGGCGCTGCCCACCGCTGGTGGATGCGGGGACGGGGGGCTCAGGCTCAGCCCTGGCAGGCAAGCAGGGCCTCCCTGGCCCCCCCCAGCAGCGTGCGCGGCCCCGCGGGGTTGCGGTGCTGAGCCCACAGCCAGGCCCCGGGCTGCTCCCGCGTCACCTTCCAGCAGGAACCCGGCACAGTGCTAGCAGGACAGTGGGGCAGCACCACAGCAGCTGTTAGATATAATATTTATTATTATATACAAACACATTTTGTACATTAATTAAATAGAATGAACTCTACTCTTCATTCGTCCAATGATTTGGTTTGCTTCCCTCCCTCCCTCCCCCTCCCACCCACCCCCTTGAAAGCCGGCGGATTTCTCCTTGCTCTTGCACGTCCATGCGGTGGGGCCCCGGCGCGTCCCCAAGGGCGGCTGCAGAGGGGGCTGGCGCTGGTCACCAGCGGGCTCCCCCCTTCCCCAGAGCAACACCCGGGGCTCCGCGGGAGAACAGGAAAACAAAAACGGGGGGGGAACAGACCGGGGTGGGAGATTGGGGGGGGGGGGGCTGAGAGCCCTCATGGTGCTGACGTGGAAACGGGTGGAAGCCACCGAAGGTGGGCAGGAGGGGGCCACGCGCCGACTGCTCCATGGGGAGGCGAGGCCGAGACCCAGGGATGCTCTGCAGCAGCACCCCCTGCAGCTTTTCTCCCCTCCCAGCCCCCCCAGCTGTGCCTCTCTCCTGCACCCCCCCCCCTCCTTTCACAAGAGCTCTGCTCTCCCTACCAGCACAACCCCCCCCCCCCTTCCCGTCACCCACCCTGGGGGCAGCAGCCAGATCCGGCCCCAGGTGCGCCACACCAGGCAGGCAGCTGTGTGCACGGGGCTTCACCTCTGCTGCCAGGGGAACGAGGGAAAAAAAAAATTAGCTGCAAGTTCTTAGCTTTAGTGTTTTGGTTCATTGCTAAACCTTCTCATGCACCACCAGGCCAGCCAGCGACAAGCCGCTCGCCCCGCGGGGACAAGGCACTGAAGAACAAACTGCACCCCCTGCAGCTGCCCGAAGCAGAGCCGCACGGCCCCAGAGCTGCCAGCCTCCTCCCCAGCGCTACGGACACGGAAGCTACGGCCCAGGTCCCAGAGGACATTAACTACTAACGGCCCGGGGCAGGAGCTCCCGCTTTATGGGGGCCACATGCATTGAAGAGGGGCCGATCACCAGCAGCAGAAGGCAGAGCGTTTCTCCAGGGCTAGGAGGTTTTCTCCACTGCTTCCAAGCACAGCCACGTGCCTCCTTCCTGGGGTGGATGCTCTAACCTGCACAGGGCAGCTTCTACCCCCTAAACCCACTGACCAAGGGAAATTCAAGGGGGAAAAAAAAAAAACAGGGCTAAAATGCAGCTTCTGCTTTGGTTATTGCCCAGCTTTGCTCTGGTGGGAGCAGCTCTAGTGTCAGGGGAAGGCGTTGAGCTTCTTTTCCCCTAGAGAAGGAAAGCTTACCAGTTTTCTCCCAAGCGTGGCTGAAGATGCTCTCCCTGCTCACACGCGGTTGCTATTCTAACCAGAGCTGCCGCACACACACGTGGCTCGTCACAAATCAGCTCACGTCTGCAAGCAATGCCCGGACCGCAAACACAACCTCAGGGGGCAAAGCCGGGGGGCGAGGAAGAGCTGTGACACTGGGCTGGTGGCAGGGAGGACGCAGCCAGGGGGCTCGCCCACAGCCTCGGCGGCGGTGGGACGAGGCCCCGGTGCCCCGCAGGCGCCGGGAGCCATCACGCCTCGCGCCCTCCCTGCAGGGAGCAGCTGGCACCGAGCAGTCCGACACGCGCCAGCCTCTCCTGTTGTACACGAGCACGCGCGCGCTTTTCCCAGGGGAGTTCACCGCAGCACCTTTTCTCTGTCCCAGCTGCTCTGCCTCCACTAAGAGGAATTCATGGGTTAAGGATGATGGTGAAGTGAGAAATAGTAACAAACGAAATCCAGATGCCTTCCCGGCAGTCCAGAAGGACAGTAACAGGGACTCAAGACAGGCTCCTCGAGTCTGGCTGCGAGCACGGCCCGGAGCTAGCTGTACTATCCGCTGGTGCTGGGCAAGAGCTGCTCTCCCCCCGGTCCCCCAGAGCACGGCCCGAGCGTTTGTCCTGATCAGTGTTCTCCCCAGAGGCTGGCAGGGTCTCTGCCACGCCGCTGCCCGCGGCGCAGTTCTTGCTGCCAGGTTTCGCTTGGCTGTCTGAGCCCCGCGCGGCCTCAGTCTGCTCAGGAGGGGAAGGGCTGGGGACAGAGGCCCCGTCCTCCTGCGCCAGGCCGGGGGGCGCAACCTCTGCGGCGGGGGGCACGTCTGCAGCAGCAACCACAGCCGTCGAAGTGACTTCGATGGTGATGGAGCCCACAGCAGTCTCCGGGTGGTCGCTGCTGACCCTGATGCGGGCAACCAGGCTGGAGGCGGCGGCGTCCTGAGGGCTCCCGTTGGCCATGGCTTCGTGCACCACGTTTGGCTCCAGCAGGGTAGAGCTCAGGTCGGAGAGAAACGAGGCCTCCGTGACGATGGCGGCTGTCTCAGCGACCCAGTTCAGGTCGCTCCCAACCGACGCCGCCGTGGCCGCGGCGATGACGCTGGAGGCCTCGCTGGGGGTCAGCGCCGCCGGGCCGCTGCTCTCCCCGGAAGGGCCAGCGACCAGGTGGGGCTGACGGCTCCCCACCTCAACCGGGGCAGCGGTAGTGTTGTTGTTGAGGTTGTCTTGGAGCGTTGTCTGCGTCCCCTGGCCCACCTGCTGGTTCTGCAGCAGCATCTCCTGGATCCTGATCTGCTGGAGAATAGCCGGCAGCTCGTAGTGGTGGAAGAAGTAAATCATTGAATGCTAGAGAAGGCAAAGGGAAAGGAGTCACTCATCAGGCTGCAAGCCTAGCCTTACCTAGCAGAACTATTCGTTCATCTCCTGGTAAAGACAGCGACTGCAGAATTTGGCTGCTCTGTCCAGAAGCTTATCTGAAATTCTGCAGAGATTTATCTCTTCTACCACAGCTCCTGCAAGCTGCTGTCGGAGAGCAGCTGAAGAGCTCTGAAGACATGTAATGGAGCACAACGCCCCTTCCTTTGTTGGGGTGAGAACAAGGGTGAAGGCATTTATCTCCGGCCCATCTTCAGTTCCCCATCTGCACCTCACAGCAGGGAGAGGGCAGGTCAACAGCCAGAGACACACAAAAGATCTGCCTGAACCAGAATGCTGAAGCCATCAGCTCGGGAGTGGTCTTGCCAATACCTGCAGTGCACAGACACGACCCACTCCTCGGCTTCTGCGTGGGAGATTCTCAGTGAGACTTCTTCCAGAGATGGGTCAGAAACCCTTCCTAACACCTTCCAAAACTCAGCCTGCTGTCAGTCACATGGCTGGATTTGAGCTTTAGACCAAAAAGTCCTGCTGTTTGATAGTCACCTCTTCCCGTTGCTCCATTTCCAAACCAGGGATTATTTTAACCTCTTATAAAAACAAACATAGCCACTCAAACTCTGCTTGACATGGGAGATTGATGAAGCCCAAACTGCAGCTCATTTCCATCGCTGTTTAACAGCGCAGCCAGCATGAGCAATCAGCAATGGAACAGTTTAAACTGCAGGCAGCCAGAGCCCTCTGAGGGACCAGGACTGAAGTCACCACGATGGCACGTGCCCCCATGCAGCTGGTTGCAGGAATGTGAGCAGAAACGGCAGCTACTCACCTGGATGAACAGCCACGAGGTGACGAGAGCCAGGCTGCTGTACTGCCCGTTGAATCGGTAGTGGTAAGCATAGAAGGCAAAGTGGTACAGATAGAAGAACCTGCACAGAGAGGCAGCAGATACCGGGACACATCAATGGACAGGACAAACAAGAATTTATTTTTAGTCATAACTCTGCTCTGAGCTGGTGCCTTTTGACAGGACTGTGCAGACCCCCGTTAACATGTAATTAGCACGTTCACTATCGATATGTTCATGCTTCACTATGAACAGGTCTCCAATGAAGCAAAACAAAGGGCAGGCAAAGGGTAGGGGTGATTCCATGCACGAGCGCTGAAGTGGAAAATAATTGCACTTTGGACCCTGTGACATGCAGGGCAGCTCCCAAGGAGACGTACAGCTCTCAAGAGTGGAAGCTCTCCTCTCTGGGAGGACTGGAAAGGATCTAAAGAAGGCTCCCACCAGAGAACGGGACACGCAGTCAGTTTGTGCACTATGGGAATGAGTTCCTCTTACCTGAGCCAATGCCTCTTGCTCGTATTGGTGTGGCAACAAATAGCATCATACTGGTCGGCCAGCCACACGATAAGGATGATGTAAAACGCAGTTGTGGTGTCGTTGAAGAACTCCGACATAATGGCCTCCATACCTACGGGACAGAGAGGTGCCTGACATCAGCACGTTGCAGGGCAAACAGGTACAGCAAGGGGCTGCTTGAAAAAATCCTACATCCCTCCCAGAGCTGGGGCTGTATGACTGTACAGCAAAACTCACAGCAGGACAAACTCATCTCTGTTTAAAGCAACAGCTGCGGTCAAACAAGTCTCACTGCTGGCTGCAGTCACTGCACAGGCCAGAGGATCAGCTGGCTCTGGCCAGCAGAGATTTTGGTGGCTTTGTTTAAAATCCAAACTGCGCTAACAGACTGTGGTTACAGGAAGGGGGAATCTGAAATGAACTAAAGTGAAAGAAGGACAAAGGTTCAGGTTATGTGACTTCCAAATGAACTGCTGTTCCAGAGGACTCGGAAGGACAACCCAGCTCACTGTGCCATCAAATTCCAGAGCCTTCCACCTTGTGAGGAGCAGACACGCTGACCACCTGCCGCGGCCAGGTCAGAACAGGGAATTATACTTCTACAGATCCCAGAGGGACTTGCTGCACATACACAAGAAGTGAGCCCACATCCTTACCTACTAGGGCCAGGATGACAGTGAGCAGGGGAGCCGCAGGGAAAGCAATTGTCATGTTCATTTCCAGCATCTGTAACAGGTCAACTGCAAGAAGGAAAGCGTACCATATCACAAAGCGATCGTGGGACCAAGGAGCCCTCCACCCCCGCACCACTCCCCATTCAGAGCTCTGCAACGTGTCGTGAAGTCCACCGCCCCACGCCCCCTGTCCCTGATACTTGTCAAGGGACAGAGCAGCCCTCGGAAGAAGCATGGTGCAGGGGGATCCATGGGGGATATAGCTCCTGCGCGGCTACGTGCAGGACCCTTCTGAACCACAACAGTCCAGGGTATAGACACAATACACCGTGCCGGAGTGGGCTGCAGTGTCCAGTACACACCAAATCCCTTAGTGAATCCTTACCAATGAAGACAAAAATCTGATGGTGTGAGTAGCGCAACAGCATCGAAACGGACAGAGTCTGAAATATGAGAACAGAGGCCGCTGTTAGAGCCACACGGGTTCAGGGTTTCTTTCAAAACCACGCTACCGCAGAGGCTCAGACAGGTGAGCTTGGACTCCCGGCACCGCACTGAATGCTGTGCATATCCCACGTTCCTTAGTTAGAGCTACGCAGATCAATTTCCCAAAGAGCAATTAGGACTTCACAAACAGCAATTCATCTTTGCATTACTGCAGTGAAATAGTAAGTAATTTGTTTGTAGAGAGACTGATTTTGAATATTTGAATATTTTGAATATTTGAGCAGTGGCCAAACCAAACAGCAGCAGAACTGGAACTGGGGTTTGCTCCCATTCTGTATCTGCGCTCCTCCCAGCTCCTAGCACCTCTCCAACAAAGGTCACCCTGCGTTCTTCTCCATTTCTCCTCTCGCTGGCCGTGACTTTGTTGTACAAGGAGCTGCATCAATGGAACGTCAGGCACAAAGGGAGACAGTCATCTACGACTATGAACACAGGCTCAATTATCGCTTGAGGTCTTGTCTAATACTGATCTTTAATTGCCTGGTCACACACGTACTCATAGGAGACTCGATTCTATCTTGACGAGCCCTGGCACATTAGTTGGCCCACTCTTAAAAATCTGAGGACAAATTTGCCTTGGCAATCCCCGTGTCTTGGCAGCCTGAGCATTTAATTACACTTAAGAGACTCTAATCTGGATCTCCCCTTTGACAACAAAGCCATTATTTCATTCTATTTCCGCTCCTCTGTTTGTTTCACTTTTTGGACACTAAACACCCGCATTAGGAAAAAAAAACAGAGAACTGCACGCTCCATTGGCTTAGCTTTAGAAGCAGCTATGAGCTCAGGCCTGTACTGTGACATAAAACCTCACCCGCATGCTGATCAGCTGAGCTCAGAGTCCAGGCAGTGCCCAGCTCCTGCCAACTTACGAATATGACCATGATGACAAAGGCTGCCAGGTAGGAAGTCCTGGCCATCCACATGCTGACAAAGCGGTAGTGCTCTCCAGACACCACATTGCGAAGGAAACCTGGGGGGGGAAAAGCAAAACCACCACACGACCCCAATGTAACCAACTCACAAAACAAGACCAAACTTCTCAAGAACTAGGATGTAATGCAGGAGATCTAAGGCAACCCCTCTGCACGGCTGCACCCCGTTGTTACGCAGTGCAATAAGGAAGTCACATTTGCAGATGTCTCTCCCCTCCCATTTGTTTCATTTTGTCCTTGACAATAACACCCCTCCGTAACGCAGTGATCTGCATCAGGGATTAATCAATAGTCAGAGGACAATATTCATGCATCCACAGAAAAAACACCACCTGCTCTGCACAGCTGCTGAAAGTGATTCCCCCAAGCCTTACCTTTGTTTTCTTCATTTTCAGCCAAGGCTTTGACGCTTGACATCAGGATGTCGTCATAACCCAGGAATTCATCCAGCAACAGACGACTGAATCTGTCCCCAAAGCACTGATCCCTGGTAGGATCTAGGCAGAACACACGCACAAAAATTCAGATTGTTCAGATCTTAAACCACAGAGGAGGAAGGCAAGCACGGTCTTCTCATCACTTAAAAGGACACAGATGCCAGCAGAGCCGTGCCTGCACTCAGACCTCTGGCAGCTAACTAAACTGGGCAGGACTGGGAGGGAAAAATGTCACACAGACCAGCACAGCCACGCTGGCCAAGTGCCAGTGCCAATCAGGCCTTAAGAATTCCATCAGGGCTGTGATACCCTCATTGGCACACACACAAAGGGAATTTGCCTCCCGGACTTAGCGTACATCCCTAGCAACAAAAGGCTCACCCCCAAGTAAATGCCCAGAGAAACTAGTTCTGGAAAAGCTCAGAGAGACCGCAGAGGCTTTCCAGCCATCAGCTGGGCTCTGCGTGGTGCTGCTGGAGCCCACCAACACCTCCCCACTGCTCTGGGCACCAACAAAGCTGGTACAAAACATCCAAGCGCATTCTACTGTACAAACACTGATCAGCTGGTAAAAATACCCCAAATCCAAGTGAAATGAAAGCCCAGAAACAAACCATTTTTCAGTAAATTACTAGGATACTTATGAAGGAATTTGTCTATCTGAACGGGAAAGCCCAGGTCAGTAAATAACCATTTAACATGGAAACTGCCCATTAACCATATGGAATCCCTGCTCAGTACTCCAGCCCAGCTGTGCCTCAGTTTGATTAGGAGCAAGTAATGCAATCTAGTCCAATCGCTGCACCACCAGCTCATTACAGATCAATTAACGTCACAGGCAAGAGAAGGTTTGAGAGCATATTTCTGAACCGAATGGAGTAAACGCCAGAAGAGAATGCTGCCCCAGGAAAACGGTCTGCCGGTGCTGGCAGGGGCACAGAAGGGTGCTGAGGAAGTGCTGAGCAGGTCTGCTCAGGACCGTCCCTGCCGCACGCACAACAGCTCTCACCACTGGGCACCAGCACTGCTGCTCTGCTACACGCTGCAGTGTCCCTGCCCCAAAGGGCCATGGGCTGTGTTGTTTCAAGACTCTAAACCACAGAACCAAGCAGTCCACTTGGACTGTACTGAAACAGCACCCTCAGTACCACCAGGCCTTTCCTTACTCAGTGAGAAACCTGAGCCGGATGTACCGTTAAGGCTCACGAACAGAAGCAGGCTCCAGCACTGCAGAGCGCTCCTCTTGGGAGGGCAACACCTACTACAGCAGTAACGGCTCCATAAAGCAGCTCTCCCACGTGAAAAATGAGCGCCATCAGCCGTTATAAATAGTTCCCACAAGACTAATGAAGAGTAGACGGGACATGACTGACTTCCCAAGGAGAGCCAGCAGACAGGTACCTGCAGGAACACGCACACACCAGTGCACCAGAGCGGGCTGGCTCCCTCACTCACCCAAAGTCACCACCATGACGGGGATGCTGAGGCGCTGGCGCGTGCTCTGGGACAGGCGCAAAAAGCCGTACTCCAAGGAGTACTCCACGATGTACTCCTCCTGCGGCCACACTGCAAGAGAGGGTGGGAAGGGAGACTCAACAGCAGGGCTTGCAGACAGCTGCCAAGAAGAAATAGCACCTCTGGACTTCCTCCCCCCATTTTACCACGTTCTTGAAAACGGAATCAGCTGTGAACACGTTCCAGGCTTTCTTCTACCAGTTTAAAATAAATCGATATGAATTGCTGAATCCAAAGCCCATTCCCCTGACATCAGTCCTTAATGCGAAGCTGCTGGGAAAGCTTCAAGGCAGTGGTTTCAAGCTGTGTTGAGCACCACCCAGAATCTGCCCATGGCATGCCCGACACCGCTCATTTTTGCTCCATTCACTTTCTGCCTTCTTCGCTGCTCAGGAAACAGCGGGGAAGTAGACTTTGCAGCTGCTGAGCACCAAGTAAACAAGGCAAGGACAACTGGCACTGCACTTCTCTGGATACAGAGGTAGAGGTCACTGCTACAATTGCAAATCTCAAAAACTAAAGGCAGGAACAACTACAGATTAAAAAAAGCCTTCAGCGTCTGAAGTTTTTTTGATTTATTTTTTTTTAAGAACAGTTATAAATTAATGCTTTTTGCTACCTCATTTCTGAGATGACAAAGCCTCCTGCTAAGTAGGAGCCAAGCAATTTAATCCCCGATCTTTTGAACTGTCACAGCATATCTCGCGAGAGGTGAGGAGAGGCAGCTGCCGGGTGTCTGAAACACCACCACCAAAAACGTTTAATAGGATACAACAAAGAAAGAAGCGTGCCTGCCTCACCCGACTGAGGCTCACACATCACTGACAGAAGCGCCCAAGCAACTTCCCTGACCATCTAGGAGAGAGATTCAATTTCTCGGGCAGCAAATGCAGGCTGGTGCCTTTGTCTCAGTTTTAGCTTTCATTACAAAACAGTTTTAAGTTCAAATGAAAACGAAGTGTTGAAGTACCAGCAAAAGAATTACTCCACTGGTATCACACAGCACTTTTCCACGGCAATACATTCTGTCTAAACGTTGGTGTACTTACAGAACAGAAAAGCTGGAAATACACTGCAGACAGGCACTTGTGGCTTTAGGACCCATTTGAAAAGATGAGTTCTGTAACTACGTTAACGAGGGGCACGATTCTCTCTCCTACCATGTCGCTGGATCGTTTCCCACCGGGCATTCAGCACGGCAAGGCACAGCCCGTCGGTGTACGCGGCATCGTACAACAGGGCTCTTACAGAACTTAAGCAACTATTAACGAAGGTATTGCACCCAAAATATTTACATGTTCTCCAGCCTTAGGAGACTTAATCATCTTAAACACAGGACTAATTAGTTGTGGATCAGCATCAAGCAAAACTCTGCAAGACCAAGGGAACGGTGCTATTGCCACGTCCAGCCTCACAATCCTCCACTGCTAGAACACCCAGTACTGCTGAAGAGCAAAGAAGGCCAGTACTTCCAGGGCAAGAGCGTAGCGGAAAAAGGCAAATGAGAATCAGATGTCATATTTCTCTTTTAACAGGTTTTCTTTTTAACAGATTTCTTCCCCTAACAGAAGTTTTCTAACACTGGAATTCCATTTTAAACCAAACAAAGCCACCGAATCTCCCTCTAGCGCTTTGGAAACATTAGCAGCTCAAGTCACGCCGAAAGAGGGGAGGGAGGAAGCAGGACGATGTCCTGAGCGATGTTCTGAACGACGCAGAACAGCAAGGCTGCATCTCGCAACCTACTGAAACCTGCTTGGTGGCTTTCCAGATTAGTTTGCTCTTCCAGGTACTGGTGTTGAGTCAGGGCCCCAAAATACAGCCCAAATCCTGTTAATGCAGCGAGGAATGTGCACCGTCAGTTGGATCCTTGCGGGTCTCCAGAGGACAGTAAATGCAGAATGCTCAGAAGAGGGAGGTTCGCATTCATCTGAGCTATCTGGCACCGATCGCTGCAGAAACACGATGCCAGACCAAAAGGCTGCAGCAAACCTTGTCACCCAGATGCACCCGCCCAACTCCCAGCTCCCCCCAGCCAAAGGCAAGACGTTGCTGTAGGTCTGTTGTTAGCAGGGACACGGGTAACCACAGGTGAAAGCGTCGGGAACAGCCTGGGGACGTTTAAGGTTACTGTGCACAGCCCCAGAAAAGCCGGGATGAGATGCGCAGGGAAGGAGCAGGGTGCAGGGGAAGGGGGGAGCACAGATAGCAGCAGAAGTTGTCTTTACCTGCTCTGGTTAGCATCTCTAACTCGGACACAGTCTCCCGCAGAGGCTGCATACCTTTAGCGGCTGCTTCACTAAGCGAGAACTCCCGGCTTTCGTTGTGGCTCAGCGCCTCGGCGCTGCTCATCCGGGACGGCTTGAGGAACACCTTGGGCTCGATATCCAGCTCAAACTGTTGGAAAACCGCGGCAGGGCAAGTCACGTTAGCAGTCACTTCAGCTCCAGCCTTCTGTGCTCCCCCTGTGCCCCAGCGACGGCCTCAACCACCAGGAGGAAGCCAGGAGAGCCCGGCCTCGTAGGCTTTCATTTCTGTCTTAAAACAGGAGAGGCTAACTGGGACGTACAGGGAAAGCCGAGGGCACGCGCCCTGTGCCGAGTGACTGAGGGAATGCAGAGGGACCACGGCATACTCACAAAGACTGCATTAACAAACTGTCCCCAAACCAACACTCACCTCCCCCCGTGCACACAGGGAACGCGTCTTTACCTTGATAGAGCTGTTTTCAAACATATCCACAGTCATTTCCTCCTCTTCCTCCTCAGCTGTGGGCTCAGCCACCATTCCTGGGAACTTCTCGGCATCGCAGAACTGCAGGAGGATGGAGGGCCGGCTCGAGTTGCGCTGTATTTCCACCCGCAAGATGCCATCGCGCGGCCATTTATCTCGCACGTGCTCCAAGCAGTTGATGGGCGAGCGGGAGAAGGCGATGTGGATGTAAGCCAGGATGAAGAGCACGAAGAGAGCCTGTACAGGGCAAGAAACAAAGCAGACACCATTAGCCCGACCCAGCGCTGCCTGTTCGCAGGCTCCCCAGTTTTGATCGTCTCTTCTTTGCCCGTAAAGACCCCGGATTTGCAAGTGGACAAGAGCTTTTATGCTTTCCAACCCCGGTGGTCTTCGCACCAAATAATCAGGCAGCCTAGAATCAGGCGACTTTTCCAGCCCCGCAGACAAGTGACAGAACCCTCTCCGTGCTTCCTGTCCTTCTGAAGCCTCTTTAACCTGCTGAGCCCTTCCCTCTCCAAGGTAAGCGCCAGGAGAGGCCTAAAGCTGTTCCTGGGAACCAGAGTTTCCAAGGTGCCTTTGACCAAAACTTCTCTGCTACTGCAACTGTGCTGTGGGTGCTGTGCTAGCTGGCTGCCACCCAAGGGGCACGTCGGCAGCGTGAGTATGCGCGCCGTCTCGGGCCACGAAGCGCTGACGCTTACAAAACCACGCGCACGGCGCCCACTGCCTCGCCTCTGCGCGTACCGGCACAAAGTGCTTCCTCCCGAGCTCCAGGGGCACGGCAGCTGGGTACGGATCAGACCCCACGCGGCTCACTACTGAACTTTCATTTCAAAGAGCCAAAGCACTGTCTTGAAGAAACCTGGCCAACCCACAGCTCACTTTACTAAACCCAAGACTTTCTTTGATCTGCTGCTAACCCAACACAGCCGTGAGGAAAGGCTACCGAAGCTCTCGCAGAAAGATTAGAAGACGTTAAGACAAATCTGTGTTTAATCTCTGCTCGGTCAGGCCAGATGTTGAGCACAGCAGGGAAGGAAGCACGTCTGCATCGCAAATAAAGGCTAAGCCCTGCAGAGGACTACCTGCCGATCACCTGGGCTCACGCAGCCTCCAGCACAGCAGAGCCACGGTTTCAGCACCGCGGCACCGACAAACTCACCAGAAGCAAGACCCATCCCTGCCTGCTCACGGGGTCGGGGCCCTGCCACCGACACCTGCACGAAGCGCACGCATCCTGCTGGCGGGCGCGGCTCGCAGCCCCAGCCCCAGCCCCACGTAAGGTCCTGGGAACCAAACCCAGTCCCAGAACGATCGCACGGCGGGCAAGCCAACCGAACGGAGCTAACGCGTGCCAAGGTCCCAACCGATGCTGAAAAAAAACAGAACTGTAACCGTGGGTTTCGACCAGCCGCGCCCTTCTCTGGCTTTCGACCATTCCCCTCTCCGCACAAAATCCTTCCTGTTGAACGTTTCCTGTTGAAGCACGGGGAAGGCTGCCCGATTGCACAAGAAAAGACAACCAGCTGCGAGACCAGGACAACACAGAACCCGGGGCAGCAGCGTCAGGCTCTGAAAGTTGAGAATGTGCCAGGAGAATGCGTTCAGGACTGCAGCGGGCTCTGGACCCTCGACACACGACAGACTTACTGCAAGGCAGCCTGGGCCTGCTCCCTCCGGCTCGGCCCCTATTTATCAGCCAAAGTCAGCGATCCCCAGCAGGCACCTCTCAGTTCCCGTATCGTGTTTAAAGCTACAGAGGGCTCCTGTCCACTAATCCAACAAACTCCGTGCTGATTCCCAGCAATTAGCTGGTTTTCTGTCTTACCAACGTTGTAACGTCTCGAAAGAGTTTTAAACAAGTCTCTGCTGGAGCCTCTTACGCGCAACCAGACAGGAAATTCTTGCTTATCACACCAGAAGAAATAAAGCCCCAAAGCACCATCCAATACTGCAAGAGTATCGTTATTAAAGTAAAATGGCTTGCTTTGAGAGTACGCGTCCAGCCCGAAATTCAGACAGTTTGTCACCCATCAGAGAGGCCTTTCAGGCTGAAGCACGCCGTTGCTACTCGGAAGATGCTTTTCAACCCACGGAACAGCCGTGGGTCACAGCAAAACAAAGCGAGCTAATAAAACTCCCTCCCTGCAGCGAAGCTGATAAATCCAGCACGACGTTACCCAACGCCGTCCAAAGTTCACGGCCCAAAGCTCCAAGGAGCAGGGGCACAGGGAGCAGCACGGGAGCGTTTCGTGCGCTCACTCCAACCGCATCAAGGCGCTCGCTCTCGATTAAACGAGCTGTCCCTGCTGCCTATCGCTCCTGACCTATTTGCTGTGAACAAACAGACTGGTAAACGTCACAGCTGCAGGGGAGCTGCGCAGGAAGACGCCAGGGAAGGTAAATCACAAACAGCTCCCTCGGTGCAGGAAGAACGGCGGTGAGGCCACCGAACCAGGAGCCGTGTCAGGAATTCCCCTCTGCCTGCCTCCCGCTGCTGCTCCCTGCGTGGAGCCGAGAGCAGGCTGGAAGCCGGGCTGGCTTCTGACCCCAAGGGGGCAGGCAGTGCTCTCTGCAGGTGCCCTGTGAGTATTTTTATTTCCTCAGGTGTGCTCTGAGCAGGAACTGCTACCAGCTGGACCGCTTGCTCCACCTGCCAGCCTGGCCACTGGCACCAGCTCCGCTCTCCCCGTCCGCCTGAATGCAGTCACACAACGGGGGGAGAAAGGAGAGAGAGGTTAAAAACCTGAACAGCTCTTGGGCAGGGAGAAAACACCTATATGCAGTACGAGACAGCATCCCAAACGTCTTCTTGTGTTAAGTGGCCAGATTTTAGAAACCCACAGCAGACGTGCTGTTCTTCCCTAGCTACCTCTCCTCCCCTCTGCCCCTTACCCTTGATTTCCAGGGGGTGCTGGTGAGATGAGCCTTGGCAGCCCCGGGGGGTATTTAGCCCAAGGGCTGTCTCCCACCCGGACAGCGTTAGGCCACTTTGCCTGTCACTGCTTGATTCCCAAGGGGAAGGACCCAACTTCCAGACCCGAGAAGAATTCAGCTTCAGCACCCCATTTACGTGCAAGGTCTCCAGAGCTGCACCCACATCAACAAGACCACAGGCAGGCTTTTATCCGGTTTAGCAGAAGTTTGATGCTGTCCCGGAACAACCGAGGGTGCTGACTACTAAAAAGAAATAGCGACAAGCTGGGGCTGTGCACTGCTTGCTTCTAGAAGAGACAAGATTCAACAACACGCTACCAGCCACGCACCTTGTGTGTGCAACCCGCCCTAAGGACTGATCCCCTGGAAGCCCCAAGAAGCCTTCCACACCCACACCACCGCCTCCGTCCCACCCTCGCCTATGGAGCGGATCAGCGATTCCCTCAGCACTTCCAGGGCTCGCAGCAGAGCTCTGATGGCCAGGGCACCGCCGAGCGTCGCTACAGCTCCTCACGCCTCGCTCAAACGAGGGGCCTGCGCCGGCCGGGCTTGGACGGGCCAGGCGCCTCCGGAGACGGGGCAGAACCGGGGTCTGATGCGTTTATAAGCCGGCTGGGGCAGAACCGGGGTTTGCAGTGCCGGTGAGGCGGGCCCCCGCCGAGCCCCTCACCTTGAGCAGGACGAAGAACTCGAAGACGCGTCGGAAGGCGGGCGGGAAGAGCCGGGCGTAGGTCACTGCCATCTTGAAGAAGAGCGCGTGGAAGAGGCGGTCGCGGACGTTGATCAGCGGGTTCTGGTTGCCGTTGGGGTTCCGCACGCCGCGCCCGTTCCCCCCGGCGGCCCCGCCGTGGGTGGCCGGGTGCTGGTGCGCGGCGTGGGGCTGGTTGTTCTCGGACATCGCGGCCCGGGGGGGGGGGGGGCGAGGGGCGCCCCCCGCTGAGGGCCCGGCCTCGGCGGTCAGCGCCCGCCGCTGCCTCGGCGCGGCCCCGAGCAGGCCCGGCGGGGAGGCGGCTCCCGGGCCGGCCCCGCGGCCATGGGCGGCGCCGGTACCGGTACGGGTACCTCGGCCCCCGCTCCTCCTTCCTCCCCGCGCTGCTCGCCGCCTTCCTCCTCCTCCTCCTCTTCCTCCTCCGCGCGGCCCCGCCGCCCCTCAGCGCCCCGCCGCCATCTTCCCCCCGCCGGCCCGCGCGCAGGGCATGCTGGGACGGTGGCGGACCGCCGCCGGCCCCGCCCCTGTATGTAAATTAGGTAATCCCTCCCGACGTGCACCGCGCGCGGCCGGCTGAGCCTCAGGGGGGCTCAGCCCCCAAAAAGACAAAAATTATGAGGAAAAAACAGACTGAGATGAAAAAATAAGGCGGGTAGAGCTCGAAGAGTGACTTTATAAGGAAAGGGATAGGAGCACAGAAAAGGAAACTCGCCGTGTTCTATAAATTTAAAATAAAGGAGGTTTAAATAGCTTCGTGGTGGAGCTAGGATTCGTGCTCGCTTCGGCAGCACATATACTAAAATTGGAACGATACAGAGAAGATTAGCATGGCCCCTGCGCAAGGATGACACGCAAATTCGTGAAGCGTTCCATATTTTGGGGCCCCGGCAGCCGCCGCCCCCAGCCCCGAATTCGTTCAACTTATTTAATTCATTTAACGTATTCAATTTATTGTCTTTTTTCAATTTATTCGATTTATTTAATTTATTTAACTCGCTATTGCACAGCAGCATGAACAGAAAAAAAACAGCTGGGGGGCCAGGGCCAGCCCAGCACCCAGCCTGGGGGGCTCAGGGCCCCCCCAGCAGCCCCGGACACCCCAGAGCTGGGGAGGGGCTGCAGACACTGGCCCCGCTCAGACCACGCTCTCCCGGTAGCCGTCGTCCTCGAGGAACGCCGTCAGCCCCGTCCCGGGCACCGCGGCCGCATCCTGCCCGGGGTCCTCATTCCCCTCGGGGTCCCCATCGCCCTGCTCCCTGGCAAAGCGCACGAAGACCTGCGAGGACAGAAGGGTGAGGGGCTGCGCCCCCCCCCCCCACCCCCGTCCCCCACCCCATCCCCCTGGCCGCCATCACCTGGTCGAGGGTGGTCTGGGACACGGAGTAGTCCTCGATGTGGCAGGGGCCGCGGTGGGCCGCCAGGACGCTGAAGACGCTGGCCAGGGAGCAGGAGCGGGAGGGCAGGCGGTAGCGCAGCGTGCCGCCGTGCCGCTCCTGCAGCACCGCGCCCGGCAGGCAGCGCTGCATCAGGCCCTCCACCGGCCCCAGCGCGGCCCCGGGGCCTCCCACCCGCACTGCCACCGTGTAGCCGTCCCCAAACCTGCGGCGGAGACGGGGACAGCGCTGCAGGGACCATCCCGGCACCACGCTGGGGGCGGCCCCTCAGCGCCCCGGTACCTGTTCTTGAGGTGCTGGATGCTGCCCAGGCAGCGGAAGCGGCCGTTGACCATGATGGCCATCCTGGTGCACAGGGCCTCGCACTCCTCCATGCTGCCGGGAGGGAGGTGTGAGGCACCGGGGGGAGCAGTGGGTGCCCCCAGGCCCCCCCCGGGACCCGCCTTGTCTCACCTGTGGGACGTGAGCACCACGGACCTGCCCTCCTTGACCAGGCTGAGGATGCAGTCCCACAAGAACCGCCGGGCGCCCGGGTCCATCCCCGTCGTGGGCTCATCCTGCAACAACGCTGTCAGCCCTGGGCAGGGGCCAGATCCTGCCCTGGGGCTCCAGACCCCCCCACACTGCCCCCACTGACCAGGAAGATGATGGGGGGGCAGCCGATGAGGGCGATAGCTGTGGAGAGCTTGCGCTTGTTGCCCCCGCTGTACTTGCCCGCCGGCTGGTCTGCGTGCGGCTCCAGCCCCAGCTTGGCGATGCCCCACTGAGCCACCTGCGGGAGGGCACGGAGGGGCTGAGGAGGGGGCCGGGGGGGGTCGGGGGGGCCGGGGCACGGGTCGTACCCTGGAGATCTCCTCCTCCGGCACGCCACGCAGGCGGCTGTAGAACTCCAGGTGCTCCCGCCCCGTGAGCAGGTCCGTGATGGCGTCGAACTGCGGGCAGTAGCCCATGTTCTGGTGGACGGACTGCAGGTCGGTGAGCACGCTGTGGGGGCGAGGGACAGGGTGAGCTCGCTGTGGGGACAGGGGACAAGCTGCAGGGACAGCGAAAAAGCTGCAGGGAGAGCGATAAGGCTGAGCAAGCTGCAGGGTTAGGGATGAGCACGCTGCAGGGATGAGCATGAAGAAGAGCGCAAGAAGGCTGCGGGATGAGAGCAAGCGTGAGCGCACGGTGTGGAGGGGACGAAGGCACGCGCGCTCCCACCTGTGCCCTTTCAGCCAGGCCTCCCCCAGCGTCACCTCCGTGTCCCCCGTCAGCATCTTGAAGGTGGACGTCTTCCCGGCACCGTTCACCCCCAGGAGGCCGAAGCACTGGGGAGGGCACGGGGTCAGCAGCAGCCCCGGCGCTGCCGCAGCCCGCGGTGCCACCAGCACCCACCTCCCCGGCCGGGATGGCCAGGCACAGCCGGTCCACCGCTGGAGCCCGCCGGTGCTGGTACACCTGTGGGCGAGGGGGTCACCGCACGGCACGGCGTCCCCTGCCCAGGGGACACGTCCCACCGTCCCTCCAGCGGGACCGGGGGCTCCAGGAGAGGCTCCGGCCCCGCAGCGAGGGACAGGCAGGGTCCAGCCCCGGCCACGCACCTTGGTCAGGTCCTTCAGCAGCAGGACGTCGCCGTGCCGCGGGGAACTGCCCACCCTCACCCGCTCCTGGGCCACGTCCTGGTCCTCGTCCCCCAGCGGGGGCAGCTGCAGAGCCCGGGGCCTGGGGGTGACAGCGGCGGGGCACTTCCAGGACCCTCCCCAACCACCCCCCGCTGCCCCCGGCCGGCCCTCACCGCAGCCGCAGGAAGAAGCGGTATTGCAGCAGCAGGGTGAAGAGGAAGAAGATGACGCCCTCAACAGCCATGGCAAACATGTTCTTCCCTGCCAGGTCCCAGGACAGGGGGGACACGAAGCGCTTGTCCCCTGCGAGAGGAGGGGAAAGGGGCTGCAGGCCGGGGGGACACCGCAGAGGGCCGCCCACGCTGGCGGGGCGTTGGGCAGGGGGGCAGCCCCAGCGCCCCCAGACTCACCGAACCTCTCGAAGGCGTCGGCCATGGCCTGGTTCTTCACCATGTCGATGAGGCCTCGGCCCAGGCAGAAGTGGGGGAAGACGAGGAAAACCTTCTTCAGGATGCGGTTGATGTCGTTGAGCTTCTGTGGGGCAGCGAGGAAGGGAGTGGGGGGAGCCGGCGGCGCCAGCTGGCCCCAGGGGGATGGGGTGGGTCTGGGGGCTCACTTGGTCCACAAAGAGCTCCAGCACGAAGGTGGCCACGCTGCCGTTGATGCCGATGAAGAGGTTGATGCACGTCAGGGCCACGTAGGCAGTGCTGGGGATGCTGAAGAGGAAGGAGGCCGGGTACATCAGGGGGGTGATGGACCAGCTGGAGGGGCAGAGGGAGAGGGGCTGAGGACGACGGCCCCCCCAGGGGCGCTCCCCAGCCCCCAGGGCTCCCCCTGCCCCATCCCAGGGCTTGGCCCACGGGTGGGCTTCGCCCCAGTGCCAGGCTCCGCCGGCCCTTCACCCGTAGAGCAGCAGCAGCAGGACCAGGGAGGGCAGGTTGGCTGAGGACACGTAGGCCTTCTGCTGGAAGCAGAGGAAGATGAGGACGACCAGCAGCGCGGGGACCAGGTAGTTGCACTGTGGGCACAGAGAACACCGGGAGGGGGGGATGAAGGGGGCCTGGCCCCCCGGGAGCTGCACGCCTGCCCCACCTTGCCCCCAGCCCTGTCTCGCACCATGTCCCAGGCGAAGTTGCCCAGCCAGTAGGTGACGGGCTTCATCCCGCTGACGAACTGCAGGTGCTTGGCCTTGCTGACCCGCTCCTCGATGAGGAAGAGCACGAAGCTGGCCGGCACGAAGGACATGGCGAAGATCACGCAGATGGAGACCAGCACGTCCACCGAGGTGGCCATCCTGCCGCGGAGCAGCGGGCTCAGCGGGCGGCGGGGCGCCCCGCGGGACCCCAGGCCCGGCACTCACAGGGCGGCCTCCGAGAGCTGCTCCTTGGTGAGGTTGAGGGGGTGGTTGGTGGCCGTGATGCCGTAGAGCGCGGGGTCGGCGCCCGCGGGCAGCCGTGCCCGCAGCAGCGCGTTGCTGGCCACGTTGAGGAAGGAGACCATGGCGTGCCAGCCCTTGTTGTTGAACCAGACCTGTGGCACGAGGGCGCCCAGCGGTGCTCGGAGCCGGGTCTCCATCAGCTTCCCTCCGCCAGCCCGCAGCACCCGCTCCTGCTGGCTGCCAGCTCCAGCCGGGGGGGGGGGGGCCCGACCAGGTGCCGCGGGTCCTGCTGCCCCCCAGTCCCGGGGTCCCCTCGGGCTTTGTGGCCGGGGCTCACCTTGATGTTCCTGCGAGCGTCCAAGCCCTCGAAGAAGCGGCTCAGGTTGCCCAGGAGCCGGTCCGCGGGGCTGCCCTGGGGCAGGATGAGGGGTGAGGAGCAGGCTCGTGCCAGAGCCCACCCAGGGTGGGCGCAGACCCCCGCTGCAGACCCCGGCCGCACCTGGGTGATGTTGAAGAGCGCCCGCAGCTCCTGCACCGCCCTGTCCACCTCCTCTGCCGACGGCAGCAGCTGGGAGCTGCCAGCGCCCAGGGAAAAGCCGCCGTACCTGGGCACGCGGGGAGAACCAGGCGCTTCCAAACGATCTTCTGGCGGCCCACGGCCGCCCCCTCCGCCCTCCCAGCCTCTCCCCAGCCTCACCTCTGCTCATTCACCCACTTCTTGGTTTTTAGCCTGGAAGAAATGAGGCAGGGGAAGACACATGAGTGAGGAGAGGCTGCAGCAAGGTGTCACAGCCCAGCCACGAGCCGGATCGCGGTCCTCCTCCATCCCCAGGTGTCCTCGCTGCCACCAGCTGGGACACCCCGCAGGCAGGGCCAGCCCAGGCTGGGCTTGGTCCCCAGCATCCCGCCCTGCTTCCCCTGGGTTACATCCTGGCCCAAAGCCCTGCCCTGTCTTCCCCACCGCATCCCCATGCTTGTCCCCGCAGTGTCCCCGCAGCGTCCCCGCACACAGGACAGGGTGCTGGGAGCTCCGTCCCCAGCACTCACCCTTGGCGGATGACCTGGGGGTACGTTTTCACCAGGTAGTCGGAGATGTTCCTGCCCGTCAGGTTCAGCAGGATGTCACCCGTGCCCCTCTGCACCTGCCAGGGACACACAGACGGATGGACACACGGCCCCTCCGCCCCCCCCGGAGCACCGCCAGCACCCGCGGGTTACCTGTGGCGGTGGGAGCCCTCCGGCTGCAGGGGGGCACTCGGGCAGCATCCTGCGCGCCCCCGGCCCGCTGCACTGGCACGGGGGGGACGGCTCAGCCCACGTCCAGTTCCCACGCTGCAGCACTGCCAGCATGGCCGGGGGGGCCGGGGGCTGCCAGAAGCCGTCGGGGTGGGACGCTGGTGGGCACGGCCCCGTCCTGCTCACCGGGCACCGTGGGGACGGGGAACCCCATCAGGAGCCTGGCACAAGCGAGGGGCCCTGAGGCCGAACCCCGTCCCAGCCCCATCCCAGCCCCGTGCCCCACTCACGCCTCCGCTGCCTCCTTCATGCACTTGGTGCCGAAGCCCGGCTCGGCCAGGAGGGCGCCCAGCAGCTGAGCCGTGTCGGGGTCCCCCGGGGCATCATCACTGCAAGGGGCAGAGGTGCGAGATGGTGGCTTGGCGGGGGGGGGACGGGGGTGTAGGAACAGGGTTCTCACCTGAAGAAGGTGAACTGGTGCCCGTACATCCAGGGCTCGAGGCGCAGCGGCGGGTACTTCCCGAAGGGCGGCACGATGAGGCTGAAGAGCAGCGCGATGCAGACGAAGACAGCGGGCAGGACGATCTGTGGGGCCGGGATGGGGGGGTCACGGCTTGTTCCACACCCTCCCGTCCCGTCGGGGCGGCTCCCACCGGCCGTACCTGCGCGAAGAATCCCCGGGTGCTGCGTCGGGCGTGGAGCAGCCGCTTGATGAAGAGGGCGCGGAGCTGCTGGCGGGTGAGCGCCCAGCCCCGCAGCCGGCGGTCGCCCTCGGCCGCGCCGCGCAGCAGGTCCGTCTCCTGCGGCTCCTCCGCTGCAAGGGTACAGACGGGTCCTGCCCCGGCCCCCAGCAGCGAGGGGCAGGGGCTCAACCCAGGCTTGGGGGGCACAGTTTGCTGGCAGGGGCATCGCTGTGCATGCAGGGGAGCCCCCAGCCCCCCAGCTCCTACCTCTCCGGGCTCCTTGGGCTCAGCGTGAAGGAGAGAGGAAAGCAGGGCTAGAGCCACGTTGGCTATTGCAGACCCCCTGCCCCCCGGATCCCCACACACGAGCTCTCTCTGACCCCAGGAGAAGGGGCCTGGGTACGTCCCCCGATGAACCCCCGATCCTCCACCCGCCCCTGCCTGCACTGGTGGCCGCGTGCCGGGGTCCTTGCCCCAGCCGTAGGGGCGCAGGGGGGGCACCCAGCAGCAGGGGCCGGGCAGCTCAGGGACCACCAGGCCCCATGGCCCCAGCTCCCCCCTTTTACCCAGCTCCCCATCGGCCGCTCCGCTGTCCCCCTCCTCGCCGCTGGCTGCTGCTCTCCCTGGCCGGGACGTTCTCCTGGTGCCTGATAAAACGGGGTCAGAGCATCAGGGTGGGACGGGGGCCCCAACCTCTGGCACCTCCCTGCACCCATGGGTGCTCCGGACAGGTACCCCCTGCTCCCACGGGTGCAGCGCTCACTCCAGCATCCCCCCACCTGCACCCCGCTGTCCTGCAGCCCAGTTCCAGGCAGCACCAACGCCCCTTACCTGTCCTGTCACCATCCACCCCGGTGTCCTCGGCCACCTTCAGAAAGATCTGAGAGAGGGCAAGGGGCTGGCACCAAGCACGGCAGCAGGCGCCCCCCCACAGCAGTGCAGACCCCACTGGGCAGGGGGGGGCACCCCTGTGCCACGGGCACCCCGGCGGCAGCTCCTGCGGTACCTCCTCCAGCGTGGTGTCCGAGATGCCGTAGCCGGAGATGCCCAGCTCGCCCAGGCGGGCGTCCAGCTCCTGGAAGAGCTCCCCGAAGGCCCCGTCCTTGGCCCCGCTGTAGGGCAGCACGAAGAGCACCTCGTGCCCGATGTCTTCCACCAGCCGGGAGCCGAGAACCAGCTTCTGGATCAGCGCCGAGAGCTGGGGCACATCTGGGGGGACCGGGAGGGCTGGGACCCGGGGACAGAGCCAGTACGCAGGGCAAGGTGCTGGCACTGTGCCCTGCTCCCCAACCTAGGGAGGGTCTCTGCAGGGGATGGAGCACCCAGGGGTGCTCAGTGCATCGCGGGTGCCAAGGCAGGACGGGGACCCTACCCACGGTGCTGGCCTCGCTGTCCTGCTCGCTGCCCAGCCCGGTGTCACCGCTGCGCTCCGAGCCGCTGCTGCTCTGCAGGGAAAGGCAGGCGGAGCGTGGAGCGCTGCGCGGCAGGATGCGGCCCAAGCCAGGGCTCAGGGCCCTGAGAGCCGGGCGGGGAGGCACCGGGCACCCTTTTGGCTCAGAGGGGCCGCGGGATCCACCTTTTTGGGGGGGCTGGGGGTGCTGCCACCGGGCTCAGCCCGCTCCCGCTTCACCAGGGTGAGGTAGTAGCCGGTGCCCAGCCTGGCCTTGAGGAAGAGCGGGGACCCGCAGCAGCGGAGCCGGCCCTGCGTGATGATGGCGATGCGGTCTCCCAGCAGCTCCGCCTCGTCCATGTAGTGCGTGGAGAGGATAATGGTGCGGCCTGGGGGCGCACAGCCACGCTGCTGGCCGCGGGCCCCTCGCCACGAGCATCTCCCCACATCTCCTTGCTCCGCAGCGCGCTCCCCCCCGCGCCCTGCTCCTGCTTCTCCGGGTCTGGGGGCTCACGTGCATGAAGGGGGAAGCAGGGTCCCCTGCTGGGTCCCCCGCTGGGTCCCCTGCCCCGTCCCCTGCCCTCACCCTTGCGGTACTTGAGCAGCAGCTCCCAGATGCTGCGGCGGGAGTAGGGGTCGACGCCGGCCGTGGGCTCATCCAGGACGACCACCCTGGAGCCGCCCACGAAGGCGATGGCCACCGAGAGCTTCCGCTGCATCCCGCCTGCGGGGCGGCACGGATGGCGTCGGGGACAGCCGGGGCCACGGTGCCACCACCGGGGGGGGGGGGGGGGGGGGGGGGGACAGGGGACGGCCCTGCCCCACGCACCCGAGAGGTTCCTGGTCTGCTCGCGGCGCTTGTGGGGCAGCCCCGTGTCCCGCAGCAGCTGCTCCATCTCCGCCTTCACCTGCTCCTCCGCCAGCCCCTTCAGCCGCCCGTAGAACCAGATGTGCTCCTCCACCGTCAGGCTGCGGGGTGGGGGGGTCACCGGGGGGCCCCGCTGTGCCAGCCCCCCCAAACCCCTGCCCTGCCCTGCCTACATGTCAAAGAGCACGTTGTGCTGCGGGCACGTCCCCATGGTTTTGCGGATGCTGTCGATGTCGCAGCGGATGTCCCAGCCCAGGACATAGGCAGTGCCGGAGGTGGGGGGCAGGAGGCCGGTCAGGATGGACCTGGAGAGGGGTGGGGGGCACAGAGGGGGTGACAGAGCGCAGGGACAGCTTCCCCCATCCCACACGGGGTGCTCCGAGCCCGTCCTCGAGGGGACCCGGGGGGGGGCAGAGGGGATGGGAAGGGGCCAGCGCCGGGGCTCAGCTCCCATCCACGCGGTGGGTGGCGCAGCCGCTCGTCCCCCGGCTCACATGGTGGTGGTCTTGCCAGCCCCGTTGTGGCCCAGGAAGGAGGTGATCTGGCCCTCGTAGAAGTCCAGGCTCAGCCCGTTGACGGCCACGTGGTTGCTGCTGCGGTAAATCTTCACCAGGTTGCGGATGGAGACCCCGGGCTGGAGCTGGGCAGGCGGCTCCTCCACCAGCACTGGGAGCCACCGGAGGGTCACAGCCCGGCAGGACCCCTCACGGTGGGGCAGGACCCCTCGTGGTGGGGCAGGACCCCTCACGGTGGGGCAGGACCCCTTGCGGCGGGGCTCCCACCCCAGCCAGACTGCCCTGGGGCGGGCAGGGGCTCACCTTGGGGTGCAGTGAGGGGATCGGTGGGAAACGGGGGGTGCCCGGCCGAGGGCGGCTCTCCAAACCAGTAGCTCTTCAGGAAGGGGAAGTTCCAAGGCTTGGGGACCCCGTACTGACCTGACGCGGGCAGGGACAGCGGGGCTGAGCGGGGCTGAGCGGGGCTGGGGCTGCGTGGGGGCTGTGAGGGGTTGGGGGCTCCGCGCTCACCGGGGAAGACGCCCTCGATGTACCAGGTGGCCAGCCCGTAGAGGCCGGCGTCCAGCAGCAGCAGCCCCATGGCCGTGGCAAAGCTGTAGGGGTCTCCTGGCACCGGGCTGACGCCCAGGTTGTGCCACTGGATGCCCACCCCCTGCTCCTCGTACAGCGAGAAGTACTCGCAGCCAAAGCCAAAGGCCACGGGCGACAGCAGGCTCTGCGGTGGCAGGAACGGCAGCGTGGGTGGAAAGCCCCCAGCCGCGGGCTCCTGAGCCCCCAGACCCCACGCCCGGCACGCCCGGGGGACAAGGGGGCGCAGGGCACGAGGCGGCCGGGGCCGCTCACCACGAGGACGCGGAGCGGGAAGGTGACGTGGTCGCGCCAGGCCACGCACAGCACGTAGGGCAGGTAGAGGGAGAAGTAGACGATGCCGCCGCAGGCCGAGGCCAGGTTGGCGCGGAGGAAGAAGGTGCTGATGAGGAAGCACTGGCAGATGGTGGCCACCGAGAAGGTGCCGAGGAAGAGGAAGATGACAGCCGGGTCGCTGTAGGGCAGGATGTTTCCCAGCTGCGAATCGAGGCAGGTTGGAGCCTGCGGAGCCCACCCCCCCGTGCTGGCTCCCAGCACTCAGCCATCCCCCGCGTCCCACCCCGCAACCTGCCTTGAGGATGAGGACGAGGAAGGCAGAGCTGAGGAGGAAGGGGATGAAGCTGCTGAGGAACCAGCTGAGCCAGAGGATCCCGCTGCTCAGCCCCATGGCCTTCATGGTCTCCTTGAGTCGCGCCTCCTTCTCGTGCACCACCCCCTTGATGATCATGGCCACGGAGTAGATCCAGGCCAGCGTCATGAAGAGAGGCAGCGAGCGGTTCAGCACCCGCAGGAACCTGGGGGAGACGGCACCGGCCCCACGGTGCTGAGGGCGCTTGTCCCCGTGCCCCGCAGCGGTGGCTGGCTCGGGGGTCCCGCGGCGCCGGGGCCGCCCCCGCCGCCCACTCACACGTCGTCCACGTAGCAGGGGTAGGGCATCTGCTGCACGTAGACCCCCGTCCGCGGGGCGGCCCCGGTCTGCGCCCGCACCACCGCCTGCTCCACCAGGTCCTGCACGTAGACGAAGCCGCCCCAGACGTAGCGCAGGTCGCTGAAGGGGTCGGCTGCGGGGCCGGGGTCCCAAAACCTGGGGCAGAGCAGCGTGCTGGGAGGGGGGGGGACGCCCCTGCCCCGGGGCGAGCACAGGCACGGGCAGGGCGGGTGTCCCCAGACCTGTCCTTGATCTTGTTGGTCCTGGTGACATCGTCGATGTCCATGCGGATCTTGTAGCGCACGTGGGGGGGCAGCGCCGTGGCCGAGGCGCTCAGGGGGGGCTGGAAGACGACGGCGGCCCAGAACTGCCGCTCCTCCAGCAGCTCCAGGGCGCGGGCCACCAGCTGCTCCTCGGTGGCCACCGCCTCGATCTTGTCCACGCGGACGCACTGCGGGCAGGCAGGGCTCAGCGGGGCGCGGGCAGCCCACGTGCGGGGCCGGCGGGGCGGCACGCACCTCCAGGAGCTGCGACAGCGTGCCCACGACCTGGTCAGCTTCATCCAGCACCTGGTGCCAGCTGAGCCCCGGCCCCGCCGCCGGCCCCGCCAGGAGCCGGGCCAGCGCCGACGCGGTCCAGGAGGTGCCGTTGAGGATCCCATCCACCAGCGGGGCCGTCCCCGGTGCCAGCAGCAGCTCCTGCAAAAAGTCAGAGCAGGGCCTCGCACCCGGCCCCGGCCGGGGTCCCGAGCTGCCCGCAGCCCCGCTCTGGGGGTACGCACCCGCAGGACCTGCAGCTCCAGGCTGCTGTTGAGGAAGGCGCGGATGTGGGGTCCCAGCTCCCGCCAGGCGCCCGCTGCATCCCGCAGTGCCACCAGCTCCTGGAAGGTGCGGTTCACCTGCGCGGGGCAGGGGGTCAGGGGGGACCGGGCGGGTGCCACCCCCCCCCAGCATGGCACCGTGCTCACCTCGGCCATGATGCCGTCGGTGGCGGGGCCGGGCGGCGTGTACAGGATCTTGCCCACGAAGAGTGGCTTGATGCCCCGCCAGAAGAGCTGCGACAGCGGGGTGGCCTCCAGGCTGCGGATCAGCTCCCTGCAGAAGGGACCTGGGGGGCGCAGCGCTGAGCGCCCGCGCTGCCCCCGCCACCCACCCCTGGGCAGCCCCGAGGGTCCCTGCCCAAGCCCCGCCGCAGCCCCGCTCACTGCTGCCATTGTCCGGGGCCCCCGCGCCCTGCTCGGAGCCGCCGCGGTCCAGGAAGGCCTTGACGTCGTTGTCCTCGTACCAGTTGAGGGAGGGGACCCTGAGCCCGCCGCCCTCGGGGTGCCCGCAGGCGATGCGCGACAGCGCCGCGAAGGCGCCCGAGGCGCCGGTGGCCCGCAGCGCCCTGACCTCGTGCCGCAGCTCGGCCGCGCTGCCCATGGAGGAGACCTGGGGAGAGCGGGAGGGGGCTGCGGGCAAAGCCCCAGGCGGGGGGCCGGGACGTGGGGACACCGGGGGCACTGTGGTCGGTACCTCCCGCAGCAGGGACTCAGCGCCCCGCAGGAAGGGACCCAGGGCTCCCACGGCGCCGTCTGCCTCCGAGCTCAGCCTCTCCTGCAGGAAGGGGGTGCGGGAAGTGGGGCTCATGGCTGCTCTGGGGGGGGGGGGTCCTGCCCCGCGCCCCCCAGCCCAGACTCACCGCCAGCAGCCGGGGCAGGTCCAGCTGCGAGAGGACGGCGGCCCCCAGGGCGCGCAGCGTGGGGCCGGGCAGGGCGCACAGCCCTCGCTGCAGGCGCCGCGTGCCGGCGGCGTCGCGCCCCTCGAGGAAGGCGCCCAGCTCCGAGCCATTGCAGACCGCGGCCTCCAGCGGGGCGCGGGCACCCCCGGAGAAGAGCTGGGGGGCGGGCAGGGTCAGGCAGCGCGGGGACCCCCCCGGCCCCCACATCCCAGTGCCTCTACTCACAGCTCGCGGGTTGATCCGAGCCCCCAGCAGCTCCTCCACCAGCGCGGGCGGCAGGGACGCGTTGGTGCGGAGGAAGCGCGCCAAGGTCTCGTCCTCCCTTAGGAAGTCCCGCAGCGGCCGGGCCGGGGGGGCCGGGCTCGGCGCCCCCAGACCCCGCAGCGCGGGCAGGAGCTGGGCAAAGCGCTGCGGGAGCTGCTGCCTCTCGGCATGGAGCACGACCCGGCGGGCCTCGGCGAGCAGGCGGGAGAGGCTGGGGGCGTGCACGGGGGGGTGATGGTGAGCGGAGACCCCAGCCCTGCCCCGCGCCCAGCCCCCCGGCCCCCCGCTCACATGGAGCCGTTGAAGTTGCCCACCACGCCGGGGGCCTCCCCGGGCGTGGGGTGCTGGAAGCAGGGGTTGTTCACGTTGCAGATGATGCCCTGGAGCCAGGGCAGCGTCCCCGCCGAGGGCAGCGCCTTGTTGGGGAAGTGGCCTGCGGCAGGCGGGGAGGTGGGTCCGGGTGCCCCCAGACCCATGCACCCGAGCGGGGGGAGCCCCCGGCCCCATCCGCCGCCTCCTCCCGGTGCCCCCCTGGGGACGCTCACACTGGTGCTGCTGGAAGGGCGGGTGGGACTGCCGCACCGCGATCAGGATGACGAAGAGGAACAGGGGCCACAGGAGCTCGATGGCCAGCTGCACCTGGGGGACAGCGCGGTTGGGGGGGGGGGGGAGCCCCCGTCCCCAGCGGCCCCAGCGGCCCCGGGAGCCCCCCGCCCCGTGCCGGGGGCGATGCTCACCCGCTGCCGCCGGCGGTGGACGAGGTTCTTCCAGAGCAGCAGCCCCAGCTGGGTGCCCACGGCCATGGCGCGGGTCCTGCGGGGCGATGGCCGCAGGGTGGGCGCCAGCCCCAGCCCCCAGCCCCAGCCCCCAGCCCCAGCCCCCAGCCCCCAGCCCCAGCCCCGGGCTCTCCGGGCCCGGTGCAGCCCGGCAATGCGCCGGGGCTCCCGATGCAGCTCCCCAGGGCTCAGCGGGGAGGAGCCGGCCCCGCGAGCCGGCCGGCGGAGCTCCTTCCCCGGCGCCTCCAAATCCCCGCTCCGGGCCAAAACCGCCGCGGAGCGGGACAGGAGCCCCCAGCCCCGCCGGGGGCAGCCTCGGGGCCGGCCCCAGGAGCCCCCCCCGGAGCCCCGCGACCCTCCCGGCTCACGGCGCTGCCCCTGCCTCAGTTTCCCCACCCGGGGGCCGCTCCCCGTCCTCCCGCCCCCCACCCCCCGAGCCGCCCCCCGCCGCCCCCCACTCACCTCCCCGCCCGCTGCCGCCGCGGGGCCCCGGGGGGGGGTGGTGCCGGGATTAGGGGATTACGGGGTCAGGGGCTGCCGGCCGCGACATCCCGCTGAGCCCCGACGGGCGGCGGCGGGGGCGGGGAAGGGTTCGTGTCCCCCCCCCCCCCACCACCGGCCGCGCACCGGGACGGGGGAAACTGAGGCACGGGGGGACCGGGGGGGATGCGGGCACGGGGGGGGAAGGTGCGGGGAGCAGGAGCAGGAGAAGGAGGAGGAAAGGAGAAGGAGGAGGTGAAGGACGCGAAGCCGCAGCCGCCGCCGATGTCTCCGCCGGTGCCGGTGCCGCTCGCAGCCCCCCCGCCCCGGTCCCGTTCTCACGGCGCGGCCCCTTTAAGGGCCCCGCAGGCCCCGCCCCGCTCCCCTACAAAGACACCGCGGCGTGACGTCACGGGCAGCGGCCTTAAAGGGGCCACGCATGCGGTGGGCCCCACCCGGGGGTCCCGGGGGCTGCCCCGACCCCGAGCAGCGCCCCTGGAGCT
Organism: Anser anser; assembly: GCF_964211835.1. Classification (NCBI taxonomy): domain Eukaryota; kingdom Metazoa; phylum Chordata; class Aves; order Anseriformes; family Anatidae; genus Anser; species Anser anser. The sequence goes on from NC_139746.1 coordinate 1,008,405, forward strand.
CCTTCTGCGGCTGAACTAAAGCACAGGGTTTTTTTCTTTCTTTCTTTTTTTTTTTTTTTAAAAAAAAGAACACCTTTCAATATAAGAGCATCTGCATTAACCCCCCCCCCGCGGCTGGAAGAAGCCCCCCGCCTACAGCCCGAGCCCCCCCGGTGCGGGATGCGGCCGCGGGGCTCAGCCGCAGGCAGCTCCCAGCAGCTCCCAGCAGCTCCCAGCAGCTCCCAGCACCACCAGTGGCTTTGTGCCAGCGGCTGGGCGCAGCCTGGCTGCGGGCACCCGGTGGCAGCGGGACCCCCCCCGGGCTGAGCTGGGCTGGGCTGGAGGCGGCGGGCACTTGGTCCCCAAAAGTTCTCCAAAAACCAACAAAAAAAAAATCAATTTCCAGTTTGGGTTTCGGGCAGGGTGCTGCTCCCGGCCCCGGGGCGCAGCACCGCCAGTCCCTTCTCGAGCGACGGCGGCGGCGCTTCTCCGCTCCGAAAAATAATTCGTTTTTAAAATTAACAACGACAAAAAAAATAGTTAAAAAAAGAGGGAATGATGCCGAGAGGCTGGAAGGCGGCGGGGGGGCGCGGGACGGCCCCGCTCAGCAGCTCTCCTCCTGGTGGTAGTAGTGGTACCCGGGGGGGTCCGCGCCCGGCTCGCAGGCGGCGTCGCCCCCCTCGGGCTGGCCGCCCTGCGGGCAGTACTTGGGGTCGTAGATCTGGCGGCCCAGGCCGAAGACCTGCCCGCTCTGGTTGGCGCCCTGGTTGGAGCCCATCTGCAGGGACATGGAGGAGCTGTCGCACTTCTCCAGCCCCATCTTGGCGTCGTAGATGTGCCGGCGGGTGCCGGGCGCCGTCATGCCCACCTGGAGGGGACGGAGGCAGCGGGGCTCAGCGCGGCGCTCCCCGGCCGTGCCCCCCTGGCCGCTGTCCCCCCCCCCCTCACCTGGCTGGCACACTTGTTGGTGCCCATCTGCAGGCTGATGGTGGAGTGGTCCATGGGCGGCAGGATCTGGTTCTTGGGGTCGTAGAGGTGCCGCCGGGTGCCGTAGGCCGTCATGCCCGACTGGCTGGCGCACTTGTTGGTGCCCATCTGGCGCAAAGGGGCTCGGTGAGAACCGGGCGCAGCCCCACGGGGGCTCCGTCCCCTCCCCATCCCCACGGGGTGGGCAGCGGGGACACCGCAGGGCACCCCCCAGACCCCCGCCGCAGCGGTGGGCGCCGGGGGTTCGCCATCCCTTGGGGGCAGCCCACCTGCAGCCCGATCACGCACTGCCCGGCCTTCATCTTGGCCTCGTCGAAGTTCCGCTGCTGCTTCTCCGAGTACTTGACGCCGATGTCCACGCCGCTCTGCATCCCCTTGGTCTTGGCCTGCCGGGGAAGGGTGGCGAGGAAGGAGGGGGGGGGTCCCGGATCACCCCCCAGGGGCCGCACCCGCGGTGTCCCCATCCCGTCCCTCGGCCCCGCGCTCTCACCATGCCCGCCAGCGCCAGCAGCGACACCTGCACCTGCGTCAGGTTCCCGCTCTCGAAGAGGTCGTTGGCTTCGAAGAGGTCCACGGGGTTCATGCCGTAGCTGGCCATGGCCTTGATGAAGTTGGAGAGGTTCTCGAGCTGCGGCGGGGGGACAGAGCGGTCAGGGCGCGGCGGGAACCGGGGCGGCTCGGCGGCGGCCGGGGGCAGCTCGCTCCTACCTGGTGCCAGTTCTGAGCCGAGCGGTTGATCTTCCGCACCGCGTTGGGCTGCAGCTTGTTCATCAGCCTGGAGGGAGGCGGCGGTGAGCTGGGGGGGCCGGGGGACCCCTCCGCTCCTCCCTCCCCACAGCCCAGGCACTGACACCGCATGGGGCTCCCTGTGTCTGTTCCCCCCCTGGCAGGGGAACGCCGCAGCCCCGCGGTGCTGGGGAGCCCCCGGGTCCGTGCCCCCCTCTCCCACCGCTGCCCGGGCTGATGTTGGCGCAGGTTTGGCTGTGTCCAGCCTGCCCTAAAGGGTTCCCCCGGAGGGCAGGGGCCGAGGGGCCGTGCTGGCATCACTCACTCGCAGAGGATGACTCCATCCTTCAGCCCCTTCTGGAAATCGGGCCCGATCTGCTGCCCGGTGACGCTCTCGATCCACGTCCGCAGCTCTGCCTCCTTCTGCGGGTCGTACTTCTGGGCGAGCTGGCGGGGCGGCAGGGGCTGGTCAGGCACATCCCCTCATGCGCCCCAAACCCCACCAGGGACAGCTCCCCGGCACCACCTCCCGAGCCCAGCACGACGCCGGTCCCCAGCCGCCTCTCGGGCGCCACAGCGCCGAGGCGGGGTTTGGACGGCCCCGGGATATTTGATCAGCTGCAATTTCCTGGTGCACAGGAAACCCAGATTCAGCAGCACAGAAACCGCTGGGGGGGGGGGGGGGGGAGCAGAGCAAGAGCAGCGCCCGGCCCTGGGCCCTGCGGGGTGGGCATGGCGTGCCCGGGGACCAAGAGCCGGGGTGGGGGGCAAAGACATCGCAGGGGAGAGCATCTCCCCCCCAGCGCCAGCTGCCCAAATCCCCCTCCAGAGGCTGGGCTCAGTCTGCACGCAGGATTTGGGGGGCAAGCACGGCCAGGCCGCCCCCAGCCCCATCCTTGGCGCAGGAGAGGGGACAGCGGCGGCACGACGCGGTGCTGCCATCAGGCACGGCCGCTTCCAGCACGAGCCCGCAGAGCCTCGCACGCAGCGACCCAGAGACTTCTGCAGCTTTCGAAGGGGAAGAGGAAGAGCTGCCCACGTGGGCCGTGGGGAGCAGCCCCCCGCGAGGCCCCGTTTCTCCCCGGTGAATGGGGAAATCAGAGCCTGAATGGGGAAATCAGCCCCGGTCACCGACCCCGCGATGCTCTTCCCTCCTGCCGGGCCCATCGCGCCGCCGCAGATTCCTCGGCCACCGCGGCTATGCCAGGAATGCGGACGCCTCCTCCCAAATCGAGAGCAGCTGCCCAGGCCGGCAACATCGCCTCGGACCCTGCCCGCAGGGACAGCAAAGCCCCCCCTGGTTTGGGGCAGGAAGGAGAAGGCATCACGGGGGGAGGCTGAAAGCCCCAAGCACCTTCGCTGCCTGAGAGGAGCCAGCGCAGCCCTCCTGTGCCACACCAGCGCCCAGGGTCTGCCACGAGGCTTGCCTGTCCCCTTTGTGCAGGGATGGACGGCAGCAGGGGTGCTCAGCACATGCACCCACGGGACCTGCGCCTGCTCCATCGCCACCCCTGGCGTGGCAGGGGACCCCAAGCCGCTCACCAGGCTCCCCCAGACACCTAGCCACGTATAGGCAGGACTGAGGGGGACCCTGAGCTCTGCAGTCTCTGGCCAAACTTCACCCATGCCTCAGTTTCCCTTCTTGCAGCCCTGGAGATACCCTCCCCTTGCACAGGGAGCAGCTGGGGGGGGGGACACACAATCCTCCCCTGACAGCCCCCAGCTCTCAGCCCCGCACTGGGGCTGGGTCCCCAGGGGTCCCAGAGATGGACGCGGCACTGCCCTGTGGGGAGACAGCGGCCGTGCCTGAGGGCTGCGGCCCCAAAGGGGAAGCTGGACTCGGCCGGGGCGCAGGGACGGTCCGGACATCGCGGCCACACTCACGGCATCATGCGAGCGCCGGCGGGGGAACCTCGCTTCCCGGCCAGCTGAGCTCCCGGCACGGCGGCGCCGATTCCCTTCCACCTCCCTGCGCGCGGGGCTCTCAGCGGAGGCGGCAGGGGAGTGTCAGAGCGGTCTCGTAACGGGACCAGCCCAAAATCAGATCCCACCACGGCCCAGGCTGCGAGGGCTTGCGTGGCCGGGGAGGGTGCCGCTGGTTCGACTGGTTCCCGGGGTGATGTCAGCCTCCAGCAGGCGCAGCGGGGCAGTTCGACTGGCTCCAGTCTTGCTGAATCAAGCTGAAGCGCCCAGCAGCAGGCACCGGCGAGGCTCCGGCACGTGTCCACCAGCCCCGTGCGGAGCACAACCCGGGTGCAAGCAGGGGCCCGTCCCCACTCGGTGATGAAAGACAAATCCCCTGCGAGGACGGGGAGGGGAGCCCGGCACAAGCCGCGTCCCGCGGCCGCCCGGTCCCGCAGCCACACACGGCTGAGCCCCGGGATGTGGTGCGCAGCCCCTTCCCCTGCCTGCCCCCAGCCCCTGCGGGCTGCCCTCGTGTCCTGACAAGGCACAGCCACTGGGGCCATGGTCCTGCTGCCCCGGGAGGCGTTGGTTAACCATGGCCAACCTGTGGTTCACCGGGCCGGGCACGGCCCAGTGCCACCGGCTGCTGCCACCACGTCCCTGCATGGGGCTGGGCTGCAGCCACCCCCAGAGCCCGGCCGAGCAGGGGCGCACAGGGATGGGGAGGGGGCTTCTGCGTCCCCTGGGGCAGGACCCCCGTGCCCATGGTGCTGGAGCTTGAGGCGGGGATGGGGGGAGCCCGGGGCACCCAGCGCTGCCCACCGGCACCCGGTGCCGTCCCGCCGAGGCAGGTGGGTGCAGCCGGGGGTAAAGAGCCCCGGCGGAGGCACCGGGTTCCCCTTTCCCCTTCCGCCCCTTCTGCAGGGGGAGGCCGGGGCCCGGGGTCCCTCCCAGACCCCTCCCGGGACCCCGCGGGCAGGGTCAGGGCTCCCTGATACCGGGACCCCCCTCCCGCTGCGCCCCGGGGCTCTCCATCCTCCCGGCTCTCTGCCCCCCGGTGGCGCCGGGACCCCCCCCGGGACTTCTCAGCCCTGCGCCCCCCGGTGGCACCTGGTCCCTGCCCGGCTCTCCGGGACCCCCGAGCGCAGCCGGGACGCTCCCGCGGCACCGAACCGCCCCGGTTCCCGGTTCCCGGCGACCCCGGAGCCCCCTCGCTCGCCGCCGCCCGGTGGTCCCGGGCCCCCGTCCCCCCCCCCGCGGCTCACCCGGTTCTTGACCTCGGCGGAGAGGCCGTAGGACGGGCCCTTGTTGAACTGGGAGTTGCTCATGGCGCGGCGGCAGCGGAGCGGGCACCGGAGCGGGGAGCGGCGGCACCGGGCGGGACCGGGCGGGGCGGGGGGGGTCCGGGCGGGGCGGGGGGGGTCGGGCCCGGCCCCCCCGCGCTGATTGGCCGGGGCCGAAATGCCCAAATAAGGGCAGGAGCGGCCGGAGCGCGGGGGGGGTCCCGCGCACCCCGACACCGAGCCCCGGGGGTCCGGGGGGGTCCGGGGGGTCCCGGGGGTCCCGAGAGCCGGGGGGGGGCCGCGCTTGGAGCCGTACACGCGCGGGCACCCCCGCGGGCTGGGGCGCGCCCCCCCCAGCCGCGCACACGCGTGTGCGCCCCCTTACACGTGCGCACCCCGGGGCGCGCCGCCGAGCCACGGGCGCGGACCCGCGCGCGCAGCCACGGCCACGCGTCCCCCCCCCCTCCCCACGCCCCCCTCCCACGCCCCCGACCCCCGGTGGCCGCCGCCCGGCCCCGTCCCGTCCCGTCCCGTCCCGTCCCGGGGCGCTCCCCGCGCCGCCGCCGGCAGATGGCACAGCAGAGGCGGCCCCGGCCCCCGGCCCGCCCCGCACGGGGGTCCTGGGGGGGCTCCGGCATCCCGACCCCCGCCGAGCCGCCCGGAGCCCGGCGTGCGGGGCCCGGGAAGCCGTCCCCGAGCAGCCCGGCGGGCACCGGGCTGGGGAAGGGTCCGTGCCGGCCGGGCCCCCCGCGCCCCCCCCGCGCCCTGCCCGCCGCCCCCGGCCCGATCCCTGCTTGCCCCGCGGAAGGTGAACGAGCGGCTTCACGGATGGGCTGTGCCGGGGGGGGGGGACACGGCGGGGGGCGCACACAGGCCGGGGGGGCTGGGGCGGGGGTCCCGGGGGGCAGCTGGAGCTGGGCTGGGCTGAGCCGGGGAGGCCAAGCAGGGAGCATCCCACGGGAGGGCGCCCGGAGCCCCCTGCTCGCCCCGGTGCCCCCAGCCCCGTGCAGCGGGACCCGACCGCCCCACGGCTCTGACGTCCCACGGCCCCGGTCCGGGGGGGCTCTGCCCTCCCTGAGCCCCTCCGCACCGCCGTGGGGTGCAGCGCGGCAAAACCCCTCGGAGATCCCCCCCGGCAGCGCGGACACCGAGCCCCGGGCGGCACCGAGGGGGTGGCCAGGATCCCCCTTCCTCCCTGCCTCGCGCCCTCGCTGCACATTTGGCTTTTTCCTGTTTCAGGTTCGCCTGCAGAGCCGATGAGGAAATAAGGCGGCGTCACACGCGCCGTCCTGACAGTTGGCTCCAGCGAATGTGGCCGGCGGGGTAGCAGCGGGGCTGGCAGCGAGGCACCCCGAGGTGCCCCCCCCGGGCAGCGATGTTCTCCCGGAAGAAGCGCGAGCTGATGAAGACCCCCTCCATCTCCAAGAAGAGCCGGGCGGGGAGCCCCATCCCGCAGACCCTGCCGGTGAGCGCTGGGGGCCACGGGGACAGAGGGGTGGTACGGCCGGAGGGACACGAGGAGGAGGAGGAGGAGGGAGCTGAGGAAGGACCCGCTGGGCCTGGCTGGGGGGATTTTGCCCCAGATGAAGGGGATGGAGCAGTGGCCAAAGGGCCTGACGTGGGGAGGGTGGGCGAACGGGGCTGGGGTGCAGCGGCAGAAAGCTGGGGGGGCCCGGCGGTGGTGGCTGTGACCGTGGGTCTGTGTGGGCAGAGGGACCCCCGGACTGCCCGGGGGGCAGCAGCAGGAGCGGGGGAACGCGGGGCTTGGGCAGCGCCTCGGCCCTGCCATGTATTTATTTACTCAGCAGCAGCCCAAAGGCGCTGAGGGGGGGGCGAGAGGAAGCGCCTCGCCTCCACGGGGCAGCGGGGCGGCCGGGGTTCCTCCGCGCCCATGGCACTGCCCGCCCCGCGCCTGCGCTGCGCCCCAGCCCGCAGGACATGCCTCTCGGGGCCGGTGAGACGAGGCCACCGGGCCCCCGGAGCCCGCCCGCGGCTCCTTAGCGAGGGGGCCCCATCCCCGCACCCACCCCTGTCCCCACGCTGCCGCTCACCCCCCAGAGAGGGGCCTATGGGTGGGCGCAGCCTGCGGGCGCTGGGGCCGGCCGGACGCAGGGATGCTCGGCCGGGCGGCCGGGAAGCACAGCTACAGCCCCTACGCGGCCGGGCTCCGCAGGACGGGTAAAGGCAGCTCGCCCAAGGGCTCCCTGGACTCGCTGCCCCGCACGCCCGGCGTGCGGCTGACGGTACGGGGACGGCGGGGGGAGACCGGGCTCTCGGGGACGGGGGCACGGGGACGGGTCTGCAGCGGCCCCGCTGAGGGCAGAGCGCCCGGCGTGGCCGAGGTCTGCAGCAGCCTCGTGCTCCGGGGCCAGTCCCGGTAGGAAGGCGCCCGCCGCGTCCGCCCCGTCTGCACCAAACCCGGCTTCCGGGCCCCGAGAGGCAGCGCCCGTCTGGGGATGCTGGGACCCAGCGCACTCGTGTCACAGCCGGGGGGTTCTTGGGGGCTGGGGGGGCGAGGACAGCCGTGGGACCCCTCCCCAGGCAGTGAGGGCCCCTGGGGGTGGGGGGCTCCCGCTGTGCCCAGCCCCGGGGCGGACGGAGGGTGCTGGTGCCAGGTTCTCCCTCCCACAGTTTCACCCCCCAAAATGGGGGCTCCCTCTGACCGCCACATTTCGGCAACGTCAGTGGCCTCGGAGGTGGCACCTTCCCCTTCCCCATCCCCATCCCCGGCGGGACAAGGGACGTGCCAGACCTGGGGATGGGACGGGCTCAAAAAGAGGAAGGGATGCGTGGGGCCGGATCCTGCTGTCGTTTGGCTGCGTCAGGGCTCTCCCCGGGGACGGGGGCCTCCCGTGTTGTGGGTGCTGATGGGGACGGGGCAGCGTCACCCACACAGTCGTTGTGTGCCCCCGGGACAGGCCTGGAAACAACAAAACCAGGGCCCCGGGGGCCAGTGGGGGACAAGGGGCGAGGGGGGTGGGGGGGGTGGGGGGGGGGCCAAGCTGGCTGCTGGCTTCAGAGCCGATGGTTGCTGGTGGAACACCCGTACCCGGTGGTTAACCTGCAGGGAGCTGGGGGGGTTAAGGCAGTGCCAGCTCCGAGGCTGCCCGTGATGCTCATCCCGCCCCCCCCCAGGCCCATCAGCAGTGCCGGGGGCTCTCACAGGGCGGGGGGGTGCAGCCCGGCCCCTCCAGCCCTGCCAGCACCAGCCCCCCGGCCAGCACCCCGTCCCTCCGTGCTGGTGGGGCTGGGGGAGCTGCCCCGTCCCTCCCCAAGCTGGGGTCCCAGCCGTGTCCCCCCCCCCGGGGCTGACCATGGGCCGTGCTCCCGCAGGACCTGTCCCGGAAGGATTGCCTGGAGGCGCCCGGCTCCAGCCTGGGGGATCTGCCCCCCGCCAGCTCCAAGCTCAGCAGCAGCCCCAGCGCCGTGGGCACCCTTAAGCGCCCCACCAGCCTCAGCCGCCATGCCAGCGCCGCCGGCTTCCCCCTCACCGCCGGGGCCCCCCGGGCCATGCCCAAGGGCCACAAGACCCCCACATCCTACAGCCCCATGGAGGGCGGGGAGGGCCCCTTCATCGACGTGGAGGACATCTCCCAGCTGCTGACGGACGTGGCGCGCTTCGCGGATGCCCTGGAGAACCTGCGGGATGTGGTGCTGCGAGACGGTGGGTGCCGGGGGGGGGGCAGGCTGTGGGCAGCGAGGCTGGGGCACTGCAGACACCCCCCCCCACGCCACCTCCTGCACAGCCACACGGCTCTGCATCGCCCCATGGCACGGGGCTGCGGGGCACCAGGGATGAGGGATCCGGCGTGGGCAGGTCCAGGAGCACCCCAAGCTCAGGGGCAGGCCCAGATCCGTGGGTGGGGGTCTCTGCCCTGGCTGGGAGGGGGCCAGGACCCCGGGGGCCGCGCAGAGCCAGGCGGGCAGCCGGTGGCGGGTGGCTGCCGGGAGCTCGGAGCCAGGATAACGCGGCTTCCTGCCTGCGAGCTATTTTCATCCGCCCGCTTTCCTGTTTACACAGCAGCGGTGCCAGCTGCCTGCCAGGGCCCCCAGACCCCGCGGGGCACCGGGCACAGCCCCGGACCCCCGGCCCTGCCTCACTGGGGCAGCCGTCGGGATGGGGGCGATGCCCTGGGGCGGGCGCAGGGCCGGGTGGGATGCGGGGCCGGGGGCTGTGGGCGTCCTGGCTCCCAGGAGGCAAAGGAAGCGGCAGCGATCTGGTCTTCCCCGCAGCGAGGTGGGGCTGCCGGGGATCACATGGTGCCCTGTTTTCAGCGCTGTCTTCGCAAATATGTTGACGCATCCCCGTTTGTCATGGAAAACGTGGCACTGCCTCACCCCGGCGGCCGGATCCGCAGCTGGGCTGGCGTGGAAAGCGCCCGGGGCTCTGCGCAGCCCGGGGCTGGCAGGATGGCAGTGCAGGAACGACGCCTCCGGGTCCTGCAAAGATGTAGGCACTGCAGGGCAGGGAGGAGATGGCTCCGAGCTCACCTGCGGCCATCCCGTCACCGGTCCCCCTCGGGGTCAGCGGTCACCGCTGCCCCCACTTCGCTCCTGGCCGAGCTGTCCCACTGGCACAGCCGGGACGGTGCCGTCCCCAAGGCAGCACAGGGGGAGAGGCCGGGGCTGGTGCACGGGGACATCCTCAGCGGCATGGCGTGGGGAGGTGGCCGTGGTGTTGGGATGCAGCCGTGATTTGGAGAAGAAGCAGAGGAAACTCCTTCCTCAGCTGGTGCAGGGAGGGGAGGGTTTGCCCAGCTGGGCAGCGGGTGCCAGGCTGCCCTCCTCCAGTGCATCCTTAATGCGTCTTTATGGGATGCTCATCACCGCCTTAACTGGCTGTCCGCACCCTACCCCGAGCCCCTGGGGCTGGACCCTGCCTCCCCCAGCCCTGGGTGGGCGGCTGGAGCCCCCCCGAGGGGCTGCAGTCCTGGGGCCGGACCCCCGGGACGCGGCCAGCCCGGCTGGACACGGGGCAGGGCAGCAGGGCGGACCTGCTGCGTCCCTCCCGGCGGCCGGCGGGAAGGAAAGGGCGGAAATGAGGAGGAAATTCCCAAAACGCTTTCAAGGGAAAAATTCACTGCTGAGGAATAAATGCCTAAAAGGCAGGGCTGCCCCCGGCCCGGCCCTGACCTGGGCGGGGGGACGGGAGCGGGAGGCGGCGGTGCCCATCCTGGGGTCCCCGAAGGCAGGGGATGGGGTGCACGATGCTGGTGGCCCTGCCCGCAGCGTGGCTGGCAGGGGATGGGAGAGGGGCACCAGGGCTGGGGGGCAGCAGGGGGGGCAATGCTTCAACCCCACCCCCTCTCTTGCAGACCCCAAGGAGTCCCAGCGGCCGCAGGCCCACGAGTGCCTGGGTGAAGCCCTGCGTGTCCTGCGGCAGGTCATCAACAAGTACCCGCTGCTCAACACCCTGGAGACCCTGACGGCGGCGGGGACGCTCATCTCCAAAGTGAAGGGTGAGCCGAGGGGGCTGCGGGCCCCGTCCCCTTCCCTCCTGCCCTGTGCGGGCATGGGGGGGGCCTGGGGAGCCCATCTGGGGGCTGCCGCACGGATGGGGCAGAGGGCAAAGGCATCAACAGCCAGGAGCCAGCCCCACGCCTGGTCTGCGGCACCCTCCCGCCTGCCCCACAGCGGGGTCTGCTCCTGCCCCGTGCCCCCCACCCAGAGCAGGGCTGCCTGGTCTCGGTGTTTGTGTTCTGAGGGCGATGCAGTGCCAGAAATGAGAGCCCAGATCCCTGCCTGGGGGCTTCCAAGCACGGCCGTAGGAAACACGCTGAAACGCCCGGCTCCTGTCCTGCGCCGCCCCTCGCAGCACCCCCGGTTTGTGGGGGGGGGTCCGCGGAGCCCGGATCCCAGCTGGGGCAGAGCAGTTAGAGCCGCGGCGGGGAGGGGGGCGGCTGCGCTAACCGCAGGCAGAGCACAACACTCACAACACTTTGCGTCACCGCTGCGTTTCCTGGACACCGAGCGGTAACCACGAGGGGACAGGAAGCCTCGTCGCGGCTGGAAGGAGCTCTGCCGTGGGGCTGGCCCCACGTGGGGCCGCGGGGCCCCGAGGTGGAGCGGGGTCCGGCACCGAGGGCTGCGGGGATGGTGGCCGGGATGGGGCAGGTCGGGGTCCGGGTCCTCACCCAGCAGCGGAGGCACCACGAGCGTCCCTCGGCCCTGGCGCCTGCAGGGCACGGTCAGAGCTGGTGCTGCCGCCGGTTCCTCTTTCACCTGGGTGGGAGGAAGCCTCCGCACCTCGGGGCAGGGGGCTCTTGATCAGGCAACGCCGACGGCGAGGCAGGTTCATGGTCAGCAGCGCCTTTTTGGCAGCCCTGGGTGATGGAGTAAATAAAACACGAGCCAGGCGATGCTGGCAGGGAAGCCCAGCCCGAGAGCAGCGAGCGGTGGGGAAGCAGCAACACGGAGCGCTGTGCTGCACAACGTCCGTACCCTGTGGGGATGGCCCTGGCCCCCCGCTGCTCCCCCAGCCCTCCGCAGCTGGGGGCTGTGTGCTGAGCACCCCCACACACAGTGCATTTGCTGGGGCACGCTGGAGATTGATCCCCAAATCTCCAGGAGCAGCGAGCCCCAGACCCTGTGGGCAGGATGCCCCCAGTCCTCCCCCACCTGGGACTGGGACAGGCGCTGGTGGTGACGGTGACAGGGCTCCTGCCTTTCCCCCACGTCCAGGCTTCCATTACGAATCCAACAATGAGACGGACAAGCGGGAGTTCGAGAAGGCCGTGGAGACCATCGCAGTGTCCTTCAGCAGCACGTAAGGGCTTTTGGCCAGGGGTCCCACAGAGCAGGACCCCCCGGAGCCCACCGCCCCCTGCCAGAGCCCAGCCCTGGCCCCGTTCCCTCGCACACGCACGGCCCCCACGTGGCAGCTGGGGACCAGCGGGACCCTGCTGGGAGCACGGATGTACGGCGTGCGTGCACGGGCACCCGCTCCTGCTGCCACCCGCACCAGGGCCCAGGAGGGACCCCAAAGCCAGCTCCAGCCCCTGGCCCACCCTCTCCTCCTCCACCTGCACCTCCAAGACCACCGCAGCTCCCACTGCCTTGGTCCAACCTGTCCCCAGACACGAACGGGGTCGCTGCTCGTCCTTCCTGTTGCTGATCCCGGTTGTGTTCCTCTTCTCACAGCGTGTCCGAGTTCCTCATGGGGGAGGTGGACAGCAGCACCATCCTCTCCATCCCACCCAGCGACCAGAACCAGGTGAGTGCTGCTGCTCCCCGCGCGTGGGTCTCGCTGTGCCGGGGTCTCAGCCCCAGCTGGGGAAGGAGCACAGCCCCTGACCCGGGGATCCAGCTCGCCCCCGTGCATGCACGCAGCACCGGATTTCTCCAGGGATGTTCCCAGCAGCTCGTGGCTTTCCTGTAGGGCCGCAGGCTGCGCGCTGCAGACTTCAAGCAGTAGCAGAACAGCTCCAGCAGCTCGGGGTTGCTGCCTCCCCTCCATCCGCTGCCCCTCTGGCTACTGCCCTTCCTCTTATGTGATGATGAATTCCTTTTCTTTCCCAATTTCTCAAGTCTATGGAGAGCCTCTACACCGGGATCTCTGGAGGAGTCGTCATGCCTGCGGGCATGGAGAGCTATGACACAGGTGAGCGGGAGCGCGGTGGCAGGTTCGGGGTGGCAGGGCACCCTGCTGAGCAGAGAGGACTGGGCGTCCTCCCATCGCCACCGTGGTTCTCAGCCACACGCAGCCCCTCGGCTGCACCAAAGCAGTCAGAAGGGCGAGACGGACCCCGTGCTGGGTGAGGTGGACACCGTGCTGGGTGAGGTGGACACCGTGCTGGAGTCCGGCCGCACCCTACGCAGGGCTGGGGCTCGCGTTTCTGGCAGTGCTGCTCCTGGAGACGGTGCTGGCAGGGCGCAGGCTCGCTCCCCGCCTGCTCTAACCCCGCACAGCCGCTGCCACCAGCACGGCAGGAGCGCACAACCCAGCTGCTCTTCCTGGCAGCGAGCAGAACGTGAAAAACCTCATTACGGGCACGAAAACGGCTTTGAAGCACAACTGGGTGCTGGCAGCCCGGGTTGTCTCAGGAAGGCATTTCCTGGGCTGAGCAGCCTCTGAAGGCACAGCTGAGAAGCTGCTGCTGGTGGCCCCGGTGCCTGCAGGACAGCGGCACGTTTCGGTATGATGCCGGCACAGATAACGGCAGGCGCAGCAGGGAGGAGTTTGCACTGAAAGCTTGAGAAGGCTGAGGCAGGCAATGGGTCAGGAAACCTTGCAGGAGCGAGCGAGGCGGCTCTGCTCGGGTGCTGGGGTTTTCCCAGCTCTTCTGGTGGTCCTGGAAACTCGTGAGCAGCAGCAGCACAGTTCAGTGTCGCTCCCCTTTCCTCTCGTCCCCACGTCACAGTCCGTCCGGCTGCGGAAGAAGTGGACGTCATGCTGCAGCGCTGCGAGGGAGGCGTGGATGCTGCCCTCCAGTACGCCAAAAACATCTCCAAGTACATGAAGGACCTCATCGGGTACCTGGAGAAACGGACCACGCTGGGTGAGACGGGATGGGTGGCGGGTGGGATCGCCGCAGCGGGGCTCAGCGCCCCGGGGCAGCATCGGGACAGGTCCCTGACCTCTAAGGTCGCACACACGAGGCTGAGGGAGCCAGAGCTTCTGGACCTTGATCTGGAAATGGGTTTACACTGGGTAGTTGGTGGCTGCCTCCTGCTCCAAGAAGCTGGGGCGTGCAGTTTGCTCCAGGAGCTGCTGATGGCGTGGTGTGTGTGGTCAGGAACGAGCCACTTTTCCCCTTTGGGAAGGGGATCTGCCTACACCGCCGTGTCTGCAGGTGAACAGAGTCCGTGCAGATGCAGACTGATTGCTGGGGAAGGAGAGGGCTGCAGACACTGCGAGGACAAAAAGAACTTAATTCCTGAAGTCCTTGATTTATGTTTGAAAGGACCCCAATCAGCAGGGAAACCCTTGTGTTTCATCTCTTTTCACTTGCAACCTTTTCCTTCCAGAAATGGAGTTTGCCAAAGGGCTTCAGAAGATGGCAAACAGCTGCAAGCAAACCATCACGCAGGAGGTAAGTCCACGTTCAGGCCTCCCCCGGCCTCCCTCCAAGCAGTCTCTCGGCAGCCTGCACCACGCTCTCTCGGTCCAGCCCAGGGCTTTTTCCAGCAGCTGACAGCAAGCCGAGCCGCTCGCTATTCCTCCTCCAAACGCCGCACCAGGGGACGCGTCTCTTTGCTTCGCGCTGCGGTGATGAGGCTCAGGGCTGTGCATTTTCTCCTTTCTCAGACAAGCATGCCTTTCCTGTCCATCTACTTGCTGGCCCTGGAGCAGGATATGGAGTACGGGACGTCGGTTCTGCAGACTGTCAACACCCTGCAGCACCAGACCTTCCTCCAGGTGAGGGGATGAGGCGGCGCAGCTCTTAGCCAGTCGCCTGCTCCTCCCAGGGGTTAGGTACCAGGTCTAGGGGAAAGTCCCCAGGTTCAGCAAAACCCAAGGGCACCTCCTTGTTGTCCTCCACCTCTGTTGAGGCCTCTCTGCGACTGAGCAGCCCCTGTCTGCACAGACCAAGCCTCGCTGAGCTCCCGGGGACAGCCGCTCTCTGGGGCTGCCCGCCGGGGAGAGGCGATGTCCCGCTGTGCCCTGCCACAGCACAGGGTGGCTCTTGCTTAGGAACTGGACCTGGCACTTCCCAGGCTGCAGTTTTCCATCCACGACACAAACCCTCCCTGTAACCGAGCCCAGGGGTGCTATCGGGGACGATCAGCACCCCCGCAGGAGGCTGCCCCTTGCAAAGCCTCTAGCCAGGGGAAGCACAGCGAGCGTTTAGCTCAGCCAGCCGCGCCGTTTATTTCTCCCTCCTGATTCAGCCACTGACAGTGAGACGCCTCGAGCACGAGAAGCGGAGGAAGGAGATCAAGGAGCAGTGGCACCGGGCACAGCGGAAACTGGTGAGGAACGCAGGCGCGCAGCCCAGGCTAGGTTTGTGCTCCCCAGGTCCAAGGTATTCCCATGGGACGTGTCCGCGAGGATTTGGGACTCCTTACCTGTCCCGAGTGTGGCTGCTTTGTGCCAGGGAGCCTCTTCCCAGGCCTGGGGGATGCTGCAGGGGTTCCCAGGGGTCTCCCTGCAACGCAGGAGCTGGAGGAGACACTGCTGTGCTGCGCAGCCCCTCTGCTTGTACAGAGCAAGGGATGGAAGAGAGCTTTGGGCAGCCAGATCTCTGCCTGTTTCCCTATAGAGGCTCTTCCTTTATTATTAACCACTGCTTATAATCATAGCATCACAGCCTGGCTGGGCTGGAAGGAACATCAAAGATCCTCTAGTTCCACCCCCCAGTGTCTTAGGGCTGAAAGTCCTCTCCTTCCACGCGTCTTCCACAAGTGGAGCTCGTTGGTGTCGGTCACAAGCCCAGGCTGTGGCCACGCGCACGAATCTCTCTGGGCAGCTGGGAGAGGCTGTGGGAGGTAACCGGGAGGCAACGATCCGCTCGCAGAGCTCAGTCCTCACCCTGGGTCGCTCTTTCCTTGGCAGCAAGATGCAGAGGTCAACCTGCGCAAGGCCAAGCAGATATACATGCAGCGCAGCGAGGAGCACGACAAGGCCAAGTACATGGCAGCGAAAGCGGAGGAAGAGCAGCAGAGCACCACCAGCGGCATCACCACCAAAGCCCTGGACAAGAAGAGGCGGCTGGAAGAGGAGGCCAAGAACAAGGTAGGAACGTAACAGCTCCGGGTGGCGGCCGAGCGCCTTGCCAGGGGCATCTCGTGCCTTGCTGTCCTAGCACAGGAGCAGCCTGGAACAACGTGGGCTGCACCGAGCCCCCCGAGGAGCAGCTCTCCTTACCTACAAGCAGTTTCATCTCCTGCTCTCCCAACTCCCAGGCAGAAGAGGCGATGGCCACCTATCGGACCTGCATCGCAGATGCCAACACCCAGAAGCAGGAGCTGGAGGACACCAAGGTGAACTCCTTGCGGCAGATCCACGAGCTGATCAAGCAAAGCGACCAGGTCATCAAGCTGGTGAGTAGGGCAGGGGGCCGTATCCTGCCCAGTTCAGACGAGGTCCAGGAGGGCACGCAGCTCCCTCGTGCCCCGAAAAGCCACGGGTCAGGGCTGCAGACCCAGCACTGCTCCAGGCTAACCGGGGGCTCCTTGTCTCTCTCTCCCCTGTGTGTCACCTCACAAAGCTCACGCCTGGTTTTCTCTACGTTATTTTCAGGCCACAATCGCCTTCTACCAAATCATGCACATGCAGACAGCTCCGCTGCCCGTCTACTTCCAGACGCTGTGCGAGAGCAGCAAGCTCTACGACCCCGGGCAGCAATACGCCTCCCACGTCAAGCAGCTGCAGCGAGGAGACGAACCCGATATCCAATACGACTTTGAGCCTTACGTGTCACACAACGCCTGGTAGGCGGGCAGGGAGGGAAGCGTCACCCTTTTGAGATGTTCACGCGTCCCACTCCCTTGCATCCACTTGGACGTCCCCTTTTCTCCTTCCTCCCGACCACCAGGTCCCCCTTTATCCGGACGCGGAAAGGCAGCTTCAATGCCAACGACTTCTCCACGAGCAGCAGCCCCGACGGGGCCGGGCTGCCCAAGGACGGGGCCCCCTCGGAAGGGGGGGCAGGAGCCAAGGAGCAGCAGAGCGGGGCAGCAGCCGAGCGGAGAGGTGAGCCTGCGGCGGGGAGCCCCTGTGCCCCCTGTGCCCTTCCTCCTGCTCAGGGGCTTGGGGGGACTCCGAGGGCTGGCACCAGCGGGACAGGCTGGAAAGGGAAGCCTCGCAAGCTCCATTTCCTGAAGGACAAGGACACACGAGCAGATCCGTTTTGATCTGGGCTTTTTTCTGGTTCTTTTTCTTTTCTTTTGCTGTCTCCTGTCACCTGCTGGACTACGCTCCGTCTTCCCATCTCTTCTTTGCCTTGCTGAGGGTGCTCTGAGCCTCTTCACCAGCCTCTAAATAGGAAAATGAGCAGCTCCCATCAGCCATTTAAGCATCTCCCAGAGTCTAGGCTGTCCTCCTGTGGTACTCCTGAACGCAGGAAGCAATCTCAAACGGAATGTGTGTTTTCTTCTGCAGGTGGGAGGGGACACCAGGTCCATAAATCCTGGCCAACCTCCATTTCTGAAACCGACAGCAGTCTGGATTCAAACACGGGTAGGTACAGCACACAGTCCAGGGCACTCAGTCTTCACCCTTCTGATAGTGTAAAAACAGAGCATCAGAGTTAGGTGGCATCTGTTCCTCCCCCCTAGTTATTTTTTAAACCTGCCTTAAAATAAGACTGCACAGTAATCAACCACTGACCCCAGCTGCTATAGGATGGGATGTGGGACCCTGAGCCCCTGCCCTGCTGCATCCCTGCGTCCTCCCCCCTGCAAGGCGCCGGGAGGGGACACGCTGCCCCTGCTGGCCCCGGGTTCCTCGTTTTCCCTTGAGACCTACCCAGGAGCACAAGGCACAGCGCTTCTCGCCATGGGACTCAGCTACACGCTAAGAGTGCACTCAGACGAGAAGCAGCTTTGCCAGCGGTCTCATTGGCTTGGGGGTTTTGTTTTGGCAGGTGAATTCAGCCATAAACTCCAGCGGTTGTCTTCCAACGGCACCATGTCCTCCAGCGAAGAGCTGGAGGAGAAGGACGAGAACGCCACCTCCTTTGAGCAGAGTAGGTGACAGAGTGGGAGGTGAATCGGTGCTGGGCACGTGGCTCCGCACCCACACACCATAACAGTGCCGACTGCAGGTTGATTTTCCCAAAATTCGGTAGTTCTGGAGGTAAACTGAGCACTTGCTGGGAGGAGAGGTAAAATGATGGTAACCCCATGAGGAAGATGGTAGCATTTCCTTTACCAAGGGATGAGCTCTGCTCAAAGCAGCAGAACAGGAGCTGGGACCTCAGCGCGGGTTGTTTGTAACGTTGCTAAAGGACGCGTGCAGCCGGGGGGTGAGGGCCCCACGACAGCGACCCTCCTGCTCCAGCCGTGCTGAACCTCGCCTCCCCAGGAGCCAGGACGTGGACGTGTTCCTCCTGTTCTGCTTGTAGGCATCAACGGGATCACCCCCGAGATGACTGCTCCGACAGGACCCTTCCGAAACGTTGGCTTATCCAAGGCTGCCCAGACCCACCGGCTGAGGAAGCTCCGGACCCCTTCCAAGTGTCGGGAGTGCAACAGCTACGTTTACTTCCAGGGAGCAGAATGTGAGGAGGTAAAGCTGGGAGAAGTGGGAAGAGAACGCAGGGGGTGGGACGGGTGGAGGACACGTCCCAGGAGCCGGGTGACCTCGGCTGGACTTGCAGTCCTGTGACTCGGTCTGTCCTCAGACATGAGCCACGCGTCCCGCAGCAGGCGTGTGGGGTAACTTTTCACGCGGGTGTCGACAGATCTGCTTCAAACCCAGCCCGGAGCTCAGACACGCAGACGGTCAGAGCTGTGGGGGTAACCACAGGCAGCAGGTCCAAGTTCCGTGGAAGTGGAGCCACCAGCTTGAACTTTGGGGCAGGATTACCCTAACGCTGCTCCCCCCTGTGCCCAGGAAGGCAATTCCCTGCTGCTCTTCCTCAGTGCTAGGACTGGTTTGTGCTGTTGGGGTCGGCCCCGCTGAGGCAGCCCCGCGGTGTCTCCAAGGAAGGCATTTCTCCTGCCTGCAGCCTGCTCAGCCCCTGGCTGCCTCTGGCTTTCGGCAGCTCCTTTCCACTCCCTGCCGCTGTCCCAGCTCCGAGCATTTCCCTCTGTTTTCCAGTGCTACCTGGCCTGCCACAAGAAGTGCCTGGAAACCTTGGCTATCCAGTGCGGGCACAAGAAGCTCCAAGGGAAGCTGCAGCTCTTTGGGCAAGACTTCATGAAGGCTTCTCAGAGCAGCTCAGACGGCATCCCCTTCATCATCAAGAAGTGCATTTCCGAGATTGAGAAGCGGGCGCTGAAAACCAAGGTGACTCACCCCTCTTCCCTCTCCTTCAGCTACGTTGGCTCAGCTGCCTCCTCTCGAAGTGAACTTCTCTCTTGGTACGAAGACTTGAGGCTCAGATGTTCCAGGTTACCAGCAGGCAGGAGGCCGGAAAGTCCCGTTATAAACCTGGCCCTGGTACTAAAAACTCTGCCCTGGGAACCCGCTTCTCGTGCCTCCCTCTCCTATGGAAGGGGAACACCAGTAAGGTCTGGGCTGGGACAGGCTCTCCCGGACCTCCTGAGAGGGATTTCCAACCCCAAAAGGACAGGATAGGAGCACGGAGCTTGCTGTCTCATGCAAAGTTGAAGAGAAACATCCCTCCTCCTCACTTCAGCTCCACTTTTGTCTTTGACAGGGCATCTACCGCGTGAACGGTGTAAAGACCCGTGTGGAGAAGCTTTGCCAGGCGTTTGAGAATGGGAAGGAGCTGGTGGAGCTGTCCCAGGCCTCCCCTCACGACATCAGCAACGTCTTGAAGCTCTACCTGAGGCAGGTGAGGTGCCCGCAGGAACTGACTCTCCAAAACCAAGCCTGGCTCCGCTGGGTCAGGGTGATCCTGCCACAAACTGGGCTTAGTAACTGCCCGCTGTGTGACGGTGCGGGGGCGAGAGGCCCCTCCTGGCTGGGAAGGGGTCGGGACGGAGATGTGTACACATGTGGAGTGGGGAGGAGAAGGCTGCCCCCGAACAGCGCTCCCGCTGCCTCTCCTCTGAGCGCCAGGCTCCTGCCCCCAGCCGAGCCGCAAGCCATCAGTGCGCGGCTCCTCGTGGTGCAGCGAGATGCCTGCCCACAGAAATACACACACAGAAGTACAAAACCCTCCCACCCCCGTGCAATTGGGGAACCAGGCAGGCAAAAGGGAAGTGACCCAGCAAAGGTCACTCCGCACGGCAGGGCCGGGGCCGAGCTCACTTCTCCCCAGCGGCTCTGCCCGCAGCCAGCCCCGGGCTCTGCCCTCCCGACATCGGCAGTACGCAAAGCTCGGCGCAAACTGCGAGAGCCACATCCTCAAAGGGGCCACCACAAGGCAGGAGGGGAGGAAGCAGCTTCTCTCTTGCTGCAGCCTCGCCACTTAACGCTCCGTGCTGCGCTTCCGGAGGGCTGGCGGCACGGTGCCAGAGCTCGGCTGCCCCCGCGCCAGCACCAGCGCCCGGCGCCGTGCTCAGCTCAAGGCTTGTCCCTGGGTTCCCTGCCCAGAGGCAGGGAGAGACAGGCTCTGAATTGCCTCTGCGGTTTCTCCGGAGAAGAGAAAGCAGAGTGCAAAGAGAGGAAGAAATGAGCACTGAACCACAATCCCATCTCTCGGTACATTGCGGAGAAATCCACCTAAGTCGCTCTGTAAGGGTGCTGAGCTGGAGGGAAGCTGCTCTGTGGCGAAGGCAATCCATCCCCGGCAGACATCTGTTTAAGCCACCCTGAAAACATCACCAGTGCTGCAAAACCACCAACTGGTTAACGTGCTGCCTTGGGTGCTTTATGCAGAGTACAAAGCAAGAGGTTCCACCTAACCACAGCCCCGCCTGTGCTGCAGGCTATGCTGATCGCATCTCGCCTTCTCCTCCCGGGGAACAATTCATTCCGGCCTCTCTAACAACCTCTTATCTATTGGGAAACTGCTCTGCCCTCCCCGAGCCAGGGCTTTTCGAGAGGGGGGAAAAAAGAGAAATCCTGCACCTGGAGGCAGAGGCTCTCAGGGCCCGTCTCCCTCTGTTGTTGCAGCTGCCGGAGCCCATCATGCCCTTCCGCATGTACAACGAGCTGATGGGCCTGGCCAAGGAGAGCCTGCAGGGCAGCAGCGAGGCCAAAGGCAGGAGCGGGAAGGGGGGGCCCGAGCTGGTGGACAGAGGAGCCGACACGGACAAGGTGGTGGTGACCCTGGTGCTGAAGCTGAAGGAGCTGCTGAAGGAGCTTCCCTGGGAGAACATGGCCACGCTCCAGTACCTCCTGCAGCACCTGAGGAGGTGAGAAGGGCCGGGCCAGGGCCGGGCGCCCCCCTTTTATCCCCAGGGTGGGAAGGGGCAGGGAAAGGAAGGCGCAGCCACCCTGCAGGACATGCCATGCTTGCTCTCATGAGCTCCTCTCCCTCCTCCCAGGATCGTGGAGGTGGAACAGGACAACAAGATGACCTCGAGCAACCTGGGCATCGTCTTTGGGCCAACACTGATGCGCCCGAGGCCCACGGACGCCACCATTTCCTTGTCCTCGCTGGTTGACTATCCCCACCAAGCCCGCATCATCGAGGCGCTCATCATCTTCTATTCGACCATCTTCGAGAACAAGGAGGCCCCGCTGCTGGCCGACGCCAGCAAATACGCCGCAGACACCAAGGAGGAGACAGCCAGCAGCCCCAGCCCGGTACGAGTCCCAGGGGAAGGGAGCACGCGTGGGGGGGCCAATGGAGGCAGCCTGCTTGTGCTCACAACCCGACAGCTTTCTGAGGACTTGCCCACACAGGGAAGGAGACCTGAATACCTTCCTGGCACCTTCCCGTGAGAAGGTTTTGCTGCTGCTTAGCTTGCTCCCTTTTGGAAGCTGTGCCTTTGCAGTTCAAAGCAGCCGCTAAGCTTTTAACTCACCAGCATAAATCACAGCAGCTTCTCCCTGTAGGCAGGCATAAAGTGATAGCAGCTGAGGAGGGGAGGGAGGACAGAGCTGAAGATTGGGGAAGCGAAGATCACCCAGCCTCACACACATGGCCCCCAAAACCCAGCAGGATATGAGGGGAAGGAAAGGGAGCCCAGGCGAGCGCCCGTCTCGTGGCTGGGGAGGAAGCTTCCCCCTGCCCGGCTCCAGACCACGCTCCTGCAGCCCTGCCACCAGGCGGGCACAACGCTGCTCGTGCTCTGCCATGTGTCAGTGACCTTCCCCATCCCTGCTGGGCCACCCCAGGGTGCAGGGCTGGCCAACACAGTTGGCTCTCTGATGAAACTTACCGTGCTTCGTCACTTCCCTGCGTGCATCCCCACGCCGCTTGTGATTTTCTGTCCCAAAAGAACCGTCTCAGTCAGGCAGGGAGGGGGAGGACGGAGCCTACCTGCCTTTACACAAGGACAAGAAGTTATTTTGGTGAGATCTCTGGAAGGAGGGAATTCTCCTCCTTGTGCCCTAACTGCTGTCCCTCCCCCCAGGACGATGCAGGCTCGCAGCCCGCAGCGCCGCACAGCTCCGTGCCCTGCCTAGCGCTGCCTTTGGAGAAGGAGAGTTTGGATTACAGCACGGACTCGTTCGGAGGTAAGTGAAGGGCACTTGGTGGCTCCTCCCCAGGGGGGCACGGGTCTCTGGGGAGGGTCTGAAGGGCTCCAGGGGACTTTGCCCTCCCAGGATGCCAGCTCCATGCTCGAGCACAGCCGGAAGCCTCCACCTGATGGCTACAGCCCCCTCTCATTGCCAGTAGCTGTTGACATGGCCCTCGGCCACGGGGTCCTTCACCCGCACATTTTGTTCACTGAATTCACCTTAGCAAAGGGGCCAAGGACAGAGGGAGGACCAGAAGGTAACCACGCCATCCACTCAAGTGGATCCCAAATGAAAAAATTCCACCCAGAATGCCCAAATCCACCTTCACAGGAGGGCAGAGCCCAGTTCCACCAGTAGCACCGAGCCTGTCCCCTGCCCCAAACGCTGTGGGTTTGCTGGGCCCCGGTGCCGGGGGGGTGACACGCGGCTCCCTGCGTCCCTCAGGGTCCGGCGACCGCTCTGTTGACTCCGACTCGGAGCTGGAGGACAACGGGGAGCCTCCAGCGGGCAGCGGCCCCAGAACGCAGCTAACGAAGCAGGAAAGCGAGACGAGCACAGACGAGGCTCAGTTCTGCGATGACGCGAGCGAGGGACAGCGCAGCCGGACCTGCAGCACGGGGCAGTCGGACACGGAGGGCTCGGCACCGCGCTGCCGCAGCCCCCCGGGAGAGGAGCAGAGCGACCTCGAGGAGTACCCTGAGAGCAGCCTCGAGCCTGCCCAGGCGGACTGCGACACAACCTCGACGCCTGCCGCTGCCCCGGCCGTCGGCTGCCAGGCCCCGGCCCAGCCGTGAGCGGTGGCCCCGGCCCGCCTGAGCTCCTAGCAGGGAAACGCGGGCACCGGGGAGGGCACGGGGCGAAGGCCCGCAGCCACCCTGGGTCAGCCCGCAGCACACGAAGCTGTGGGGCAGAGGGGTGGGAGGGAGAGCACGCGGCCACGGGCCTGCTCGGGAGGGTTTGGTGTGCCAGCTGCAGGCGAGTCCCTGCCGCCTCCTGACTGAAGCTTTCACACAAACCCCGAGCCCCCCCCCGGCTCCCAGCAGGGAAAATCCGTCCGCTTCGCCTCAGCTGCTGGGAGCCACGGGGCAGAGCCCCTGCCGGGTCCGGCCTCTGTTCATGACGCACGTTTCTTCGAACGGAGCTGAAGCGCGGGGACCTTTCGCTTCTTTCAGACCGGGGAGAAACCCCGGCCTTCGCCGTGCCACTCCACAGGCTTTAAGTTTTGCCGCCGGTCCTTAATCCTACAGCTCTTCTGCGGAAATAGAGACGCAAGGCTCCAGCTGAGCTCATCCTCCCTGCTGGCAGCGGCTCAGGAGGAAAAGAGGCTGCTGGCAGGAGATGCAGGACAGAGCTCCCCGAGGAGCTGGGGGAGAAGGGCTCCACGGCCCCAAGTGCTGCGGGTGCAGCAGCAAGGCCTGAAGCCGGCAGCCGGACCAGACGCCTCCCGGCACTGCTTGCAGTCGGGATAACACCACCAAGGAGCGCGGGGCTCCACGGAGGCTGCTGAAAGCCCCCTGTGGCACCCACACAGAGCAGGCATCAGGGCCGCGCTGCTCGCTGAGGCTGGGCAGGGTACAGGCGTTGTTTACAACCGGCTGTACCGGGCGTCCGCAGCCCAGCTACGCATTTACTGCCTCAGCACTTCCACGCAACGCAGGACTGAAATAGCAGCGTGCCCTTCCTGGCTCTGCTGGCAAGGTTTGCAGTGCTGCTTGTATTTATGGGCATTCTTCTACTTTGCAGGAGCCGTGCAAAGAGCAACCCCCAGGCTGAGCAAGCTCAGGGGACTGGCTTTCCCAGCTGCACACTGTGTGATCTCAGGGTTTTTTTCTGGTAGACATTTGGTCTCCAAAACCTCAGCTGTGGCAGCAACAAAAAGCTGCTGCAGGTCACCAAGGGGCAGACGCTTCCCCACAGGATTGCCATCGCCTGAACCAACTTATAGCCCCTGCCAGTATATGAGGCTTTTTTTTTTTTTTTTTTAAAAGATAACCCTTCAACATGAATCTGCTACCTCTGCTGGCAACAGAACTTAAGAGGGTTGAACAAGACCAGCCAAAGTTTTTTTTTTTAAAAAGCTATGAGACTTTTCTGCACTGAAGCCTAGAAAAACAAGTAGATTTTAAGCTTAGAAAGAGCCGAAAGCTGCTTCCTTCTCCTGCCCTGCTTGTACCTGGACCTGGACTGTGCTCCTGCCGTCACTGCCAAGTGCCCCCAGACCCTTGCCCTGGGAGGGCCCGAGATCAGCAGAGCTCAAGAGCTCCCTGCCAGGCACAGATGCACAGGGGCTGGCACACACGAGACAACTCTCAGTCCACGGTTCCTAAGAAATTGCACAAATCCAAAGCAGTTCTCTAATAATCAGCCAGACCCTTCCTCCGTGAAATGCTGAGCACCAACTCATCTCTTGTGCTGCCTACTCACCTGTCAGGCCTCGCTTCTGCAGGTTCGCGTGGATGTTCTCGAGACAGGACAGCGAGGGGGAAGGCAGACAGATTTCCAGCCAAGGAAGCCAAGCGGGAGCGGTGTCCCAGCTGAAGATACACTGAACGGTGTTTGGAAGGGTTATGCACACCTCATTACTGTAGAATTGGGCGATCGAACAGACATTTGATCCCTTAAGAGGATCAGTCTCCAACACAGTAGAAAGAGCCTGGGCTTTCCAATTGCCAGAGCTCTCCTAGACTAATTGGAAAAGCATCTCAGCACAGTAGGGAAAAGGTACACAAAACCAAAGTTAAATTTTACAGCTAAAAGGTTTGTAACTGAGCCAAAGAAGAGCTTAGAGCTATTTGTGAGACGATCTGCTGCATAGCTCTTCAACAAGACAGCTGGATTTTTCCAGCAGGTCATTTTCATGGTAGCAAGGGAAATTTCTTGCTATCAGAACTGCTACCACGGGCGGTACCACGTGTGTGTGCGAGGATGGATGACGGGTGAGTGCGAGTGAGGGAAGGGACAAAAGCTATGCTTGAGCTTCACAAGGTAACAGGCACCCTTCTGTTTGTACATAAGTTCAGCGTGAAAAGAGAAGTGTTGAAAAGTGTTTGTTGTGACGTGCCTGTACTGCTGTATGAAACTACCTTTTGTGTTTTGCTGTGTTCAGGTTGACCTGCTTCCAGAAAGAATAAAATTCATGTGTTCCAAACCGTGTCTGTCCTGGAGATCAAAGTCTTCCAGGATCGTATGCCCATGGCTGCAGGGGCCTAAGCACTGTAATGAAGTACTAAGAGTAGTTCCAGCAAGTAAAATGAAATTTAAACACCCTCAGGAGACCTGGAACAAATTAAAAATTAAAGTAATTGGGGTAGGGATAAGCAACTCTCCTTTGCAATATTTGAATACCACAGTCTCAAGACAGAGGTCAGAGGCTAGAACAGATCACAACAAGGTAAGTCTGAACCGCCGTGTCAGAACTGCACGTGACAGCCAGATGGATCAGAGCTCTGCAGGATGAGCTCCTGGCTCAGCCGCGAGGAGCTCAGGGTTCTAGCAGCAATATATTCCAAACAGAATGAAAATTACAGGAACTTGTAAAGGCCGTAAGGCTTTGATACTGGAAAAGACAAAGAAACACAGTAATAGTGAAGAGCAGTAAGAGTACAAACCTTTATTAAAAATAAGATCCTATAAAACATAATAGGAAAGCAAAGGCCTTTTTCCACTCACTTCCTCCCTGCACACTTCAGTTGCTTCAAGTTACTTTCCATGGCATGAGTCCTTTATGAAGGATGAGGAGTTACAGCAAAATCTACGCTAGAAAACAAGGATCTGGGCCAAGAAAAACAACTGCATCTGTGAGAAGGCAGACACTTCAGAGCATTTGTAAGTTGCCAGGGGTGGGGAGATCAGAGCTGTCACAGGACCCTTCCGCACCTGGAAGAAAGAGAATTTGGGATGTTGATCAGCTCACACCACACCGAGCAGACCACTCAAGGCCGAGTGCTCCACCTTACCTCGAGAGCTCCGCATCACTGCACCAGCCTGTAGGTGATGTAGCGGCCCGCGGTCTCACTGGGTCTTATGATCTTCACTACCTGGAAGGCCGGCAGAAGGAACTCGTGAGGGAGGGAAGCTGGTGGCAACTTTCCCCTGCCTGACACACGCGCGTGCACTCACACCCAGAAGGGACACAAAGCCACAGCACTCGGCAGCCCCAGGGACAGCCGGTGCTGAGCTCCCTCCCTGCAGCTGGGGCGCAGCAGACAGGGGGTGGCAGAGTTTGGGGTTGGTGTCACAGCTGCTGGCTGTTGGCAGCTGGTTCCACAGGCAGCCAGGACTGTCCCCAGCGCTATCTGCTGGCCAGAAGCCTGCTTGGCTTACACATCCCAAACGAACCCATAACAGCTTTTATATTTGAATGAGACCCTTCTTGTCTCTAGAGTTCTGAAGTACCGTGCTACCACGGCCCCCTGCCCTGCCCATAGGGCACTGCAGCCTGTTACCACTCTCTTTCTTACCTGACCTCGCTTTATCCCGAAGTACCGGGCCACAGGATCCCCAGCCTGTATCCTTGGGAGCTGGTTCTCCCTCAGCTTACTGCACAGAGTCAAGGAGAAGCTCCACCAGCACAACAAGCACGTGGCCCAGGTGCCCCTTTGTTCTGAGGCCAGGCACAGCTACCAGAAGAAAGCAATAAACTGTCACAGGCAGATGTTTTCATTTGCGGCCCAAAGCAAGCATGCATCACACCCAGACAGGAAGGGAAGGAACAAAGGATACTATCTGGCCAGCAGCTCGGTTACTTCTTCTTTTGTCATGACGACATGCTCTGGGACCAACTGTAAACAACAGAAGAGAGAGAGATTGCAAGACCAGAAATTCTGAGACAGCAGTTGTCTCCTCACAGTGGCGGGACAAGCAATGTGCAGGGAAGGAAGAGAACTACAGAGCCCGGCCTTCCAACCAAGGGGAGGTCTCTCAGAGCAGCCTGAGCCGCAGCTCAGCATGAGACCGACCGTCCCACTCGTGCTCTGCTGCCCAGCACCGCTCACCTCGTGTTCCGTGATGTTGATCAAAAGCTCCTGCTGCAGGAACTGCTCCAGGATGTACTTGGGAGCCATATCCACGAGGGACTGAGGAGGAAGAAACAAGTCAGGCCGCACACTGCTCTAGGACAACCCCACCTGTGTTTGGACCAGCCAGCTGCGAGCGTGATATCGCTGTCCTTGTGCTCACACGGGTATGGTTACACATACAGAGAGCAAACGGAGCTCTTGGTATCTCCGTTTCTCTCCCCAGCCCCTCGACTACTCATGGTCTGCCATTTATTCTGCAGCCAGAACCCGCTGTTCTGTTTAAACACCCCAAGAGCCTGCATTAAGGTACGACGGCCTTCTGTGAAAGATTTTCTCTGGGTGAAAATTCGAGGTTTCTGTCAACCTAAAGCAATGCTGAGAAACAGAAACAAAGCACCCCCGGCTCGCGACAGCCGAGCCGCCAGGAGCGCCGCCTCGGTACCTGCTTGGCCGAGGGCGTCATGCCCTGCTGCACCACGATCAGCGCCCTTGTGATGTTCTCCTCCTGCATGCGCTGGCAGTACATCTTGATCGTCTTGATGCCGACCTTGGGCTCCTCTGCGGACGAGACGGACCCGGGGGCTACAAACCCAGCCCCGGGGCTACGAACCCGGCCCCCCCCTCCCCCCGGCCCGGCGGCGCACCGGGGAAGAAGACGAACATCTGGTCCGTGGGGTCGTCGTTGTGCGCCACCAGCACCGTGAGGTCGGTGCGGCGCGGGCGGCCCTCGCTGGGCTTGTCGCCGAACTGCGCCTTGAACTCCTCCAGCGTCTGGTCCAGCTCGTCCTGCGTCACCAGGTAGCCGCGGTCGTGGCACAGCTGCGGGAGCGGCGGCGGGGTGAGGCGGGGGGACACGACACAACACGACCCGGCCCCGAGGCCCCGAGGCCCCGAGGCCCCGAGGCCCCGAGGCCCCGAGGCCCCGAGGCCCCCAGGCCCCGAGGCCCCCAGGCCCCGAGGCCCCGAGGCCCCCAGGCCCCGAGGCCCCCAGGCCCCGAGGCCCCCAGGCCCCGAGGCCCCCAGGCCCCGAGGCCCCCAGGCCCCGAGGCCCCCAGGCCCCGAGGCCCCCAGGCCCCCAGGCCCCGAGGCCCCCAGGCCCCGAGGCCCCCAGGCCCCGAGGCCCCCAGGCCCCGAGGCCCCGAGGCCCCGAGGCCCCCAGGCCCCGAGGCCCCCAGGCCCCGAGGCCCCGAGGCCCCGAGGCCCCGAGGCCCCACCTGCATGATGGTTTTGCGGATCTTCCACAGCCGGTACGTCTCCTCCTCGTCGTCCATGCTGCCGCCGAGGCCCCCGGGCTGCCCCCGGCGACAGGCGGGGCTGCCCCGCAGCGGGGGCCTCAGCTGCGGGGAGAGGGGGGTGCTGGGAGTTGTAGTCCGCCCGCTCGACGCCCCGCCCCTCCGCCGTGCCATCTCGTTGTTCTATTGGTCAGCCTCGCTGTCCGTCAGGCGGCCGGCCCCGCCCCCCACCCCGCGGGCGCTGAGTGGCGGAGAGGCGGCGGGGGGCGGGGCCGGGGGCGGGGCGCCATGGGCTGGGGCTGGGGCTGGGGCTGGGGCCGGGCGCTGCGGCGCGGGGCGGCGGCGGCGGCGGGAGCGGGACGGAGCATGGTGAGGGGGGGGCACGGCCTGGGCCCGGCGGGGGGCGCGGGGCGGGGGGCGGGGGGAGAACGGGGCCCAGCGGGACCCAGCGGGACCCAGCGGGGCCCAACGGGGCCCAACGGGGCCCAACGGGGCCGGCGGCTGACGCGTGCCGCGGCCCCGCAGTGCGCCCAGGCGGACGACTGGCGCTCGGCCAAGGCCATCTACGACTTCCACGCCCGGGACATCGACGGCAACGATGTGGCCTTGGAGAAGTACAGGTACGGCGGCCTCCCCCCGGGCGGCCTCAACGCCCCCTGGGGCAGCCTCACCCCCCACAGGCAGCCTCCGACCCCCCCCCCCCCCTCCGGTCAGCCTCAACCCTGGCAGCCTCCCCCCGGGGCAGCCTCAACCCCCCCGGGGCAGCTTCAACCCCCCCCAGGCGGCCTCCAGCCCCGTTCAGCCTCCCCCCGGGGCAGCCTCACCCCCACAGGCAGCCTCCCTCCTCCCCCGTCCCCCCCTGCCCCAGTCAGCCTCCCCCCGTCCCACGCCGCCTCTCCGCCGTCCCCCAGGGGCTACGTGTGCATCATCACCAACGTAGCCTCCAAATGAGGGAAAACCGCCGTGAACTACACTCAGCTGGTCGACCTGCACGCCCGCTACGCTGAGAGGGGTTTACGCATCCTGGGCTTTCCCTGCAACCAGTTCGGGAAGCAGGTACGTGGGGAGGGGGCGCGGCGTCCTCCTGACCTTGGGGCCGCGAGGATTTGTGCTTGGAGTCGCCCGCTTCACCGAGGGCTTCGCTTTTTGTTTTGCTTCCCCAGGAGCCCGGGGACAACGCACAGATTAAGGCGTTTGCTGAGAACTACGGGGTGAAGTTCGACATGTTCAGCAAGATCGATGTGAATGGGGACGACGCCCACCCCCTGTGGAAGTGGATGAAGGAGCAGCCCAAGGGAAGAGGCACCCTGGGCAAGTGAGTGCGGGGAGGGGGCTGCGGAAAGCGGCCGGCCCCGTAGCGAGGGGGCCTGGCTGCAGCGGGGAAGGTTTTTGTGTCTCACCCCTGTTTTTTCTCTCCTAGTGCCATAAAGTGGAACTTCACTAAGGTAGGATTGCGCCGCCTTCTCCTGGACCACGCGGGGGTCACATCCTTACCCGTGGGGGTGGTGAGGAGCACCCGGAGCGCTGCAGGGAGCGGGGTCCTTGTGCCCCGGCCCTGCTCTGGGATGTGGGGGTGGGAGTGCCCCGAGGGCACAGATCCCCGCTGCACGGCCGCTCTGCCATCCCCCACGGCTGCAGTGCCTGGGTCAGGGCCAGGCTCACCCGTGTGGGCGCTGCTTTGCTTCCACAGTTCCTCATCAACCGGGAGGGCCAAGTGGTGAAGAGATACAGCCCAATGGAGGATCCCTACGTAAGTGCTGCCCGCATGGTTGGTGTTTGGGCTTTGCCTGCCCCGTGGCATCAGGGAAAGCGGGTGCCCGGCACACGGGTTCCAGGCAGGGCGCAGGGGGCTTCTGGCGTGTTCTCGGGGCAACGGTGCTCTCGCTGTGATGCTCCTTCTTTGTTACAGGTCATCGAGAAGGACCTGCCCTCCTACCTCTAGACCTGCTCCTCTCGCCTGCGCTGTCTCATGTGCCCAGCACTGACCCTCCTGCTCCCTGGGGACTCTTCTCACCCAGCACAAATGATGGTCTGTCTTCAAGCCAGCTTGCTGGTGAGGCAGACCTGAAGATTTGGCGTGCACCTGCTGGAAGAAGGCTTCGCAGGGGCAGTGGCCTCTGCTGGGCAGCCCGTTCCTGTAGGCACAAAACAGCACCTGACGTTCCCTTGCAATAAATGTACTAGAAATGAGAGGTTGTGTGTCTGTGTGCGTGGCGGTGGGGCTGGAGCTGCTGCGCTGCCCCCCTGCACCTCGGGGACTGAGACCTTACACAACTCTTGCGCCAGCTCACCAGAGCCCAGCAGGGATAATCCTCATTAGTGCTGACAGGGGAATTAATTACACACAAAGCCTGGGTCAACAGGAGCCCCGAGGGGCTCACACAAGAAAAGCCAAAGCAGGGAGGAGCGTGGCTGTGGGGAGCCCCTGGGGGGATCTGTCCCGCTGCCTGCACCTGGGTGGAATCCTGCTGCACCACAAACCACAGGGCAGCTCCCAAGAGGAGAAAGATTTCTCTGCTAAAACAAGGAGGAGCTGGGGCAGGCTTGAGGCAAGAGTCTGGGCGAGCAGCAGCACCCCAGTGACCCCAATACCAAAGTGCCCAGTTCAGTGGCGCAAGATCCACCCAGACAAAATTACTGCAAAACAAAACCCGGTCCTGTCGGGACACGGTGAAATCCCACACGTAGCTGGGGATGGGGCTGCGGTGCCAAGCCCTGTCCCTGTGTGGCATGGGGGGAAGGCGGGGAGCAGAGGGGGACGAGCCCTGGGGTCCCCCACATGAAGCGGGGCAGCGAGGAGGCTGGGGGGCTCCTATTTACCGCCCACCCCCTGCTCAGGAGCTGCCCCCCAGCCCCACGGGGCCCTGCCACACGCTCGCGACGCCCAGCCGCAGTTGCGCAAGGCGAGGCACGAGTTGCTGCTGGGTGCTGAGCCCGCTGGCCCCGCGCTGTCTGGGGTAAAGATCAGGAGCAGCGCTGCCAGGCAGAGCTGTCCCAGCGCCGCAGCAGCTCGTGGCCGAACAAGGGCTCCTTTATCAGCGTTGTGCACAGCAAAGCCGGGGGAGAAGGCACACGGCCTCTGAGGCAGAGGCCGGCCTCCAGGCTGGCTCAGGGAGGATCCCCTCCGAGGCCCCAGGGGGAAGAGGGGAGGCTCGGGTCGGCGTCCTCGGTGCCCCTGGTTTGGGGCCACGGGGGCAAGGCTACACCTGGGGACGGACAGACGGACAGACAGAGAGCTGGCACTTCCAGAAACCGCCTTACGTGGCTTCCTTTGCATTTTTACTGAGCAGAATGAAAAATGATCCTTCCGAAGCAAGTAGAAAATTCAGGAATTATTAGTCGAAGGCACATATTCTAAAAAAATCTCTTTACATATATACATCTCAATTAATTATAAATACACATAGAAAAACAAAGGCAAACAACAAGCGGATTAAAAAGTGCTAACAAAAAGGTGTGAGGGAAGGAGAAAAGGGACTCATTTAAAAATACATACAATCAGTAGGACAACTGCATAATAATTTAGTTAAAAGATATCGTTACATATTATTAACCCTGACAAAAACACAGGATCGGGGCAGGGAAGGACTTCCTTGAAGGTGCTCTGTCTCTCCAGAAATCAGGGAGGGAAAATTGCATATATTTTAAAACCATACGTTAGAGCCACCAGGTCAGACTCGGGGCAGTGGTGGCGAAGTGGCTGGCGGAGGGTGCCTAGAGCGAGAATCCCTCGTCGCGATTCCTGAGTTTAACCTCTCTGAGCTGGGTTTCCTCGGCATCCCTTTCCCTCGGCGCCGAGGATTCGGCAAGCGCCAAGCGAGCGAACCGGGACGTGGCGAGGCCGGGGCCTCTCCTCGAGTGTTGTGAACCGGGAAATATTTTAAATAGAGGCCGGGGAAGGGGAGAGCCTTGCTCTTGCTCTGCTCAGGACTCGAACAGGCTGCCGCTCGCCCCGAGGCTGGCGGAGGCAGGAGCGGGGCTGGCCGCGAGCAGAAGCTGCGCAGCAGCTCCCGGGGCAGCAGCCGGGGGCTCCCCTCTTTGGTGCGGGCTGTGAGGTAAGGAGGGTCCCTCGCACGGTAAAACAGCGGGGCGGGGGGCTGCGGGGAGGCGATGCCAGCTGGGGGAAGGAGAAGCCCCCACACGAAGGGCAGGGAGCAGTCTTACCACGCTGGGCAGGCAGCTCCTGCCCCCAGTGACCCAAAGCGAACGGGGCTCCCGGACAGCCCCGCAGCCCAGGGGGTCGCAGCTCCCTGCCTGGACGAGGGGCTCATCCGGGCACACAAAGCTCCAGCCCCATCACGACTGACCTGGCAGGGGGACCCCGGCGGAGGCCTCTCCGGGCTGGGCCTCCCTTCCCCAGGTCCTCGCTGAGGAAGGGCCGGGCCAGCCGGGGCAGGTCTCGCGTCCTTCCCCTGGAAAGGTCCTGGTGCAGCTCCCAGGAAACACCTAGGTGACTCGAGGCAGAGAAAAACAGGGCAGCGGGGAGGCTCGCAGGGGAGATCCCGGCCTGGAGCACTCCTGCCAGCAGGCAGCTTCCCGGCAGACTCCTTAGGTTAGGCAGAGAAAACAAAAAGAACTTCCCCGGGACCCGCCGAGGCGCGATGCTGCTGGAGCAGGGGTGGTGGCAGAGGAGGCCAGAGGCGACCTCTGTCCCGGGGAGAGGGCAGCTCGCCCGGCCCTGCCGGCCGGGTGCTGCGGGAGAGGCAGGCGGGCTGCCTGGGGCAGTGCTTTGCAAAGCAGACCTTTGCTCTTTGGTATCGGAGGTTGGGTTTGCAGCATGAGCAGCGATACCGCGCGTCCCTGGTGCTCCCCAGGGACCTCTTCCCTTCTTCAGGGCCGGGCAGCAGCGCTCACCGGGACCAGGAGGGGCCGCTCAGGGGGAGCTGGCCGGGTAAAAGGACAGGGCACGACAGCGAGAAGCTGGGAGAAGCCAGGCTGAAGTGCGGGCTGGCCAGGGGCTGCAGGCAGGCTGACGGGCGCGTGGCCCTGCTGCTCCGGGCAATCCCCGCGTGGTCCCGGTGCAGCCAAGCTCCGACCGACTCCGCAGCTCTGTCGGGGTGCTGACAAACGAGGCAGCACCAGCGCAGCCAGCTCCTGTCCCCTCCTGCAGAGCTCAGGCAGCCCGGAGGCGCCAGCATCTGCCATCCCTGGGGAGGGCAGAGCAGGAGCAGGCGGCTCTGCTTCCCTCTGCTGTTCCTGCACAGAGGGACGGGATCTCCGTGGCTCCCGACCCCCCTGAGCCAGCGCCAACCTTCCCTTCAGCCCAGCCCCCCGGAGCCCAGTGCCGAGCAGCGCAGGGCTGGTGGAAGAGCTGGCACCAGCTGAGGCAGGTGCGCTGTGGTTGGGCACCGGTCTCCAGCTGTTTTGGAGCCGACGTGCTCCTGCCCAGCTCAAGGGGCGGCGGTGGCTGCAGAGCTCTGGGCCGGAGGGCTGGGGAAGGCCCGGCCCGGCTTGGAAACTCAGTAGTCTGCAGGGGGCGGGCAGCGAGGAGGGGGAGCCTCTCCTCAGTCCTGCACGGCACTGACCTTGGAGCAGGACCAGAACACGGCAGAGGCCGTCAGTCCAGATCAGCTGAACCTGGCGGCACTCGACTCCCCCAAGCGTGTTATATACAAATCTATACATGCCTGACTGTATATTATATATAAATAAACTTTGCTTTATACGTTTGGTTTTTTTCTTCCCTCAAAAACAGAAGCGGATCAGTCCAAACCAGCAGGAAAGCCAGGGCTCCCCAGCTCTCATCTCTGGGCCAAAGGATATGGATCCACAGCGGCTGGGCAGCGCCTGGCGCACCCGGCAGGCTCTCAGAAGTCTGGGAAAGGCCCGCTGAACTGGATCACACTCTGGCGCTCCTGGGGGAGCATGTTGTCTTGAGGGGCCCCATTCAACGTCCTCAGCATGTCCTCCAGGATCTCTCTGAAATTGATATTCCCGTCCTGCTGGACAAAATCTTCCTGCTGCTGCTGCTGCAGGGTCTGCAAGGGTCCGGGGTGAGGCAGAGGCAGATGTTCGTGCAGCGAGGAGCTCAGAGGCACGCTCCCCTCCAGGACGGGGTCGGGGCTCTTGAAGGCAGAAAGGTGGCTGAAGCCAAAGGGCAATCTGTGCTGCTGGTGTGGCTGGAGCACGGGCTCCGAGGGGAAGCACAAAGCGCTGGGCTCTGGGTTCATCACCACGTCGGGAATGCTGTTGCTGGGAGGGCTGTAGGTCAGGTCCAGGATCTCGTCCTGGCGCAGGGAGTGCCTGGGCAGGGGGACCCTGGGCCCGCTCTGCGTGAGGTCCAGGGGCTGCTGCAGGACGTGCAGCGGCAGGGAGAACTGCGGGCTCTGCTCTTGGGCCTGGAGGAGTCGGTTGTGCTTCCGCTTCACGTTCTCGTCCATCTGCTTCAGCTCCTCCAGCACCTTACGGACACAGCTCTCGGGGATCTTTATCCCTAGGGGAGGAACGCGCATCAGTGCCTCAGCTCCCCCCAGCCCTCACTGGGTGCTTACAGGCTGGGACGCGGCCCTGTTCCAGAGGGGAACCTTGGCGCTGGGCAGCTGGACCCCTTCCCCTTTCTGAAAGGTCCTGTCCCCGCTCCCTTCCCCGCACTTCACCCACCGACTTGTTTCTTCTTCTCCTTGGTCTTGAGGCGGACGATCTGCAGGTAGCTGGTGTTGGTGATGTCTGCCATGATGCTGGCAATCTTGCTCCAGACCCGCAGCAGGGCCCCGCACAGCATGTAGTAGTGACGCAGCCGCATGCCCTGGAAGCACTCCTTCCCCTCCTGGATCAGCTTGCAGCTCCTGTTCCTTCAGTCCAAAGGGGAGAAAACAATCTGAATCGGCACGGCAGAGCGCTGCCCTCCCCGGCGTGGCCCTTCCCTGCGGCCACAGCCCAGAGCCCGTCCCCAGCACCCAGGGGTGCAGGACGGGCCTCCCGCTCCGGGAAGGTTTGGGCCGCGCATCCCTTACCAGACAGCATGGTTGCACTTCTTCAAGGAGAATTGGTAACAGCTCTCCCAGTGTTCCTTGGCTTCCTCGGGCAGCACCTGCAGAAGAAGAGCCAGTTACAGACAGGGGTTGGGATTTTCCTCTGTCCAACACCCAGCTCACACTTCAAATGCAGGGCTTGGTGTCAGGACACCCAGATGCTACCACCACAGCTCTGCCTGACCCCCAACGGGGCTACGAGGGGTCCTAAAAGGGTTCTGGTAAACGTCCTCAGGCACCCCTGCCCAGAGGAAGGTGCTCGTTGCTCTCCCCGTGCGGCAGGGCTCCCACCTACCCGTCGGTACTTCTTGTGCAGACTGTCCAGGCTCTCGGGCTGGCTCTGCTTCCCGATATTGGGCTTGTAGAGGATGAAGTTCTTCCCACGGCTCTGCTCTGCCAGCAGGCAGGTGTGCTTGCTGCCCCGCGTCTGTGGGGGTAGAGCCGATGGTTACAGTCACAGCCTCTCTGCCCAGCGCCCCTCCACGTTGGAGGTTTTTGGAGCCATCTCCCAGCCCCCAGCACGAGGTCAG
Source organism: Anser anser (assembly GCF_964211835.1). Taxonomy (NCBI): domain Eukaryota; kingdom Metazoa; phylum Chordata; class Aves; order Anseriformes; family Anatidae; genus Anser; species Anser anser. The sequence continues at coordinate 1,044,185 of NC_139746.1, forward strand.
ACAGACCGAGGGCCTCTGACAGCCACAGACCTTCCCCAAGGAGCCATCCTTCGAGCTGAGGTGCCACGCTGTCAGAGCCCAGGGACCTACCTTGTAGGAGAGGTAGAACCCGTCGAAAGATCCCGTCAGTTTGAGCGACTTCTCATAAGCTTCCTCCCACTTTAGGCCCCTGTCGACGCTGATCTAAATGGAGACACACAGGGATTCTGTAACTTCAGAGCGCAGGACAAGCCCACCGATGTGTCTCACAAATCACACCCTCAGCCGCCTGGAAGCAGGCTCTGTGCCAGGCTACACTCCGGGGCACGGCAGCCCTGTGGGAGCAGGGCAGGGCCTCTCTTTGCTTCCTCTGTGCAATTGCCAGCCTCAGCAAACTGCTCATGACCAGGGTGAACGTGACACAAACATGACACACAGCCACGAGGCAGGGACCCGGCAGCTCACAGCCCCAGCCTGGGAAGCACTGGAGAAGACCCGACTGCAGCGACAGCTGCACAGGCTGCCTACCTTATAAAACACGACCTGCCCATCCTGCGGGTGCCCAGGGGTCAGGAAGACCTCCTTGCTCTCCTCGTAGATCTCATCCACTCCTGGGGCTAAATCTGTAGCACGAGGGAAGACCAAAGCACATGTAAGAACCATCTTCCCATCTTCTCTTCCTGCACAGGGGTTGTAGGAGCTATGCTAAGCGGGGCTGGGACACTGAAGCACCTGCGAAGGCCACGGGGACAGCGCAGGCTGCAACAGCCAGTGGTCAGTACAGGGAGGAGCAGGGAACCGCAGGGTGCAGTAGGAAGAGGTATGATCACCTCTCTTTCTCCTTACCTAGGATGCCCATGTCGTATTTGCCCTCCTTCTTGTCCTTTTCAATCAGATAGTCAAAGGTATCAGAGAAATACTGGAACAGCATGTTCTGCTTGTCCACCTCCAGACCCAGGATCCGGTTCAGGAACTTGGTGATGGAGCAGTCTGCAAGGGCACGGCGGGTCAGGGAAGGCGGCAGAGCTGGGCACGGCACCGACCAGCACGCTCCCGAAGAGACCCGACGAGCAAAGCCCCTTCCCTTCCTGATGGCAGCACAGCACCAAGGCACAGGAGAGCACCCAAAGGGCTGTTCCTCCAGGCTGTCAGCTGCGAAACGTGCTCTGCAGCGTGAGCTGATCCCCGCAGGACTCTGCCCTCACGACAGCAGTGCCTTGCTCTGCCCCAGCTGCACAGCAAACCCCTCGAGGCAGTGCCCCGACACCTCTGCCTCCTTCATTTCCCCCTTACATTGGGCAGGAAATGTTTGACACATACCCTTCTCCATTGGGACAGTGCCATACTTCATCTGATTGCAGCAGATCCCCACAGAGATGAGACCTTGCTTCATTTCTGGAAAAACAGAAAGCAGCTTAAGTATTTCAGTGCCAGCCCCAGCAGTCCTGCAGGGCTGCTTCCCCTCCTGCTGTGCCCGTTATTTCACAGCTAAGACTGTCCCATGCCCGTTTTCCCCTTTGCCTGGCAGGGTGGCCAATTGTCCTGCTCACCAGGGAGCTGCTAGGGCAGCGGTGCTGCTCCCTCTCTCTGAGCTTCCTCAAGCGTCCCAGCCCTGAGACCAACCCAGCCAGCAAGAGAGCAGAAAACCCAGAGCTGATAACGTTCTTACCATGGAAAAACACAGCCTCTCTTCTGTCATAGCTCTTCGGCACAGGAACTCTGTTCTCCGTGCGGTTCAGGATAGTGGAAAGAACTCTGTCTAGTGCTTTAGCCCCATACTGCGAAAGGAGACAAGAGTCATGCACGAGAGGAACCCCACACCGGCAGCCCAGCAGCGGGCTGGCTCTGCAGAACAACCCCACCGACGTGAGGGCTGTGCAAGGGGACGCTGCGGGGCAGGGGCCTCCCCTGTCCCCAGGGGACCAGAGTGCAGGAGCCCACCCCCAGCGCTGCCACCAGCTCCCTCGGGGCAGGGGCTGGTCGCCCAAGTGCCCTTCCAGCTCCCCAGAAGGGTCCAACCCCCAGGATGCGCACACTGATCATTAACTCAGTCCTGGGTGCTGAACACCGGGCTGCATTTGTGCTGGGTGCTGCTGCTGCTAGGCCAGGTCCTGCCTGTAGATGCCAGCAGTGATCTTCCCATCCCTGGCTGCTACCGAAGGCACTCGCCAACTGCTTCGACCCCTCTTTGGCTGGGCTACCCTGAAAACAGCTGCGAGTTACCTTATTCTCGAAGTTGTACTTGCTGAGGTCTCGGGACTCGGTGGCCCTTCGGTCTCCATGAGTTAAGGCACCCTAGGAGGACAAACAAAGCACAGAGTTCTTACTTTTAGCTGATGCAAAACACCTGGGAAGGATGGCCCGAGTCAGTCTCAGAAGAGGTCAGGACACGAATGTGCTGTGGGCAGGCAGAGATTGTCTAGAATACTGAGACTTTACCGAAGTATTTGGGGATTTATCAGAAGGGAATTGAAATGAAACAGACTAATTAGTTATTCCATTAATTATTCCATTGGCTTTCCGGAAATTCATGGGTGTATGCTCCTGTAACAGCGCGGGGGGAATTCCAACATCTGGAGTTGGGTTCTGCTTCCCCGAAAAGCCTCCTGTTCCCTTGGTTACACGTTCTTCACTTCCCTTCCCAAATCCCAGGATGTTAAAGGCCTTCTGCATTGCACCACGGCAATGCCTGCAGTCAGGGGGTGATGCAATCCCTCGTACCAGTTACACAGGCCATGCCAGCAGAAGCACCAAAATGGAAGCCATTCGGAAAGAACTGGAACTGACGCATTAACTTCTTTAATACAGGGCACTTACTAGACTCTCCAGACGCTTTGCCACGATGGATGCAAACCTCCTCTCCCCAGCCAGCTCAGAGATAAGGAAGACATACTCTGGAGCATAAACCTGGTTCGATCGGTGCGTTCGACCTACAGGGACGTGAGAACAGAGGTGAAAGGAGAGGTTGGTACCTCCTGGCTGGTACGGGAAGAGAAGCTGAGCAGGAGGTGAGAGCTAAAACAACTTTTCACGTCATGCTAGCTTTCAAATGAGATCTTTCTGTGGGGGGAAAGGACAGAGGTACAGTTGCATTCATCACCTTGGTGCTGCTGAGACCTTGTCGGAGTTGAGTTTATAGTCCTTACTCTCTGAGGCTGAGGAGTGACTCCCCAGTTTGAGCTAGGACTTGCACTACTTCTTTTGTGCTCATATACTGAGGCACTGGCCCTTCGTATCCTACAAAGCTTCTACAGGATGGAACAGAAATCCCCAGGCATCCCCTGGCTCGGGAGACTACGTGTGACCTTCCTTTCCAGGGCTGCCCTACGCTTCACGGTCTGCACCATGCTCGGGAAGGAGACTGAGCAAGAACCCTCAGCACTCACCGAACTGCTGGATGGCCCGGTCTGCGCTCCAGGGCAGCTCCAGCGTCATGTGGACCCTGCGCTTCTGGTTTTTCACCCGTCTGTCTGCTTGGAGAGAGATACCTGAGCTGGAAGCCTCGGAGATTATTGCTACAAGCTAAGGGAAAGAAACAACATGTGAGAAGAGGGAGCGAGGCTCCTGGATATTTGTAAAACCGTTACAGGAAGCAGCCAAAAGGCAGCAGCAGCCCATGAAGGGACTCGGGCCTCTTGTCACGCTCCAGCAGGTCAGGCACAGACAGATGCAGAGCCTTGTTGACCTAAGGCTGGCAAGGCAAAAGCATGCACAGACACCCTCCCTTTCCTTCCCCTCTCCATGCACTGACTCCCACGCAGACGTTTGCAGGTTTCCTTGGCTCAGGCCTCACTCACCTTCTCCCCGTTCATGAAACGCTCCTTCTCCTTCAGGTTGACGTGGTCGATAGAGAGGCCCTGCTCTGCACGAGACTCGAACATGACCGAGCCGTCCGGTCTGCAAACCACTCGGCCCTTCCGCCCGGTCATCTGCATGTCCCACACGGGAGAGAGAGAGGCTGTTAGCAGGGAGGACAGACCTGCACAGGGCACCTGTACGGTGTTTAGGAGGCCAATTCCCAGCAGCTTTTTCAGATAGCAAGGAAGGAGAGGAAGCTCTCTTCAAGCAGGAGCTCCCTTTGCTGGTCCCTTTTCCTGTCACCCAGTGCCACCGAAATACACTCTTGATTGGGAAGGATTACCTCAGCCACATGCTCCGGGCCCCCAAAGTGATTGATGAGTTCATCCAAGGTATTGAGAGGTAGCTCTTTGCCCAGTGCTTTTACTTTTGCTAGGAGGTCCTGCTTCATCTTTTCCACGTGTTCTGGTTCTCTCAGGCCATGCATCTCTTTCTGGGAAGGCAGCATGTGAAAATTACCTGCAGTAAAAGGCAAAAGTTTAAAGCCACCTGGTAAATGCAAATAATCAGAGAAAAAAAAAGTCCCAAAGAGCTTTTGGGCATAGTATCTGACGTGCAGGTAAAGACACCTTGCCTTGCAAGGAAAGCTGCTGAGCATGTAGTAAATTCCCTCTCTGCTTCTCCCTGTTTTAGCGGGGGAAGGAGCCTGCAGGGCAAACTCTCCCTGCTGACCGGTGACAGCAGGTTACTGTGAATCCACCTCACAAGCCCAAGTTTGACTGTCCCAGGGTAAAATCTAGCCAAGACAGTAAAGCTGTCCCAGGCATGGGAGGAGCTTTGCGATTCCAAGCAGACACCAAAGAGGTGGTCTCACATCAGCTCCTGGACACTGCCACCCCCTCAGCCAGACCCCACAAGGGCTACGTGTTATCTGCAGCTGTCCTGCTCGCAGGCCAGGGGCTGGGTGGCTGCCTCCGGCTGCATTCCTGCGCACCAGGTGCCACGCGCTAAGGAATGAAGCGGCTCCAGTTCCCAGCTGCCAGCAGCAGGGAGGGAGCCGGCCCCGTGCCGCTGCTCGGCTTACTTCTGTCCTCGGCTGCGAAGCCGTTGTAGGTGTGCTCCACGAAGATGACATCGTCCGTCTCAAACACGGACTCCGGGGAGGAGTTGAAGTCGCTGTCGAGCCCCATGTCGGAGTCCGTGCTGCTGTCGTCGCTGATCTTGATCACCCCCGCGGGGTCACACACGCCCTTCAGCGCCTTGGCGCAGCGGCCCCTCGGCTTGCCTGCGAGGGAGAGCGAGGGGTGTCAGGGCAGGGTCCCCGCCTCGTGCACCGATGCAGAACAGCAAGCGCCAGCTCAGGAAGAAGAGGAGGAGAAACCACGGAATAGCTGAGACTGCCCCCAATGAAAGGCTGACCTTGGAGAGACAACGCTTCTCGGGCAGGGGGGGACAGCTAGGAAGGGAGGGAGAGAGGGGGAAGGAGAGAAAGAGAAAGGAAGAGAGAGAAAGGAAGAACAAGGCAATTCGTATCAGGGCTGAAGCTGGTTGCACACGTCAGGATGAACACACGGCCAGCCCCAAGCAGTGCTAACTCCTCAGGGAAGGAGCCTGCAGGTCTGGCTGCCCCCAGAGGAATGAGCAGGCAGCGGGGAGGCACTGGTGTTTGGTGTTGGTAGATGGGGCGTTATTTACCTCCAAGCACAGCAAGACATGCCCCTGCCACGTGAGAGGGGTCACAGAAACCAGCTTGCACAGGCTGCTCTGCAGCAGCGACCAGCCAGGACAACCTCCACAACCTGCCTGCGCTGCTGTCCGCCCTTCCCCATCCCAAACTGCTCTTACCTGCAGCCACAGCCAACGCTCTGGCAGGGAGGTGATTTTTTTTCCCAGGACACTGCCACGCTGTACGTAAGGAGCGGAGAACCCCCCCCCCGTGCTGCAAGAGGGCTTCAAACGTGCAGCCAGAGCTCCTGTGCAATCCGCCCCCCAGCCTAGGTAAGGAAGCAGCTACGGGAAAGGGGCGCAGCTACCGGGCAAGAGGTGGAGGCTCAGATCTACGCTGGCGACGGGGAAGTGGGTTAGGAGGAGGAGAGGGTGGGGGACCTACAGAGCTGCTGCCCTCCGGAGGAGAGACAGTGACGGGAGATGTGCGGGGGGCAAACTGAAACCAGGGCAGAGTAGCAAATGCATGAAGTAGGGAAAAGGGAAAAAGGAAAAGAAAAAGCTGAGTGGCTGGGGTGAAGCAGCAAGGCAGGAAGTCAGATGCTGGGCAGTGGAGTGTGCTCTTACGTTTTCTTTTAATGCCAGTTCCTTTTTCTCTCTTTCTTTTGGTTGAAGGAAAGTGCTTCTGAATTAGTGATAGAAAGACGCCTCTGAAAGTAAGATGCAAAATTTATTCTAGCTACCAGGAACATCTGCCGGTTATCACGTAGCAATGTGTATTTGAGATAGCAGCACATTTCAAGGAAGGGGGCAAACCCAGCACCACAACTGCGAGCACGTGGTCAGCCAGCCACTGGTACGCTCCAGAAGAGCAGGGACTCAGACTGAGAGCTTTTCACCAAAGGGGTTCTGCTGGAGACACACAAGTCAGCCACAGGAACAAGGTCTGAGCCGGCAGACCTGAGGCCGTGGAGCTGGCACGGCGAGGGCAGGCTGCGAGCTGCAGTGCTGGGAGAACGGCGCTCTGCCGCGGGCTCCCTGCTGCACTCGGGAGATGCTGCGACAAAAGCAGGGCAGGCCCTGGGCTCCGTGCTACCATGCCCAAGTTGCAAGACCTTTATATAGCAACTGAGAGGGAGTTTTAAACGGGAAACGCTATGCTGGGAAGCTGTTACATCACTGCTGAAAAATCCAGCCAGTCCCAGACCACGTTCTGACAGCAGAGACCTCTGTCAGGCTGTCCAAGAAATGTGCTCCAAGTCCTTCGGTTAACGGGGCACGGGCCCGCTTGCCCACGAAACAGAGAGAGGTGACAAAACATGGGACACATAGCGGTTCCAGGTGAATGGGAAAATCAGAAGAGGTGGAAATTAAATGTTTCTGTGGGCTGTTCTGCAAACAAAAGAGCAAACGCTTAAATGCTGATCGTGTCGGATGGGGATGAGCCCCCAGTGCAATGAGAAGGCAGTGCTGGATGAGCTCTGGTTGGGAATAAAAATGTTGAAAGCAACAGCTGAGAGGTATGGACATGGTAACTCGCCCGTGGGACAAAGAGGGAGCCTTGGGAACCAGGGAGGGGACTCTAAGACCCTTGGTGCGAGGGGCTGAAGGAGACAGAGTCGGCACCGCTCCCTGACGGGGCAGAGCTCGGGGCTGGCTGCGGAGCGACGGCAGCAACACGGCACCAGAAGGGCCCTTCTGTCCCCTGTGCTGGCCTGACCTGGGCACAAAATGCAAAAACTCTCAGGTCTGGAGCCTCCCTGCCGTGAAACCTTGCTCTTCGTCCTGACACTCCCCAGCTTCCCTGCACACAAAGGGCTGGGCTGGCATGCGCTCACTGCAGAACCAGCTTTACCCCTGTTTCTCGGCATCTGTTAAACAACTGCTGCTTCCCAGCACACTCCCCTCGAGAAATCCCCCGAAGTGCTGTAAAACCAGGACACTGCAATGGGAGGCTCAGCTGATGCCAGAAGACACGGAGTTATCTGGCCAATGCTGCTGAGCAAACAGCTCCTACCTCTGCAGCTGGGGACAGAGCTGAGCAGCGCGTGTGATCGGGGACAGAGCTTTCCTCTTTCGAAAGCTGAGAGGCCCCAGGGGACCGCGGGGTCCTCCAGATTGAGTTCCTCTGAATTCTGCGAGGCAGAAACCAGTTCAGGAGACCAAATCAATCCCAGCAGTTGTCAGATTTGTCTTCCATGCTGTCACCAACCTCTAGTTGATTTTCAGGAATGGTCTGGGCACATCAGAGTGACGGACGCAGGCCAACACAAAACCTCCCATCAATGAGGGAGGGAGATGGGCCTGGACTGGACACACACTGTCTCGGGCATCTCTCACTGCTTTCACCAGCAATAAAACTCATTTCAAACAAGGACAGTAACAGCCCTGCTGCCTGCAGGAACAACTCAATCCAACGCCCCAATTTTTCATCACCCACCGTGCAGGAGCAGCCCAGGACAGGCTGGCGTTCTGGAAGGTGCCAAAATGAGGAGAGTGATCCTCAACCTCTGCTGAAAGGGCAGCGCGAGTCCTGCTGCTGGCTGCACTTCGGGCACAACCAGCTCCCCCTTCAGCTAGGGAGGAGCTGCAGAACCCCAGCAGAACCACGCGTCCTGCCTTGTACTCGTCCTGAAAGCCAGCCCCGGAGAACCCGAACTCCTTGAGCCACTCCTGCCTCTCGCTGTTCCAGCCACGCGGCTTTCCACTACCCCGGCCTCTGTCACGACACAAGATTCCCTCGCTCGTTTCTTCAGCGTCAGCAGCCCTATTTTCCAGGGTCAGACCCACACGAACTGCACCTGAGCTCACATTTCTGGCTCTCCTACACCTGCCGGTTCCTTTCTGCGTGCAGACAGCCAGATCAGGCTCCTCGTGCAGGTTTGGACCACAGGAGGTTCCAAAAATCCAGGACCTAGCTCAAAGCGACGCTAAAGAAATTGGGCCCCGAGGACACAACAAAGCATTCTCTCTATTTACAGCCTGCATCGGGTGAGGCTTTTATGAAACTGCCTTTGTGGAACTTCAAGTTCCAAGTGGCCCTAGGGCAGGGCTTTCCCTAGCATGCCTCCAGCCTCCCATGCATCCCCTCCAGAGGAAGAAAAACCCAAGATTTTTAACTCACTCTGCAGCAGAAACGAAACAATTCAGGTGCCCGTCGTTCTCGTCCAGGACTTCTCTGGTGCGAGCCTCCCCAGTGGACTGCAGGCCGATGACGATACACTGCGGGGAGACACAAGGGATGGCACAGCGGGCGTCAGGCCCACACCTACAGGCTCAGGGGACTGCTTTCGACAGTCCCGGGTACATCTTCCTTGGACCCCGTCCCTGATGGATGTAAAGACAGGGCTGTGCTAAAGGTAAAAGGCCTGGAGCCTCTCCTAGCTTGAACACGACCCAAAACACTGTTTGAAGTCAGCTTGCCCTTGCCTACCACAGACAAACCGTGGGTAATGCCTCAGAAGAGGAGGTCGTATTAACTCCCCAGTATAATTTACTGTAAATGTTCTCAGAAACCCAGACACTGCACTTCATTCTGATTAATCTGGAGAGAAAGTCAGCCTTAAAGAGATCTGAGATTGCCTTCAAGTAAATCTGAACGATAATTAATTCTCTTTGGTTGGAGACTACAAAAATACACTTGCAATGTAAGACTGATGGCTGCTGCCGCTGCAGCCAGCCTCTAATACCACACCTTATCCTTTGCCAGCTCTTCCTTGGCAAGCTCCACGAGTCGCCGGACTTTAGCAGCAATGCAGAGGTACTTGAAGAAGCGCTGGTGAGCTGACCAGAACTGACCCCACAAGGATTTCCGGGACTCCAGGCCGATCCAGTCGGCTGCCTGCTGGAACACCATCAAGGCCTCTGCCCACTGCAGACAGTACCGAGAAAGGCTGAGTTAATATCTCGTTTTTCTTTTTCATTACTGCTGTGCACGCAGTTATTAGAACAGTCTGAGGTTTGATAATCTGATTTAACATTGATACTGATGCTGCCGCATTAGGCTGAACGAAGCCTGCTCGTTCCCTCCTTTCTGCATTAGCATGATGTTGCAAGCCCAGGTTTATGAACACAGAACATTTAAACAGAAGCAAAAAAGGTAAAAGACTTAAAGATTTTTTTTTAATGTAAACTGAGCACATGCACCCCCTTCCTTTCTTATTAAAAACCCCAAGTTTGTGGTGATGGCCATGTTCAGGGACCTCAAACCCTCCCACGTAACAAGTGGCAATGCCTAGAGCACGATTAAACGTCCGTCTCCCCCACTGCAGTGGGCCCAGCTCACCAACTTTGCTGCTTTGTCGTAGACAATCTTGTACTGCTGATCCAGCGGGATCTCCTCGATTCTGAAGGTCACGCCAGTGAAACTGAGCTGCCTGGCAATGTACATTCCACTGACCTTCATGTCCATCGCCACGATCTCCATTGCACCAACTCCCCTGGGAGAGGAAGACAGCTGTGAGACACCTTCAGCCACTTCTCCTGGCTCAAGCTGCCCTCACACATGCACGTGACAGGCTTTGAACCCATTTCTTACAGGGGCAAATAACTCCTCCAGCTGTCCTGTAATTTGGCTTTCTCTAGAAACTGAGAGGACAGTGCCAGCTAGAAGACCCACCGACCCACACTGCTCTTCTCGCTGCTCCTTGAGTGGAAGGGCAGCGATACAAATGGCCTCTGCCCTTCCTCTGAAAATGCCCTGGCTGTCTCCCCTGCTCTTTAAAGGCTGCCCCTGTACATGTACAGAGTGTTCAGCCATGAGACTGCTGGGATGGCTTGGACGTTTTGTTTTTTCATGAGCAAACAGGAACCCAACCAACCCTATCGATTGGTTCTCTGGCCAGCACTTCTCCTTCTGAGCCAAACAAAGGCTGCCACAAAATATAAGCCAGACGGAAAGGGATGCTGGACGTGTCTTACCTCTTTTCAATTGCATGCAGGAACTCATCAAATGCTCTGAATGGGGTGCCCTCCCCCCAGATCCCCAGGCGGCTCATGTAAATCATGTTTTTTGGCTCAGAGGCACCTGTTTGAACAGAATTCACTGTTAGCAAAACCACAGCAGTTGTAGATGGCTCTAACAATTACAACTCTAGCAAAGTGAACTCGTCAAAGGACGGTCATCTGCCATCAGGGCACCAGTAGGCCCAGGGGCCTTTCCAAACACTCCCCTCCGTACACTAACTGGGCAGGTAACACCATACAGCTTAAAAGCTGGCTGGGAACAGGTTAAACTGAAGAGAAATTAGCCTGACTTGCCAAAAAGTCACAAGTAACGGCAGTGACAGAAGGCAGCATCCTAGCTCCTCTCTAGCACTGTAGTACCATTCTTCTCCTTGCACGCCCTTGCACAAACGTGCGCTCTCCGTGTACGTGCTCGCATCCCAAGGGCATCCTTCAGAGCACACAGGTGACTGGCACCAGTTTACACCCGGTGCCCACGCCATGCTGAGAGAGAAGCTTACCTGTGGCACTGGCGTAAACAACCCTTGCTCGAGGCAGTTTGTTCTGGAGGTCCAGCACTGCTTTGCCCATTTTAGTAGAGCTGGCGTTTTTGGCTTTGTGGCATTCATCAAACACAATCTGAAAGGGAATGTCAGTTAAGGAGAAAGCATATATTTCATCATAAGGATGGCAGCAGTCACAATACATCCCAGGCTTCTCTAAGCAACTGAATGATCAGTCCCAGCATTAACAGGACAGACTCATTGCCCACGCTGCATGAAATCTGTTGGGTTTGCCTACCCTTTGCTCTTCAGAGCTAAAAGCCATTTCTCCCTCCCTCTGTCCCTTCGCTTTTAAGGTACATCTTGCTGCCCAGGAGCGAGTCCATCAATGCAGAGGGAGAAGAATGCTGAAAAGGTTAATGCCAGCTGTGTTCTCCCCCTCCTCCAATTAGCACTGCAGCTTGTGGAGGAGGACAGAGGAGCGGGGGGGGGACGCATGTGCTTACAGCACTTTAAATATTGACCCCAGGCGCCAGGCTGCCCTGCACAGCTGCTCCCTGTGACATGAGCTGGCCCCGAGCTCTTTGTTCCCTGGCGAAGTACAACCACAAGCATGCAGTTCTCCTCTCTTCTGTTTTGTTTTTTTTAAAGGATACAACTCCATCAAAATTTTCCCTGCACCAGTCCAAAATTTGTTTTAAGCGCGTCCTGTGCTGTCCGCCTGCCTGGCTTTCACCAATCAGAGCAGAGTAAGTGGCAAAGAGGACTCCTTCTGAGGTAGCTGTGTCACCATATTTAATCTGCAGAAAGAAGAAGGAACAAGAGTGCAGGTGCTTGTGACATTTGTCTGCAGTACACCACCCCCAGCCGTTGCCCACAGCCAGTACCGCTGCTTGTGCTGTGGCTGTGGAGGGCACACGCTCCTGCCTTCAAGAACAAAACCCAATATGACGGCAGAACAGACAAAAGCCTGCTGGTAGCTGACATCTTTAGCACTTCTACTTGGCACTGAGACATGGTGATGACAGGGACTTTAAATGCCTGGCTAAGCTCCCCTGCCAATGTGTCAGCACATCTGGATGCACGCTGCGCAAGGTGGAGACCACACTAGGACTTCGATTTTCTGGCCGAGTGAAGCTGCTTCCTTTTTTAAGCAATAGTTTGGAATGTTTAATTATTTTTAATACCTCCCATCTATTTTAATTGCTTCTAGAAAATAATTCTCTCTTTGGCCAGGTGAGATTGCTGCCTTTCTGTCCTGGGTCTCACCTGTAACAAAATAAAAAGTACGAAGGCAAACAAATAAAACAAGGTCCTGATCTGAAGAAAGTTCTATTTAAAGGCTGTTGGTCTGAAACAAACATCTCTTTCAGTCTGTTAATGGACTGCATTCAGAGGTGTCAAATACATGTGGTTTCCATTGACTTTGCAAGAGCTGGCTGTTCAACACCACTGAAAACCAGAGGAGAATGTTTCAGCGAACTGGACGGCCGGGTGGCAAACACAAGCCTGGACAAGAGGCTAAAGCACGGGTGATGAAGAACCCTGCAAATAACCACTACACAGCTGCTGGCCGTTTCTTTGAAATATACTTCGTCCTCATTGCTGGTAACTGGGAGGAAGTCTGAAAATTCGGATCCAAGCAGCTCAGGGAAAGTGCCCCTGTGCTCAGGCACGGCACTGTGCATCTCGAGTCCCCTGCCAGGCACCGAGCTGGGCGTTCACGTGGGCTCCCTTTACTCGCACGTTCTGAAAAGCAAAAGCCCTGAAACCAATCCTGGGAGACGTTAGCCCACGAGAGCACAGCACAGCCACACCTAGCAGGGGCTCTTCCCTCCGCAGGAACGCTGAAAAGGGCTCGAGCCCTGCTGCACTTTGCACTTGTATGGAGACGCATCTCGCTCCCTGGGGAAAACAGATCTGTACTCGCAGTGCAGCTCTGGAGAGCGTACAAAAATAGCACGAGTCCAGAGTGGGAAGAACACACTTAGAAAAGGGAACAGCAAGCAGCTTGCAGCCTGTTATTGCCTGTGCCACCAGCCACGCAGAGGCAGAAGCGACTGCTGCTTTACACGTGAAGACAGATCCACCTGACTGCTGCTGTGGGCTGATTTTCCAGAACAGCATTACGACTTTTCTCCCCTACCTTATTCAAAGCATGCACAGGAATGTGGGAGGCTTCAATGTCCTTCAGGTCTCTCTCAGCATCATACTTGAGATCATTGGAGACGCTGAACCTGTAAAGCAAGGCGTGGGCCTGGTTATCTCCTAGGGAGACAGTCGGGGCATGCACAGTGATTAATAGCTCTGACTAAAGCAACTGTAGGTGTATAAAACTGTTACATTTCCAACTGCCCACACACCTCGGTGCAAGATCCTACAGCAGACTCCGGTCTGGCACTTATGACAAGTGGTGTCTATCCTGCAGTAAAGCCCCCATGCTCCAGGGGCTCAAGTCTGCACCTGGGAAGTCCATAAACACCCCTCCACCGACTTCAAGGAGAGCAGGAAGAGGTTCGACCCTGCACTCTGAGGGTACACAATTTGCCGTTTCATAGTGATTCATTCTCTGCCACCGCTGCAGGGGAAAGATTCCCATTTCACGGCTAGCAGGCAGGCACAAAGAGGTGGAAACGTCTTACCAAGGCCACAGCATGAGTCAACTATAAAGCCAACATCAGCACTAAGGAATTCCTTACTCCCAGTTCAAACTAACTCCAAGGTCTTACGGGAAAAGAGGGAAAAAAAAAAAAAGAACAACTTACCACAGAGCTTTTTTCCTCCCTTTAAGATAATTTTCAAAGATGATGCCCGCAACTGTCCTGCCCTTTCCAACTCCAGCACCGTCCCCAATGAGGAACCCAGCTCGCTGCCCATTGGGTAATAAAACTTCATGTTGCTGCAAAATCAATGAGCAGAATTGGAAATTAAACAAGATTTGCCTTTCGCCAGCAACTTTCATGTGAGCTTAGAGCAACATTTAACCCTTTCACCTCTCTCTCAGATATGCATTCCCTGCTCAGATAAACATGAGGACAGGCCAGGTGTCATGGCTGAGCTCACAAGTGGCAGTTCGTGGAAAAGGCCCCCAGAAATGTTAAGCACTCCCTCCTGCAACAATAGCCAAGAGTTCTTGCATCTGTGGGAAGCAGACCCCACAGGTCATTAAACCCTGGTTTCAAATAATCCTTTCATAAAGCATTTAAAATGCCATATGCTAACGCTTCCAAAGGTTCATCACCTGTGTTACAGGTTATTTTAAAACTCACTTCAGCATCTGTCTGTACAAAAAAGTTTATTTCTAGTCTCAGACACGCAAGCTGGGGAAGGTGGAGCCACATACCTGGCAGGCATAAATGATTGCTTCCAGCTGTAGTGCAGAGAGTGACCCTTTGTCGGCAACAGAGCAAGGCAGGGAAAGGCTGTAGGTGATGTCGGGTGGGGGGACACTGGACAGAGTGCTCGTTTCAACCACGAGGTCAGGGTGGTGCTTCCCAATCTTGGCTAAATGACAACACAAAAAGCAGATAACAAGTTCTTCATTCCCATGGAGCACCTCAGAACGGACCGCAGGCCTCACCCAGCCTGCAGCCTCAGACTGCAAGAGAGTCTCGTTCAGTCTGCAGCCCCAGGAACACAAGAGACAAGCCCAACCCTTGCCGCCCTCCTCTCTCTTTTGTTCCACTGAAATTTCAGACTGCCAGACCCAAGCCATGCCTACCCCAAAAGCAGACAACAGAAAGCGTCCTGTTCAATTTGCGTAGCACCAACAAAGGACAGTACGTTGGTGAAGCTTTCCTACAATGTCACGGGCCTGGGATGGGCCGTGGCAAAGAGCACATTCTGCCCGCATGAAGATAAGGGAGCAGCTAATTAGGCTGGTCCACAGTGGAGTTAACAGCCCTTCCCACGCCCATGTAGTACCAAGACACTCACACTTTGAAGGTATGTATTCTGCATAGGTCTCCGTTTGTCCCAACTCTTCTGTTTCTTCCTCATCACCTTCATCATCCTCCTCTGCAGGAGCCTGAGACTGAAAAGAAAAACAGCATTGACCAAATATTAATATTCTCATTGGCCTATGGACACAGTCCCAGAAGCTACCATTTAATCCATCCCAACACAACTTCACAACCCCTTCGGATACAATTAATCTCATTTACAGACTCCAGCAACAAAGGAAAACCGCCGTCGAGAGCCCACCCCAGAGCCCTAGCGAGTGCTTTAAGAACTACTTTCAGGGCCTAGTCCACACCGAATTAGGAAAAGATGTTTACATCACTTTTCAGGCGGGTTGTGGGCTAGCATTAGTTCTGCCCAACCGTGCTCTAACCTGACCCCAAGTAAGGGACCTGGACCAGCTTTCAGCTCAGCTTGGCACTTGGCAGCGTGAAGCGAAGGCACGCGTTCCAGGAGGAAGGGCCCCTACAGACTGCTGACGTAGCTGTACAGAAGGCACACATCACTCCCTAACGCAGCCAGGTTCCACCGAGGGAGATACGAGGCACTTCTGGGAAAGGGCAGCGACTTGCAATGTATCTGGCTGACTTTCTTGTCTCACTCCCCCTGAAGGGAACGTGGTTAGAATTGCTCTTCCCCGCACAGCGTCGGTACCGAGTTAGGAGCTCGACGTGCGGTTCTGCTGGAGCAGATTGTGGTTCTCACCTGGTAGCTTATGAGGAGCGGGGTGCTGGGGACAGCAGGAACGGGGTCGTTTGAGCTGTTCAAGCCACCGAACGATCTGCTGGGTGAGAACAGCTGGAACAGAAAGGACGCAGGTCAGAGAGCAGCCGTAACCTCCAGCCCTCCAGCCTCAGCTCCAGCAAATTAAAGCACGAAAACACAACAACAGCGAGGACACTTGTGCTCTGTGCTCAGACCTTACACTCCGGTGACGTCAATGCTTTAATACTTTCTGTTTGTGAATGACAAGCCCTGGGGAGTAATTCTGGAAACTAATAAATCTTGCAAACGCCCCACATGCCTTCGTCAACACAAACACAGGGAATAACTGACGAAGGTAAAAGCATTCCTGCAAGAAGCATGAACATTTTGTGTGTTTCTGTGTGAGATGAAAGCCTGCAGAGACGCCTGTCCTCCCGCAGCGTGAACACGACTGGGACAGGAGCCCTTCTGCCAGAGCTGTAACAACTGCTGGCATTAAGACAGGTCACCCCAAACACTCCACTCTGCCTTCCAACTGGGGACCTCAGGCAGAAGCCCACCTTTCAGGCCGCTCACACTCGCACCAACGGGTTACCTGTGCAAACACCGCCACTTTCAAAGGACTCTTACAAAGCCTGTCAAGACCTGATGCAAGTTTGCTATGGGAGCGCTGGGTTTGCTCTGCACCGGAGCAGTTACGATAGCCACCGGGCCCCAGCTGCTCCGCGGGCAGCTCTGCACTGCAGTGCTCTGCGCTCCCTGAAGGGCAGGTCCCCGACAAAAGGAGCCGTGCAGACTCCCGCTGCCATTGCACACGTTTCGTTCTGAACCGGTGAGTCCCAGCGAGAGCACGGGGCTGGGCTTGCTAACGGGAGAGAAAAAGCACCACTGCGGGGAGCAAACGGGGAGACTGAAGTACGGCCGAGGAGACCCAAGCAGGGGCGGTGGGGAGGACTGACCAGGGCTGCAACCCAAAGCCGCCCCTGGGAGCGGACCGGGCGTTACATCAGAACCCCGACGTTTTACAACCTTCTCACAAACTGCCCTCGAGGCAAGCATTTACTTACCGGTTTTGCAATTGTGTTTTTAACATTAAAAATGCTGTTTGAAGTAATGAAGCAGCCGCACCAGACGGCGGCCCGTGGCTCAGCACTGGCTCTGCGAGGTTAAGGACCGCTGCTGCCACCACCACCGCTTGCACGGGGGGTTCACCTCACACCTGCGGGGCCCAGCACCTCCGCAGTGCAGATCCTGGCCGCGAAGCCCGGGTCCCAAAGGGCGCCGGGGCCCAGCAGAGCAGCGCCAGGCTGCCGCCGCGGCCGTCGTGCTCGGGGCGGGTGCCGGTGCCCGCAGGCGCCAGCCGCTGCGCCGGGTTAATGATTGCCCGGGTCCGGCCAGCCCGCCGCACCGCAGCCGCTCGCAGCGCCCAAGCCGCTCCGAGCCGGGAAGGCACAATTGAGGAGAGCCTTTGTCTGCCCCCACACAAACAAAATCGCCCTGGAATTTCCCGACAGCGAGCAAGGTCAAGCCAGCAGCTCATGGCATCCAAAGCAATCAGCGGCTCCAAAAGCGGCACTGCTTCAACTTTATAGCCTGTCAAGAGCGCCAGACTTGAAGAGACCTATGCTCCACAGGCAGAAGTGAAAAATGGGAAGTTCTTAAGCATAAACACTCTGATTATTTCCTTTTTTTAAAATTAAAGAGAAAAAAAAAAAAAGAAGAAAGAAAAAAACACCCTCCATTACTGGAAGCCTGAGTCAGAATTACCAGAAGGAAGCTGGACGGAAGAGCTATTTTCAGTGCCAACAAATCTGGAGAGCAGGTGAAACATCTCCACCTACAAATCTGAGCTCAATACCAAAGTTTCTTCTTAGGCAATAGAAGGTCCGGATCCTGCAGGATCGGGGGACGCGCAGCTGCGGCAGTGGGAAGTTCGGGTAGCTCTGGTTTTGCTTCGTGTCATCTTGCGAACAGAAACCCCTGCCGTCCCGATTCAGCAACGCGGCTTTGGCACGCGGCTTTTCGCCTCAGGTGTTACAAGGAAAAGGACAGAGACCCAGCGGTCTGGGGCAATGGAAAACAGACCCCACAGCTGAGGATACGCTGCGAGGACCAGTCCAGGCGGGGCCAGGGGCTGCACCGGGCAATAAATCACCTTGCTCCGGACTGAGCTCACACAGCTCCTGCCTCTCTCTCCTCTTGCTCACCTCACTGCCCGATTTTCTCCTCTCTCTAGGTGACGTACCTAAACCCGTTAACGTAAGAGTACACCGTGCGTGAGAACACTGGGATGGAGCAGGAGATGGACTCACTCCGTGAAGCTGCTGACAACTGCACCGAGACTTGATCTTAGTCCACTTTCTTCCTCTTTGCATTGTTCTCCCTTTACCCCATCTCGCTGTGACTTCCATGGGAAATGAGCAGTCGCATCTGGCTGGCGAGCCAGCTCCCCCCACCAGAAACACAATCCCTAGTACGGAGCTAGGAGAAGGGTGTTCACTGTTTTAAGTGCTATGAATGAGTTAGGCTGAGAAAAACGCGTCCACGAGTCACAAGAATTGGAGCTCCGAGCTTTCAGAGGCAGGGCTTTGTTTCCCCGATCTAAAAAGGCCGTGAATTCTCGGGAGATGGTTGTGAGAAAGCACAATGGACTACCCCAACTATTTTTAAAGGTATTTCACAACTCCATCACAAATTAAGCAAGCGTGTTTTGTCTGCTAACTCCTGCAAATATTTAACTATGTGGTAGCTCTTCCCTCCGTGCCCGCTTCAGAACTAACACACGGAGACGACGCACCGAACACCTCTCCCTTAGTTCTGGCTGCCAGCTCCCCCAGCACGGGCACACGAAGGCAGCTCTGAGCCCAGCCATTTCCTCTTGGTTTAGGAACACTCCGCCCAAAGCTTCAGCCCTGGGCACTCGAGATAAGAGTTTCTCGGTGAGCTTGAAACGTTTCAGCAGCGTGCAATCGAGCCGCGACGCTTTTCTCCAGTCCTCCTCCGTCCCCCTGCAGTAAAACACTTCCCCAGTGCTAACGATGGCTGGCAGAGAGGGGGCAAAGCTAAAATACAGATATGGTCTTTTCCATAACGTGTCTTCAAATTGCTGCGCGACAGAAAACACGTGGGTGGTTTCTGGGTTGGTTTTGGGTTGTTTTTAACGAGGACAAGCCACAAGGCCGTTCTTGTACCCGGGATCCATAGGGGGTCTCCGTGCAGGATGCATCCAACATGTTTAGGAGACGTCCCGAATATCGGAGCCCTTCAGAGATCGCTGCTTCTGCTCCGTGAGAATCTGAGACTGAAATTCTGTCTCAGGAACTTATCTGCTGTCCTGACAGCAGAGAGCAAGGCCTCCCATTGTTCCTGGGCAGAGCTGACTGTACAGCCACAGCTGATAAGATGTACTGGAGCAAAACGGGGACTGCATCCGCCTGGGCTGCGTACAGTGAAACCTGACTCACGTTCAGCCCTGTACTGCAGATTAACTGCCAAAATTCCTGGCATCTTATGGAGAATTACGGTGGCATGATGATGTGGGAGGGGATAGGGAAAGACTGGATAAATTGCGTGTACATTGGTGCAAGACATCAGCCGGGTGCCAGCCTTGCACCGAGCGTTACAGTAAGGAACTTTTTACTTTGGCACTGCCTCGGGATTTTGCCACAAATCATTGGCTTGCCTCCTTTAACAAAAACCAAGAGTATTTTCAAAAAAAGGTAATAAATCAGTTGCCAATCAACGAAGCTAACAATCCCTCTATCTGGCATCCTGCAAGTTCCCACCTCCCATGCAAAAACGAAACTGAAATCTCCTGCCTGGGATACGCTTCAGCGGCATCTCGTCAGGAAATGTCAGGCTCACTGAAAATAAACAAAAAGCACAACACAAACAGCAACCTCTGTGTTCAGAAAACACTGATAAGACAACGTTTAAAATAGCTGGTGATTCTTTTCAAAAGGAAGTTGTTTATAAATGGAATTCAAAGGAGCTGATTGGCCTTATCTGAACCTAAGAGCTCCAAAGGACAGCGAGGGGCACCGGCAGGGCTCCCGGTAGAAGACAGGAGGCGAAGGACAGCACGCAGGAGAGCCGCCCGCTGCCATCAGAGGCCTCAGTGCTACTTACACGACACATTTGCTTCTCACTTGCATTCTTTATGCTGGATTTGAAACAGCTTTTCCCAGTTAATTTTTGCTGTACACTCCACAGACACGAAACTACAGTCTTTTTTTGAGGCATCGGGTATCTCAACCAACACAGGGGAAGGGCGCAGGGGTACTCTCTGCCACCAATTACAGACACACTGAGGGTCAAGCAGATGCTGCACAGGTCTGCAGGGGTGATCAAATCTCAGCAACTCCAGCAAGAGCACAGGCATCTGATCTGAGGATCTGCATTGCCATGGCTGGCCTAAGAACCCACAGAACGGCTAAGGCAGACAGGAGCTTCCATTTCCCAAATCCCAGGCCAGGACCCTCACCACCAAGCCACGCTTCAATGCCCGACCTATCACTGAGCTGCCCAGTGGTATCGTTTCAAAGCATAACTGCTGCCAGGTCTCTTATTTCCAGACTGTGACAAGCAGCCAGCTTTCATCATGGAAATACAGAGTCCAAGTCATCACTAACAGCAAAACGCAGCCTTTAAAAACACAACCGAACCTCGGAATACAACAGTGACTAAAGCACAGGTGTGCTGGATTGCATTCTGGAGCACTCACGTTGAATTCTTCCCCCACAACCTTCGTTAAGACAATGACCTACAAAGGAAACCTGCTGCAGGGCTGGATCTTCACCACGACAGCTGAGATCTCGAGACCGAGCAGATGTGTACGGTATCAGTTCCACCACCAGCCACAGCTGGTGGCTACCAGTAGTGACTGACACCACGTTGTGCAACAGTGAGTAAGCGGTCCCAACAGACGAGGGAAAATAACAGCAGAAGGCTGGTAAAAACGCACAGAACCTCCTGTTGCTCTCAGACTGCCGGGAGATCACATGCCCAGGAGATGTAAAAGCTTGCAGGGACTTGGACTCACAAAGTAAACACAAATGATTAGTTTCAAATTGAGGCAGTTTGGTTTTTAGTCATTGTTAGTAAAATATTTGCCGCGGAGAATAAACATACACTGGATGCTGCTGGGGACAGTTAACAAGCTACATCACCGTGTTTTCCTCGAGTCCAGCTCTTCAACACTCCTGAGCTCAACACCATGGGATGAAGCCCGAGGTTTTTATTGTCTGATGGGGAGGATGGAAGAGGAAGCATCCTGTACCTCTATTTGGTTCTGCTGCGACGTGTTTACGTCCCATAGTGTTGGCACGTGGTTCAGGCTATCCGTGGGCAAGAAGTCCTTCGGATCCGCGATGTCAGAGAGGGAATCCGCAGGGGATGAGAAGAGGGAGTTGTTGTTGGAAAGCTCGTCGAGGTATGAAGAATCCTGAAATGGAAGAGATGACCACAGTTAGAGGAGGCAGGAAGAAGAGCAGAGAGCTCCTTCCTCGCTCCTACTCCTCCAGAAAGTTTGAATTTCTTACCATTAACCGAGCAGCTTTGTTCCTTCATGCTCCACGGAACTCAGAAACTAACTTGTAAACAGACACATGCTCTGAGCAGCTGTTTTAAAATCTCAGTTACTTGATAAAGTAGGAAACACTGACTGCACTGAAGTGCTGGCACGCACTCAGGATTAACTCGGACTGCATACGCCTCCCCATACGTTCACCAGGATGTCAGTCACCTCAACCTTGCGTGTGACTTAAGTGGCTGCAGAAGGGTGAAAACTCTTCAGTCTGGCACCCAAAAGACTCGAGGACTCCATTCATCCACAAAAGCCCCCAGAGAACCAGCTCCACCCGATGAGGACAGGGCTGCTTAATCGCAGCTTATAGCACAGCAGTACCTAGAGGCTTCGGAAAACATTACAGCCTCCTCCACACAGGTTCTGCACAGCCACGGCTGCCGGGAGCAGGGGCGCAGGAGCGCTGGTGTCGCCTGCGTTTGCACCCAGCTAAATCTTGGCAAACCCAGCAGTCCTCTTCCCGGGACGTGCCTCAATCTGGGCGAGAAGCGAACATGCCTCAGCGACACGGGTCAGGCTCTGCCCCTGCCCGTTTTCCGGTGCTGAGGCGGCTCACCATTGTTTTATTTCGTGCCGACCACTGGTGACGCCGATTTGAGTCATGACGGCTCCAGATCACAAAGTGCCCTCCGTCCCCTCCCCACCATCAACTCGTCATTTGGTTTTTCAGATTTCAGGTGGCAAGAACCGATAGCCAGAAGCACTTTTACTCTCCGCCCTCAAACTCTGACACAGATCGCTGCACCTTCCTGGCTCCCCCACGCCAGCTCAGCTCTCCGGCACACGAAACACCACTTTCAGACTGGCAGAAAAAGTTTGTCTGCTGCTTACTGAGGGGCTTACTTCGCTACGCCGGATAACCAAACCAGCGTGATAATACCGCAGCACGGCTGCCAGGAGAGCCACAGTGTCAGATACGAGCAGAAATCACTGTTCATTTCCAGTTAAAGGCCATTTCCTACTACAAAGCAGAAAGGCAGCCAACGATTTTAAAAGTCACTTAGCCCTGCCTGACAAAATCAGGAGCAGCTGAGCCTGCTTGTGTTATTCCTAAGGGCTTCTGGCCAAGAGCTGGGTCAGGCTCCCTCCTGACTGCTATCAAAAGTTACGTTTTTGCAGTGTTTAAAGCCTGCAGGACATGTTCCTTTCACCTTCTTGCCAGCCACGTCTCGTTTGGCCCCTGAGAAGTCAGTCGCTGCTCTGAAGCCGTAGGTGCAGGAGCTGGCAGCTGCGTGAGAGCAGTGGACGTGAAACAAAGGCAGGCAACGAGAGAGACCGCAGGAGCGATGTGTAAACCTCCGATGCATCACGTATCATCTGGGGAGACCCAAGGGCTCGAGGAGAAAGGGCTGTTTGTTAGGCTGTGCTCCGTGCGGGGCACCCCCCTGCCCATCGACAGACGGGCAGCGCTTCCCGTGCAGCTCTTACTCTCGGCATTTCGGCGGCTATTTTAGGGTTTACCCAGAATCCGAGGTTTTTCAGAGACAGCAGCACACACCGAGGCTGGAATTAAGCGATCCCTGGAAATGGGGCTCTGTTTTGCACTCTAGAAACCAGAGAAACACTTGGATAAACAGAGCGCTTCTTGGCCAGGGCGAGCACCTCGCACCTCCTGCAGGCACCCGCCTGCCCGCGAGGACTCACGCAGGGGAGCCGAGGCGCTCAGCTCAGCTCAGCTCAGCTCAGCGGAGCCGTGCCAGACCCTGCTGCAAGCCCAGGGCCCTGCCCACGCCGTCTTCCCCCCAGGAGCAAGAGGCCAGGCACAAGAACTTGAGCTGCATCTCCCCTGCTGCCTCAGGCTCCTCATCTGGAGTACTGGACGTGCCGTGTGCGGGATTCCAGCTAGCACTCTGCACGCTATTGAGGGTTTTTTCCCCGTTAAGCACACAAGGTCTGTAGCTTCTCTCAACCTTCCAGTCCTCAGCAGACACTCGCTGACTACCTCAAACCGCTGTGCTGCTCAAACAAGCCGCCGTCTTCCCCTGCTGTCCTCACCGCGCTTCTGCTTCTTCCTCTGGACTCCCGACCCCAGGAAAAAGAGCTGCAGGAGTTCAGCAGCCTCTGGGCTGTCCCCACGATCAACACCCCCGTGCTGCCGCACGCCTTCGGGTCCAGCCAGGGCACAGTACGGCAGGGAGCACCGACCTCGGGGCTTGCTGGGGCTTAGGGAACGAGTATAACAATCCGCCTGGTACTACTCTTTCACATTACGCCTGGTATAAAGCCGTTTACAGCCAGTTTTGGAGCAACTTTTCTTGCCATTCTCAGGCTCAAAATTCAGGGGCGGGATGGGGCCGTTTTTCTATTCCTTCTGAAAAGCTCTGCCAGGTGGATCCATCTGGGCATTCACCAGACATCGCCTCACTCGAGGGGCGTCAGAGAGGGACGTCCCAGGCCGGGACAGCGTCGGGACGAGCGGTAACAGCCCGAGGCAGCCCGGCACCGCGCTCCCTGGCTCCCTGCCGTCCCCACACGAGCCCCGTGCCGGCTCCAGCCCCGCTGCCTTTGCTCAGGGCCCTGGCCTGAAATAAGGAAGAGGAAATCAGCCCGCAAGTCAGAGGGGGATAATACCAGCCCTGGAAAAGACTTCAGCGAGTCCATCCCCTCGCGCAATGACAAGGCATTAGTCACAGGCTTTCAGAGCCTCCTGTTAGTCTTACCCAATTACTGAATTATCTAAAGAGCACTAAAACTCGTAACGTGCCAGATCCCTGCCCCGCAGAGCTTACAGCGCAGCCCCAACAAATTAGACTTGTTTAAATACAAAATGTGGTATAATTAATATAATGCCATGCTGATAGCTACAGTCCGTGTCACTGCAAACCGTGCCTTGACTAATGACTCCACGGGCTTATGTGGAGCAAACAGGAGTCACCAGGCCTCGAAGGAGGGGAAGGATCACCGCCCAAACCGCCAGCGCTGAAACAGCAGCGGGCACAACGACCCCTTCCCAGGGGCGCAGCGCCGCCCGACACGTGGTCCCAAACCTCCGACGCACTTGAAAGGGATCGCTCTGGGGAGATGGCTGGCTTCAGGATTTGGAGTGAGTTATTTCATCCCTGCTTAAGGCTGATTAGTAGAGGGTGTTTTTTTTTTTTCCTCCTTAGAAATAAGAGGATTTTACAGCAGTATCGTTTATTTTATGTCTCAGTGTAAATGTAATTGCTGTAACAGAAGGAAGTTATCCTGCGAGGCTGGATCTTTATTTCAGATGATAATCTACAGCAATTCTCTAGGAATGACTTATTCCTGAAATTACGCCCTACCTATTTGGGGTGGGCTTTATTTTTTTTTTTTTTTCCCTTTCCCATTTTGCACAGCCAACCAAAATCCAGCCCGCACGCTGCAGATCGCCCTTGGCACAAGAGTTACCGGCAGGCCTCCTTCACCTCCCATCTCCCCCGCCTGCTTCGTGACCAGAAGATCTTAAAAAGTCTTTTCCAACCTTAACGGTCCTGTGATTTTACGATCCTCGTGCTCCTCCACGCCAGGACGCGAACGCCCGAGCTGAAGGCGCCGAGCCCTGCACCGCGGCTCTCAGCGCAGACTTGGCCCCGATTCTCCTGTCGCAGGAGGACGGACACAGAGACCGCGAGGTCTGCTCTGGTGAAAGCAGTTCACAACTAACTGCTCGTGTCAGGGATGAAGTTACAGGAGCACATCATGAGACGGTGAAAGGGCGATTCCTTTACGGCAGGGCGACCGCTTAATGGAGAATTTTATAAGGGGTCGACACCGGCCGACGCAGAGGCTACGCACAGCTGGTGGCCGTGGGGCTCGCCGGCATTCCTGTACATCGAATACTAATAAGATCAATAAACCAGAACAGGAGACAGACGATCACAAAGCACTGTCTGATCTCCATACCAGAAGACGCTGTAGTGAGCAGCTCAATAAATCAATGATAACAATAATTTGCTGAACTTCTAAATTGAATGCAAAATAATTGCCAACCGATGCTGCTACGGCACACAGTGTTTCTACCGTTATCCCAAACCAGAGGTTGTCAAAGACAAGAATAAAGTCCCTAGAAAAGATCGGGGTAAGAAAACAATACAAACACTTAACCCCTTTCTCCCAACCACTAGATAAAGCCCAGCTCCCTTAGTCAAAACAAAGTCTTTGTTAAAAATACTGAAAGAACAGGTGAAGCCTAAATACAGAAGCAGTATGCATCCTAAAAATAATTTTGGCCGTGAAGCCCTCACTATAAATGGTTTATTTGCTCACAATCGAGAACGATCTAGACACAGAGGAAACAAATATCCCTTCTGTACAGCAGCTATTGATTGCGTGCTCCAGCTGATAGGAGCTTCAAAAGAAATCCTATAGACAGAGGCACATGCGAATATACGGACGCGATTGAAGCAATGCCAGACGAGAAAGGTTTGGTTTCTCAACAATCACAGGTTAACCAAGCTAGGTTTCAGATAGAACAGAATAAGAAAATTAACAGCTACAATGTAAGCTAACAATCATTAAAAGGAAATCTTTTAGCTGCCAAAACCCAAAGTCTTTGTAAATATGGGGCAATAAACTTGCAATCTCAAGGGTTCAGTGCTCTGTCTTGCAAACACTTCCCTTGCTTTTCTGTACACAGCATCTGGTTTAAAAATAAAATTCCTGAAAGCCATTACAGCTACATAAACACGCAGATCAATTCTCCACACAGCCCCTTTTCCTCCAAGTTTCGCAGTAAACAAGCCCCGACCGACAGGAGCAGGCTCCAAGTAACGCACGCACGTTTCAGAGAAGCACAAATCTCATCTCCGACACGGCAAATCTGCCCTCGCTGCCCTGCACCAAGAAGCGTTCCCCTAAAACTCCGCTGCCGTGGCAAAAAAACTGAGGGACAAGCAAGCCCGGAGGGACAAACCAAACCAAACACAGACCAGGAATTCCAAGGAAGAGAGAAAATAAATCAATGCAGCATTACCTTGAACAGGGATGGGAACTTTAGCCAGAACTGCATCTGGGACATTTTAAAGCAGCATGCAGTTTGCTGTCGGCAGCGCAGGACACAGCTGAAGCAGGACGGTGAGCTTTCTCGGTATGCAGTGCAGAAAGGTCTTCATTCATGACAGCGACAGCAGCAACGGCCAGAAAGAGAGCTCATCAAGGGTTTTTAAAAATTAACATGCAGAAGAAAGGAGTGAAAATGGAGGAAAAAAGGACAGCCATCCAGTGCGTCTGTCCTAAGCCCGTGGAAATTTGCATATACTGTTTAGTCATGAAGGAGAGTGCTCTTACTTCCTCTAAGTACGAGGGCTGACTTTCAGGAAATGATGCCTGCTTGGTAAGTCAGTGAAATTACTGGCAGTGCGATGAGAATTACTGTATGTGGTGTAATTCAACCACAGATGCACTGTAAACAAAGCTGCGCTCCACGGCAGCGCCGGCAGACCCGGGCAGGACCTGGCCCTGCAGGGACGCGGCCACCCGCTGCCACCTCTGCCCCTTCCCCAAGCGCAGAAATCGCCCCAGCGCCTCCTTCCCGGGGGGCTTTGGGGGGCTCAAGGTGACATAATCAAGCCGAAAAGGTAACGAGCAGCACCCTTTCCTTTCCTTTTTCTTTAAAATAAAGAGCCATGTGCTTTCTTTTGTCTTCAGGATCTGCCCCACCCCAACTCTCACAATCAGAAAATAGGACGGAGCACGCTACGCTGCCTCGCCGCCCCACATCGCTGCCACCTCCGTGTCCACGAGCGCTGCCTTCTTTTTCCAAGGGCTTCCCTTTTAAAGTTTATTCTAAAGTTTGGGTTAAAAAAAAATTGGGGGGGGGGGGGCAGCAAAACTTCTGGTGGGGAAAAGAGAGGCACAGGAAGGGGTCAGCTGGAAGGATTCATTCACTGTCAGTTAAAGGAGTCTGCTCCACTGCAGCCAGAGGTGGAAGGAGAAGTGAATTTGCCCAAGCGCTGCCCTGCAGAAAAACCAGAACTTCCCTGCCTGGTTTTGGTGCAAAAGGTCCCCGTTTGCTCTCCCCTGCAGAGCCAGCAGCAGCGCCCTGCTGCTGCTGTCACCGCTGCCACGAGGGCTCCCAGGGCCCCGTGCCCAGGGCTGCTGGAAAACCCCGGGGTGCGAGGCGCTTGGCAAAAGCAGAACTTCAGCGCCAGCAGCAAGAGAAGCCAGCAAAGCCCCCAGCAGGCCTGCAGGGGCCGAGAGCAGCATCCAAGCACCACCTGCAGAGCTTCGCAGCCCCTCCGAGACCCCGGGGAAGCGAGCCAGGGGGCGGTTTTGCTCTGTGCCGTGGGATGAGGAGCGAGCGCAGCCCTCGGAGACCCCTGCGAGAAAAGCACACGGCCCCCAGGGCTGCAACGGCACCCGCAGGATGAGGCCCTTGCGAACAGGGCAGCTGGGGTCCGCAGGGATGAAGGCACCAAGAACCCTTAGTCACGAGGATCCGAGTTCCATCAGACCGAGCACCCAGCCCACAAGTTCCACCCTTCCCAAGAAGCAAAAGGGAAAGCAGAAAGCCCTTCCCCAGGCACCGCGGAGCTCCCGGGGCGCAGCGCAGTGCTGCGCGACTGCAGGAACCGGGGTGAAAACGAAGCGTTTGGTTTCTGCGGGCAGCTGCTTTGGGTCGGAGAAAGGCAGCGGGCTTTCACTGCTGCTTGGATCTGAATTTGATTGTCTTTAATTAGCTGGCAGGGCCCTGGAGCTTGGGACAGGTGCTTTAATGATACGTCTGAAGTGAGGAGACCAAATACATTTCTGAAATGTCTTAATTAGCAACTTGCTGGTGACTGACTCGTTGTGTGACCTTGATTACACCACCAATGTTTGCCTAAGATTAACGTCTTGTTATTTCTGTAGCCTTTAAAAAGCAGGTGACTTATTTCTTCTTCCTCTTCTCTTAGTAGACAAACGGGGCAAAACGCGGGCAACAAACCTGGGACAGCAGAAGGAAGCAAGACAGGTGGCATCGCCGTAGATACCAGGACTGCTCAATTGATTTTGCAATACCACAGCAATACAATCACAGGAGATAAGACTCCCACTGAAAAACCACCGCCTGGTATTTTAAGAACTCTTCCTAGGGGAGAAAGCATGCCACGGCGTTTCCCCTCTCCACAATCGACTTGTGAACGTGCCTGCTGACAACCGGGGTAGGGGAGCAGAACTACTCCAGGGCTCACACCACCAGCCTGACTTACCGTCATCCTGCAAAACCTGCCACGTTAGCCCCCCTTAGTTACTCTGTCGGGTCATCTTCACAGGTAATCATCCACAACCTTTTAATCACCGACCTACCAGGCAGCTTCCTGAACGTGCTGATGGTTTCCTGAAAGCACGTGCTGAACTTCTAGGAAAGCGCGAGCACAGATCGATGTGGGATAGCGCAGGAGGGCTGGGTACAGGAGGAGGGCCGCTGGCTCGGCGCTCTCACGACCAAAGGGTTTGGGGCTGAATTTCCTGCAGCACTTCGCTGCCTAAAGGTGGTGCAAACAGGCAGCTTCACGTGCCGGAGGGCCATTCAGGCAGCAAAGAGGATATTTAACCAAAGCACTGCAAGTCCTCAGTGCCTTGGAAAAATGTCTTAAGAGTAGCTAAAAGGTGGAAGAGTCCTGAACATTTGAACTCTCTGCGGTTTGTCCTAATGGGGTTGGCTTTTCCTTCCAGAGGGGTGAGAGATGGAAGAGCTTGTATCGTACAGCCCAGGCCGTGCTTCTCCCGCTCCCACGATGTGACCGGCTTCGCTACGCTGGGTGCGAGGCTTGGCATTTTGGCTGTTGTGAGACCTGAAGAGCTGTTCCTGCCTCGCACAGGGCAGCTTCTGCTCTAGTTTCAAAAGAGAGCGAGAGGCAGCACAGTGCGTGGTGACTGCGCGGAGCCTTTGACAAGGTGAGACCACAAAAGGCTTATTTTTAAAGCAGACACCAAGAACAAGGATAACAAAGCAGCCGGGAGGTATTTTATAACCAGAGCTGAATGCAGAGCATGCGGAGGGTGCGTTAGATCAGCAAACGCTGTCAGAACCTGGCTGGCCCGAGGACAGGGCACTCGGGAAGCACTTGTTGGGGCTGCCCGGAGAAGCTGCGGATGCCCTGGAGGTGCTCAAGGCCAGGCTGGATGGGGCTTTTGGGGCCGAGGTGCAGGGGAGAAATCTCAGGCTGGTGGGAGTGTGAAGAGTTTTGAAATAAGGAGGAGCTGGGTAACAGCGTGAAGCATAAAGGAAAGCCAGAGTAAGAGAAGAAATTCTTGCAGGTGATCCTGCGAGCTGCAAGAAAGCAGCGCGTGGAAGCAGGCAGCGAGAGGCTGCGATTAATAACATTAACAATGATAACAACAATAACACAAGACCAGGGAAATAAAAAATGAAGAAACCATTCGTGTCGGAGGCAAACTTCTCACGGTGACTGCTGTGGTAGGACCAGTGGCATTAGGGACAATTTGCAGAAATGAGGGGTGTTTGAAAGAGCATTCGAGGCAGCCCCTCGGAACAGAGGCCTCAGTGTGTTACCTGGCGGACACGCAGCCACCACCAGCAGAACTGGAGACAGGGAAACTCGCTCCATCAGACTGACTCAGACCAACTCTGCTTTGAATTAAAGCATCTATTTTAATACATCTCCCAGTGGTCTGCTATTAAATTATATTACCAGCATTTTTCAAGAGCACTCCGTGTTTCAGACCGGTGCTTTTCCCGCTTTTGCTAGGTTTATGAAGGGAAGGAGGCAGAGACCAGGGCTTGCCAAGAATTGCAGAAGGCAGTTTTCTGTTGCCTCCCATGCCTTCTCTCCTGCCTAGAAGGTGGGCATAGCAGCGTCAGAAGCCAGCAAAGCAGATGAAAACAAACAAGCCTGGAAGGGAGGAAGCATCCGAGCCAGGTCCTCCTCCAGGCCCTCGCACCCCTTCGCAGGGCCACCGGCGCCTCGGCCACCCCGCTTCTGCGAGCGGCAGCCAAGCACGGCTGACAACAAATGAGGTCCCAAAAGCAGAATTACTCACGCTTAACCACGGCTATCTCCACCTCAGTTACCCCAAGAGCTCCTTTTGGATATGGAGGAGGAAGATTTACTCCTAAAGCTCACCCAACGACGAGGCAGCCAAACCTCCGCCCCTGCTGATGCCGTCGGTGGGCGAGGAGGCGAAGGAAGGCGACGCCGGCACAGCCCTGAGCTGGGAGCCCAGGCTGGTGCTCAGCCCTTTGCTAGGGGATTGTCTCGTGGTGCCATCTGGCGTGCGATCGCCCAGGCACCCTGCAGGTGCTGAGCCACACAGCCCGTGCCAGCGGCGGCAGACGAACACCACGCTCTCGGCTGCCCTCCCGGGGGGCGCACGCCGCAGCCACCGGCGCAGCAGAACCGCGCTTACCGTAACCGGGTCAGGCGCCGCCGCAATCCCCACCTCTGCTTCTCTAAACCCCGGCACCAAGCGTTAGGCACCTCACCAAAGGTGTTTTTCGAGTGTAATTAAGTCAGGCCAGAAGCCCAGCCCCGGAGTACGAAAACAAAGAGGTGAGCGCGTACAGCAACTTGTTCGCAAAGTGCTGCGGAGGCACCAGAGCCGGTTAATTGTCTGCTAATTGATTTTACTATCTCTATTCCCCGTAGACATAACTCCAGGACAGCGATAGGAAATTCCAGGTGGTTTCTTATTCTGGGAAACTCTTCATCTCGGTCAGAACCGAGTCCTTCTTATAATTTAATAACTGGTACATTGATCTCTCTTAAATCACCACAGCTCTGTGCGCTGAAGCACTTTTAAAAATTAATACTTTTTTTTAAGAGTAGGTTAATTGCCCCCTCCCTTTAACGAGAAAGATTAATAGGAGATCGCAAGGGGGTGGTAGTAGGAAGAGGGCTGGTGTACGATTAACGCGTGGCCAAGAGCCCCCATACACCACGAGCTGTCTGGAAGGGATCGCACGAGGCTGTAATGCACCTTACCGCACTCCTGCAAATGGCTCGGCCCAACAGCAGCCAACTCCTGCCTGACCCCACAGCCTAGGCCAGGCTGGACTGACCTCCTTCCTCCAGCCCGAGCACAGCTCAGTTCTAGAAGGGGTACGCGAGCTCCCTGCCAAAGCAGCTGCACGTCGAGCTGCTGCAGTGCGCGAGGAAGGAGCGAGCAAAGGCAAGGAGCGAGCAAAGGCAAGGAGCGAGCAAAGGCAAGGAGCGAGCAAAGGCAAGGAGCGAGCAAAGGCAAGGAGCGAGCCCCGGCTGGGCTCCCTCGCAGGGCGCCGTGTCCACACCATCCGTGCTCACCGGGAGCTGCTCAGCCCCGCTGCGGGAAGGGCAGCTTTGTTGTCAGTGGGACTTAGGAAAAACGCAGCCAGCAGAGGAGCCTCCGCGTTCAGAAGGGCCCTGGGCTGGACAGACCGAAGGAAGAAGCTGAGTGAAGTTAGGCAAAGGGAAGCAGAGTGACCGTCAGAAAAAGGCTCCGAGGAAACGGGCAGAGCCGCGTGTTTTACGTGATTCTAAACAGGACGGAACAGCGAAGCTTAAAGAAAAACCTGCGGTGGCCGAGAAGCAAGTAGTTAAGCGACAGGCATGCTTTTCTAGAACAGCTCGCTCTGCTTTTCGATAAGGCTCGGCGCTCAGACCGCGGTTAACAGACGCTGGCCTGGAGACACCAGATGCCAGAGCATAAACTCAAACCTCCCGGACCCAGCATTTTGTTGCGGCAACCCACAGCGCCGAGCAGCAGCGACAAGAGAGAGCCCTGCTGTGATAAAAATGCCTTTGTGACAGAATTACTGCACAGCAGCAGCGGGCTCGGCGGCACCTCGAGACGTCAGGTTTCGAGGCCAGAGGAGTAAAAAGCAGACACGGAGGGGAGCTGGGGAAACCGAAGTCGTGCATCTCCTCCGGGGTTTGATTTCTAAGGATGTACGTGCAGTCAGCGGACTTTTTCTGTAAGATGACGACACCGCAAGGTCTGAGCAAGGCTCTGTCTTAAGACAACAGTTCCCAAGATCGAGAAGTGCTATCAGACTCCAATATGGCCTCGTAACTATTTTCTAAACCTTAATTTAAGCCACTTGTTTACATAAAGAATGCCAACAGACCGGCAAGGATGAATCACCCAAGAGCAAGCCAAAAAAACAAAAATACTGTGGAGGAAACAAGTCCCCATTCGGCTGTTCTGGCCACGCACATGAAGCATCTTTTCCAACATGCAGCAGGCATTCATCGAGGCTGCTGCGATACACGCAGAAATGGCTTCTCACCAGACCCAAGTGCCAGTGGTGAGTGACTCAACTAAAAAGAAATTCCCAGAGCAGCTAAGAAGTGTGGCAACTCCCTCTGATGGCACCATCTGGCCAGCAGTCTGCATTCTGAAGGCGCAGCTGAGGAGCCCTGAGACAGAACAGGGAGAGAAGACGGGGACTCAAAGGGTAGCGCTGGAGGAAGAAAGTTCAGCCTCCCACTCTGCACCCCTGGGTCGGTTCCTCAAGCCCTCGGTCGCACAAACAATCCTCAGATCACCACCACCAGCAGGAAGTGTTTACTGCACAAACACCTCGACAGAATCAGTAGGCATCTGCTCTTTAGACCTTTTAAATCCATTTTCAGCATCACGTGCATCCCCGGAAAACTCTTGAAAGAGAAACCGCCTCTGCAGCCCGAGTCTAGGCTGGAGTCCCGCTGCAGCCCCGAACAGCCACAGGTACGTGCCGGGGACGCAGCGTTCACCAGCTCACCATCAAATCACACACAGGATCCCAAAGCTTCGCCCCACATCAGCGGTGACGTTTCCATCCCCTTCCTCTGGGCCCCCAGGACAGCGTGCAGAAAGGCCAGCACTGCCGGGCCGCACGCAGGCACGCACAGCGCTGTAACCTGAGGGTGCGGGTCAGCAGCACAGCAGAGCTTGCTGTCACACACCGGATTCTGGTATCTGAACAAAGACGAGAGAATAAGCTGTACTCACGTACGAAGGCAGCCGAGGTTCTCACATAAGCACCCAGTTTATCTCGGCTGCCCAGTGACCACAGATTTAATCAGGAATCTCTTACCAAAGCGTGCAAACTCTTCATGTTCTCTCTCTGGTTTCAGTCCTTAGTCTGGCATGGTCATACCAGCACCACGTTTCATGGGACTTGCCACTCCTGCCACCACGCCAGGCAAGTACAGAAAAGACAGGTACTTTCCTATACAGTCACCTGAAAAGATACAGCCACCCAAGCTGCTCCCACACCTCCTGAATGGCATGTTTCAGCTTTCCGTGCAGATTGTTAATATTTAACAGTTTGGCATCTGGGACAGCAGGAAATCAGTAAAGTGGAAAATACTGCTGAAGCAAGGGATGGAAAGGCTCCAGGACATTCCCGGATGACTCCAGATGGATGCCACTGCCTCCAGTTAATTGCCCGCTCTACGAGATCCAAGCTCCAATTCTGGCTCCTACAGAAAAGCATCGGCTTTTCTTTGGAATGACTGGCAGTTTAGGGAGCCCTAGGTTATATCAACGTATTTCCACATTAGTGCCTACCACACGCTCACATGTCAGAGCACTTGCAGCAAACCCCGCAAAAAACTCGAAGGCGACAAGAGCCAAGGATTCAGAAAGGCTGCTCTGGCTCCACGCTTCAGCGTGGCAAGCAGCCCGAGCTGGAGGTTGGCTAAGACTAAAACGCCTCTTGGGGAGACAGAAGAGCACAAAACTTGTGTTATTTCACATTAGCGCTGTCACACGAGGCACCTGGCAAGCACACGTCTGTCTGCACTGTGGCAGCCCCAGACAGACGCCGCTCTGAAATACGAACTAGATCAGAGCAGTTTCATATTGGAAAACAAAGCTCTAACAAAAATCTTATTCAGTGTTTCTCGGTTTCAGAGCACACAGGGTGACACATCACTGCCTTGGGTTATCTGTGGGAATCTCCAGAAAGTCCCAGGCAGTAACGCTCAGCGCACGGGCTTACAGAGAACCACTGAGCAGGCCAGAAAAACACCCATAAAATGCTCTAATCCCCGTGTGAACCTGTGTGGCACCACCTGCTCTGTGTGGTGCGACAGCAAAGCAAAAGAACCGGCTCGGCTGGGATGGATTCAGAGATGGACGCTTCATTCCTATCCTTGAATCAGAAGAACTTCTGCAGGCACCTTGTAACGGGTGCAGTCTCGCAGCAGCTGGGCTTCTCCTTTTCACAAAGAATCTCCAAAATCTGCCCTTGTCAAGCTGGCGGAGATCGATTTCCGCATGCAGCAGGGGAAGGAAGCTGATCGACCACTTAAGATACTACAAAGTGTGCGAGTTAAAGTAATTAAGCCCCTTTCCCGTTAAACCCATCAGCCAAACTCCACCAGACCCGCACGCCGAGACCTGCGGGGAGGACCCGTCTCCCTCTTCCCATCGCAGGCTGCTAAATGGCTCGCACAGGTTGAGCGGATCACATTTCTGCCTCATTCCTCCCACAATTAATTCTGCAGGAGGCCAAGATCAATGCTATTATAATTCATTTACTTATCTGGTTTTATCCAGTCAGAAGACCCTGGACCAGCAACAGCTACTGGTGACCGCGCAGCCTGGTGGCGTCGGGCGAGTCGCGAACACGAAGCACCCCCGGCAGCTCTGCTCAGGGAGCTGAATTTGGGTTACCACGCCAGTGGCTTACCTCAAAGGGCTCGAATCCCCAGCATGTGTAAAACCAAACCTGCAGAAATCAGACCCCCAAGGAGGTTCGAAACCTCTCTCTGGGCTTGCCAAGAAAATAACACAGCGGGAATTCGCACATCTCCCTCAAGAAGAGGGGAAATGCATCAAATTGCTGTTTCTACTGCTATAAATGTATTTCGTGCCGCATTTCTGAATAAAGTTCTTTACAGTCAAGCTGCTCTTCCCTGCTGAACCAATTCAGCAGCATAATCCAACGTTCGTGACACTGCATCCACTGCAAAGCAAGAAGCTGAGGCATCTCAATGAATCATGCAGGAGGAACAGAGATTACAAAGGAAAGAGTTTCTGTTTATACACGTGTCTTGACATTCGGCAGTTAGAGGAAAAAAAGCATTCAAAAGCTCACAGGAGCTTACTGGGGCCTACTGAAGCATTTCTTGACGTATCAAAGCACGATGCCAGCCCAAAGCACATACATACTGCCCCAGTTTATCCTCACGTCTCCCTTCTGCTGTTCTCAGCAACTTAGCGCTGCGCTGCAGGGCACGGCTAGAATTAAGAGCCAAGATCTAGAAGGGTCGATCTTCACCTGAATGCAGAAAGGGTTGGAACCAAACAGCTCCACTGCATACACACCCCAACAGCACCGCCGTGCTTATCTGCCACGCCGAGGCACAGACCTGGGGCAGACAACTGCGATGTTCAGATTAGCTCCTTCCCACACGCAGAGGAAGCCTGGCTCTGCTGGTAAGCTTTTGTGTGACCAGAAAAAAAAAGAGTACTTTTAATGAAACTGATTTGACTTGTAGATAACATAGATGAAGATTCTGAACGCAGCCCATGGTTCTGCACACCTGAAAGGTTCCTTTGATATCCCCCGGGCACCTTTGAGGCTGTAAGGTCCGATCTGTCAGCAACTGCTGAGCCCCCAGCCAGCCTGCTAATAAAGCCTCATCAGGAGGCCTTAAGTATACAAAAATTACCCTGAAATTTTTCACGTAAGCTCCTCACTGCATCGTCTAATCAAAAACCTACCCTGCACCTGACTTGCAGCAGGTGCCAGCCCTGCAGTGCCAGTTCTGCCCCTTCTCATGTTTTCTGCCTGGAGGGAGAGCCGTGCTCCAGCAGCGGCTCAGGTCGCAGGGCAGGGGCTGGCAGCGACGGGGCGCTCGGCAGCTCTGCCGCACTCCTCGGCTGCTGCTTTGAAGTTCCTGAAGCACAGCAGGCTGTGCCCTTTGACTACCTGAGGGAGGATGCTGGACTGCATCCAGCACATTATCTGCTTCCCCAATAATCAGTGCAGTAACTTACTGCGATGGAAGGGCCGGGGCTACAGAGTTCATTCAGTTTGGCTGTTGCCTTGATAGGCCAGAGCAGGGTAACTTTCTACAGTTTCACTCACTATGTATCTTCAGACACTGGGTATAAAAAAAACATTGCAAAGAACATGCACAGGCACTGATAGCATCTATATTAACTCCCAGAAAGGATGTAGTTAGCCCCTTCTTTATTTCAAGTCAGCTCTGTCACAGAAGCTGCACTTTCCAGCCTTCACTGACTCATCTTACCAGAAGATGTTGCTAAAAGCAAGTGAAGCATTTCAAAAACTCTACGGGAAGATCTTCCAGCCCAGAGGGATCCCAGAGGTAAGGATGCCTGCTGGTCCCTAGGGATGCCAAATGAACTAGGGAGACTGACTCCCACACTTCACCAACATTGAAGAAAAAAAAAAAAAAAGAAAAAAACAGGAACTGGCTCAACCCTGAGTTCGTTAGGCGCTGAGCTGATGTAGTCCTTAAACATTCACTGCTCAGGAATCCACCACTTGTAATTAGCAAGAAAGCAAGTGCAATATGTGTAAGTGAAGAAAGTTTTAGGAGGCAAATGAATTAACTGACTGAAGCATTTTCACATTCACACTTACCTACACCCTCCTGCAAACAGGATTCTCCCATGTGCTGTCAGTGTTTGTTAAATGTATTTTTAAAAGCCACAAGCAATTCTTGCTCCTACCAAGACAATGGATAGCTTCTGAATTGCTGTTAGCAGAGTTTATCCCATTTGTGTGCAATTCCTATGTGAGGCCAGACAAATTTAAGACACTGCTGGCCTCTTCCTTTCCCCTCTACACCACAACCCTGAAAAACCAAACCCACCACCACAAAAGTACAGTTTTCCCCAAAGCCATCAGTAGCTATGTACTCACCTGAGGAAAATCACCATTTTTTGGTAAGAAGTCAGTGGGGTCCACAGATGCATAGTTTGTATCCAAGAAATGTGGTCTGCTGATGGAATTCATATAAAAATCGTGAGGGGAATTAAAATATTGCCTGTAAGGAAATGGGAAAAGCAGTTATTTCCTGGCAGTTCTGAGTATTCCTCAGGTTGCTTCAGACTCCAGCATTAGCGGTGAAGGGTCATTTACAGGATGACACATACAAGAGATTGATTTTAAAAAGGTGTGTTTACCCAGAAGAGATATCTGCGCGGCACAATAAGAGAGCTGCAAGTTGCATCCTACTTCCCAGACTCAGGAGCGCAAGAATCTGGAGAGCTGCATTAAGATTACGAATTGAATTCTCAGCAATTTGAGTAAATCGGGAAGGATTTCATAGCAAAAAATAATAATCTGCAGGACTAAATAATATTTCAGTCCTGACAACAAAGCAAAATAAGCCTGGTGATGTCCCGGCGCCAAGCGTTTGACAGGTGTGATGGAACCTGACAATCACACTGCATAAGGACAAGCATCGAGTTTCAAGGAAATATCACACCCGAGTGCTTCTTCGGGTCATAAAACTGCGAAGTAGCACAGACGAGCTCGCAGCGTTGGAAAGAGAACAGCCCCCTTTGCACACCCCTGGCAGAGAGCTTCACACCAGCCACAGCGCTCGGCTTGGAGACAGAAAGACGGGAGGGTTGGGGACACGCACGCCCAGACAGAACTGCTAGCCCAGGCAGGGATGGATTCTGGATGGAGCCGATTATGCCTAGTAACGCAGCAAAATCTCGACTGCACTAACAAGCGAAAAAAGGCAAAGGTCTTCTGATTCCTCCCTGCTGGGCAGGGCACACGCCAGCACTTCCTCCTGCTCCCCCCCTGGCGCTGGCTTCCTGCGAGCAGAGGGTAGGTAAGGATTGCACAAGAGCAATTCCCTTCCTCCTTCCCAGGGGCAGCCTCTGGCCCGCACTCAGGCTGCCTTCTGGTTTTGCTATTACACACGCGAGCCTTTCCCTCTCCTGCAGGAGCAAGGAATGTGCTTCGTAATCTTTCCCGTAAGGGCTGTGCACTCACGCCGCTTGGGCAATCGCCACCCAACACGTTTTCACGCTGGAGCCACGGTTCGGCCGAGCTGCCTGGTTTCCTCTCGTGGCAAGCTGTGCGCTCTTCGTGGTGCCAAGCTCTCAGAAGCCACGGCAATCAGCTTCAGCAAGGCAACGCGAGGGGAGGGAGAAGCAAAATTTAAAAAGGAATACCGTCCAGGAGCAGAGCTGGGGAATGACTACGCCAACAAAATATTATTAAGCAATTAAAACACCACGTGTGGCTAGCAGCTCATTCATACGCCGTGCTTCACGTTACATACGTATTTATGTTATCTCCTTTCTTTTCTTTGCATCATAAAGATAACACCCTCAAAAAGCAGCAGTGGTGGATTTAGCACCCTTGCATGTAACAGATCTGGCAATTTAATGCTGCCTTGTGGCTCCTCGATCTTTTCAGCCAAATTAAAATCCGGGTACAGTTTCTGGGAATTAACGTATTTACGCACAGGAAAGGCTTGTTGAGCTGCTTTCAGGCTGGAGCTGCTGTGGTCTCTCTCTCTCCTTTGCGCGAGGACAGAGCTTGGCCAGCGCTTAACGAACTAACCAGGAATAGGGAAAACTATTTTTACCACAAAAATTACCATCGCCTCCCATTTCACCAGTGCCTTGTGGGGCTGGCCAGAAGTCAGCTAAGGTAACGGGAGGGAAACCAAACCAAGCCAGCCCCAGCCTCCCTGGCTGGAACTGCCGTGCCATCACCAGCACTGGCGTGTCGCTTTGCCTCCCTTAATCTGGGTTTCAAAGCTGTGAACGTGAGACGCCTTTCTTCTCGTGGAGGCCTGATATAAAGGCTAAAAGGAATTCAGTGCACTGCTCTGAGACCCTCTTAGGAAAGCCACTGAGCACGCAGCATTTCCCATCACCCTTTTAGTACCTTTGGTACTGTGCTCTGCCTTTTTTTCCTCTATCACGAACTCAGAAGACGCCCACCCTCGTTTGAAGAGCTGGCATAAAGCCACTGACAGGTTGGCTCGGATCAGACTGCAAATCCAGCGTTACCGGCAAGAATCGAGTAAGGAACCTCGCCGCACTGCCAGAGCCAGGACGTGAAAACAGCCTCAGAGGAAGGTTGCCCTGTCCACACCCGCTCACCTTCTCCAGGATTTGGTTACCAGCAAACTGCTCCATGGAAGCTACTCTGGGTGCAGGCGCTACCTCAGTCCCTTTCAGCCACCGATTCGCATTGAGGTTGCCTCTTGAAGCAATCAAGGGGAATGTAAAGGAAAGCCCGTGAAGGTGCACAACGTTTGGAAGCCAACAAACATCATCCGTCTTACTGCAGAGCTGCTGCCTACCCTCCTGGAAGGAATAACGGCTCAGAAATTCTTTCATCTTTCTGGGACATCACGAGCTGGGTGGGGAGCATCTTCGGATTATATCAAGTTCAGACAATTGCTTTAAAGAGCAAGCCTGCTGTTTTTGCTGCCACCCGCTTTAAATATAGAAGCAGTGGAACAGTTTGGTACAAGGCAAACCTGAACTGACATCTGACTCACCCAAATCATTTGATGTCAGTCCAGCCAGCGGGTCGCCTGGTAGGGCTATTTCACATACTCCGAAAGAAGGCTGTTGGGCATTTTGTTTGCTTGTTTTTTTGAAAAAGAATTTGATCATTTCCTTCAATTTCCCTGAAACTCACATTTTCAACAGAAGGACCCAGAGGAACGCGCTGGGGGCAGGCTTACTGGGATCCACACCTCTGGTGAGCCAACGCAGTGCACGTCCCTCCCGGGAGCTGGGTCTCCATCCTTCCATGATACCGCGCCTGCTCCACGCCAGCTGCTCAGCAACGCGTCCGATGCACTTGAAGCCCCTCGGGGGCCAGGCTGTGATTTCAGTGCAGACCTCCTTTGGGCGTTTCAGCCAGGCGCTGTGCTCTGACGGTGCAGTCCCCCATCCAGAGATGCAAATTCCACATCTCAGACCAGCAGACGACGAGAGGCGGGCTGGCAAGGTCACCTACTGCCTGGACAACAATCTAGGCACTCCTCTTCCCCATCGTTAGACCAACTCACGATTCCAAAGCCTACTTTACACAATGGCACGTGGTACCCCACTCACTGGTGGTGAAGCGGAGAAGTGCATGAAAGCGGTAGAAGAGAAGGGAGGCGTGTGTTTTAGAAACCCGGCGAGAAATCTTCGCTCCCGGTTTCGAGGAATACTTTCTGTAGATGTGTGACACCACTTCCAACAGCTCAACAGGCCTGACCCAGAGCTCCCTGAAGCAAGGAGCGCACCGAGCCCAGCGCCGCGAAGGAAGCCCAGCGCTTCTGGGATAACTGCCCTGAAATCAGCCCAGCTCCAGCCCTTCCCTGCAGGGCACCTGAACACCGTTTGTTCTTTCAGCAACATTTAATCCACTGTTTACATTTTCGGGTTAAGAAAAGCCGAAACAAAGAGGCGAGCATTGGTATCTTTTAAAGAAATTCTCTAGCATGAAACTACTGAAAAGAAACAGGAAAAACCTGCCTCAGGACAAAGCCCTTTGCTAGGGGAGTAAGCCGTGTCCAAACACAGCCACTTGCAAAGGAGGCTTCTGCTACCAGGATTTTGAAGAATCTTGGACTAACTCTAATCCCATCTATATTTATATTTTTATTCTTATAATGTGGTAGCTTTAATTATGACTCCCTTTAGAATCCCCCTCTTTGCTTCCATCCCTTCGGGGTTTCTACCTGGAGCGCACTCAGCCTACAATATCCCACCTAAAAAAGCTCAGCTGCAGTTTTCAAATACAAAAGGACAGGCTTCTTTTGTTTGTCATGAAATACAGATATGGAAAATTTCACCTGAAAGGTAATTTTTACAGCTACCAGGATATGAAAAACAGGAAGCTAAAGGTGCGGCCTTGACTAAACCATTCTCCAGCAAATAAACGCTGCAATGAGCCTCCTTTCCTAAAGTAACGATAGCAAAGTCAACAAGTTTACACCAGCGTTAAATGGAGGCATGTCTTTGCAGGATCAAGGCTACATTTCCAGCAGAGTCGAAACAAACAGCAAAGAGCAGCGCTACACAAGAAAAAAGTGAGGGGCAAAACCAGAACAAACGGTCAAAGAAAAAAAAACACAATAGACAAACACAATCTAATCTTGTGGTTCAATGCAGCAAAACAGAAATTCTGTTATAGCTCTCTTGAGGGTTCACAAACTGTAATTTACAGGAATCATGCTCAAAAAGTACACCCTCTTCCAATCAGAGACGGGCTAGCTAAGAGCAAAGATACTGAACTTATCTGATAGCTCCTCTCCAGTTCTCACTTTGGGGAGTAACTAACAAGGCAGAGCTCCACGCAGCACCTGTGGGACAGATTCTTGGTAGTCGTACCGCAAGAACCGTCCTCTTACATTCACCCTATCGCTGCTGGCTACCTTCCTCCGCAGACCAGGCACACGAGAAACGAGCAGAACTAATTCGGAGACAAAAGGGGTCCCACTGCTCTGAGCAGAGGAGCTGATCGTCCTGCTGACAGCCAGCCTGGAACCGAAGCGCTCGGGAGGATGGATCTCTGCTTTTCCACGAAGGTGCTAAAATCCACTCAGGAAGGAGGTAGAACTAAATCCTCAAGCACCTGGAACACGGTTTCTAGCTCGCGATACCAACTTCTGTTTCTTTTACTTTTCTTCCTTCCACCTCTGACCTAAATAAAAACACATCCTGTACATCTGTGCCACTCCCTGTATTCACAGCGACCGAAGCGGCCGTCGGCCAGCCTTCAGACCTTCTTCCCAGCAATCAGCATCTCCCCGTCCCAACAGAGCTCCAGCCCGTCACTCTGTGGCGGCACGTGGCCACGTTATGTCACCCCAAATATCTCCTGTCACACCCAGCATCCATCCTTCTGATCCAGGATGGAGGTTCATCATAAAGGGAAGGAGGAGAGGGAAGAACAACATTTATCATTATACAAAGGGTCCCCAAAAATGCTGTTTCAGGCATGTAACCTGGATGATTTTCCCACCAGACAGGGCAGAACCCCTGTTACTATGCGAAGGTTTGAGACCCGGCACAGCCCTGCTCCGTGGCACCTCCCTGTGCACTAGGCAGCTTTACTTTGAAGGAAGTCACGATTTCTCACATGAGCCCATTCTCATCACTTCGCACCGTGGGGGACGAGCTTATCAGCGCAGAGTTATCAGTTGTAACCAGAGGAAAAAGTAATGACTCTTGAACTAGGGGTTGCACGGTTAGGGTTGCGTATATTTTTTCAGCAGACGTGGGCTAAGAGCATTTCGCCAGCTTCTAGTCATCTACACAGCAGCAGATTCTACCTTCACCTCACACCAGCCTGCCACCCGGGGCCGGTAACGCCTTCCTCTTGTCCATGCCATTCGCCATCCGTATAAAGCTCCAGATGCACGACATTTGTTCAGCCAGATTGTGCTAATGGGGTGTTTAGGAACTCCATTAGTGCAACAAATCCAGGCTAAAACAAGGCCGTTTCTCCCGCACAGCAGCCACCAGGTTTACCAGAAATCAAAGTTTTGTTGGTTTTTGTTGTTTTTTTTTTTAAAGCTGTTTGCTGCTTTTTCCAATATGTAGCAGTTTATGAAATGCCACAAGATGAGTGTGATGCAATTATTTCCCCATCAGTTCGAGAAACAAAGTAAACAAGGAAAGTACTAAAGAAACAGTTGAATCACGGAGTGTGCAAGAGCATAGAGCTGTATAAAGGAGAACTGCACTCACTGGTTTTCGCTTAGGAAAGATGAGGTTGGGAAAGAGGCAGGGTAGCAGTTACTCCACGAGTCGGCCGCCAGCATGGAATTCTGAAAGCAGAAACCAAAACGGTTACAGCAGTTGAGGGCCGGCACAACCACCTGCAGCTCTCAGCCAGGAACGCGACTTCTCCCCCTCGGCGCCTGCCATCGGCAGACGTGGCTCTCGACCTCCCGTAGTCCAGCGCTACTCTGCAGTGCCAGCTTCTGAGCCTCCTGTCCTGCTCCTGCCCCCCGAGGACGACAGGGCCATTCCCCTTTCGTCGCCCTTTAACTTCAGTCTCTGCAGAGAGCGAGTACCGACCCAATTCTCTTGAAGTTGGCTCGCACAGGTACACGCCTGCACACTTCCCACCGCCCCCTTCCCACCCAAACAGGGTCCAACATTCACGGGAAGCTTTTAGCTCAGCGTGTACCAGTATGATCATGGGAAGAACACATCTATTTCTCAGCTTCTCTTTCATACGTCCTTTTTTGCATCCAAAACAACAACACCTGGTGTCTGAAGCACCATGCACTTGGTCAGACAGGCCTCTTTTTAACCTGTACGTTCACGTATGCGGCAAAACTCAAACGAGACTTAGAAACAGAGCTGCAGGGACACGTAAACAATTTTGGGGTAAAGGTCTGCTTATTGCCCTTTTCAGAACAAATGCATCAGGGATGCGGTCTTATTTTAGAAGCTGTTTTGGGACAAACACAACCCTACTCCGCTGTGCCACTCTCAAAAAAAAAGGCACAGCTGGACCTAGGAACAGATTTAGCATCTCTCAGAGACAAGCTGAGAGGGAAACAAAGTTCGCGGTTCTGCACAAGCTCTTCACCCCTCTCCCTAGCAGCCTGGCAACTTCCAGCTTTTAAGGAGGCGTCGTTTTAATCACAGCCTTGTTTTTCTCCTCCCACGTCCAAGGCAGTAAGTAGACAGCCGTCACCTCCACCTTCCAGCATTCGCGATCAATACCTCCTGCCCCTGGACAGCTGCCTAGCAAGTCTGGTAAATGGCTCCCGCAAACACCCACCAGGGCTCCCGGGATGCGGCTCCCGAGCTGGGCTGCCTTGCCCAGACCCCCTCCGGGGACACCCCCAAGGCAGCCTCGCGCGCTGCTGCGGGGCCCTCACCTCCATGGCCGGCACGGCGAGCTGGGAGCGGAAGGCAGGGACGCTGTAGAGCGCGTCGCCCGCCTGCTGGTGCTCGTGCTGCGGACAGCTCTTCCCCCCGTCCATGGCAGCGTGTGCTGAGGGCATCAGCCCGGGTCCCGCCGCATGAAGTCCTCCGGGCAGGGGGAGCGGGCTGGGGAGCGGTGGGAGGCTCTTTATCTGTGCTCTTCTCCCCGCACCATGTCCTAGGACGGAAAAGAAACGCACGTTTAAGTCCGGTGGAGGGGAAGAAAGCACAGCCAAGATCAAACCTAGCTAAGAAATCGGTAAATAGACGGCAGGCTGCAAATGCCGGCTGCCTCTTTACCAAACAGAGAGGTTTTTACTGGGAAACAGTTCTCAAATCTCACCGCACCTGGAATTCACCTAGACGGCGAACTTAAACACACTTCTGCCTCACTGCAAACGCTGCAGAAGTCTGGCAGGTTGTCGCACTCATCCGTGATTTCTGCAGCAGCCAAGTGCTGGCTTTTAGCTCAAGGAATTTTCTAATACACAAAAAGATTCTGAACTTCTGAGCAAACTCTTGACTAAAACGATCGATTCCCCGAGACTGCTCATTTTCACAGCAACTTACCCTGGCTTAGCAGGTAATTTGGCAGGCCTGAGCTCTCAGGAAGCAGCTGGAATGCCAGCCGAAGCCCTGTAAGATACCGACGTGCCACCGGTAATCAGCACACATTAGCACACAGGCACTTAACTCAGCCCGGCGAATGCCAGCTTCAATTCTCTCAGCCAGAAGAATGTGACCCCCGGTGGGGCACCTTCTCTCCAGAACAGTCCTGGCATCACTGATGGGAACACAC
Organism: Anser anser; assembly: GCF_964211835.1. Classification (NCBI taxonomy): domain Eukaryota; kingdom Metazoa; phylum Chordata; class Aves; order Anseriformes; family Anatidae; genus Anser; species Anser anser. The sequence goes on from NC_139746.1 coordinate 1,088,898, forward strand.
ACGGCCAGCACTTCCAGCTCTCTGCGTACAGTTTGCGCAGTGCTACCCACGGAAAAAAAGTCTTTTTTTGGCCTGCCTGTCGCTGTTTGCCATTCACCTTCAGCTCTGACCGGCTGTACGTACCCGCGCGGCAGCACAGCACAGACACAGCGCAGCCCTCCTGCTGGAAGCCTCGCAGGTAGCCACGACCTACATTCACAGCCAGCAGATTAAGAATCCTCGCTGACAGGTTCACTGCTGGAGGACGAAAACGTGCCGCGTAGGCAGAACGCTGTTCCACCTGAGCCAGGAGAGAAGCACCCCGCCGGGCGGGGGCACAGCTCGCCCCCGATCTCGCCGCACTCCGATGTCTCCCGTAGCTTCACGGCGGTTGTGCAGTGAGCACCGATGCTCTTCCCCACGGCCGTGCACAGCAGAGGTCAGAGCGGGTGGTGCACCTTCAGCACGAAGGCTGCCAGTGTAAAACACAAGCACTTACCCGCTGCCTTTCGTTCCCCCTGCTGCTAGCACGATGGTTTCAGGATCACCGTTCTGGCAGGGATCAGCCCCACGCTCAGACGTTGCCTTCAGTGCAATTTCCTGGTTGAAGCTTCCGAAGTAACTCCTGGCATGTTTAACTTGGCCTCGCAAGGCAATTTAACCTGCAGTGGCACGGGCAGTCACGACCGGGCAAGAGCAGCAGAGGAGACAAGCGCGGGCACCAAGCCCGGGACGCAACCCGCGCCCCCACGCAGCACACGGGGCACAGCACCAGCACGTCCTGACAGCCCGGCAGGGCTGGGGGCAGGCCACGAGCACAAGAAAACCTCACCCACCGCCACCAGACGACCAGATGACACCACCACCACCTCCCAAAGCATCACACGGCTTTCACCCGCTCGGTATTTGGGCACCGAGAGCTCCGACGATGCTCCGAAGCCAGGACAGTCCCACAACACGGGCGCCTGGGCAGGGGCACAAAACGGCACAGCACCTGGTTCCTCCTCCTATTAGTCTTATCCACCAGCGAGCAGTAAATGCTCAGCTTCTTAAATGGACTAAATCGTTCAAGTTTTATCAGCTGCTCTGCTCCAGAGGGGCAGGTACCGTGACAAGCTCCAAGGGAAACTAATCCCGAAGGGCTGGACAGAATCAAAATCACTTCCAACGCCTGCAAAGTAACGAAAAGATGTCACAAAGGGTTCTTTGGGGGGAGGCTAAATTCTCTGTAACGTGACTGAGCATTAACAGCAATCTGTGCACCCAAAAACTGAGAGAAAAGCACGCGTCTTCCTCGGGCCACCTTCTGCTCTCCAGGACCGTCTGCCACCAGAAGCCTGCGGTGTGACAGCCCAGCAAAGGGACGCGGCTGGTAGGTTCTCCTTGAGCTAGCTACCGATGCCGAAAATCTAAGTAGCACGAACTGAAGCTGCAGTTTAAAAACACCAGCTTTGATCATTTACAAGATACTCGCTACGAGGAGAGTTTCTGAAAAGCCAATTCTGAGTCAGAGCCCCTTTAAAAATAAGTGACCTTTCAGCCGACAGGATTATTTCTGCATTTGTCATGGAAAGCAAAATTAAAATGACTGTTTACTTCTTTCTCTGGGTGGCTGGAGCCACGTCAGGACATCTCTGAGCAGGGCTCACGCGTGCAGGGGAGCAGACGACCCCCTTCCAGCAGGGGGTGGCGAGGGGGGAAGGCACCGGGCGAAGCCCTCGGACGCGGGGACTTCGGGCAGCGAGCCGAGGATCGGCCGCCTGCTGCTCCGGCGAGCGGCGGGCACGCGGACGCCTTCACGAGACGCAGGCTTCCAGACTGAATTAAATCGTTTGCCAGAGGCTGAGCACTTTGCGGTTTAAGAAAGCACTCCCCCTTTTATTTTAGATAAAGAGGCCGCCACCCTGGGACCCGCACGGTTTTGTAACCTGGCAAGCGGCTCGCCGGGCGAGAGCTGCGGCTCGCCGGGCTGCTCGGCCTCTGCCTCCTCCCGCAGCACGGCAGATCGTAAAAAAACTCGCTGCGGCTGCTCCGCCGAAAAAAGGACCAAGCGACCAAGATGTCCTTAGGTGCGTTTTCTCTAGCAGAGCACGACAGAACGTCGCCTCCAAAGAATAAGGTTTGTACACCAGAAGTAACGCCAGGCTGCCTGAAAAGGCCATTCAACTACCAAAAAAAAACCCAGACCGTTTTAATTAATTGCTAGCAGAAGAAATACTCTTTACAAAGGCGCAGGATCACCTAGATCCTTTTCTCTGGCTTTATTTCACCACAGATTTACTGCAGTCTCGTTCTTTTACAGCCAGAAGTGTTTCTTTTTATTACACTATAAAATCCACACTCAGGCTTTATAGTCCATAAGCCCAGGAGCAAAACCAGCTAAAAACACTTAGCTAGCACCCCAGCATCCTAATTAATATTGTTATACCGGCCTCAGGCCCCTTGATTTATTAGCCAAACGTCAGCACCAGGGCTCCCAAAAAGCACTCTGCAGACCGCTTGCAGGCTTGGAGCCTCATTAGAGGCCGCTCCGTCCTGGCCTGCCTCTACAAAAGTCAGCTCACCGGCACGGCGGCAGGGGCAGCGGCACTGCCCGGAGGCGCTCCGGCCCCGCGCACACCCGAGTGAGGTGCTGATGCTGAAGGGCAGCCATTTAAGCAAAGCCTGCTTGCCGTCACGTCTCCTGAACCCGAAGGACCGCCGATGAATTCCTCGGGCAGAGCTACGCTCGCGTCCCGCCTATCGAGCGTCTCCGCGCCCAAAGGATGCTGGAGATGTTAAAATATTCAAGGGCTGCCTCCCGAAGCGCACGGTTTATTGCGATGGAACTGGCGAACGGGGTTGCATAAATGCAGACTTTGACCTCCAGCCCACTGCGGAGGGAGCCAGGAAAGGAGCTGCTCCGGGGAGAAACGGCGCAGCCCCGTCGGGGCGGCTGCCCAGCCACCCCCGGCGGCGCCTTCTGCTCCGCCTTCTAGGGCTGCTTTCTTCTTTTTCTTCGTATTTTTCTCTGACGCCACTGGTGGTCCGCAGGAGATCCTACGACATTTTAATTCACACCTCAGGAAGGACGTAGTAAGAGAGAAAGGGCTGAAGGCCAAGCAAGACAAAGGTTTGTCGTGACCCCACGGAACAGGGGAAACTCCAGGGCTGGCTTTAAGAACGGCCAAGCCTCGTTCCTTCTCTGTCACCGGCTCCTGGCTTTTCTCCTCCGCCCAGAGGACTTGACAAGAGGACCGATGGTATAAACTAAGCCTGTGCTACGACGCCCAAACCCCCCAAACGAAGCAGTGGGGAGCAGAAACCTACAGCTAGCTTCGTTTTCCGTCCCATCAGCCTGCTCCGAGATCCTCCAGTCTTCCAAATCAAGGCAGACGTTTGTAGTACGAGGCTGTAAGGAAGACAAAGCAACAGAAAAACGTAACAAAAACAAACTTGAGATGTTCTTCAAATGCTACACAGAGCTGCAAACAGCATCAATGGCTTGTCTTTATAGATCACATAAATAAAGCTCAGCTGCTACCGAACCGAGGCAGGGAGCTGCGCTGACCTAAGGTCAGCATCACAGACTTGCTTTAGAGACATCGATAGCCTCTGGTGCCTTTAAAATACTGTCTCTGCTCTTCTCACCAGAGAGTTCAGGTTTTTTGCCTTTTTTTTCTTCCAGTTTGTAACAGCTTTCGCTAGGAAATCAGCAGCAGCGATTCCCGTAACAGCTGTAGCAAATATACAGCTTTACTCCTCCATCCAAAGCAACTTACGAAGGGTAAAATCAATAGCAGAGCTTCTGCCCGCCTGCTCTGCATTATCCTGGGTCTTGGCAACACCAGATTTCACCGGCCAGATACTCGGCAGAGTGCTTTTCTCTACAACAGCATTAGTTCCTTAGGAAAACTCTTGCACAATAGGTCAGACCCAATTAGCAAAACGAAGGAAAACTGCTCAAGTTTAAACTCCTACGCTTGAGCAAGAGGCAGCTGGCGAATGCCAACGCACCGAATTCGCGTGACAGATTCCTCTGAAGAGATCAAAGCCAACAGCTGGACGGACGGACGGACGGGTGGGTGGACAGCCCAGAACTCGGGATGCTTTCTTCGGAGACACCGAGAAAATCAGCGAGAGGTGAAGGAGCCCAGACATTGTGGATTCCTGGTCTTGTCCTCTGGGAAACCGGAAAAGGATGAATCCCCCCAACGTTTCTCGGTTATGCCTTACACTCCTGAATCCCAAGGGACTAACGCCAAGGACGGAGATGTGGCAGGGGGCCGAGGGCAGCAGGACACTGCCCATCCCAGCACGAACAGCCTCCGCAGGTGCTTGGTTGGCGTCCTCGGGGCAGCCTCAGAACCACGAAACTCAGCGAGTTCCTGCAAGCCAAAGCTCCCATTTCCACAACCTGCGCTGCCAGCCTAACAGCCAAAACTGATGCTTGCTGACTACTAACTTTTCAGAACTTCTACTGACCGCAGGAGCAGCACCTTCCTCCTGCACGCAGCGCTGAGGGACGCGGCGACCTTCCTCCCAGGCTCGGAGCGATGGCACTCGAGCGACGGCCACGCGGCCGTGGGAAGCACTGGACCCGCTCCCGTGCGGCGTTTGAAAACAAAACCTTCCTGCCCAGCGCGATAAAGCCCCGTGAGCACTCTGATTGTATCGCAAGTCACTCTGATGAAGCTGCAGGGAGGGTTTCACTACCAGCGAGCTTTCCTGAGGGCTCGCTGTTCAGCCCAGCCCCAACAGCCAGCGTCGCCGCGGGATTCCTGCGGGATTCCTCGTGCCTGGGGGCTACGGGGAACAAACCGCAACTTTTAACGGCTTGAGCTGCATAGAAACCTGCGGGATCGGTACTGCACCAGGCAATTTCCAACCTGGAAACCGTAACAAACTGCTCTGCAATAGTCAGGATGGATAGAGCTGTGGGTAAGGGCGCGGTTCACAGGTAGCTGCCACCGAGCGAGGTAAAAACCTTCAGTACGTTCAGAAGAAGCGAACACTTCCTCCCTGTTCCTTTCAGTCTCTGTTAACTTACTCTAAATTGCTCTCCATTAAAAGAAGATAGCTGGGAAACCACAGGTATGCACGCAACAGGCAGAGCTAAACCTGCTGACGGTGAGTTAAACGCGCTCGGCGAGGACAGAAAGGCCCCAGGAATTGGATCGCGAGGAGGCACAGGCACAGCGGGAGGCACGGGCATAGGGGGGCTTCGCTCCCTGCCCGCAGAGCAGGAGCAGGACAGGAGCCCCGAGCCCCCCGCCCCGCCACGGGCACCCCGCCACGGCTGCCGGGGACAGGATTCCTGAGAACAGCTCGTACGTGAAGTGCCCGGAGAAACAGGAACCGAGCCCCACGGGACGCTAAGCGCGGTTTTTGTCTCCATCGCCGAGCCAGCCTTTAGTTCCTCTTTAAAGTTTCTTCTCGCCGTATTTTTGGACGGAGCTGCGGCCAAACATTTCACCTCGAGCGATGAGAGGGGGAGGCTTCGAGGCAGAGCCCCGGTCGCTGGCACCGGCGGGGACTGGCGCTGTGACGCAGGAGAAGCGCGGGAGGGGAGCTGCGACCTGCCCGCCTGCCGCTGCCACGGTGCCCGCACCGCGCTCAGACGGAGCCCAGCAGGAGAGAGACAGCCTCTGAGTACAACAGCTCGACGCCGGCTGAAGCATCGGATCTTTTCCCTGTAAATAATTAGAAATTAAAAAAAAAAAAAAGTATTTCCATTTGTAAATTCTGTCCCCTGTTCACAACTTAACTCCTTTTCTTCAGGCAGATCCAGCTCCGGGCGGCGCAACGAGGCGCTGCTCGGTCGTGCGTCTGAAGCGCTCTTGGAAAAGGGATTTCGAGTTAATTTAGCAAGAAGACAGAAGTTCATGCAGAAACAGAAAATGCTGGGGGTGACTCACTCCAGCTCTCCACTGCTCTTAAGTAAAGGACGGGCGAATTTGTAAGAAAGACAAAGAACGCAAAGTCTGTTCTTTACCGGCTTAGAAAAGAGTCAGGCCAGTCAGGCATTTATCTCAATGAAAACAGAAAGGGAGAATGCCTCCAACCCTGCGTATTAGAAAGCACAAAGCAAAGCGAGCCCGATGCAGCAACTTCAAAGGAATATTAGAAAGTTACAGAGGAGTGGAGAAAATTTAACCTCAGGCGAACGCGGAATACAACCCAGTCCAGTTACAAAAGCGCAGGATAACATCAATCTAGAAGATAATAAGTATCTGTGATGAAAATGGAACCACTTCAGGGCATGCTAACCGAGCGCTTTAAGCCACCTTGATCTCCCGGATGCTTTCAGCAAGCAGGAATGCACTTTGGGTGCATTTGTTCTGTACGGACTTAGCCCCGTAAGCTCCTGCGCGCAGCACCACCAGGCTCGGGAGCGGGACGGAAAAGGAAGCGGGGAAAACCTCGTTACTTACCTGGGCTGCGCAAGCCAACGCAGGGCTGCGGAGTGCCTGAGAACAATCTATTTGACAGATTAACTGCTGGAATTATACGGTCTGTAAACAGGGAGGAGAAGAGCTGAGATCATTTCAAAGCTTCTTGCCAGGTCTACGTGAGGCAGCCGGTGGTGCGTGCAGAAGAGCTAACTCGTCTTCCAGAGACCGGGGGTACGGGAGCGGAAAGGAAGAGCTTCGTGTCCCGAGCAGCACCAGCACAGCCCCTCCTCATCTGAAGCTCAGGCCATGTCGGTGGGGATCAAAGACAGCTTTTGGGAAGGCAACATCTTCGAGAAAACGTGAACTCTCCCACACAGGTAGACTAAAGTCAGGCAGATTTAAATTGCGCCCGAGAAACTTTATTATAAACGCCAGGGAAAAAAAAAATAAGAGCTGGAAACCGGCACCGAGACTGGACAGGGCGCACACACTGCAACGGCAGCGGCCCGCAGAGCCAGGGGCAGCTGAGTCGGGGCAGAACCGGGCTCACCGGAGGAAGGAATCGCTCTCCAGAGAGGTGCGCCATCTTCTCACCCCGTGCAGAAAGCAGCACTTCGCTTCATCTCCGGCTCCAACACGCAAGCATCAGCACAAGCCCCCTGCGAACGCTCCCATCCTCTCCCCGGGCTCTGCGGGCTGTCACCTCACCCCGCACCCCGGGCTGGCAGCCTGCAGCCCGACCCAGCTCTGCCATTCCACCGCGCGCAGCCCGCGACCGGGGTTTCATCTACGCCCCCGGCCCTACACGGGGCTGGATGGGAAGTCCAACCCCACCAGAGGCTCCTGGAAGTCGGAATGTCACGGCCACGGGCGTGAGGGGAAGAGCGGGGCGGCTGTATTCACACCACACGGGTCTGCCAGGGAAACAGCCGGACCGGGAGCGGGGAAGTGCCTCGCATCAGGCTGAGCGCGCCCACGTACGGAGAGGGGAACGGCACCGACGGCGACTCTGACCGAGCTCCGTGGGGTCCTTGTCCTCCTTCCCCGGGGAAGGATCAGCACCGCTGCACAGCACCTTGGGCAGCCGAGGGCTGCGCCGCGCCCAGGCTCACGCTGCCGGTCACCGGGACGCTCCTCGGTGCTGTTCGGATACGCACAAGAGTCACAATGGCCTTAATCCTCCAAAGAAAAGCACAGAAATGCAAGCCTAGATAATGAGAGAAGGAAAAAGCTTCGTCTGGAGCCTTGCTGCTGGCATCTGCCCCAATGTGCCATTCCCTAAACTTCCTCGGATTAATATTAAGCAGTTAAGTGGCACAGCAGCTTTAGCACCGACACAGACAAAAGAGGAAGGTTCATTATCTGTTCCCTGACAGAATTCCTCTTAAATCTTCCCCAGGTACTTTTGTCTCAAGGATGCACAACTGAAGCTAACCGCTGAGTCTCCCTGAAATGCTGACCTCACTCGCTGTTCGTTCGGCTCAGACCCCAGAACGTCGTCGCCCTCCCCGCTCCCCGGCCCCTCTCCGCCAGCAGAGCCGGCAGGTCCCCGGCAGGTCCCCGCTGCAGCCGCACGTCTCACGTTACCTCCCCACAATGAAGCCGCTGCAAAGCAGACTGCCGTGCCCTCTGCTCGCAAGGCTGCTCAGCCTAATGGTCTGTCTCCAAACGCTCTGCTTCGAGAAACAAACCGTTGTTCAAACAGGGACCCGAGCACATTTAATTAAAGCTTGCTCGTAGAGGAGGACAGGTTCCGTCTGCCCCTGCTCTTCCACCCGGGAGGCGATACGACTACGTCTGGCCAGAGCACAAATTCCCCCCTACACACGATGCACGCCCCTGCCAAGGACCCCGGCACGTTTTAGCGGCAGCCGGTGCAGCAGCACCGCGCACAGCCGCGCACCCAAGCTCCCAAAGCGGAGCAGGTGGGTTTGTTGGGCAGGAGGACGGCTGGGCGGCCGCGCAGCTCGGACAAGGAGCACACGGAACCGCTCTCCAAGGCAGCAGCTCCGCTCCAGCAAGGGCTCGCCCTGAGCAGGGCAGCTCCCGGCAAGGCCCTGCCGCAAGCGAGGTCCTGGACGAGAACAAACCGCAGCAGGAGCAGGCCCGGAGCAGGCACCTGGAGCTCAGCTCCGCGACGGTCCGGCAGCAACGGAGCACGCCTGGACGTAGCTGTAACACAAGCCCGACACAAACGGGAATGAGCCAACCTCAGAAGCACACCTGCGAGGTAGAAATGCGCTATTATACTGGTTAATTAAAGGGGAAGAGAAGAGCAGGAGGAACAGAGCTGAGGTTCAAAGCCCAGAAACGCAGGTCTCCGGATCCTCTGTGCTTTGCCTCTACCCCCAGTTCGAGGCGATCGCAGGAGACGCATTGGAAGGAACCAGCCCCATCTGAGCCGAGCACGTTGCGACACCCCGTGCCGTGCTGCCACGCGGGGAACGAGCGTCCTGGTTCACACACGGCCACGAAATACTCCAGGACTCCAAAGCCTGCTTCCCTATTAATCGTGAGCACATAAACCCCATTTCAAAGCAGGCAGCCTCCAGGCAGGCTCAACGTGCGCCTCCTGTGTGAGAGAGGCATGTACTGGTCTCTTTCAGAGCTCCATGTTTACGGATCTTGATCGTGTTACCAAAAGAGACCGAAGAGTTTTAAGCCGAAATGGTTCAGAATATAAAACTCCTAATTAAGCCTGGACGGCTTTCCAGAGAGATCCAGGCTCTCACGATTAAAAATCAAAGCGCAGTATTCAGCGACTGCACAGTTAGCTCTTTATGACAGTGCCACTGTTCAAAAAGCTTTAAACCTGTGTCAGCGTTTTCATTATAAACCCTCCATTTCAGGGATCTATAACTTAAGCTTAAAAAAGGCCTATTCAGTCGGGAAACACAGCCCTCAAACACACCACACGCTCAGGATTTTAAACACAAAATTTAGAAAAAAAGGAAAATCCTCTCCATGTACACTTTAGCGCCAAAAAAAGCCTGCAGCGAACGTGGCCGTAGCGCTCAGCGAGTGTCCGGTTTGGCAGACGCAGCCCGTCCCATGCCTGTCCCATGACGAAACGCGACGCTCGGCCCCGCTGCTCCTGGCCGGGGCGGCGGGGAGCAGCGGGGGACACGCCACGGGCAGGGCTCGGGAGCTCACAGCAGCGAGCCGCCCGCTAAAGGAAGGGAGAAGTGAGCTTTTTTCAGAAGTCTGTTCCTGCTCAGGAATGAGGATGTAAGACCTTGACAAAGGTATGGGAGGAAACGGCATTTAGCAAATCACTGAGAACTGCGAGGTTTCAAACAAAGGTGTGAGTTCATACCTAAGACAAAGCCGTCTGCGGGACTCGGAGAAATCTTTCAGAACACTTAGAAGTAAGGAATCAAACTTGAGACCTAACGTTAAAGGAGAAAAAGCTGTAAAATTCACTGACTGTGCCATCTCCGGACACGCTCTGTGCGTTTACCATTGCATTTTCCTCTACAAAAAACGTTTTCGCTTTCAGCCACTCCGAAAGCCCCGCATAAGCAAGACTGATTCCAAAAACGGGCAAAACACCATCAAAGGAAACAGGTGGGGAAAGGCACCCTTCTTGAGCAAGCCAGCCATCCTAGCTATTACTCGAAACAATCCCAGATACAAACACCTCTCAGGTTAGACACGGAGCCCCCGATGCCAGCCGCAGTTCTGGTAACTCCAGCACCTGACACCAGGCAAGCGGGCAGGCAGAAACGGGGGAGCGCCCGAAGTCGCCGTGAGCACCGGCTTCGCGCTGTGCCGCTAAGCGCCGAGGTTTCAGGCGTTTTAGGCTGCTCCTCTGGCAGTGATTTAAAAAGTACTTTGGATGATTCAAGCAGCCTTCCCTCCCACAGCGCTCACGCCAGCCTTTCAATGAGACTTCGCTCAGCTGAGCTGCTAAAGGTAGGGTCGTATTTTAGGAAAATGAGCACAAACATCAAGGGAATTGATAACCATCAAAAAAGAGCAAGTGCCGGAGATGAGAACAGAACTCTTTGAGGCTTTGAGGGCTGCAGCTGGCATCCTACCTAGTAACTCTGCAAAGTCTGCTTTAGGGGACGCACAGCGCTCCCTGAACTGAAAGCAAAAGCATCGGTATGTGATTTTCCACTTAAAGACATTCCCACGACCGGCGGCCGTTCGGCTGAGCGGAACCAGGCCGATCCACGCTCGGTGTCCCGATGCCACGGGGGGCCCGCAGCAGCCAGCGGCGCAGCACACGCAGCCGGCGTCCTCCTGCCGCCAGGCTCACAGCCGGCGGGGCGCAGACACCAGAAAAACCCCCACAGGCCGCCGGGTCCCGCAACGGACCCGCAGAACTCGCCCTTCAAAAGTCCGTCCTATTTCACTTGGAAACGGAGCGTGTTAGCTCGGAGTCACAGAGAGATCGAGCCCTCCTGGGCTGGTATTTACGGCTACTTTTGAGACCGGAGCTCTCTCTTAAAGCCTGCACCGTGATTTAATGGCGTTAAGAACCCAGGCGGGGGTGACCACCGACAGCACCAGAGCCGGGTGCCTGTGAGCGTAAGCTCCGTGCCCCAGAGGCAGGCAGTTGGGCCAGCTGGGCCGTGAGGACCCACGACAGGCAGACGCTCGGTGATCGCCGCGGGGGGGTTCTGCGCCCCCCTCCCAGCCCCTCGCCCCTCAGGGCTGCTCGGGCTCAGCACCCTTCCGAATCGGGCCCCGGGCGGCCACGAGCCCCCGGCTCTGCTCCGGGAGGGGAATCGGCACCCCCAGACACCCACCGCGCACGGAGCCGAGCGGGGCAGCACCGAAGCCCCTCGGGAGGCGGCCGGGGCGCGGAGCCCCCCCGGGGCCTTCCCGGGCTCCGCTGCACGGGTAGACCTGGCGGCCGCGGCGCTCAGCGCGGTGCTCAGCCCCGAGCCGCGGCCAGGCGCCAGCGGCAGAGCACGGCGGGGACCCCCCGGCCCCGACCCCGACCTCCCCCCGGCCCCGAGCCCCCCGGCCCTCACCGTGCCCCGGGCGCTCAGGCTCCCGCCCGGCCGCCGCCACCTCGCCGCGCTTCCGGGTTCCGCGCGGCCGCCATCTTGGGGGGACGCGGCCCGCGGGGCGGAAGGGGCGGGGGCGGCGACGGGGGGGGGGGCCCGGAGGGGGGGGGCTCCCGGGGGGGGGGGGGCCTTGAGGGGGCCCGGAGGGATCCAAGGGGGACCGGGGGTGTCCGCGGGGGGTCCTTGAGGGGTCTCGGAGGGGTCCTGGCGGGATCCCAGGGGGGCCGGGGGGTCCCGGGGGGATCCTTGAGGGGTCCCGGGGGGTCTCAATGGGGCCGGGGGGGGGGTCCATTAGGGGTCCAGTGGGGTCTTCGGAGGGGTCTTTGAGGGGTCCCAGGGGGGCCGGGGGGGTCCCAGGGTGGGTCCCAATGGGGCCGGGGGGGTCCCGGGGGGTCCTTGAGGGGTCTCGGGGGGGTCCCAGTGGGGCCGGGAGGGTCTGTGGGGGGACCGGCGGGTCCCGGTGCTGCGGTTGCTGGGGGAGCTGGTGGGGGGCTCCCGCTCAGGATTACCGGGGAAGCGGCTGGGTGGGAAATAAAAGCCCTGGACCCCCCCCGCGCTGCTCGCCTTCCTCCCCCTCCGCCCGCGTTTATAACTTTTTAAGCGTGCCTGCATTGGGTCCTTGCCCCTTGTAAGCCCCGGGGTGACGAGGCCGATCCCCAGAGCCACATCCAGGAGCGTTCCCACGAGCTCTGTCTGCACAGCGGCATCCTGACGGGGAGGTCTCCGGGCTGACCCCCAGGAGGGAGGCGCAGAGCCAGCGGCACGGCGGGGGGAGAGGCGCAGGCCTTGGTCGTGGGTCCCTGGCACAGGGACGGGACGGACTCACCGCCCAGGTGCGCCGCGATGCTTTGCTGTCAGCGGAGCGCTGGGCACACGGGGACGGTGCCTGCACAGCGCCGGGACCCACCTGTGGAGCAGGGCACAGCTCTGGTAGCCCAGGTTTGCGGGTGCCTGGGAGTCAAATGCCAAGGCCTTTTGGGATCCAAGCTCTGCGCCCCCCAGGGCAGCCCCTCCAGGACCTGCTGAAGGGGTTCGGGGAGTCGGGGAAGTATCGGGGTCACCCCGTAAAACCCTGGCCCTGCTGGGGTTTGCACGGAGCCCCAGCAGCGTGAGCCGGCTCAGCCGGGAAGCGGCCCCGTACCATCAAAGAAGCTGTCTTCAAAGCAGACGGTGAGAACAAAAGGCTTGGGGTTTCGTGCACAGCGCTCGAGGAAGGCAGCCTGCACCGGCACGGCCAGGGAGCCTCAGGCACCAGCACCCTCAGCTGGCCTCGTCTGCTCCTCGGGGAGCCGAACGCTTTGTCCTGGGGAGCTTCAGAGCCTGCAGCAGCGAAAACCCAAAATCCGGCCTCGCCCGTCCCACAGCCCGCTGCCGCGAGCGGGCACCTCGCAGCAGGACCCCGCCGCCAGCTCTGCCAGCCCCAGCCCCTGCAGGGCCTCAGCCCGGGCACGAGGGAAGTTTCCCCTTCTCCTGCTCAGGCCCAAACACAGAATTTGTCATGTTTGGGCTTTTGGGGCTGTCGGTGAGCGCTGCTCTCAGAACACTTCATTCATCTGCGTGCGTTAATTAATCAGCAATTGCATCATGCCTTCTGAAGTATTCTTTTTCCAGAGGTTAATGCCAGAGGCTCTGGCTCCTTTAAATCACGCTTTTAGGAACTCCTGCTGCTGCTCTGGCTCTCACTGCACACCCCAGCGGGCTCGCTGAAGGCACCAGCGACACATCCGCAAAGAGCAGCACTGCCCTGCCTGCGCCGTCCTCGTCCCCCGTACGGGTGGGAGCTCTCCTACATGAGAACAATTGCTGAAGCCTCCTTAGCTGTGCATTTTTAGGGCTTAAAATCCCCTAGAGCTATTTATGTAGTGCGATACCAGTGAATCAACGCAGTGGGAGAACCAGGACGGATCCAGCCGGCGGTTAGTCAGCCTCCTGTAACCGCTGCCGGCCCTGCCGCTGGTGCCGCAGCTCCAGCACTCGCCTCCTCCCCACTTCCCACCCCAGTTCCCGTTCCAGGCACAAACCCGCTGACCCTGCGGTCCCCTCTGCACCCCTAAATCCCCTCCAGGAGCAAGCGCAGCACCTGCTGCAGGCAGCCACCAGCCATGGTTTGGGGGCCTTCAGCTGCGGGCCCTGGAGCTGGGGGGCAGCGGGGAGGTGCTGGGTGTGTTCCTGGTGGGTGCAGGGCTCTGCCTTCCCCGTCCCCACGTGGGGGGCATCACCCCGTGGTGCTGGGATGTCCGTGTGCAGTGCTGGGGACGTGGCTGGGCCGCGTGCTGGCGCTCTGCCCCTCACAGGAGAGCGATGCCCCCGGGAAACGCTCTGCCTTCCCCAGAAGAATCCCTTCCCAGGCAGCCAGGCCTCTGGGGTCACTGGGGCCTGGGATAATGGGCTCAAAAACGAGAGCATCGGGGCCCGGAGCCTGCGGCCTCGGCTGCCGTGCGTGCCACGGGGCCGCTGCCGTGGCGGTGCCGGGGTGAGCCCGGCTGTGTTGCATGCGCTCGGTTCCTGTTTTTTTCCCACAGCCTGGAAATCCCCTGACTTTCCGCCGGGGCAAGGAGCCCTGGGTCCAGCTGGCTCCCTGCCGGCCGCAGCTTCGGGAAGGGGCATCTCAGGGTGGGGGGACAGAGCCACTGCCCTGTGCCAGGCCGTCAGCGCAGGCTGGAGCCGAGCAGGGAGCCTGGACGGGACCCGGCTGCCCCGTACCTGGCAGGAGCCACGCTGGGGGGCAGCATCCTGCAAAGCCCCTCAGGTTTGGGGAGCTCCTTCACTGAGTTTCCACCTCTGGGGAGCCTCTTTCTGCGGCACCGGGAGCGGCAGGGAGCAGAGTGCAGCTGATGCAACCCGGCCGGGAGCTGCAGCCGAAGCCATGGGAGCTGCCTCCTGCCCGCGTTTCTTTGCTGTGGACAGTTTCCAATCGATCCTGCCCTCCTGCTGCTGGGAACCCGGCCCTCTCGGGAGGGGGAAGCACAGCACTTACCAGAATTTGGGTGATCGCTTTCCAGCACTTTGGACTCGGTGCCAAGATCGAAGTAAATCACACGCGGCCAGGCGCTATCATGAGAGAAGCCTGCAAGGGAGCAGGAGGAAAAAGATGGTGCTGCCAGAGCCCTGGGGGGCGGCTGCGCCCCCTTCTCTGCCCTGCTGCCAGCTCCAGGCCCTGTGCTCTGGGAAGGCTCCCCAGCTCCGCAGGGTGCTGTGGGGATGGAGCCGGGGAGATGCCCCTGGCCCTGGGGATCTGCAGAGCCTTTGGGGACCCCGGGCTGTGGAGTACGGGGCTGTTTCTGGGCCGCAGCACTGCTCCCCAGCAGGACCCCGAGCTGGGCTGCCAGCCATGGAGCTGGGAGGGCGGCCACAAGGCTGCAGATTTATGCCTGAGGTGTTTAAATACGCTGCTCTCTGCAACTTACAGGGTCCTTCCAAAATGATCTCCCTTCAGTGACGCCTTTGTAATCTGCACGTCTGCAGCGCAAGAACATTTGCACTTTGCTGGATGCCCGGCCTCCTGCAGAAAATCCTTCCAAGTGCTCCCCAGCCGTTACCGAGAGGCAGCCGGTCCCCCCAGCCGCCCGCGGGGGACAGCAGCGCGTGAGGCTCCCGTGAGCCCCTTGGCTGAGCTCCCGGCTGCCGGACGGAGGCTGCAGCACGCTGCGAGGTGTTTGGTGCAACCCAGCGAGCGGCGGGAGCCTTCCCAATGCCCGTATGAGGGGAGGCAGTGGAGCAAAGCCAGCTCTTGCTGGAGAAGCCCTGCAGCAGAAGCGTTTCGGTCAGGAGCGTCCCATCCTGCAGGGCCCCTGCCTGTGGTGCTGTCCCGGTGCCGCCGTCCCGGGGGTGCCACCGTGCGCATCGAACCGGAGATGTTTTCTCCGGCGCTCTCTGTGCTTTTTTTTTGTACCACGCTGACCAAAAGCAAACGCCGACGGCTGGAGGTGACGGCCTGCTCCCGGCCCTGCTCCCGGCCCTGCTCCCGGGGCCAGCCGAGGGCGGGCGGCCGCTGCTGGGTGCGCGTTCGGCCGGGAGAGGGCGGCTTCTGCCGCCGCAGACGGGCCTGGGAAGGGCCCAGCTGCGGGGTGCCTGCAGGTGCCAGGGGGATTCGCGTTGGGTATTAGGGGAAATCACCCCAAAGACAGGCCCGGGGCAAGGCTGGGCTGGGCTGGACCAGCAGGCAGCGGCGGTGGGGCTGCCTCAGGGCACGCCGTAGCCTCGTTACGCAGCCGGGGGAGCCGTGCCCGTCCGTCAGTCCGTCCTGCGCAGCTGCCGGTCCGTCCGGCCCGCTCGGATCAGCCACCAGGGCGGGAATTATCTTCCAGCGGTGCTCTCTGGGTGCTGCTGTTAAAACACAGCAAGGAGAAAGACAAATAAATGCTCGTGAGATGAGAAAGCGGCCAAAAGGTCGGGGCAGTGCACGAGTGAGCGTCTGCAGTCAAAAACACGGGTGATTTCAGTAAGCTCCCCGGTAAATCCGTCTCCTGCAGGCGATGGAGCAATGTCCCAGGAAAAGCTGTGAGTTGAGCTGCGTGAGGCACCCCAAGGCTGGTGCTTGCCCAGCAGCTGAGCGCGCGGCTGAGGAACGCCGCAGTGTTCGGAGCCAGGTAACGGAGCTCACTGCGGGCTTTGGGACCATCATGAGCGTGACCTCAGCAAACCGCGCCTGGCTCCATCCAAATCCTTCTCCCCCCGTGCCTCCGATCAGCATCATCATCGTCATCATCATCGTCATCATCATCAGCAGCAGCAGACCCCAGCGCGCGCTGACAGCGCCGCGCAGCACAGTGCACGCAGGCGCTGCCCCCAGCCCAGCCCGGCTGCCTTTCAGAGGCCGCCGGAGCGTTCCCTGGACCCCGTCTGGGGGGGTTACAGCTAAAGGCGGCGTTCGGCTTTATTTGTTATTTATTTGTTATTGTCCCGGGGCGTGGAAACGTGTCGGGACCGACCGACGCGTGCCGGACGCCTCAGGAGGCACCGGCAGGGGAAGGAGACGCGGGCAAAGCGGGGTGTAACGGGGACACAGGAGGCTCGGGGGGCTCTGCGGGCCTCGAGCACCGGGCCCGGAGCACCGGGGGGGCCGGGAGGGGCCGGGCGGGGCGGGGCAGGGCCGGGCCCCGCTCCCCGGCCTAGGCCCAGGCCCGGCGCCGCTCCCTTCCGCGCCCGTCTCCATGGCAACCGCTTCCCCTTCGCCCTTCGCCCTTCGCCCCGCCGGCGGCTGACGGACAGCCCGCCCGGCCAATCAGAGCGCCCCGCCGCCCGGCCGCGCGGGAGGGCGGGCTGCAAACTCCGCGAGCCAACCGGAAGCGAAAGCCGCTCTCCCGGCTCCTCCCCCTCGCCGCCCGGCCGCGGCCAACCAGCGGGCGAGCGTGCGGGGGCGGGGCCGGCGCGACGGCCAATGGGAGCGCACGTCGGTCGCTAGGGAGGTGCGAGGCCCGGCCGGGGAGGGAGGGGGGGTAGCGGCGGGAGCGCGGCGGGGCCGGGCGGGGGCGGGAGGTAAACAAAATGGCGGCGGCGGGCGCGCGGCGGCGGCGGCGCTGAGGGGGCGGCGGGAGCGGGCCCGGAGCAGGCCCCGGGGGCAGAGCGGAGGCGGCAGCGGCCGGCGGGGATCCCCCTGAGGCCGGGCGGGAGCGGGGAGCGCGGCGGGGCCGGGCCCGGTTCCCGAGGCCCGGCAGCGGGGAGGGGGGGACGAGGCCGGCGGCCCCCAGCCCCCCCCCTCCCCCGACCCGGGGTTGAGGGGGCGGCCGGGGGGGGGCGCGGCCCGGGCCCTTCCCGAGAGGGCCCCGCCGCTCCCGTACCGGAGGGGGGGGGGGGAGCACCGGGCCCGCCCCTCCCCGCCGCTCTCCTAGCGGCCCCGTGCCCCCTGCCCCGCGGGAAGGAGCCCGGGCGGGGGCGGCGGCCCTGCCCTGCCGCGATCTCCCCGTTGCCGGGCGGGGAATGGGGCGCGTGGGGCCGCGGGCGGGGGCAGCCGCGTCCCGCTGACGGCGGCCGTCTCGCGGTGCTCGGGGAGGCTCCGGCCGGTTCTGCGTCGCGTGAGCCCAGCCGGAGCCCGGGGGGGGGTCGCATCATGTGCCAGGCGGAATCCCGGTGCTTGAAGGATGCCCCTGGGAGGTCTCGGTAGGCACCGAAGGCCTCAAACTTTGGTAGGCGTGAGAAGCGAGGGCGTTAGGATCGTTCCCGAAATCTCCTTCGAGGAAACGTGGTTCCAGCTTCCCAACGGCTGAACCCCCCCAGCGCCCGTGCTCGTGCGTGGAAGGTGAGGCCAGCGGGGCAGAGACGCCCCCCCTGCCCTCCGCCTTGCAGCCGGTGACTGTGCTCTGCTGGTGATGGAAAGCCACGAAAGGGACTTGGCACTTGTCTGGTTTCATGCGGTGGCCTGAAGTCCCGGAGGATGACCTAGCACTTCGCTCGACAAACTGGGCCAAGCTAAAGGCCAGGTTGACTTGAAAGAACCCTAGTGGTGGGGCCAGGTCGGGAGCAAAGCGCGTCCCAACCTGCGTGCGTCTGGCCCGAGATAAATTCTTTTTAAGAGACTTTGCGTTACTGGAGCAGGCCTGGATCTTTTAGCATCCGCCTGAGCTGGAAGCAGCTCGTAGTTCTTTTTGTTTTGTTTTTTATTCATGTTTGTACAATCTTCTGGATCCTTTTTTTTTTCAAGAAGGAGTAAAAGGGAGTGTTGGAAACTCACAAACGGGATTAAAACCCTGAGCGCTTAAGGAAGGCAGGTGAAGGAACTTAATCCAGGATGGATATGCAGGAGCCGCAGCAGCTGGGTATGTTTGCCGAGAGCGAGCTGATGTCTGTGGGGATGGACACCTTCATCCATCGCATCGACTCTACGGAGGTCATCTATCAGCCGCGGCGGAAGAGGGCCAAGCTCATCGGCAAGTACCTGATGGGAGACTTGCTTGGAGAAGGCTCTTATGGCAAAGTCAAGGAGATGCTGGACTCCGAAACCCTCTGCAGGAGAGCTGTGAAAATCCTGAAGAAGAAGAAGCTGCGCAGGATCCCCAACGGGGAGGCAAATGTGAAAAAGTGAGTAAACGTTCCTGGGGGCTGGGGGGTTGACCTTGGCCGTTATTTTCCAGCTGAAGTCCTCTCGTTTTAAGGAACCCCATAGCTCTGTGTTGTGGGAACGCTCCCGAAGTCGTGGGGGCTCAGGAACTGCGGGGCTGAGGGCGCTCCTAAACTGTCCCGCGCTGAGAGCGGGGACAGGGAGCTCGGCCTCAAGGGCAAGGGGGCAGCTCCGCTGTGAACTGGCAGCACGTAACGCCTCTTTTTTTGTGGTGGTGGTGCTGAGAGAGGATTCCTCTTCAGGATTTCATGTCAGAGTGGTGAGCGGTGCTGCTTTTAGCTGGGCGAGGTGAGGGGTGGCGGAGCTGGGGGTGCGCAGACACAGCCTGCACCGGCACCAAGCGGCGTTTGGCTCCTGGGGGTGGCCGTTGGCGCCGCCACCGCTGTGACAAGTGCCCGGGACGTGTTCCCATGTGCTCCCCACCCGGTGGGCACAGGAAGCCGTGGATTTTCTTCCTGGTTTCACTCCTGACTAATGGGTTTAGGAAGCAACTGGAGGCTCTTCTCAGTTGAGTTCTGCAGCTGTAAAATGGGGACAAGGGTTGCCAACCTCTCCTCAGTGACTCAAGATCTGTGCTTGGAAGGCTGTCCAAGTGCCAGTTACGTCCCGATTAGTCAGGGCACAAGTAACTAATTAAAACAGGCCGGGGAGAAGCCTAGCGTTGGCTCCTCTGCAGGGCTCGTTACACAAAACTTTCCCTTTCGGCTCCCTGCCCCGTGCACCGGGGCCTCGCAGCCGGCTGCGTTTCCCACAGCGAGCTGTTCGCTGCGGCCGCGCGAGATAGCTGTTTATCTGCCGCGAAGGGGAGCCTTCTGCAGCCAAAACAAACTGCTCGCAGGGTTTATCTCGTGGCAGGAGGGAGATCTTGGGGTGTTCGGAAGACTCCGGTGTTACGGCCTCAGCTGCGGCGTGCTGAGCCCGGAGCCCTGACCTAGCGGCGTCTTGTTTCTGTTTCTCGGGTTGGGTTGAGTTTCCGAGCCCAGCTGCGAGATATTTCACATCCTGTACCGGGCCCGGGGGCGGCCGGCTCTCAGAGCTCGCCTCTAACCTTCGGTGACAGGCGTGGTGACAGGGCGGTCACAAGCCCCAGTGCCGGGACCTCCCTCGGCTGGCTCGGGTTCAGGATAAGAGCAAACTGCGGGTTAATGTGTAACGAAACGGCTCTGGTTTCGCCGGTAGAGGCACGGCGCCCCGTCCCTGCCCCCCTCCTCTGGTGTCGGCTTGGCCGCAGAAGGGGAGGTTGGTGCCTCCCGACGGCGGCTCTGAACGCCTCTCCCTCCTGGTGGAAGGGGGCTTGCCAAGCCAGAGGAGAGCTTCCTGTTATCAGAGCCGTGGTAATGGTCCCGAGTCCCGAGGTGCACCCTGCAGAGGCTTTATTCATGCCCAGAGCCTGGGAACGTCTCGTTTGCCTTCGTTAAGGCTGCTTAGTGAAGCGGACGAGCCGGGCGCTGCTTTGCTGGGGATGTTTTTCTGGCTCAGCCGCCCTTGCTTCAAAACACGGCGGCAGATCTTAAGTGTTGCCCCCGAACGAGGGCTTACTTCAGCTCGACTTCCTATTTTTGTCACCCTGTCCTCTTCTCGTTGTCCGCCTACCCGTTTGCTTTGTCTTTGTGTTCAGCCGTGAACTTTTTTAGGACAAAACGTCGCATTTTGGTCACAGGCAGGACCACGCAGCTCTGACCTAACCCAAACCCCCTGGTGCGGCTGCACGGGGAGGTGGGAGCCGTGTCCCCTCCCCGAATACGCCCGCCGTGGTGAGGTTCGTCATCAAGCCGCAGGGTCTGGCCGTGGACGGGGAGCAAACCAGCGCCCATAAAACCCGCGTGCCCGCGGGGAGGCTGTTGCGGCGGCGGCGCCGGGAAGCTGTGCGTTAGCGCTGCTTAACGTCGCGCTGCTTGGCCGCGCCGTGTGGAAACTTCACTCCTTGCAGCTGCCTGCGAGCAGCCTCGGCGAGTGGCTCCCACCCACAAACTGCTCCCACGGAGCGCGGGGAGGCAGCGAAGGGGTCGCGCCGTCAGCTTCTGCTTCTTGTTGCAAGTTCCTGATGAGTAACTGGTTCCTGCGTTGGTGCCACGCGCCTCTGGTCCTCCCCGCGCCCTTATCTGCGCGCGGATGTGCCGCTCGCTGTGCGTGCGACGTGGTTGTGGCTGGCTGCTCTCCGTAACCACCCCGACTCCAGCTGCTGCCCCTGCAGATCAAAAATCTCTTCCTCTGTCCCCAGCACCAGGCTCCTGCTCTCGCCGTGCCCGTCGGCGTGCGTGAGCAGTCCCGTCCACGGCAGGATGCAGGCAGCTGCACCTGGGGCGAATTAAATGGTTGGGAGAGACCCTTTGAGTCCCTAACGAATTGTTTTCCCTGCCGTAGGACCCCTGCGTAAGTTGTTACTCTGCTCTCCGGGGCCAATGTCTTCCTGCAGAGCTACGCACGCGTTCGTGCCCCGGCAGAGGGGCTGGGCGCCTCGGGGGGGTTCTCGGCTCGGTGCCTGTCTCCTGGGAGCCGCTGCCTGGTGTTTGTCCCTAAATACCTGGCTGTGCGGCTCTGCTAGCTGCGGAGACGGAGCTGGTTCCTACCCCGCTCTGATCTCCAGCCCTGGTTTCTTGCCTGCGCAGCTTCCTGCCCTCCCTGCGTGCTGCATCTGGCTGGCCGAGACGTGAGGGAGTTGTGGCGGGCTCGTGCCCCGCAGCTCTCGCCGGGTGCCTTGTGCCGCTGCTGCGAAGGGGCAGCCCCTGCAGACAGCAGGCCGGAGAGGTTCCCTGGAAAACGCTGCCCAGACGTCGGCCCTCGGGTAGCGACACGAGCGGGTAACACACGGGATGGCGAGAAGGGAGCGGGGCAGCGACCAGCCCCGAGCGCTGTGCGGGGCTGGGCGGCAGCTCTGGCTGCGGGGCGCTTCTCGCGTCGCTCCTGCGGGTGCTCGAGCCCTCGTCCTGCCCGGGCACGCAGCCGTGGCGGCTCTGGGACCCAGGGGTCGGCCGGAATACGTTTGGGATTTCTGGTGCGGATGCCGAGGGTTTAAACCTGAGACACGTTTCCCTAAATCACCGCGGGGAACCTGCACGTGTCCGCGGTCCTGCGGAGAGCTGGGGGCAGGTCGGGCAGCCAGGCGGTACCGCGCTAGCTGCTGCCTCCGGTGAGCCCAGAAAAGGGGTTTGGTCGGACTGCAAAAGGACGAAGGAAAACTTGGAAGGCTTCGTCTGTAGCAGCACAAGTTTAATAAAGCCGTGTGCTAATAGCCTCCCATTTTAATTAAGTGTTTGGGACTTTCTGTGTGTGTCCCAGGTGGCTTGTTCTGTACTTACCACGCTCAGCGATTACTCACATTTGAATATATGCTCGTTAGGACTCCTCTGAGGCCTCAGCTGCGCAGCAGGCCTGTAATCTGACGGTTTGCCCCTCGGCTCTGCACGTCAGGGGCCGCGCAGCCCCGAACCTGGGCAGTGCTGCCCCAGGGAGGACCCGGTGAAGGGAGGACCCGGTGCACGCGGGGCTGGGTGCTGCGGATGGGGACGGTCCCGAGGTGACCGACGCGTCTCCTGCCCGCCGCGGCCTGGGGCCGCGTGCCGTGGGGTGAGCGGGGTGCTCAGCTGCGCGGGGCACCTGCTGGGTTCAAGGTGGAGGTTTAGAAGATGTAAACGGGCGTGGGGTCTGGGCTGTCGGGCACCCCTGGGGGCGTGGGTGGGGAGGAGGAGGTGTCACCGCGCTCTGCTTTTGTTAATCTTTCCAGGATTCAGAATCCAGGAAAGATTTGTTAATCTGCTTTGTGGGGTTTCGGGGACGCTAATTTGTAATTAATGCTCACTTTGGCCGTGCGGGATTACAAAATCAATCTAAATAACTGCATCGTGCAGCAGTAGGGTTGCGTAAAGACCAAGTGGGTGACTCTCCAGTCCCTTGTAGCAATTAGCAGGAGCGGTGCCGGCGGATTTAGGGCACGTGCTAGGGCTGGCGTGCGGCGCAGCGCCGATCCTGCGCGGTGCCGCCGGCTCCTGGGCCCCGCGTGTGGGGCTGGAGGGGGGCGCAGTTGCCTGAGGCAGAGTGAAGAAGTGTTTGGGGTGGGTGAGCGCTTCCCCGGCCGGGATTTGTGCTGCAGGCCCTCATCTCTGGCTTGGTTTGGCCTGGGGGTAATGCGGGAAAGATCCCACACCACCTGCAGCCAAACCCGAAGAGCTTGGGCCTGCGGAGGACCCTTGGGAGCCCGAGGAAGGGGCTGGGGTGCGTCTTCAGGCTGCGCTGCCCCTTTGGTTGAGCAGGAATGGGCTCGGTGAAACGGGCTCACGGAGGAGCGGGTGCTCAGCCCAGGGGTACCCGTGGGCGCTGAGCGAGGCTGTGTGGGGGCCGTCCCGAACGCTTCTTCCTGGGGAAAGGCAACGCGGTTCTGAGGTGCTGGGCGTTGTGTCGCCGTCGGGGTGAGGATCCTTCCCAAGACTCTGCCCTCACTGGAGGGGTCCAGGAAAGCACGTCCCCTTTCCTCGGCGCCCCCAGACTCGTGTGGCACGTGGGACAGGCAGGTGGCTTTGTTAGGGACAAAAAAAGAGCCGCTGGTCGCCAGAGCGGGGAGCTGAGCCTCGATGTGTCCGGGTGAGCCTGGGTCTGACAGCTCCCCGCTGAGGGACCTGGCAGCTCTCCCTTCCCCTCTGCTGGGGAGAGCGCCGATCCCAAAAAAAGCTCAGCTGCAGACTTCAGAAACCTGCGCGTTAGAAGCCGCAAGGAAAGGAGGTGAAGCTGCAGCAGGCCCCAAAGGTCCCAAAGTCTGAGCAGGTTCGCTGGGCGGCCGTGCCTGGGCTGAGGGCAGCGAGCCGTGGGCACGCACGGTGTGTGCCCATCCCCTGCTGCTGACTGAAACGCTGCTGCGCGGGACGAGGGGGGGCCGGGGTGTCTTGGTGTTAACTGGGGAGGGAGGGAGGAGGTCCAGGCGCCTCCTGACAAGGTAAGGCCTGTGCTCCCTGAGGTGGCGAAGGCTGGAAACGAAGCGGAGCTGGAGGTGGCCGGCGTGGCTGCCTCCATTCCTCGGGCGTTTGAGAATGCGAGAGGAGCTAAAAATAGGAGCCCTCTTCCCGCTGGGGAGCGGCCGCTTGGCCTCTGCCCCGGAGGTGGGTGCGCTCCGCTGGCATTTGGGATGGGTGGCTCCCCGCGGGGCTCCCGGCGTCCTTCTGGAACCAGGCACCGCGGAGATGGGAAGGGTTATTCCTCTCTTAAAGGTGGAACGAATCGGTGCTTGCGCTTCCAAGCAGCGTTGCGGGGAATGAGCTGGTGGGATCGGCGTTTTTAAGCTTCCCGGTGTTGGGAGCTTTCTCGTTCTTCGCAGCAGAGGAATCTGACTGAAGGGTGCGCGCTCGCTCCGTCTCCGGCCTGGCCTGAGGCCTCAGCCGTCCCCCTCGTTATGCACAAACTTCTCAGACCCACGCTGATGCTGGCTGCAGTTCCTATGCTAATTTAATCCACTTCAGCCTTTTGGTCATTACTATAATTAGAGCAGTTGCATCACTTTGCAAATCCGTCTGCCATTTAAACTAAACACCCACTGGAGCTCTGCCTTGCCGCCCCAGGTTTCTGTGCAGCCGCCCCAGGTTTCTGTGCAGCCACCCTAATTTTTAAAGCCCCGCGCGATAAAGGGAGAGTGCCTGGGCTGACCCTTGGCGGTGGGACGATACCACTGCTCAGGAGTTCCTACAAGATCTCTTTAAAAAACAAACCCGCTTGTGGTCCTGCACTCTGCGAGCCCTTTGAAGGAGCAGCGGCTGGTTCGTTAACCAGACGGGAGGCATCACCAAGCCGTGGTGCTGGCCACGGCTCGTTAGAGCCGGGCTCGTGGCGCAGCTCTCCCAGCCTGGAGCGCCGTGGGCTCGGGCAGAGGCTCTCCCTTCTGAAGCTGTGCTCCGAGTTCTGTGTAGTGCTGCTTCCAGGAGCCCCAGCTGCTGGGCCCTGGCCAGGCTTCTCCAAGCCGCTCCCCAAGTGGCAGGAGGGGAGTGAGAAAGAGGAGCCTGCGAGCAGCTCAGCGCCAGCCCGGGACCCAGCGGCAGCGAAGCGTCTGCGCCTCCCAGCCCCGCAGAACGGAACCACCCCGACCTGACCGGCCTGATCCTCCTGTTCCTCCTCTTCGCAGCCGCCATCCGGCAGGATTTTGCAGGCTGTTTAATGTAAAAGATACTAAAATGTGGTGGTTTGGGACCGAGTGCAAGATCTCGAGAGACAAAAGATCGAGATGGCTGATAGGAGATCCACCCAAGGGCCCGTTCCGTAGCGAAGGGAGGGTGCCTTCTCGCTCAGTCTCGCAGTACGCCCTGTGCACAAACAGGATTCGATTCAGATCTCTGAGCAGTTTGCTTGAGGTAGGACTAAAGCTTGGAAGAAGACGCTGTTCCTGTCTTCGTTCCCAGGTTCACGGCGCGGTGTTGCTGAGCGCAGCGGCTCCCGCCGGCACCCCTCGCTCCTCCGCTCGGTGCAGTCGCTGCCACGGGTGGGATAAACCCAGGCGGGCCTGCGTGCACTTCTTAACGTGATTGCTGTTTTTCAAATAAAAATGCAGATCACCCGTGTGATCGTCGCCTCCTAGCTGTGCGCCCTGCAGGACGCGGTCCTGAGCTTGGTGCTGTGAGCCCAGCACCAGCACCGAGGAGGCTGCTCCTTGAGGACGCTTCGCCTGCTGCTCGCCATGGACCAGGATTCCTGTCTGGGGAAAACTGAGGGGCTGTGTAGTGTTAACTGGAAGGGTTCTTGGTTTATTCCTGGGCAGTGGCCAGGGAGTATCTTCGTGGGCTAACCCTGGGCTAATGAATCCAAGAACACGAGACCTTCTGTCGGACAGTGTGTGTAGGTGACCTGAGGTGAAGCAGCTGGGACTGATACAGTTTGAAGTGTAAAAATCCATTAGAAAATAGTTGTGTTCCATAGTAAGGAAATAGGCTTCTAAATTTAATGTTTTTCCCCTTTCTTTTCCTGCAGGGAAATTCAGCTCCTGCGACGGTTACGGCACAAAAACGTTATCCAGTTGGTAGATGTATTATACAACGAAGAGAAGCAGAAAATATATCCTTTTCAACACAGGGGCTGAAGGTTTGAATTCTTGTCGTTTTCTGCTGCAGTGCTGAATCATTTTAGTTCTGCTTTTAAGGCCCCGCTGAATGTTTCTTAAGCTTAAAATTACTTCCCCTAGTATTAAACGTATCGCATGTCTGGAATACTTTCCACTGAAGTGTGCTTTCTTAAGTTTCCCAGCTTCTCAGTTAGGAAATAAAAATATTGCCCCCAGGTTACGTATGTGGGGCTGGAGCAGGGGGGAACCACCACTGAAACCCTGTGCTTCGTTGTGTGACCTTCAGCAGCTCGGAGATGAAAATAAAGCTGCGGATCTGTCCCGTTGAGCCTCCTGTCCTGGCTGGTGGTATATGGCAGGGCTTGCTTTCCCTAAAGATAGCTCTGTTTTGATTTACGCCATGCGAAATCAATTCCTGTAATGTTTTTTCCTTTAAGTTCTTGGCAATGGTTTAGGTATTCTTATTCTTTCCCTCAAAAGAAAGAGGGGGGCAAGGAAATCACTTGTTCTCTGCAACACAGATGCCTGCAGCTCGCTCCCTTCGTGTGGAGGGGCTGTGCGCTCCAGCAGCGTGCCTCCTCCACGGGCACTTGGAGCGCTCTGGTGCCGGTTGTCCTCACCAAGGTGAGACAAACTCCAGAGCCCCCCGTGTTTTATTCTTTGTGCGAAGGTCTCTCGTGGCACTGCTGGGAAAGCTTGTGAGAGCTTTAGCACACTGCTTCTGAGACACAACTGCAGCTCTGGAAACTAAGCTGGGGCTTGAGATCCCGGTGCATCGCGCGGACTGCAGCGTGTTGCTGCAGCGCGCGGTCCCACGGGTGCGCTGAGCCCCCCCCGCTGTGCGCTGTGCCTCGGTGTGCAGGCGGGCAGCTGGGCGCTTCTGGGGAGCGCACTTTGACGTGGGCCAGCCCGTAAGCTCACCGAGCTGATCTGGTGTAGTGCCTCATAAATAGCTGCTTTTATTTTTGGCAGTGTTTTCTAAATACTGCCTTCCAATTACGGTACTTCAGAAAACGGGTAACTTAATTGTGCGCTTTAATTAGATCAAATGCTCTGCCACCAAATCATTGATATGAAAAGCATGACAACTTTCACTTGTGTTTTGTAGCCTTAACAGACTGAAGGGACTGTAATTCAATTACTGTCTCTAGAAAGATACCATTTAATTAATAGGAAGCTGGGATGCTGAAGGAGAAGCGTACTGAAAAAGAGCCCGAGAGAGACCTCGTGTGTTGGTAACAGGTGATGACAACCCGAAGTGGTCATTCAGAAATGGGTTTTGGCCTCTCTGAGCCAATGGGGATGTTTCTTCCTTTACTAACAGAGGTGTTTGAAAAGGAGCTATTTGGTTTTTCATAGTTTTTATAGGCTGACTTCTCTGGTTTTTATCTGCTTCTGCACTCTTTCTTCCCTGTACCTCTTTATTCTGGCAGTAACTGGAGAAATTGGGGTTGGGAGAGAGAATTTGTCCATGATTGTGCTTTAACCTTTCTCCAGCTTCTTGTTGGCACTGCCGGTGCCTGTGCAGCATGTTTTCGGATGCGGCAGTACAAGCACTTGTGCAGCTGCGTGGCAAATGGGTTTGGGAGCAGATCCAGCTGAACAGTAACTTTCTCTTTCATTAGGCTGTTCTCTGCAGGTCAGTTCCCTTGCTCCTTTTGCTGTGTAGTCGTGCAAACGCTTGGATTGGTGCCTTGCAGGAAGCTGTGCAAGGCAACATCCCTCCCCTGTACCTCACTCGACTTTTAATTGTTGCTTCCTTCCCTGTTACTCGTTAAAAACGAACCTTGATTTCCAGGATGAACATTGCAGGCCCAGTTTCAAATGCCACAAACGGGAGGGTTCTGTTTTCACCTGAGCTTTCTGTTGCTGCTAAGTGTGGCTGAAGCCCGCAGTCCTGTACTTACGCAGATAGCGTTTTAACAAGTCGAGTCAAAGCCTTCAATGATTTTTTTGCTAATAGGAAAGCTGTGATGACTGGATTAAAAATATCAACTACCTTTAGTATTTAATGGGCTGCTCTGCTGACCTGCTGTGGCTGGGAATGCGGAGCTGGTGATGAATGGAGAACTAATCCAGGCAGAAAATAAACCCAGTTCAATAAGCAGCATCCCAGCTGGCACCCTCCCTCGACAGCTTCTGTTACCAGTGCGTGCAGTTGTGCGTGGGAGCAGAACCCTATTGATTAGCAGAAATGAGAGCTTCACTCGTCTCGGGGCACCGGTAATAGATCTGCTCCAGCCTGGAAGTTCGTACTGTAATCTGGCTGACCAGCCAGAGCTGGATCGGTTACAAAAGAAGGGGTGAAAGACAGCCTGGCAGTTAATGAGACCAAAATCAGGTTGTTCTTTGTAGATGAGAATGAGCTGGCTTTGGCTTCCCGACAGCTAGCCTGCAAAATCTACCATTAGCGTTGTTTTCTTGAATTCGGGAGCGCTGCTCTCCCACGTCACTGCGATACGAGTAGCCCGTAGCTTTCTTCCACGGTAAGAGATGATAGGAATGAAGCCCGGGCTCTTCCTGCTGTTCTTGTGTCTGCTGATTTACAGGTGGCATTGTGCCCATTGCAAAGTCTTACAGCACTTTAGCATCCCTCTGAAGAGCAGCTCGTATGGGGGATGTAGTGCTAAATCAGTGAGTTTGTGCGGTGTTTTGAGCTCTGGGATGGAATCCTCTATAAAAGGGCACCAGCCTTTAGCCCAATCCCACTTAAAATGCAGGCCAACTCCTCAGCGTCTCTTGCCTCAAGAGTTAAGGCAGTATCTTGGGAGATAAGCAACTTATTTTAGGCTTAGGTTAAGAAGGCATCTGCCAGGAAGAATTAGTGACCAAAGAAGTGCTTTGTGTTGCTGCAGAACGGGGCTGCCCGACAGCCCTGTTTCGCTCTGCGCTTTATCTCGAAGGTGCACTCCCTTGACAAAGCCACCAGATGTCTCAGGGTCTGTTCCTGAGCCCCTCTGAGCGCAGTCTGCCTTTAAAAGCCCTGGGAGAGGAAGAAAGCAGAGGCAATTCCTGCTCCAGGCAGTTGTGTCGTTGCCATTGTTTGGCCCCAGCATTAAAACTTAAGGGAGATGAAAAATGGAATACGCTGGAAGGGAATAAACACTAAGAAGTGCCACCAGCTCTTGGCACTGTATTGTAATTTTTTTGTCCATAAGCTTTCAAAAAAAGCTTCCCGGCTGTCTAGGGATCCTTCTACTGGTGGAACACGGCTGTGGGGATGGGGGTGAGCAGTAGCTGCTCGGTAGTGCCCACAGGAAAGGAAGAACAACCTCTGGGGGAGGGCACGGGAGCTCACTTCTGCCAGGTGCGGAGCAGCCAGGGGCTGGGGAGAATGTGCTGCAGCCTGCAGCTCTTCTGCTGGGGGGGGTTAACTTTTTTTTCAGCCACTGCAGAAAATTGCCTGACTTCTGTCATGCTTGTAAGGTTTCCAGTGTAATTTCTGTTCATGTCCCGTTTCACGTCTGATTGCCGAGCTGTTGCTGGTCCTTCGGAAGAGTTTTGGGGGCTCCTTGCATCCTGTTAGCCAGCTGGAGGAAGGTGGGGCACAGCTCAGGCTCCGCTTCTCAGGTGTGTGCGCACCAGGTAACAGAGCTGCCTGCACGGCAGCTCCCCGGCTGCAGTCCTCGTGCGGCCTTTGCCTGGGAAGTATTTAACCTTGAAGCTTCCTTAACTCTGCCTTCACGTATATGGTGATGGAGTACTGTGTGTGTGGGATGCAGGAGATGCTGGACAGTGTCCCAGAAAAGAGGTTTCCAGTTTTTCAGGCTCATGGGTAAGTGCAGTTTTGTTCCTTGGACTGCATCAGCCTCTCCTCGCTGCTATCTCTTGAACTCAAGAGCGTGTTCTCCTCTCAATTAGACTGCTGGCTGCACTTTAAAGTAAAACTAACTTTGTTTAATAACCACATCTTTTACATCCATGGGGATAAAAAAATAAAAAAAAAGACTAATGAAATGCTGGCAGGGAGAACCCTTTGGTTCTGGGAAGAAAAAGCCTCTTGCTATTGAATGTTCTGTTGCTTTTGTTTTGCTGCAAGAGGTGCATGGCAGCCTTTCTTGGCCTTTGCTATAGCTGTCGTTCAGCTAAGATGGGAGCGGTGGAGGATTCTGTGAGGGTTTGCCCTATCTAAATGAGGCAAGCCAGACAGTTCAGTGTCAGGAAAAAAGGTTAAAGGTCTTTGGATTAAGAATGGGCAATATCCAGCATGATCTGTTAGCTTGTTTAGGTAGGCTAATCTGAAGCCTGTGTCAGCATGCAAGTAAAGGAACCTTAAAGTTCTGGAAATGGATGTAGGGAGGAGATCTTATATATAAAATCTGTGCGGACCAGCAAATTTGTAGTGACTACATATTTTCACGGTCTTAAATGGTGTCTGAGATCAGAGAGGGTCTAAGTGAGATATAGATGCGTTAAGATGGGTAATATTTCCTGGAGATAAATTATGAGGTAAAAAGTGAATGAACAATTGTCAATGCACAATGCTTGTTGCGTTATAGTAATGCCATGCTCATAGTCTCTGACCATCTGTTACCTTTGCCCAGCCAGTAACAGAAAAATAAACCTTCTGCTGGCTGAAGGAAACCGTTTTTTCCCCATCCTCTAGCAGAGACAGCTATGCCACTGAAAGAGCATCTTTTGCTAGCTTAATTTAGCCTAGGCTAAGTCAGGTGTCAGAATTAACT
Source organism: Anser anser (assembly GCF_964211835.1). NCBI lineage: Eukaryota > Metazoa > Chordata > Aves > Anseriformes > Anatidae > Anser > Anser anser. The sequence goes on from NC_139746.1 coordinate 1,119,047, forward strand.
AGCAGGTTTGTGCTGTCGTGGTGCCCGCACTTAGAAAATACACAACTTGTGAGGAGGGCTTCAACAGAGTCTGAGCTGGCTAACGCGCTGGTGCGGAGCTCTAGCAGGTAACTTCTGGCTGCTTGTAAAAGTATTTTTTTTAACACACAGCAGTTCGATCTCAAGTTCCTCAGCATCAAGTGTTCGTGTATTTCCTACCTTTATCAAATAACATTAGTCTTTGCTTTAAGTATTAATGGTAGCTCACAGTCTTAGTCTCTGGAAGTGCTTGACTTCTTCTTTCCTTTAACAATTTCTGCAGGTACTTTTGTCAGCTTATAGACGGCTTAGAATACTTGCACAGCCAAGGGATTGTCCACAAGGATATAAAACCGGGGAACCTCCTGCTAACAACCAACGGGACGCTGAAAATATCTGATTTAGGCGTAGCAGAGGTATGTGAGAACTGCAGTGAAGTCAAGAGTGTGGGAAGAATAATATTCTAGATTCAGGTCACCTTTGTGGTAACAATTGATTTATTGTGCGCTTAGGCTTCTGTTCTGTTAAACTTGCAGAGTGCTCTAGAGTGACTCTGCTGAATATTTATTGTAACTCACACAACGTTGTTGTCGCGCTGTGGGTAACAGCACAAAACTTCCATCCAGGAGGCTCACAGGCAAAGACATCAATCTTAGACAAACCAGCAGTATGGTGACAAGCCGCATGCCCTCGTACTTAACTGTATACAAAAAGTGCCTCGGCTACGTAGGGCTAGCACAGGAAGCATCGCCAGTGGCATGCGATTGTTATAGCAGCATGTTCTCGTGATGTGCAAGTAGATGTTCAGTAGCAGAGCGTTCCCTGTTTGTGTTTACCAGTTACGATTAGTGTGCCTTGGAATTCTGAAACTAATCGGTCTCTTCTGCTGCAGGCATTGCATCCGTTTGCAGAGGATGACACGTGCAGAACGAGCCAAGGGTCGCCAGCATTCCAGCCACCAGAAATCGCCAATGGCCTTGATACCTTTTCAGGCTTTAAAGTAGACATCTGGTCCGCAGGGGTCACGCTGTAAGTGCCTATGCAGCATCCTGGAGTTGCAATAAATTGCAAGTCCCCAAATAGCGCGGTCTTGTGCAACCTGCTGTCGTCACTGCTCTTCTGCATGGTGTTGGGGGAGTGGGTGTGTGCGGTGTGGCCCTTCCTTTGGGGAACATACACCCATCCAAAGTGCTCGCAATTCTGAATAAAGCAATCTCCACTCTCTGAGTAAGTCTCTGCCAGCCACTTCTCAGCATCTGAGATACGCAGCTACTATAAGAATAGAAACCACAAAGCGCTGGTATCTCCAGTATTTATTTTTAAAAGTTTCTTCCGTCCCAGCCTGTCAGGGAGATGTCTTAGTGGTTTTGACTCATGTGAATGAAGAGGCTGCGACAAAGGAAGGCAAAGTTAGAAGAAGCATTCCAAATACTGCCAAATATTCATCTTGTAGTTTACTTCTGTCTGCTCTTGATTTACCTAGTCACATAAGAATTAAGCACCTGTTCTGTGTGCTGCTTCTCACACAGCTTCTCCTTCTTTACAGATACAACATTACAACGGGTCTATACCCCTTCGAAGGGGATAATATATATAAGTTATTTGAAAACATCGGGAAAGGCGACTTCACAATTCCAGAGGATTGTGGTCCTCCACTCTCAGACTTATTGAGAGGTGAGTCTCTCAGCCGACTCTAAAAAGAGTGGGTAAAATCTAGAGGTGGAACAAGTGCTCAGCTTGTGTAGACCAGGGTAGAGCTTCATTCCAAGTATCCTGTGACAACATGGGATCCTATTAGAAAGGAGGTAGGATTATTTATCTTAAGATAAGACTCTGGAAGGTCTCGAACACTGGCATTTTCCTGAGATATGCTAAACCCTCCATGGGTTGCAGTTGTTGCAGACACTACTCTGTAAAGAGTTGGTTCTTGCATTATTTTTCTCCTGCTCTCAGCAGCTTTTAAACCTGAAGGCAAAGCCCACGAGGTTAAATTTAGCATGGCAAGTGAGAACACTCGATTAAATTCCTTGCCCAAGCTCTCTGCAATGAGAATTACTGAGTACTCAGGTTCTGCTGTCCTTCCTCATCAGCCTCTACCCCCAGTGTGTTTTAGTCCCAGTTGTCTCATCCCTTTCCCTAAATTTACAGCAGCGGGGGTGGTGGAGCAAAGTGGCTGGTGCCCCTTTTCATACCAGACCTGTGTCAGAAATGGGAACAGCACCTTTTGGGTGGAAGAAAGGGGTGTTTTTGTGTGCTTTTGTTCTAGTCACTTGTTGAAATAGTTTGAGGTTCAGCGTTGAACAGTCTCTCAGCTTCTTTTAAAAGCTGAATGCTTAAAGCAGCAGTTGTGCTGTGTTTAGCAGCCAGCTTGGTGCCTGGCTGGCAGCAGCTGGGTGCGCTTCTAGCACACGGGAGATCCCGATCAGAGCTCCTGCTGCCTCTCTGAAGCAGTCGGGTGCAGGGATACTCCCAGTCCTCAGCGGGGGCTTGCTCCCTTTCCTTTGTCCTCAGCTGTTTCAGAAAGACCTGACTTCAAATATGAAATGAGGCCGCCTCGTTTCAAGTTTATTTTTCTGGTTCTTGTGCTAGGCAAGTAGCTAGGGGTAAGCGTGGGCGAAGGGCTATGGGGCACTGTGAGGAAACTGAGTCAGCTCTGCTTCCTCCTGTCCGTCATCAGGTCTGCTCGTAACAGGGTTGTTTATTGCTACACGGGGCTGTGTGCTGCGCTGTGTCCTCTGCAGGGCTACGGCGCTCCTGCGCTTTGTGGCTAGCCAAAAGGTTAAGAGTTTCGAAGCGTTTACGGCTGCACTTTACCCTACAAATAGCACCTGCTGCGACCTTGCGGGAGAGGCGGCGCTGCCCTCGGGCACCCAGCCCCTACATGGGGGGGCTGCGAGGGGCTGCAGCCCGGACCCGCTCCCTGCCCGCAGAGCCCTGTCCTGCCGTGCTGGGGACGCGGGTGTCCTCGCTGGGTGCCGGCTGTGTGCCGGGCTGTGGCAGCAGGTGGTGCTGTCTGTCCGTCTGCCTGCTGCCGGCGGGCTGCGGGGGCTCCTCTCCAGCCCCCCACCTCCCAGGGGGTGGCCGACCCCCTGCAAGCCTCCTCGTTTGAGGCCGTCTTAGCTTATCCTGCCCCGTAGCGTTATGAAATACCTCCCTTCCCGGTGTTTCAAGGAGCATTAACCAGCACTAACAGCTTTTGGGAGCCATTACGTAAGGCGCAGCTACGAGCTGCAGCTGGTGCCGCGGCCGCTCTGCTCAGCCTAACGTGGCTACTGCTGGCTGCCCGGCGCTTCTGGCTGATGGTTCGTGCCCTGTGCCCCGGGGAACGATGTCCTGATCTACCTGTGGTGTTTGGTTTGTGAATGCTGACTCAAAACGTGCCGTGTTTTTCTGATTTTTTTTTTCTGAGCTTGGGAATTGCCCCAGTAGAGTCAATCCAGCGGTCTGTCGAGGCTGGCAGCCGGTCTTCTACGGCATCCTGCAGAGATCGTTGGGGGTTTGCGATCGGCCTCTCTGCTGCACTTAGCTTTGTCCCCTAGGGAGAATGAGCGTGGCAGTTGTTTTTCTTTCCTTGTCCTGAGGATATTGATAGCTTCAAACCTTATGCTTCATTAGCAGAATAACTCCCTCCAGTTCCTTTTCCATCCCCTGGGTGAGACCTGGAGTCAGAATCTCTTTCCCTTCTGCCTCACTTTAAACAAGGAGCTTCACAGCTGATGCCCTTTGTCCAAAACTGTTCATCTGCCAACTTGAGTTGCTTCCTTCATCCTAGCCACGTCTTCACCCCTTCTGTCTTTGGGCACTGCAGAGATGCAAGCCAGGGGGCACTTGGTAGGCAGAGGAGCGTGCCTGGGGGCAGCTGTCTGTCTGTCCCTCTCAGTCTGTTTCCTCCAGGGCGGTGGGAAATCCAACGGATTCCTTCTGTCGTTCCCCTCCATCCCACCTCAGAACGCTCTCCCCCTCTTGTTGTACACCTGTTACCCAGAAGGAGCTGGCAAAACCTCCCGATGTCAAACCAAACGAGGAGAACATGCTCTCCTCTTCTAGAAGCTAAGAACCCAGAGGACCCAAGGTGACCGGGTTTGCGTGGGATTGCCCAGCGCCCTCCACCCTGCAGGGTGCTGAGCAGCTCCGCAGCCCGGCCGACAGCAAGGCGTGTGCTGAAGCCTTGTGGTGGCGATACTACGTAGCTATGGTGACAAAACCAGGGTGCTTTATTTGGTTCAGGTTTTTCCTCCAGAACATCTGCATTTCCTGGTAGGTGCCGCCTGCTGCTACAGCAGGTTGAAACTGATTCAAAGCCTATGGATCAGATCCTGTCCATGGCTGGCTGCTGCTTTTCTACGAGCTGCACAGACACACGCAGCTCAGCTCTGTCTTGCTAGAGACTTTAACCTTTGCAGTGCTTCTAAAAGGCTCAAAGCGCTCTGCAGTGCTGCAAGCGTTCGCTGCGTTCTTATTGTGAGGCAGAACTCAGCGTGCTGCAAAGTGCTTGTTTCCTCTGTGGCTATAAGCTGCGTTAACCATAGTGCCAGGCTGGCTGAGAAACAAACTAGAACTTGCTTCAGAAGTAGTCCACCAAAGAATGGAAACCTTAAAGCGGTGTTTTTACTCTTTTTTTCCCCCTTGGGCTTATTTTTATTTGTATGTTCTACTTTCTAGTAAAAGCAGAATGTAGAGGACCTAAAAGCTTGTTTTATTTGGCTTGTGAAGAGACTCGCGTGGCAGTGCGCTTCAGCTGATTACTTGGGATGCTGCCCTTCTTTTTGCCTCCCTAATCAGGAATGAAGCTTTATTTATACTCTTCACCGATGAAAAAGAGGCTAGTACAGTTCTGGCTTCTGTGTGCACAGTCAGTAAAGATGTGTCAACGTGGAAGTGTTCAGCGTTAAGGTTCTGACAACATCTGCATGTGACTTACCAACTCCTATGCAGCTTGCTTCTGAGCAAGAAAAATGAGCAGGGTCAGCTTTTCCTCTTCTGATACGCTTTTACCAAATGAGAAAGTTTTGAGGCTGCAGTCCCTGCGTTAGGCACCTGGATTCATTTCCAGGCTCTGCTCCAGGCTGTGACTGGGGACAAGTGGATTGGTTTGGGTTGGTTTCTCAGCGTTTTTTCTTATTTCTGTGTAACTGCCGTGACCTTACCTTACAGGGATAAGAGGATGTGTACCCTGATGACAGTGGGATGATTTAATCCTGTAGTAGCAGGGAGTCCCCAGAGCCAGCAGTCAGGCAGGCTGGTGTCTATAACTCATCCAGCGGCAAGGCTTCTGCATGTGCATCGTCAGAGCTCTGAGGTTTGCCTGCAGAGGGAGTTTCTGGTCAGAGCACTTGGTTGTGCTTGTGGAGGATGGAGGAGAGGGAAAAATCCCCGTCTCATTTTACAAATTGGATGTTTTCTGCTTTATATTGGTGGCTTAAAATATTGCTCTGAAATAAAATCCAGGTTGAATTCAAACTATAGCTGTTAGATTTCTTCCTGCCTCTCAAAAAACATACCTCTGATTGTGCTGTCTGCTTAAAAAAATATATTCTACCATGTGATACCATGCTGTGCTTGTTCAGGATTATTGAAATGTGTGGGCTGGAGTCTGTGACAAGGAGCTCAAGGCAGGTTTGTGGTCTCCAGTGTTCACGTTACCACTTGATGTAATTTGAAAGGGTTTTGAGGCTGCCAGAGTGCTGTAATGGGCATAATATCCCATGTATGGGCACAGCGACTCCTCCTGAAATACCAGGGGAGCAGAGGTTTGCAAGTCAGGCATCCTCCTGAAGAATCTCCCCGTTGCAGCGTCTCTTCTCTACTCGCAGATAAACTGCGTGGAAATCTTTACCGTAAATGGTAGAGATGTGTGGCTGCTGTGGGCAGACGCTCTGGGATGACTTGACTGGTGAATAGTACATGATGTTTTGTCTTGGTGAAGTCTCTTCAGTGCAGGACTTCAGCCACAGGCCTGCCATGAGTGAGTCACGCTGAACACACGAATGTACATTTTCAGTGACTGGATGTTCTGTTTTCTTTAGAGCGCTGCCTGAAATGCAGCCCTTTTCCTTTAAGGAAATATTTTTTGCTCGCTTACCTTCTTCATGCCTCTTTAATTGCTTGTTTGAGAACAATACAGCTCTGCACCATAGCTATTTGTAACTAGTGCTGCTAGGCCCCTGTTAATAATTCACCTTCGAACCTTATCCTCTGTTGCACCGGTTTCATCTGGTAAATGCCTTAAATTTCTCTGTTAGTCCTGTCATTCTTTAAACAGTGTTTGAAGGGATGCACATTTATTTTTCCTGTGGCCAAAGCGAGCCGCTTATGATGAGGGTGCTCCAGCTGGAAATGGTCCTGGGTGACCTGCTCTAGCGGACCCTGCTCTGAGCAAGAGGGTTGCACAGGATCATCTCCAGAGGACCATTCCAGCCTCAGCTGTCCTGGGACTGGGAAGGCTGCAGGGACTCTGCAGACAGGCTGGAATATAGAAGAACTTGGAATTTGCCCAGTGAAAGCACTTTGATGTTGGACTACAGGTGTTGCAGCGCTTTGCAGGCTAGCAGGATTCAGGATCAATCCTTCCTCTGCTGAAGGTGGTTCAAATGCATCTTCCCTCTCTCTCGCCCTTACTGTGAGGCCATCTCAAAATACTCTCCTGGTGGTGGGTCTCGGTAGCAGCCGAGCTGTTCAGCTTTTGGCACCGTCACTAACATTAATCACCTCCTGCCACTTACTCCCAGTTCTGGTCTGTAGCTGCAGCCTGGGCTGCTGCTTGCTTGTTTGCAGGGCTTTATTCTGCTCGGGGGAGAAAATACCCAGTATGAGGAGCTTCTCCTGAGACTTAGGACTCTTGAGCTTAGGACTCCCGTCAGCTCACCACGTAACAGCCACAAGGTGGCTTTTATGGTCTCAGCAAGGCAAGTTGTACGTTTCTGGTGTGCTCAGTCCAAAGCTTTGAATGCTGAAGGCTCCGGTGCCTTGAGCTGCTTGTGATGCACCTGGCCTTCTCTAACCTGGAGAAGTCTTCCCATGGCTTGTTTTTGTTTTTCTCACCTACTTCATGTTGATGTAGTGTGGAGCAATAGTGATGCCACCTGCTTAAAGCTATTAGTGCTGTCATCAGTACTGATAAATCTTTTCAAATTGCCATGGGAAACTGTGCTGGTTTCTGAGGGGAAGGTGACTTCAGTGCTTTCACACCATCTTTTCCTGCCCATACTCTATAGGCTACAACTGATCTAAATGAACCCTTATCTGCTGGAAAAATCTCCTTGTTTTTAAAGATACAAAATTACTCTCAAAAGCTTGTTTCCTAAGTGCTCACTTGTTTGGAGTGACCGAGTCTTGCAGAAATGCCTGTGGGGACACACAATAGTGGCTTTCTGTCTTTTACAGTAGAATCGTTACTGGTTGTAGCACGACACAAACTGAGCTGACAAGGAAGACCTGAATCAGCTTTGATCGCGTGTGCTGTTGACTGCTTTCTTCTAATACCGTTGTTCAAGAGAAAAACCATCTGCAAGGTCCTTGCAACTTATTTGAATGCCCCTTGTCCCGACTTTCACTCTGACAGGTCTGTTCTGCTTCCTGGCCTTTCCTCTGGTTGCTGGAGGTGGGGTGCTCCTGTTACTACCTCTTCCCAAAACCTTCCTCTTCGTGCTGCCTCTGCGAGGCTCACTAGCGCTTCAAAAGCAGCGAGGGGGCTTCATCCAGTACATGCAAAACTGCTTGTAATGTGCGGCAGCAGGAGTTCAACATCCACTAGATGAATGTGGTCTTGGAAGCTTCGTTGGAGGGATCTTGGATGCTGCTGGATGGGACTCGTTAGGTCCCGTTGGCTCCTCTCTGAAGAATACAGCAAAACTTCCTTCTTTCCTTCTGTGGAGTTGTGAAGCTTTTTAAAGATAGTGGAGCAGAGTGGGCATCTCATGAGCCTGTTTAAGTAATCCACCCCCTTCTTTTGTAGGGTGAACACAGATGAGCTATTTTTTTCCACCCTCCACTCTCTTCACCCTAATCCCAGTTATTTTAGCAGCTGATGCCAGAAATCAAACTTCTGGCTAGGGCGAAAAGACGGCTGATAGGACGGACAGTAGGATTATTTGTTGTTACTTCTTGCAGCTGTACTTCCAGAACAGGATTTCCCTGGACTGCAGAGTTCCTGGGATGCCAAGCAGCTTTACATATGCCGTGCCTCTTCCACAGAAAGTTCAGTAGCGTTACCCTTGACATGCGGAGCCTTGCTGCTCTTTGCCTAGAGACGTGCTTGGGCGTACGATCCGGGGCCGTACGAGTCCCTCCCCACGGTGTGAAGGAGGGAAAGGTCGTGTCTGCATGGCAGGTGGGGAAACTGAGGAACAGACTGATCAGGCAGCCAGCAGTAGAGTCGGGGCTTTGTGCTGCGCTCCCTGTGACCCGTGGAGCAAACCCTTCCTGGAGGTACAGGCTCCCGGAGCTGCCAGGAGGGCCGGACACATCGCTTGCTGCTGGGGCAGGGTGGTGGGAGGGAAGGGCAGAGCTTTACGCCTCCTGTCTTCAACTTGGCTGAGAGCATCTGTGATCACACCTGGACTTTTTTTCCTTCTTTTCAGGGATGCTTGAATACGACCCAGCCAAGAGATTTTCAATACAGCAGATAAGGCAGCACAAGTGAGTGTTCAGCTTCTTCCTATTAGTCATTCTCTTTCTGCTTCTTATGCTAATGTACCTGTGCTATTGCTCTCAACTCATTTTTCCTTTTGACAGCAGACACATGGAAGTCACTAGATATCCTTCCTCCAGCTCTGCTGGTGCTCTGGCAACCTCTCCTTGGCTTTTTTTCCTCCTATTAGAGCATCCGGTTAAAGCATTTGAATTGCTAACTGGTGAATAATGAATATGTTGAAAATATGTTTCTAGCGCGACTGGTTCTTGATAATTGAGGGTTCTGGATAATTTGTTTCAGAGGCCAGCTAGTATTAATGGAGCAGGGGAACAGGGGCTCCTTAAAGCTGGGTTATTGAACGAGGGCTGTTGAGGAGCGTGTGTTAGTTCTGGGCTTCTGGACGGTCTGGTGACAGAAATATCCCTTGGTATTTGCTCCATATGGAATCAGTATGGGGAAAAGCGTTCCAGGACAATGGGATTTTTTTTATTTTTCTCTTTAATGTCATACTCTTCCCTCCCCCATATCCTCCCCCTTTATCCTTGCCATTGTCTGAGGGGGGGGGAAGGCCCCGTTATCTCTGAGGTTTTTTTTTAAAGGATCTGTTTGAACATGCTGCCTCTAAGCAGAGATTTCCTGGGCGGATAAAAGTACAAGAACAAAAAGCATCATAAGGATGCTTCAGCGCGGAGGCTGCATTAGCTTATCTGCTATTTGAATAGGAAGTGCTTCTGAGGACATGCAGAGCTGCCTGCTGGACCGCAGCTGCTCGGCAGAGGTCCTGCCTACAAGCCTGCCCAGAAAGCTTTTGGGAACCTTGTAAAAACAAGGCTCTGATCCTAGAAGGCAACGGGCCTGCTTTGTGCTGCCCGCAGTCAGCACGAGCGCTATTTTCCTCTCGTTTCCCTGAAAAAAGCAGCAGCGGTAGCTGTGTGCTGTCAGATGATGATCCCTGGTAGATGTTACGGCATGGGAGGCGTCTGCAGGAGCCCCAGAACAAAACCAGCCAGGCTCGAACTGCACTGGTGTGCCGCCGAGGAGCTGCTGCGGCTACCCCTGACTAAGATCAAAGGGGCTGGGGGCAGGTCTTATGTAGCTGCCTGGTCAATTAATTAGGCAGGCAGGCTCTTTTAATAGCAGCCAGGCGCCGTGCATTGGTTGTTTCACCGGGCCTGGGAGGTGACAGGAGCAGGCATTTGCTTTTTGAGTGCCCTTCCCCATGCACGTGCTCCCCAGTAAGAGCGGGCCGTGAAGGGGGCTGCTGGGGGCTGGCCCCCCAAATGCTGCCTAGCGTTTGGGACCCGTATGGAGCTGATCCCCGAAACAATAGCTCCTGCTGCTGCTGACTGTCCTTCTCCCATCTACCGCTGAGGACTGGAGGCCGCAAGCTACACAGCGAAGCCCTGCGTGCCGTCGGTGTCCCGGTAATGAAGTGGTTCTGGTCAGTGCAGCTGGCGGCAGGGCGCTGATCGCCTTCCCGCACGGCAAACCCCTGCTTTGTCAGCGCTGGAGAAGCCTGGTAGGAATCAGCTCTGTGGAGCAGGTTAGTAGGTACCGAGGAAATCACTGAAAGCACTTTAAATCACCGGAAGCACTTTCTTTCCCGTTGATGCCATGGGTCCAAAGCGTGCCGTGAGCCGCCCCTAGGTGCGGGTCAGCGCCGTGGTTCTCGTGTGTCGCTGTCTGCCGGCTGTTTGAGCTACCTCTCCAGCTCCAGTACTCGGTTTTGTACCTCTCCCTTGTGGCAGGGAGCTTTTGCGTCAGCTTTGCCGGGCTGGAAGCAGGGAGGTTTCTCCAGAGGCCCTGCCTGTAGTGAGAGAGCAGGAGAAACTGGAGCGTGCCTCTGGCAGGGAGGGCAGCCGCTTCCCCGTGCTGCAGAGGCACAACCGCCCTCTAATTGGGGCCGGCTGCTGCTGGGGAGGCTTTAATCTCATAGCACCGAGAGGGGCTGGGGAGAGACTCTACCTGCAAACGCAGGAGCGTTTCCAAGGCTTAGTCTCTTATTAGTTTTCTGTGAGCTTAGCCAGTGCTTCTTAACAGGCTTTTCTCCCCTATTAGTAATTGCCTCCTTCCTCCTGCTGTGGCATCCTAATAATTACATCAAGCACAGCAGAGCTTGCAGCCTTGGGCTTTGGACGTGTCTGTCCTTCTGCTTTCTGTGGAGTAGCATTGTGCTGAAGAATCCAGCGCTTGGTTCTCTTCGCTTTTCTCTAAATAGATGAGAAGCTTAGCCCTTGTGCTTAACCTGACTCTGCTTTATTTAAAATGGAACAAAGCGAGCGGAGGGACAGCAGGTAGCCATCCAAATATCGTCAGAGGGTTTTTCAAAAGCATTTTAGTGGGAAGAGAGTTGATTTTCTAGAATCCTTAGCTTTCTAGTCGGGGTGTGGGGAGGGGCAGTAATGGTCGTCGGTGACCTGGGGTTTCTCTGCACTCCTGCAAGGAGAGCATGCGTTGGTGTGCAGGAGCTGGACTAGAAACCAAGCAACCTGCCTGGGCTGCCCTGCTGAGGCGGATGCTGGCTCAAGCCAGGGCTGCCTGGTGCCTTCCCGTGCTGCTTGAAGTCTCCTGTTGTGTTTGAGCTGATGTCACTGATGGCTTGCGATCCTGCCACTCCTCCCCTTATTCCTGTAGCTACTCCAGATGCTTTTCCCTTGTAGTGACGGCCCGACCTGAAGCATCCTGCAGGAAGAACCTGCTTCGTTCTCTATCTTTATGCCTTTGTCCTCTCCTCACTCTTGTAGTGAACTCTTGCATCAAATTCCCACCTCAGCACTTTGCTTTAATTCAGCTGGACCAGGCTAACTTAGCCCGTTCTTTGGCGAGGTTTGCAAAGCCTCTGGAAGCAACGCGTGCAGTGCAGGCCCAGGAGCTGTAAATGGAAATGAATTAAAACTCCCTCAGCCTGACATCTAAGTTTATGAACTGCCAGGAGCTGACCCCCGAATAACAATGGAAGAGCCTCGGAGCCTGCTCTTCCCAGAAGGATCTGGGTAGGATGATGCTCAGTGAAAGCTGACACTTTCAGCTCACCTCCGTGAGTGTTTTGTGCTCCCGGGCGGGGGTGCAGGGCGGTGAAGAAATGCTGCCAAGAGCCGGGGAGTGAGCAGCCTGCTCCCTACAGATTATTCACCGTCTCCTCTCTACCTTGTGCTTTTGCTGAAGGGCTTAATGCTCGTACACTGCATTTCGTAAGTAATTCACTGACCCTGCTGCAGCACTTGAAGTGATGAAGTGGATGCAGAATTCTACCTCTGTCCCTTGTTTCCAAGGTAACCATCTTGCCTTCCTTCTCCAGAAGCGTCACACTTAATTCGTTCAGTCACAGATACGTTTGCAAGAGCTTATAGCGAGAAAGGGAAAGGCGCTTCCACCTCTTGTTAGCGGAGGCGCAAACGAACTCGCGGGGCTGGAGCTGCCTCCTGACCCCCGGGCGGTGGTGGCACCATCCCAGGGTCCTCCCGCGGAGCTGCCGCGAGGATGCTGGGCGCTTTGCCGTGCTCTTCAAACCCTGGGTGCTGAAGCCCTTGGGAACCCACCTTCCGTGCCACTGGGGGTTCCTTCGCAGGTGCTGAGCGTGCTCCTGGACTTCGATGTCTGGACTTTAGGCAGGGAGAGGGGTTTCCCTTACCCTGTGCTGCAGCGTGTGTACCGAGGGGCTCTCCCCATCCCTCGTCTGTGGTGTCACGCAGAAACCTGCCCTCAGTGTGGGGGGACACACGCTCTTCTCCTTTCCCTTCCTGCTGAGGCACCTGGGTCTGTCTCAGTTCCCTGTGGCAGGCGCATGGGAGGGAGTCTCTGCTTCCTCTACCCACGTTTTGCAGATCAGTTTCGTAACGTAACTGTCTGGTGTTAAAGGAACGCCAGTCGCCATCTGTGCACCCGACACCTCTCCTCTTCGTGGGAGTCTGAGCCGTGGCCTCTGGGTCTTGCATCAGCTGGGGGAAGCTGCTCCTCCTACCTGACACTGCTCCTCTTACCTACTGCTGGCTCTTAACGGACCTGGCTTGCGAACCTGAACGCCTGCTGATGTCCCAGGAGCTGAGCAGCGGTTGCAGGGATGTCCTGCCCCGTGCCTTCTGCGTCTGCCCGCGCAGGGCTGCTGAACGAAGCGGTTAGCTGCTTGTGGCGGTGCCCGTGACCTCCACGGTGCCGCGGGAGGTGACAAACCGCTCGCGACGGGTCCTCGCTGGCAGGGTGGCGATCTGCAGCTTGGCGTCTGGTTTCAGAGAAAATCGTCCATGCCCAGAACAAGCAAAGTGCAATGCTTGTGGCCTAGAATGGGAAGTGAATTAGCTGTGAGCGTGGGGAAGCTGCAGCTGTGCTTACTGAGTCTTATTTTAACCTTGCTTGTACCAGAACTTGAAAAGAGTTGACTGGTGACTTCTGCTGTGAAATTTGGGCTTGGAAGCTGCAAACCAGACAGGATTGCTGTGCTTTGGTCAGCCCAGATCCCTTTTTTCATTCAGCCCTCGACCCTTGCTGTTTAGCTCCCTGTAGATTAGAGCAACTCGGGACACTGCTGCTTAGCGGGCAGGATCGCAGTTCCTGTTCGTGCTTCACAGGTGCACAAGCTTGCACAGTAGTAAGACACGATCTCCACTACTGCTCCCTTCTTTTGGTTTCAAAGGCCTGGGAGTGGCTAAGAAATGCTCCACGGTCTGTACGAGGCAGGTTCCTCTACAGAGGGTGTTCAGTGCCAGCAGCGCCTCTGAGACCTGCAGAAGCTTGTGTGTTCCCTTAGCTGCTAAAGCAGCCCCTCAGTGGATTGCCCTTTGTGCCAGTGCAGTGGAGTCAGCAAACATCGGTGGAATTGCTTGGGAATAACTGGGGAACTCAGGCAGCAGCACTCGAATCCAGCCCGTGTCTTAGTGTCGGTGGGGAAGGCAGGGTGAGGGAGGGACCTTATCTCCTCTGCATCGCCGCGCTGTGGGAGCTGGCTGCTGCTTGGCTTAGTCAGTGGTCAGTAGCATCTCGAGCCAGATCAGGGCGTTTGGTGGAGCCAGCGGTCCTCAGCTGAGCAGCAAATCTCCTCTAATCACGTTTAGCGCCGGTATAGAAAGCAGCATCCCTGCCCCTGCTGGAAAATTGCTTGCCAGGAAATACTCTGCTACTCCAGAAAGAATTGCTTGAGGCTCCTTCCAAGAGGTCTTTGATTTTCTCAGAACTTCAATGAATTTCACCGCTCACTCTCTAGCCTCATTACCATGTATGCATATGCAAGTATTTGAAATCACCTCCCAGAGGATGGGATCATGATGACTAGAGTACAGTGATTCAGGTTTCAGCTGTTAATAAAAACCTATTTTTACTCTCCTGGTAAGTAGGACAGAAGGAAAGAAAGGCAGAGCTGAAATACAGCACAATAAAAACACTCTGCTAGAGACTTGTAGGCTTTCTCCCTTTAAAATATTCCCTTCACTGGCAGCCGTTCTGATCTCATTTGTCCTGCGTGTTCCATCCTCCTCAGGTCCCTGGCATTTAGCTCGGTTCCCTCTAGCTCCAGTGCCCCTGGCAAAAATAGCTGCTGATTGTGTTGGGTCTTCTGTTCCTGTGCGAGATGATCCTGCCAGGCTGGAGCAGCCTCGGCAGAATTTGCTATCTTGGCAGTCGCTGCCTTGATGAAAGCAGTCTCCCAAGTAAAGGAAATCAAATGATCGAATTAGGAGTGTTGTGTGCCATGCACATCTCCGAGGAAGCCAGCCACAGGATTTGCTGAAGCTCTTGGCCCAAATCAAGTTACGCTGGACCTGCTTGCTTCCTGCTAGGCCAGGAGCTGGGATGACCTCTTGTTTCGCTCCTGTAAGGCCGCTCCGGGAACCAGAGGGCAGACCTGACACGTTGGATCTCTGCACTTTCTTAAAACTCGCTGCTTTCGCCAGTGCTCAGAGCAGAGCTGCCAGTAGGCGCTCAGCAGCGCTGTTTTGTCCCAACAGTTACGTTTCCATTTCTCTCCAAGCTCCTTTCTTTTGCTGGGTAGCTTTATTGGAACACTGCTTTCACAGGAAGGGAATGTGCAGTGAAGTGATTTTTAGGCCTTACGCTGCTTTTGAGGTGTGTTTTCAAGGAGACCTTAAGCCGATTCCTAAGGCAGCGCCCGTGAAGGACGGGTCCCAGCGCCCTAAGTGACATCCAACCCCCAGGGCAGGCACAGGGGTTTGGTAGCGGTGCCAGTCAAGCAGCTGATCGGGAACCCAGGCTGCAGTTCAGAAGATGGCCCTGGGAGCTGTCGATGCCTCCCGTCCCTTCCTTCCTGCCGAGGACCCCCCGGGGCAAGGCGTAAGAAGCAGCCTCAAGCGCCTCGGTGTGGCAGCCTCCCTGCTCACCGGGACACGCCGCCTCCAGAGGCAGAACAAAACCCCTCCAGGACAGGAGGGAGCGCCGGGATGGCAGCGCCGGACCTCTTGGTTTGTGGCCGCGGGCAGCTGGTTCTCCCTGCTGCCGGGGGGAGCTGGAAAGGCGTGTGAGAAGCACCTCGGTGCCGGAGGAGCTGCTGTTCTCACCCCCCTTCAGAGGGGGTTTCTGGGGGTGTGAGACTCCTGCGGTGCTGCTGGGAACCTGTTTTGGTGCCAGCGTGCAGCGCTCGTGGGTGTCCTGGAGAGGTCTGGTGCTGGGCCCCGCTATGGAAGGACAAAAGCTGTAAAAGGCCACCCGTGTGGCTTCAGAGGTGCTGGCGTGATGCAAGCCTGTTGGACTCCTCGGTTAATTAGGGCCGATGCCCTTCAGTGGGCAGACGGTAGCACTGTGGCTACTGGTTTTAGTGGTAACGGAAGTCCCTTGAGACAGAGGGATGAGAAGGTAAGGCGTCTCTGCTCTGATCTTGTTGAGAACTGCCTGTTAAAGGGAGCTTGGGAGTAAACAGCACTCTCCTTAGAATTACCTTCTGCAAACCCTTTTGCCTTGTCATGCTGGATTAGCCTCAACTTTAGGATGAAGAAGTTTCTCTGCTGTTGCTTTGGCAATACAGCTCGGGCAGGAGCTCGGGCTGCTCCGCTGGTGTGCCCTGACCTATGGTAGGGAACAGCGGCTCGCCTCTTGTGCCTTAGTGTGGTTGAGCTGGTGATGGAAAAAATGTTCTGTGCTCTGTTCCTTGCCCTGAGCCACCCTCCTGTGGGCGTTGTGCCCCCCAGGGTGTCTTGCAGTGGACGGCAACATGCCAGCAGCTGGGCAGGCCTGCGAGGCTCTCTCCATGGCTCACAAGGGACCCAGGGGATGGAGCAGCTACACGGCTGCTACTGTCCCTGAGCTGTAGTCAGCAAGGGAAACTTGCCTTTCTTGGCACCTTCCACTTGATTATTACACAATTAAAAAAATGCAGTGGTGTAAAACCAGCTAGGAAGTTCTCTTTAAGCAGACTCCGCGTACCTTTGAATGTTGGGGTGGAGTGGGGCCATCTCGTACTGTCGAGGATTTCTCCGTGCCTTCTGGAAAGCGAAGCTGTACTGATGAAACTGTTCTTGGACTCTTTGCAGTTGGTTTCGTAAGAAACATGCTCAGGCAGAGACTCTGGTGCCCATACCTCCCAGCCCAGAAACAAAGGACAAGTGGAGAAGTATGACGGCGGTGCCTTATCTGGAAGATCTGCATGGCTACAACGAGGATGAAGATGATGACTTGTATGACATTGAAGATGATATCATCTACACTCAGGATTTCACAGTACCAGGTAGGAGGGAGCGATGCTGGGATGAGAAGGGCAAAGTGACTGTTCTCTTGCCCGTCTAAAGCCCTTTTTTGGGAAAGGCCGTGAGGTCTGAATGCGTCCTTTCAGCAGTGGAGGAGAGTATTGATTATTAAGTGGTGAGAGTGACGCACAGTGAGTGAGCCGCGATGCTCCGGATGCCTTGGTCCTTTATTTGATCAGCCAGGATGCCCCTTCCTGTGCGCTGCCCATATGCTGAGTTCCTTCCTCATCCAGTAATAGCTTGCTCCTGCTGGACTCTGTTGTTCGAGCACACTTAATTCTTTTGGCCGGCTTTGCTAGACTCACCGAGTTATTTTGGAGCACAGCCCTAACATGACTCAGTGTTCAGAGGAGACGGCACATCTGGGGGAGAAGGGTGCTGTGGGCCGTGTGCTGAGACTCCTTTCTGCCCCACTCTTGGGAACGTGGTTGCCGAGTTGCCTCTTCATTGGGGATTTCCCGGTGTTTTAGGGTGAGCCAAGCAGTAAGCAGAGGGGTGTGTCTGGTTTCACCTGTGCAGTTTTCACAAAGCGGTGGTAATCGAGAGGCCTGCCGTGTCCGGCCTCCGCACCGCTGAGCCCCGTAACTGGCGCGCAGAGGGCGGACGGGCACGTCCGTGGAGAGACTGCAGGCCGAGGCTGCCGGGCTCTGCGGTTGTGGTGGTTGTGCTGTGCGACGGAGGCAGCAGTCCTGGTCTCCCTGCCTCTGCTCTTGGTCCCGAAATCAACGCCCTGCGCGTTTCCCGATAAGTGCTCTCGCTGTGCTCTGGCCTGGTTTAGTTGTTGTTTTGGAGGGAAGGCTTCAAGCGCTGGGTGTCGGGGTGGGAGCGACTGGAGGTGTCTGGGGCTGACCTGCCCTTGTGACGAGGACAGCCCCAGGGCCTGCACTTCAGGACTAACCAAACTGCCGTAGTTTTTCCTGAACGGCGGCTTGGTGGGTTTTTGTGGATCTAAGTAAAAGCAAGGTCTGTTCTTTACCTGTGCAGAAATCTCATTCCTGAAGACCTTGTTTTTCTCCTGGGTTTCCTGGTTAGGTGGAAACTACTTTTTTTTTTTTAATCACCAGCACAGAAGAACACAGCGTCAGGCCTTGAGTTGTAATAAGCCTTAAATTGCGCCCAAAATTCCTTGGGGCAACAGCTTGAATCCAGATTGGCCTCCCAGGCAGGGCTTTCCGAGGGGAGAAGGGCTGAGGCTGCTTTAAGCCAAGCTCTCCGAGGCCGTGCCTCAGGGCGCCTGCTGTAGGACGTCCCCGTCCTGTCCCCAGCAGGGTCCAACGGATATGTAGGGGGGTCGGAGGTGGAGCCTGCCAAGATGAAGGGAGCCTCATCAAAGTGGAAGATCTGTTTCCAAGTGCTGATTCACTGGAGGCAGTCGGGTAATTTATAACCTTTCCTAATAGAGCCGGTGTCCCGGTGCCAGCTGGGTGACCTGCAGAGCTCCGTCCTTTGCTCTCTTACATCCCACAGACTTGCTGCTAGAGTCTGACCGGGCTCAGAGCTTTCCTCTGAGCCTAGCGGAGGCTTTTTGAAATGAGGCATACTTTGAAAAATGTGCTGGGCTCACTGAAGCACGTACCTGACTGCCAGGGCCTTGCTAAGGAGAGAGGCAGGAGGGAAGAGGGCTTGTCAGAGGTTACCCACTGCCCTGCGCAAGGGGTGCTGCCAGCAACAGCCCACATGTAAGTGGTAAAGATGTGGAAAAAGTGCGCAGGCCTTGACAAATCCATAACCAGCATCACTGACACCCCTTTCTAATTTGACACTGTCCTTTCTGAACTGGCTTCGGGAGGCGAGCGCAAGGTAGGGCTGGCCGCTGTAACGCCGGGCACACAGCTAGCCCTGGGCCGGGCGTCCGAGCTGAGAGGCTCTGGGAGAACAGAGCCGTTGCAGTCAGCGAGCGACCGAACCTGCGAGCCCACAGGACGGTGCTACTGCTTTTGGTGTCAGCGTAGAGAATGAGCCGTGCGTGTCTCTAACGGTGCCGTTGCTTCCCTGTGCGTTCCCAGCTGCGGAGGAGGAAGCTGAGGCAGGGCTTGAAGGAGAGAGCAGAAGTTGTGACGAGCTGTCTGGAGAGGAAGCTGTGCTCCCGTCGGCCACGGGCACGGAAGAGGAGCACGAAGCTTAGCCTAGGCCCCAAAGCGCTGCCCTCGTGGGCTTCCCGTGGCCTGAGCTCATGGCAGAGGCTGGAGAGTGCAGGACCAGCTCCTGGCATCCCCCACACTCCAGCAGGATCCCTCCTGTCTCAGAGAAGGCTGTCTTACTGCAAAAGCAGATAACTCTGTTCTGCAAGGGAGTCATTCCCTGGTTTTTGGCTCTGTATTTTAACCAAAGGCTAGCCGAAAAGGTGCAGCGTTTTGTGAGCCCTTCTAGAGGGGGTTACTCTGCCTGCGCCTGCAGACCTGCCGTGCCGAGCGACCTCGTGCAGAAGTGTTCCTGTCCGTTCTCACTCTGGTTCAAATGTTGGATTTCTTTAACTTTCCTAGCGATGGTCAGCCTGTTGCTGCCTGGTTTGTGCACTTCTTTGTGATTAAAACACGGAAACTTAGGAAGGCTTGTAAAATTGGAGCGGTGGTGTGCCCAGCAGGCCCAGGGGAGCGACCTGGCTCCTCTGCCTGCTGCCGAGGGTCTCTGGCCTGCAGCTGGGCATCGCCTGCTGGTGGCGGTGTGCTTGGGGAACCGCTGTGCTCTGCGGCTCCTTTGGAGGAAAGCAGTTAGTTAGTTAGTTAGTGCTGAGCCCCCCCGTGCCCTCAGGTGCCACCTCCCTGCTCTCAGCCACCTCCCGCCCCGGGGAGCTGGGGCTGAGCCCAGGGAGACGGGACAAGTTCTTCCCCTGCAGCCAAGCCACCTCTGGCTTGTCCCTCCCTTACAGAGGGCAGAAAGCGTTGTCCAGCGCGCCCCTAGGTTGCCAGAACAGACTCGATTCAGACCGAAGCCCTGGAGGGCTGAGAGCTGCCCTGCTGCCGTGGGTCAGGCTCAGCTCCCTCCTGCTGGCTGCGGTGACGGTCAGGCTGCTCGCGGGACCTGGCAAGACCTCTTGAAATAAGGCTAACAAAAAAGGGGGCTGGTGTGGTAGGACAGAGAGGTGCAATTTACAGCTTAGGGGCTTGCAATGGGCAGGAATCCCCCCACCCCAAGTGCAGCACCTCTCCAACAGGCTTCGAGGAGGAACAGGGCTGAGGAGGAGCCCAGCAGGGGAGCAGGCTGCTCCGCTGGGTTCGTGTGACAAAAAAGGCTGGGGGCAGCCTGCACGGAGAGTAAGCCTTAATCTGCCTTTCCCAAGTCTTCCTGCAGGATTCCTTGGATGTGCCCAGCTCCGTGCAAGTGTTACATTGCTAACAGCGATGCCGTATTGAAATAAAGACTTAAAAAAAAAAGGAAAGAAAGAAAAACCACCTTGTAAATGAGTGATCAATTCAGAAAATGAGTGATCAATTCAGAAAATGAGTGATCAATTCAGAAAATGAGTGATCAATTCAGAAAATGAGTGATCAATTCAGCCGGGGCTCTGCTGGGCAGCAGGAGCCGTGCAAGTGACTCAGAGGTGGGAGTGGGTGTTCAGGTTGGGAGGGAAGAAGAGGGAACCTCGTTAAATCTCACCTTCCTCAGCGGAAGAAGGGGCTGTGAGAATGTGCTTTTATTTTTAAAGGGCTATTTAAAGGTTTATGCAGCTCTGTGGAGAGCCTTAGACGTTATAAACGTTACGTGCCCCCGCCTCAGTCGGTGTTAAACGTCTCAGCCCGGGAAGCGCTGAGGAGAGAAGAGCGTGGCGCTGGGCACACGACAAACAAACCCCCCGCCCCAGAGGTGCTGCCCTCGTACTCGGAGAGAGGGAGCACGCGGCACCGAGGGCTGCGAGCACCTCGCATCTCCCTGCTCTGTGCTGACCGCAGGTAGAGGCTGCGCTCTGCGTTTTTCCTCCCCTCCCGCTAACCCCTGCAGCCCGGTCCCGTGGTGGAGGCAAATGGCTGCGGAGCTCGATGCTGGTTTGGTTTTTTGGTTTTTTTTTTTTTTGCTTCCTTCGGTCTGAGGCTGGAAAATGGGAAAATAAAGGCAGGGCTGGAGCCTTTGGGTGATGCCTGGCGCCTGAGGAGGTGCCTTCCTCGCAGCAAATCGTGTCTGCGTGCTTGTGCCTGGCAAACCCGGCAGTTCAAAAGCTCTCCGCGGTTTTATTCTGAACCCTTTTTTTGCGCCTGAATGAGCTGGATGGAGCCATTAAGAAATGTGAGAGGGGGCAAGGACGAGCACGCGTGTTCTCAAAGCCTCGTCCCTCCTCTTATTGATTTTATTTTTAGCCCTGTTCAGCCGATAACGGTGCGGTGGGAGAGGGCTGTGTGAACAGCCCCAGCGCTGGGTCACCGCCTTCCGCGGGGGCAGGCAGTTGCCAAGACTTCATCCGATGGCGAATTTTTATTTTCATTAATTTGAACGTCAGCAACTGTCATTGGTGAAGGAGGTAAAATTAGCTTGCAATTCACCCTCCCTCCTCGGTATCCATAATAGGCTCCTGGGATTGTTCTTTTCAGGCGGGGTGGGAGGGGGAGGAGGCAATAGTCACACAAAAGACAACTGAACTGTTTAGGGTGGGTTTTTTTTCTTCCCTCCCCAGTCAGAAATGTTAATTGACTTGGCCCGAGTTCAGCTGAAGGAGGGGAAGGAAAAGTGTTCAGCTTGGCTTTGAAGGGGGTTATCGGAGTCTCTGCAGACGTGACAATATTGGGGGGGGGGGGAAGAGGACAGACCCTGGGCTCGGTGGGGGCACGGCCAGGCTCTGCGGGTCCCGGGCTGCCGTCCCACCAGGGGCTGAATTCCTGGAGGAACTGGGGGGGTCCAGCATGTCATAAGCCTCTGGGGGGGCCTCGAGCCTTTCCTGGCAAATCACCCCCGCCTTTAAGGGGTCGGGAGGTGGAAGCTGAACAGATCAAGGGCGGCTCCCTTCGTGCACAGCCTGGGCCCGTGGGTACGGTTGGGGCTCCTGAGCCCCGCGCGGCCTCAGCAGCCCCCTCCAGGCAGCTCAGGGCCGTGCCGGCCGGGCACCTCCGCTCCTGGAGCCCCGGCAGGAGTCGGAGCTGCATTTCGGGGGGGCACGGGGCCGGGCACCCCTCCCTGAGGAGCGCGGCGGGTGCCCAGCAGCGCCTCTGGGGGCAGCTGGCGCCTGGCGAGGCAGCAGCTCTGCCCTGCTCCGGGCGAGGAAGGTGGGTGCTGGGTGGGTGCTGAGGGCGACTGAGCCCAGAGCCCCCCACGGCCCCTCGTGGCTCTCATTTCCTCTTCCTCCTGAGGATGAGGAGGAGGAGGATGAGGAGGAGGCCTCCCTGCACATGGCCATGGGCTGTAGCAGCCACGCAGGGGTGCAGGAACGGAGCAGAGCGAGCGGAGCCCGTGCAGCACCGAGGGGGGTGCGGGTCCGAGGGGGACCCCGCTGGGACCCCGCTGTCTTCCTCGGGCACCTCTCCCCCCCGTGTCCCCTTCCTCCCCACGCAGTGGGGTGATCGCTGGCGCAAGTGGCGAGATGACGTGCCGCTCGGCCTTGGCGGAGAAAGGATTGAGCATCCTTTAAAGAAAATTATACATAATCGTCTTACAGCCTTCGCTTCCACTCAGCCCTCTGAGTCATAACTGAAGGGCCCTGGAGCGTGACGTTCCTGCTGGAAGGAAATTGCCTCGGCTGGATCCGGTGGGGGGAGCTGGGAACCTGACGAATCCTTCCAGCAGCCCCCATCCTCCTTCCATCAGTCGCAATCCTTCCATCAGCCCATCCGGGGGGCACGCAGCGGTGCCGTGGGGAGCGGGGGCGATGCGCGCAGTGGCATCCCCTCGTCCCCCTCATCCCCTCCTGCTCCAGCCAGGGCTGTGCTGGGGGGGTCCTGTGTCGCTCCCTGACCCCGGGGCTGTGACCTGAGCCCTGTCCAGCCGCGGTGGCAGGCGGATCCCTCGGGAAATAGCTCCGCAGCCGCCGTGCTGAGTCGCACCGAGCTGCTCCTGCAGGGGGGACAACGGGGGGACAACGGGGCTGCTCCGAGCAGGTGGAGCGCGAGCCGTGCTCCTGCTGGACATCCCCTCCAGGGGCCGGGGGGTGCCTGAGCTCCTGGGGGGGTGCCTGAGCTCCTGCGTGCCGTTCAGGGTGGTCGTGCACCTCTGGGGGTGACGCCGATCATTCGGTGCGGCGTCAAAGCCAGGTCGGTGCCCTACAGCCCCGCTAAGCCCCTGGGAGCCCTGCGGGGGGGTGCACGGGGCTGGGACTTGTCCCCTCTAGGGAGAAGGCCACCGAGGGGAGAGGAGAGCAGTCGCTGGGGCTGGGGGCACGGGGTTCCCCTGCCTTGGGGGCTTGCGCCGGCCGTGCCCGCGGCCCTCGCTGGTTGCCTCTGGTTCCTCGTGCACCGCCAGCCGCTGTGTGGCAGAGAGACGGGGCAGAGGCAGCCCTCGCTCGTGTGCCTGGGAGGGAGGTGAGGTCTCGGGGCTGTGCCTCCTGCGGTCCTCGAGGGCTCTGAAGCCAGCCCTGGCTCAGCTTCGGGCGACGGGAGGCGCGGGGCCGAGCAGAGGCGATGCCCCGCTGGGGGGGCGGGGGGGGAAGGCGGCTGCGGGGCTGACGCCTGGCTCCCCTTGCAGGACAGGTGCCTGAGGAGGAGGCCGGGCAGAACGGGCAGAGCCGCGGCCGGGCGCTGCCCAAGGCCGTCTGCATGAACGGGACGGAGCCGGGGCAGCTGAGCGCCAAGTCCAAGGCAGAGCGGCGGGCCAGCGCCTCTTCCAACCCCTCGCGCAAGGCCTGCTCGGCCAGCAGCAAGATCCGCAAGCTCTCCACCTGCAAGCAGCAGTGAGCCGGGAGCGCCCGCGCCCCGCACAGGTACGGCCGCGGTGGGTGGGCGCCCGAGGGTGCCCCCGGGGCGTGCACGGGGTGGGGGTTGTGGCCCCGGCTGGGGTGAGGGGGGGAGGTCTGGGGGCGCCCCTCTCCTCAGTACCAGAGCCCCCCACGTTCTCCCCTGCGCTGTTCCCGGCGTCGCCGCCCTCCTGCCTGCGGGGAGCGAAGACCCCAGGCCGCAGGGGGGTGCTGAGCGAGGGGCAGAGCCTCCTGGGGGGGCTCCCAGGGGTCCCCCCAGGGCCGGGAGGTGCCCAGCTCAGCCCCGGGGCTGCACCGGCCGTGCCCAAGCCCCGTCCTCCCCCTGCTCGGGCGCCCAGGGAAGCCGAGAGCCCTCCGTGCTCCCCCCCCCTCCTTTTTCCGGCTCGTTCCTCCGCTCTGCAGCCCTGTCCCCTTCTTCCCACCCCTCATTCATAAGTGAGCCAGCGATGACTCACGCTCAGCGCTCATCCACCCCCGTCCTCACGCTTGCGCTCGTCACCGGCGCTCTGTGGGGCTGAGGCTCTGTTATCTGTTTGGATCACGACCAGCTTTGTGGTGTGAAAAAAAGCCAGAAATAAAAGCCCGTTCCTCCCCCTGCAGCTGTCAGACCCGCGCTCAGCCCGGGTGGCAGCTTTCATCTTTAATTCATGGCGGGGAGTGAGTCACCTGCGCGGGGAGTTACTGCGCTGCCGGCAAATGCCTCGGCTCCGGGTCTCCCCGGGGAGCTGCTGCTCCTCGCGCCCCTTCCCGCTCGGTGACCACAGCCCGGGGGGGGGGGGCTCGGCTCGGGGTGGCTTTGGGGGTCCCAAGAAGCCCGCTCAGGTCATCGCCTCCGCTTCCCTCCCGGGTGAATCGCAGGGACGGGCAGGGTCGCGGCCGCCTGCTCCCGGCGCTGCCCTTCCCGTGGTGCCATCCCGCGGGGACGCCGGCCGAGGGCTCCGCTTCCTCCTCTCCATTTCCCTTCCCGGCTTCGGGGCCGGGTCTGGGGCTCCCCCACCGAAGGGTTGGGCAAGTGCTCGCCCCCTCCCCAGCCCCGGGGCTGCTCGCACCCCACCGCCGGGGGCTGGGGGGGGGTCCCCAAGGTGCCCGCGGTCGCTGCAGGGGCAGAGCCGGGTTCGGGCCCCGCTGCCCTCCCCAACCTCCTCTTGTTTCTCCTCCACGCAGCGTCCCAGGGCCTGGGCCGCCCGCGCCCCGCGTCCTCGCCCACCTCGGCGTCTCTCCTGGGAGCGGACTGTGCTTGCGACCCAAAAACCAAGGAAACCGACCGAGGAAAACGCCCCCACCCTCCCCGCGGCCCCCCCGCTACGGACAGCGCCAGGAGCTGATGGGGCGAGACCCCCTCCCCGACCACCCCGGACGGAGAAACCTCCGGCTGCGAAGATGCTGCCCCCCCGCCCCAATCACTCTTTGCCAATCAAGACACTGATTCTGTTTTTAATTTTGCGATGGGAAGGGTGGGACGGGGCCGGGGGGCGGGGGGACCTGCGCCCCTCTCCCCGCCCTGGCTGTGTAGAAGTCGTGCAAAGCCATTGCCGTGCACTTTATGTTTTAGACTACTGTTATATATTATATATTTTCCTCTTTTTTTTTTGTTTATATTTGCGGTATATTTAGAGATTCCTACACATCGTGATGTGTTTAAAATAAACCAGATGAGGAAAAAAAAAAAAAAACAGGTATTAAGACAAAGCAAAACTCTATTAAACCTGCATGCTGTAAAAGGGCTCGGAAAAGGGAATGGGTGCGTTCAGCGTATTTTTTTTCCTTTTTTTTTTTTTTTTTAAAGAAAAAGAAATAAAGTGAAAACAGAGAGGTGGGTTTCACGATGTCCTTCCTCCTGCCGCAGGCGGGTGCCGGGGAAACGCGCCCTGCCCGGAGCCGCGGTGGGCGAGCAGGGGAGGAAACGGCCCGGCGGGGGCAGGAAGGCGAGAACCAAGCTCGGAGAAGTCACAGCTTTGTTGTTGGTGTTGTTCTTTTTTTTCCTCCTTTGTTCATAGACTTAAAAACGCTGAGTTGTAGTCGGGGTCAGTGCTTTGGACAGAGACTTGCAGAGGGGAAGGAGGGACCCGGCCTCTTTACTCGCATGCAATGGGGGTGCCGCGGAGGGGGCGCGGGGCAGGACCGCGGTGCTGAGGGGGGGCCCTCGGCCGTGCCCCGTCCCGCCCCGCTGCCGAGCCCCCCCCGTAACACAGCTTGGGCTTTTTTCTCCTTTTTTTTTTTTCACCCATCCATTGAAACATAAATAAATTAAAAACAAACCAAACACAATAAAAAGCTAACCCAGGAGCAGCAGCATCCACCTCTGTAAAAATCAATAAATAACCTCTGAGTGCGCTGAGCCGCGGGGGGGGCGGGGGGGGTCACCCATGGCACGTGCCAGCCTGGCCCCCCCCCCGTCTCGTCACCGTGTGCTGGGAAGGGTCAGCACTGGGGACAGGCAAAGGGTGGCCCCAGGGGGCTCCAGCCTCCCCCGCCCCCAGGATGCTGCTGCTCTGGGGGCCACAGCTTGCCCGGGCCCCCCCAGGGGATGCACAGGCCCCCCCCCAGCATCCTCCTGCTCCGGCACAGCAGCCCCAGGCCTCGCTTCCAGTTCAGGCCCCAGGCTCCCCGCGGTGCCGGGGCTGCTCGCGGGCACGATCCCTGCTCCCCAAATGACGGCTCCCGTGCGAGAACAGTCCCCAGCTGACGGAGCAGCCTTATTGCTTGTTAAAAAAAAACAAAAACAAACCCAAAAAACAGCGAGAGGGGAGAGCGTAGCTGCTACACAGCCCTGCTGCGAGGTAAGGAGTAGGCCTCAGCTCGGTTCGGGGGTTTATTAGCAAAGTCCCTCGGCGCCAGCCTCCTGGCACGCGCCCTGCTCCACCTCTGCGCCCTGCCGGCACCCAGGGCCCGGCGGCTCCTCGCTCCCGCGAGCACCGGGGCTCGGCCACCCCGCGCTGCCGGCCCCCCGCGGCGGGGTGGGCACGGCCAGGGGCCCCCACGCGCCCGCCTGGCCTTCCCCGCGCCGGGGCCGCCCGTCCCGTGGCGCCCCGCGTGCCGCGCACCGGCTGCTCCCCCCGCGCCCCTTGCCGGGGTCTCTGCCCCCTCGGTGCCGGGCTTAGACGGGGCTGTGGTCGGGGGGGGCGTCGCTGGCCGCCACGGCCACCGCGCGCTCCGTGCTCTCGGCCGCCTTCCTCAGGTGGCCGTAGAGCCGCTCCTCGAGGCCGCCGGTGATTTTGTCCATCAGCTCCGAGCCGGGGCCCAGCCCCAGGCACTGCCCAGGGCCGGGGCAGTCGTCCCCGCCGGGCTCGGGGCTGGCCTTGGGCTCGGGGGCCGCCTCGCCGGGCTCCTCCACGATCACCTGGATCTCGGGGTCGGGCAGCGGCGAGGCGCTGGGGCCCCCCTCGGCCGCCTCCGCCGCCTCCTCGTCGCCGGCGCTGACGATGCGGGGCAGGGGGCTGTGGAAGCGGGCGTCCAGGGGGTAGTTGGCGCTGTCCCCGCGGCGCAGGGGCGTGCGGTGCCGCTCCAGCGCGGGGTAGCGCACGCCGGGGTCGCTGTACTGCTTGGCGTGCTGCCACTGCTTGCGCAGGTGGGCGCGCGAGCGGTGCTTCCCCCGCAGCGGCGACTCGTCGAACTGCGGGTCGTGGCGCACGAAGGCGTTGAAGAGCGCGTCCGTCTTCTCGTCGATGCTGTAGTCCCGCCGGGGCGGTGCCTCCCGCCCCGCCAACATCTGCCCGTACGGGGACCAGGCCAGGGGGCTGTGGGGACGGAGGGGACCCCCGCCCACCGCGCCCCGGGCTGCGCTCCCCTCGTCTTCCTCCTCCTCCTCCTCTTCTTCCTCCTCCTCCTCCTCCTCCTCCGGCTCCCGGCCCTCGAAGCTCTCGAAGATGGTGCCTTTCCGCCCCGCGCTGGTGAAGCAAATGCGCTTCTCCGAGGCCGTCTGGTCCTTGGGGTGCCCCTCCTCGCCCCCCCGGCTGGGCGCCTCGATGGAGGCGTAGCCGCTGTCCATCTGCAGCAGCTTGCGCGTGCCGGGCTCTGACTCCTCCTGCTTGGGCCGACCCCAGAGCTTCTCCTCGGGGCCTTCGGCCTCGTCCAGGGAGGAGGAGGGGCAGGGGGCCACGCCGCCGGCAGAGGAGACGCTGTCCCCGCCGTCACTGCGCACCGAGTCCTGGTCGTTGCTCCGCTCGGAGGAGGCGTACAGCTCCAGCGAGGCGCGCAGGCTCCAGATGTCGTGGTAGGCGCTGGGCTGCTCCGGGGCACCGGCCTCGCTCGCGCCCCCCTCGCCCGGCTCTAGCCTGCGGGCACCACCGGGTGTCACGGCAGGGATGGGGACGGGGACAGCCCCGCACGCAGGGGAGGCACCAGCTCAGCACCCGCGGGCTTGGTGGCAGCACCTCGGTGCCGTGTGGTCCCCAGGCCCCCTGCCCGCACCCCGTGCCCCTCGCCCCAGCTCCCATCACCCCAGGCCCCGCTGCCCCCCCCCTCCCCGAAGGCAGGGGACCCCCATGCACCCACCCCGTCCCCTCTATCTACTGAAAAATACCTGCCGAGAGAGGGTGGGGGGCTGGCGGGGGAGGGCAGGAAGGGGCCGCCCGCGGGGTGGAAGGCGACGTCGTCGGTGCGGGCGATGTACTGGATGATGTCGGTCTGGTGAGGGTCCCGGTCCTCCTGGTCCATGCTCTCGCTCGCCGCCCGCTGCCGCTGGAACTGGCGCCGCTTGGGGGACCCTGGGGGGGCGCAGGGCAGGGGTGGGGGCACGGTCGCATCCCTGCGGGGGGGTTCCCCCGCCGCCCCCCAGCTCCCACCTCTCGTGTCCAGGCTGGACGCCCGCTGGGTGCTCTCCAGCTTCCACTTCTTGATCTTGAAGTAGGGGCTGGCCCCGTCCAGGCTGGCGTGGCGGCGCAGGCGGGTGAAGAACTGCAGGACGGTGCCCTGGGGGGGGGCTGGGGGGGTGTCCCCGGGGCTGGCACTGCCCCCGCCAGCCCCCTTCCCACTCCTGGGTGCTGCGGCAAACTGGGGGCATTGGGGGGGGGGGGGGCTGTGAGTGCCGGCTCCAGGAGCAGCCAGGCACGGCCACCCCCAGCCCCCCCCGGCCCCGCTCCTTTGTCCTCCTCCTGCAGCTCGGCTGCGCGATGCACAAATGGCCCCTGGGGCAGGGGATGGAGACAGGGCAGGGGGGGCAGAGCCTATTTCTAGCTGGATGCCCCCCCACCAATCCTAAAAGCACAGAGCAGGGGGGCCCAGCAGCGCCTCCAGGCATGGGGCCATCCCCGTGCTGTCAGACTGGGGGGAGCAGAACGGTGCTGAGCCCGCTGAGCCCCTGCCCCTGCCCCTGCCCGCCCCAGCCCCCGGCCCCCACCCCGCACTCACCGAGGGTCCCTCCCCGGAGTCGGAGGAGGCAGAGGGGCTGGCCTCGGCGAAGCTGGTGTCCACGGTGGAGTTGTAGGTGTCCCCGGGCAGCGCCGAGCTGGGGCACACGGCGTGGCTGGGCAGCGCCGGCTGCGGCAGGGCCCCCGCGGGGGGCTGGGGGGCACAGCTCACTCAGGGGGCTTTGCACCGGGGTCGGGGTCTGCTGCGCCCCACAGCACCCACCCCTGCGTCCCTTCCACTCCCCCCAGCCGCATCCCAGCGCGATGCCCGGTCCCTGTGCCGCCCGCCCCCCCGCCCCGGTCCCCAGGGGGCTCACCTGGAAGATGGCGAGGCCGGGCTTGGGGGGGGGCAGGCGGGGGGTCATGGCCAGGCTGTTCTCGCTGGACTCGCACTCGTGGATGGTGACGATCTTGAGGGCGGGCGGCGGGAGGTGCAGGTGGGTCAGGCGGGCGTTCTTCAGGTGGTGGAAGTCCCCCTCCGTCAGCGTGTACCTGCGGGCACGCCGGGTCAGGGGGCGGCCCCAGCCCCCTGCCTGCCCCCCCCCCCCGCAGCCCCCCCCCCCTGCCCGGCCCTTCACCTCCTCCCCTTCTCCTGGGTCTTCTTGCCCTGGTCGAAGAGCGCGGCCTCGTTGAAGGAGACGCGGCGGGCGGTGGAGGAGCTGGAGGACAGGAACCGCTCGGTCTCCACATCCCGGTAGCTGGAGGACGAGAGGCAGTCGGGGTCCTCCACTTTGATGGTGATGTCTGCGGAGAGGAGCAGGGGGGGGGAGTCAGAGCCACCAGCCCCCCCCTCTGTGGGGCATGCTGGCTTCCCAGCTGAGGCCGGGCAAACTCGCTGCCCTGCTGGGAGAGCGGCTGGGGGGTGCAGGGGGTGCGCTGCCAGCCCTGCCCTAGCACCGGGGCGCTGCGCTGTGAGCAGGACCCGCTGTGCCCCCCCCCCCCCCCAGGAGCAGCCGGTGCCACGGGTGGGCGATGGGCGGCAGCAGCACCTCCAGCCCCAGCGCAGCGCTCACCCTGGGCCGGCTGCGAGTCGTCCAGGTAGCTGGTGTTGGTTTTCTCGGGGTCATCGCTGGCCCTGCGGGGGGAGAGGATGCTGCGAGGTGCCCCACGCCACGGGGAGCCGTACCGGCACCGCGAACGGCGCTGGGGCCTCGCGCGGGGCCCTCGGCGGTGCCGCAGGGCCCCGGGGGCAGTGGCACCACCCGTCCCCACGGACCTGGAGTGCCGGCGGTCGGCCTCACAGCAGCGGCGGCAGATGATCAGGATGCCGGAGAGCAGGACCAGGGTGCCCCCGATGAAGATGGAGAGCAGGGCGAGGAGCAGCACGTAGCCATCCTGCGGGGACACCTCGCCGGGCACCGCCTGCGCGGGGACAGACACCGGGGGCTTTGGGGGGGGGACACGAACACGTGCTTTGGGCTGGGGGGGCCCCTCCCGAGGCTGGTGCTGAGCGCTGCTCCCCCGAGATGCTCGCGCTCCCCCGCCGCCCCCGGGCCTGCTGCCGGCTGCGGGGACCTGCCTTCACCAAGGCAACCGCAGCCGGGGGGGGGCAGAGCCGCCAGCGGCCCCCGCGCCCAGCGGGAACGGGGACAGGACCCCGGCCCCTGCTTTTTGGGCACCCCCCTCCCAGCGCTGCGAGCCCGGAGCTCGGTGTCTGCAGGGGCTGAAGGGGGCACGGGGAGGCGCCGCCGACCTCCGGGAGCGGGTGACGGCGGTGGGACAGGAGGACGCTGCCACCCCCATCCCGCGCACCGACCCCGTCCCTGTCCCCGTGGCCGCGTCCTGACTCTCCCTGTCCCCGCACCCCGGGCTCGTATCCCACCCCAGTCCCTACGGCCGCATCCTGGGCTCGGCTCCCACCCCCGGCCCCGGCCCCCCAGCCCCACGCAGACCCCACAAGCCCCCCCCCAGCCCCCCCAGGCCGTGCCGCTCACCGTGGCGCTCTCGGTCGCGTTGTCCCAGGGGGTCGGCTCATCGCTCATGGTCCGAGCCAGCCCGGGCGCCTCCTGGGCCGCTGCGAGACAAAAGGGGGGGGCCCCGCTGGGATGGGGGGCACCGGAACGATGTGGGGGGGGGGGGCTCCTGCCGGGCCCCGGGCCCTGCCGGTGCGGAGCTGCCGGGAGGGACCGGAGGGGAGGGCCGGGGATGAAGGGATGGAGCAGGGTGTGGTCAGCACGGATGGAGGCCGGGGCGAGGATGGAGGCCGGCACCGAGGGAGGCCGCCGGGCCCCGCGGTGGGGTTGGGGGGGACACCGGGAGGGGACCGATCCTGCCCGGGCTCTGCCTCCCCCCCCCCCCGACCCCCCCGCAGCCGCTGCCCCCCGCGCAACGAGCGGGGGTGGGCGGGGGGGCGGCGCTGGGGGGGGGGGGTCTGAGTCAGCCCCGCAGCGGCTCCGCCACCGGGGGGGGGGCACCGGGGCCCCACCGGGGAGGGGAAGGGGCCGGGAAGGGCCGAGCCCACCCCCCCCCTCCCGGGCAGCGGAGCCGGGCGGACAGACGGACCGGCAGACGGACGGACGGAAAGCGGCGGCCTTCGGGAACCGGGCTGGGCCCCCCCCGAGCCCCCCCCAGGGTCCGCGGGGCCGTGTCCGTGGGGCCGTGTCCGTGGGGCCCGGGGGATGCTGTCGCCGTGGGGAGCCGCGTGCTCCGGGCGGGGGGGGCGCGGCAAAACCGCCCAAAATCGGGGCACGGAAAAATGTGAATGGAGCCGGGGGGGGGGGGGGGGGCAGCGTGGGGAGGGGTTACCGGGGCACCGGGGGGCGGGGAGAGCCCCGAGCCCGCACCGGCCCCGGGCATCCCCCAGCCCTCCCCCCCCCGCGACCCCCGGGGGCTCCCCCCACGACCCCGGCCGGGCCCGTGGAGGGTGGGGGGGCCGCGGTCCCGCGTGGGGCGGCCCCCCCCGGGTGGGACCCGGCTGGGCGCCCCCTGCCCCGTGGGGGGGGCGTGAAGAATGCCCCCGCTGTTCCCCCATCATGGAGGAATTCGGTCTCCATGGCGACCCGGCGGGAACAGGCCGGCCATTGTCTGGACAGCGGCGGGGGGGGGCCGCGGCCGGGCCCCCCCGGGCTGTCCCCACGCCGGCCCCCGGGGGCACCGAGCAGGGCTGAGCCCCCCCCCCGCGGGGCACCGGGCGGGGGCGGGACGGATCCTGCCCCGCTGCCCCCCTCCCCCGAGGCTGCGGCACCCCCGGGACCCCCCCGGGGGGCTGCACCCGGCCTGGGGAGGGGGCTGCGGGCAGCGGGGGGGGGGGGGGGGGCTGCGGGCAGCGCCGGTGACAGCGGGACGGAGCCCCCGGGAGCCCCGAGCGCAGCGGGCGGTGGGCTTGGCTGGGCCGGGCTCCCCCCCCCCCTCCTGTCGCGCCGGCTCCGTCTGTCGCGATAGCGGCGGGGCCGGACACTCACCTAGAGCCGGGGCCGGGGCTCCATCGCCGCCGCCGCGCTCGGTGCGGCCCCGGATTTATGAATGAACCGGGGCCGCCCCCGCGCGGCGCGGCCGTCACGTGGGGACGGGGCTGCCCCGGCCCTGCCCGCACCGGCACGCTGCCCGCCCCCGGCCCTGCCCGCCCCGCAGCCCCTGCCCCGCAGCCCCCCGCCCGCAGCCCCCCGCCCCACAGCCCCACCTGCCCCCGTCCCCCTGCCCGCTCCCAGTCCTGCCTGCCCTGTAGCCCCCTGCCCTACAGCCCCCAGCCCTATAGCCGCCTGCCTTATAGCTCTACAGTCCCCTGCCCTACAGCCCCTTGCCCCATAGCGCCCTGCCCGCCCCATAGCCCCCTGCCCGCCCCATAGCCCCCTACCCCCCCAGCCCCCTGCCCACCCCCCAAACACCACAGCCCCTCCCACCCCCACCACTACAGCCCAGACCGGTGCATACACCCAACCGCCCCCCCCATCACCAAACCGACTCCGGCCCTACAATAAACACCAGAAATAAACACCGGGGGGGGGGCGGACCGCGCGGGAGAACTACATCTCCCATGCGCCCCAGCGGCCCGCCCCGTGACGTCACCCGCCCGGCGCCCCACGGGCCGTGTAGTCGCGCGGCGCGGGGCGGGCCGGGAGGCGGCGGGGAGGACTACAGCTCCCGGCGTGCCCCGCGCCACCCCCCCCCCCTCCGCTCGCCCTTGCCGGGCCCGGCCCGTGCCCGCCGCCGCCGCCGCCGCCATGTTGTGCGCCCGCCGCCTCCTGCGCCTCGCCGCGCTGCCGCCGCCCCGGGCCCGCTCCTACGCGGAGCCCGCGGCCGGGCCGGCCGCCATGGCCTTCACCTTCGCCTCCCCCACGCAGGTAGGAGGCGGAGGGCGGCGGGCGGCGGGTCCCGGGGCCGCGGTGACCTCGCAGTGTCCGCCCGGTCCCGTCCCGTCCCGTCCCGTCCCGTCCATCCCGGCCGCTCTCTCCCCGCAGGTTTTCTACAACGGCGCCGCCGTGAAGCAGGTGGACGTGCCCACCCTCACCGGCTCCTTCGGCATCCTGGCGGCCCACGTCCCCACGCTGCAGGTCCTCAAGCCCGGCGTGGTGACGGTGTACGGCGAGGACGGGACGGCCACCAAGTACTTCGGTGAGGGACGGGGACGGGGACGGCGATGGGGGAGCTGTCGCCGGGCTCTGCGGGGCCGGGAGGGCCCCATTTGGCTCCGGGGGTCCCTGCCCAGCGGCTGGCGGAGGCACGGCCGGCTGGGGGCCGAGGTCCGCTGCAGAAGAGGGGGCTCGGCGCAAGGCGGTTGTTTGGGGTTCGGGTTTTCTTCTGCTCAGAGGTCACTGGATCGTAGAACCATAAAAAAGCTTGGAAAAGACCTTCAGGATCATCTGGTCTAAGCGTCGCCATCCCGTGCCAAACCATGTCCCCAGGCACCACGTCCAGCCTTTCCCTTGCAGAGCTTCCTCTGCTTTACCTCTCTCCTAGCTAACCCGAGGCTGACGCTGCCTTGGGGCTTGGGGAACGTCACGGGAGGGCTTTGAGGTTTTGGTTTGGCAAAGGGAGCTTGGGGCTCCCCATGGTCGCCTCGCCAGAGCTGCCCTGCGCGCTGACCCCCCCGGCAGCCCTGCCTGACGCCGCTGTGCCTTCGCAGTGAGCAGCGGCTCCGTCACGGTCAACGCGGACTCCACGGTGCAGGTGCTGGCGGAGGAGGCGGTGACGATGGACATGCTGGACCTGGCCGTGAGTACCGCGTCCCCGCAGCCAGGAGGTTTTGCTCCCCGCTTCTCTCCTGCGGGGCGCTCGTCTCGGGAGCTTCCTGTGGCTGCGAGGCGCGCACCAGGACCCGGGGCTGCGCCTTCACCCCCAGCTTCCCTGTCGGCGCCCACCGATCGGGATCAAAGGCTGCTCCTCCCCGGCAGGCTGCGGGGGGAGGAAGCCGTGCAGTCGCGAACCCTTCCCCAGGCCACATCCCTGCCCTCGGACAGATGCTGATCTGGCCCCTCCCCACCCCTCTTCATCTCGGGAACAGCTTTTCCACAGCAGGGCCTGGTGATAAGGTGCCTGCTGCCAGCCCGGCACGTAAACAGGCTCCTGCAGCCCGCGTGGGGCCCCGTGCGTGGGGCTGATGACTGCAGCGTGTTGGGGGGGGTGATGATTTGAGTGCTGTGAGACAGCCACCCGCCCTGCGGTGGTCTCTGGGTGACACATTCCTTGTGCTCTCGTGTTCAGACTGCAAAATCAAACCTGGAGAAGGCCATTTCAGAGGTGGCTGCCGCGTCCGATGAAGCTGCTAAAGCAGAAGCTCAGATTAAAGTAGAAGCCAACGAAGCCCTTGTAAAAGCCCTGGAGTAATCTGGTAAGCGTCACCTACGTCCTCGCTGAGACTCCCAGACCCGCTCTCAGTCCTTGCTCCCTGCTGCCCACGGGGAGCTTCCCCTGGCCGTAGCCAGGCTGCGTGGGGGGCCCTGAGGGCTTGTGCCTGGCGTTTCGGGAGCGGTGACACGTTTCGGGAGTGGCGACACGAGGGCTGCCCCTCTCGGCCCCTCCGTCAGCGCCAGGGGAGGCGGCGGGGCCCTGCTCGGAGCCGTCCCGGGGCCGCTAGATGGCAGCAGGGCCCGGTGCTGTGCCGCGGCGCTGGAGCGGGCGGCAGCCTGCGGTCACGAGCGGGGCCTCGCCGCTGCCTCCAGGTCCCCGCTGGGACAGGCAGCCCGGGGCTGGCCGCGCGAGCAGCCTGCGTGCCTGGGGCCCCGGAGGGAGTGGTGCGGCCTCTGCTCCGCGTACACTCCCTTCCACTGCAAACAAACAGCTTCTGTCTCGGGGGAGGCGAGGCAAGGCTGCTTACCTCGTGGCCCATTTTCTCTGTACCCTGCTAAGACTCTGCCTCATCTCTTTTCTTCCCACGTGCTGGCAGCTGGAAGGCTTTCTGCGCGGCAGCGTGCGCGCTGTGCCTGGCAGGTGAGTCACGGAGCCTCAGACGGCCTCTCTCCGGAGCAGGTACAGCAGGGCAGCAGCTCCCCCGTGTCTCCCCGATCTCTGCTCCCTCTGCTCTTTGGCCCTTGGGGTCAGCTCTGAGAGTTTGCTTGCAGCCATTTAGCAACGCGAGCGAGGCCTCGGGTCGGGATCCTGCTCCGCCGAGCCCACCCCGCGTTAAAACCAGCTCCGCCTCTGTGTGTTGCAGGAATCCCACTGTCGCTGCAGAAAAACCCCAGGCTGTCCTACTTGTTCTGGCTTCCCCGTTTGTACAGATGGTGCGGGACAAATGGAGGCGGAGAAACCGCTCTGATCAATTAAAAGGAAATGCAATCCTCTCTTGTGGCACGTCACCTTCTTCTGAGGCGTCAAACTGCAGCTCGAGCTGCGCCGGCGGCTGGGAGCGTGGGGCAGGGTCAGTCGGGGTGCGGGCGCTGTGCTGAGGTGCACCTCCAGCACCGCTCGGGGTTCTGCTGCGCCTTCCCGTGGGAGATTTTCACCCCGGGCTTATCAGGCAGATTTTATAGCTCCCTCCCTGTGCTGTCAGCCACCTCCACTGCCAGTAATCCACCTGGACAGCAGGATTAGGGCAGCGCGGGAGGAGGCATCTGCAGGGCAGCGCAGGTCTCTGCCAAAGGCTTCCTGTTGTGCCTCCCCCGCCCTGTTTTCGCTCAGCCTCCCGGCTCCGCTGCCGCAGGAATCGCGTCAGCCCTGCTGTTCCTTCGCGGTCCTTCCTGCAGCTGGACAGCAGCTGCCCAGCTCTGCCCCGTTTCCCCGCTGCTGCGGGCTGTTTGCACGCGCGGGTGGCGTGCGGAGCAGGGGGAAGTCTCCCTCCGCTCCTCCGAGGCAGGCTCGGTGCGAGAGGGAAGCAGATGCTCTGCTTGGTGGGAGCCTTCCCTCAGCCTGTGCAGCGGGGCGGGGGGGTGCTGGCAACGCTCTGCTGGAGCTGCCGGCTGCTTTGGGGCTTCCCAGCACAGCCCCGGCGTCCTCAGTGCCGGGAGGAACCCGGAGCTGCTCCCCTGTCCGCAGCGAGCTCACCCGTCCCCGCGTGCCCCGCGAAACGCGGCGCTGCCGGGAAGGAGCAGGTTGGAGCGAGGGGCCCGAGGACGCGCATCGCCGCCGGCACCAGCCAGCGGGGCTCCGCGCTCGGTGCCGTCCTCCCCGCGCCTCCCGAGGGGGGATTTCGGGTTCCCGCTGCTGCACAAACCCTCCTGGCACAGGGGGGGGGGAAAGCCGAGCGTGCAGCGTGACCGCCCCTCCTGGCTCCATCCCCTTTCCCCTCGCACCGCTCGCCGGCAGCACCTCGCCCCCCGCCTGCCCTCCCGCGGCCCCGGGGGGGGGCTCGGCTATTTTCGGCGCTGCCACCCAGGATGTAATCTCGGCTGCCTCCTCCTCTCCCCGCCACCTCCTCCCCCTCCTCTCGCTCTCTCTTGTCTTTCTCTCCCCCCCCCCACCCCCCTCCACAAGTGATCAAAAATAGGCCTGTGGTGTTAAATTTCTCACTCTGGAGCTTATTAAAAGCCTCTGAGTGCCTGACGCTGAGCCTATTTGAAGATCAGCCGGCTTCCCAGTTCCTGAGCTGCTCCAGTGCCTTTTTCTTCCCTTTCCCTCTCTTTGCCCTTTTTTTTTTTTTAAAGGTCATACGTTGCGCCGTGCATAAGCGAAGCCTCGAACTCAGGACGAGTGCTAATTAAAACGTCTCGGGAATAACTGGGGACGGGCGGCCCTGCTCCCTCTTCCGCTCCCTCTCGCTCTCCCCTGTCCCCGGTTTCTATTTGCGGCGTGCGTGAGCCTCCCTCGACACACGCAGCCGCTCTCTTTCCGACGGAAGGTGGCTGATTTTTTTTATTTTATTTTATTTTATTTTTTTCTCTCATCTAATGGAAGAGCGTTGGCGAGGCCGGGAAGCTGGGGAAACGGCCAGCTGCTATTTTTAGGATGGGAAAAAAAGCGTCTCCGTCAGC
This sequence comes from Anser anser, assembly GCF_964211835.1. Taxonomy (NCBI): domain Eukaryota; kingdom Metazoa; phylum Chordata; class Aves; order Anseriformes; family Anatidae; genus Anser; species Anser anser. The sequence goes on from NC_139746.1 coordinate 1,155,907, forward strand.
ATCCTCTCACCAGCTCTTCCCGCTGCCTCCTGCCAGCTCCAGCGGAGACAGGGGGGTGCCGGGGGGGGGGTCAAGCACGGATCCGGCCCTGCCGGGGCCCTCCCCAGCGTGGCGCCTGCTGGGACTTGTAGTCTGATTTTGGGGGCGAGCGGCGGGGGGCTCCTCCGTCCTGCCCCGTGGCCGAGAGCCCCTGGGGATGGCTGCGTCCCCTCCGTGCCTCGGGGGCTGCCCGTTGCCCCCAGGCTGCGGGCGGGGGGCTTGCACCCGTCCTGCTCTGCCCCCCCTCCCCGCGGCCTCAGCTCCCGGCCTCTTCCCCTGCCTCGTCCTCCCCAGCCCTGCCGCGGGTCTGGCTGGGCGCGGAGCAGCCTCTCCTCCTCCCCCGGCTCGCCGCGCTCCCTCTGCCCACGCCGCGAGCGGTCACGGCCCGCTGGGGGCCAAGAAATCGCTGCGGCTGCTCGGTGGGAGGCGAGGCCCCTCCTGGTGCAGGGCTCCGCTGTCACCCGCTGCCGCAGGGGACGGGGGGGACGTGCGTGCGCCCCTGGTGTGAGCCAGCAGGTGACCGTCCCCTTTCTCCTCCCCAAACTGTCCTGCCTCGGGGAGCTGCGGTACCGAGGTGCTCGGCGATCCCCGGGGTGCCGCAACGCACCCGGGGGGGTGGGGGGGTGCAGCCCCCGTCCTCCTCGCAGGCGGGGTGAGAGCCCCATCCCCGCTGCGTTTTGGGGTCCGGGAGGTGTCAGAGACCCCGCAGCGGGTACCGAGGCGCTTCCCTGTCCCCGCACTTTGCCCCTGCTCCGGGCAGGAGCCGTGCGGCTGCGGGGCCGCGGGCTGGGACGTGTGGGGGCAGCGGCAGCGGCGTCACGGGGCCCGGGCTCCGGCTGCCTCGGCCGCCCCGGGGCGCGGCGGGCGGCAGGGCTGGAAAACGGCGTGAGCGGGGCCGCGGCACCCGCGTCCTCCCTTTCCACCCGGCGCTTTCACCCGTGACTTGCATCTTCTGCTGCCAGATGGAGGGTGGGGAGCGGGGCCGGGGAGGCTCGGAAAGTGAAGCATCACCATCGCTGCCGGCGGCTCTTCTCGTGGGGGACGGTTTCCGAGAGGGGCTGGGCGCTGCCGGCCGCATCTCCCGGCGCTGCCGTCCCCTCCCAGCGCTTGGCCGCGCGGTGTTTCCACGGTCCCACCCGGATCCCAAAATGCAGGGGAAAGGTTTGAGCTCTCCGCAGGAAAAAAAGAAAAAAAAAAAAAAAAACCAAACCCAAAGCCCGCCGCAGCCCCAGGATTCCCCTGGCTCCCGGCGGCACTGACTCATCCGGCAGAGCCGCCCCTTTCCCTGCCCAAACCCGCGGTGCTTCGGATCCTGCCCGGCCTCTCGCAGCCTCGTGCCCCGCGTTGCAACATCGGGGTGCGGGGGCTGCCCGGCGCCCCTGAGCCTGCCGGGGGAAGGGGTGCTGAGCCCGGAGCTGGGCCCCCCCTCGGGGCCAGCAGCACCCACCTGCCCCTGCCAGGGCTTTGTGGCCCCCCCCCCAAGGTCGTGGCCATGGGCGCCCCGGCGTGGGAAGGTCAGCAGAGGCTCTGCCAGCGCGAGCCCAGCTGCGTCCTTGGGCCACGTCGCCCTTGGGTGGCTCGAAGGCCGTATCCTCGCACTTCCTTCTCCGGGGGGAGCGCTGCTGTAATGATTAACCCGCGCTGCCGCAGCCGTTCCGTCCTGCAGCCTTTTTCCTCTCGGTTTCCAGCACTGGAAAATGCTCCTCTTCCGCACGCCTCCCACGCGCGCTGCCCTGTCCCGGCGGTGGGAGCGTAGGGGGGAAAAAAATCCCCGCCGCGAGGGGCCGAAAGCAGCCCCCCAGCCCCATCCCGGGGCGCTGTGCCGGCAGATGGCAGTGGAGCCATGGGGAGCCCCCGCCCATCTCCCCGCCGGCTTCACCCCGAAATGTGGGCGCGGGCGCCGGCGGGTGCTGCGGAGGGCGGGCGCTGCAGCCGGCAGGACGCTGCTTGTCCCGGTGCCTGCCCCGCGGCTCGCGGTCCAGCAGCCTCGCAGCGCCGCGCCGGCGAGCGCAGCAAACCCTTGGCCCCGGGGCGGGTGCTCCCCGGGGGAAACCGAGGCACCGGTGGGGAAAGCCGGGACGGGGCGCAGGAGTCTCGCTCTTCCCCCAGAGCACCTCGGGGTGCTCTGGGTGCCCCCGCCAGGCACGGGGAGCTTCGCCCCGGGGAGCTACGGGGCCGGGAGCGGGGCAGCGGGGGCGGCGCGTCCCCCCCGGGGCTCCCAGGTGCCTTGGCAGGGCTCAGGGACCCCGGGGGCCACGGGCGCAGCCCTCGCTCGGGGCAGCTTTGGCGGCCGCTGGCGCTTGGCTTCACCGGAGCCAGCCCAACGCTGCGGGGTGCACGGGGGCCACCGGCTCGGCTGGGGCACGCGCCCCCGTGGTGGGGGTCCTGGCAAAGCCCCCCCCCCAGCTCTGCCACCCCCTGCCCGGGGCCGCGACCCACGCGGGGCAGGGGGAGGCCGGGAGGAAGCGGCTGCCAGCTGGGCTCGACGCCGGCTACAAAGGCGGCCCAGAAAGCCCGAGCGGAATGAGGTGGCGCCCGGCCAGGTTCCCACGGCGGCCCCGGTTAAGAAAATACACCCGGAGCTGGTGGCGGTTGCCGCAGTGACGGGCCGGGTGCTGTGCCACGGGGGGGGGCACGGCCGGACCCAGGTGTGCCCAGCCAGGACCCTGGTGTGGGCCACAAGGGCCGGGTGGCGGAGCTGGGCACCGGTGGGGACCAAAGGCTCCTGCCCTGGCTCCTGCTGCCCCTGCCAGCCTTTGATGTGCCGGGACTTCGCCCTCGGTAAAGCTGGGAGGCTCCCGAGGAGCTCCAGGCTGCAGCCCGCTGAGGTGCCGGCACCCAGCAGCACCGAGGTCCTGGCACCCAGCACCACCGAGGTCCCAGCACCCAGCACCGCCAAGGTCCCGGCACCCAGCACCACCGAGGTCCCAGCACCCAGCACCGCCGAGGTCCCGGCACCCAGCACCACCGAGGTCCTGGCACCCAGCACTGCCGAGCGGGGCGAGCACGGAGCCGGTGTCCCCGCGGCCTCCCCACTGCCTGCTCCACCACGGGGCCGCCCTCACCTCCGGCCCCGAGCCCCCCGCTCCTCGCCGGGCCGCGGGGAGGAAGCGGCCGCAGCTGCCTGTGCCGGTGGGGCTCTTCCTGGCGGGGCTGGCGCCGGCTGGGGCCCGGGGTGGGGAAGGGAAGCCGGGGGGAGCCGGGGAGGCTGCCCTCAGGAATGCCCCCGCGCCGCGCTTTCATCCCCGCTGCCTCAAAGGCCGCCTGTGTGCAGGAGCGGCCGCCCCCCGGCCGGGTATAAATAGCCGGGATTGAGGCCTGGCGTGACACTGGAGTCCCTTCTGCCACCGCCACCTTGGGCGCCCCCCCCCCGCGGGACCTCAATGGGGGCATTGTGCGCCCGCGGCCCCGCGGGCACGTCCCCGGCAGCTGCTCGGCGTGACCCCGGCTGCTTCCCCCCTCGTGCCAAGGCCACCGCGGGGCCGCGAGGCCATGGGGCGCCCCGGCAGGGAGGGGACGCGGGTCCCCACCGCCCTCCTGCCCGGGCAGGTGAGGCCGTGCCCGCTCCATGCCCCTCTGGGGCGAGGGCTCCCCATCCTCCCGTCCCCATCCCTGTCCCCACCGGGCCGGCTCTGCCCTGGCCCCGCCGCCCCCTCCCTTCCCGGGCAGCGCCGGCAGCTGCTGTGGGGCGTAATGACAGGGTGTGCCTGCCCCGGGGAGGAGAGCGCGGGGAGGGAGGGAGGCTGCTGCCACCCAGCAAGACGGGGCCAGCCGGGCGCGGAGCTTCGCCGCCTGCCGCCGGCGCGGCCACACCTGTGTGGGCTGAGCGGACCCCGCTGCCGCCCCGACCAGCTCCTTCGCGTCCCGGCTCCCCGCGGACAGGCTGCTGCAGGCCGGTCCCCCCCCGGGCCAGGCAGGTGCAGGAGCACCCGGCGCAGGGATGCGGGGCACGGGGATGCCTCCGGCCACGCTGCACCCGCCGCGGCACGGCCGCCGCTGGCACCGCGCTCGCCCCCCTGGCCGGGCTCTGCTGAGGTTTTCGGGTGTGCCGGGAGCGAGGCCGTGCGCTGCCGGGGGATGTCCCTGTCCCTGCTCGCCCCTCGCCGCTTCCCCGCATTGTGTCCCCCGTCCGGCCCCACATCCTGCCGAGGCAGATGGGCCCCGACCCGGTGGCGAGCCCCGGCCGGCTGCAGCACCCGCAGCATCCCGAGCTGTTGCAGGCACCCCAGGGGCGCAGGGTCCCGGCACGGAGCTCGAGGAGCACGAGCACCCTGCGCCCGGGGTCCGAGGGGACTGGGGCAGCTCCGTGGTGCAGGGAGAGGGGCCGTGACCCCGGTGAGCCGCTGTGCCCGGGCTCCGTTTGCCACCCAGCGATGCCGTGCCCCACGCCGCAGCCTGGTTCCTGGTTCCTGGGGCTCTGAGGGGGGCTCGAAACTTTCTGTGCGCATCTCGGCACCGGCCAAGGGCTGTGGCTGGAGGAAGAGGAGGGGAGCCGGGCCGGGGGCTGCAGCAGCAGCACCTTCCCTTGGCAATTCACCTCAGTGACAGCCCTAAGCTGAGGCTTTTTGCTCTGAAGGCTGTCAGGAGCAGCCAAAGGCGAGACACAGTGCTTGGCCTCCGCTCCACAGAGGTCCCCTGCGCTGCTCTCAAGTTTCTCTTTTGCTTTTATTTGGTTCTTGTTTTCCTGAGCATGCCCCGCGTGCACGCGGGCTCCTGAGCCTCTCCCGGGGCCGGGGGGAGCGGGATCGACGCCGCTGCGCTTTTGGCCGATCGGCGACGATGGGCTCTGCGGGGCGGGCACCGCAGAGGTTAGAGCAGAACCCCGCTCTGCTGGTGCTCCCAAAACCACAGATGATCTAATCTCCTGCAGCCTAACCTATCGCTGCCGTATCGCATTTCCCCTCAAAACCTAATCCTGCAGAGCGCCCCACGTCACTGGGGCCCCACAGGCTGGCCCTGCCAGCAGCACCCGTGTGGGGAGCACCCACGGGCGACCTCCAGGGCTGTGCTTGGGGGAGGGAGCGGGACCAGGACCGGCCTCCCCTTCCCCGGGGGGGCTTTTCCAGCCCGGGTGGCAGCAGGGCCGGTGCAGCCGGTCCGACCCGAACTCAGCCGCCTGCAGAGACCTTCTGCCTGCCTGACCCCGGCCCCAGGAGCGGGAGGGCTGCCCGGGAGCCGCCGGCCTCCCCGAGATGTTGGCCTTATCTGGAGGCCTATCTCGGCCTTGGTTTGAATCTCGCTGCAGTAAATACCCCACGGGGCCGAGTTCTGGGCACTCGTTGCACCGTGCACAGGGCAGAGGGGAAAGAAAAGAGCAAAAGGCAGCAGGCGAGCAGGGAGAGCCGTGGCACGGCACCTTCTGCCCAGTGCTCACTGCGAGCAGCTCGAGCTCCTCCGCCCCGTGTGCCTCTTTCGCCACCGCTGCCCAAGCGATCGGGGAGCTCGTTCCCTGCCCACCGCCCCCCCCAGCCCGGCCGGGGGCTGTGGATGCCGGATTCCCACGATCCCTGCACACCCGAGGGGGCTCTCGGTGTCCCATGCGTGCTGTCAGCATCCACGTGCGCCGAGGAGGGGGAGAAGCGCCTGGCTCCGGGTTCTGTGGGCAGGGGGGACTCAGGTCCAGCCCCGTTTATGGCCGGGACAGCCTCTGCCTTCGCGGGTTCGTGGGGTGTTGGGGCGTGCTCCTGCCCACGCGCTGCAGCGCGCGCGGCGGGTGTGAGCGGCGTTTCGGGGCAGGGCTGCCCCCGCGCCAGGCAGCGTGGCCAAGGTCTCCGTTGGGAGCTGAAGGCGCTATGGGGAGACAAAGGTTTAATTAGGGGTTGTTCGGCTCTCTCTGATCCTTCCGCCCATTATCTAATCAGAGCAGGGTGTTTAGCAGGCCACGGTGTGGAGTGAGTCACTTCCCCCACCGCTGCCTCAGTTTCCCCACAGGTAGCACAGATGAGCTGAGCCCGTCTCCCTGCAGCGCGGCTCCGTGCTGGGGAATGCGGCGCAGTGGGTCCGGCCCAGGGCTGGATTCCTCCATCTATTCTTAGCTCCCACTGACTCACCCCGACCCTGTACACGTCACTTCCCCCTCGGCCTCGATTCCCCCGAGCTGGGAAATGGGCACAGCGCGGTCCCGTTGCGGGCAGACGGGGCAGGTCCCGCGGAAGGACGGGGCCGGGACGGGCGATGCTCGGGGAGCTCCTGGCTGCGGGGACCTCCCGGCGCACCGTGCCCAGCAGCTCCTTTGTGGTGACAGCGCCGGTGACAGACGGGGTCCAGCTCTCATTCCCACCAGGATTTCCTGCCGCTCTTCCCAGAATAAAGCCGTGGCCCCACATCCGTGGGGGGAGCGCGCAACCCCACGTGGCCACCGGCCAGGAACGAGCTCCACCGCCCCAAGTGGCACCGGGACCCCGGACCCGGCACAGGGCGCAGGGGCAGCACCGGGGCCATGCAGCGGGACACGGCGGTGCCCCCCAACCTGGCCAGCCCCCCGGTGCAGGGGGGGCCGTGCAGGCGGCTCCATCACCATAAACAGGAACCGCGGCCGGGGGGAGAGCGCGGCCCAGCCGGGAAGCGAGGGGGTGCGTGTGCCCGTGACGGGATGTGTGTGAGCGGCGTGAGCCAGCGTCCGGCCAGGCCGGGGGGGTGCAGCAGCGGGTTGAGCGTGCAGGGGACCTGGGCAAGCGTGCATGGACAGGAGCACACATCCAGGAGGGCGTGCCAGTGTCTGTGCATGCAGCGAGCACGTGCGTGTGCATGCACAAGTGCAGCACGCCGCGAGGCGCTGCAGAGCGGGTGCACACGCGCGTGAAGCGACGAGGCCAGGAGGAAGCGCCTCCTCCCGTCCTCAGCCCCGCTGGGCTGGGGTTTCCTGTGGCACCACCCGCCCTCGGGGCTTGTTTTCCTCCTCCCGGTCTTGCCGTTCTGGTGGGTGCCGGCCCTGGCAGAGGGCAGGGATGGTGCTGGGGAGCCTGCGCGGGTGCTCGTGTCTGCGCCCTCCTGCACCCCACGCTGTGCCAGAGCCCGTGGTGCAAGGGGTGGCTGGACACCCCGCAGGGCCCCCATCCCTTTGGGAGCGGTCCTGCCCCCCCCCTCCGAGGCAGCAGCAGGGAGGACGGGGCGCCTGCGGCCCCGGGGCTGGCACCGTGCCCCCCGCGCGGGTGAGGTCCCCGCATTCTTGATGCGGCTCCAAGTGGAGCAGTGGGCAGGCGCGAGGGGTGGGGATGCCGCCGCGCTGAGTGTGCGCCCGTGTGTCAGCGCGTCGGGGCACCCGTGGGACGCGCCAACCCACGCCCCCCCTCCAGGGCTGCCCCACGCCCCCCCTCAGGGCCCCGCACCGGCATCGCCCCCGGCCCTTGGCACAGGCTTGGGCTCTGCAGGACCCCAGCCGGGTGCCGGCCCTGTCCCCACCCTCCGTGCAGGCGAGATGGGGCAGACACCCGTGGGTCGAGCCCTGGGGGTGCGCTCACTGCCTGGCGGTGCCCCCCCTCCAGCCGGACACCCCCCAGGCAGCCACACTGAGCCCCCCCCCCGGCCATGGGGCAGGAGGTGTGGGGCTGAGGGATGGGCGCAGGGGATGCTGCGCCCCAGTGCTGCGCCCCAAAGTGGGGCAGCGGACTACACCCCCCACAATGCACTGTGGGAACCCACTGACCCCACCCACTGTGGGGTGGCACGGGGCATTATGGGATGGGTAGTCCCCGGGGGGGGCGGGCTGTGGGGCAGGAGCAGGATGGGGCGGCAGGGCTGGCGGTGGTGCCTTACGGAAGCCCTGCCCGAGGCGACCCCGCTCGATGCCCCCAGGGCACCCCTGTGCCCGTCACCCTGGGCTCAGCCGGGGCGAGGCAAGGGCAGGGGCAGGCCGGGGGGATTTGGGGGAGCCCCTGGGCGAGGGGTGTTGGGGAGCAGCCCCGGGACGGCGGCGGAGGCGCGGTGCAGCGCGGGCGGTGCTGGCTCGTGGCCGGAGCTTGCTCAGCTTCTCTCTTGCCCGGGCTGGACCACAAAACGCCCGAGCTGGAGCTGAGGGCTGGGCGGGGGGGGGTTGCATTTCCCTCTGATTTAGGAGCCAGGGTCAGCCGAGGAGCCAGGTTCAGCGCGCAGCCGAGGAGGCTGCCGAAATCCCAGGTCCTTCCCCTCCCCTGGGCTGGCACCTTGCTCAAGCATTTGTAATAATAATAATGATAATAATAATAATAATAATAACAACAACAACAACAGGCTGAGTTGTCATCTGACTCCCGGAGCCGGTGATTTAAAGCAGACCAACAAATGTCGCGGTGTCTGAGAAACCACCGCGCGGTGCCGAGCACAGACGGGGCCGCATCCAGCCTGGGCGCTGCGGAGGCTGGCGAGGGGCTTTCCAGGGACCAGGGGGTGCTGGGGCTCCACGGCGCTCTCAGCTGTACCGGGCAGGGGTCCCTCACCCAGGAGCCCCTTCCCACCCCGTGCCCGCATTTCGGGGGGCTTCAGGCTTTCCCCCTGCCCGCCCCACGCAGCGCTGGGCTGGCTGCGGGCGGGGGGGCGAGGCGGGGACATGTCCCGGCCCTGCGGTGCTGGCGCTGGGGCCAGCTGGCCGCCCGTGCCTGGCCCCGAGCGGAGCCAGGCTGCACCCGGGCCAAGCCCGCGTGCTGCGGCCGGCGAGGGGAAGGAATCAAATCCCAGCCCGGGCCAAGGGGGTGGTGCCGGCCACGGGACCGGCAGCGCGCCAGGGCTGGCAGGGAGCTGCTCGCCCTGCGTCAGCGGGGACGGGGAGCGCGGCGTCCCGGAGGGGGCCGTGAGCTCAGGGCGCCCAGAATAGTCCTGCCCTCAGCGCCGGCAGCGGGGCCGCGGCACGGCCAAGTATGGCCCCGCACCTGGGCTCGGCGTGCTGCTATATCCAGAGGGATTCGCCATCCTTCCCGGGGCCGGGGCCAGGCCGCGTGGCTGTGGCTCACGAGCTCGGCAGCCGGGGTCCAGCAGCAGGCGAGCAGCCCCCCGCCGCGCTGGGGGTCACCGCTGCCCCAGGGCGGGCGGCTCCGGGCTCCTGCACCCCGCAGCGGGTGCTGCCCGAGTCACCCCCTTTTGGTGACTTCACCTCGGGGCTCGCCCGGCCTCAGCTCACCAGGCACTGGGGCCCCACAGGGCTGTGGGGCGCCCCAGAGATGGGGCCCGGCCGTGAGGCCAGGCTGGGCCACCGGGGCCGGCTGCCAAGGTGTCCCCAGGCGGCGATGCGTGGACGCGCTGCCAAGGGCCACCAGGACACGTCCCCGAGAGCCGGGAAGCACACGGAGCCGATTGTGTGTTTCTAAGGACACGCCTGGGTGTTTACAGCCCCACCAGCGTCACCGACACAGCACCGTTGTCCTGCCCAAGGACACCCCGCCACCCGCCCCGAGCCGCCCGCCCTGGGGCAGCCCCCAGCCCCAATGGGTGGGGGGCTCCGTCCGTGGGGGGGGGGGCTCCTTCCCGCATCAGCGCCGGGAGGGTGGGGATTGCAGCTCCTTACTCACGGCGGTGGCTCACCTGAGCACACGGGGTACCCTGAGTCACGCTCAGCGCCGTGACTAAGGCTGAGCCGCTCGGCCCCGAGGGGCTCGGGGGGCCGGGAGGGGGAAGCGGGACCCCCAGCTGGCAGCCCCACGCCGCCCCCCCGGCGGGACCGGGCGGGCAGGGGTGAAGCGGTTCGGCTGCACCCTCCTGCCGGGGTGTGTCCGCGCGAGCCCTGCCGCTGGCCCTGCGCCCGTGGGAACGCTCCCACTCGCTGCCGGGAGCTCAGCACCACGCACCCTGCACCGGCCCCGCGGGAAGGGCCCTGCTCCGCGCTGGGGGCTCCCCGAAGGCGTGGAGGAAAAGGGTCCCCGTCCCACCTCGAGTCCTGCTTTGTTCTGCAGCCGCAGGAGCGAGGAGCGAGGAGCGAGGAGCTCCCTGCTTCCCTCCTTCCCCCTTTCCTCCCCTTTCTCTGCCTCAGCGAGGCTGCAGCTCTGCCCTAATCCCATGACCCCGCGCCTGCGAGGGGAATGCAGAGACTTGCGATAAATTCCCCGTTTGCCAAAGCTGCAAAATCAGACAGGAATTCAGTCCAAAAGAAAGAAAAAAAAAGAGAGAGAGAGAGAGAGGAAAAATAAAAGAGAGAGGAAAGCTACTGCCCGGGGCTGGTGGGGGATTTCCCCAAAGAAGGAGGCCTGGGAATTCCCTTCCTTCGAGGGACAGGACTTCCAAGAACCAGCCCCAAAAGGTTCAGGGCTCCCAGCTAAAACCAGGGGAGGCCCAGCAGCACCGAGGGATGTGGAGGAGTCGTCACCGCGCCCTGCCCTGCGTTGGCCCATCCAGCAGGGCCGTGCACGGCGGCCAGGTCCCCGCTGGAAGTGTCCCCACGGGACGCCGGGTCCCCCAGCCCTGGTGGCCGCGCTGCCCCGCGTGGTGTGAGCCGCCTGCTCCGTGGCCGCGAGCCGCTGCGGGGACTGATCCGCGGGGCCCAGGTTAGGTAAGCGGATTGCAGGAGCTGCGTGTGGCCTGCAGCGGGATTTGTGTAGGTATTTGCTCGTCAGATCGTCTCTCCCCAAGCTGCTCAGCCGTGCGGGGTTTGGGGAACGCTCCCTCTGGAGACGACAGGAGCCTCTGATGCCGCACAGCAATTATACCCGAGTCTGACGGTAATCTTTAACGATTTATTCCCAGGGCAACACAATAAACTAAACACACAAAATCTGGGCTGCTGGGAATCCTGGGATCTCCCAGCTTTTGTCTCTGGAGGCTCAGGATAGCTGCGCCCATACTCGAAGCCGTGCCACGTGCTCCCTGCAGCACCGGCTCCGAGTCACCGGGCTGCCGGGCGGGCAGCGAACCCCGGGGCAGGAGCCGGAGCCGTGCCGGAGGGCGGCAGCGGGGAGCTGGCGGGTGAAGCCCTGCCCTGGGGGCACAGGGGCGATTCCCCGACGGACCCCACGGGCCACGCTCTCAGCAAGCGCTGCAGCAGCCGCCCCATGGCCACGACGTCCCTGTGTCCCCCCTGCAGCCCCCATGGGGCAGGGGCTGGCGGCGAGGCCCCACTCCCAAGGAGGTGGCTCCGGGGCGAAGCCTTGTCCCCACCGCGGCCCCTCGTGGAGCACGAGGCCCAGCCGTGGCAGGGGGCCCCCTCTCCCCGTGCCCCCCGGGGGCCTTGCCCACGCAGCAAGCTGCGCCGTGACCCCAGGAGGGGCGGCAGCGTGGGCCCGGGGCGCCGCCGCTCCCGGGGAGAACAATGGCGAGGCCCTGCCTCGGCCCCTCTCCCAGGGACAACAATGGAGGGAGCCGGAGCTGGAGCCGCCTGAGCTCATCTCCCCCCCGAGAGCCCGCGGGGGCCGGGGCTGGCGGCCGGGGGGCCGCAGGGCTGCGCCACAAAGGCTCCCAGCCGCCTTCCCTCGCGGCCCTGCTCGGCCCCGCGCGCACCGAGGGGCCTCGCTCCCGGCCCACCACGGCTCCGGGATGGGAGCGTGCGGGAGCTGAACGGCCGCAGCATCTGGGGGCTCCCCCCGGGGCTCCCCCCGCTGCTGCCTGGGGGGCCGGGGCTGCGGAGCCCCCTGGGTGCTGCGGGGCGGCCGCCAGCCCTCCCAGCTTTGTGTCTCCCCGCGGGTGCCAGGGCATTGTCTGCGAGCGAGCGGCCCGCCGCAGCCACCCGGGGTCACGCAGCGTCCCGGGCCCCGTCCCACCGGGGGGGCTGCCTGCCCCGAACCCCGGTCCCGGGGGATTCCGGCTTCGTGCTGCAGCCCGGGGGGGCGGCATCACGCCCCAGCTCCGCTCCCCAGGGCGCTGCGGGCCGAGCCCCGGCCCCGGCGGCCCCGAGCACCCCCCGGATCCCCCCCCAGGACCTCCCCCCGGGGGTCGCTCCGCACCCCGGCCGGTCCCGGGGCCGTCCCCTCCCCAGCGCCCGCGGGAGGCGGGGCCCCCCCCGCAGGCGGGGCTGCAGCGGCACCGGGGGCAGCGCCGAGCACCCGGCCCGGGAGCACCGGGGGCAGCAGCGGGCCCCCCCCCGGGGGGTAGAGCCGGGCCCCCAGCAGGGGCCGGGACCCCCGGGGGCGGGAGCCGGGGGGGGCGCCGCCGGGCCCCCGAGGGCAGCTCCCGGCAGCGGCGGGGGGGGCGCCGCCGGGACCCTCCCCGGGAGCAGGTGCGGCCGCGCCGGGGCCGGGGCCGGTGCCGGGGCCAGGCCGGTCCCTGCCCCCCCCCCGCAGGCTCCACCCCGGGCGGTGCGGGATAAAACTTGGGGCACCTCCCCGGCAGCTCCGCGTCAGGGCTGCGCTCGGGCCGGCTCCAGCGCTCGCAGGGGGAAGCGCAGCGGGGCCCGAGCCCTCCGCCACCGGCCCTCCCCGGGACGCTTCTTTCTTACCCCCCCCCGCCGGAGGCAGCCGAGCTCCAGCCGCGCCGGGGAACCGCGGGGCCGCGCTCCGGGCACGGTGAGTGGGGTGGGGCGGGCCGAGCCGTCGGGGGGGCCCCGGCCGTCGGGGCCGGGCTGGGTTTGGGGGCTGGGGGGGGGAGCTGGGGCTCGGTCGGTTTCCGTTGAGCGGCTCCGTGCCGGGGGCTGGGGGGGGCGCTTGCCCGGGAGCGGCCGTTCTGGGTGGGGGGACGCGGCGGAGCCCCCCCGCTCCGGGTGTCCGGGGACCCCCCCCAGCCCCGCCGTCGGTGCCCTCGCCAACTCGCGGTTTGCCTCCGGCGCCCGGGCACAGCGGCCGGTGACCCGAGCTCGGGCTGCCCGGGGAGGGGGCGTCCCGATCTGCCCCCCCCCCGGCCGGGGAGCGGCCCCTCGCCCCCAGCCCCGGCCCCCCGGGGGACGCGGAGCTGCCGGGCCGGGGTCGCTCGGGGCGGGAGGGCGGGCAGCGGCCCCGGGACACAGCGCGGCCGGGCTCCCGGTGTCCCGGCCGGGCCCCCCCCGCTGCGGGCCCCCCCGGGGCGTTGGAGGCGCGGCGGGGCCGGCAGAGGGCGCCCGCGCTTTGCTGACTCATAGCCCCCCCCCTTCGCCCCCCGGGCCGGCTCCCCCCGCGCTGCCGGGACCGGGGCATTGCGGGGCCAGGGCTCGTTGCGGGGGGGGCCGCAGCGGGACCGTGCCGGGGGGGGCCCAGCCCCACCGGGGCAGATCCCCTCGGCCCTAACGGCGTCACCGGGAGGGTGACCGGGCGGGTGCGTGTGACCGGGCGGGCGTGACCGGGCGCGGGTGACTGTGCGCAGCCCCCCCCGCCCTTTCCGCCCCGGTGTCCCCGGGGGCTCCGGGTCCCGCCCGGCCCCTCCCCCGGTGCCGGACCCCCCCCCCCCCCCCGGTTCCCCCCGCACGCTGGCGGCCGCCGCTCCGCCGCGTCCCGCTCCAACCCCTCCGCCCCCGGGTCCTTCTCCCGGAGCCGGCCCCGGCGGGGCCGTTGTCCCCCCCCCCCCCCCCATCCCGGCCCGGTGGCGGGGCCGCGCCGGGCCCTTTGTTGTGCGGCCCCGGGCTTATGAATGGCCGCGAGGCGCGAGGGCGCGCGGGGGGCGGCGGGGGGCGGGGCCGCGCGGCCGCGTGGGCGGGAGGAATCCGGCCGGGGCCGCCCTCCCGCCGGGCCACGTGGGGAGCCGGAGCTCGGCCGCCATTGGCCGCCACCGCGGGCGGCCGGGCGCTGGGCGAGCTCCCATTGGCCGCGGCCGCCGGCGGAGCCGGAGTGAATGAGGGCGAGGCCCCGCCCCGGGGCCGCTGCTACTTTGCGCCGCCCCCGCCCCCCGCCCGCCGCTTCCACGGCTCCGCGCGGCGGCGGCGGCGGCGCTGCCGGTTCGGGTCCGGCCGCGGGCACAGCCCCAGCGCCTCCGAGCCCCGGGCCCGGCCCCGGCCCCGGCCCGAGCGGGCGGGCAGCTGCGGAGGCAGCGAGCAGGCCCCGGGGATCCGCTTTTATTTTTTTTATTTTTATTTTTTTATTATTTAATTTTTGATTATTTCGCTCCCGGGAGGGTCCCCGCGCCCCCCCTCCCCCTCTCCTCCGCCGGTTCCCCGCCCGAGAGGCTCCGCTCGGGCCCCGAGCACCCGGAGCGGAACCGGAGCCCCCGCGGGTCTCGGCGGAGCGGCCCCGGCCCTCCTTTGTCCGCCGCCGGCACCGAGCACCGCTGCCCCCGCAGGTCGGCGGATGGACCCGCAGCCCGGCGCCAGGAGCTGCAGCCGCGGGGCTGCCGCCTGCGAGGGGCTCCCCGGCGAGCCCCCCATGAACCTGTGCATCAACACCACCACCGGCACCCGCTATGAGCTCGCCGTGCCCGCCGAGGAGACGGTGGAGGGGCTGAAGCGGCGCCTGTCCCAGCGCCTCAAGGTGCCGAAGGAGCGGCTGGCTCTGCTGCACAAAGAGAGGTAGGGCTCGGCTCGGCTCGGCACGGCTCGGCCCGGCCCCATCCCCCGGCCGCGGGGGCGTCCCCTCGCCCCCGGCTCGGCCCCGCGCCGAGGGGGCCCTGGGGGGGGGGGAGCGGGGCGGGGGGAGGCTCCCGGCCGTGCCCCCTCGGGGGCCGGGGCCGGGCCCTGCCCTTTGTTCTGGGCTCAACTTCGGCGGCGGCGCGGCCCCGGCCCCCCCCAGCCCGGGGGCGGTTGCTGGGGGGCGAGGGGAGGGGGAGTCCTTTGTCTGACAAAGGTTGGGGGGGGGGGGGGGGGGCAGCAGCGCTCCCCCCGCGGCCGCCTCCGGAGCGGAGCCGACAGCTCGGGGGCTCTGCGCGACCCCCCCGCCCGCAGCCGGCCCCGAGCAACTTGAAGGGGGGTGGGGGGGGGAGCCCGACGTGCTCCTGTCTGCTGAGCCCCCCCCCGGCCAGCCACCGCCTGCACCCTGCAGGGAAGGGGGGTCCCAGCACCCTGCGTGCATGGGGGGGGGGGGGGGGCCGGCTGCAGCCGGGGTGCATGGGGGAGGCAGACGGGTGCTGGGAGCGCTCGGGGTGGGGGTGCCGGAGGGGGCTCAGCCCCCGGAATCAGCAGGGATTGGGGCCGCTGTGCCCCCCCCTCCCCCCCCATCTGCCGCCCGCGGGGCTGCGCTGCCCTCGCCTGTGGCACCCACCCGGCCGCTCTCCCCCCGCAGCCGCCTCAGCTCCGGGAAGCTGCAGGACCTGGGGGTCGTGGAAGGAAGCAAGCTGACGCTGGTGCCCACCGTGGAGGCCGGCCTGATGGTAAGCGGCCTCGCGCTGTCCCCCCCCCTCGCTCCCACTCGTGCCCGTGTATTATTAAAGCCCCGGGCGAGGAGGTGCTGGCAGCCCCCGGCTCTGCTGCCCCAGCCCTGGGGGAGGCTGGGCTGGGCGCCGGGTTTAATGTTTCAGGGCTTTCTCAGGGCTGGTGTAGAAATAGTGGAAGTGACATGTCAGCCCTCCCTCCTGCCGCACAGCCGCCCCCTCCTTCTCTGCGTTTGTAATGTTAATAACCCCCTCTCTTTTTTTTTTTCCCTTTCCTCCCCCCCCAGTCCCAGGCGTCCAGGCCAGAGCAGTCGGTGATGCAAGCCCTGGAAAGCTTGACTGAAACTCAGGTGAGAGGCTGGCTGCCGGCTGCGGGAGACAAAGGGCTCTGCGGGGCGCTGGGGGGGGGAGGGCCGGCCGCGGCCTCGCTCCTCTTCCCTTCCCCGGGCGGGCGCCTCGCTCCGGCTGCACCCCCGGCAGGGGTGGGGGCGCTGAGGGTGGTGCCCGGGGCTGGCTCCGTCATCGTGCCCAGCACCCGGGCGGGGAGGTCCCACGCTGCCGCTCGCAGCCCAAACACCGCAGGGCCGGGAGGGCAGAGGCTGGGAGGTGCCGTGACTCACCCAAGGTCACGCAGCAGGTCGGCGGCCAGCCCGGCCGGGGGGCGCGGGGCTGAGCCCCCCCCCCCCACCGCGGGCTGCAGAGCTCGGCTTCCCCTCCCGGAGCGCTTTCCCCATCCCCTTGGACCCGTCCTTGCGTGGAGAGAAAGGGGGAAGGAGGAAAAAAAAAAATGCTCGCAGCCTGGCGTTGCGGTGCGGAGCCCCGGCGCGGTGGCGGCCTTGTGCCGGGGCGCTGAGGAGGGGGCGCGGGGGCGGCGCTGGCGGAGGCCGCGTTTGGGAGAGCTGCGAAGTTTCTTGGCTGGGGCGGCCTCGAGCGCGGGAGGCGGCGGGGTGGCGGGCGGGGGGGGGGGTCCCGGGGGAGGAAGCGTTCCCAGGGCCGGGGGAGCCGCCGCGGGTGCGCGCGCAGCCGCCTGCCTGCCGCGAAGGTGGAATTTACCCCCAGCCGCGCAGGCCCCGCTCCTTTGTTTTCAGCCCCTTTATTATTGCTGCTCAGCTCCTTCCTTCCCTTCCGGCCAGCGCCGCAGCTTGTTTTTAAAAGGCTTTTTTTTTTTTTAATGCCTGCCTCGCTGGATCTGGAGGAGGGGGCTGAGCACACGGGGCTCGGCTGGGGCATGGCTGTACCTCCCCCCCCGCCCCCGTGGGGACACCCCTGCCGGGGGGACCTTTGGTGACCCATGGTGCCCTTGGCTGCCCGGGGTGACCTTGACTTTCGGCGGCTGCTTTTAACCCTGCGTGGGTTGAATGAGCTTGGACACGGGGTCCTGCAGCAGGGGTTGGCTCCTTCCCCCCACGCCCCCCCCTTGGAGCTGCTTTTTGGGTGGGGGGCCCGCTGTGGGTGCCAGCATCGGGGTGCGGTGGTCTATGGCAGGGCTGCGCAGCACCCCGGGGAGGTGCCGTGTGCTGGGGGCCAGGGAGGTGCCTGGAGCAGGGGGGGCTCAGGGGGTGCCCCTTGCCCCTGGGGGGGGGGGGCAGCTCTGCTCCCGGCCTCGTACCACCCAGCACGGCTCCCGTCGGGCGGGGGGAAGCAGCTCTGCGCCTCCCTGCCTGCTGCAGGTTCCTCCAGGGTCGGTGATTCAGGAAGCCGGGGCTGCGCAGGAGGAACCGCCAGCACCTGGGGGGCGGAGGGGGGGGGAGGGAGGGGGGGGGGCAGGAAACCACTCCTCTCATTCATGCTTTGCTCGGCGCTGCCTGCGTCACGCATCCTCCGGCAGCGCAGGGAGCGCTGCGCCGACTTCCTCTGGGGGTGGCGGGGGGCCGGGCGCTGTCACCCCCTGCCCAGGTGCCATCGGGAAGTGGTGGCCGGGCAGGAGGTGACGCCGGGCGCTGCGGGGCCTTCCTGGAAGGACGTGGGGGGGGGGGGGGCGGCTGCCCCCGCTTTCCAGGGAGCTGCGCCCGCAGCCCCGGTGCGGGCAGGCGCCTCTCGTCCCCGCAGCCCTGTCCCTGTCCCAGTGTGGCCGTGCTGGGGACTGTGGGGGGGTGGGGATGCATCATGCCCTGCCGGGGGCTGTGGCCGGAGGAATGCGATTTCTCAACGGTGGCCGAGGGGCTCTGGCCCTCTGCCCTGCTTGGCATGGAAAAAACCCCAAGCAGCGGCGGGGCGAGCGCAGGAGCAGGCGGCGGGGTCCCAGCTGTCGGCTGCAGCTGCGCCCGGCTGGAGAGCTCGCCTGAAAGCCTGCAGGGGCTGGGGGGGCTTATTTCCTGCTCCCTCCCCCCAGCTTTTTCTTGGTCTGGGCTGGCCTTTCCCTTACGGAGCTGCCAGGGAGCACGGCAGCGCAGCCTGCCTGCATTTCTGGGGGGGGGTGCTGGGCATCCCTGCCTGGGAGAGGTGGTGACAGGGGACAGCACGGCCCCTCCGGGTGGGGGGCAGCTCCCGGTGCCCCTGCGTGCCCCCGTGGGGGGGGTGGTTTGGGGCTGGGGGCCGGGGTTATGCGGGGCCAGGCGTTGGAGCGAGGCGGGAATGCGGCGTTCTCTGAGTCATCGGCATTTCTCAGAAGCAGCCGGGAGACACTTGCCCCATCCCTGCGGGCCCGGAGCCCGGCGCAACGCAGCTGGGTCCCCTGCGGGGACGTGGCGGGGTCCCGGGGGACCCCCGGGCAGTGGCGTTTGGGGACCGGCTGCCCCCAGCCCCCCTCCCGGCAGGGCTGTCCCCGCTCCCAGCCCCTGTGGCGGAGCGGGTTGGGAGGGACAGGGTCCTCCCCGGCCGGCCGTGGGCGGCCGAGCAGGCGGCTGGGTGGGACGTGTTTGCATTGGAGCGGCCTGGTTTTGCCGGGGGGGGTGGCAGCGGCGTGGGGGCGGGTGCTGGGAGCCCCAGAGCTGCGCTCCTGCTGCGCTCCTGCTGCTCCCAGCCGCCCTGTTCTGGGGGGGGGGATTGTGGGGTGGCGGGACCCCCGCTGCCGCCTGGGGAGGAAGGGGTTATTGTGGGTGCCGCGGGAAGCGCCCGGCGCTGGGCTCGGCGTGGGTTTGGGGCTCTCTGGTTTCTCCCAGCGCCGGCGAGGGGTCAGGCAGGGCGCCGAGGCAGGTGTGAGTCAGATGGAGCCGCGAGGCCGCCTCGGGCGCCCGCTGACGTCAGGGGGCCCCCAGGAGGCGCGCGGGGCTCCCCACGGGCTGAGCGAGCCCTCGCCGTGCTCGGGGGGGTGTGTGGGGGGGGGGGGACGGGACAGAATGAGGGCAGTGGTGATGCTGGGGATCAGAACGGGGGGGGCTCTGCGTGCCCCTTGCTCACAGGAGGGCTGTGAGCAGACCCCGCTCCCCGGGGGCCACCATGGGGCTGGGGAGGCTTCGGTGGCCGAGCAGAGGCAGCGGTGGCCGATGGATGGGGGCAGCACGCCGCATTCGGGGGGTCAGAGCCGCCGGTCCTGCGTGCTCCATCCTGAACCCCCCATAGGAGGGGATCGGGGGGGGGGGTCTGCATGGGGCCCCTTTCCCAGGGCCAGGTGCCGTGCACGCACACGTGTGCCCGAGCCTGTCCCCGTGCACGAGCGCCGTCCTCTCCCGCCCCCTCGCCCCGTAACCTCCGTGTCCAGAGCTGCAGTGTCTCCTTCACGCCCACCTCTTCCTCTGCAGCCTCCGCCTGACATGCTCGGGGCTTTGCTGCTGGTATTTTTAAAGCTGCTTTTCCCACGGCTTCTCAGAAGCGGCCTCCGCGCCAGCGGGGCGCGGGGGAGCCGGGACGGGGCCGGCGCAGGGTGCTGGGGGCCGCACTCTGCCTGAGGCGCCGGCCCTCGGCTGGGGGTCGTGGGGGGTGGGGGCAGGGGGGGGTCGGAGCACGGCTCCTGGGGTCCCCCCGTGCCATGGGTGATGCTGCCGGGGGGGGGTGTGGGTGGGTGACGTCTGCCGGGAGCCGGGCACGGCGCCGCACGTGATGGGCCGGGGAAGCCGGGGGGCGGTGGCGGCGTCATCCCCGTGAGCTGTGACCCCGTGTCCTGCCCACGGCCGGCCTGGGTGTGAGCCTGCGCCCTTCAGCCCGCCGCGTGGCGGGGGTGAGAGGTGTGACCCCCCCCTCCCCCCCCCAGCAATGCTCATGAAAGCACAGGGAGAGAGGGGGGCGTTGGGGGGGGGGCACAGCCCTTTCATCCCCCCCGGGGTGCTGGGGGAGTGCTGAGCAGTGCTGGAGGGGTGCCCCTGTTTCTCCGTGGCTCCAGTCTCGGGTGATTTATGCCTCCTGGGGGGCTGAGTTGAAGGGGGGGGGGCAGCAGATGGTGGGGATTGTCCCCCCCCCCCACTCCTCCCCTCCTCCAGCGCTGTGATCTGGGCAGGGTCAGGCCCTGCTCTTGTCTCAGCTCCGTGCTGCAGCTGCTCCATCACCTGCCTGCGGCGGGGGCCTCTGGGGTGGGCAGGGGCCAAGCCTGCAGCCGGGCCTGCCCCCCCCCCCCCAGGCTTGGGCTTTGCAGGGGGGGGGGATAGCGGGGGGGGGGGCTGCCATCCCCTGCCTGCTAGCCCAAAGCTGTGGCAATGAGCGCAGCGAGGACCCGGCATGTCCTCACCTACCCCCTCCCCGTCCTTGTGGCGAAGCAGCCCCCCCTGTGGCCCCCCCCACCCCCCCGGGGGTGGGCAGGGTGGGGGTGCTGCAGCTGCGCCGCCGGCTCCCGGGGTGGGCGGCAGCCGCGGCCCCGTCCCTGCCCGGCGGCGCTGGCGGCAGCAGCGGCGCTGCAGCGGGATCGGTGCCGCGGAGGGCGGGCACGGCGGCTTTGTGCTGGGAGATAAAGGGCGGGGGGAGGACGGGGGGGGGGGGGGATGAAGGAAAATAACCCGGCACTGTCAGCTGAGGGAGCTGGCACCGGGCTGGGGTCGCGCGGGGACGCGGCCGCGCTCGCCTCCCTGCCAGCCTGGCACGGGAAGGGGTCGCCCCTTCGCCTCGCGCCCGGCCCCGCGTGTCCCTGGGGATCGCTGCGGGGAGGGGACGGGGTGCCCGGGCTGGCCACACGCGGCGCTGCTGCCGGTGCTGACGGCGCTCCTTCTCCTCTCCTCCCCAGGTCAACGACTTCTTGTCGGGACGCTCCCCGCTCACCCTGGCCCTGCGCGTGGGCGACCATATGATGTTCGTGCAGCTCCAGCTGGCGGCCCAGCAGAGCAGCGGGCAGCTCCAGCACCGGCACGTCATCGCCAGCCGCGGCGAGGCGGGGGCCGCCGCCAGCCCCCACTGCCGGACGCTGCACGGCGGCGCCGGCTCCGGCTTCGCCCGCATCCCCGTGGTGCCCGCGTGCCAGCAGAGCCCGGCCCCCAGCCCCACGCCCGCCACGCCAGCCCCCCCCGTGTACTGTAACGCCCCCCACCCCGCTCCCGTCACCGCTGGGATGTTCCGGTCGCACGGGGCCAGCGCGCAGACGGTGAACAGCAGCGTGGTGTCCTCCTGCTCAGAGGTGGGTCAGGGTGGGGGGCTCCCTTGGGTAGTGTTTTGGGGGGGGGGTCAGGCTGCTACCGTGTGTTGGGGGGGTGTCAGGGTGCCAGGGTTCATAGCTTTGGGGTAGGGGAGCAAAGCTGGGTGCTGCTTGTCCCCCCCTGGCCAAACCCTGGAGGTGGCTGCTGGCCCTGCTCCGTGCCGGGCAGGGGGGTGTGGGGGGGTCCTGGCTGTTTTGGGGGGGCAGAGGGCATGGGGTCGGGGCGATGCGTGGTCCTGCGTGCCTCCGGAGGCTGATGCCGCGTCTCTCCCCGCGTGCAGGTGGACTGCAGCACGCGCAGCGGCTCCCCCCCGGGCAGCAGCCCTGCCCCGAGCGCCCGCTCCCGCAAACCAGGGGCCGTCATCGAGAGCTTCGTCAACCACGCGCCTGGGGTCTTCTCAGGGACCTTCTCCGGTAGGTACTGGGCAGCGCTGGGGGCGGCAGGGGGCTGCGGGTTCCCATGGGAGGGGGTCCTCACGTCCTTTCTGCCTTCCCCCCCCCGCAGGCACTTTGCACCCCAACTGCCAGGACAGCAGCGGGCGGCCGCGGCGGGACATCGGCACCATCCTGCAGATCCTGAACGACCTCCTCAGCGCCACGCGACACTACCAGGGCATGCCCCAGTCCCTGGCGCAGCTCCGCTGCCAGACGCAGTTCTCCTCCTCCTCCTCTTCCTCCTCCTCGCCCCCCTCGTCCCCGGACCTCGCCACCAAAACTACCTCAGAGCCGCTGCCGGCGGCCGCGGCCTCCCCGCCCCTGCACCCCGTCGTCCAGTGCCAAAGCCAGATCCGGATGTGCAAGCCCAGCGGTGAGCACGGGGGCGTGCCGGGGATTTGGGATCCGCGCTCAGACCCGTCCCATCCCGTCCGGGTTCCTGGCTGGGGGGGTCCCTGCAGAGCCCGGAGCTGGCCCCACTCTCCTCCCCCCCATTTTTCCCCAAAGGGTTAACTTCCTGCAGCGCTTTGGGTGATGAGCTGTGGTAATTAGGGGACGTTTTCTGGGGGTACCCTCCCCTTGGGGGGCGGACAGGTGCCCCCTGCTGCACCCCTGGCCTTGGGGGGGTCCCCTGCGGAGCCCCCCGGGTGCTCAGGATTTGGGGACACGGTGCCGGGGGGTCAAGATTGTCGCCTGTCCCAAGGGAGCAGCCTCCTGCCTGCGGGCTCAGGGCTCTGCGCCGCCTCCTCTCCTCCCCTGGGGTTTTTTCCTTCTTCCTCTTCCTCCTCTCCCAGCAGCTGCCACCACGGCGCTGCCCCAGATCCGTCCCAGCCCTGGGGACAGCTGTGGGGACACGTCCCATGGGGGGACACCGAGGCAGCGCCCCCGCACCTCGTGCTGCCCCCACCCCCCCCCGGCACCTCCCTCCCCGTTGCCCCCCCCCCTTCTCGGTGCTGCTTTTTTCGCACCCCCAGGCACCGGCGGCTGCGGTGTCCCCGTCCTTGTCCCCGTGCCCTGCCGTGTGGGTGGTGCTTTGGGGGGGGGGAGGTGACAATGACAGCTCCCACCCCCTCGGTCACAGCACGCCGTGAGGGGGGCGAGGGCGGGTTTCCCGGGGGGGGGACACAGGCAGGCTGGTTCCCGCATCCCCCCCCCGGTGCTCACAGGGTGCACACCTGCGCGCCCCGAGGCCGGAAGGCGCCCAAAGGCGCGCACCCTGCCCCCCCCCCCCCCCGATTTGCGTAGAGAAAAGAACTGAAACCGGGGGGGGTCCTTGCTCTCCCCTTGCTTTTTTCTCTTCCTTCTCTCCTGGTCCTGGGGGGGGGGCAGGTCCCCCAGCTGGGGGTGGCTCCGTGCCTGGTCCCAGCCCTCGGTGACGTGGCCGGGGCCCCGCTGTGCCACCGCCACCCCGGGGCTTCCCAGGGCCACCTGCGCCTCTTGGTGGGGTGCGTTGGTGGGGGGGAACCTGCGCCCCCCCCCTCCCCTTGCTGCTTGATAAGCCAGGCTGGGCTCACCCCGTGTGGCCAGGGCCACCCCCAGCCCCGGGGCACCCTTTGGGGAGGTGGAGTTCCCAGCAAGGTGCCGTGGGTAGGGGATGTGGGGGCAGCCCCTGTCCCCGACCTGGTGGCACTTGCGCCAGGGCCACCTGCGTGTCCCTGCTCCATGTCCCCCCCATATCTGGTGTGTTTTTTCCACCCGTGCTCCCGCAGGCGATGCCAAAACCCTCAGTTTTGGTCTGTGCGCGGGGCTGCCCCGCTGCCTGGGCCCTGTCCCCAGCCCCAGGGACCAGCTCGGGTCCCAGTTGCCCCAGCCAGGCAGCGCTGGGGACCGGTGCGATGCGCCCTGCTTGGAGGTGGCATCAGCTGGGGGCTTTTACCCGCTGTGTTCATGCGGGGCTGTTGGGGTGACGAGGTCTGGTGCTGATGCTTCAGCCACGGCCCCGTGCTGGGGAAACTGAGGCAGGAGGCGCAGCGGAGCCGCTGCATCCTGAGCCCCCTGCCCCTGCGGTTGCGGCTGGGGCTTCGGCGCTCCCCCAGCCACGTTTGTCACCGAGCGGGTTCCCTTCTTCCTCCCTCTCCCTGGCTCTTCATCCTCCCACGTGCTGCAGCGGGGCCGGCACCGCGGCACGGGCTCCTTGGACCCTGTCTGGAGGGAAAGGGATGGGGTCCCACGCCCTGCGTGCCCCCCCCTAGGACCGATTTCGGGTCGCCGCGGGCACCGTGCACGGTCAGCACGCCCCTTGGTGACGCCGTGCCCCCCCTTTCGCCCTCGCAGGCGACCGCTTGCGGCAGACGGAGAACCGGGCGACGCGCTGCAAGGTGGAGCGGCTGCAGCTGCTGATGCAGCAGAAGCGGCTGCGCAGGAAGGCGCGCCGGGACGCCCGCGCCCCCTACCACTGGCTGCCCAACCGCAAGTCCAGCCGCACCAACAGCAACAGCAGCGTCTCCAGCGAGGGCAGCCTCGACCTGGACTTCGAGGACTCGGTCTGGAAGCCGGAGGTCAAGGCGGACATGAAGTCCGAGTTCGTCGTAGCATAGAGCCGTGCTGGCGCCCCGGGTCCGCGGACTCTGCCGGGAGGGGGGCGCCCCCCGTGCCCCCCCCGGGGGGGGGGGGGGTCTCGTTTCTGTTTTCGTGGGCCAGATCTCCTCTAGATTTGCCGGCTCCTGCGGACGTGGCTGCGCCGGGGAGACCGTTTCAATGGGGGGGGGGGTCTGAGGGGGGTGGGCAGCTGGGGCAGCCTCCTCCCTGCTTTGGGGAGGGTCCGGGTCAGGAGCTGCCCCCCCCCCCCCCAGCCTCCTCCCCTGCCCCAGCCGGGGGGAGCCCGGCTCCCGGTGCTGCCCGGGGGCTCCAAGCTGCTGCTTTGGCTGTGACGAGGGGCGCAGCGGGGGCGGCCCGGCCCCCTCGGCGCGGGCAGGAGGAGACAAAGTCTCTTTCGGAGGTGCTGGGGGCCCCCACCAGCCTGGGGGCCGTTTGTTTTCCTTCCCTTCTATATGTAGCATTGCTCGGCTGCGGGGCTGGGCCCCCCCCTCCCCGGCCCCCCCCATCCCGGCCCCGCGTGCACTTTACCGGTCCGCGCGGGCGGCGGGGGGGACACGCGTGTGCCTGGGCGCCACCGGCCCCGCTGCCGCAGCGAGGGTAGGGGGGGCTTCGTTTTGGGGCGGTTTTTTTTATTATTTTTATTTTTCGGAGGGAGAAGAAGTGGCGCCTTCCCTCCGCGGCGGAGACCAACGGCCGAGTCGCTGGGCTCTTTCCCACCCGCCTGTTGGTTGGTTGGATTTTTTTTAACTTAAAGGAGGAAAAAAAAAAAAAGAGTTAAAAAAAAATAATGAATAAACAAACCCAGTACTTGGTCATGGCTGTCTGCAAGCCGTGGGGCTAATATTTATAGACATTAATTACCCGACTGAGCCAATACTGACATAGTCTTGCATAGGCCGTAGAAATCCTTTTTCTTGTCCGACTTTGATTTTTTCGTCAGGAGATCTGTGCAAATAGAGAACCCATGTGATGTGTTTTTTGTCTGTAAAAGTCTTTTTTGTGTGTTTCGGGGAGGGGGGGGGCGGGGGGGAGAGCGAGGCTTTCGGTCTTTAATATTTTATTTTTTATTTTTGAAATAAATTTGGGCAGTCTGGATGCAACCGCGCCTGCTCTTGCTGTTGGGGCTGGGGGGTTCCCCCGTCCTCCCGGTGTCCTTTGTGTGGTTGGGGCCGTGCCTGCGTGCAGCCCCCTGCAGCTCCCTCCTTGCACACCGATGCAGGGCATACGTGGCCATGCAATATCACGGTGCACGCCTACACCAGGTCATGCATGTATGTGGTGCACACGCATGTGCGCAGCCGTGCCAAGTTTTGCACTCGCATACACAACCGTGCCCTGCAGGAGGGAGGGAAACCCAAAAGCTTGGTGGGGGGGAAGCAGCGGCTCCCCATCTTCCTCCTGGGAAGGGGGAACGGGTTCGGCGCGGCCGTAGTGGTGGGGTCCCCAGGCTGCACACCCCCCCCCCCTTGCCATGGGGACGTGTCGGGGCCGGTGTTCCCAGCGCTGGCGGCACGCCGGACCCCGGGGCTCTGCGGCGCTCACCCAACTGGGCGAACCCGCTCGCGCGCTGCCCCGTCCCGCGGGCCCCGTCCCGCCGGCGTGCTGGGCCGGTGCCCCAGGAGCCCGGCCGGTTCCACCAGCCCGGCTCGCCGCCCTCCTGCGTCAGGGCGGCCGCAAACCCGCAGCCACCGAACCTCGGCCCCGCCGCCCGGCTTCCATCCCTAGGGCCCGGCGTGGCCCTGCCTCAGTTTCCCCACCTGCACCAGCAGCAGCTTCGTTTCCCCGCGGCTTTCCCCCGCCCCGGGGAAGGTGACGGGGAGGGGAAGGCCCTGGGGATGCGCGTCAGCTCCGGTCCTGCCACGGCTTCCCCCGGCCCCGCTGCTGGCTCCCGCAGGGAGAGGCCCTTCGTGTCCCCGGGTGGAAAGTGCCGGGGCGCGGGGCCGGCGGCTCCGTTCCGGGTAGCGGGCAGGAAGCCGGGGGTGGCGAGCGCCGCTGCGGTCCCACAGCCGGGTGAGCTGAGCACCCGCGTGCGCCCCGGTGCCCTGTGGGGCCGTGGACGGACGGCGGGTCTCAGGGCGGCGCGGCCGGCACGGCTCCAGGCAGCGGTGGCTGCGGTGTCGCGGCTGGGGACACCGTGGGCAGGAGCGGCCCCGTCGTGCGTCCGTCCTCAGCCCCGCTGCGAGCCCACCCTGGGGGGCTGCGGGGTGAAGCTGCGTTGCTCCCTGCCACCCCCACCCCCCCCCGCGCCTCTGCACCCAGTGTGGGGGCACTCCAAGGTCCCCAGCACCAGGGGGCACAGTGGGGGCACCGCTGGGTGCATGGGCAAAGCCTGACCCCAGGGAAGTGGGGGCTGACCTGTGGGGCTGATATTTGGGGAGGGGGTGGGAGTCCCCTCAGGCCATGGCACCCACATCCCCATCCGGTTGCATCCCCTGCACCCTGAGCCCGTTCCCCCCCCCCCATTCCCATCCAGCTGCATCCCCGCACCCCAGGGAGCTGGGGGAGGAAGCCAGGGGATGGAGCAATCCAGAGCCCCACGGGGCCCCCAGCACCCTGCGGATGGGATTTCCCAGCTGGGGCCGGTGCCTTCTCCCTGCAGGAACACCCAGGGGGTCGGGGGGGGGCTCACTGGGCCCCAGAGCCCCCCTGGGGCAGCCGGCGCCCCGGGGCCGAGCTGCGGAGGAAGCCGAGGCCGGGTGAGGAAGTGGCTCTGGTTCCTGCGGTGGCTTGTGCCGCACCGGGCGGCCCGCTGCCAGCGCCCGGCTTTGACGTCATTTCGGGTAGCGCGAGCCCTGGGCTGCCCCCCCCCGACACCCCCGGCCCGCGCCACTCGCGCCAAATTTGGCAAGGGGAAGAGGAGCCGCTCGCCGCGCCGAGCAAATGGCGGAGGCCTTTTAAGGCAATCCCTGCCCGGCCGGGCACGCGCGGGGACACACGCACGTGTGCACGCTCACGCCTGCCTCTTCGCGTGCACACGCGTGTGCGCAGGGGATGCAGCAGGCAGCTGTGCAGGCAGCGGCACCCACGCGTGTGCAAGTAGCTGCATTCCTGGTGGCCCCTGGGGTCCCCCACACCTCTGGACCAGCGGGGGGGGGGGGGGTTCCTCCTTCTGGCCCCCTCCCCGTGGCCTTGTCCCAGCTCACTGGGTCTGGGGGACCTGGGGGAGCTGAGGGTGCTGCTGGGCTGGGGGCACGGGGTGTGGGGTGGGTGTGGGACAGGCCTGGCCCTGAAGCACAGCGCAGGCACAGTGCGGCACAGCGCGGTACGGCACGGCATGGCATGGCATGGCACAGCGCGGTATGGCACGGTGTGGCACAGTGCAGTATGGCACAGCATGGCATGGTGCTGCGTGGCGTGGCACAGCATTGCACGACACAGGGCAGCATGGCACAGCATGGCATGGCGCTGTAGAGAATGGCACAGCATGGCACGGCACAGCACGGCACGGCACGGCACAGCATGGCACGGCACAGTGCAGCATGGCACAGCACGGCACGGCACAGCATGGCATAGTGCAGCACGGCACAGCACGGTGTGGCACAGCACAGCACGGCACAGTGCAGCATGGCACAGCACAGTGTGGCACAGCCCGGTGTGGCACAGTGCGGCACGGCACGGCACAGCCCGGCTCAGCCAGCCTCACTGCACCACAGGCACCCACGGGAGGTGTCTGCAGCGGTGCAGGAGGCAAGCTGGGACACGGGCGCCGCATCGCGCCGCCGCCGGGTGACATCACCGCGCCCGGGGCCGGCAGATGCTGGTGATAACGGGGGGGTGTGGGGGGGTCCTGGGGAGGGGGGGGCGGGTGGGTGAGGCCGGGCGGGAGCCGGTGTCCAGGTGCTCGTCGCAGCCCCGCGCCCTGTCCTGCCCGACGCTTCCTCGCCGCCCCCCGCCCCGTCCCGCGTCCCCGCTCCCCGCCCTGCAGGGCCAGGCCCACGCTGGCGCGGCCGCGCTCGTCCCAGTCCTCCCAGTATGAGGCAATGCAGCGGCACCAGCGTCGCCGCTTTGGTGTGGTGCCTGCTGGGGGGGAGATGGGTGTCACCGGCGGGCGGGCGCCCATGTGCATGTGCGGCCTCATGCGTGTGAGCGTGCACACACAGGGGGTGCACACAGCAGGGTGCTTGCAGGGGAGGGGGTGCACACAGGGTGTGAGTGCATGCACTGGGGGGGGGGAGGCATGCACGGGGGGGGGGTGCATGCAGGGACACGCAGAGATGAGCCTGCATACAGGCAGTGCACGCTCCCCTTGCACCCCAACTGTATTTCAGCCCCCTGAAGGGGAACCATGCCCCCCCCGGGACACGCACAGCAGCAGCTGCCCAGGCAGAGGGGGTGCCCCCTCCCCAGCCCCCCAGGGTGCAGCCCACGGCCCGTTGCGCACAGCACACACCCCGCCGGGCCTCAGCCCCCGGCCTGGGGCAAATATTTGCCTTCAGTCCTAAAGCTCAGAGCACCACGGGGGTGACCCTGACCTGCGACAGCCCCTGCGCCTGCCGCGGTGCCGACGGGAGAGGGCCGGGGGGACAGCGGGGGCCCCGCCGCCAGCCGGGCACCCTCGGAGGGGCAGCGAGGCCCCCACCCACGCAGGGCCAGCGGGTGCCGGCGGGTTGGACCGGGTGCCCCCCAGCCCCGCCAGCCCGGCCCCCGCAGCAGAGGGTGCGTCGGGCAACACCCACGGCGGTGAGAGCCGCGCGGCTCCCACGGGCCTCCCGTCACACCCCTGGGGCCGGCGCACACCCACAGCCGCAGCCCTGCTGCACACCAGCCCTGTGCACACCCAGCCCCTTGCAACCGAGTCCCTTGCACACCCACCCGCTGTTCCTCACACCCCCCCCCCCCAAACCTGCAAGCTGCTTTGCCACGGCTTGTGTGCGCATGCAAGCGACGCACTGCGTGCAAACCCACGTGCACACGCACCCGTGTGTGCACACCCCACTGCCAAGCACGCGTGTGGGGTCGATTATCTGCTTCGGGACGAGCCCCCGGCCCGCAGCCCCATGGGTGCCACCCGCCGCTGCGCTGGGCACCCGCTGGTGGCTGCTGGCGAGAGACGGTGCTGGCGCGGCTGTGCCAGACGCCGGGTGGGCGACGAGCGCCGGCGTGTCCCTGGCAGGAGCTGGGAACATGGCGTCTGCCGGCAGCGGGGTCCCAGCGCGCTCGCGGGGGAGAGCCCCGGCCCACGCATGGGGGCCATGGGTGGCCTCCCACCGCCAGGGCACCCATGGGTGCAGCCCGAGCCGCCTTGCCCTGGGCATGGCTTTGGGGTGAAGAGCCCCCCTCCCCCCCCCCCCCCCCCCCCATGCCCACGCAGGCCCCGGTGCAGCTGCAGGCACTGCCCCTCGTGGGGCCCCCACGGCTGCGGTCCCGCAGGGCACGGCGCGGGGCTGGGCTGCGGGCAGGCAGCCCCGGCGTGGGGCGCGGAGGCGGCGAAGGGGGGGGCCGGGGCGGGAGCTGCCGGCACAGAGACGGGATCCTGGAATTAAAAACATTCCAGGAACTGACTTTGAACCAGATAAAATAACAAGCGCCGCAAGGAATGTCTCACCCCACCCCCCCCCCGGCCGGCCGGCGGCCTCCGTCCCATCCCAGCCCCACACCGCTCCCAGCCCAGCCCCACGGCGCTCGCCCAAACCGCCCTCAGCCGCCCTCCGCCCCACACGTGTCCCGGGGCCCCCGCGCACGCGTGTGCATGCACAGCACGCAGCCGGTGTGCACACGTACGTGTGCAACGGGTGCGGTGCAGCCGCGTGTGCGCACGGCGGGGGGGGGGGGGGGGGCACGCTGCAGTGCAGGCATGCAACCGGTGGCGTGCACGTGGCTGTGCCGCCACAACACGCGTGTGCACACAGCTGTGCACGCGTGGGTGCCGTGTGTGCACGCTGGTCCCCTTGCACTGCATCCCCGAGCACTGGGCTGGGGTGCAGAGGGTCTCCCCGCGGCCACGGGGCCTCCCCGGCCCCCCCCACAGCCTGGCCCTGGGCCGCGGCCGGCGGAGGCAGCCCGGCGTGCCTGGGCGGTGATATCACGGGGGACGCGCAGCCAGGGGCACGCCGCCCAGCCCGCTCCCAGGGGATGGCCACGCGCCTCCTCCTCCTCCGGAGGCCCCGCGCCGGAGCCAGGATGGAGCCGCGGCAGGGGCCCGTGCTGCAGCTGCCACCCCCACGGCCACAGCACCGTGCTGCAAGCCGGCACTGGGCATACTGGGAGCCCCAGTTTGGCTGCTTGCTCTTGGAAAAGGGCTGCTACCAGCAGCAAAACCTCTGCCTGCGCCCCGTGTCCCAACACCTGGGGACCCCCCCGGTGTCTCCTGGAGGGAGCTCGGAGTGGGAACCGGGCTCAGCCCCCAGCGGGACCCACGGGGACGGTGCTTAAACGGCCCTGGTGACAGCGGCGTGGCGGTGGGTGGGGGTCACCCCGCGCCATGCGCAGCGTGGCCCTGGCAGCGTGGCGGGGAGCGGGGCCGGAGGGCAGCGCCGGTGCGTCACCGTGTTTACGAGGACCTCGAGGAGCACGCGTGACGTCCGCGCCGGCCCTGCCAGCCGCAGCCCTGCCAGGTGGCACGGTGCCACCGCGCCGCGCTCCCCCCCCCCCCCCCGGCTGCCTCCTTCGCTGCTGCGATTTTCGGGGCTGGCGCGGGGCCACCCAGCCTCTGGGCCCCGGTGTCATGGAGGGGGGGGGGGGGTGCTGAGCTGCCCCCCCCCTTCACCCCCCCCCAGCCGTCAGCCGCCGCGCTGAGAGAGCAGATGGGGCGTGCGCGGGGCTATATATAGCAGCGGGACCCACAGGTAGCGATGCGTCAGCGCGGGTGACGCAGCCCCGGCGAGCAAGCGACGCTCGGCCGCACGCCCCGCACACGCCCCTGCTGCCGGTCCCTGGGGGCCGTGGTGGCTCTGCCCCCCCCCCGAAATGTCCCCAACATGCACAGGATCTGGGGACCTGCAGGCTGCTGGCGGTCCCCGCGCGTGGTGGCCACAGCTGCAGGGTCCTGAGCCGGCTGCTGTGCTGCAGGGTGGTGTCTGCTGGGGGCTTGTTCCCCCCCCCATGTGTGCACGCGTGTGTGTGCATGTGGCCCCCCGAGGAGCTGTGCCGTGTCTCTGCGTGGTCACGGCTGCGTGTCACCGTATGTGCCATGCTCGTGTCCCCACGTGTTTGCGTGTCCTGCATGCCCTGCGTGCCCTGAGTGTTGCTGCGTGTGCACGCTCCCACCCGCGCGTGCCCGCCGTGGCCCCGCACACACAAGCACTGCGTGTGTGGCCGCGGCGCGTCTCCGTGTGCGTGGCCGCGGTGGCCGGGGGTGACTCAGCCCCCAGGCAGCCCCGGAATGCCCCCTCCCCGCGTGGGGAACCGGCCCGCGTGTCGCAACGCCGCTTCCTGCGCCGGCTGTGCTGGGAACGGGCTGTGCTGGGTGCTGGGGCCGGGGACAGCCGAGGCTGACCCAGGCCCTGCTGGGAAGATGAGGCGGTGCCACCCTCCTCCATCCTGCCTTCTGGGAACTGCGGCGGGCGTGGGGGGGGGCAGGCAGTGAGGAAGGGACCCAGCAGGGTGAGGGCTCACCAGGGAGCCCCCCCCACCCAAAGCAGTGCCCCAGAGCCGGGCAGGGTCCCCCCCAGCCCCCCGGTTAATCACAGGGCCCCACGTTGACCCCGAGCTGTGAGGGGACCAGGGAGCCTTGGCCCCACTCCAGGACCAGGATGGGGTCCTGGGTGCCCTCCCCGGTGTGGGATGGGGCTGGGGGTGCTGCAGGACCAGGAAGCCCCCCGCTGTGCCCTTGGTGCCCAGGCAGTGCAGGGTCCCGTTGGTGGTGCTGGGGGGGCAGCACCCTGCCCAGCCCCGACCCCAGCTTCGTGCCGAGCCCCGGGGTGGCTCGTGGAGGTGGCACACGGGGCTGGGGTCCTGCCACCTGCCCCCAGCCCTTGTCAGCCCCAAACCCTGCAGCAGGGCAGGAGGACAGGCTCCCCCGTGACCCCACAAGCTGGGGGTGCATGAGGGGGGGCTCTGGCTTTGGAGCACCCCAAGGCAGCCAGCACTCGGGCTGCGGGGGGGGTGGGGAGCTTGGGGCTGGGGGCTCTGGATCCTTCCTGCATGTCTTGGGGGGTGCCTGGTGGGGGTGTAAAGGGGTCTGATGCGGGTGTATGGGGTCTAATGGGGGTGTAATGGGGCCGGTGTGGGTATAAGGGGTCTGATGTGGTTGTAAGGGGTCTGATGGGGGTGCAAGGGGTCTGAGGGGGGTGCAAGGGGTCTGAGGGGGGTGCAAGGGGGCCAGCACGGCCGCCCTGAATCTGGACCCGGTGTGCAGAAATGGGGGCTCCCCCCCGGCCGTGCGGGCGGAGCAGCCCCGGCGTGGTGCGTGCCTGCAGGGGGGACCCCCACCGGCTGCCGCAGGGCCGGGGGCTCAGCTCCAGTCCGAGCCCCCTCTCGCTCCAGGCCGGGTGTTCCCAGCCGGGCGCCGGGCGGGGCTCAGGGGCGGGCAGGCGGGGAGCCGGGCTCCGCTCCGGGCTCCGTGCTCCGTGCTCCGCTCCGGGTTTTCCGGCGTGCCGCTGGGCGCCGCGCGCTCATTCATTCACAGAGCCGCCGCGCGCGCTCCCGGCCCATTCATCCCGGCGGCGCGAGGGAGGCCCGTTGCCGTGGCAACCGCCCAGGCTCCCGCGGCGTGGGCAGCGCCCCCCCCCCCCAGTCCCCAGCAGCGGGGGGGGGCCGGGAGCGGGGGGAGCCTCGGGGGGGTCCCGGCCCCCTTCCAGCCCCTCCTCGGTGCAGGGGGCGAGGCCCCCCCGGGGCACGGCGGCGGCGGGGGTGGGGGGCCGTGTGCCCGCGGGGGGGGGCGGGAGGGGGGCGTTTCGCTGGGGGGAGCAGCGCCGGGGGGCGTCCCGTTGTTTGCAGGGTGCGGGGGCTCCTCCCCTCACCCACCCCCCCAACCCCCCTCGGTAGCTGCCACGTCGGCAAGGGTGCCCCCCCCCCCAGGCGGCCCCCCCGCATATAAGGGTGGGCGCAGGCTGCGCACCCGCAGCTGGGGGGGGGGGGGGGCAGGAATTGGCCGCATCCTGCGTCTGCGCTGCAGCCGGCTGCGGGTGCTGGGGCTGGTTGTGTGGGGAGGACGGGCACCCACTGGGGTGCTGATTTTTTTTTTTTTGGGGGGGGGGGGGGGCGGCACCGGCTGTGCAGGGGCTGTGTGCGTGGCGACGGAAAGCTCAGGGCTGCGGCACGAGCACGGGGTGAGCCGGAGCTGGGCGAAGCTTCCCGGCCGCCTTCCCAGGGCGTCGGGAGTGAGGAGCCGCGGCCATGGGGTGCTGGGGGGGTGCTGCCGGCCACTGCACCGCGCCCCAGCCCCGCAGGTGGGCTCCGGCCGGCGTGCAAGGCACGGGCACGGCGGGTGTGTGCCACCGGGACCATGCACGGCTGCTTGCACGGCTGCGGTCACGTGCATCGTGCACACGCAGCTTCTCCTGCGCCTGGGGTTCGTGCATGCTGAGGACCCAGGCAGGTGAGCGCACACGTGTGCACGCGCACACACACGTGCCAGCTCCTGCTTGCACTCCCGGGCCTGTCTGCACCCGGGGGGGGCCACGCACGCACCCCCAGCGCCTGCCCGCGGCCGCACGCTGACGTCAAGGCGCGGGTGCACGCGCGGGCGGCGCAGCGGGGCCGCGCACACGCACATGCCAGGGGTTGCCCTCGCACGCAGCCGTGCGCGCTCCTCTCCCCGGCGGGCTCTGCTCGCCGGCCCCGCGTCTTCCCGCTGCCTGCCGGGGATGACTCACGGCGCGCAGAGGAAGCCGTGACTCAGTCCTGGATTCCTGCCTCTCCCCACCCCCCGGCCGGCCCCTGCCATCGCGCAGCCACGTGGAGCCCATGGCCGCGCTGCAGCGGAGCCGGGCACCAGGCTGCGGGGAGCGGGGCTGGGGTTCGGACCCCCTGCCCTGGGACCCCGCACCCCCGCAGGGTCCCCTGCGGCCCTGGGGGCTCGGTAGCTCCGGCCCTGCCAGGCCAGGTGCGCGGGAGGAGGCAGCTCCGGGCGCTCGGGGTGGCACCGCGCACGCCCTGACTCACGCCTGAGCACCAGCTTCAGGCTCGGGCACGTTTCCCGGGGTGTTTCGGGTGATGCCAGCTGTGCAGCGCCGGCCCAACCGGCGTGCCGCCCCCGGGCAGCGGTGCTGAGCGCTGCCCTGGGCTCCCCGGTGCAGCACGGGCACACGGCTCCGTGCCGGGGCCACTGCACCGGCACAGGTTTGGGGCTGGGGTGCCGCAGCGTCCCGCAGGAGGTGCGAAGCACCTGGGCACGGGCAGGGAGCGGGCGCTGGTGGCTGCAGAGGGGAGAGGGGGTCGTGCCGCTGCCTCCGGTCACCAGTACCCGCGGCCGGAGCAGACGGGGTCTCACCGGTGCCCTGCGCTTCTGCGCTCACCTCCCTGATGGGATCGGGAAGGGACGGGGAGCGGGCAGGGGCCGGCCGCCTGAGCCTGGCCGCCCCACGCCGGTGGTCAGCGGGGCGGTGCGGGCCGGGCGCTGTGCGGTGGCACGGGGCGGCCTCCCTGAGTCAGAGCGAGGTGGAGCCGCTGCCCCCTCGGCGCTTGGCGCCGCAGCCCGTTCCCAGGCCCCGCTCGCCAGAATCGCTTTCGCAATGACTGGGACAGCCACCCCGGCCCTGCCCTCCGGCACCGCTTCTGCTGAGCTCTCCCTGGCCCCGTGCCCCGCAGGTTGTCCCAGCCCCGCGCTGCCCACAGCCGCGCAGCGCTGCCCAAGCCCCGGTGCGGCTCCTCCGGCTGCGTTCAGCCAAATCCCCTTAACTCTGCCCCCTGCGAGCTCCTGCCCGGGCGCTGCGGCATTCGTCCTCTCGAGCAGACCCACGCGTGTCCCCGTGTGGCCGCGGTCCCTTTCCGGCGACAGGGTCACTGCAGGTGGCATCTGGGGGTCGCGGCGAGCAGCGCGGAGCTGGCAGTGAGTCACCCGCAGGCAGGTGGGGAGGCATGGGGACGCAGCGCTTTAGGAATGAGTCATCTGTAAAACAAACAAACAGCAAGCTGGTGTGAAGCTGCGCTTCCTTCGCTCGCCCCAGGGGAGCCTCTGGTGCGCCCCGGCCACCCAGGCCCCAAAATGTGCCAGCGGCCGCGGCTTTGGGAGCAGCCGCAGAGGAGCAGCTGCGTCTTGGGGTTGTGCGGGCGCCTGCAGCGCCGCTTGTCCCAGCAGCTCCCTGCAGCGCCGGCAGCGTGACGGGGAGCACGGGGAGCTGCAGCCTGAGCGGGGGCCGGAGCCGCTCTGGTTTCAGACGTGTGTCACCTCCCGGAGCGCGGGGACGTTTTTCAGCTTTCACGGCGGCAGCGCTACGGCGGCACGAGGCCGGGCTGGCGTTCAGGGGAAAGTGGTGGAGGTGTGAGAGCAAAACGGCAAATCCGCCCCCGGCACCGCGCGCAGGTAGCAGCCCCGGGAAAAAGCCTCGAGAGAAAGAGGTTCTGCGTCAGCCGCGCTGAGCTGGCGCCAGGGTGGGCGCGGGGCACCCCGAGCTCCCACCGCACGTCACGGCCCCACGGCGGTGTGGGGTCAACCTGTCGAGGATCTGCCCTCGCTGCTGAACGGCAGCAAAGGGGCAGCAAAGCCGCTGCCGGGGACCAAGGGGCCTGGGGACAGCGAGCGGTGGCTGCCGGAGCCGTTTGGCCACGAAGCAGCTGCGAGGAGCTCGGCGTGGAGCGCTGCACGGGCTGCCGGCCGCAGCACCGGGGGACTTCAGGGCAGGGGAAAATGCAGCCCTTTGCCAGGATTTTGTGAAGGGTAAACAGGCTGAGTCAGTTAATTATAGGGCTGCCAGCCCAGCATCGATCCCAGGCAAAATAATGGAATAGCTGATCCAGGCCGTGATTAATAAAGCGTTAGAGCGCAACGGCACGGCTGCTGCTCGCGTCCGCCAGCCGCCTGCGCTCGGCACGGCCGCGGCACGGCCGCCAGCCCGCTTTCCCCAGGACTTCGGATGAGGTTTTATTTCCAATACCCATTTTTCAGAAGTCAGCAAGTTTCCGGGCACAGCGCAGATCTTTCCTGGGCCGGCAGATGGGGAGGAGGAGTGCGGCCAAGAGGCCCCGTGGCCGGCAGGATGCTGCCTGGGGCCAAGCACCCGTCCTGGGTGCTGGGTGGCAACTGGACCCTGGCAGGAGCCCCAAACCCCGGAGTTTTGCCCTAGGACAAAGGTGCCTTCGTGCCTTCCCCGTGCAGCTGGGCTGGGCCGGAGCAGGAACTGTGGGTGCCTGGCTCCAGCGGCCGGGGATTTCCCGTGTCCGAGCTCACCTGGGCTGGGGCTGCCGGCCTCTCCCTGGGCCGTTGGGCTGTAAATCCCAACCGGCCGCGAGCGCCGCGGCCGCAGCCTGCCCGGACACCCTGCGGCTTGGCTCCGTGCCGGGCTGCCAGCGAGCTGGGAGGTGGCCAAGCTGCCCCCGGCCCTGCGCCCACCGCGGGGCAGCCTTTGAGCCCCTGGCCCCCGTGGCTCATCCTTGCTCCGAGTTTTGTTGGTTCTCAGCCCAAAGCAGCTTCTCCGGGATCATTCCGTGGCCGGGCAGAGCCAGCAGCATGGCCGGTGCTGGGTGGGGGCTGCGAGTGGCACAGCACCAAGCACCACGTCCCTCGCCCCGGGGGGGCTGCACCGCCACCAGCACCCCCAGCGAGCCCCCGAGCGCGGACACCACGGCCCCGTGCACATGCACGCGCCCTCGCTGGCTCAGCCCAAAATGTCAGGAATGTTTTGTGGTGAGGCTGGAAAAAGGGTCATTCACTTACTGGATTTTTTTCTCCCCCCCTCCTTTTCGCTCTTTTATTCGCTGTGTGTGTGTTGTGGCTTTGGCCGGGGGCCCGGCAGCGGGTGCGTGCGTCTGTGTGTGTGTGTGTGTGTGAGCAGGCGTGCGATGAGCCGGGTGTGACGGGGCTGGGGAGGGCTGCGAAAGTGCTGAGCTGGTGTGAACCCGAGATCCCATCGCCTCCTCTTCAGCCCTTCCTGGAAGCGGCAGCGGGGAGCGTCCCCGCCGGGTGCGGTACGGGGGCAGCGGTGCCCGTCCCCGCGGACTCTTGACGCTGGTGCTGGAGGCACGGCCCCGCTGCGGGGCTGCGGGCACGGGCAGGAGATGCCGGGGCTCGTGCCCCCCCGTGCATGTGCTGGTGGGGGGGGGGCGCCCACCCGCTGTGCCGCGGAGCGGAGGGTGCAGGGGAGGCTCAGGAAGAGGCGCTCGGGCACGCAGCGCGTCCGCCTGCCCTGCACGTGCGGTCACAGAGGTTTTGTTTCCTGGGGCGAGCAGCTGGGAAATGGCCCCCGCCGGCCTCGCTTCCTTCCCGCTGCCTCGGCCCCGGCCCCAGCCCCGTCCTGGCTGGGGCACGGGGCCCCGGTGACACGCGGCCACCTGGGGCTGCCGCTGCGGCACGAGCCGAGGCGCGAAGGCACCAGGTGCTGCTGGCAGAGCAGTCTCTGCTCAGGAATTTGTGCTTAATTTAATTTATTGCCAATTAACTCAAACTTCTCAGCACTGATTTGGGGATCAGGGAAGGAGAAAACACAAACAATGAACGCCGCAGTGAGCTCCTGTTCCCTGCCTTTCCCCAGGCTTTGTCCCTGTCTCAGCTTCCTGCATCCTCACTGTGGGTCGCGCCCGGTCCCTCCCGTTCCTGGGGGGTGGCAGCAGCGCGGGGGGGGGCCCCGGCTGCTGCTCGGTTTCCCGCTGCTGCCCCGTGCTCGCTCTGCTCCTGCCCGGCTCCTCCTGGGGCCGTGGTCTCACGGGTGTCCCTGCTGTGGCACGGGGCGTGGAGCCGGGCGCTCCTGCGGGCACAAACTGGGTGCTCATGCGTGAGCAGTCGGGTGTTCGTCTGTGAGCTAATTGTGCGCTCATGCACGGATTAATTGGGCTCTCGTCCGTGCACTAATCACACAGTCATGCGTGTGCCGAGTGCGCGTCTGCACGTGAATTAACTGTGTGCTCGTGCGCGGGTGGCTCGTGTGCTCACGCATGCGCGCGTGGCGTGCTCAAGCCCGAAGTGATGCCGCCTTCCTGCAGGGGTAACCGGGTGCTCGTGCCCGAAGTGATGCCGCCTTCCTGCAGGGATTAATTCGGTCCTCTCGCCCGAAGTAACGGCCACCCCTGTGCGGACTGCCTGCGCCTTCCTGCCAGAGATGATTCGGTTCACGCGTGAGTGGTGGGGGTGCCCACGCGTGCCACCAGTGACCCTGGGATTTGTGCTGATGCAGGAGCTCCCTGGGCCTTTGGTCCCCACGGAGAAGGGGAAGGAGGAAAACCGGGTCGTGTCCCGGCCGTGTCCCCGGGCTGGGGCTGGGGGTCTGCGGTGGGACCCCGGTGAGGGCCAGCCCCACGTGGGGTAGGGTCTCAGCACCCCAGGGCTGCAGCCCTGCGGGTCCCGGCACCCCTTCCCCATCACCACCGCGCTGGGGAAGCGCAGGGGAAGCGCGGTGGAAGCGTGGGGCTCGGCGTGCCTTGCCTGGGGCCACGCGCTGAGTCAGTGGCAGGCCAAGAATAGCGCCCGGCGTCCTGACTCACTGTCCTGCGTGCTGAGCACCAGGCGGCACTTCCCCCCCCCCTCAACCCCCCTCAAGACAGGGCCCAGCAGCCCCGGCCTCCCCCTTGTGCACCCCTTTTCTCCGCCCCCCGGTGAGGCAGAGGACCCAGCGCCCTGCTCCCTGCTCCCGCAGCAGCCCCGGCCCCCCGTCGCCGGGCTCTCCCCTCCCTGCAGGAACAGGAAAAGCTGCCCGCCGCCAGGCAGGGAGCGGCTTCCTCCGGGGAAGGATGCTCCCCCCCGAGCCCCCCGCCCGCAGCCTGGCCAGGCTCCCCTTGCACACGCGTGTGCACGCGGCGCCCTTGGCGTGCACGCTCCGTGCAGCGTCCTCGTGAGCTCCCACGGCCGCCCGCCACGTCCCAGCTCAACTCCTCCTCCTCCTCCCGCCTCTCCGGGAGCGTTCCCGAAATCGTCTCCATTGATAAATCCGGAGCGTTGCCACGGCGACGGCTGCAGCGGGCGCAGCGTGGGTGCAGCGCCGCCGAGGGGCCCGGGCGCCGCAACGGGGGGGGTGGTGGTGGTGGTGCAGCGGGTGCACGCGCGTGTGCACCAGGCGCATGCCTGCGCGTGCAACAGCCGCAGCCGAGGTGGGGGCCGTCCCCGTGCACGCGTGTCCGGCTGTGTGCAAGCGCGCGGGACCTGGCACACGTGTGCCTGGGTGCGCACAGGGTGGCGTGAACTGGGTGCGCACAGGGTGGCGTGCCCCGGGTGTGCAGGGCTGCGGGGGCTCGGGGAGCTCGGCCCCGGGGCAGAGGGCGCAGACGCGGCCCCCGGCGCCGTCTGGCTCCTCTCCTGCGCCGTGAAGAGCCCGGGGCCACCGGCCCCTGTGGGGAAACTGAGGCACGGCGCAGGCGAGTGATTCATCCCCGAGCAGACAGTCACTCGGGGACAGGGAGAGCGTCGCTGCCGCGGCACGGCGGCACGGTCACACGCGTGTGGCTGGGCGCTTGCACACCCGCGTGGGGGCCCCTGCGCGTCCTCCTCCGCCTGGCTGCAGCCTCGGTGCCCAGCCGGGTGTGAGCAGGGCCGCGCGTGTGCTCCCACGTCCGTGTGCACCTCCACGTGGGTGTGCACGGCCGCGTGGTCCCACGCCGGGTGCTGGGACCCTCCCGGCTGCCTCCAGGGGCTGGCTTGGTGCTGGTGACCGGCACCGTGCGGGGGGAGGCAGCCCCCCCCCCCCCCAGGGAATGGAGCCTGCTGGGGGGGCTGCGGGGGGCTGTCGGCATGGGGGGGCTCAGGCTGGGCTCTGCTGCGCGAGGGGGACTTGGGGGGGGGTGTCTGGAGCTGGACCCCACACTGGGGAAGCCCCGGGACCACCCACTGCCTGCAGCACCGCCGGGCGGCTGCGGGCCCCCAGCGCTCGCACCGCGACCACCCTCTGCGCAGGCCTGGGGGGCCTGCAGCGGGGGGGGTGGGTGCTCAGGGCTGGCTCCTGCAGCCTCGCAGCCCCCCCCCCTCGCACCGCGCTCGCACCCCCTCCCACGCCACCCACGGCCACGGCGCTCGGGTTGTGCGGAGCCCACCTCCAGGCTTTGCTGCGCCCCGAGGCGCCCTGCAGCGGGGACGGGGGTGCTGGGGGGCGCTGGGGGGTGCTGGGGGGTGTCGGGGGGGTGCTGGGGTCAGCCCCACGTGCAGCCCAGAGCAGGGGGTGCCCCCGGGCTCACCCAGGAGCCGGGTGGGGAAGCAGAGGGGACGTGCAGGGGTGGCCGGGGGGGGGTTGGCTGAGCGCGGTGGCCGTGGCCGTGGCACACGCGTGGGCTGCGGGGCCACGCGTGCAGCGCGGGGCGGGCAGGATCGGTGCCGTGCGTGTAGCGTGGCTGCCCTCTGCTGCCACCGCCACGGCAGTGCTCAGCACCCTCCGGCTCCGCGGGACACCCACGGGTGCAGGCTCCCGCGGGACAGCGGGGACGAGTGGGGACAGGGACACCACGCAGGGACGCGGGACATCCTCGAACGGGCTGATATGGGGGGGGGGGGGGCTCTCCTCCCCTCCGTTTTTGGGGGGGCTGAGCCGTGCCGAGGGGCCGCAGCCGTGCCGTGCCACGTCTCGCGGGTGCCGTGGGGCAGGGTGCACGCGTGGGTGCCGTGGGGCAGGGCTGGGTGCACACACGGGAGCCATCCAGCTGCAGCGGGCGCACGCAGCGCAGCCCGTGTGAACGCCCCCCCCCCACCCATGCCCACCCCTCCCACGCCCCCCCACGAGCACCCACCCACGCAGACGCCCCGGGGTGGGGGCTCGGGGGGCGCTGGGAGCTGTGCAGAGCCCTGCTGCAGGGCTGAGCCCCCGCTGCTGCCAGCCCCCCCCCCCAGCAGCGCCCTGCCCGCAGCGGGCCCCGTGCGGTGCGGGGGGGGCCGAGCTCAGGAGCCGTGGGCGTTAAAACAGGAACCGCGCCCCCGCTTCCCGGATCTCGCTCTTTTTTTTTTTCTTCTTTTTTTTTTTTTTTTTTTTCCAAAACATGAACTGTGCCGGGGCGGGGGGGGGGGGGGGGGAAGGAGGGGGTGGAGGAAGGGCAGCAGCGGGTGCCCTCGGTCCCCAGGGCCCCCTCCGGCTGCGGGCAGAGCTGCTGAGCCGTGCCCGTGGCTGCAGCTCCGGATGCTGCCGGGCATCTCCCGGTGCCCAAAGGGCCCCCCCCCGGCAGGGGTGACGGGGGGGGGGGGGCAGGGGACGAGCAGCCCCCCCAGCAGGCACCGTCCGTGGGGCTCAGACTGTGCCAGGTCCTGCGCGCCCCGGCTGCAGGATGGAGCTGCCGAAACTTTGCCAAAACTGTGGCCAAGCCTGTGCCCCCCCCCAGCACTATGCCCCCCCCCCCGCACCGTGCCCCCCCCAGCACCGTGCCCCCCCCATCCCAGGCCTCTGTGCATCCCCTCAGCCCTTGGGGGGGGGGGGCCTGGTTTGTGTCTGCCCCCTGCAATTTGCCGGGGCTGGCGGAGATCCTACCGCCTGCCCCCCCCATCCCAGCAGCCGCAGCCTGACCCCCCCCGCATGCTCCGAGCCCCCTGTGCCCCCCCTTTGTCTGCGGAGCCGCCTGCACTGAACAATAGCGGCCCCCCCCCGGCCCCCCTGCCCCTTCCCAGCCACTGCCAAGGGGGTGCTGAGCGCCAGCCCCGCGCCCCCAGCGCCCCGCTCGGAGCCATATAGGGGCAGGCCCGCGGCACGCACGGAGCCGGGGGGGCTTCAAGGGGGGGGTGTGAGCTGCAGGAATGCTTGCAGGCACGGAGGGGCCCCCCCCCCTGCCCGCGCCCCCCCCCCCGCCCAGCTGGAGCGGGATCCCCGGCAGCTGGGAGGGGATTTAAGCGGCATCCCTGGGGCGCGTTTGGGTGGCTTTAAAAGCAGCTGGGGAGGGGGCTGCAGCCCGGGGGGGTCCTGGGTGCTTCCTCGGGTCCTGCTGCTCTCAGGGGTGCTGGTGCCAGCCCACGGCTCGCCCCCAGCAGCGGGAGGCAGGTCGCATCCTGCTCAGGGGTGCTGGGGGAGCTCAGCACCCTGGGGCAGCGCTGAGGCTTTCCGGAGCTCTCGGGGCTTTCGGGGCTCCGGCAGCGGGGTTGGGTTCATGGGGGGGGGGGGAGGATTTCCAGCCCAGAGCAGGGCTTTGTGCCTGGGGGGCGCTCAGCCCTGGGGGGGGGCTGCATCCCTTCGCCCTCCTTCGGCTCACCGCCGTGGGAGCCTGCTGCTGGTGCCTCCTTCCTCGGGGCCGCGGGGGGGCTCCTGGGTTTGCTGGGGGGGGGGCAGCTTGGGGTGGCCCTGGGGGGCTGCAGGGTGCTGCTGGGGTGGCCCTGGGGGGGCTGCAGGGTGCTGCTGGGGTGGCCCTGGGGGGGCTGCAGGGTGCTGCTGGGGCACGGGGACGGGGCTGCGGCCCCGTGGAGGACGCGGTGGGATGCGGCCGGGTGCTCGGGTGCTCGGTGCCCCCTTTGGGATGAGCTCAGCCCCCCGGGGCCAGGTTCACCCCCAGCCCCATTGCGGGGCCCCAGCCCCGTTCTCTGCCCCCCCCCCTCGTGAGAAAGCCCCCACCTTGCCCGCGGGGGAAGGCAGGGCAGGGAGGCCCCGTGAATTGGCTCTTTGAAGGAGCCTCCCCTCCTGCCAAGAGGCAGCTGCGGGAGGACAGCTTCACAAAGCGCAGGCTTTAGCACCAAGGTAACGGCTCAGCGGGGCGAGGGGCACGAGCGGGCAAGGGGCGCCAGGGACGAGGACGCCCCCCGCGGTGCCGCCCTACCCCCGGTGCGGCCGGGGCAGCGGCGCCCTCCCGATTTCGGGTCCCCCCGCGGGCCCCGCACGAGCGGAGGGCGCAGCGCGACGGGGCGGCGGCCGCAGAGACCCAGGATGCTCGGGCTGGCGGCGCGACCCCAAAAACGGGGGCTGCCGGGGGGTCCCCGCTCCCCTCGTCCTCGTGCGGCCCCGCTGGCTGGCGGCACTGGGTGCGTGCCAGGATCGGGCCCTGCCCTGCCAGGGCGCAGCTCTCCGGTGCTGCTCGGGGCAGGGACCTCGCCTCTGCCTGCCCCCCGCGTGGGGGAACCTCCCCGGCCCGTTTCCCTGCCTTAAAGGGGGAAAAAGGAGCAGGAGCTGCGGGCAGGGCCGAGAGGCAGCGCGGGGAGAAAGTGACCCAGACAGCCAGGAATCCGCTCGGCTGTCGGTTCTCATTCCTGCCTGGGGAGAGGTTGGGTTACAGCCCGGCGCCGTCGCAGGGGGGGCTCCGAAGGGGGCTGGTGCAGGATGGGCTCCCCGGCGCGGTGCGGGAGCCTCGGGGCTGGCGGGGTGGGCGATGCCGCAGCTCGGGGGGCTCTGGGGCTGTGGCTGCCCCCGCAGAATCCTGGTTTGTGTCGCTGTGCCTCGAGTCGGGAGCACCAAACCCGCTCGGGAGAGGCTGCTTGGCTGCACATCTCCGGGTGATTTACGCGCCCTCAGCCTCACCAGTGGCAGAATGGGAGCGCAGGTCACGTCCTCGTGGCCAACAAGAAGAAGGCAGGGGGAAGCCGGGGCCCTGGAGCCCGCCTGCAGGGAGACCGAGGGTCCCCGTACGTGGGGGCAGGAGGGGACGAGCCCCCCGCCCCGCTGCAAAGCACCGCAGCACGCAGCAGCGCTGCTCCGGCCCGCGGGGTGAGTGGCGGTGAGGAAGGGGCTGGGGTGGAAGAGCCCCGTTTCCCTCCTGCACCCCGTCTGGCTCACCCAGTGCATGTTTCACCTCCTGCCGGGCGGAGGAATGGTGCCCCTGGCAGCTTTTTTCTTCCTACAGACCGAGATGGAAAACCTCCCTGCATCCCCACGCCTGTGTCCTGCAAGGTCACCCAAACCGGCGTTTGCCTGCTGGAAGTTTTTTGTGGTGTCCTCAGGCAGCATCTCCTGACCTTAAGAACTACTATGCTGCAAATACTCTTAGATGATGATTAATGAGAGCTTATATAACCGAGATGAGTCCCTAATACAGCTGGTAGGCTGACAGGAGCGAAGGTGGGAGAGAACCGCGCTGCTGCTGCTGCTTTTTCCACGCCAGAAGGAGCCGCAGCTGGCGCAGGGGCCCCTGGAAGCGCTCCCGGCGCGGATGCAGGGGTGGGACGGGGCTGTGGGGAGCGAGGGGCGCCTGCCCTCGGCCCAGGGGGGCTCCCCAGGCTCTCGCCAGCCCCGGGAGGGAAGCAGAGTATGGCTGGTGCGGAGGCATGGGCTCTGCGGGGAGCCTGGAGCTGTCGGATGTTCCCGAGGGCCCTAAAGGGACCCCAAACCTGCAGCCACCGCGCAGGCGAACGAGAGCCGGAGCGGCTCAGCCCTCTGAAAGCCCAATAACAGAATTAGG
Organism: Anser anser; assembly: GCF_964211835.1. Taxonomy (NCBI): domain Eukaryota; kingdom Metazoa; phylum Chordata; class Aves; order Anseriformes; family Anatidae; genus Anser; species Anser anser. Next base: position 1,199,822 of record NC_139746.1, read on the forward strand.
AGGGGCTGAGCCTTGTGGCCCCCGAGGTGATAGCTGAGCCGAGGCTGCTCTCGCTGCAGCGTGGAGCTGCTCGTGGCGTGAGATCTGATCCGCCCTTGCAGCTACGATGGAAAAAAAAAAAAACAAAAAAAACAACTGCTCCGACCTCAGTGCAAATCCCTGCCTCGGCGCCGGCGTCACACCCCGCTGCCAGTTCGCTCTGCAATGTGTGAAGCGTTCGCAAAATGCCCCAAATTCACACCAGGGACAGAGGCGGGCTGGGGTGCGTGGGCATCGCCCCGACTTTGCAGGTGGGCAGAGTCCGGCCGCGTCCTTGGCGCGGGTGAGCGGCAGCACGCCTCGGAGGCAGGGCACGGCGCCTGCTGCGGTGCGCCCCAAAAGGGATTTGGTGACTTCTTTTTGGTGCGATGCAGCGCTGGCGTTCAGTTGGTCCTAAACTTTGTGCAGGGACCCCGTGTTTCTACACTGTGCAGGGGCTGTGTCCCGAGGCTGGGCTCCTGGGGTCCGCATCTCTCCCTCCTCCCGGGGTGCTGGGCCAGCCTGGCGCAGGGGGCAGGGGCTCTCGGGCTGGATCCCTCGGCACGGGGTCTGCGGATCCCTGTGTGCAGCCTGGCCTCGTCCGCTCTGTGGGTGCCCCCCCTACACCCCCCCAGGGCAATGGCACCGTGCCCGCTGTGCCCGCTCCCCGCTGGTGTTAGTGGGGATGGAGCAATGGGGAACCGGGACTGGGATCGGGGTGGTTGCTCGCTCGCTGCCCAGAGAGGGTTGGAAATGCACGAGGGGGAAGAAAGCTGGGAACGGCAGAGGCTGAGCTCTCACTGGGGCGGTTGGGAAGCGTGTTCATTTCCCAACGCTCAGGGTTGGGTGTCCCCCATGCTGCCGTGACCCCCCCCCCCCCCCGCCTTAGGGCAATGTGTGCCAGCCCCGATTTCGTGCAGCTTTTGCAAGCCCTGCCGGGGAGCCGATCCCGTCGCTTGCTGTTGCTTTGTCCTACAACTTGCTAAGTCCTAGTCGCAGTAAATCACAGAGGGAAATGCAGCAGCAACGTTTCTTGCCATGGCAACAGCCTGATTGCGTCAGGGCCTTTTTTTTTTTTTTTTCGAGCTGCAAAGCTGGATAAGCAACTCCCTTAGGGAAAGCAGTGAGAGAGGAGGGAATATTTTTTCCTGCGGGTTTCGGGGCCGCCCGTTCCGAGCTCAGCCCCAGCTCAGCATTCCGCTCTGTGCTTCCGAGTCCGAGGCTGGCGATGAGACCACCGATGGTCCCGTGGGGCAGCAGGGGCCGGGGGCTCTGTAGGGACAGGGCTCTGCGTGCTCCCCCCGCCGTGCAAGCCCCTGCTCCGTGGCACTGCCAGGAGGAAGGGTTTGGCGAGGGGACCCCTGGCTCGGGCCAGCCTCCGTTCCTCTTTCCCTGCAATCCCGGCAGAAACAAAGGGCGAGGAGGCGGCTCTGCCGGGCGGTTTGTGCTGGCGGGCGCTGCGGTAGCGGCGTGCACCCCCCCGGCTGCGTGCAGGAAGGGTGGTCCCGGCGCTTTGCTTAGGCTCGGGGGAGGAACACGATGGCGGAGTGCAGAAGCGCGGCTACGTGGACGGTTTTGTGCCCGCTCCCATCCTGCTATTGCACAGCTTGCGTAAGCCGGAGCCCCAAAGCGGGCTGCGGGTGCTCCTCCAAAGCCCCGGGGTGCTCGCCCACGTCCTCCCGCTGCCCCCGTGCTCCTCCCCACCCTCCTGGGAGCTGCTTTCCCCAGCCCTCGCTGGAGGCAACGGCACCCAGAGGAATTTGGGGCTGCTCAGGTTTGGAGCTCCCCGCTTCGGGCCGCGTGGCTCTGGGCAGACCCCGGAGTGCTCGGTGCTGCGGGGTGAGACTGGCCCCGGAGGCCTGGAGGAAAGCCCCTGCAAAAAGGTCCCAGGGGGGACCCCCAGCCTGCAGGAAGGGCTGCGGGGTGCACCCCTGGCAAGGCTCCCAGGGTGGCAGGGAAAGGCCTGGGCTGGATGTGGAGGCTGCAGCGAAGGCAGGACAGAAGGGCAGGTGTTCAGCACAGCTCCGTCACTGCCCACCTCGTGTATTTCAGCGTGGTGCTGAGGGCTGGTGTGCTGCCTTCAGGAAAAAAATATTATCATTTATACCATGTTTGGTACCGTAATCTCTGTCACTGGAGGCTCTTTTTTATTTTTTTATTTTTAACAACAACAACAACAAAAAGGGTGAGACAAACATCTGTCAGGAGCGGGGTTGCATGATTCAACAGCCGAGCTGATCCCCGCAGTCCCTCCGGCCTCCTGTGATTTATGACTGAGCGATGATCGCACACCACAGCCTACAGACGTGAAGGCACGGCCTCCGCTTTGAGGAGCACGTAGTCCGAGCCGCCTATTTGGAGTCCTTGACGAAGCCACGGCGCTTTCACCATATTAGGTCACCACGAGCACCGCCGTCCCTTCTCGTCGGGCACCCAAAGGCGACGGAAAATGGGCTCGGGCGCAGGAGCCTGAGCCTGTGCAGGCGGCTCAGGCGTGCAGCCCTTCTGCAGGGCGCTGCACATGTTAGTGCCGCGCGGTTCCCTTGCTGCATGGCTTCCTCGCTGCATCGTTCCCTCGTTGTCCCATCGAGCAGGGCCGGTGCCAGCCTCTGCTGCAGGGAGGTTTGCTCCAGGGAGGCAAAGCAGGCGTTACGCCCAATTAACTGCCCTAACAACCTGCGAAATCTGCCGGGCGAGGTATTTACTGAGCTACTACTCCCAGCGCCGGTTTCAGCCGTAGGTAGCCCTGCGGTGTGTGTCGAGGTTTCCCTGTCCTGGGTCCATCCTGGGGCCCGTGGTGCTGGGCACGACTGCCGGCTCGGAGCAGGGGCAGCTGCCCGCAGCCTGCAGCGCCAGACGCTGCGCCTAACGCCCTGGGTCAGACGGGGAACGAGCAGATCTGGAGCACGCGAAACCTCCCGAGAGCAGCAGAACTGGGGCGGCAGCGGGGGGCAGCGCGGGCGATAGCGCAGGCGATCTTGGTTAATAGAGCAACTCTGTCGGTGTCAAAGGAATGGCATTGACGTGCACCCAAAGCATTATGCCCCCTGCTTTTTGTGGACAGATCCAGCCTCTGCTGGGGAGAGCTGCAGTCCCCATACACCAGTCCCGTGGGGAGAGCTGCAAGCCCCATAAACCAGTCCCCCGGGGAGAGCTGCAGTCCCCATACGCCGTCCCCACAGCCTTTGGTCCTGCTAGGACTAAAACACCCCTGAAGCAGCGCAGGGAAACAGCTCCATGTGTCAAGGTCACTTTATCCGCCCTTATCACGGACCAGAAATGCTTATGTTAACGTGTCCCTAATTTAATCAGAATGCCGTGCTGGGGATGGGAGCTCAGGGCTGCGCTGTCATCTTCCCCTCTTGAAGGGCAAAAATCAATTTGCGGTCTCATGCGGCTCACGAGCCCACCCTCCTCGCTCCTCCGGGCCACGGCTGGTGCACAGGCAAAAACCACGCAGCCCCACGCAAAATTGGCCAGAATCGAAAGGTAACCCGGGCTTGTTCAGTAGCTCAGACTCCCTTCAAATTGGGAAGCGCTCATTTTATTTGCACAAAATATTGTACTGCTTTATCTTACTATTCAGAGTTTCATCTCGGTTTTAAATATTGCACTAATATTTTCCAAATGTTGAACCTTTTCTTCTCGTTTTACTGCAGAGTGTACCACGTGCATTTCATTACCAGTAGATCGTATATATGACGCATATTATTATAATTACTTAACGTTCGTATTCCGCTCTCAGGACTGGGAAGTTAATTAGTTTTTTTCACAGTTTTGCCAGTAAGAAAATGCTACTACTACTAGATTGATGTCTCATCAGTGTTGTATTTTTACGTGTTTTGAGCACCCCGGCGGTGGTGCTGTCCCTGCTGGCGCTGAGCTCGGCACAGCCCCGGTGCTGTAGTGCCGCAGCACCGAGCCCGCAGACGGCGTGCTGCTGCTGAGGAGGAACGAAACAGCGACAACTAAACGAACTAAAATAGCGCGTACGGCAGCAGAGATTGGGGCAGAGAGCAATACCGAGATTCCTCTGCATCTCGTAATTACTACACCCGGCTGTGTACAAAACAAACTGCGGGGCCCAGTCGGTGTGATAACAAAGCAGAGAGGAACAGCCCCGCTGAGAGCAGGGAGCGGGCACTCGCTGCTTTTCGGAACCATGGTGGGCAGAAAACTTTGCATTTTGCTGTGGTTTATTTTTGACTCTTTCCGTTTCCATGCTCAGGTAGGAAACCGGTGACAGTGCCGGGGGGCGAACACCCCCGGTGTCACTGATCCCGTGCTGCCCTGCGCCGAGGACGCCCGCGGCCGTGGCGGTGTCGGGGGGAAGGAGGGAGGCCGGGCACTGCGAGCTGCGGGGGAGGGACGTGGCGGCCTCCGCAATGCACGGTGGCGGTTTTGAGGCAAAACTGCAGCTTTGGGAGGAAAAGCTGGGAAACTGGTAGCGCTTTTCAAACCAATGCAGTCCCATGCACAAGTGCATGTTCACCTCAGTTAGGGCCCTGTGGGAAGCCTTTAACGCAGAGACATTTTCACGTTAGAACCCCCCCAGTCTGGGCCCTTAACCACTTCAGTGCAAAACAGAGAAGTTTTCATTTTTAATTTTTATTTTTATTTAATTAAAATGTTTGTGCTTTGGAACCAGTAACGAGGCTCTCCCGCCCCACAGGGCGACCGCCGGGCACCGGGGATGAAGGGGCGGCGGGGACACGCGGGGACGGCCCCGACGATGAGGGAACGGGCGAGGGGCCGGGGCCGGGCCGGGCCGGGCCAGGCCGGGCCCAAGATGGCGGCGGCCCCCTCAGGCGGCCCCTTTGTCTGCGGCCGCCGCATTGCTGCGAAGGGCGCGAAACTGGGGCAGCGCCGCCACGCCCCCTCGGCGTGCGGGCCGCCAATGGGCGGGGCGGGGCGGGGCTTCGGGGGGCCCCAGCGGCCAATCGGCTGCCTCCACTTCCTTCCTTCTCACAGGGGCTCCCCCGGCCGACAGCCGCCGCGCTGCCGGCCAATCAGCGCCGGCATCCACGCCCCACCCCCACGTGGGAGGAAGGGGGGCGGGGGGGGACGCAGCGGTTTTGTTTTCGATCCCCCCTCCCCTCGCCGCGCGGCGGGGCCTCATGAATATTAATGAGGCGCGAGCCAATCAGGCGGTGGCGCTTTGGCGCCGCCGCTCGCCCCGCCCTGCGGCGGCGGCTCGATCTGCATATGCATGAGGGGGGCGTGGCCCCGCGCGAAGCTTTATAAGCCGCCGCCCCGCCAGCCTCGGCGCTCATCGTGCTGAAGCTTTGGGGGCGCTGCGTGGATCCCGCGGCTCCGCAGCACCGGTAAGCGCCCGCCGCCGCTGTGGGCGGGCTGCGGCTGGCCCGGGGGGTCAGGGCGCTGCGGCCGGCGGTCGTGTGTGGCCGGAGCGGGCCTGGCTGGGCACAGGGCTCCGGAGCCGGGCTCCCGGCCCGGTGTGGGTGCCCTCCGCGCGATCTGGGAGCCGGGCGGAGCCGTCTCGGTGGGCCCCTGAGGGGGGGAAGGGGCGCGGGGAGGGCCGCGGTGCGCCCTCGGAAACAAAATGGCGACGGGCCTCGGCCGTGCAAAATGGCGGCGGGCGGGAGGAGGGGCGGCACACTGCGCCTGCGCGGGGGGGCGGGGCGGAAGGGGGGCGGGGGTCCCGCGGCCGGGCGGGGGTCGGCGCGGGGGGGGGGGGGGGGCCTGTGGGGGCGCGCATGCGCGCTGCGGCCCCGGCCCTGACGGGGCCTCGGGGCTATCAGGGCCTGGCGGGGCGGCCCCGGACCCCTCGGGAGGCCTCGGCCCCGGGTCCGGCCCCGGCGGCTGCTCCGGGCTCCGCAGCGGTCACTCGGTGGAGCTGGGTCCGTTAAGGGCGCCAGGCTGCTGGTGGGGAGCCGAGGTTAACGCTTGAGGCGGCGGGGAAGCGTGTCTGGGCGGCGCTGAGCGCGGTGTGTTGGCTTTGCAGGTCGTGATGGCATCAGACGAGGGGAAGCTCTTTGTCGGCGGGCTGAGTTTTGACACCAATGAGCAGTCGTTGGAGCAGGTCTTCTCTAAATACGGACAGATCTCTGAAGGTAAGGCTGCAGCACCGAGTACCGCGATGGCTGGTCGGTCCCGTAGGTTGCACAGGTGCTGATGCGTGCTTCTTTCTTCCCTATTTGTAGTTGTTGTGGTGAAAGACAGAGAGACTCAAAGATCCAGAGGTTTTGGCTTTGTTACATTTGAAAACATAGACGATGCTAAAGATGCAATGATGGCCATGAATGGAAAGGTAAGGAGGCCTTGGAATTGACTTCTTTTTTACCTCGAAAGGTCATAATCGAAGCTTGGAAGGTGTGATTCTGTTCAATACTGCTTGAAAAAATGGATAAATACTAGAGTTTTAACAGCAAATAGAAAAAAAATACAGCAAAGCGTGTGTTACTGAAGTTTTGAAGCGTTGACGTATTTTTTTATCTATGCAGTTACAAAAAGAATGACAACTGTTTGAAAGTTGGTTTACTGGCATAGTTGGTTTAGCTGTGGCATTTAATAAAACCATTCTTCATAAGAACTAGCAAATTCTGGTACTGCTTAACTAGAAGTGAAGGTGTATAACTGTGAAATAGCAATCTGACTTGTGTGTTTCCTGGTTGTTAGTCTGTAGATGGACGTCAGATCAGAGTTGATCAAGCTGGAAAGTCATCAGAGAACAGATCTCGTGGATACAGAGGGGGTTCTTCTGGGGGCAGAGGCTTTTTCCGGGGCGGCAGAGGTCGGGGCCGTGGCTTCTCCAGAGGTGAGTGTGTATGAATGACTTGTACTTCTTGAAATGATGATGACATTTGTCAGAATGCTAAAGAAAAACCATAACCTGGTATCTGTTCAAGGAGGTGGAGACAGAGGCTATGGCGGAAGCAGATTTGACTCCAGAAGTGGAGGATATAATGGTTCCAGAGACTACTATAATAGCAGGTAATGCTGTCACAACTCCTACCGTGGCTTGTTGTAATAAAGCTCTTGATGTCCATTGCCTATTAGCCAGAAATGTCAACAGGCTGCAGAAACTGTTGAACAAGTATAAAGCATGTGATCGTTTTTTAACAGCAGGAGTCAAGGTGGCTATGGTGACAGGTCTTCAGGAGGATCCTACAGAGACAGCTATGACAGTTACGGTAAGTCTTGGTTCAAATGGGAATGATGCGTACGTTGCTGTAGGAACTCTCTTAAATCTTCTGACCCTGTTCTGAAGTCTGGAAATACTGTAAGGCTCAGTTGGACTGTGCCACTATTTCTGTTCTTGCCCGTAAGAACCAATCTGTCAGGCTTTGGACGTGGTTGTGCCATTTAAATTTCTAATTTGTAATGCATGTGTAGGAGTGCTTGGATCTAAGGCAAAGCAAGTTTTTTTTAAATACGTTCTTCGAGCTTGAGACTAAGCCAAAACTCAGAAGCCCTAACAAACTTTATTCAAGGGTGGGGGAATTCTCTTACATTGTAGCGCACTAGCTTCTGGAATAATGCAAGGGAGTAAAATGCTGGAACTTGTCTATGCTTCAGTGCCTTTACAATTGTGCCTGCTTCTTGTCCTCAGCTACACACAACGAGTAAAAATCCTTCCTGACTCAAGATCGTCCTTCCAATGGCTGTATTTATAAAGATTTTTGGAGCTTCGCTGAAATCGT